>NC_136061.1:315502951-316702951 GCF_964261635.1 Lissotriton helveticus
AACCTCCCAGTGCCAGTGTGCTAGATTGGTTTCTGACCATTACGAGTAGTACATCCGGCAGTGCCTCGACCCCCGGGAGTGCAATTAACAAAAGAATGAAGAGCCCACCTCCTGAAGTCGTAACTCTCCTGCAAGGGTCCGTATTTACCTCTTGCACAACAAGCCCTCGCTGCATACGCGGACAGGGACACCGACTCAGGCTGTTGATTACAGTGAGTTACTGCCCCAAAACCAGTAGGTGTTTGGGTGTCCCCCATGATACAGTTACTCCATTGGCATTGCAAACTGCCAGATAATACTTTCCTGGGCCACCCCAGCATAACTCTGACCCCTCATAATGCAGAACTCTACAGAGGCATATCTAGAGAGGAGCGCATTACTTACCTCCTCATTGATTACAACTTTTGCCAGGAGATGGACACATCCATCCATAGGGCTGTATCTATACAGTGGCACCCTTGGAGCAGAAGCTTCTGCAGATGGCAGAAAAATACGTTAAACCCCTCCGCACGAGGGAAGACCTTTCTGGTATCTTTGTCTCTATACCTCTAGGGCTGCCGGACACTCTCACAGAGAGCAAGCATAAGCATATGCACGACCCTGGGGTCGACCTAGATGCTTTTGTAAGGCTCAAGAGAGCCTTTAAATCTGCTCACACCTTAGGGTTGAAACCCCCACTCACCCCGAACAAGGGACCTCAGAGGGGCAACAGCCTAGTCCCCCACCCTGCCCCTCACCCAGTGGATGGGGACAATTCCTCCATGGCCTCTGATGGGGATAACTAGTCTGATTGGTCCTGGCAACCCTCCACCCTCACGAATATGGCCAACGGCGATCATGCCCCAGGAAAGGGTCCATTGCCACAGGGTCAGGCATGCTAGACCCAGTAGAATTAATGCACCCCAGCTAGGCGGAATAGGCCCCGGCAGAGAAAGTGGCTGCCTACGTGACTCAGAAAGCCCCTAGATAAAGAAATGTGCAAGCCCCTCAGGGCAGAGTGCCGCTGTCCGTCCCTGGCGGGCAAAGTGGCACTAATTCCGGAGATTGATGCCTGGATGGCCTCCTTCTGTGCCATGTGCATGAGCGACATGAAGAAAGGGATTGACCGATCCTGGGGGCCCTGTCAGGATAAGCTCCTCGACCTCTCTGGGCCCCCTTTCCAAGATCTTAGATATGGCCAAAGACACCAAGTCGTCTGGTTCCTCATCTTCCCAGAAGTTCTGTCAGGTTGGGCCTAGCAGGCCATCATTTTCCTGGGGAACGTCAACTGTGCCATCTCCACAGAAAGGTGCAGGTACCTGCTAATTAAGATGGACCCTAAACTGGGACAGCTGGTGAACTCGGAGGCGGGTACCATTACTCGGGGAGACTATTCATAAGGGAGCTTAGAATATCTGTGGTTACATTCAGTTCTCTAGATAAGGCTCAAACACATTTTCCCATGCCGGGTTTTAACCAAGGCTGGCGCTCAGCCAGCCGATCACAGTATCAAGACCCCTCCAGAAGTTACTGTGCAGTGCAAGGGCAATGGGTGGACCCTGCTAAGTTCAGGAACTTCTACCCCACCAGGGGATATCCCCGCCGACAAGGATCCAGATGGATTGCTTGGGTCATCGATGGCTACAACCCCTCTCAAGGCAAGTGTACATCCCTTCTTGTAGGTGTGACTGGGGGGCAGACTGGAGGCTTTCACTCACAAATGGGGGGGGGCAATTACATAAGATTCCTTGGTCCTTCAAATGATCCAGGGTTTACAGATAGAATACTTTGGTTCCCCGACCAAACACCCCACCCCCTTAAATTCTCCGAATCAGAGCCCGCCCTAGTGCATGCGAAGTCAAAGATCTTCTCTCGAAAGGGGCAATAGCCTGTTCTTTCCCTCAACTAACTGGATTCCTCAACAATCTCTTCCTTGTGGAGAAGAGGGATGGGGCCAACATCCGGTCATCAACCTCAAGGAGTTTAATGTGTGCTTGGTCTTCTGCCACTTGAAAATTGAGGGTATTCACCTCCTGCTAGACCCTCTGAGACTGGATGGCTCACCTGGACCTAAAGAATGGGTACTGGTCTACACTCCACATCATCGCTTTCTGCAATTTCAGTAGCAACGCCAAACATTCAAGTTCACAACTCTCTCATTCGGGTTGTCCCATAGTTTACCTGGACAACATCCTTCTCACGGACCAATGCCCATCAAAGCTCTCGGAATGGCTGCAGGTAACTGTCGACCTCTTGGAGTCCCTGTGTTGTAATTTAGCAGCAATTAGGTTAAGCATTAGCAGAAGACATCCTGTATTTAGAGACTATCTTGTCTGTTTTGTGGAATCCATTTTGTATTTCTGTCAGCCATTTTGTTTGCCATGTGCTCGGTCCTACCTTTCTGTTAACTGCTCTTGAAATCTGCCCAGAGACGAGATATATTTAGCATCTTCGACCTTCGCACATGCTCAGTTGAGCTTGCAGCTGCTGTAGTCTGTAACCGTCAGGATGTGTCCACCAGAATTAGCAAACTGTTAGCTCCTCCCACTTGTTGCCTGTACACTTTCTGTATGACCTTATATGTACCTAAAACCAGCATTTTGTACTTGTACCACCTTCATTTGAGCCCCTGTGTGGGTATAAAAGGACCAAGCTCCTTCCATTCAGTGTGCTACTTCATACATTACCGAAGGGTGCTGTGTGAATGTAGTTCCACCTCATGAGGTTTAATAAACTTTGGGGTATATTATCAATGGGTTTATCTCCGCTTTTTTGGCTTTAAAAGCCAAGAAAGCGGAGATAAAATTATCTCCCTATTACCAAGCTGTCGCTAACACCAGTTAGTGACAGCTAATAGGAGATAGCGACCATCTTGGGCCCCGCTTTGCATGTCAGTGATATTTATCACTAATGACATGCAAAGTGGGCGTGCCAAGATGTTAGCGACTGGAAACAGTCGCTAACATCGCTATCTCCTATTACCAACTTTTGGAGATATTCGCGCTAAGCGCGAATATCTCCAAAAGCTAACACCTGCCCTGAGCAGTTCTTCACCATGTTATCCAATGGGAGGTGGATAACATGGCTAAGAGCATTTGCTCGATAATGCATGAATATCGCTGACTTTTCAGCGATATTCATGCATTGCGGCCGTTTTTTATCGCATTTGCGATAAACCTTGCTAATAGCAAGGTTTATCTGCGATAAAAATCGCCGATGTGCGGCGATAATTTTTGTCTCTAAACAAGTTAGAGACAAAAATTATCGCTAGTTGTTGGTAATATACCCCTTTGTACTTTCTATTCCAGTTTCTGTGCCAACTTCTATTCTATGGTCTGAGGACTCTGTTCAGAGAAGGGAGAACCCCTAGCACTGGTAGGCCTTGCTGAGGCCCACCACCACAAATTGGCGCCCAATGTGGGGCTCATCGGCGACTCGGATGCCCGAAGGAGTGGTCGAGACGAAGGATTGGAATCTTGCTTTGGACGCGATCGCTGCTTGAGGAGACCCGAGTCTTGGCAACCACTGCGTTTTTCCTATCTTTCTGATCTGACCATCCAGGTGGCGCCAGTCCTCGACTGAGATCTCTTCTGTTGATTCGCCGTGCAGTGACCATTTGGTCGATTTGGGAACTTGGCAGTTGGAACCTGGACACCATTTGATTGGTAAGAGCCGTTCTGCGGCACTTGCTGCTGGTTTTTTGATACTTTTGATTGGTAAGGTAGTTTAGTAACACTTACTGCGGCTTTTGTTTGTAAGATTAACCAATATTAGTATTTGTTTGATAATTATATATGCATTGCAATTCATATAGGCAGGTAATGAGATTTTTCTCTATTTGAATTTGTTGGAACGGCGCAACGTACGAAGAGTACCTTAAGCGCTACTTTGATTATAATACTGCATATTCTGCACTATTTTTGGCATGCCTGTTTCCAGCACACTTCATAGTATGTGTTGCTTTTGTAGTGGTACCAGTTGAAACTCGACGAAGCACAACCCCCCCCCCCCCCGGAGGGGACGCCGAATTGGGACAAGTATATTAAGTATGGTATTTCTTCCATAATGTACAGCATGATATGGAATAAATACACTCGTAAGGATCCTGAGTTGCGTTGGCCTATGCATGGGTCATTTGATTTGCGAAAGATTCAGTATGTGGAGCAACGAATGTTTAAGCGAAAGGCTAGGCAAGATATGTTTGACTGTGTGCTAATGTGGGAGAAAGAAGTGCGTGAGCAAATGAAGCGTGAGCACGCCTTGATTGAAAAAGAACGTAAGAGTCAGATGAGGACTCTCCTACAGACCACGACAAAGCTAGAGAAACTTGCTCGATGTTATCTGCTGAACGTGCGTCTCAGATTAGATCTGCTGCGCGTAAAGCGTTCGTAGTACTGCCACTGCTTTTGAACTTTTAGATAGTATAAAAGGTTGGCAGGAAAGGGAGCAAATATATTTTACCGATACATTTGCCGCAGAAGTTATCGAACGGTTTAGAAAATATTGGGCAAAAATGGAGCCCGATGATGTAGCAGTTGATTGTAAACAACTACGTGAAGGTCTTTTTGTCTGCTCCCAGGTGGCTGACACGATCAGACGCTTGGTTAAAGTGTGTGTTGAAGCAGCCCGTTTGCGAGAGGAGAAAAAGGCAGCAGATGCAGCTGCACAAACATCCAAGCATGGCACGAACTTCTACTACTGAAACAGATAAGAATGGTGTAATTAATGTGAAACCCATGCGGGAAGCCGTGCCTTTATATGTTCCTCCTAAAGGAACGGGTACAAGTGATGATAAGACTTCTATTAATGCAAAAGGTTATTTTATTTATAATTGGGTTTACACTCCTTGGAATAGAGCAGATGTTATGGCCCTTAAAAATGCATGGCCAGATCTGCGAAAGAATCCAGCATCCTTTTATGAGGAAGTTGAGGGTGCCATTAGCTCTTGTACTATGACTTTGCCTGATATTGATTTGTTTTCTGGACTAATATTACCGCCTGATATGTGGAGAACTGTGCGTAAAATTGATGATCGTGCGAGATTTGGAGCATTGTGGAAATATTTAGAGCAGTCAGATGAAGATAGAGAACCTGCACAGAAACCGTGTCAGTTAATTCTAGATCTCCCTATAGCTATATTAGTTAAGTTAAAAACGATTATTCCCCCTAAGAAAATAGATTGGACTGTATTAGCGTTGTGTAAGCAAAAGGCAGACAAATCTGTTTGATTTCTTTACACGCTTTGAGGCATTCCACGATTTCAGTGGCCAGTCATTGACAGATGACACGGGTAGGCATCTGTTTGTCGATAAATATGTCGCAAACCTTTTGCCAGGAATAGCTAGTCGCCTGAAGGCCAGTGAGAGTTCATGGACTACCTCTTCTCCTGTTTCTCTCCTAACTATGGCTCAGAATCAAGAATTAGAAGCTAAAAAGTAATGAGGATAAAAAGACTAAAGAGTTGAAAACGAAGGTTATGTTGGCCCAAGCTTATGACACGCCTTCTAGAGGTAATGATAGAGGTGGACATGGATCTTATGGTTCGTCCTTTCCTTCCTATACTCATTCGAATTTGTCTGTTGATCAGTGTGCGAACTGCATGAAATTTGGACATTGGCTTTCTGATTGTCCAGTACTGCGTGCTCAGCAGTGTCCACGTGGTCGGAGACAAATGAAAAATCGCTCAGGATATTCAGGTCCTAGGGGAAGCACGAATGATCGCGCTAGGTTTGATACTAATATACGTGGACAGGATGGGTTTAACACATTTGATAGAAGGAACCAATATCAAATGTCCGACTATGTGCTGTCTGATTTACAAGATTCTGTTTATGCATAGGATGGGGTAAGGAATCAGTTGAAGTTCCAGTAGATCAGAGGGGTCCCTATTTAACAGCACATGTTTTGGGTTCTACTGATCAGTTTCTGGTTGATACAGGAGCTACTCGTAGCACCATGTCTAAACAACTGGTTCCTAGGGCTCCCATGTCTGGCTTAACGATTACATCAATAGGTTTCGATGGAACACCTTCCCTTAGCCCACTGTCGCAACCACTTGCATTCCATGTTGATAAGTTTATTGCTCCATGTCTGTTTTTGCTCTCACCAAACACACCAGATAATATTGTGGGTCTTGATATGCTCAAATATTTCAGGGCTACGATACGATGTTCCCCGGAAGGAGTACGGGTTATTTTGAATGACAACTACCCTGTGATTGAGAGATCCTGTATTGTTAAAGAGGACATTGCATTAGCTTCACTCCCTAGTACTTTGTGGGCTACTTCAGACACCGTTGGAGGGCAAATGGTTATTCCGCCAGTGCATATTAGTGTCAAGGAGGGTGCTTCTTTGCCAAGACTGCCTCAGTATAAAATTTCTAGAGAAGGAGAAGAAGCACTTACACGCATTGTTCATGATTTGATTAAAGTGGGGGTTGTGGAAGAAGTTTTTACAATGTTTGCAATAGTCCGATTCTTACCATTTTGAAAAAAGATACTGACACCGGGATTTATAGATTCATCATTGATTTAGGAGAAGTCAACAAGATTGTAGTACCGCAGTACCCTGTGGTTTCAGACATAACGACATTACTTAACCTGGTCCCTCCAACAGCATACATTTTCTGTAATCGATTTGAAGAATGCTTTCTTCTTGATTCCTATTCATCCTGATAGCCGATTTTTGTTCAGTTTCACTTGATCATACAGATTTTGTAGAGTTTCTCAAGGGTACACTGAGAGTCCGAGTATTTATAGTCAAGCCTTAAAACGACAACTCGATTCCTTTACTTTGTCTGAAGGAGTGGCTCTCATACAATATGTTGATTACATCTTGTTGGCAGCCAATACGCCTGAACTGTGTGAAGAGTGTACTTTGTCTTTGCTTTCTTTTCTTGCTACACACCATCATAAAGTATCACGAAAGAAATTGCAATATTGTAGACCGAAGGTAACCTACTTAGGTCACCTTCTGTCTAAGGAGAGCCGTGCATTGACACCAGATCGCATTCAAGCAATTTTAGACACCCCAGTACCTTCCACGCAGAAAGATGTCCATGCGTTCATTGGTTTGACTTCATTTTGTAGGCAATGGATATTGGGCTTTTCACACATTGTTAAACCCCTGCTAGCGCTTTTGATTAAAAACACTCCGATCCCCCTTCCTTGGACAGATGAATGCCAAAACGCTTTTCGTCAGTTAAGACAAGCTCTTTGCTCTGCACCAGTGTTAGGCACACCAGATTACACGAAGGCTTTTACACTCTATGTACACGAGAAAGATGGTTGTGCATTGTCAGTTTTAGTACAGGCACACGGGGACAAGCAGCGTCCCTGCACATACTTTTCAGCTGTCCTTGATCCTGTTGCTCGTGCGCTGCCTGGGTGCTTCCGTTCAGTTGCAGCGACAGCTGTGTCCATACGTCAGAGTGAAGGGATAGTTTTCTCACACAAACTGTTGGTGCTAGTACCCCATGCAGTAGATGTCCTTTTGAATCAGACTAAGAAACAACACTTAACTAGTGCTCGTCTGACAGGATATGAATTGACATTGTTAGCACCTCATATTACCTTGAAGAGATGTACGACACTGAACCCAGCCACTTTGTTGCCATATCCTCCAACTCAGTCAGAGGAGCCTCACAATTGTATATTCCTTACTGAGGAAGAGACAACGGGTCGCATCGATTTGCAAGATACGCCCCTTTCAGATGTAGATGGTGAACTGTGGGTTGATGGGTCCTGTTTGAATTTACCAGATGGCACGACTTCAGCTGCTTATGCAATTACCACGCTCGAGACAGTAGTGGAAACAGCTCGCATACCTCAGAAGTCGGCTCAAGCAGCTGAACTAATAGCTTTGACATGAGCGTGTGAACTTAGCACTGACTTGTGTGTGAACATTTACACGGATAGCCGCTATGTTTTTGGAGTGGTTCATGATTTTGGCCTACTCTGGAAGGAAATGCACGGAGAATTAGTACATAATCTCTTGAATGCACTTACATACCCAAAGAAAGTTGCTACTATGAAGTTTAGCACACACAAGAAAATCATTGACAAAATAGGACAAGGCAATGCCTTTGCAGATCGCGTAGCTCGTGAGACTGCGATGCAGCGAAGCACTACATCCATGTACGTAGTAAAATCACAAGCTGAGTGTTGGCATGACGCTAGAGAAGAAGTACTGAATATACAGAAATCTGCTTCTGTAGCAGAACTTGAGCAATGGGCTAAAGAAGGAATATTGGACGATGAGGGTTGTTGGCGTAACTAAGAAATTAATAAGTGGAAATAGCCTGCAGCCTATTTACAACCTATGGTTCAAATGGCACATGGGCTGGCACATGTTGGGGCTCTAGCAATAACTAAATTGCTTACGCAAGTTTGGGAGCATCCTGAAATTGCCAGCACAGCTAAAAGAGTATTACAGTCCTGTTTGATCTGTTGGCAGTATAATCCTGGAAAAGGGACACAGACTCCTACAGGAGGGTTTGCTACGCCAACCGCACCTTTTGAAGTTTTGCAGATGGATTACATCCAACTTGAAAGCTGCAATAATTTGAAATATGTCCTAGTGGTGGTATGTGCCTTCAGCAATGGATAGAGTCATACCCTACAAAGGATAATACTGCTCTCACCACAGCAAAGGTGCTTCTAAAGGAGTTTTCCCCTAGATATGGGGTTTGTAAGCTTTTGTGGAGTGACAACGGACTTTATTTTATTGGGCAAGTTGTTGAGTATGTCCTGAAAGGATTAGGGATCAAACAGAAATTCCATACAGTCTTCCAACCGCAATCAGCAGGATTAGTGGAAAGATACAACTCTGCTTTAAAATTGAAGTTGGCGAAAATACAGGCTTCGACGTCTTTAAAATGGCCAGATGCACTACCTTTGGAATTGTTGTCCATAAGATCAGTGCCACACTCACGATCTTGGCACACCTTATGAGATAGTATTTGGGAGACCGATGAACATTTGGGGAGTTCCTAAACCACAGCCAATACATAAGGGGCCCGATTCACAGAACTAACTTAAGACAAAATCCTAAACTTACTTTAGGACTCCTAAATGCCTTCTGTGAATAGCGAAAGTCTTAAAATTAGGATTTTTCTCAGTTTAGTAGTAGTAAAGTTAGGAGTCCTAACTTTACTACTACTAAACTGAGAAAAATCCTAATTTTAAGACTTTCGCTATTCACAGAAGGCATTTAGGAGTCATAAAGTTAGGACTCCTAACTTCTGTGAATACCGAAATGAGTAAGTGTCTTCTGTGAATACCAAAATGGTAGTAACTTTAGGATTTTGTCTTAAGTTAGTTCTGTGAATCAGGCTAGATGTTCCTTGTGTTCTGTTGATTATTTGGCAGAGTTAACCGACAGTTTGAACTCTATTTATCAACAGGTTCCTGACAGATCTACAGGTGAGGCCCACGAACTCCGTCCTGGCGACCACGGGATGTTCAAGGTCTTCGACAGATCGAACAGCTTGGAGCCGAGGTGGCGAGGACCAGAGCAGGTGCTCCTTGCGACAAGGACAGCAGTTCGAGTGACGAACAAGAAGAATTGGGTCCATAGCACACACTGCAAACGTGTGTCGCCTGCCTTGGTGGAATCTGCTGTGCTGACCGACCATCGAGAGATTCTGGAGACGGAGAAAGGTCAAGCTATCTCACCTGACGAATCTGCGGAAGTCTTCCCGGACCACACGATCGCTGGAGAACCCCGATATCAGCTGAGACCAAGGAAATAATCTGCTTTGCCGAAAAAGACTGGTTGAGCTACCGCCCTGGGTTAGTGAAACGGAACGCCGATGTGGCAAGGGGGGGGGGATCAGTCCTGCGTAGTGTAGTGACACCCGTCTAGGCCCGTGGTGAAGAAATCAACGGCTGCCCAGGGATAAGAGCTCCGACGATTGTTTTCAACGAGTTTTTAGAAAGATCAATTATCGCTGTTGCTGAAATGAATAACAAAAGAATCATTTGTGCTATAGGGTTTGTTGTTACTTTGGTGGTTATGGCAATAATCACCTGGTTTGTTGAGAAAGTGGCTCCTGCGTGACAGCTTTTTGTTGCCACTACTCCAGCGGAACATCATTACTTCACTCTTCCCTACCATGAGCAGAAGCATCGACAATCCTACCTAAATAATACATTCATCCAGATGTTGCATCATACGCACAATGCCAGGAATGCTACCAACTGTTGGGTGTGTGGGATGATACCTGCACACCAAAAGAAAAGAGGAACACCTTTTATTCCTCTACCATTTTCCCATAATGGTTCTTGTCAAGCTTGGTATGCACTTCTGTTTGCTTCCGGAAAACCTTCAGTAGGTGAAATTATCTTTCACTTAAATAAAGTTTGCTATCAGGATAAAGATGGTTATCCTCAAGCTGAAGTGACTGAATGGGAAGAGTGTCAACCGGACAATATTTTGACACCATATGCCTTCACGAATATGAGGAACATCAAGAACACTGGAGCTTTTGTAATTTCTGTGACCAGAGCTAAAGCAGATGTATGTATTGGCAGTGCTGGAAGAATTCCAGTAGGACGGAGTGAATGTATTTTGACATTGACTATTGAAGGTGCTAATAACAGCAGTTTTACGTCTTCACAGAACACGTATTTTGTGTGTGGTAATAAAGGATACTATCAATTACCGGTTGGGTGGTCTGGGGTATGTTACATATCATTTTTGTTACCACCTGTGTTCTTGGTCCCTCCATCGTATCACCGAAATTTAAAGTTGCATAATCACATTTCCAAGAATAGATACAAACGAACAATAAGTACAGAGGAGGTCGATCAGACATACCACTTTGCAACAATATGTTAATTTCAATTTGAGACTCTTCTTCTTTGTGGGTGCAGCATTGAATAGCAGAAAGATAAGGCGATTGACTCGTGTTGTGGAAGCTTTCACTAATCAAACAGCAATGGCACTTGGGTATATTACAGAGGAACAGCAATTTGCAAGGATTGTAGCACTCCAAAACAGAATGGTGCTTGATGTGATTTTGGCTAATCGAGGTGGTGCATTTCGCATCATCGGTAGCAGTTGTTGCGTATTTATACCAGATCACTCCCCTTCAGTATATGATGCAATCTCAAAACTGCATAAGATTGCTGCAGAAATTCACACAGAGACTGGTACATGGACATTTTTGAACTGGATATGGACACTCTTTATTACTTGGGGCTGGAAACTACAGACTATTCTATGTATACTATATATATTATATATATGTATACTATGTGATACTATTTACATGCTGTACTTGTATACAATGTGGTCCTATGCTTTGTTCCATGTGTATCACTGCTTGTACACCTGCCAAAAGAAATTTTGCAGAAATAAAAGCACAAATGTTAAATAAAGAAATCACTGAGATGATGAGCATCAATGTACAGGATGCGTATCTAGATTACCCCCAGATAAACGAATGTCTTCAGCTAATGCTGAAAGGGTTGTCTGTTGTAATTTGGCAGCAATTAGGTTAAGCATTAGCAGAAGACATCCTGTATTTAGAGACTATCTTGTCCGTTTTGTGGAATCCATTTTGTATTTCTGTCAGCCATTTTGTTTGCCATGTGCTCGGTCCTACCTTTCTGTTAACTGCTCTTGAAATCTGCCCAGAGACAAGATATATTTAGCATCTTCCACCTTCGCACATGCTCAGTTGAGCTTGCAGCTGCTGTAGTCTGTAACTATCAGGATGTGTCCACCAGAATTAACAAACTGTTAGCTCCTCCCACTGGTTGCCTGTACACTTTCTGTATGACCTTATATGTACCGAAACCAGCATTTTGTACTTGTACCGTCTTCATTTGAGCCCCTGTGTGGGTATAAAAGTACCAAGCTCCTTCCATTTAGTGTGCTACTTCATACATTACCAAAGGGTGGTGTGTGAATGTAGTTCCACCTCATGAGGTTTAATAAACTTTGTACTTTCTATTCCAGTTTCTGTGCCAACTTCTATTCTATAGTCTGAGGACTCTGTGCAGAGAAGGGAGAACCCCTAGCATTGGTAGGCCTTGCTGAGGCCCACCACCACACCTGGGCTTCATTATCAACAGGAACAAATCCATTCTGTTGCAGACTCAATCCATCGTCTTCCTAGGGTTGTGGTTGACTGTCAATGCCACATTGAGTCACCCCTCTCGAAAACTGTCCAAAATCAAACACGAACTTTGCCGAATGGAGGACAGACTGTCCACATCTCTCAGGAACATTGCGTGAATAGTGAGGTTCCTATCATCCACCATACAGGCCATCTTTCCGGGACCCCTACATTATTGAGCCCTACAATGCCTGAAGATCATTCACCCTTAGCAGGTACTCACCTAGTCTCAGTCGGTGCCCATATCACATGAAACCAGAGAGGAGATGAGATTGTGGATTGCCCACACCTTTTGGGTCCCAACCGGATCTCAGCGGCACAGGCTGGGGCGCACGATGTGGGGAATTCTCCACCGGAGGAAAATGGTCCTCCGTTGAAAAATCCCAACCAAAAATTGCCTTGTACTGATGGTAGGCTTATTTACGGTGAAGTGCTGGATGAAGGACATGATTCAATGCTGCGTGCTCCTACAAATTGGTAGCGGTCGGATATATCAACCAAAAGGGAAGGGCACGAGATCCGGAGCGCTCTCGAACTTGGAGCCCAATTTCTGAGACTACTTCCTTGAGAATCACATCTCGGTGATGGCGGAACTCCTTCCAGGGAGAGACAACCAGGTCGCAGATTAATAATCCTGACACTAGCAGGTCGTGAGCCTATGGAAGCTGGACCTTCTAGTGTTCCTGAAACTCAGGGCCAAGTGAGGTCCGTTCACAGTAGACCTCTTTGAGACTCGTCTGGACCACCAACTGGACCGGTACTTCAGCTGGAGGCCCAACCCCAACACAACAGCGACCGATGCCTTCCTACAGGACTGGCAACGGGAACAGGGGGTGTGCCTTTTCCTCGTACGCAATGATAGTGAGACTATCCATGCAACACAAGTGAGGTATACAGTTCGGATAGAACTTTCTTGGGATTCTCCAATCAGTCTACCCCAGTTTCCAACTCTCCTCCGGGATCCCGCGGGGAATATTCACGGTCTGGTTCTAGATGGTACACTACATCTCAAGGCGTGAAGGATTACTGGGAATGCTGGAAAGTCTCAGGCCTTTTGCAACACGCTGCGTCACTGCACTCTAAAGCATGGGCATTAATCATCAAGCGTTATAGATCAGCCTGGTCTAGATGGTTGGGTTGGTGCCACCAGAGACTTTTGGATCCCATGGGGCAGACGTTGTCCATATCTTGAATTTCCTGTGCTCCCTCGCTTCAGACAGAATGGCAAATAGGTCCATCAACACTGTTCGGTCTTCCTTTTCGGCAGGACATTGTCATATTGGGAATCAGCCAAATGGTGAACATTCACTGGTCCGCAAACTCCTCAGGTATAGGTTTATCGCATCCCCAGGAACCAAGTTATTCCACTCTTTGGGATGTAAATAGGGTTCTCAATCTTTTCCTTTCCTGGCCTTCCAATAAATACCTCTCCAGTAAGGACATAATAATAAAGACATTTATAAAGCGCGCAGCTGCCCCGAATGGGGTGTCCTGGCACTTACATAGACAGCAACACAGGTAAAGGAGTGCACATATCTAGTCATTACGACTAAAGAGCCAGGTCTTCAAGGCCTTTCTGAATTCTTGACCAGAGTGCATCATGGGTGGATGGGCAGGTAGGTTGTTCCAGCACTTAGATGTACCCACTTCGAATGTCCTACCCCCCCCCATTCTTGCTTTTCCAAAACAGGGGGATGGGGGATAGTGAGATAACGTGGTTGGACCTTAGGGATCTGTCCTGCTGGTATGACAAAGTCTCTTCCTCAGGTAGTTGGGTCCTTTCCCTAGATACGCTCGTAAGGCAAACGTAAGGGCTTTAAATTCAATATGTTTGGCTACCAGGAGCCAATGAAGTTGTCAGAGATGAGGGGCGTTGCATTGGCGGAGCGGGATATGCAGACCAGTCTAGCTGCCGCATTTTTAATTATCTGAAGTCTACGGAACAAGCAGGCCGGCAGACCCATGTAAAGACCATTAGCGTAATCAAGGTGAGAGGTGACTAATGCACGGACCACGGTTTTGCAAGCTGACTCTGGCAAGAAGTTAATACATTTTCTGATGGTTATCATTTTGACAAAGCATGCCGCAGACACCTGTTGAACTTGGGTAGTGAGAGACAGGTTTTTGTCCCACCTGACTTCTAAGTTCTTCACTGAGTCCCTAGGTGGGGTGGCAGAACCCAGTTCAGCTGGCCACCATAAGTTCATCGGGGGCAGTACAGCTTGGTTAAAACAAGACCTCCATCTTGTCTGCATTAAGCTTTAAGAAGTTGCAGCTCATCCAGGCAGAGATGCTTTAAGGCACTCTTTTAATGGGTCAAAAGTGAATGCGGACACCCCGCTGAAGGTGAATCGCAGTTGAGAATCATCCACGTAGGATGTAACCTTGATCCCCATTTTGACGATGAGCTCCGCCAGTGGAGTCAGGTAATTATTAAAGAGTAGTGGGCTCAGGGCTGATCCCTGCGGCACCCTCCATTTTAGTCAGGAAAGGTCAGCGAAACTGGCTACATCGCTGTGCCGGGAGTCTTGTGAGAAAATGTCAGAGCTCTGGATATAACAGGTAGAGTATTTACCCCGCTAGGAGTTCCTTTATATGTCTCCAGTAGAACAAAATGTAATTCCAGTATTGTGTCAAACCCTGTTTTGCCACATACACCCAAGCTTTTTGTGGTTTGCAGCATTAAGGCAAATGATGCATTGACGGAGTCTGTTCATCACCCTGGGAAACGACAAATGCTCATCGCCCTTAGGAAGCCACAGAGGGCAGTTTCCTCCTCAACTATTGCCAGATGGGCTACGCAGGAAGCTGGCATTGACACAAAGGTGACTGGGGTGCACTCAGTTAGAGGCACAATGGCATTTACTTTGGGGGGCACACCTGGAGGATATCCTCAATGTGTCAGACTAGTCATCAGATTCTACGTTCAAACGATTCTACTTTAAACCTCTCTCTGGCAGTGTAGCCCTGGTGGTGGATAAGCTTTGAACTAGCGTAAACCTCGCCTCCGGTCAGGACCTAGAATGAAAATTGTCCTAGGTACAGTAAAAGGAAAAGTTTGATTGTATTAAGGACATGGAGGCAAGAATTAGACCACCCCATGCACTATGGCCATATCTCCCACCCAGATAGACCGAGATTATGCTAGTTATATGCGCCACTGTGTAACTGATACACTAATGCTAGTGTTACTGTATCTGTATATGATGTTCAAGTCTTTACTGCTGTACTCAGGACTGGACGCCTAGATAGTAATTTTACATCTGTTTCCTATAGGGGCAGGCTCTTCTAAACAAGAATAAAGGTCAGAATTGTCAGCTTTGGTCGCAGGAAGAAAGAGGAGGCAGGAGTATCTTCAAGCAAGGAGAAAAGGGAATGCTGCCTACGGACTGGATGGACTCTATTGTATTATAATGAGGCTGCTGTAATAATAAAAGTGAAGAAAGAACAGCTTAATCCTCGCCTCAGTGTCCTTAATAGAATTGAAACTTTCTGTTATGATAGCTGGGACATTTTTTGTTCTCCCTGTCCTTGAATGTCCTGAAGGACAGCACTGAAACGTGTCTAGGGTTCTCTCTCTCTCTCTCTCGCTTTAAATACTTGCAATTATGTTCATGAGTCAATCCATGGGAAGTGTTAAAAGCTAAAACAGGGGGTTCTCTCTCTCGCTTTAAATACTTGCAATTATGTTCATGGTTCACATCCGAGAGAAATCTTATTGGTGGAAATTGGGAAATCGAGAATATCCTCCAAAATGTAAACCCCCCACAAAAGGAAGTAGGGATTTGGTATAGAGCAGTAGTTGAGGCAGAGGTGGTAGCTCTTCCCCCTCCTTATAAGGTATGGAGTGTTTCATCGCTGGAAGACGTCTCTGTTGATTTGTTTTATCCCCCTCTTTATAATTTATATAAATATATTAAATCAGCTTCTTTAAAGAAAAATCTTTTTTGTAGTAAATAGATTGTACTATACCCCAAAAAAAATTGCTAGATTTGCATCAACATCAGTTTCTAAATGTTCTAGATGCGGTTTAGTAGAGGATGACGACATACATATGTTTTTTGACTGTATTTTTCTAAGAACCTTTTGAGGAAATGTGGGGAGGGCTTTGGAGGGTGTTTTTAAAGTTACGTTCAATCTCAATCCGACACTAGTTATATTTGGTATTGACATTAATTCTACATATCAATTATCTAATAAGTTGACTGGTTTATTCTTGTGTTTTATATTAGCAGCCCGTAGAGAGATCTGCAGGCTGTGGAAAGACAATGAGCCACCGCAATATGAGACCTGGTTAAGAGCAGTGTTGTGCATGGCGAGATTGAACCATGGGGAGGGGTACATCTGGGGGCCATTAATCACTTGGGGTACTGAAATGAGGTTAGTCTAAGTGCATATGGTACAATGATTACACCAAGCCTCGCACAAATGAAGCTGGCCTGGTAGGCCTAAAAAGCGAATGCAAGAGCATAGACCCAGAGCGCCCAGTTAGGAAGGTGGACTTCTCTAAGCGAATTTGCAGATGCTTAAGGTGAAATGAGGACACTAAAAAAAAAAAAAGCACTGAAAGGTGTCTGGACAATGGGAGATTTTTAAAAACCAAATACAGACCTTAAAGTTGTTTTTAGAAGGTTTCCAAAAGGTAAAAAAAGTCTAAGCAGACTGAGCTTAACATTCTAGGATCCGGTCATCAGGAGCCAGAAAAAAGTAAACTGGCTCACTGACAGGGCCTGATGGAGTACTGGTGGTGGACTCTTCCTCAACATTGTCAATTTTACAACCTTTGAAGCAGCAGCCTGTTAGGCTTTACTATCCCTATTTACTTTCACTGTTCCTAAAAAAAAAAAAGTTTGTGAAGGAGTTTTCATGCCACCAATTTGAAAATAGTGATTTTATTTCTGCCTTTTACAAATGATTTTTTTCCAATGAAAATAGATAAAAACTTGTAGAATAAGATGTTGAAGGATGTCAAAATTGCTTTATTAAAAATTTGGCTTTACAAGAAGAAAAATATATTTTAGCCACTTTTGTAGAAAGTACTCTGGGATTGCACATGTGGACAGTATAATTCAAATTCAATGCTTATGACTATAACAATGATTCTCCTGGAGGAGTACTAGGATTAAAGGTAAGTATTTCTTCCCTGTAGTGATACACTGTCATTCCTCAACCTTTCATAAGCAAATCTCATCACCCTCTGTCACCCCTTTATCACACTTCTCAATCCATTTATTATAGAAACTGAGAAGTAGGAACATTTTGGAATATGTTAAATGGGTGTGCCTTACTCTGTGAATCAAAAAGACTTCATATGAAGGGGATACACTGTAAAATGGTTGTTAAAACAACAAGTTTTCCCCTAAAAAATAATCCAAATTCTGATAAACATCTTGATAGGAACACCCATTAGACATATAATGGTGATATTGTACAACACTAAGCCCTTATAGAATAAACCATTGCCTCTACCAATTCACCTATTATTCTTTTACCCATTTATAATGCGAGTGGTATTTTCCATTTTCCTGCCTGCCCCCCCCACCCACCCCCTGGTCTAGACAATATGAGGCCATGCAGAGAACATCCTAGGTGTGTATGCTGTGCTGTGCAAATGACCCAGATAAACACACTATCCATTATCCAACATAATCTGGTTAATATATACTAGGCAAGCAGGCCTCAGGAGTTTAAATGGGTTAAGTGAATGAGTGAAACCCTGGCCTCAGGAAAAGATCAGGGTTCAAGTAATCTAAAGGTACGCATGAAATGTTTTTGGGAGAACGGAAATAGATTCATCCTTAGAATGGTGTGATGAAGGCACTGTATTGGGAATTCGGAAACCCAAAAGTGATTGTGGATTTGAGCAGGGAGATAACCCTGCTCCTGGGGCAGATTGTTTTTCTAAGCACCTGAGGCAATCTATTGACAGGTTGCTCAATTTACTAGCTTTACACGTCACTGAATAAAGAGTTCAACATGTTACTACACGTTATCCCCGTAGTGCCTTGAGACAATGTGCAATAGGACCCTTGCGGTTCTGGTAGGTTATGATGTAATGAGAGGGTAGTGTGTGATTGTATGGTGAGGAATAAAGAAGTACAATCCAGACCTCTGTGTGTGGGTATTCCAGACCTCTGTGTGTGGCGTATTCCTTTGCATACTCCCAGGGCTGGGGAGGATGCTACAGTTCAGTCTGCTCCTTCATGTAACTTGGAGGTCACTTCAATTCAATTCCATGTCTGGAATTCATAGCAGCGGACGTGGTTATGCGTATGGAACTGGACAAAACCAAGGGTACTTTTCTAAGAAGGCGAATGAAAAGGCCCACAGAGGATGAAACAAAAACAGCCCAACCACACAGAAACTTTGCCTCATTCCACAGTTTTAATTACCTTGAATTTAGTGCAGAGCGGCAAACAGACGTATTTGAAAAAACTTTTATCTCCATATCATGAGCCTTACTGACAGGCAGTCTAATATCCAGGTGCCATCAGCAAGCTTTTCAATTCAGAATGACAAAACCACTACGTTTTAAACAAAGTCCACCGTACTTCATTAATTCAACGGCAATAGAACCCCTTCGAACTAGGTTTCAAGCAAAGGGAATTGTGTTTGTGACTATCCTTATTGGATTCAAATCCCTATGGGGATGCTTCTAGAAGCCATGTACTGCTTGGCAAAGATCAAACAGGCAATGATTGAGTGGGCATCTTAGAATGTACACGAACTATGTAAATGACAAAAATAATCTACATTTATTTAGCATTCTGTAGCAGCAATGTCAGACACGCAGACCTATTGAATGATTCCGCTCTCTTCCCCTTCTATGCGCCCAGTAATCACCAGTGGCTGGAATTAATTCAAGCATTTAAGCCAACACGTTTTGTTCTTCTCAGTAATTAACCTTCTTCCTACCCACTCTCGTTGGACAAAGCAGGTTCAAGAAACTCATTAACTAAGTTAAATTCATTGACGTTTGGAACGGTATCCTTCTCTTTAACCATAATTGTTATGTAGGCTCTTTTGCTCAGTGGTCTGTCTTACTTCAGACACAAGCGAGGCTTACTTCGAATCACCTCTTCATGAGGCTTCTTCTATCTGCATGGCCTGAACAATACTCATTAAAGCACGGAAAAAAATGTTTCACAAGGCCACGTACAACTTTTACTTTATTGCCTTTTAAAATGGTTGTATTTGTTCTCAGAAATAAGCTACACCGAAACATTTCACATAAACAGGGCATTTCCACCTGTCTAACGTTGAAATGACTTTTGAACACAAATACCTACTTTGGTTGATTAAGGAAGAAAGTGTTCACGTTAATGTTGAAGCAGTTATTGCATTCAGTTTCTTCCATAAGTCTTCTTTCTACTGATCTATTTCAGCTTGCTTATTTTTTGGAGCAGTGTTATTCGCTGCTCCTCATTTGTTACGTTCTCAGTTATGGAATGCAAGAAGTGCCTCTCATTTGCTCTCCTCAGCAGGCTATTGGTGGAAGTGTCTAAAGCACCTGCAGCTTCATACAAGCAGAGAATTTCAAGGGTCAGGAAGTAGAGTGGTTCACAAGTATCAGGAGGCATCATTGCCACAATGTGCAGCACATGGCAGAACACCTGGGTGTAAACGAATAGGACTTCCTGGAAGAGATCCTGGTCTTTGACACCTTCTCCTAGGTCTTGCACAGACAACACAGCCTTCACAGACTCCAGCATGCTTGCAATATTACTGCCATACAACCGTGCAACATGCTTCCACCCTTCAACTGGAAGCCAATCTGAACAACTGGTGCTACAGAGCAACTGAAATCCCCTCAACAAAAGCACTGAAAATTGAAGGTCATAGGCAAAAGGTCTGAGGTTTAGAAGTGGCATGAACTGTACATATTCTAAAGTGTAGGGCACATGCAACAACTGTCTCTTCAACAGGCTCTTCACCACCTGAGAAAGGAGATCCCATTCCCGGGAATTACACCATGGGAAGACTTGTATTAGAGCAACCATAAAGCCCTTGCTGAAGTAGTTCACATCTTCTGGTTTTTTGGTGTTAACCACCAGGAGAGAGAGCATTTGGTCTTTCATTGCAGCCGATATGGAGCAACATTCCATCCAAGCTAGGAGTCCTGTACCAGGTCCATACTCTGGAATGCAAAGGGGTGTCCAGTCATTTTCAGAAAGCGTACAGACCTGAAACAGAGCGGCGGGAACTTCATTTTTAAAGTGATCACCAAACAAATGCTTTAATCGGAGGCCCACAGTCCAGTCTAAATGCTCCATCTTTCTGTGCAGCCAGAACAAAGACTTGTTCCACGTATCAGGGAAGCCAGACACCTCCAGCTGTACCAGATCGCATAGTTTCTCTAGTGCATCAATAATTAAGTCCTTGCACTCGATGGAGAGGCACTGTGGTGTGTCTGTATTTTGCCAATACTTGGTGTACTCGTTGAGGAGTCTGCAAAGGGACAAGAGAAGTGGAAAGGGGGAGCATGACATGACCCAGTGCCTACCTGTGTTGTCTACAGGCAGCTCAACACTTAGGGCTGCATTAAGAATTTGTAAACAAAGTGTCACATTGGTAAAATCAGATGTCATGTAAGGGAGAACAAGTGTCCTCAACACTTCATCTGGGCTTAGAAGAACCTCAGAACTCAACTCCACTGTAGTTTTGGAAGGTTTCATAAGGGAGGTTAAAAAAGCCAAGAACTGCCTCTCTTCTTTGTCCGAAGAAAAATTCCCC
Organism: Lissotriton helveticus; assembly: GCF_964261635.1. NCBI lineage: Eukaryota > Metazoa > Chordata > Amphibia > Caudata > Salamandridae > Lissotriton > Lissotriton helveticus. Next base: position 315,523,788 of record NC_136061.1, read on the forward strand.
CATGACGTGTCTCTCAAGCAATTTGCCAATAATGAGGCACTGGAGTTCTGGGGATCCCTAAAACTCAGCGCTGGAAGGGAACCAATTATCTGTGATAAAAATGTATGAGCACCTAGGTTTCCAACAGCAGTGCAGCATGCTTTCCGCACTGTGGCCTCGGGGTGCAGCAGAGCAAGTCGAGCCACAGCTGAGACAGCTTTTGCCAACCCACTCTCGGTCGTGCTTTGTGTGATTTGGTTGAAAGCCATGTTCAGTTCTTCCTGGAACCCAGCCATAAAAGCCTTCAGTTTCTGGGATAGGCCTTTCTCGCCCCAGGTAGACAGCACTGCTGAGAGCACTTTATTTTTGTGTGGCAGGGAAAGTTCTGAAAAACAAGTCAAAATAGCGCACATTGCCTTGCTGGTTCTTTGGATCTGGTCTTGGTCACTGTTAACAAAAGCCATAACTGTTTCTAACAGAGAAATGATGAGGTCCGGGTCACAGAAAAGAGCTCTATTTTCTTCAAGGCAGTTTACCCATTCAGCTGACAGGGCCCATTCGCTTTTGGAAGCAAAGACTAAGCAGGCCTCCTTGTGCCTGTACATTTTTCCTGTGATTATATTCATAGTAATGGAAGACAGTATGTCAACATCCACCTTCTTATCAGTGGCAAATTTCTGCAGAAGGTTTACAATGCTGTCCTTTGCGTCTTTCATTACCCCTGCAGTCGTATCGTCCCTGGAAGGAGCACCCTCATGTTCTGAACTATTCAGCCTTTCCAGCAGTGATGAAAGGCTTTCAGCCGTTCTGTAGCTTTCAGAGTTATTGTTACTGCCACCTGTAGCCACCAATTGCAGCTCACTGCCCCAACGGATAAGAAGATCGTTCAGAACCATCAAGCCCATGGTTTTCTCATCTGATGTCAGTGTGAATTTCGTAGTTCTCTCAACTGCTCGCACTTGCCGCTCTGCTTCCTTCACCTTTTCGGATAAGCTGATGTGATGATATGAACTCTGAATATCAGTATTCCAGGTCGTTATAACGTTTGCCAGCTTCGCCAAATACTGCTCAATGGACAGCAACATGGGCTGTTTATCATGGGATTCAGGTGCTAAAAGTGTGTCTGCTAGGTTGGCAAGAGCATAACACCTTTGCTTCAGAGGTAGGATGCAGGTTTTCATTTGTTTTAGTCCTTCAAGAAAAAAAGTGAGTATGCATGCACTATTAGGTGTCAGACGGAGCACTTGAGGATCGCACTTAAATCTTTTGGGATGCTGAATGAACCCATCAGAAGAATCAAACGCATACTGGTGTACCACAGTCCGAAATGCAGCCACCATATCATCATCTTGCTCTTCGGTGCGTTTCAAGATTTCCCACCAGACATCCAAAAAAAGCACTACGTCTTCAACAGAAGTCTCTTCAAGAACATGTTCAACAAATGACTTAGCTTCTTTACTACACATTTCCTCTGGCAGCACCAGCAATAGCTCAACATACATTCTGTAGATCTTCATGGTTTTGAGAAGTTCAAACAGCGTGGTGTGATTTAAACTAGGCAGCATATTTCCCACTGCAAAGAAGATATCCTCTTTCCATTTTTTATCAGCATCTCTGCTTTCTGGAGGCATTGCAGCCTCTGAGCAGCAGTCGAGAATTTTGGCCCATATGATAGTCAGTAATCGCTTTTCCCAGTCTTGGGCCTGACCGCTTTCTCTGCAAATCTCCTCCACTGCATGGATTATTGGCTGTCCGATGAGGGCCCAGTCAGACTTGTTTAAGTGAATTAAGTGCTTTGGGTGATACTGTTTCTCAGCCAGCAGGAACCCACCCTGCAGAACAGCAATTTCTTCACGGACATCCCAGACTCCTGTAGGGAAAATAGTACAACATTTAACACTTTCAAAAACAACCGGCTGAGAAACAGACTATTGGTGTGATGTGCGGATATATCAAACAACAGCTTTAAAGAGATTCATGAAAATACAGTGATATCAAATTAAAAAAGCAAATTAAATGGTACAATAAATACAATTGCTTAAAATCAATTAATACAAAACATGTACATGATTTAGTTGTCAATAGCAGTGACCAAACTTGTGGTAACATTTTTAACCGTTAATATATAACGTGACCTGTCAAAGGTTCAAGGAAGGCAGAAATGAAATCTGGTTTGGATATCTAAGAATGTGTATGCAACCAACTGCATTAATAGCCTTTATGTCTATACAGCTTCAAATGTGGCATGCCTTTTTAAAAGATGCAGACAGTATTGCTCCTTCATGCAATAGGCCTTAAGAATTTGGATTCCTGTTTGGCAAGTAAATTATCTAAAAGGTTGAGCGAAATACAAATGTTATCTGTAAAACCTTAATATGTATGTACACCAACGAGAGGTCCATTTGTTGGGTTAGCTTAGCGCGTGGACATTTAGAGACCAGCACGGGGGCGGATGCTTCAGCAGCAATTGCTAGTGTTAATGATAGGCAGTTATTCTTTATATGTGCCTTAATTTCTCTGGACTGTCATGTTTTTACAACACAATGTTTTATATGCATGGATGCACGAATGACATGCCCACATGCTGAGTTGATATTACCGCTATGCTTCATGTAATTAACATATTTTAAAAATGCCAATAAACAGATTTGACAAAAAAAAAAGATCCATTTGTTGGGAGGGTTTGTGCTTTATGTGGCGAACAACCAAGGAAATTAGTTCAACAGTCTACATAGGTCATCACAATGAAGAGTTTCATACTGGTGGAGATTTTATATTTATTTATACAATGTAAAAAGCGAAGAATCAAGCCAAACGACAATGGGATGCTCTACAGATAACTATAATGTGAGTAAAAGTACAAAATAAAGAATCAAATAAAACTAGAGAGAAAATAAACTGAACAGTACAAAAACTAAAAAGTCCAACATTTAATACTATGCACAGATAATGGCAGTAAATCAGAAGGAGAAGACAGGACTAATTTAGATAGGTTTGCCTAAAAATGTTTTTGGGGGAAAATCGGAGGAATAGCAAAAAGAATGGGAGCGGTAATGGAAGGTGGACGCAAGATCCACACTCGAGAAGATTCTACAAATGGGAAGGTTAAAAAGGCTTCAGAGGTAGCTACGGTAAAGACAGCCTTGCCTTGCTAATTCTAGTCGAATCTAAAATCTGCACAGCCACCTGCAGAAAATATATCAAGTGCTGCCCAACTGTTGCACAGTCCAGTCTACTTGCAGAAAAGTACAGCCCAGTCCTCACACAGTAAAGATAGAGAAGCTGCAGTTACAGGACAAGATTTAGAAAAGTTGAATGTAGCTCTGGCTGCACCACTATATACAGCCATAACAGTATGGCATACAAGAGCGGGCCTTGAAACGGGGCAGACAACCCTTCCTGTTTTTCCTCGCTATCTCTCCATGGTAAGGGATACCTACAGTCCTTTGGACACCAACTTTACCCTTGGCTGAACATGGAAAGACAACATAAGCTTGATGCGCATCAACTAAGTGTGACAAGCTTAAGACGTGAACAGTGCGAGGTCTGGAATGCAGGGGCAGAGGGGGAGTATGGAGACAGGGTGTGTAGCGCTTGGATCGATGGACAGCGTGTGAGAAGTTTGGTGGGGAGGAGCGCTGAAGCTTGCGTCACAGAGTCTGAAGCTTCTGACGCATTAACAAAGTAAGAGAAGCATCGGACACAGAAGGGATAACTTAGGATCCATGGTCAGAGTGTGAGGGATTCAGGATGCATCGTTGACATAGTGAGGAGCCCGTGGCTCCGGCATCGGGAGAGATACCTGGGGTCTGCAGCAACCAGCGTGAGGAAGTAGAATAAAGCTCTAGCAGTGGAGAGCTTGGACACACAAAAATGGCGCCGGCCATATAGGTCATGTTCTGCCTGCGTCTCATGTTCATCATACCGTTCTATCGTTCTTAAAGCCTCACTTTTCACAGGCACCAAGGACAGGTCCAAAACAGTACATGCGGTTTTGTTCACAAGAATACGCTTTATGAAAAGCATACACTGTAACAGATAACATGTGTTTCATATCATGCAGCGCAGCGACAACACTAGCTGATAACGGTGCTATTTAAACATCAATAAAGGTTTCTTTGTGAGCCAAGTAAAATGCTGACAAGCCAGCTGAAACACCTACCAGAGTCCATTTTGCTCCTTTTCAGCTTTGGAAATTTGGCTCCACCTAGTGGAAATGTAAGAGGAGGTCACCTGGAGGACAGAAACATTGGAAGAGGTAAAGCGACAAAACATTAGTAACAGGCTTTCATGCATCGTTGTTCATGTTTATAACTAATATATATATATATATATATATATATATATATATATATATACATACATATTCACACACTTTCTTAGGTCACCGTTTCACACCACTGATAAAAACAATTATAATTCAGGTTCCTGTTTTGATGTTTTTTTTTTTTTTTTACATTTGTTATGTTATTTTATTTTTATATAGCGCAAATTACCACTGGTCTCTAAGCGCTTAAAGAGAGTGAGCAGGGCACTGCAAGATTGCCGGACGGAGGATTAAACAGATGTCAGTGTTTCTCTAAACAGGTGGGTTTTTAACAATTTTCTAAAGGGGAGCAGGGCTGATTCCTTTCGCAGAGGCTCTGGTAGATCGTTCCAGATCCGTGGCAGAAGGACCGAGAACGCTCTGCCCCCTTTGGTCTTAAGGTTGCACCTAGAAGAGTCTAGTCTACAGGCCTCTGAGGAACGCAGAGCCCGTCCTGGCACATACTTCTGTACTCTGTCTTTTATATATTTTGGTGCATCTCCATATAGAGCCTTATGGGCTATACACAAGCTCTTAAAAGAGCACCCGCTGATCAATAGGCCCCCTTGCTGCAGTTTATGCAGCAAGGGGGTGGCTCTCGTACGCCTAGGGAGGTTAAAAATTAACCTTGCTGCATCATTTTGTACCACCTGCAGCCTCCTCAGTAGCCGCTGTGGGATGCCTAAGTAGAGGGCATTCCCATAGTCTAGCCGGGAGATGACCGTAGCTGAAACAATTGATTGTAGGACCGCAGTGGAGAGGAGTGGAACAAGTTTCCGTAGTTGCCTAAGTAGGCCCATACAGATACGCACCACTGCAGATACCTGGCTAGACATTGACAGATCAGAATCGATCTTCAAGCCCAAACTATTTACTACTGGTACTGGGGTTGGTGCTACACCTAGTTCCGAGTGCCAGAACAGTTCACACCAGGGGCTATTTTGGGCTGGAACAATAAGCACCTCGGTTTTATCCGGGTTCATTTTTAGCGAGTTGGCTGCCATCCAGTTGACAGTGAACCTGAGGAGATTTCTCACTGATTCTTGTACCTGGCTGGTATGCTCAAGACGGACCAGGAGTTGGGTATCGTCAGCATAGTTAAAGACCTGACAGTCCATACCGGTGAGCGCCACCACCAAGGGCTGCAGGTAGATGTTAAATAGGAGTGGAGACAAAGCAGAGCCATGGAGGACTCCACAGGTCAGGGAGCCCAAAGTCGACATCTGGTCACCCATTTGAACTCTTTGGGTACGGTTGGTCAAGAAGGATCTAAGCCACCGAAGTGCTTGCTCCTTTATCCCCAGATTCGACAAACGGCACAGCAAGATGTCATAGCTGACCGTGTCGAATGCTGCTGACAGGTCTAATAGAATCAGGGCACTCGGATGTTTATTATCGGCTCTGACTCTAAGTTCGTCCAGCACCGACACCATCACCAGCTCAGTGCTATGATGTGCCCTGAAACCCGCTTGTCTAGAGTGGAGCAGATGATGGTCATCTAGATATTTTGCAAGGGATTTCAGGACAGGCTGTTCCAGTATTTTAGCCAAGAAAGGGAACTGTGAAATGGGTCTATAGTTTTTTAAGGCTGACGCATCTGCCCCTGGCTTTTTTAAAAGAGGAGTGACCCTTGCTTCCTTCAACATTGCTGGTAAATAGCATAGAACTAGAGACTCGTTAAGTAGTTCCAGGGCCTGCTTTTCCACTCCCGGCAGGGCCACTTGAAAGAGGCTCGGCGGGCAGGGGTCCATTCGCGAGCCTGACTTAGTCTGTTTATTCATATTTATTGGAGGTTCAGTGGAAAGAATGAAACTGCAGCTAGTATATTTCCCAGTTATTTAAATATTGACCCTTCCCCGTGACTAAAAAACACAAGCATTAGCAGAGGAAATAGGTCGCACCTATGAAAGAGCTATTGGTTTTGGCAACAAGCTTTATCTGCTGTCCAGCATGGCTTGAAGTTAGTGGCATAGAGTGGAGTGGATTACAGAGAATTAGATTACGGTGGAGTGGATTACAGTAGAGCGGATTGAATTAGAGTAGATTGCAATGGAATGAATTACAGTGGACTGGAGCAGATTACAGTGGAGTAGAGTGGAGTGGATTATAGTCTGTACTACTGCATGGAATAAAGAACACTGATATATATATATATATATATATATATATATATATATAAGTCAAGTCAATAAGTCTTTATTTCGAATAAAAAAATTCATAAAAGACACAGATAAAAACATTTCCAGTAAACAACATTGTACAAAAAAAACCCCCATTACATTAAAATTGGTGTGTAACATTAAGATTAAAAAACGGTTTACAGATTCTTTCCTCGGATGAGCCACATCCAACCCAAAAATTTTGCTACACAAATCACAGATTTAGCAGTGCGTAGGTCTCTTAATTTGAGAAGGGCTGTATGGCTACCCCCACAATTTAAAGATTTACAAATTGGTCTCAACCATTTAAGTCTGGGCTGTCGATATACAGGACATGCAAAAAACACATGGCCCAGACTTTCTGTGTGATCAGGACAAAAGGGGCATTTATCGCTAGAATTCAATGCCCACTTAGCAGTAAATGACTTGATCGGTAAGGTTCCCACTCGGAACTGATGATATAGCTTACGATCAAGCGTCTTACAGATCAGGTCCCAGTATGGTTCCAGAAAAGGGGATAATATATGCATGAGAAACTGACCAGTTAAGTTGTTGGCAGCTGAGAGGGAGACCAGAGCGGATTTTTTAGCGGCCCAGAAAAGCTCCTTGAATTCAGCTTTCGATGGGAAGTTTGAGCTTTCGGGGTCTAGCCATAGCTCTGGGAGGCCCATCAGATACAGTATACGCTTTACCTCTCTAAACCAAGGGATTTTCTGGGCACCCCACAATGCTCTGACTTCACCAAGTTCTTTAGAAAATAAGCTAAGTTCTTCGGTCGTCCAAAGGCGACGCCAAAGAGCGACGAGGCGATACTGGGCCATCTCTCCCAGCGGTTTACATCCTAAATCTAAAAGCAGGGGGGTAATGGGGGAAGATTGGGGGAGACCCACTAACATCCTAAGAAACTTGTTCTGAGCATTGGTAAGGGCAGACAGACCTATGTACCCCCAAATGTCCGCACCATACAGTGTAGCTGCATTCACTTTCGCATCGTATATTTTTAAAACAGGTTTAATACGTTTAGTTAGTGATTTTTTCTGTTCCTTTATCAGGCATCCAGAAAGGCGAATAAACCTAAGGGCCATCACCTCCAGCTGGGGTTTCCAAGAGAGTTGATGGTCTAAGGTTACGCCCAAATAGGACATCACTTTGACTTGTTCTATCGGGACGCCCTCTAGAGAGAATGAGCTGGTGATGGGCTTGTTTTTGTTAAAAATCATAAATTTAGTTTTGTCTGTATTAATTTGGAGGTCATTTTGTGTGCAAAACTCAGAAAATCGGTTTAAGGCCGCCTGCAGGCCACTACGGGTCCTTGAAAGGAGCAGGGTGTCGTCAGCAAATATTAGCAGAGGATATTTTGTGTTTCCCAGGGTGGGTGCATCGGTGTAGATTCCGTTGAAAAAAGCAACCACCCGGTTGATAAACAGCAGAAACAATGTAGGGGCTAGCACGCAGCCCTGCCGGACTCCTCGTTCTACAGGGAAGCTAGCGGTCACCTGACCCTGGTTGCCCCATCTTACACACGCGAAGTTTTCCTCATGAAGGCGTTTCACCAGGTCTAAAAGGTCTGGGGGAAAATCCATGTTTTTTAGGGCATCCCAAAGTTTAGCCCTGGGAACCATATCAAAAGCCGACCGAAGGTCGACAAAGGCCGCATATATGACCCCCCCGCCCAAAAAGACCACCTTCCAATATAGCATGGTTAGCCGAAACACCTGGTCTAGTGTACTGGTGCCTGACCTAAACCCTGCCTGCAGGGGGGAGAGTATGTTGTTTTGCTCAATCCACCCCTGTATTCTAGCTAGGGCCATTCGTGCTATCACTTTTTGGATTGTGTCGATCAGGCTGATTGGACGGTAATTTTTTGGTAAGGATCGATCCCCCTTTTTAAAAACCGGTATTATTTCAGCCCCTTTCCAAGACTGCGGTATTTTTTCCCCGGCTGCTATCGAATTAGCTAAGATAGCGATATAGGGGACCCACAAATCTAGGTTCAATTTGAAAAGGTCCGCTGGTACAGCGTCGATCCCTGGGGCTTTCCCGGACTGGATGGAGCCTAAGGCATGTTTGGTGTCAGAACAGCTAAAAACAAGTCTATTCTCGTGTGGTATTGGTTGGGTTCCTGGTGAGTGCACCTCAGCCGACTGGGGAACGTTCTGGATGGCAAATTGAGCAGAAAAGAATTTCACCCATTCTACCGCAGAAACATAATTTTCAGGGGATGATGTATCCGAACCCCTGCCTCGCCTGACTATCTCCCAGAATCTGATTTGGTTGGAAGACTCACATGCATGAAGAAGGTCATGCCAATATGAGTCTTCCCAATCCCTTTTTGCTTCCCAAATGGTACGCTTATAGATCTGTCTCGCTGTTCTAATGGCAGGGGAGTTCCTGGATTTAACTGCAGCAATATATATATGTCCCGGTGCTTCTTGCATTTTTGCTGAATCTTAGATATATGGGTTTAGCAGAAGAGGAATGTTTTTAGCGCTTTGCGGAAAGGTAACTCCTCCTGAATCATTCGAATAGAGATGGGGAGTTTATATATATATATATCATCCTTTGTAATGGTGTAGAACGAACAAAAACACCCCTTTTATTCTACTGTACAGCCTGAAGTAAAGAACACCCAAGACATGACTGCCATTGCGTGGAATAAATAATAATATCTCCTGTTCTAACAGCATGTAATAAGGAACATCCAAGACGCACTGTCCTATCTTGCTGTACTTCTGTGTGCAAGGGTGTAGAGGGCATTGGTTTTGGGTTTCTGTGTGCAATAAAGAGCCTCACATATTTGTCTTAGATAGAGTATCCCTACATAGGATTGCCCCAAATGTTTACAATAAAATAAAGCACAGGCAACGTCAGTAGGTCTCGCCTATGTGAGATCTGTTGGCTTGCTTTATTTATTTATTTTTAGCCGTTGTACAGCAGCCCGGTTGCTGTGCACCATGATTAAAAGTAACATTTTAAAAAGCGCTATGGAGTGGTGTAGAGTGGAGTGGCGTACCATAAAGGGTGTTGCGTAGAGCGTTGTAGGGTAGCATGGTTTAGAGCGGAGTAGATGGTCGTGGAGTTGAGTGCGGCAGACTACAGGGGTGCAGAGTAGAATAGTGACAGAGTGGAGTGACGTGAGCACAATGTTGGAGAGAGAGGAAGCATGCAGTGGCAAAATGTGCAGTGGTGCAGAGTAGAGGTGTTGGGCTCAGTGGCGGATACTACAGTCTTGCAGAGCAGAGTGGCTTAGCGAGCAGTGGCTTAGCGTACAATCACAGAGCATTGTAGAGTATTGTGGCATAGAATGCAGTGGTGCGGAGTAACTGGCATATCGTGCAGCGGTGTAGAGGGCATTGGTTTTGAGTAAAGTGTTGTTTAGTGCATTGGTGTGGATTGCAGTCGTTTAGAGTAGAGTTGAATACAGTAGAGTGGCATAGCATAGAGTGCAGTGGCATAGAGTTCAGAGGCAGAGTATGCAGTGCTGTGGATTAGACTATCGTAGAGTGCAGTGGTGTATATTAGAGTAGCGCACCTTGGCATGGAATGCAGTGACTTGAAGTTGTGCAGATTTGAGTGACGTAGAGAGCAATGGAATAGAGTACAGTAGGGCAGAGTAGACTAGAGTGGTATAGAGTACAATGGTGTAGAGTGCAGTGGCGTAAAGTATTGCAGAGTAGAATATAGTGGCGCAGAATAGATTGGCGTACAGTGCAGTGGAGCAGATTACTTCAGAGTAGAGTGCAATGGTGCAGTGGCGTAGAGTGCAGAGTAGATTAGAGTGGCACAGAGTGCAGTGGCGCACAGTGCAGTGGCGCACAGTAGGGTGGATTGGGGTGGAGCAGAGTGGTGTAGAGTGCAGTGGCGCATAGTAGAGTAGTGTAGAGTGCATTGGCCTAGAGTGGTATAGTGTAGAGGCAAAGAGTCAAGTGGCATAGAGTGCAGTGACGCAGAGGGGTGTGGATTGGAAAGGCGTAGCGTGGAATGGAGTACACACACTGTTTTTTTAACTTTATTTTTGCATTTTCCATAACAAGGAAATGTAACATTCAGTGCATATAGTCACGTGCAGTTGCCATTCTCAACATACAGTATTCCTAGAAATGACAATCCATGCAGAGTAAACAATATTACTCATACCAAGTCTGTAAGCTAACTTGACTTGTACATTCATTGAGTCCACACTTGGTGACCACAACTCGTCATCAGTAGACGCTCTGCAGATGTTCATACTTCCTGTCCTCCCTGGTCTGAAGATTTATTAAAACTTGTCCATAGACATACAGTACTAATAAAAGTATACAGCGCACAAACGATAAGGTGTGGAAATGTCATCACCTGATGTATTGATTTGTTTTGATAGTTTTAAAATATTTGTTTCCACACCTCATAATTACCAGAAACTGTGCTTCATTTGTGCTTTTTTTTAATATTTTCTGATATATCTGCCCAGGTCATTTACAGTTATTTACATTTTGTTGTGTGCTAGAAAAAAACCCATCAACAACCTTCTTCAAGCACTCCCTCAGTAGCCAGTACATTTGTCACATAAATCGTCTCACTTTGAAGTTAGAGAATAAAAGGTAAACACCAAGCTCCCTGGAAGTAAGAGACCGACATCTGACATCTATCTATCAATGCACAGCAAATGTGACAAGATAAGAACACGATTTAAAGGCCTGTTTACAGAAATTCAGTACTGGTGGAAGAATGCAGTAAATAGGGTTCAGGCAAGGGACAGGACGAGCTTAATCTGGACAGCCTAAAATAAATATAGTCAGCAAATAGAAAGCAAGCAAAGGTGAAGTACAAACCACAAAGTCAATGGTAAGAAATGGGCGGAATGCATTCCCAGAGAAGCTTTCAGAATGTCCCCAGGATGTCGTTAGCAAACCAAAAAGCGCTATGACGCAGTCAACGCTGGTGGCATCACAGTGCTTTTTTTTTTTACACTTTCAACCATGTTGCACAGCTATACAACATAGCTTAAAAACCATTGACAAATCCAAATAATACAGCAATTTGACTTTACCAAAGTTCATTTAGCTATGTTATACAGCAGCATACCCACTGTGCAGCACGGTTGAAAGTAAACTAAAAAATGCGCTTTGAAGTGCCCAATGCTGCCCACGTTATAGGGGCGGGCAGGGCTGCTGTACAACATGGCTGAAAAAAAACATTGATGAAGCCAATAAATCTCAGATAGACAAAACTTATTAGCTTTGTCAATGCTTATTCCAACAGTGGTTCAAACTGGCAGTGCTTTTTAGATCAATCCTGTAACAGCGCGCATGCGCTGTTCTGGCGAAGACTTCATGTAGGGGCTTTAAGAAATCGCTTCAGATGCTCGTACATGCGTGTGTGCTTTTACTTTTGCCCCAGACTATTGGCCTTTGCGTGCGTCTTTTTAACAAAGACAGCACGCAGTTGGCCAAAAGCGGGCGCATTGCTCCGCCCATGGACTACTGGGGTCGTTTACCCGCATGGCCGCCATTTGGTTTCAATTATCGTGCCCACACACGGGCGCGATATTTGAAACCAGATGTCTCGCTGTGGCACTCGCGGAATTGTTGTCTTTTGGATCCATTTCACAGGGAAGCAACTAAATGATAGAAGGAAAGAGTTTGTGAACCGTTTCTTCAAGTCACGGTTTTCAGTAATTCATTTCGTAGTCACCTTCCCCATAGCACTTGTGCAGGTAGTGGGAACAGTTCTTTATTGATTATTTGTTGAGATGTAAGCCAGTGGATGATTGAATCTCAGTGCACCGGTGTACGTAGCGATTGATCAAACCCGAAGGAACGCTCGAAGTGCACTCATGTGTACTTGTGAATCTATCATGCAACGGAGACAGGAGAGATAAAACGATTTGCTCAAAATCACGCAGTGATGCAAGTGGCTGAGCCGCGACTTCAATAATCGGGGCCTTATCTACTGTGCAACACATTGGACATAAAAACGGCTCCATGTCTGAGGATTTTATAACAGTCCCTGCCTTTTGCTATGGAGAATAATGAACGACTTCCAATTTAGTGCATTTTAGGTCTTTGTTTTTCTATCACTTTTGCTAGGCCCTTCTGGGTAATTTGTGTTTAAACAATGGAATACCTGCCAAAAGCCAGTTATCTGCTAAAAAACACACATGCAGTGATTGACCTACAGCTCAACGAATGCCAGAGAGCATGTTTTGCAATTGAAAGGATGTTTGCTTCTCTTGCCGCTTTGATTTGATGCCATTGCAACCCTGCCGAAGCTCTGTTTTCTGTACTAATTCACCCAAGTGTGAACTTGCACAATACAAGTATGAACAATGATGTATGTTCCACTCCTGGCCTTCAGAAATCACTCTACGGCCTCCTGCGAGTCTGCCTGTCATCCATGAAACTCCTAGCCGAGAGTTTGCTCTCAGAATTTTGTGTGATGGGTGCAGGGTTTTAAGGGCCCTGCCGGTGCTCAGCACCGGCATTTGGTTATAAAAAGCAGGTGCTGAGACGGGTCTCTATCAGGCTCTCCATTTTTGCTCCCACCCTTGGAGAAAAAAAAAAAATTCTTACCTTTGAAGCAGTACCACCCTTCACTGCCTTAGATGTAACTTCGAAGAGACTCCATGTTGGTCTTTCATAGTCATCATTTCAGAACCTAAGCATTTTTAATATTCTATACAATGAAGCCATAGTGGTTGTTTATTTATCTTACAAAACTAACAACCATTAGCAAAACCAATAGCCCGGACTTGTTTAGGTCTTGCCGCCGACGGCTTTAGCTGTATGTTGTTAATGACCATGTGTTTCAAATACATTAAAATACACACATGCAGAGGGCTGTATGCCAGCCCCTTGCTCTTAATTAGAGGACTTTCTTTTCTAATTCGCATTGGATTGTTTTTCAATGGCTGTCATCTGCATTCTTTGTTTGTACCATCTCCAGAGCATTTCTTTCCTCCATGTTTTCATCTGCTTACATTCAGGGAAATACTATTTTCTTTTACCATTCCATGCGAGTGCATGTGTTTTTTAGTTCTCTCCACTGCTCCACTATGTGCTCTTAGCACTCGCCCACACCCTCTGTGCTCTCCGTGCTGGTTTCTAATTCCAAGTCCCATCGCTTCCCTCATCCCTCACCGCTCATCTCTGTTTTTTAAACAAACCCTTACCCACATCTGTTGCGTAAGTGCTCTTTACTGTTTATGCCACCAGTGTTGCTTCTCCACAATTCCCGTTTTTTAATTTTAATTTTATAAACTTTTTGGCACATCATTTGCAATGCAATAGGTCTCGCATTTGAGTGATTTTGAGTTTTTGCCATTGTAAATTACAATGCCTTTTATTTATGGGTTTACAAAACCAGCAATAATAAACGGCATTGTCATTTACAATACCAATAGGTCAAAGTTTCGAAAATGCGAGACCTATTGCATTGCAAATGCTGGTTTCAAATGTCCCTGTGCTACCACTAGAACAAAAAATGTACACACAAAATCTATGGCAGAAAATAACTAAAGAATTTCCAGTTTTCAAAAAGGATCCTACTAATGTGTAATGGCAGTATATTTGACCACCTTTTGATGATAATATTTTCTTCTAACATTACACTGTTGAAAAAAGCATCTATTCAAGACTGGTATCCAGTTCAATAAAATGCCCCTCTGGTTTGCTATGCTTTCAAAGTGAGTTGTAGCTTTAAAAAAAAAAAAATATGTAAACCAATACTTTTCAGTTTTACAGAATATTATAAATTTTAAAAAAAGCAATCAATAGCGTGCATGGTGAAAGGTATAGTGTACATACCACAATATGACATTATGATAAATAATTCCAGGGAAAAAGGGAATCAGAATTCCCCAGGGAACAACAAAGTTCTCCCTACATGCATGCCATGGATTACCTAATCCGCTCAAAGAGGTTGAAATACCTGCCAGTGAATGACCCCCCCCTCCTCTGCCCCCCCCCAGCGCCTCCCACAATTGTCGTCAGTGCCGTCTCTGTCCATGGAGGTCATGGACGAGACTGGATCTAGGAGAGTGTCAGAAAGAGCCCTCCAATCAGCTAGGTCTTCATTCACCTTATTGTTGTGTCTGTTGAGCTTTGGGTGGGTCACCAAGGTCCTGTCAGACACATCTTTGTGCCAGTGTGCAATCTCTGGTTCCCTTTGCCACATCTAGGTGATCAAAGCGATACCAAAGGGGACGATGAACGGAGCGTTGGAGCAAATCAAACACTCACCCCAGTCAAATTATCTGGGTTTAATCCATCCTCATTCTTTAGCTCACTCCACCACTCCAGTTCAGACATGGCCATATGCAAATCAGACTGACCCTGTGCCTCATGGGAACAGTCCAGCCCGAACTGCCAAGCCATGTCTTCCCTGGACTGGAAACAAGCATCCTGGGACCGGTTTCTCGCTAATCAGCCGTCATCAGCCAGGCTATCTTGAATCCAGTGGCAAAGTGAGCATGGGACCCACGTCTGAGCATACCCTGCCAACTTAGGGCGAACAAAGGGGATGATGGACGGAGCGTTGGAGCAAATCAAACACTCACCCCCAGTCAACTGATCAGGGTTTGATCCATCATCATTCTTTAGCTCACTCCACCACCCCAGTTCAGATGCTAGTTTCCAGTCCAGGGAGGACCTGGCTTGGCAGTTCGGGCTGGACTGTTCCCATGTGGCACAGTGTCAAGACTGATTTCCATATGGCTGGGTTCAAACTGAAATGGCATGGTGAGAAAATTAACGAAGGATTTAGGCCCAAATCTCTGTACTGGGGTGAATGTATGACATTGTTCTGCGTTCTGTCCATCAACTGTTTCTGCATTTGTCACCCCGAGTGGGACGGATATGCTCAGACGTGAACCCCGTGCTCTCCATGCCACTGGAATCAAACTATCCTGGCTGAAGAGGGGTGAAACCCCGAAACTGGTCAGAGGATGCTTGTTTCCAGTCCAGGGAGGACCTGGCTTGGCAGTTCGGGCTGGACTGTTCCCATGTGGCACAGGGTCAAGATTGATTTGCATATGGCTGGGTTTCAAACTGGAATGGTATGATGAGCAAAAAATGATGGATTTAGGCCCAGATCTCTGTACTGGGGTGAATGTATGACATTGTTCTGCATTCTGTCCATCAATAGTTCTTTTTGCACATCTAGGTGGTAGCAACCCTTCGTCTTGCTAAGACTAAAAACAGCTGTAAGAATTTGTATGACATCTTCCTGCCCCTAGGTAGCTTAATCTTACCTAGGAGACAACCCTAAGGGGAGGGGACCATGTTAAAGTGCTTAGTCCTAGTAACGTCGGCTACCAACTGTCTCCAGAAGTCCTGTACTAGCCGGCACTGCCAAGCTAAAAGCATAAAACCTGCCCCGCTGGCACAACAGCGCAGGCAACTAACATGGCAGGTCGGGGTCATACAGTGCATGTTCCTTGGGGTAAGGTATGTCCTATGAAGGAAATTCCAGTGAACAAACTTAAAACGGGCATTGTGCGAGTTAGTTTGTAGACACGCGTCCAACTACCCATCATCCAACTGAGTGTCCAGTCCTAGGCTACACATGCCCGGGGCGGTGATCCCCGTTGCATCCACACGAATAGACCTGTACAGCAGCACAATCAGCCGACGTCCTGTACTGCAGCTAAGGAGGATCCTAAGAGTTTGCGAAGGAATGCATGCTGCAGGATAAGCTGGCCACCCTGCCCCACCCATTTTAGCCAGATCAGCCTGGTGCAGGAAATTACCAGGCCCGAGAGCTAACTCCTGGGGGTCTCCTTGAAGGGGATGAAGGACTCCCCAGGGTATAAATGACTAAGGTAGGTGCAGATTCCCCCCTGCAACGACTGAAGGAGATGTTTCCAATAATCTGTCTGACCGGTTTCAGTGTCCAAAGCGAGAGGTCTGCGTGAAATGGGGCCCTTTTCAATATAGCCTGCACAAAACGCTGCCAAATTAGAGCCATTTGTCGGACTGCGTATGGAAAGTCCTGCAGGACCCCGGCGCCCTCCATCAACAATTCTGGTAATCGTTCTGCCATGACTCTACCAGACAGAAGTTATTTCTCCCAGTACTCTCCTGGACCTAGACAACAAGGTGCTGTAGCTTTAAGTCTAGAGCAGGAGTCTCCAAACTTTTCAGTAATATGGCCACATCATACATTTTACAAATATTCGCAAGGTAAAAAAATAATAATAACTTGTATAAATAAATGAATACAATTAAAAAGAATAAATACTGTTTACTTGGATCTTTTTTGTAATCAGCATGATGTGATTCAGAACAAAAGAGAAATATGACAATTACAAAGAAACAAGGCTGTGCTAAAACTTAGTAATGGTATATCATGAATAAAAAAATCAAACAGCACATGATGACAAAATAACCAATTACTTAACTGTAGATAAGAAAAGCAGGCTATTCATTTGTTAAGCCCTTGTTGTGCTGGGTGAATGTTTGGTCTAATGTGGAGGCATATTTTAATCGAGCAGTAATGGTGGACTTCCTCTCACTTGACCAAGCTTTTAAAATCCCGTGGCTAAGTTATGTTAAGGAAACTTTTGTGGCCCTGGGAAGAGCAGACATTTTTACGAGATATGACAAAGTGAGGTAACAGGACAAAATGTAATCAAAGACCTTTTTAAAAAAAAAAGAAAAAAAGCCATTGCAGATCGAGGTGTCATGGAATTTAGTAAAACCACCGTAAGAGGACTTGTCCTAGTTAAAGCAGCACAGCGCATGGAGAACTATCCCTCCATTTTAACCAGCGCCCATGATAGATTTTTAATTAACCATTTTAGATTAAATATGTTTCACCATTTAATGGCATCCCCAGGAGGTTTTATTTTACGCACAGAAGATAGAGGTCCCTGTGGCTGCGACAATAGGTCTCCACAGGACACCCTACATTTTGTATTTTTAAGTAAATATTTTACTTATCCCCGGCTGTTGTATCTTAAACCTTATTTAAAAGAATTGGGGGTCAGGCAAGCTTGTGTAGCCCTTTTGCACTTGCAACTCATGCCTAATGTTCGCACGCTTTTTATTGTGTCAAATTTTTAAGAGCAGTATTAAAATCAAGAAATGAGACATGATTGATGTTTAGAAGAATTTTCGCAATTTTGCACAGTGATATTATATTGTTTTAATGGATTTGTAATTATTCTTATTCTTGGTTTGTGCATCTTTTATGGCAGTGAATACGGCTGAATAAAGTACATTATTAAGAAAAATAAACACACTCCAAGAAAGAACTTCAGTAAAATAAAGCAAAATAAACTTGAGCCATTAATAAAGGTCGAACAAAAATAAATTCAGTCTGCACCTTTCTATTCAGCCAATTGGAGTTTTCAATCGTAAACAAAACATGAAGCAAAAGATTGACGGAACTGATATTTTAATTTCAAAATATCACTGAACTGAGGTTTCAAGCTTGGAGGAGCCAATTATTAGAATGGACTTCAAATGCTTATCAGTTTAATTTGCTTAATATTTGGACTTGGCATTGTTCATTTTTGAAGATGTTTGTTAGAGTCTAAGGACACATGCTTTCATTTTTTGTTTACAGGCCTATTTGAGTGAGCCATATTAAAGGCAAAGTCAAAACATCTGTGTAAAATGAATCAGAGGAAGGTAAGGTCATACAGTGCACTCTGAAGGACACATGCTCAGTCTGCAGCGTGGACTATCTGCACTAGAAACTTGTGTGTTCAAAGATCTGGCATATGCGACATTGCTGGTCCAAAATCTACAATAGAGAAGATTCAAGAGGCTCAGCTGCCACCTACAGGCTGCCTATGGAATCTGATATATATTTCACTTTGATTATCTGAATCCAAGGCTTTAGAAAACAGTTAAATTACATTATAGCCTATTAATGCTAAAGTTGCTGCGAGCCGGATAGAATCTTGTAGCGGGCTGAATGTGGCCCACGGGTTGTAGCTTGGAGACCCCGGGTCTAGAGCGTGCAAACACAAACATTACTTTTGTATTAACACACTACAAATTTATAAAATGATACACTAAGTAGTAACAGTCAATAAAGGCACAAACCCTTCCGGTGTGCTTAGTTCTGGTCTGCTCTCTGCTTACAGATTATACAGGGTCTCCTTCATTAACCTTGCTTTCAGTGTTCATTAAGTATTTTTTGATGGGGAAACAGGGTGAAGTACATTTTATGAAGACATCCTGCCTGTAGACACCGCTTAGAAAAGGAATCCAGAGCACAACATCTACATCACTAGGATTGCCTCACTTTCATTGGGGTAAAGTTCAGTAGCTGTGCCTTGGCTACAGAATTTTTTTTCCCGGAGTAGAGTGCCGTGAACAAGACATTGCATGGCTTGCATAAATGCCAGTGCAGATATTGTTTGTGCATTTTAGGAGCATTTCTGTGCTAACCGACTGGAATCATATCTTTGTAAATGGCCACAAACAGCCGAAAATATTGTTTAACCACTCCGAGCAAGCACGTTTCTGAGAGCACTGCATCAATAGACACCTGTTAAATTACAGGAATGCAGCTCTAGCGGCCAACTCCAGACTGTGGTAAGTAGCGTGGCTGATATTAGGGGGAAAGGTGCTATGATGCGGTAAGCGCTAGCTGCACCATAGCACTTTTTAAAATGTTTATTACGGAGGCGGGGCAGGTCGGCAGGTAACAGGGAAGGAGGGATAGGTAGTCTGAGCAACATAGACAACTAAGGGTGGAAGGTGGTTGGGGTAGGACGGACAACAGAGGGATAAAAGGGCTGGAGTAAGCAGCCAGACAGTGAAGGGTGGGAGGGATGTTACTGTGAGAAGTAACATCACGGGAATCAATAGAAGAAGAACGGGTGAGGGCAAGCGAGCCCATAAGGTGGGGAAAATCACGATATATGTACACAAAAGGTACACACTACGGTAGAGTTCTTGAACCCACATTTAAAAAGCAGCCCTTAGAAGATGAGTTGTGGAAGGACACAAGCAATGGGTCCATGCTCACGGGGAGGGACAAACCCACAAACAGGAAGGAAGCCTAAGGCTGCTGACTAATAGAAGCAGTCAAATGAGAATGGCAATGAAGCCTATCAGTGGTAAATAGTGGCCAGACTCCAAACTCACCGAAAGAAACCAACATGTCTCGAAGAGATAACGCATGTGCTGGGTGGGCGAGACCTAAAAAGAACTCCCTAAATGTGCAATCCCTGCTAGTTCAGTGTATTTCTGCATGGAATATGGCAGGTGGCTATTGGCCAGAGCTGCCTACTATGGAACTGGGGAACCAAGTCAGACGATCAGCGTTGGCTCAGCATTCTGTGATTACGGGCAAATCACCTAATCTCCCTGTAAAAAAAAGAAAAATAAACAAATGATTCTCAGTGTTGTGCTTGCATGAAGGAAAAAAAATCTAAATTTTATAAATCACTTCAATTCTGATTTAGAGATGACAAATGCAAGCCCAGCCTTTCCCTTCAGTGAATGCAGGCTACCTTTCATTCAAACATTCCTGTAGAGAAACTGCCAACGCCATGGGCTCAGGGTGTGAAAAAGCCCATCTAGGTACCCGAGCCGCCTATGCTGCCTTTATTTCAGGTTTAGAAAGAAAATATGAACATGATCAAGCTGAAGTAGGAAACACTAAATGAAGGTAAACAATTAAAAATGTAGAATGATAGTTTCATTTCTTTCAAATGCTACCTGAATAAAGGATGTAGCAAAGCCGCACTGTGTAACAGTTGCTCTCACAAAAGAAGTTGTTTATGGCACAAGTAATTGGGCGATGCTCTGTGGGAGGGTTTAAAAGACGAAAAGGAGGACAATCTAGCATGTGCTGACCACCTAAAAGCAATCATTTAAAAGTAACAACAAATAATTAAAAGCAATGGTGACTAAAGAAAATGTTTCGAAGAGAGAGTGCGTACACAGTCTAGGTGAAACCTAAAAACACTAGAGGTAATAAAGGAAAAATCACAAAACAATGCTAAACACTTCTATTATGTAGCCCAAGCTTCCCTGAGCCTTAAACAGATCACAGTCACCAAGGAGAAAGTAAGGTGGTAAGAACACAGACGTTGTGCTGTGGTGTTCAAAACTGTAACAACAGCTTTGTTTCTCTAAATGGCTGTTTATATTGATCTCTTGGTTTCGGTGCTTTCAAAATTGCTGTTTTCTTCTATCTGTGACTGTTTACAGATCTCTCCTGGTTTTCCCCTAAACTGTACTAAGGATCCTATAAGGCAACCCCGTACCCCTTTAAAAACTAAAAAGGCTAAATACACCCCTAAGCCTACCCAGATTATTTTTAAGAGACTGTTTCATCTGCTTTGTGGTTTAAATTGTGTTTGCAAAGTGTATTTAGCTAAAAATAAAGTGCTTTTCAAGTGCACGAAAAGAAGTATTTCGGTGGTTTTAAATTTGGGCCTTACCTGCAGTGTTGAATAGGAGTT
Source organism: Lissotriton helveticus (assembly GCF_964261635.1). Classification (NCBI taxonomy): domain Eukaryota; kingdom Metazoa; phylum Chordata; class Amphibia; order Caudata; family Salamandridae; genus Lissotriton; species Lissotriton helveticus. The sequence goes on from NC_136061.1 coordinate 315,544,639, forward strand.
ACAAAGTGTATTGAGCCCGTCTGTATCCAATGAACTTCTGATATCCTTGCCTCAGGCAGACCTGTTTGTGCTTTAGTAACTGGTCCACAGGCAGCATCTGAAGGCCTGGCCTTGCCCCTCCCACCAGCACATGCTCTTCAGTTTAAGGGAACATGCTCCTAAAATAGTTTTGCTATTGGTTGTTGCATCTGTGTTTTGATTGGTTCCTAGAGCTTGGTTTTCTAATGTGCTTAGGGTCCGGATTGGCAGATAGAGCTAGGGTTCTGATCGGTTCCTAGGGCTGTTTTTTTATTAGATTTAGGGCTTTTAAGGTTAGGGTCTGATTGGTTCCCAGGGCTAGGGTTTCTATTGGACCTAGGACTTGGGGTTTTGATTGGTTGCTAGGGCTGTGATTGGTTAAAAGGACCTGGGTGCCCATTGGCTCTAGGGTTTAGGACTAGGGTTAAGATTGGCTAGGGTTCCAATTGGCCCATGGTCACCTGATCACTAGGGCTATTTAACTTTAAGGCTAATGTCATCTCAGCCGGGCGGAGAGGACAAGGGTAGTTGCCGGGTTGGGCTTAGGGCCAGAAATGCTGCCCTTTTTAGATTTACCAGCAACTACCTTATGCCATCCACTTCTGCATAATAACACAATCTCAGCATACACACAAAATAGAAACAAACACTGACTCCCACCATCAGGAGTACACATATAATACACATCCTAAACCAACTTAACTCCCAAATGTTCTATCCTCGCTAACACCTACCATAAACACTCTAACACAACACTCATTCACCGGCCTCTCATCCATTGCAAAATAAATTTAGAGCCTTGAAAACATAACTCACGAGTTCCACTACCACCCTCAACTCATACACCTTCCACCCTAAACAGACATGAATAAAAAAAAAAAAACATGCCACTCTTCACAACTAATATATTACACAAGGCTACTCTACAGAAACAAAACCGCTCACCAACTCCATCTCAACCACTATCTTGCACCACCTACACACACAGACCCAACACTATTGCTATCATGAGACATTTACTACCAACACTAATAATACACCTGCTACAAGTTCAAAAGAATACTACTCGCTCTTCTAGAAAACAAAGATACACCACCACATCTAAAACCTTTTCACTGACCCACAACATGATTTACTCTTCATAACTGAATCATTGTTTGGAGAGGACATGGCTGCATTGTTGGATGAAGTCGTTCCTCCAGGCTACCAAACGGTCACACAAAATCGAATTGGCAAAAGAGAAGGTGATCTAGTGGTTATATTCAAGGAAACACTAAAGCTTACAACATTTCCAAACAAGGTTGTAAGGCCCTCATAACCAGATGCAACCCTTCGCCAACAACCACCTGTAACGTCTTCTTTTTTACAGAGCAACACCTAGCAATACAACATTCTAAGACACATTTCTAGACACAGTTTCAAACCTTATGGCACAACACTCCAACCTATGGGCCTTGGTGACCTAATGAGTGGCTCCAGGAAGCTTTTGATATCCTAATACCACTAAGAACAACAACCCAGCACAAAAAAAGAGCAGATGGATGAATGTAGAACTAAAACAGTTAAACAAATTGCAAAAGGTGCAATGCACCTGGCTCAAAACAAATGAATCAAGACAAACTCCACCCACACAAACTTAAAAGATTATACAAGTCAACCAAGCCTCGAAAAATCATAAAAATGTTACAAGACCTTCAGGTCTGGTGACTTAAATAATGTATTCGACCAAGTTGTAATGCTCTTGATACATAACCTTGTTTTAAATGATGTGATCCTGGTAAAAAATGCTAACTCACTGAGCTGCCATTTTCTTCATTATCCCATATGAGAGCACCTTCAAATATGGGAGTTCAGCAGGTCTCCTGTACAACAAAACTTGTTTGATTTAATAGACAAAACTTTTGCTCCATACATAATACAAATCTAGCCACATGTAGGATAAACATGACCACGACAAGCATCTTAGTTCTTTAACACTATTGTTATAAGGCAGCGGGAGGCATACTTTTCAAATCATGTTTAAAACCCATCACTTTTAATAAATACATAACTAAAACATGAAGTGGTGCACACTGTCATTTGCAATCGGCAGAATTGAAATGGCCACAAAATTTGGAAAAACAAGTTTGCACATCACCAAGTAAAGTGTTCGAATTGGTTTTGCTCCTATTTAAATCTTTGTTTGTGTCACACTTCTCAATTACCAAAAAATTTGCTTTTGTATTTCCGGCTATATTTTGATATATTTGTACAAATCATTTACAAGCTTTTCAAATTGTATGTGTTAGAAAAAAAACTGAAATCTTAAAGCGTTTGGTTTCACAATAATTGACAGCTCACTTGACAGAAACCTCTAACTGAAGTAAAAGAAAGAAAAATAAACCCCATTTTCCAAACAGCAATTAGTAAAAAGGCAAACTGGCATTTGACCTCTTTCCTTGTAAAGAGAGCAAATGCGTCAAAATAAAAACTAGATTTAAAGGCAACTTTTTGCTCATTCACTTTCTGAATGAGCAGTACACCTGTTCCTTTCCAGATTAATTTCACTCGCCAGAAAAGACCAATAGGTGCCCAAAATAGCTCGACCTGATAAAATAGGCCTCGCCATTGCGAGTGGGCGAGTATATTTTTCGAGGCCTGTCAACTATCAAAAACGTTTTTAAAGAAGGTAATATTTCAACCAGAATTGAACATGCTAAATGTGCAAGTAAAGAATTTTACAAACGTTCGCACTGAATTTCATAAACCTAATGCACAGAAGGTAACTCCCCTCATTACTCAAGAATTTACTGACAAATCATTACACAACCAAAGCAGACATGTTAGACTCCTATTAAAAACAAAGGAAAACCAACAGCACCAACCTGTTCCCAACAATCGTCTCCGGGGATATGGGATCCCAGCCTCTACATTCCTTCAAAAAACTATCAGAAACTGAATTTATGGAACTTGTCAAAGCAAACAGGCCAGCCAGCTGCCCTTCTGACCCTTGCCCACCACAAATCTTCAAGAACATTCTTTTAACTACCTCTGCTGCCACACCAGTAAGAACAATCATCAATAATTATTTAACTATGTGTATATTTACAGAAGACTTAAGAAAAGCATACCTACCCCTATTATAGAAAATAAACCTGGACCCACTGTTACATGGTTCCTACAAATTTAGTAGGGAAGTGGAGTGAATCAGCAAAACTTCATAATACAGGGACCGAGTTTTCTTATATCATCAGTAAATGCTGGTCCGGATAGTTCACATTCCTGCATCTAAACTCCTTAACCTTTAGTTATAGATACTGTCAGCAACCTTGAACATGGCTGCCTTTACTTCCAAGGAATCAATAGAAACAGATCCAACCCTTTCATATGTCAAGGTCTCACAAAGGGAAGAGACAATAATAAATTTTCAAGTATTTACTGAAAAGATGTAATCCTTGTAATTAAAACATGAACTGTGATGATTAGACAGGGGAGACACATCATTGTTATAAGCATTATTAAAATGGTGAAAAATATGAATAATTCGATCATGTTGATTATTCCCAATATTGCTCCTATCACTAACATCCCTACATTAGTGAGAGCATTGTGAGAGAACCCTTCTACCAGACCCAGGTTGAATGATATAACCCCATACCTTGGTGTAAAGTCTCAGGAAGCCTGCCTCAGTGCATTTACGGATGGACTCTGTCTCAGTGTGTAAGCCCACACACCTCTGCCTGCACAGCTAACTTCCTTCTTAGAAGGAATGTCGGGGTCTGCGAATCTGCTTCCCATTCAGAGCTCTCCGCAGCACCCATGATAACTCCGGCGTGAAATGCCTCACCTGACTACCTGGAACCACCTCCTAGAGTGTCCAAAGAAGTAATAAACATTGAAATTACCATGTACTCCAAGCATTGATAAATTCCCAACTAGATAAGTTAGCAAGATCAAACTTTGTTTCTAGGAAAACTCTACGACGCAGCTTCCCCCACTTAGGATTTCCACACGAAGTCCAATCTAATATGTCTCTTGTACTACTTAAACTTTATTAAGCGAATGGCCTCTACCACGAATAATCTTTATCAACTATGAAAAGACAACAACAAATTCAAAAATCTTCTGTGAGACTACTCCTGCATGTAAAGCCACAAGTCCACATCTCCCCTGCCTTGAGGGCCCTACATTGGTCGAGTTTGTGAGTTTTATCGCACAGCCCCCTTTTGCTCCTTTGAATCTCGTGTCATTTTCTGACGGGGTGCTTCTTGATGCACAGTGACTTTTTTTTTTTAAACTTATTTTATTTGGTCTAATTGAGGCTGGACCCTAGAATTTCGTATATGTATAACTGCACTTTGGGATTAATGCTTTTAAATATTTTTTATGTATTATCTTGGGGGTTAGTCAGTAATTTCAATTTATGCATTGCTTCTGCTATCAAATGTGTTCTACCTAAGATATAATTTTGCATTTATTGACAGCAGATAATTTGACTATGAATACTATGTGTAATTGGTCCTGATATTTAGACCTTTAATATATATTTACACTCTATCAACAGCCCTAGTCTGGATATTGGAAATCAGTGATATTTTAGTGTTCCCACTCATGGATCCCACGACCTCTGACTTTGATCTTTGTCAGAAAAAGGTGAGAAAGTGTATGGCTACAGTATGGGCGCTGTAGGGTGATTGGGTAAAGTGTGTTAAGTTTACCCTTGGTTAGGAATGCTATGGCTTGATTACCTCTACTCACAGGAAAATTACTCGCTGGTGCCTTCTTACGGTTGTACTTCCGAAATTAGAAGAAGCACAGTACATGACCCGGTTCTCCTCGATTTTTACTGTGTGTCAGTTGACTTTGAGGTGAGATGAAGGACTTTTAGAAGCAGTTTTTTGATAATTTGGTGTCATTTCAGCGTTTGTGTATTTTATCAGCGCCAACACCCACCTGTATGCGACTGACTTTGATTAGATTTGTGGTATATACTCTTTCGACTGCTCTTTCGAATTGGGTCCTATACATATTATTGATTGGTACTTTTACTTGTACCATTTTTTCTATAAACAGGGGCTACAACGGCACCTCCCTCCTTTACATATTCAAACTAGACATCCTTGCTATTAGTGCTGGAGGAGAGCGGATTGTACTTAAGGTGAGATACCAAATCTGTTCCTGCTCACCCAAACTATGAAATCCTCACCAACTTGGTGGGCTCTTTGCATACCCACATTCATTTAACTGTATACGATAAAATCCATGACATATTTTCCTGAATGGGTTTTCTACATACTATTGACTGGTATCTTTTATCTGGGCCATCTTTTCCTAGGAGAAGGGGAGTTATGGCAGCTTTTTACACTAGACATTCATGAAATTGATACTGAAAAGAGTGTATTATATTTAAGGTGATACACTAACTTTGCACCTGCTCACCCTAACTAGGAAACTGGGTGGGTGCTCCATCTAGGCAACCCCATTGGGTCATCCTACTCAGTTCTGGCTGTTGGTTTGTGTTTTGTATTAGGTCCACCTGGACTATACGTACAGGACGATCCCTACTGGTGACGTTACATCTTGATGACATTTTGGAATCGTTTTCAGGTCGTACGTGTCCGGTCACACTTTAAGTAAGGTGAGATGTTTTCTCACGTTACTGGGCCTTTTGTTACAGTGATTTGTGCGATTGGTGTTTCTTGTATAGGTTTTTTATTATTAAGGCTTATCTCTTTAGTATTGCGGCTTTTTATTATTTTTTTGTTTGTTTTTCATTCTCTGTTACTTTTTCCCTTTTCTGTATTCCATTATTTATTTGCCTTTTCCTTTTGTTTCCCACTATGTATATGCATAGGCGCTTGATTCTGTTCTTGGATTATTATATGATCAAGTGTACAAAATTTGGACAACTTTGGCTGATTCTTTTTTAGCGAAACTCTTTTTAAGAAAAACATTCCATGTGACAATTCGAAGTATGTCTCTGTTGGTTTGACAATTCTCATGTATTTTAATTGTATGTCTAATTGTGCCATTTTCTTGGGTCATCATACATGTATTGTTTGGTCTTGTTATAATATATTTTATTTAGTGAGTATTATGTATTTATATGTTATATATGTATGTTTATGTTATGTATGTTATGATTACAGCCCTGACGAAGTTCCTGTGGCACTGGGGTAACGAAACATGTTGGCTGTGCCGGTTTTTATGACAGAACATTATTAAAGAGAAGAATTTTGGAAAAATACACAGTGTTCGATTGACTTTGACCCGAGTGCATCTTCCTTTCTTTTGGACATTTTGTATAACTGACATCCTCCAGCAGTGGATGCCGGGAGTAGTTACACTCACACAAAAATATTTCAAACTGGTGGAACTCTATGTGCTTGACCTTGGTCTGCTGCTATGTGTTTTTTTTAGCTTACCACCTAAATTGTCCAAGGAAGTAATAAACCTTGAAATTACCATGGACTCCAAGCATTGATAAATTCCCAACTAGATAAGTTAGCAAGATCAAACTTTGTTACTATGAAAACTCTAAGATGCATCTTCCCCCACCTAGGATTTCCACACAAAGTCCAATCTACTATGTCTCTTGTACTACTTAAACTTTATTACGCCAATGGCCTCAACCATAAATAATCTTTATCAACTATGAAAAGACAACAACAAATTCAAAACTCTACTGTGAGACTACTCCTGCGTGTAAAGCAACGAGTCCACATCTCCCCTGCCTTGAGGGCCCTAACTTGGTTACTGGTTGCCAGATGATCCACCGTCAAGCTGCTCTGCATCACCCACAAAGAAATACATGGAACAGGACAACTTTTCATCAGAAATAAAATCAACAAATACATACAAGAAAGGAACCTCCAATCGAAATTGGCACCATGCCTCTAAACCCCAGCATACAAGAAAAAAAAACATGGGTGGTGCATCTTTCTCTGTTACAGCAGCCAAACTATGGAATTCATTATCCCCAAACATTAGATCGTCAGATAATTATCTTAGCATCAGAAGACTACTCAAGAGTTGGCTCTTTCCTACATGACCACCATACTCAAAACACAAAATACAGCATAGGCTGTGAATGTAAACATGTATAATGTGATTATATGCATCTATTTAGATATGTGATTTTTTTTGTACAAATATATAAACTACTTATGGTATAAAAATATATATTCATATATGTCTGCTTAACAAACATATATTACTTATGGTTAATTATATATTATTTATGCTTAACATGTCTATGGCAATACACGGTTTACATACAAGTTATCTGATTGTAGATAATCATAACAATTGTATCTTTATGTGCTTCACAATTGAAATATTGGAGGGAAAAAAAAATTTAATGAAATTTCCCAAAAAAATGAAAATACACAAATAAATTAACTTTATGTACAGCAACACGTGAAAGTCGGAGTTTCTAACTATTTATCCATTTATGCACATCTGAGACTTTATGTAATACAACTGTATATCTCTTTACTATTTTCCGTATATATGTATGCCCAGTGCTTTAAATGGGCCTGTACTGCCCGGGACGGAGTACCTGTACTTTTTTATTTTGAGGGAGAGTATCAGCACTTCTCAAGAGAAATACTATACTTTTAATTGGAGAGTACCTGCACTTCCACGCAAAAAGCAGGTACTCTGCTACAGAGTACCTGCACTTCTATTTTTCCATTTAAAGCAGTGTATTCCTTTCTATGTAGTTATGAATCTATATAATACTTTACTCCTACTGCAAAAAAGAGACCTTCAACTCTATTCAGTGCACTACTTATATCTCATTCTACACCTCTCTCGATATATCCTCTACCTTCACTCTGACTCATCCCAAACATCACTGCACTACTATGATCTCCCTAATAACCCTTCTAGGCTCTTTCCTCCTCAGTTTAGTACTATGATCTCCCAAATCCAACTAACAGACTCACATGTACACCATTCGAATTAACAACTTTTATTTCCCTATACTAACCCACCACTAATCCATTTTGTGTTTCGGAGTAGCATGCTACTTCCCGAAAAGCACTTCAACTCCTCGTCTGGGGTAGTAAAGGCTATACAAATAAAACTACAATTGCATCTAAATATTTCCACACAACTTTAAAACTTTTGTAGTTAACGAAAAGTATTTCAAAGGCTGCATGTATCATAAAAACTAACTGTGTAAAATTACCAGCACCATCAAACTATATAATTGGAACATGTCTTTAAAACGGACTAAATGGCTGGGACCACTGCAATCATGCAGCTTTCGCATCACGAACGACATAGCTATATACATAGGAAAATAGAGCAACTCTTCTTCACCTGTTTGTCTTCTTTAAATGTCTGAGCGTTGAATTGACAGCTCCTAGGAAAGCGCACGCAGTTACCAGGAACTGCAGAATAAATCAGGATCGGTTTTCCTTAGGAATCACACACCTCGGCGTTTGTTGCTTATCCAGTCAGGGATGCACACTTCTCGGCCTCACGCTGGCAGTAAGTAGACCCTGCCCGCCCGGGCTTCCGTTTGTTGTAGCCCAATGCTTCCACGGAGGCATGGAAAGACAGGCAGTTCAAACTGTTTGAAGAGCGGGACATTCGAGTGCTGCAGCAGGCAACAAGGCAGTCCGCCTTGAAACCAGGACTGGCGTGCGGCTGAGTGGATACTTTCCGGAGCAGTGGTGATGTCTCTTCCGGTTAAGCAGCATGAGTTAACCGGGGCTTTTTTTTTTCTAACCATAACCAATCTCACTATTGAGGCAGTAAGCTGCAAAAATCCTTGTATTACTCTCGTCAGCCTGTTAAACTGGGTTTATCCAGGTTTCTCGGAACCGCATTTTGAAGTTGGTTAGCAATCGATGTTAAAGTTTAACCCTTGTACATATGGATGGATTTATAATACCAGTGCTGTTTTAAAACAATTCAAGCTCGCTCACGTCCTTTATTTAGGATGAAAGCACAGATTAGTAATGTATTTAAACGAAGAGAAGGTGGAGAAACGTACTGCCTGTCCCTGTCATGTCCGCCGCTTAGGACAGGCCGACCAGCTGGGAGGATTGACATGCGCAGTGTAGTAAGGCATAACCTGTGTAATCGATACCACGTTGGTTGGTGTCAGGACGTTTGGAGAATCCATATTGTATCATGGCATCCAGAAGAGCTTTGCACTATGTGTTCAAAGTGGGAGACAGAACTCGGACTGCTACATTTTACAGGGAGCTACTAGGCATGAAGGTAGGGAGGGAGGGAAGGTAACAAGAGCAAATCTAGTAAAAGGTGATCATGAAAGTATATATAATGCCAAATTGAAGCCTGTCAAGCGTTGCACACACTACAAGGGAATCTAATGTAGATCACTTTATACCAGAAGAATAGTTGTTTTGTCTTGCATTCCTTTCATGTTTCTGTAGCTGGCTGTCTTGGGTGGGGCTCGCGTCATCTTTGACATTCGGAAGGGATTAATATGCTATATGCAGTGGTCGAAGTGCATTAAAAAGATATTGAAGTTGATGCTTTGTACAAAGGGACCGGGGCGAGTGAGCATGGAGACAAAGGTGTCGCTAAAAAACCCAAAATATTATATATTTTTTTTCTTTTCTCACTTTCAGGTAAGGACCTATAAAACAGGCACACCTTAAATGAAAAATACATGCAAGCTTATTAACTAATCAGTGGCAAATGCACCAGCGTACATTATAAAGCCTCTATTAGTTAATCTACTCCTAAGGCCTGTGTCTAAACCAGAGAGCCACAGAGTTGAATCCTGGTGAGACCATTGGAGAATATTGACTTGTGTACGTTTAGTGCTACGAGGTCCCAGCCTGTGACTGAAAGCACTGTGATTATGTAAGTCAGTATTTTAAACTTGCCTTACACACACTGTAAAACGGACTGCTACAAAATGCGCAGACATGTTTAAGATTTTAAAAAGTGCTTTCAAAATAGAGATTTTAGTAACTCCCACACTGTATAGCGCAATTTAAATGTATGCATTACTGATGCCTGGAGCACCCAGACATTTTTAATAAGATGTAGTCATTTGTAATTTGAAGCAAAGAAGAAACACGTTTATTTGTAGTATTTCTAAACTACATTGACTTCTAACAATACCACAATTGTATCTAACGCTTTGACGTTTGGTAAGACTTAATAAACATAGTTCTTCAAGTTTTCTATTTATCCACTACATGTAAAAAATTTAGCTAAAACAGTATTTGGATGAAATCAGAAGAGCCAACACATGGTTTGTCTTAAAAGACTTCATCAGGGCAGCTATCGTGTTTCACCAATGTATGCTAGCACATGGAATTTGTATCAATTTAGAAGCAGAATGTAGATAAGGGAAGAAAGTATCTGAAAAGTGAAGACGCTGATGTAATGTGTGCCACCAATCCAGAATAGAGGGTGCCACAGGTGTGCTCAAGTAGTATATGTTGATGAGTCCAGGTGTGCGTGGATACTGAACAAGTAAGTCAATGAGCAACAGAGCCTCTGATGTTTAATAATGCTTCACAAATCACACACACACAGTGCTGGAAAATTCACGGCCAACCCCCTTGATAAGGGGTGTCCTCGTACCAAAACCGCTTGTAGAACTAAAGCTCACGTACACAGCCTGAGAGCCACATATGTGAATACTGGTTAATGCATTGGAGAATAATGACGTGAGTATCGAATGTTTAGTGCTACGAGGTCCCAGTCTGTGACCGAAAGCACTGTGCAGCAGTAATACGTTGTAGGAGTCATTTGATTTTGCAGTTGACTAATTTGCTCCTACTAGCAGCATGGGTGCAGTCTATGGTAGCACTGTTTACATATCCCTCTCTTTTACTAGCCACAGTAATAGGGTAGTACCCGTGTGGGTGTATTTTTTTACCACTCCTGCCCTCCTTTGTCATAGCAATTTATTTTTATACCTGTCCTTTAAAAGCACACACTTCATAGCTCAGCTGGTAACTCACTTGCAGTACCACTCAAAATGAAAAGATCTTGTCTCATCAGGAAGTTTCAAGTGCTGCCATCAAGTAAAGCCAACGCCGGGTTTCAAGCAGCCCTTGCATTTGCAGATTAACCAGTTGTGTACATTTTACATTTCTTTCAGCAAGCAGGCACCCTGTAAAGGCTTGTTTAGGTGTCTGTTCCTCCCTTTGTTTCACAGCACATGAGACTCCCTGCCTTACAAGTCAGCTGAAGCATTTCAGTTCTTGTAATTATAAGATCGTCCTCTTTTTACAAAAAGCTGGGGCACTGTTCTTCTTAAATTAGAAATGTATGGGCATGTCGTGCCCCTAGGACCCCGTCCACTTTGAGCGTTTCTACCCTCTCGCCGTGCTGAATTGCAGTATGAGGCCCCTGTACCTCCTGCACAACCCTCTACAAGCCTATAAAAAGTCCCTCCCACCTCATGTTCCTTTGTTGTGTGACTCGTGCTGGGGCGGTGCTGTACGCCTGTCCAGCTCGTTCATCATACGCTTCACAGCCTTGCCGTGCCGGTGGTGGGATGCGTAGTGGTATGGCGAGGTTGGTCTTTGGTTTTGGCGGGGAGATTGAATACGGCTTCTTCGCTTTAGGGAGGTAAGTCTGGAGGGCTGCGAGCCCAGTTCCCTGCATGGCCGCTTGTTTGCTGTGCAACAGGCTTGAGCATGCACTTTCCTTCTTGTGTGTCCACTTCCATGACTGGGATTGTAGTACCTCCCTCTGGTTGGCTATGTGAGGGTGGTGTCTGGTTGCCAGGGAGGTGGAATGGCTCCTCGATGGCTGCATTGCTATTTGTTTTCTTTTGGCTTCTCGAGCTCTCATCTGGTGTTATAGAAATAATCTGGGGGCAATTTTTAATTATATTTTGGGGCAAAATTCCATTGGTGGTGATATTTGCTAAATACTGATTGGCCCCTCAGTTGGGGTCCCTGCTTATAGGTTGTGGGGCTTTGAGGGGAACAATATCCTATTGGCCCTCAGGGGTATTTAAAGAAGATATTTTCTGCTTTACCTTGTATGTGATTTACAATGGAAAGGCGATCAGCTAAGCAACGACATTTCAGGTCTCCTTCTTCTGTGGAAGAGGGCGCCAGGGAACAGGATAAGCAATGTGGGGTTCAGAAGGAGGCCCTATGGCTGGTTCAGCTTCCCTCATGGCGGTGGAAGTCCAGGATATGATCAATGCTGCAGTACCTAAGGCTTTGGCTACTTAGCTCAGTTCCAAGAAGGCTTCCCCGCATCTTGACAGAGGCATGGATTCGGATATCTTTGTGGACTTGGAACATGAGAAGCAGGTTACGGCTGGAGGCAAATTCATATCCGGAATGGAGCTGGCAGACATCCTGTCAAATTAGAGATAACCTGGCGATAGAGCCCCCTTCAGCGCAGGGGGCTGCTGAGGTTTTGTTTCTGCAATTTGCAAGGCCTGCTACACTGGTGTTGCCTTTGCAATCCAAGATTAAGGATTCCATCTTCCGTTCCTGGGAGGAGGCTGAACACACGCAAATTCCACAATTTCTGCAGAAATGTTATACCCTGGATAAGGTATTTCCCCACACCATTAAGGTGGATTCTATCTTGGCCCCTATGATTGGCAGTTCTTCTTTGAATCTGGATGACTGCTCCCCCTCCGACCAAGTGGATCGCAAGTTAGATTGGGGCCTGAAGAAGTCATTTGAAGCATCAAATCTGGTTTTATGGGCTGCTTCCTATGGGGCTTTGGCTGCTTAATCCTTGGTTAAGGGTTTCGAGTTCCTAGTGGAGACCATGCAAGAGGGTTCTGATTTGGCTGATAGTCTCTTGCACATGGAACAACAGGCGAAATTCCTGGAAGATGTGTTGGTAGATGTGATTAAGGCATCTTCAGTGGCTTCTGCATCTGCAGGCATGACCAGACAAACCTCTGGTTATGAACCTTGAGGGTGAATTTGGAGGAGAAGTCTTCCTTTCTGAAGTTGCCATTTGAAGGGGACACGTTGTTTGGGGAGCGTTTGGATGGACTGATTAAGAAATCCTGTAAAGACAAGAAGCATACCTGGTCGTATAGGTCTTTGACATTCAGAAGTCTGTGAGACCCTGGAATTGTATGAATACCAGGAAGTCTAGTGACTTCTCTTGCAAGGACTCCCATTCTTATTCTTTCTGCAGACAACAATTTCAGCCTAGGAAAAACAAACAACAGGAGGCGTCAACTAAGGCTGGCCCGTTCAAAATCAGCGGTCCTGATTATGTCCGGTCCTCGGATCTAGGTCAGTTGGGAGGCAGGTCAGGAGGTTTTCTGCCAGAATGGACTTTCTCCGTCTCAGACTCCTGGGTGCTGAATATCATTCTGAGCAGTTATATAATCAACTTCGTCTCTCCTCCTCCCGGTTTGTGTTGCATCCTTGCTCCTGGCTCCAAGAACCTGGTGCGGAGGGAGGCACTGTTTGCAGGAATGGCCGATCTGCTACAGAAAAATACTATCATCCCTGTGACTCTGTATCAAGTTGGTCAATCCTTTTTTTGGACCAGAAGGTGTTAGGGGAATTTTGGCCTGTGTTCGATCTGAAGAATCTCAATCGCTGGGTGGCATCCATCCAAGTCAAGATGTTGTCATTTGCAGAAGCTCATCCCTCTGATATCTCCTGGGACTTTATGGCGACCATTGACCTGACGGATGTATATCTCCATGTCCCTGTCCACCGAGTCATCAGCAGTTTCTGAGGTTTGCTGTGTGCATGACTCATTTCCAGTTCAGCGTTCTTCCCTTCGAGCTTAAGTCTGCCCCCTGTGTCTTTTACGAAGGTTTTGTCTCCTTTGATGGCTGTTCTTCACCTGCAGGGGATTTCCATCTTTCTGTACCTCGACAACTGTCTGGTGAAGGGGCCTTTCTTCCCCACACCTGTTCTCAGGTGGCCACAGTTCTGACTTTTCTGTCTTGTCATAGGTGTTTGGTGAATGCAAAGGAGTCCTAGCTGATACTGGCGCAGGACCTCGTCTTCATTAGGGCTTGGTTCTGGGCACACCTTGGTTTGGTGACTCTGCCAGATTCAAGGGTGATCAAGATTCATGATCATCTGAGGAACCTCTGCTCAACTCCTTCTCAGCCAGTTTCATCCTGGATAAAGGTGCAGGCCAATCTGGTGGCCACTGTGTTTCTAGTTCCCTGGCCTCAGTGGTATCTCAGTTTTCTGATTCTGATGAGATTCATCTTGAGTCCATGGATTCCCAGTGAACAGAATATGGAGTTTTTGATTCCGGTGACATTGGCTATTTGTCTTACTTGGGATGGTGGTATAGGCAATAGGGTATAGGCGCCAAATTCCACCAAATATATATATGGGTCAGTTCTGAGTAGTGACAGTGCTGAAGGGTTTGAGAGAACCACCTGTCTCCCTAAAGTTTGCGGCCTGAGCAACAAGACAACATAATAAACATTCCCCAGCACACATAATTTCAATAAATGACAGTTTCAGTTGTTATTCACATGTAATTCAATACACAACAAATCAATCAGTCATTTCTTTCTTCTTTAAATCTTTCTTCAAGCCTTTAATGAGTGAACTGTTCCCAAGCGAACACGCGTTTTGTTGCCTCAGTATAGTTGTACATGCGACTTGTTCACGTCTAGGTAAAAGATAACATGTAGTCTACCATTACTAATTATCTGCATCCATTTGTTCGCAAAACAAATGTGATCCCAGGGAATTTCCAAGTGATTGAGTCCAAAATGTATACTAGCACATTCACTATCTGTGTTTGTGCATGCAGAAAATTGTATAGTGACATTTCTAACTATATATAATGGAGTGAAGATGATTGAAAATTGTGTCAATCATTACAACATAGCACACGATGCGCGTGACATTGTGAGATTATGTGATGGAATCTAATCCTATATGTATAGTTTTATTTTAACCAATGGCCACCCAGAGCATCATTGTGTCACCCAGTGACAGACGTGAAACACCACCGTAATCCCCAAGCTCAAACATCTCTAGTGTCTAAGCCCAAAAGTGCATTCCATATGAGGAAAAAAACAACCTTAACGGATTCACTAAGTAGCAGTCTGTCAGTAGAATAGATATATTACTGTCTGCTGCGATCTTCGTATATTTAACAGTAAGCACTGTACAATGTTTAACTGCCTTAGAAACCTCAAATTTCATACGTAAATAATGGGGATCACATTTGTTTCGCGAACAAATCAATGCAGATAATTAATAATGGTAGACTTCGTTATCTTTTACCTAGCCGTGAACAACTTGTATGTACAACCATACTGAGGCGACGAAACACGTGTTGGCTTGGGAACAGTTCACTCATTAAAGGCTTGAAGAAAAATATTAAGAAGAAAGAAACGACTTATTGATTTGTTGTGTATTGATTTACATGTGAATGACATCTGAAACTGTCATTTATTGAAATTACGTGTGCTGGGGAATGCTTATTACAGTGGCTATTTGGATGGAACTTGAGTGGCGGTTAGTTCCCTCCAACATTCTGAAGGGTGTTTCCTTGTCTGCTCCTACTTTGGTGGTTGTCACGACGGATGCCAGAGGGACTGGATGGTGGGGGTCGAGAACCCTCCAGGCCAGAGGGTTCGGGGATCTCGGCCAGGGAAGTCATCAACTGGAGGGAACTGGAAGCGATCCAGCTTCCCCTCCTCTATTTTTGTCACCTGCTTTTGGGCAAGGACGTGGTCATTCAGACAGAGAATTCCACTGCCAAGCCCTACATCAACCGCCTGGGGAGAAAAAGGGCCCTGCCTTTGTCTCAAGTTGTGGATCAACAGTTCCTATGAGCTTAGTCTCCTATGAGGTCTATCCCGGACATTTACATTCAGGGGGTTCTGAATTTTAAGGCCGATTTCCTCAGTAGGGAGATAGTCCTCTCAGGAATTCTCTCTCTCCCCAGGTCTTTGCCCGGGTGGGTCTGTTTGCCAGTCTTTGCAATACCCTTCCACAGTTTTGTCCATGGGATGGAAGTTGTCGACATCAGGAGTCGATGCCCTAACCTGTCCTTGGCTGTCTGGCTTGATGTTTGCTTTCAGGCCATTTCCTTTAATCCAGAGGTTTCTGATTCAGGTACGGAGGGATAAGGCTTGGGTCATTTTGGGGGTTCTGGGACAGCCTCACTCTATTTGGTTTCCTCTCTTCATAGATAGGAAGGTGGGTCAGGAGTGGCAACTTCCCTTGGTATCATTGTGGAAAGCACACCTCTGTGGTCTGGATAATTCTCTTATCTACTTAAATCTAAAGGAGTACAGGTAGTCAGAGGTAAAGCAGAGCAGTTTATTCACGCTTTAGCAGGTGCAAAACCAACAAGGAAAAATCTGTTCTGTGAAGGGAATGTACAACTGAAAACCATCCTCCTTTCATATTTATACTATATTTCAAACAATTCTGTATGCAGACTCCACTCCCCTCCCCTAATCCATTGTAAATTTCCTTCCAGTTACACATACAAAAATAATACCTAACCACACTACTTTTTCAAGGCAAGTAATGTAAGAGAGAATCACAGACCTTGATTAATTGCAAATTAGAAAAAAATGTGGCTTTACATTTCATAGAACTACAAAGGTTTAACAAGGTGTAATTATTCTAGCAACCATTCAGTACTTTTCCAAGGGCATGGAGAGCAAAAGAATGCACAATGTCAGCTCGTACATGGACACGTTTCTCAGACAATGTTGTACAGAGTCAGGTGGATTTAAAAAATGGCTGCACTCATGTTCATATTATAAAACCTTTTCCTCAAATGGTTCTTGAATATAAGTTCAACATTTTGAAATTACCTGCTATCACTAACCTATAGTATCAGTAGTAGATAATTTTGATTGGCAGCTCATATCATGATAGTAATTCATTTCAGATATTCTTCATTATAGGGTTGTTAGCAGGTAAAATAAGGAACACATGGGTCTTTGTAAGAAGGCTAATCTCTGAGGGCAGTAACACTAATGTTCATTAAATCCTGTATTTCTTTTTCTTGCACTATAAGCATATTCTGTTGTGGAACAGAAACTGGAGGGGGCTTGCAGGCGGAAAAGAGCATGCTGCAGCACATGGGAATAAAATTCACACATAGACAGCACCCTAAAAGAATCCCACCTATAACCAAGGCTATCTCTAATAGTTGACAACCCCATGTGAGCAGTACTAAACCAACTTGACCAAGTCCAGTATCCAGATGCATTTCAGCAGCAATGTTATGAAGTTTTTGAATGGCGAAATTCCCATAAGGAGCGTTATCTGGGATATACACACAACAGGAACTACCAATTAAGTGGCAAACCCCCATTCTCTGCTAGAAGAATGACTAAAACAATACGGTTTTGAAGGGAAACAAGACAGATAGCTTGCATTTCTACAGTGATGTTACTGAATGCACCAGCAGTCGCATTAATAACAGCTTCCACTACCCTGATCAATCGGCAGACCTGTACACTATTGGCCATGAGACCCCAGAAAGGCACCAGACCCTTCATTGCATCAATTTATTGCAGCAGCGTGGTATCTGTCTGGTCAACCTGTATTTCTCGTTTATTAAGTCGATGTGTCTTGTGATAATCAGAGGGTGCAAGGTAAGTGGAAGGGAGAATACATGCAATATAACATCTGCCTGACCATCCTTTAGGGAGCCAGACATAAGCCTGATTACCACAAACAAAATAGGTGTTTTGCGAGGCCACAAATGATGGGGAACTAGTGCAATACAATATCACTGTACAGGAGCAAATAATATTCACAACAGCAAAGGGCTTTTCACCTTGAACACAAAAGGGGGTGCTATGGGCATGCACAGGTATGGGTATCATAGCCACCTTGGACAGCT
The DNA here is from genome assembly GCF_964261635.1 of Lissotriton helveticus. Classification (NCBI taxonomy): domain Eukaryota; kingdom Metazoa; phylum Chordata; class Amphibia; order Caudata; family Salamandridae; genus Lissotriton; species Lissotriton helveticus. The sequence goes on from NC_136061.1 coordinate 315,562,435, forward strand.
TTCTCTCATTAAAGGATAATAGCATAGAGGAGTTATTATAGCCTGTGAATTCCTCCCTTTCCCCCATGGTGCCACAGATCCCAACATCATTTGGCCAACATAGATAATAGATGTGACCCATAAATTGGCTCTGTACAGTCTTAGTAAGTTTGATATAGGAAGCAAGATTCAATTCCTACCAGGCACTGCAAGACCCATTGTAGGATAAAGGTAGAGGAATATGAGGGGCCTTCCTTTTGATTGAAGATGGCAGAAAGTCCCATATCCAACAATCTGTAACATTATAGCCAAGATGGGCACTATGTAAAACCTAACTGAATGTATTATTCATATATTGCAAGCAGTGTGCTTGCTTATGAGAGGCGAAAGTTATGTACTGATGCTCTAGTATTGGTGTGGTGACTGATGTCACTGACTTCGTGACTGGGTGGTTTTCTTCTAACCACCAGAACAACCCTTGCATTCCTAATATTATAATCAGAAGACACAGAAGCACAAAAACTTTCACTTTCTAGGTCCATAATTGTTGTACACCAGACACTGGAGCCCCCCCCCCCTCCTGCCACAGATCAGAGGGGGATTTCCCACCCGGTCTCAGTTCAATACTCCTAGTCTTACCCATATTATATTATTTGTCTATTATGTACAAATATCTGTTCTTGAAGAGTGTTTGAGGCTTCTCCTAATATTTGTCTTTATGTTCAGGCTTTCGACACGGTCTGCCACCGCACCCTAGTACAGCGGCTCAACAACGCCGGAATCCAGGGGAAGGCACTGGAATGGATCATCTCCTTCCTCGACGGAAGAACACAGAGAGTTCGCCTACCACCGTACAAGTCAGAGGCCTCCGAAGTCATCTGCGGCGTCCCCCAAGGTTCATCTCTGAGCCCCACCCTCTTCAACGTCTACATGAGCCCCCTCGCGGCCATCGTACGCAAACACAACCTCAGCATAATCTCCTACGCCGACGACACCCAGCTGATCCTCTCCCTGACCAACGACCCCGCCGCCGCCAGAACCAACCTGCACGAAGGGATGAAAGAGGTAGCCGAGTGGATGACGACCAGCCGCCTGAAACTGAACTCGGACAAGACGGAGGTCCTCATCCTGGGCTCCTCGCCCTCCGCCTGGGACAACTCCTGGTGGCCCCCCGCCCTGGGCACCGCACCCAAACCGACAGACCATGCGCGCAACATGGGCTTCATCCTGGACACCTCCCTCTCCATGACCAGGCAAGTCAACAGCGTCTCCTCGGCGTGCTTCAACATCCTACGCATGCTACGGAAGATCTTCTGGTGGATCCCCACCGAGACCAGGAAGACCGTCACCCAGGCCCTCGTCACCAGCCGACTGGACTACGGCAACGCCCTCTACGCCGGTACCACCGCCAAGCTCCAGAAGAGACTCCAGCGGATCCAGAACGCCTCAGCCAGACTCATCCTCGACATCCCACGAACCAGCCACATCTCCGGACACCTGAGAGACCTTCACTGGCTCCCCGTCAACAAAAGAATCACCTTCCGCCTCCTCACCCACGCACACAAAGCCCTACACGACCAAGGCCCGAGCTACCTCAACAGCCGAGTCAACTTCTACGCTCCCAAACGCCACCTCCGATCAGCCAACCACGCCCTCGCCGCCGTCCCCCGCATCCGAAGAGCGACTACAGGAGGAAGGTCCTTCTCCTACCTGGCCGCCAAGACCTGGAACTCCCTCCCGACCGACCTGCGCCTGACCCAAGACCACCTCTCCTTCAGGAAGAAGCTGAAGACCTGGCTGTTCGAGCAGTAGCGGCACCCCCCCCCCCCCAGCGCCTTGAGACCCTACGGGTAGGTAGCGCGCTTTACAAGTGGCAATGATTGAGACTATCTTTTTTTCTTTTCTTTTCTACCCGTCCCTTCCTTGGATAGATAACCTTGTTTCTGCAAGCCTCTTTTTTTTTTCTTTCAAAAAGATAAACAAACCCAAAACACCTAAAAGCCAAAAGCAAAGTAACGTGGCTAAGACCTCCTAAAAATCCATATCTATTCTATTAACACCTTGGCTGCTAGAGATATTTTCCTCCTGTGCTGCATTCCCTGATTTCCCATTGTTCATGACAAGGTCAGCTCGTCATTAGCACAGCTCCAGTGTGCCTCATGACGAGCTGAGCTCGTCATGAGCATGGAAGGGGTTAAAGAACATCAAGAGTTCCCAGTGTCCTTTACTTCAAAGCCTCACTGGCAAGCTTATGTATGGGTCCAGACGTTGGCATGGGTTGCTATCTCTCCAGAGGTCATTTTTTCATTCAGAGTGTATAGTTTTTAACCATCCTAAGTCTCAAATTATACCTAGCGAATCACAATCCGGATTCTCAAATAGAGGTATTGGTATCAATTTGGGCTCAGCAGGAGTGAAGTTGATCAGTGGATACGCTACTTCTCCTTCTTCAACCAGCTCACCATCATTAAAAGATACTTGCTGTGGAATTTGTTCACTTTCCAAATCAGGAATTTCTTGCTTCACACACTGATCATAGAACACAGGCAATGGAGCTTTCTTAATGTGGATGGCATGAAACCAGTGTTTGTGACCCATGCACTTGACAGCACTCTTTGAGTGGCAAGTAGCACTTGCACCGCTCCTTTCCAGCATGGCTCGAGACTGGATATCCTCTGAAAATGATGGGTTAAGACCCAGTATCCAGGCTTCAGATTATGACCTGAACCTTCAAGACAAGGAGGGAGACTGGCCTTCACCTGTGACGGAATCAAACGCACATCTTTAGACATTTGCAGGTCTCCCCATGACTACCTGAAATGGAGATACATCCATTTCGTATTGCACATTGAAAACAAAGCGTTGGGCAAAGCATCAGGCCATTTTAATTTTGTTTTGCACATATCTTTCCCAATATCCCTTTCCGTATGCCATTATACTTCTCCACGAGGCCCGCTGCCTGAGAATGGTGGACAGCATGGAACCTTTGCCTTATTTGCAAGCATTTGCAGGCCAGGTCCATCACTTGGCCAATGAAGTGTGGCCCATTGTTGCTGCAAAGAACTCTGGGCAAGCCAAATCTCTGGTAGTAGTGTTGTATCTCTCTAAAACATTTTAAGGTATTGTTAAACATTGGTACTTCAAGGACCCATCTAGTTCGTCCTGTAACATAAATTAAACTATATTTGGATCTAGCTGTTTCATCTGTAAAAGCATTCACCTGACCTATCTCATCAATAACCTTTTAGTGGGCAGTGCATTTAACAATGGCAATTTTTTTTGGTTACATCAGGGCATCCAATAATTTTACTATGAATTCCCCATGCTGTATTTTAGTACTATGTGAGGTCAAAAAGCCTCTCTTTCCATAATCAGCCAAATAAGTGGGCAACGCCAAAGGCGTACTGGCTGTCAGTATAAATATTTACAATCAGATATTTACTCGATTCACATGCCCGTGTAAGGGCAATTACTTCTATTTTACACGACTTTACCACTGTTTTCAAAGTGGTGATGACATATGCAGCAGTGTCTGTACCATTCTTTAATTTGAAACATGAACCATTCACAAACAACTCTCCCTCTGGGTCTGATATGGGAGTATCTGTTAGATCTATCCGTCCCTTGGCCTCTTCTTCAGTGGTGAACACACAATCATGTTCTTCCCCTGAATAACTTGGGAGGGGTAGCACTGTAGCTGTGTTGAAAACATTTGAATGTTTCAGTTTGATATTGGGAGCCAAACGTGTTAACTCTGGTCAGGTGCTGGGTTTGAGTTTTGTTTAGTAGCACATCCACAGCGTGTGGTACATAACTGTCATATTGTGACCATGACCATATATTTCAGATTGTATGTCCGCAGCAGCTGCTACTGAGCGCCAACAATTTGGCAAAGCCTTGGCTACTGGATCTAATGTGGAGGAAAAATAGGCACAAGGTCTGTTCCTCCTCCCATGGGATTGTGTTAAAACAGGTAAAGCACAGCCATCTTCTTCATGGGAAAATAAACAGAATTCCTTAGCATAATCAGGGTTACCCAATGCAGGTGCATTGCATAAAGCATTCTTTAGTTGTTGAAAAGCATGCTCGCACTCATCTGTCCAAGGGAGTGGGTTACTAATATTCTTAGATGTGAGAACAAGCAAAGGTCTTGCAATTAAAGAGAATTTAGGTATCCACTGCCTGCAAAAGGAAGTTATACCTATAAAAGCGCAAAATCAGATTGGGTCTGAGGACGTTTCAATTTCTGTACCAAATCAATTCTTTGTGGGTGAAGTCTTCTACCTCCCTTTAACTGGAGGTGACCTAAATAGGTAACCTCCTGTTGACAATATTGCATTTTAGATAAGGACACTTTATGTTCTAGGAGTGCTAAATGAAGTAACAAATTAACCGTTGGCTCCTTACTACCTTCCTCTCTATCTGAGGCAATTAATAGATCATCAATGTATTGGAGTAATACAGAGCCTTTTGAGGGGGTAAAAAGGTCTAATTGTTTCTTCAAAGCTTGACTATATATACTAGGGCTTTCGGTATTCCCCTGAGGAGTGCGAGTGAATTGAAAGGAAGGCCCTTTGAATGAAAATAAGAAAAGGTATTGACTTCCTTTAGCAATGGGCAAACTAAAAAAATGCATTTTTTTAAATCAAGCTCTGTAAAATATTTGTCTGAAGACGAAATCATGGTAAAAGTAGAATTCATGTCAGGAATAACAGGATATTGGGGTATTACAACTTTGTTCATGGCTCGAAGATCAATCACTGATCTATATTTATCAGGGATTCCCTCTGTGTTTTTTTTTTAAGAACAGGAAGTATGGGACTATTACATGGGCTGCCTTCTGTTTCTTTTATTATCCCCTTAAATATTAAATCAGAGATAACCTCTTTAAAACCTTCCTCTCCCTCCCGGGATATTTTGTATTGAGGAAGGTATGCAGGGTAAGGGAACACCTTGTTCAACAGTGATTACTATGGGATCTATGTCCGTTTTACCAACATCATTATCTCCTGATGCCCAGACCGTTTTATCAATTGCATGTAATTCAGGTGATAGGTTAGTAACATCTGTCATTGTAAAACATTTGCTAAAATTATCAGGAAGCCATTGAGATAAAGACACCATCAGGAGAACAATAAATGTTAGCATTCAGTCTTTTCAGTTGGTCCAGTCTTTTCAGTTGGTCCAGACCTAATAAGTTCTCAGCACAATTTTCAGTGAGCACAAATGGGGCAGAGGTGGTGCAGGGACCTATAGTAACATCTAGGGGTTTGGAGATGGGGGACTGGATGGGGATACCTGAGAATCCCACTGATGTATTAATTCTGCCAGAGAAGGGAGCCCCCGGAAATTGGTCTTGAGCCATAGGGGTGCAAGTGGCACCTGTATCAACAAGGAAGTCTCATACTTCCTCCTCTATACCCATGGTGACATATGGACCTGCTTGAATCATGACCATATTTCCATCCTTTGCATTGATGTCCTATAGTTAATACTCAAAGGTATTGTAATCAATGCCAGCATAATCTTCAATATAGAAATTATTGTCAACTTGTTGGCCATCAAAATAATTCTATTGTCATCCTGACGCCAGGTGAAATATTGCTGATTTTTGCCACATCTCCCTGTACCCCTTGGCACCGAACAACCTCTTACTATTGCTACAGGCCCTGTAGGCTAGGCATTTAACCTTCCAATGACCCTCCTCAAAGCAATAGGCACACTGATTTTGGCCTAATCCTTCTCTGCGCAGGAGGTGATGAGTCTTTGCCAGCCCCTCTTCCACATCCCACCTCCCCTCACATTTCCCATACCTCTTTGTCTTGCGCTGTCTGGGGAAGCTTGCTGTAGCAAAATCTTTGTTTTCAATATATTCATTTTTTATCATTCTTTTCTTTATTTATTTTCTGGTAATCCTCATAATATGTAGCCATTACCAAAAGATCTGCAGGTTATTTAGTTGGCCAAGTTGTCTCTGATACTTTAATCAACTCTCATAATTATTTCATCAAATTATTCACAAATTTGTCTGCAAACATTCTTTTTCCCATGACAGTTGCCAAATCCTGAGCACTGTGAGCCCTGCATATTTCCTCCATCCTAGTGAAATAGTCTGAGACTTCTTCTGTAGGCTTTTGTTTACAAGCTGTTATTTGATCCCAATTTACGACTTCCCTTGGTATTATTAGTAGCAATTTAGCAATAATAAGATGAGGTAAATCAAGTACAAGTTGATCTGACCTGTCTCCTTCTCTTCCCTGCGTGTAAAGATTTTCAAAATGTACCCAAGCATACCCAAAGTGTGCTACAACATCATGTCTACGTATTCCGTTCCATATTTCTTTGGGGAGTAAGGCTTCCAAAAATTGATCCAAGTCTTTGAATGTCATTACACATAATTTAAGTGGCTGACTCTAGTGCTTCATAAAACCCCTTTGGGTTTCTCCTAAAGGTTGGCAAATCTTTCTTTATTGCCATTAATTCATACCTACTCCACGGTGTATGGACAAATTGGGGAATGGGGTTCTGAACAGGAACACCAGCAGCAGCAGGGGGTGCTGGAAGGGGGTGTATTTTCCTCATGGGATATTCCTCATTATTTTTTTGATATTTTCTATTAGCTTTAACATCGTAATACAAACAATATTTAACAATCCCGTGTAACATCTAGGGAAGGGATCATGTGACCTGCCGCTTCATGCCCCAATTGTAACGCCGCTTGTGCAGTGTTTTTATTACATCATGTCCACCAGTCCTCTATCTTTTCAGTCCTATATTGAATGTATACATTTTTGTGAAAAACATCAAACCTATTTACAGTTGGCATAACAGTATTCATGGTGGCTTTATTTATGTCATCCATCCATTTATGAGCTATACATTTTAGCTCTTCTGGATCAGCTCTCTGTGATCCATATCTAGTATTAGGTCTGTCCCTCCAATTCGCACTCCTATCTCTCAAATTACCACAATGCCTGTAAATCAGAGGTGGGGTACCTGCTGGCGTGTCTCCTGCAGATTGGGATGCATAGGGGGTTTGTCCAGTCACTAGCCTTGGCAAAAATGTTTACCTGAGGGATAGTCAGTACATTTGGTGCAGGTATCACTTGTCCTGCTTATGACTGCTGTTGAACCGCAGACGGATTGAGTACTGGTCTGGGTGGGACAGGCAGTTGCTGACCTGGTAATGGGGCAGGAAGAATTGGTTCATTTGGAATGGGTACTAGAGGTGCATTTCCATACTGACCCATCTGTGATGGTACATTTTGTGCCTGTGCAGCAGGTATGGAAACCTGTGGGACATATGGTGGGGGATTCTCCAATAGTCTCCTTAATACCACTTCCTTGTCCTCATGTTGTTTCTCTTGTGTCACATATGTCATGTTAGTGGTCATTCTAAACTATCTGTCCATACATTCAATACTTTCAGTTTGTTTTAATTGATCATTTGCTTTTGCTTTGTGCAACACTCTATTTTTCTGTTCTAGTTCATTCTCTTTTTGTTCTTTAATTACTAACGTTGTAGCATGTTTTTCCCATTATTTAAAACTGTCCCACATCGCTTGTCGGACCTTTTTTTTCTAGCAAACATTGCTGTAAATATTGAATTATTTCTAGATCAAGTGAACCGTCCAGCGGCCATCTCAAATCCTCATTTCCCTTAGTATATCGATGCCACAGTCTGTTCCACAAGTACACACCTGTCCCATATTTTGTCATCATCTTCCATGCAGGACTATCTTTAATTGGGACTGGTTGGGACTCATCCAGGCGTGGACTTATGAAACAGTAACAACGACACAGTGAAATTTATTTAATTAGTTTTGACATTATGGCTTAAAGTCAAAGACCATCTAAATGAGAAAATATTCCATTACATTCAATATAGGCCTGTTTATCAGGTCCAACCTGAAAACCAACCAAAATAATGCAATAAAATTCTCAATACCAAAAACGAATCAATATTTCAAAACGCCGGTTACAAAAAAAACTCAGCAGGTATTTGCTGAAGACGTCAGACTCTCTGTACTCTGCAGTTCACCCACTTTTCGCTTGACCTATTTGGAACCTCTGCCAGGTAGATCCTGTTGCCAAGGGACAGGAGTTCGGGACTCCAGATGGCAGCTGCAAGAAACTAGTCTCTTCTGCTGGGGCCCCCACTATCTTAGTCTCGGGTCGTGTCACCTGAACCACGGACTCAAATGCTGTTTCATTTCCCACATAGAGGTCCCACGTTGGGCGTCATATGTGGAAAGTGCATCTCTGCGCTCTGGATAATTCCACTCTTGTCCACTTAATCCAAAAGAGTGCAGGTAGTCGTAGGTAAAACAGAGCAGTTTATTCACGCTTAAGCGGATGCAAAACCAATAAGGAAACACCTGTTCCGTGAAGGGAATGAACAACTGAAAACAAGTCTTCTTTCATATTTATACTATATTTCAAACAAGTCTGTGTGCAGACTCCACTCCCCTCCCCTAATCCATTGGAAATTTCTTTTTTTTTTTAAAACCTTTATTTTTTGTAATTTTCAAAATGAATATATACATTCAGGGGTATTACGGTCATTGTTCCATACAAGGTAATAAAGAAAAGATCATAGAGTAACACAGCAACTAGCAGTCATACAGTAATACTAAGACAGAAAGGCATTTACATATATCAGGGAGGTCATAGGTAAGCATATCGAAGATTTTCGTTATAATAGAAAAAATTGGATTAGATGGTAATTCAGCATACCAGACTTCGTTGTTTAGTTGACAAAAAAATCTCCTGATCGTATTTAGATTTATCCATTTAAAAAAAAAAAAAAAAATTTTTTAAAGACCTTTATTGTCCAACACACAATGTACACAGCATTTAGCCTACAACCCAGCCGGGCCAGCTGCGAGAAATGAAGCATTACTGTAGATATAAATGAACACAGCTTTAAGGCCGACAACCCTGGGGTTCGGCAGCGCACATTAACATTTCACAACATTGTACATTCATGTAAGCATTCGGCGTGACGAAAGTGTGCGGTCCACTTAGTTTTCTATATATAGGTTACGAGGTCAGATTTATGGCAATGGGCTGGTACACATCAAAGGTTTCAATTTCGGTCTAGGCCACTATGCCGTTCGTGTGTCATTGGGAAGGGTATCAACGTGGGTCGGCCTTCAAGTGGGTATGGTGTGACCTAAATGAGTGACCAGGTTGCACAGTGTCCAAGCGTGTTGGGAGCACGTGGTCGCCGTGCTCGCCCACCCTGTCGAAAGTGCCCGCCATTGTTCGCGACACTTAGATAATGCGTCTAGGCTCTAGTTGTGACGGCCAAAGGTTATATAAAGTGTGAAATGCAGAGTCGTATCGGTATGGGCATGGTCTAAAAGGAAATAGAACTAGATCCTTAATGAACTATAAAACTGTAGCATAAAAATACATAAAAGGCAGGTGAGGGTTGGATCGGGGCAGAGATAGCCATATTGTCAGGAGGAGGGGGTGTGGAGCTAGTGTGTCAGTCGTGTCCCACGAGGCGAGCAGGCGGGAAACCCGGGGGGTGGGAGAGAGGGCGGAGGAGGTCAGGTCCTACGTGTGCCAAGGGTATAGGGGGGGCCCGTAGGGTCCGCTGTTGCGTCAGTCCGGCGCGATCTCGCAGGATTCGGGCCTATGTCGCAGCGTTGCGCGCGCCGGCGCATGCCTGGGGGGGCCAGACAATCGCCTGTGTGAAATATCCAGAAATGCGACGTATTGTGAGTAGAGCACAGTGGTCATGTGGGAGACTGACGGTGCATTGCGTTGGACCTACAGGTTCCGGTGTTGGGCGCGGAGGGGGGTGCAGTATACAGGTCTTTACGTGATCCCTTGGTCTATGCATTTCTGCAGAAAGGACTGTAGGATGTCATCCCAGTGTTGTGCAATAGGAAATTTTCTGAGCCCTGCCGTCTCCTCACGTCGCAGGACAGAGCTCTCTGCCCGCGCCCAATTCGTCAGCGACAGGCTCCAGTGTCGGATGTGTGGGGGTGTGGTAGCCTTCCACCGCTTGGTCAGCAGTCTCTTGGCCGTGATTAGTCCAAGATCCCAGTACCTGGACTGTACTCTGTTTAGACGTGTACGCTTATATAATCCCAGTATGCAAGCTTCCCATGTGTTTGGTACTTGTTCCTTGGTGCAATGCCGGAGCATCGTGTGCACCCCATCCCAATACTGTGTATTTAGATTTATCCATAACGACAACATTTCCTCCCTTGTCAGCCTCTTTGACTACAAGGGAGGAATCTTCTGCCAGTGCTTTAAGTGCCAATTTTTCACGTGATGTCAAGTTGTTTGTATGAGGTGTAAGTTTTGATTTCTTAATCTTACCCTCTAGTATATTGAGTTCCTGAATAATGATTTTGTGGAACGCATGTATGTTGTTACTACTAGCTAGATGTGGAGTCCATTTGGATTTATTTTTCAGTCCACTATCGTCACTAAAATTTGTACAGTAGTCTAGTTCTTGCAAGACATGTTGAAGCGTGATAGGATCGTTCTCATTCTCTGTGATGGAGAGTAATAATTTTGTTGCTTGAACATCATGAATAGTCACATCCCCAAATACTTTTTTAGAAGATTGATTTCTATCAACACCATTTGCTGCAAAAAACTTTTTTTTTCTTTAGTTGTCTGATGAACTTATAGACATCGATCTTGACATCAATTACATTACATTTACCAGTAGGGCAGAAATTCAAACCTTTCCTAAGTGCTGACATTGTATCTAGAGAGAGATCCCTGTCTGATAAGTTAATTATCTGGATATCATTGGTAGTATTTATCTCACATTTTGTTTTGAAAATGTCAGTCTTTGGAGTAGGTACATAGCAAAGGCCTTTGTTTAGTTGAATGTTGCCGACTAGCGTTAACAGAAAACTTTTTTCAGTACAAAGACACCCTCTTTGCCCAACGTCATGGGACATCTATGGGCAGTACCTTTGCCCCAAGTGTAGCGGGTCTTTATGTAAGCACTTTTGAAGACACCCATGTTCATAACAGAAATAATCCCTTTTTTGAACAGATTATTTTTTGGAAGAGATATATAGACGACATCCTACTGATTTGGAAAGGAAACCACGAAACTCTAAAGAACTTCCACTGCTGGTTAAATAACCAAGATGATTGTCTAAAATTCACATACGTTGCCAATGAAAAAACCCTAGATTTCCTAGATATAACTGTCTTTGCAGAAAACAACACCTACAAACTCGGACTTTCTTTAAACCCACAGCCAAAAACAGCTTATTATCATTCAAAAGCTTCCACCCGCGGCCATTACGAGAAAATCTCCCGTATAGCCAGTTCCTCCGTCTGAGAAGGAACTGCAGCTCAATAGGTAATTACAAAAATCAAGCTGAAGATTTATGTGAAAAACTCACGGCCCGAGAATACCCCAGGAAGGTGATCCACTCTTGCAAAAAACGAGCACGTGACCAATCAAGAGAAGCATTACTAGAAACACACCCCAAGACACAAGATGACAGAACAACGTGTGTTACTACCTACTGTCCAGTCATAAATCAGGTCAAAAAGATAATCAACAAAAATTGGAAGATTATAACATCAAACAAACTAAACTGGCCCAAACCACGCTTTGCAAACAAGAGAAGTCAAAATCTCAAGGACCTACTGGTTCACACCAGGCCACCACCCAAGAAAAAGAAAAATCAACCAGGACTATGGAACACCGTTCCAATAACAGGACATTATCCTTGTGGAACCTGCACAGCCTGTGAGACCACAAAACCCACAAAAGAATTGCAGCTACTTCCCAATTTCGTCTGGAAACTAAAACGCCACACGAACTGCAATACAAGTCATGTAATTTACATGATCACCTGTCCGTGCCAGATGAGATACATTGGCATGACCTGCCGAAAAGCAAGACAGCGACTATGTGAACATCGCAGCAATGTGAATTGTAAGCGAACCACTACCAAAATGTCCACCCACTACAAAGAATTAGGTCACACTATTAATGACCTCCAGTGGGTCATCCTGGAAACTCTAGAAACAATAGATAGGAATGCTACTAAAATCCTATTCGAAAAGGAGCAACGCCGGGTCCATAGATTAAAGACAGACACCAGCGGTCTCAATGACTCCATTCCATGGTTATCCCTGAATAAATGATTTAAACCTATCCTCCTACAATGAAAGAAAAGAATTCGCTACCCCATAAACCAGAGCCGTAACCACAGAGAGTGAACAAACAGAAACTGAGTGCCAAAACTTCATGAGAGTCTCATCGGAAAAAGCCCAAAAGAATTGAACTATTTGAACAGACCATGTATCAATTCCAACCACAACTCCCCTTTTTATAAGAAATTCACAACGTAATTAATAACTCCACCATTTCTATTAATCAACTTAAACAACAACAAAAATCTGTTTCTAAATTCAATTAATCCATCGAGGAATTAATTATAATCATTGTGAAATACGCGGCATCATCGCGAGCAGAAAAAGAATTGACAAACTATAAATATTTTGTCTATTTCTATTATTTTGGTTCTCTTAAAGAACGAACCGGATTCAACTCCCAATGAATTCCGGGTGAAGAGTGGCAGAGACCGCACATGCTGCGCGAACCGAAGGATTGAGGTAACAAGCTGAAACAACGGACATTGGGGATGCAAACCGCAAGTAGTATTTCTATTTGAAACTAACAATTGACCTCTCCCCATAGTACAACCTCCCTCTGTGTGCCCTCCTCCCTGAACAAGCAAAACCCTGCAAGACGTAGAGGTAGGCTCGATAATCTACCATCACGAGCTCAGCTCCTATAGCCAAACGATCCACCCAGAACCCAATCACTTATCGATACTGCGTGCACAACAAGTCGTATACAATATTAATCATAGCGACAAGACCCAGTAGACATCACGGTAACTCCGGATGGTCACGCAAATCAGAAAAGAGAAATCCCCTTCCACAAACAGGACCACCAAAAAAACAACATAGGACTGTCACCTGATAGCGAACAAGCATGCCACCACTCTTGTTATCCGAACTTTTAAAGAGAGTCTGACACGGATAGACTTTACAGCTAAGGGCACCGCACTACAGTATAGCAAAATCACTCTTTTTCACAATGGCATGAGAATGAGTAAGTTGACGCCTGAAATGATTGTGATTCTGCACAAAGTATTGCCATTTTGTAGCTTCTTGTACAAATCAGTGGTTTTTAAAAAACTGTACAATTGTACACAACTGTATGTCTCCCAACCCCCCCTTTTCCCTATATGTTGTTGTGTGTACGTTCTCTTTTTCTTATAGGTACAATGCGACCTTCTACTACCTCAAGAATCAGGTTATAAATTTACCTATTCTTTCACTTTATTCACTGTACCATTTTGGTCCTGAAGAAAGCCTACTGACCTATTGGCAACTAAGGCTGAAACATGTCGACCTTTTTAAAACACTAATGGAGTGCGCTAGAATTCATAACCGATTCAATAGCTGCACAAAGTAATTTTATACTTGTCCAACTCCAGACCCATTAAAGTCAATTTTCTGGCAACCTTGGACAATTTTAATTTATCACCACCTTTTCACTCACCTTTCCACGATCACTACTGCCTTAACCAAAGGTAAAGCCTCCTGGCGGAGGGTGCACACAAAAAACAGACCCAAGGATTACGCACTCACGTGTTTAAATAAGCGGGGACACATCATATACCGCTACGAGATACCCAGAAAAACGCGTGTATGAGGGTCTTTTATTGGGAGACACCCACTTACCTACCTGCAGACCTTGGTTTATGCAGGACAAGTGATCCTTTCCCCTATTGATTATGTATAACATCATTAAGCCAGTCTTTGAATTTCAGGGCTCGTCCCCGTCCCCACCGACATGCCACCCTCCTCCTTGCCAGCAAGAGGATGATATCAAGGAACTTTCTATAAGACTTTGGTGTAGGCAATATATAACCAAGCAACATCAATAGGGGGTCAGTATCCAAGGTTTCTCCCACCATAACCTCCAGGGCTTCATGTACTTGTTGCCAGTACTCCCTAATCCCAGGGTATTCCCAGGATAAATGTAAAAAACCAGCACCTTCCGCATGACAACATTCACATCGATCATCATCAGACAGGCGAAATTTGAATTTTTTTAGTGGTGTATAATATAATCTCTGTAGAAATCTATAGTGGATAATCTTGAGCCGACAGCTAGCAGATATTCTGGCTGTAATGTTGCAACAATAAAACCACTGCTCATCGGTGATCTCAATCTCCAAATCCTCCCCCCAGTGTAGTCGAGCAGACCCATCAAGTCCCCATTGCTGCGTCCTGATCTGACCATATATGCCCGAAACTAGGTGTGAGCCATCCTGCGAGCCCAGCATAAAGTACAGCAGAGCTAAGTTATCAGGTTCCTGCGGGTAGTCCGGCAGGATCTCCTTCATCCCTTGCCGCAATCTTATGTAATAAAAAGTATCTAGGGGGGTAGGTCGGTGATTCCGGAAAAACTGATCTAGTGTATTGAATTGGCCGTCAGCAAAAAGGTCACCCCACGTTTTCACTTGAAGGCGCTGGCACAAGAGTTGAAAACCTTTCTTCTGCAGCAGCGCCAGTTTAGGATGGTAGGTTAAGGGCATCCATGCCGAATAGAGTAAGGGATAGCACAACATTTTAGCTATACGCTGCCATGCGTCTATCGTGCATGTGACAGTTGTGAAGGGTGTCTCTATGGCCGTGATAGGTGCCTGTGTAAGGCCGCTCAAGGGAAGAGGATTTGCTAAGCGATTCGATGCATTGGTCAACAGCGATACGCTTAGCAAGGATAAAAAGATGTCATCGACCATCAGTCTCAATACTGTATCCTGCAGCAGTATATCTGTTAGTGAAGATGGAGGGGCAAGTAATGCAAGTAAAGAACAAACTGCTGGGGGCATATCCTCTTCTTCCTCTTTTTTAAAGGAGGTACAACGTATTCGGATTGGCAATTCGAGACAGCGGGACCAAAGAGGGGAATGTATTGTAGGTCCAAGAGAGGTAAAAGGGGCGGTCGCAAATGCAGGCGAGAGAACACAGTATCAGACCAGATCTTGGAAGGCGAACCAGGGGAGATGAATACTACCAATGATATCCAGATAATTAACTTATCACACAGGGATCTCTCTCTAGATACAATGTCAGCACTTAGGAAAGGTTTGAATTTCTGCCCTACTGGTAAATGTAATGTAATCGATGTCAAGATCGATGTCTATAAGTTCATCAGACAACTAAAAAAAAAAAAGTTTTGTGCAGCAAATGGTGTTGATAGAAATCAATCTGATAAAAAAGTATTTGGGGATGTGACTATTCATGATGTTCAAGCAACAAAATGATTACTCTCCATTACAGAGAATGAGAACGATCCTATCACGCTTCAACATGTCTTGCAAGAACTAGACTACTGTACAAATTTTAGTGACGATAGTGGACTGAAAAATAAATCCAAATGGACTCCACATCTAGCTAGTAGTAACAACATACATGCGTTCCACAAAATCATTATTCAGGAACTCCATATACTAGAGGGTAAGATTAAGAAATCAAAACCTACACCTCATACAAACAACTTGACATCACGTGAAAAATTGGCACTTAAAGCACTGGCAGAAGATTCCTCCCTTGTAGTCAAAGAGGCTGACAAGGGAGGAAATGTTGTGGTTATGGATAAATCTAAATACGATCAGGAGATTTTTTTGTCAACTAAACAACGAAGTCTGGTATGCTGAATTACCATCTAATCCAATTTTTTCTATTATAACGAAAATCAATGACTATTTGAAACAATGCCATCATGAAACTATTTTAACTGATGATGAATACAAATATCTTACATTGGTCCATCCACGTTATCCATGCCTATACACCCTACCGAAGGTGCACAAGGATGCTACCTGTCCCCCTGGGAGGCCTATAGTATCAGGTGTAGGAGGGCCTACAGAAAAATTGGCAGAGTTTGTGGATATTTATTTACAACCATATGTAGTGGGTTTGGCGTCTTACATTAGAGACACAAAGGATGTTCTTAACATCCTAAATGAGTTCACCTGGGAATCGGAAATGATTCTGGTGACTATGGATGTCTCACAATTATATACCAACATTGGGCATGATAAGGGTATTCTAGGACTAGAGTATTTCCTATATAGAAGACCGGTGGAACTTCTAGATCATACGAACATGTTACTGGCAATGTCGAAACTCATTCTGGATAACAATGTTTTCCTCTTTAATGACAGATGGTATCGCCAAAAATGCGGGGTGGCTATGGGTTCCAGATTTGCGCCGTCCTTTGCCTGCCTCTATATGGGGTGGATGGAGACGGTGCATATCTGGGGCCCAGGGGGTGCCCGCTGGCATCCATACATCAATTATTATGGAAGATATATTGACGATCTCTTGTTTATTTGGACAGGTAGTGTAACACAACTCTTGGACTTTTTCTCATATATGAATAACAACACATATAATATGACCTTCACCATCAATTACAGTAGAACGGAAATAACCTTTCTTGACTTAACATTATATGTACATGATGGCAGATTATGTAGCAAACTATTTCGGAAAGAGACTTCCTGTAACGCTGTGCTACATGGCAGCAGTTCACATCCGAAATCCCAAATCAATGCAATCCCCTATGGGGAACTTTATAGAGCGCGACGTAACTGTAGCGAGGATACTGACTTTTTGATTTGTGCTTCTGACATTGAGAATAGATTTTGTCTAGAGGTTACAGACATGATGTGGTACATAGGGCTAAAAACAAAGCCTTGAAATTAAAAAGAACTGATACGCTTCAACATAAATCCAAGTCTATTGAACCTAAGAATCCAATAAGATTAATCACAGGCTACAATATCTGGTCCACTCAGATTTATCAGATTCTAAAAAAATATTGGTTCATGCTTACCTCAGATCCCTCCCTAAAAGAACATATACAATCCCACCCATCGATTACCTACCGTAGGGGTGTAACAATTAGAAATATGATCAGTCCTAGTTACCCCAAAATCAATCACAAACCATCATGGTTAAACACCCTGAATAAGGGTTCTTTTAGATGTGGGAACTGTAGCATGTGCAGACTGTCCCTACATGGCACCCGTTCGTTTGAGTACAATGATTCTGGTACCTACCACATCAGAACACACATAGATTGTAACACCACCTATGTAAATGTTTCAGAAAAGGGGGTGGTGATGAACAGAGTGTCTGAATTAAGCAGACCACTCTTACCCAGTCCAAAGATCAGGGCTTGATCCCCTTTGCTGAATCATTTTGTCCACCATAAGCGTGGACCCCCTTTTCTGAATCATTTTGTCCACCATAAGCGTGGAAGGGTATACTCAGATGTGAGTCCCTTGCTCATTGCACCATCAGGATTCAAGCAAGCCGGGCCGACGAGGCTGAAATGCCAGAAACCGGTCCCCGGTAGCTTGTTTCCTTCCCAGTATAAGAATTGGCTTGGTAGTTTGGTTTGCCCTGTTCCCATCATGCACTGGGACAGGAACAGACTAATTTGCATATAGCCAAGTTCTGAGCTGGGATGGTGCAGTGAGCTAAAAAACGGTGATGGATCAAGCCCTGATCTTTGGACTGGGTAAGAGTGGTCTGCTTAATTCAGGCACTCTGTTCATCACCACCCCCTTTTCTGAATCATCCTATGTAAATGTGGCAAGGAATACATAGGAAGTACCATCAGGAGACTTAAGGACAGGGTTGCCGAACATTTTAGAGCTCTAAAAAATAGGGATGATAGGGTTCCTATAGCAGCACATGCTTTAAATTGTACATCTCAGAATGACCACTTATCAATGACATTTCATGGCATAGAAATGGTTTCCAGGGATGACAGGGGTGGGAATCGTGAATTGAAATTGAGGCAACAGGAAGCACGCTGGATCATGCGGGTTCATGCGGTGGAGAGGGGATTAAACTTTGATGAGGAAATGCAGTACTTTCTAGGCTGATCAATCACTAGAATGCCCTTTCATGGTATTATGGACATCTGGTGACAACTTAATGAAACCCCTTGTGAATACAAATATGAATTCTTTTTTATCTGCAGTCACCATATAAATGCCATCTTGTTGTGGACTGTTCACTAAGGGTTAGAGTTTATAATAACCAAGTAATGGATATCTCTTACCAGGACGAAACACGTGTTAATTGGCCCTTTACCCGTACTCGGAGGTCGCTGGCAAAATTGGTTTTAATACGGAACGCCTTTACACGACGAGGCTGGTGTTTAATATTTAAGAGTATGGAAGGATTGAAGACCGATATCACAAATTCAAAAGAATACTGACCCCTCGAATTACATTTGGAATTTACACTTTAACATCTGCTCCGGTGTGTTTTACGTGGACTTGAGAAGGCACATCGTACTTGTATCTCGACATACTGAATCTAGCCTTAGCCCTGAAGAAGTCTTTTGGTTACCATACCAGGACGAAACACGTGTTGGCTGCTAGTGTTTGTTCGTTTGAAGAAGACTGAAATAAATCAAAGATGAAATGAGGACTAATCGTCTTATTGAATTGAATTGATGGACTTTAATACTTGGCTTGAAGCTCAGGATATACCCCTTGTTTTTCTGCTTTACATTTGTGCTTTATCATAAATCACAGTGTTTGATCCGTGGAGGGTGACCAGGATCTTATCCTTAGAGCTTAACATATTATTGAATTTTACTTGTGTTTCTTCCCAGCGCAATTAACACAGGTATATAAAGCAGTATAGTGCAACGTAAACACATTTAGTATCCCCTTGGTGTCCCTAACCACCTGCCCATCCGAGGTGTTGATTTCCAGCACAGTGTTAGTGAAGTGCGGGTTGCGAGTTAAAACTGCGAGTGCTCGTCCAGGTCTGTCACCCTCACAATATTACCTGCCAACCAGTGTTTACCCCTAAACTTGGCTTCTCGCGCAGCCTCCTCTTCGTACTGCGTTAGCTTAGTGCGGAAGTCAACGTGCGCCTGTGTCACTGCACCTCCCACCATCTGAGTTTCTAGCTCTTTCATTTCACGGTCAAGGGAACGTATCGTCCGTTGTATATCTCGCAGGACCCCAAAGCTTTTCGATATACAATATCCACGGACCGTCACCTTGAAGGCTTCCCAGATAAGTTCGACATTTCTAACCGAGTCCTTATTTCGAGGGAAGAAATCAGCAATTTCCTCCCCAAGCTCCGTCCTGAACACCTCATCCAATAAGGCCGTGGGCTGTAACCTCCACTGTGGTCTGGGGTTATCCCACCCCGGCATATGCAAATGGATCAAGACCGGACTATGGTCAGAATACGTTCTGGGCAAGTGAGCTGCCCTTTCCAAGCCCGCAACGAGTCCCCTGGACAGCAAGAAATAATCCAGTCTTGCCCATGTGCCCGTAGCTGATGTAAAATGAGTACCTTCCTGACAGAGGGGGTAAAGATATCGCCATCCGTCCGTCAAGTCTCCTTCCTCCATTATTCCCAACAGGGCTTCCCTAGTCCGAATCTTATAAAGTGCAAACCCATCTGCCCTATCTTGTGTAGGTATCAGTGCCACATTGAAATCTCCCCCCCATATGACGTGTAAGGAGCCTATATCTACAACCTTGCCCCACAGTGTCGTGAAAAAATTCAGTGTATCAACATTGGGGGCATATTTGTTCACCAAAGTAACCGTGTCCTTACCAAGACGTCCCCATATAATAACACAACGACCAGCTGGATCAATGACCTCCCCCAGCAGCACAAAGGGCACTGAGCGCTTAATCAGGATCGCAGTACCCCTGGCATAAGTGGAGTAAGAAAAGAAGGAACGAGTAGCCGCCCATCTACTGGCAAATGTCTGGTGTGATTGTGGAGCCAGGTGCGTCTCCTGCAGCATGGCAATATGAACTTGGTGTCATTCCAGATATGCTATAACATTCCGGCCCTTGCGGGCATCATTAAGGCCCCTAATATTCCAGGACATAAATCTCAAATGAGATTCCTTCTGTGTCTCTGCCATTCCAAGTCTATTATACTCCTGTGGTGTGCTATGTGTGTGTTACCATGTTCACTTTTGCACCGAATGATCTGATCCGCATATGGAACATACATTCCCCCCACCCCTTCTGTAAGAAATGAACAACTTTTGAAAATGCACCCCCCTCCTCCCACTGCCGCATCCCCCCATAATCGAAAGTAACCAACATTCAAAAGGGTTATTCCCGTTGGGGTAACCATCTAGATGGCACACGGTCACCCTGCTGGTACAGAGGGAATCCACAGGTCGTAACGACTCCCAATGACAACAGGGGTGTCCGGCATACTGTAATTGCATCAGCTACAGAGCACCTCAGACATACAATCCGTCATATGTAAATACATAGCTGGCAGAATTCAAAAGACAGCATAACAAGTATACGTTACAGTCTCGGTGCTACATGAGTCTCTCAATCAGCTTAACCGCAGTGGGACCATCGAAACACCAAGAAAGCAGGGAGCCGTGGTACCAGACCAGATCAGTCTCACTCCACTCCAGACAATGAGTCCTCATCAAGCTCGTCAGCATCAGTCTGGACGTTCTTGCGTTTCTTCAATGATTTTAGGAACTTGTCTACCGACTGCGGCGTGGTGTGGAAGGTCTGTGTCCCCTGGTATTCGATGCGCAAACGAGCCGGGTATAGGAGAGCATAATCCACCTGCTCCTGGCGTAGCTTCTGCTTAACAGTAGTAAATTTCCGGCGCTCCTCCTGCACTCGAGCAGTAAAATCCGGAAAGATGGTGAATGAGACACCTTTGAAGTTGAGTTGCTTCTTCTCCCTTGCCACACGGAGGACCACGTCGCGGTCTCGGTAGTTGAGTAGGCGCGCTATGATGGGTCTCTGAGTCATCCCCGGCTTGGGTCTCGGGCCCAGTGAACGATGCGTTCGTTCAACTATAAATTGAGCTGAGAGGGCACCATCATCGGTTATCACCATTAGCAGTCTCTCGACGTACTGTTCTAAGCGTCCTGTATTGGTACTCTCTGGGATGCCTAAAATGCGGACATTATTTCTTCTGCTGCGTGCCTCGATGTCCTCGTTCTTGGTGTCAATTATGCGTATCAGTTTATCCATTTGGGTGACTGCTTTTTTCAGCTGCTCGGTAGCATCTTCAGAGTCAGAAATGCGTTGTTCTGCCTCTTTGAGTCGACTCTCATGAGTATCCAGCTTATGCGCAATACTGTCCATACGAGTCTTTAGCGTGTCTAACTTGTCCGCAATTGTAGCGAAGCCCTGCCACATTTCTGTTAGGATGGTACGTATGTCGGAATCCGGACATGGAGACGATGCACCTGCCATTTCCTCGGGCTGCTCCTCTCCACCCTCAGGCGGTTTCTTGCCCGTTTTTTATTGTCGAAGGTGATGCGTGTTTGTCTGGGGTCCGGTCTTCCCATGTTGCTTCAACCGAGTAGTGCCTACCACTGCCCAATATATTTGCGTCCTCTGCACCCGTCTGAGGTAACGAAGCTGGTGAGTATGGATGCCCAGCGGGGATGTGCTGATTGCAAAAGGGCCTTGTAATATGTAGTACAGGGTTGTGCAGGAGGGCCTCAGAGAAGTGTCGTCTGAGTTTCTGGGGAGGCAGCCGCAGGCAAGCAGGGAGGACAACCAGAGCATCAGCCCCTAGCGGATGAGAAGTGAGGACAAGATCAGCGTAAACAGGACTAATCTATGGAGCACAGGAATGAGGGCGCTCTCACTGCAGGCGGCTTGGCAGGGTGCAGCAAAGCTTATGGGTTATACCTCCTCGGAAGAACCCAAAGAGATGATCGCCAGTTCAGGATAGAAGAAAGCAAGCAAATGGCCTTGAACGCATCGCACCCACTGCAGGTATCCGGGACAGCAGACCTTGCCGTCTTCTCAGGGCATCACTGCAGCCGCCGCCATTTTGCATTGGGATCAGAGGAAAACGTTCAGCAGCACAGTACAGTGCGGAAAGCCGCCAGCGTCCTCACCAGTCCCCCGCCAGAACAATTGTCTCCAATGTTGTGGGTCACCTCCTAGAATCCGTGCGCCAGCAGCCAGGAGTGAGAAGCACACAAGGGCACAGCTTAAATGCAGTCTGACTAGCGCCTTGCCAGTAAATAGGTTGGGCAATCTCGTTCAGCGGTTTAGGCAGTAGTTAAGGGCACCATCCAGTGATAGCTTGAAACGCGCGTAGGGATATCACACAAATGGCTGTGGGGGCGATATCTCGATTGTCCGACAGTCTGCTAGCATTCAGTCACTGTAACCGCCGCCATTTTGTCTCCGCGGCCCACCTCCAGCACAAGAAAAACATCTCCTTACTTGTGGCGTGATGTAAGGTAGCAATATCAATGGCAGGGCCGGTGATGTAGGTAGTCGCTTCCCGGAACTGATTCTGCACGCTAGCAGGCAGGTCCGAGCAGTCGTTCAGCCTGCTTTGGGTTTGCGGCCTGTGCACCACATGGGATCCCCGGCGCTTGCGTTGTCACCTTCGCCGCCGTTAGGCTCCGCTAGGCAGGACCGCACCATCAGCGAGTCGGAGAAAATCCAGCGTGCGCCACAGTCCTCACTCCCGATCTGAGGCACAAAGGTAGCTCTAGATGATTAGCCAGCTATATCAACAGGTTGCATCCATTGATGGGGTCATGTAGCCCAGGATAAATGAAGGATCAGTAGCCGGACTGCGGGAGCCTCAGATAGCGGCGGCCATTCCGCTCGTGCGCCACCTAGCGCCCCATCCATTGGAAATTTCCTTCCTGTTATACATACAAAAAGAATGGCTAACCACACTACATTTTCAAGGTACGTAATGTAAGGGAGAATCATAGACCTTGACTAATTGCAAATAGGATGGAAAACAATATGTGGCTTTACATTTCAGAGAAGCACAAATGATTAACAATGTGTAATTATTCTAGAAACCATTCGCTACTTTTCCAAGGGCATGGAGAGCAAAAGAATGCACAACGTCAGCACGTGCATGGAAAAACTTCTCAGACAAAGTTGTACAAAGTCAGGTGGATTTAAAAAATGTCTGCACTCAGGTTCATATTATATAACCTTTTCCTCCTCATGTCCTCTGAGGCTTCTGGTCCTCCTAGTCCGGTCTCTGGCGAGAATCAAGCTGACGGCTTGAAGGTTGAACAGGGGGCTTGATAGTTCTGTGTCTTTCTGCCTTTGTTTCCTCCTCGGTGCATACCTCCAGGACAATGTCCACCAGGTCTTCATATGCCCAGTATTGACAGACTATTCAGAGTTAGTGTGCTAAGAAACACCTGCTTCCACTTTCTGTTTCTCTGCACCAGGTCCTTGATTTTCTTCAGGATGGGTTTCAGTTGGGACTCGGTCCTGCCACTCTTAAAGTTCAGTGGCGGCTGTGAAGGCATTTAGGTCCCTGTGGAGTGGTTTGGTGGATGATCAAGGTTTGGTCTCCATGCTTTTTATGGGGTTTTCTAATCTCTGGCCTATCCCACAAGTGATGTGTCCCTCTTGGGATTTACAGTTAGTGTTGCAGGCTATCCATTATCCCTCTTTTGAGCCTTTGGCTTCAGTTGTGCTACGTCTTCTTACTCTGAAGGGTTTTTTCTTGGTGGCTGTGACTTTGGCCCACCGCCTGATGAGTTGGGTTCTATGTCTTGTCTCTCTCCATTCTTCAGGGTTTTTGATGATAGGTTTGTCTTTCAGTTGGGGCCTGGATTTGTCCCGGAGGTTTGTTCTATGTTCCATCTCAAGCAGGAAGTGATTCTTCCAGTGTTTTTTCCAGCTCCTCAGTGTCCAGATGAGGTAGTGCTTCATTCTCTTGATGTCTGGAAGGCAGTATTGATGTACCTGGAAGGTGAAGGAGTTTCAAGGAGTTTCGGGTAACCTCCTCTTTGTTTGCGAAATTTGGTCATGCAGGTAGAGGGGTAAACCTTCCATACTGACCATGAGCAGGGGCAGGCTTACAAACAGTTGGGTTGTCGTCTCCTTTGGGGGATACAGGGGAGGTCCACAAGGGGCATGTCAGCATCCGTTGATGAGGTCCATCGGGCTTCTTTGTAGGAGATTTGTAGGGCGGCCACTTCGGCAGTTCATTCCACTTTTGTGAACCATTATAGGGTGGTCCATGGTTCGTAGGTGCTAGATTTTTTGTTTTCCAAGGTCCTGGCTTCTATGTTGTAATAGATTTTTCTTCCTGGTGTTGATTAAATGTGTTGTCTGCATATGATTTGCAGTTGTCCTGGTCCAGTTTGTCACTTGGGTACATCTCATACTGTAATTCAGTACTGTGAGAGGGATGAAGAGGTAATGGTGCTATTACTTACGGTAATAGCGTTACTCTGAGTCCCTCTCTTGCTGTGATGAATTAGCCCCTCCCTTCCACCCTGTCAGCCAGTCCAACTGTGTGTAGTCGTGGGCTTGGTACAGAGCAGGAGGCAAGGAGGGGGGAGGAGGGAGGGTTTTTATAGGCTTGAAGAGGGTTGTGATAGGAGCTACAGGGGCCTCATAGTGGTGTTCATCATGGCTAGTGAAGGACTCAGAGTAATGCTATTACTGGTAAGTAATTGCAGCATAAACTGCCCTTCTAACATTTTGCTTTGATCTTCTCATTGTTAATCATATTCTGAAATCGAGTATTTCAGTGATGTTTTTTTAAAAAGTGAAGCTATAGATATTTCGTAATGCTTTACTCGTTAAAGCATTGAAATATTTTGCTATCAAAGTAAGAAGTCCACATTAACCAACGCTTTTGAAATATATTTCAGTAAGATGTTAATGAATCCGTGGAACATAATGTGGATAGGCTGCCTTTGAACGTGTATCTTTAATTAAATTCAGACCTCCTGATTTTCAAAAGATTTGACTGAAATTTAATAGGAATCCAAATTTATTTAGCTCACCAACATAGAAACTGGTGCACATTTAAACGGAGAACTTGACTTTTTGGGATTAAGTAGATTATCAGGTCTTACTTTTCAAACTATTGTGGAACTTGTAGATCTGGTTTTCGATTGAGAAAGCTAAACTTGCTTCATGATGCAAAAAAGTAAATAGGTTTGGATGAGCTTTTTATAGTTGAAATAAAAGTTGTTTGTGATGTCTGAATTCGATAATGCATAACCATATTTTAACACTCTTCCAGAGACAAAAGTCTCTAAGCTACAAAGTTATAAATAGATTGGGAATAGACAACTTCAGACATTTTCAATTTATCTCATTTCAACTCATTTCATATCCAAGCAATTGTAGTGATGCATAGCAAGAACTGAGCATCAAGCAAGGTGCTCTTTGCAAGTAAAGTAGCTCCAAAGAGGATGTAAGGTTAAATCCGCCATTGACGACTGAAATTTATGAATTACCAGTTGCATTCTTTTTGTGATCACTGTGCCCCCCCTTTCCTCTCATTCTGTTCGTTTGTATAAAGCTACAATATCACCATTCCATTTTGTTCCTTCCTCAGTTGCTACAGTAGTGCCAAACAGTTTGAAAACCTTCATTTGTTATCTGAACTTGCTGAGACATGTACATATCTAACATGCCATTTTTAAATCTAGTTTTTTCCTCCTTTTATTTTATTTTATTGCTTTCTACTGGCATCAGATTGCTCATATACCTTGTTTTTAAACGCTTTTTCTTCAACAAGAGAGAGAAACGTAGTCTCCACCTTGAGCTTTGGAGCCGCCAGTTTCATATGTCCTATTTTTTGTGTTGTTACTGACAAAACCCACATTTTTTCTGCCTCTGGTTATTTAAATCGGTGTAGTTGCTATCATCTTGGTAAATATTTTGACTTCAGTGTTTGAGCAGAATTGATCTAAATGACCCTCACTCCTCCTGTCTTTCCTTTGTTTGGATATCACCTAAACCTTTTCGTCTGGCATGAATGGAGCAGCCTTTCTAGAATTTCAGTTGAGTTAGTCTCATCATGATGTACAGTGTTACGAGGCAAAATGTTGTAAAAAATACTGGCATGAAGTCATATGGGTTGGGTGCCTTGGAAGGTCTGAGTTCTTTGATCGTTTTTGGAGATAGGTTGGTACAGTGACTCCACCTGTTTTGGGGGCAGTGGTTCCAAATTAGCCTGTCTAATGCACTCAGCTACGGAGTCAGGATTGACTTGTTTGACTTTTATAGCTGGTGATAGAACCCCTGGAACCTCTCACCTTTTTGGTGTCTTTCCGTTGCTGAATCCACTTGTCATATTTAATAATCTCTATATGTTTCTGTCTCTGTTTGGTTTTTAGGGAAGGGGCCAGGAGCTTCCCCACTTTCTCCCCCCCTTGTAAAATGTTTGTCCCAGTTTAGCTTGGGAATACTTACCTTATTAAAGTCGAACATTCTCAGCTGGCCCTGTACAGTAAGGACCTTATGCCATAATTTTTGTGATTGAGTTATTATTATGTTGGGCCTCAACTGCTCTTAATTCGAACTGAAATTTCTATCTAAGGGCATCCCATGTAATTTCTAAAGTTCTGTCTCCTGTGTTCTTAAAGTAATTAGCATTAATCTGTATGTTCTCATATGGATGATTTGGCAACTCAATCTTTTAGGAATGTATCATTTAATCTCCATGTGCGACTGCGAGCGTATTAGTGACACACCCAGGTGACATCACTGGGGTCCTGGTTGAAGTGAGATGGCTCCATATTCCACACATGTTGCTCCTGTGAGACCGTGTACAAGATTGAATGATCTAGAAAGAACTTATCCATTCTGAATTAGTATTTATGTGAAGCAGAGTAGTGTAAATAGTGCAGTTCTGGTTTCTCGATCACCAAGTGTCTGTTAGCCCTATCTCCTTCAGCTTTTTCCAACTGACAGTATTGTTGGTCCTCTGACCCCTGTTGTGTCTTGTCTTTCCTACCATCTAGTACTAGGGTTCAGCGCCCTTCCTCCCCCAATATCAATTGACCTGTAGCCAGTGAAGCAGTTTCTACAGGGTTAATTTAAGTAAAGCTTTGTGGCTTGAGTTGGATGCATATACTGAGCTGATGGAAACTTCACTTCCCCTTAGAAGCTATTTTGAAGAAGCGATCTAACTGCCTTGTCACGAAAAGAGTCAGTCAAGGAGTACCCCAGGTGTGTTGCAAAGACAACACCTTTCCGGCCAATTTAGTCTTGCTGGATGCAAAAAGCTCAGAAAGGAAGGGCCAGGAAACAAAGCCTTCAGGTGTCTTTATTTAGTAAATGTGTCTCCTTAAGGAGGCTGTTGTGCCCTCCCAGTTTACTGAGTGAGCTCGGATACCAACGTTGCTTTACAGGGCTTTTAGACCTCTAGCATCCTTGAATTATTTTTTTATTTGTTTATTTTTTTTTTTTTAAGAAATGAAAATAATTTATTATTAAGCCTGGTTCTTTATTCGTACCCCCTTACTTCACGGTGGGTCAAATTGTAAGTTCCAAACAGCATCTTTCCATTTCTGGATAGGTTCCCATATCTTTTTGCCTAGTAGCCTTGCCCTTCTTCCCTTCCTTGCATATATCCCTTTTTCTAGATAGCCAGTAGGTTAGCTAACCACTGATGTATTGTTGGTGGTGCTTTGTATAACCAGCCCCTTGCTATGCACATCCTTAGAACGGCCATTGCGACAAATAAAAATTGTGTATCCGGGCTCTGTTCGCCAACCCCGCTGACCCCGAGGATTATCCTAGCTGATGTTAGAGTAACGTTTAACCCCAAGGACCCAGCGAGGAAGGTTTCAATAGCCCTGTGGAGAGTATGTAACTGTGGACACGGGATGTATGACGTTACAACGCATACTTTTACAACGCCTACCTTTACCACGCAATTTTTACAACGCAGGATCCATTACAACGAAGTACCATTACAACGCATGTATTTACAATGCAGATACCTTTACAACGCATACCATTACAACGTAAGTATTAGTAAGTATATAATATTTTTTGAAATGTAAATTAATTAAAATTAATTTAATTTAATTAATTTATTTCATTTAATTTTATTTATTTTAATTAATTTAATTTAATTTATTTGTATTTAATGTAATTTATTTGATTTAAATAATTTAATTTAATTAATTTAATTTAATTAATTTAATGTAATGTAATTTAATATAATTAATTTATTTTAATTTAATTAATTTAATGTAATTTTATGTAATTTAATTAAATTAATTTAATTTAATGTAATTTAATTTAATTTAATTAATTTAATTTATTTTAATTTAATTAATTTAATTTATTTTAATGTAATTTATTTTAATTTAATTTAATTATTTAATTTAATTAATTTATTTTTATTTTATTTAATTTAATTATTTTATTTTATTTAATTTATCCTGTACCCCTTTACCCAAAAAACCCAAAACTGACCCAGAACCCTAAAAATACCCCTTTACCCAAAACCCCCAAACTGACCCTAAAAATACCCCTTTACCCAAAAACCCCAAACTGACCCTGAACCCTAAAAATACCCCTTTACCCAAAAACCCCAAACTAACTCTGAACCCTAAAAATACCCCTTTACCCAAAAACCTAAAACTAACCCTGAACCCTAAAAATACCCCTTTACCCAAAAACCCAAAACTGACCCTGAACCCTAAAAATACCCCTTTACCCGAAAACTGACCCTGAACCCTAAAAATACCCCTTTACCCAAAACTGACCCTGAACCCTAAAAATACCCCTTTACCCAAAAACTGAAAACTGACCCTGAACCCTAAAAATACCCCTTTACCCAAAAACTGAAAACTGACCCTGAACCCTAAAAATACCCCTTTACTCAAAAACTGAAAACTGACCCTGAACCCTAAAAATACCCCTTTATCCCAAAACTGAAAACTGACCCTCAACCCTAAAAATACCCCTTTACCCAAAAACCCAAAACTGACCCTGAACGCTAAAAATACCCCTTTACCCAAAAACCCAAAACTGACCCTAAACCCTAAAAATACCCCATACCCCTTTACCCAAAAACCCAAACTTATAATATTTTTGATAAAATTATATACTTACCAATACTTACGTTGTAGTGGTATGCGTGGTAAAAGTATCTGCGTTGTAAATACATGCGTTGTAATGGTACTTCGTTGTAATGGATCCTGCGTTGTAAAAATTGCGTGGTAAAGGTAGGTCGTTGTAAAAGTTGCGTGGTAAAGGTTGTATACCGTGGACAGGTGGCAAACATGTGCACTATATCTGCTTCTGTGGAGTCACAGCGCGGGCATTTAGTCCACCGGGTTCCTCCCCATTGTTTCTATTTTGGCCGTGGTATAGTACAACGAATAAATAGTTTTGTACTGTTGGGCCTGCAGTCTAGCTGAGCATAGTATGGTTTGTCCCAGTTTTAAGGATTCCTGAAAACAGTCTTTCTCTACTCCCAGCTTTTCTTGACCATTTATCTCCATATTTTTCCCTATCATCTTTCTTTGTGTCACATAACTTCGCATATAGCCTGCGAATAGAGCATTCTGCCCAACTCTCGATGGTGTCAAGGATTTCATTCCTATTAAACCCCGCTGATCCTCCCCATTTATTCCAAAGAAAGCTCCTAACCTGGAGGTATTTAAAAAAGTTCCTTTGCTCAATCCCATACATCCCTTGTAGTTCAGTGAATTTGATGCATCCCATTTGCCCCTATCAAGTCACCCATCCTCTGAATTTCTTCCTAGTCCATCCCGCAAAGACTGCATCAGTGAAAATTTACTCCGGAAATGATGGGTTCCTGAACATTCGCGTATCTCTATTAAATCTACCAAGACCATGTTTTTTTGAGAAAGCTGACCACAGCCTGCGTGCTGCCTGTAGTCTTTTATATCTAATTCTCTTATAGTTGCTGAAGTCCGCCCCTTTAAGCAACCAGTATTCCGCTTCCTCACCTAGTATTGTAGCATATACCTCTGTTGAACCCAGCTGCCCAATAATAAATTTTGAGGTCCGGCACCGCCCATCCACCTTTAGCCCTAGACAATGTCATGTAGTGCATTGCTCTCCTCGTCTTACCGTGTGCCCATATAAACTTGTTCCATGTTTGTTCTATTGTGGCAAACCATTTATTCTCATAAAAATAGTGGGATTGTCCTGAATAAATATAAAAATGTGGGCAGCATAATCATTTTAATTACATTTGCCCTACCTACGAGCGATAAGTGGAGATTATGCATTCTATCCAGGTCTTGCTTAGTTTTGACAATTATAGGCCAATATTCTCTTCAACTATCCTGTCCAGATCTGCTGTTATATTAATGCCCAGATACCTTGCAGAGGTAGTAACCCTGTCATCATCGCACCGGGCCCTATTTGTGTTTTAGTCCTATTAAGGGAATATCCTGAAACTCTTCCAAAGGCTTGAGCTTCAGCCTCTACTTCCATGGTAGTCATGCCGGGTGTTGCAGTGACAACTGCCACGTCATCTGCGTATGCAAATATTTTACTACCTTGCCCCTGAGCCTTTACTGGTAAAATCCTAGTGTTTGCCTCCCGTCTCCGCAGAAATGGGTCGATATACAGGGCGAACAGGAGCAGCGAGGAAGGACACCCCTGGCGAGTCCCGCGTTGTATCTGCAAGGAGTCCGTGTATCCTTTGTTTATTCTTAGCCGGACTGTTGGCCCAGTGTATAGAGCCTGTATGGCCCTTACATACCCTTCTCCTATACCATTGCACCTCATTGTGGCCGAGAGGTAGTCCCAGGAGACCCTATCGAATGCCTTCTCTGCATCTAATAAAAGGACAGCCATAGGGTCCTTTTAGCCACTGAACTGGCGATACCTCTTAGTTCCATCCTTAATCACTCCATTACAGAAGGTAAACTCCCCACAGGATGGAAGGCTGCACAAATCATGCCCATTCGGAAAAATACGAAATTACCCTCAGACCCTATAACTAATTATCGTCCGATCTACTTGTTGCCTTTATAT
Organism: Lissotriton helveticus; assembly: GCF_964261635.1. Taxonomy (NCBI): domain Eukaryota; kingdom Metazoa; phylum Chordata; class Amphibia; order Caudata; family Salamandridae; genus Lissotriton; species Lissotriton helveticus. The sequence continues at coordinate 315,593,268 of NC_136061.1, forward strand.
AGCAAATTACTAGAAAAGCATGTTAACACCCATCTGTCTGCCTATCTGGAGGCCAATAACTGTCGGGACTATTCTCAGTCCGGCTTTCGCCCCAGATATAGCACTGAACTTGCTTTGGTAAAGGCGATGGATGATATACGAATGCTAGCGGATGCAGGTCAAGCAGTAATTCTGGTGCTGCTTGACCTATCCGCGCTTTCGACACTATTTCTCACCAAATACTGTTGGAGAGACTGCACGTAATTGGTGTTCAAGACATGGCCTTGAATTGGGTACAAGATTTCTTGACGGATAGGACTCAGCGGTGCCAGGGTACACCCAAAGACCTCGAGTTCTTCCTGATTCAGACCACAGAAACTCAGAGTCTTCTAGGTGAAGTCAAAGATCGATTTTATTGGCTGCAACCAAGGTAACAAGCGTCCTAGAAGTACAACACACAGGAAGTATGTTCTCAGGAGGCTGCCACAATTCACGAAGTCAGGCTTCTCTTTTTATGCAAAATAATAAGCTTCAGGCAAACATTCCTAGATTTTCAGGATACTATTCACATATTTCGAACACAAATAACCGAGTTATGATGACAAGCTCACATTTCGGTTGTCCAATCCATAATGAATTGCCCGGCAAGGTCCGGCATTTCCATCAGATATCGGTGTTCCCCCAATAAAACGAGCACGTCCCCATCATAAAACAAGTCAGAGAAAAAGAGTGGGGCCAGGTGTGGGCAAGATTCGGCAGGGTGTGTGTGTGATGAAAGGGTTTTATGGCCGGTTGCGCCTAGATGCTATCTCGACCGGCCACTGGGAGAGGAACTGACCAAACGAGTTTAGCCTGGGGCGATGGTTTCAACCTGCCCAGGTCACGGGGAAGTCAATCAAGGAGTACGTGTCCTTTTGATATTGAATTAAGCCTATGTGAAGGGCAACACACAAAATGGCTGCCATATACAAAATGGAAGCCAAGGGTTCAAGGTACAAGTGATGATTTGGAGGTGAAATCATTACTCGAACGCGACGAAAATGCTTGTACATAATGTACTCGTCATTCTCGGTCTTTTGACACCAAATTCGTCATGATACGACGAAGTTTTATTCTCGAGTCCAGAATTGTTACACGAGTTCGGGATTTTCAGTACTACAAACCCTCCTTTTGCCCTTACATAGGCAATTTAACCTAATCTCATGCTAATCTGAGTCTAGGTCGATATTCCTAAAGTCATTGAGATGTTGCTGTAACATCATTCTAGTACTTAGCTCGTCTCTGGATACAGGTTTCCTTACACATGATGTGACACAGAGACCACATATTGCAGGAGCACACTGCACGCACAGACAGAACAGGAAAAGGATGGCTAAGACCATCCCAATGACTATCAGAATTTTCCATCCCCAGCCGGATATCAGTTCCCAGAACCACCCCATTAATGACCAATCTCCTTTATCCACATGAATAGATTCGGAAATCTTATGGAGTTTGGAGATGGCCTGGTACACGGTTGGAGCGTTATCTGGGATGAAAACGCAGCAGCTCGATTGGATCAATCTACATACCCCACCTCGGTCTGCAAGTATGACATCTAAAGCAACCCTGTTCTGAAGGGTCATAAGACGATCCGACTGGAGCTCAGCAGTCAAGTTACTAAGGGCACCAGCAGTTTCAATCACGGTGGACTCAACTACCCTTGTCAATTGCCTTATGTTCTTGCTGTTAACCATGGGTCCCCAGAACGGCAGAAAACCTCTTGCAAAGTCCCCAAATTCTTGACCTGCAGTGTCTTCTTTCCTCAAGACACCTCTAACTATCCTTGTCCTGTGGTAATCCGCCGCTGCTGTGTAGGTGGGAGGCAACAGGAAGGAAACAAAACATGAGCCCGAGAAGTCAGGGGGCAACCATGTATAGGCTCTATCATGACAGATGAAATAAGTACCCTTAGTTGCTAAAAACGCAGGGGAAGTCTGAGACCCAAAAACATATGTTTCTGTACAGACACTTTTCCCTAACTGAGCTCTGGGATTATTGCCAATACCTTGCAGACACAGGTTGCCCTGATGGGGTACGATCCAGATTGGGGAAGACCTCTTCGCTTGCTGTTTCTCACTTAAAGTGGCTCCATATCCGGTCACGTTCCAACCTACATATACAAATATCTCATCTTCCGGGGTATTTTCATAAGAAATTTCTTCCTTAATCATGTCAACTATACCTTTGACTAGGGCGCTAGTCTTGAGGTTGTCTTTTACAGAACGTAGGGGTTGGACTTCTCGTGCATATATGAACATCGTTCTGTATGCCCACACAGAGCCATTACGACTGAAAGGCAGGACTAGATAAGGGATACCTTTATCCGTAGTGTGAGGCATAAGGCCGCAAACCCAACAGTTGGTTGTGTTCATTACTAGCTGGTGCTGGTGCAGGAGCTGAACGAAGGAGTTATTAATGAACTCTAATCTTCTATTGGATTCATGGTCAGGAAGGGAGTGGAAAGAATGAGAGGAAACAGTAGGAGGAGGTGGTGTGGGGGATGTAGGTGGTGCGAATGTTACATGAAAGGAGAATGGGCAGTGGCAGAGCTCGCAGCTGCTTTCGCTGGCGCTAGCGCTCAGTTATTTTAATTATTGCTGTGTGCAACTTGCGTTTTAAAAACCGGATACCAGTGTATTCCTTTTATTTGTAGTTTTGGCAGGGTACTCGTCTGAGCACTTCTGGTGGGGCCATACCTCGCGGTTGAGGCTTCTACCCCCCCCCGGACTTTTTAATCTTACCTGTCGCAGTTAGGGGCGGCTGCCTTGTCCATCCTTCCTCCACGCCTCGGTCTGACAGGGTGTCTAGCACCGTTGTGCGGAGGGCGTGGAGGTGAGAGGCGGTCACTTCCGCTGCGTGAGGGGCCGGTTTGCGGTCTAGTGGCTGGGAGGCAGACGGGCTGAGGGTTATATAAGGAGGATGTCTACCCGGAAGCGCAGCGGACGAGCGCAGCGGACGAGCGCAGCGGGCGCGTCGAAGTGTCGCCAAAGTCGAGCCCGTCTGCGGCCGACTGCGGGCTAGGGCGACAACTCCTGCTCCCGGAGGTAAGATCCATTGGGATAGGGAGCAGCTCCTAAGCTTCCATCCGGAGACCATCTGCCCCCGCAGGCACGGCATGTCATGTGAGGACGAGGAATGTGGCCAATGCCGCTATCGTTTCACTAACACGTCGATAACAACTGGGGAACATGCCGCGCTGTTATGCGGACTTCTCAACGTGCGTTCATTGCGGAAGCATAGACTCGATATATTCGAGTTACTCGCGGAGAGAAAATTTGATTTGTTGTTCCTCACGGAAACGTGGTTAGACCAGTTTTCCGACTCTGAGGCCATTGAGGCCATGCCTGAGAATTATTCCATAGGCAGGCAGGATAGATCTGTAGGGAAGGCAGGGGGAATAGCAATCCTTTTTAAGAAGAGCCTGGAATGCTCATTGGAGCCCATCCCGGTCGCGGAGAGCGAAACCGGAGCTTTCACCCTTCAAATGACTGGGGGGATGGCTATAAAAGGCCTGCTCATATACAGGCCGCCGGGATCCAGTACCAAATTTAGGGAGAGTCTGCTTGAAAATGTCACCGAGGCAGCGCTACGTAGAGACAAATTTCTCTTATTGGGAGACCTGAACATGCACCTTAATTGTTCAGAGGATAAAGGAGCGGAAGAGTTCCGCAGGGACATGCAAGCCCTGCAGCTTGAACTCAAGCTCTCAACCCCTACGCATCGCTTAGGTCATCTGTTGGACCCGGTATTTGCGAACTGGGAAGGGGTTCAGGGCTCCAAAGTGGAACCGATCCCCTGGACAGATCATTTTCTGGTAGTATTTGCTATTAATAGCACCAAACCCGCAAAACACAGCCAGGCACCACTGAACTATCTAAGAAGGAAGTGGGCTAAATTCTCCTTGAATGCTTTTAATGAAGCATTGACAAGGGATGGCCAGCCTGGAGGTGAGGACATCGAATCTGCCGTTCGCAATTTGAACGGGCGTATTACAGATGCGCTAGATCAGACAGCTCCACTCTGCCGCACATCCGCGGCCGGCCGCAAAGAAAGATCAGCTCCTTGGTTTAATGGAGAGTTGCGGCAGACTAAGGCGGATTGTAAGCGTGCTGAACGAGCCTGGAGAGTATCGTATGATACTCAGGCTAGGGAAAGGTTCCTAGAGAAGAGGCGTCTGCACCACAGACTGATTAAAAAGTCTAAGGCGTCCTTTTATGCAGGGCAAATTTTAGGGGCGAAAAATTCAGCTAGAGAGCTCTTCTGTATCTATAAGTCATTGACTACTTTTGACTCGTCTGCAGATCCGAAGAGCTGTTCGATCGAAATGTGCGATCGAATCGCCAACTACTTTTCCACGAAAGTCGAGAAAATTTACTCGACCTTCCCCATCCTTCCCTCTATGGGGATTGAGCTTGATGTTACATCAGATGACGCGGAGAGATCAGGGCTCCTCACTGATTTTATTACTCCTCTTCCGGAGGAGCTGGTCAGAACATGTCTCTCAGTAAAATCTGGCTTCCCGTTGGACCCGGTGTCTCCCAAACGGTTGGGGGACAGCCTGGGAGTTCTGGAGCCTTATATAAGGCATGTTCTGGATATCTCTTTTAAGTCAGGAACGCTCCACGAGGGGTGGAAACAAGCGGTTGTGCTCCCCCTCCGAAAGAAAGCGCATATTGGTTTTGAGGTGTTGGAAAATCTGAGACCTATCTCACTGCTACTGTTTCTGTCCAAAGTGGCTGAGAAGGTAGTAAACACTCAAATCATGAATTATGTTGAGGAGGTGGGTTTGCTACATGACACGCAGTTCGGCTTCAGACCACGGCACTCCACTGAGTCCGCCCTTCTAATGGCAACAGAACATCTGAGAAAGGGTGCGGACGAGGGACATACGATGGCCTTAATCTTGCTTGACCTCAGTGCGGCATTCAACACTGTAGCACATTCCACCTTGCTACAGTGTCTGAGCAAAGGTGGCATTGCTGGCACCGCACTGAGGTGGATCCAGGCATTCCTGTCGGGAAGGAGTTTTCAGGTGAAACAGGGTGACTGTTACTCATGTGGGGTACCTTTGGGCCAGGGCGTGCCTCAGGGCTCGTCCCTGAGCCCGACCCTGTTTAACTTGTATGTGGCTCCTGTGGCATCCATCGTGGAGAGTCATGGCCTCCAATTGGTATCATACGCAGATGATACGCAGCTGGTCATCTCCCTGTCACACGCGCCCTGTCTTGCTGCCGATGGTTTCCGCTCGTGCATGAAAGAGCTTGGCGACTGGATGGCCATGAATTGTTTAAAGCTCAACGGCAGCAAGACAGAGGTGCTGGTGGTAGGGAGAGCCCAGTCGGCCTGGTCATCGGCCTGGTGGCCATCCTGTCTGGGGCCGACCCCCACCCCTTGTCGGGAGGCAAAAAATCTGGGCGTCTGGTTTGACGAAGGTCTCACCTTTGGGCCCCAGATTAACCGTGTTGTCGGAATATGCTTTGGGATCCTGAAAAGATTGAGGAAAGTCCTTGACTTGTTGCCGGTGGAAGCTCGTCAAACCCTGGTACATGCTCTGGTTACCGCAAGGATGGACTATGTGAACCTGCTGTATTTGGGAGCGCCTAGTAAAAGTGTTGGGCGTCTTCAAGTGTTGCAGAATGCGGCAGCACGCCTGGTCCTTAGGTTGCCCAAGAGAGCACCCTCGAAGCAGGCTTTGCAAAAATTACATTGGCTACCCGTGAGGAGTAGAGTTGAGTACAAAGCCCTCTGCACCTGCCATCGGATTTTGAATGGTAGGGCACCGCGACCTTTGCAGAGCTTGATCAAAGCTTATGAACCTGCTAGAGCACTTAGATCCGCGGGCGGGGGATTGCTGTCGACCCTTAAGGTGAAGAAGGCTCGTCTGGGCGGCAGATCTTTCAGGCAGCTAGCACCCTACCATTGGAATAAACTTCCAGTAGCTCTTCGCTTGGAACCTGTAGAATCCAGGTTTAGAGCTAAATTAAAAACCCACCTATATGTCAGATAAGCAAGCCCACGTTGGCAGCCCCATTCCTCTGTTTATGCCCTTTCATCGTTAGCGCGGGGACACGCCGGTGCGCGTAACTCAGCGCTTTACAAATGCCCCTATTATTATTATTATTATTAATAAAACATATCCGATTAAAAATATCATCACACTGAATATCATGAAAATGCACAATATTAAAAAACTTTTCTTTGTCATCACTCGACATAATTTGTGTTCAAAGTTCGTTTGTTTGGCAGGTCTCTACATTTCCGAAAACTCCATCCTCTCTAGAGTGCTGCCCGCGGTGGGAGGTTGATTCTGCTAAGGGATGCTTCTGTCAGTCCAGGGCAACTCCCTTAGACCAACCAGAACAACCGACCTAACGTCGTCAGCTGCACCCCAAAGACTTTTAGTCAACCGCGGCCCTAGCAGCGGAACCCGGGTGGCGGTTCGAAAAACAAAAATAAGCAAGTTTTCTTCTAATGGGAGAGCTGCGCTTTAAAAAGTACTTGGAGGGAAAAAGGAATTTTTTATTAGTCCATAGGTCTTGGTCTCAAATTATACCGTTTTCGTCCCGGTACTGTGTGGTCCTGAAACAAGAGTTCAGGCTCCAAAGTGTTCAATCGTTTCGATAGTGGCACAGTCTATTGCAGAATGTTCTCGTTTTCACGTTCAGAGTTAGTTCCTTTCACTCGTGCATCACTGAAAGGTACAAATTTCGGCACGGTGCCAGTCTCTGAGTCAGCGACACCTTCCTGGACCCACTGGTCATATGGCAGAGGAAGAGGGATCCTCTTACAGTGGATCCCGTGGATCCAGTGCTTCCTCCCTTCCACTCGGACCGCTGATCTTGTGGAGAGAAGGACGAGGTGCAGTCCGGTCCACCTGGGCTGGTCGTTTTTCGTCCTCTGAAAATTCCTCACGAGGACCTAGGATCCAGGGCTGATGGCGTGGCCTGGAGTTTCAGAGACCGGAGGCAGGGTTGACACGCAATTTAGCTGTCAATTCATATAGGTAATCAAGTAAAACAGGGTGTTCTAGTTCGCTAAACTTTTTGGGCCTAGGCACTCCCCATATGTTGGCCGGACGGCCAAAGACTATCTCGTAGGGGCTGAGTTTCACTCGCGAATGTACAGTCATTCTGGTAGATAGGAGTGCTAGGGGTAATTTTAACTTAAGCGTGCCATTGTAACATTCTACTAATCCAGCTGATTGGGGGTGATTTGCAGCGTGGAACTTCTGCCAAATACTTAGTCCTTCCATACATTCTTCATCACACGACCCACAAATTCACTCCCGTTATCACTCCAGATCATTCTAGGCATTCCGAATCTAGGGAAGTACTCTTTCACAAGGGCTTTCGCTGTGGACAAGGCAGTATTGTCTTTTAGGGGATATGCTTCTACCCATCTTGAGAAGGCACAAACAACAACTAGCACGTATTTTAAATTTTTGCACCTCTTCATGTGGATGAAATCTAGCTGCAAAACCTCGAACGGATACGTGGGAGGTGCAAAATGACCAGCTGGAGTTGGGGTTCCCCTACCAGGATTGTGTTGCAGACACACCATGCAATTCTTGACGACATTCTCTGCACATTTGGGAATCCCTGAATTTTGCCATACTGGGGCCAACAATTTGCAAATCCCTTTCGCGCTGATGTGAGCCATTCCATGATCCATTGTCACTACTGCAAGCACATACGCATCGGGGAACAACCATCTCTGATGCTCTGACAATTCAATCCAACAACCATTCGCATCCATTCTACCCGTACTTTCTCTCCATGTGTTCAACTCCTTGTCTGTAGCCTCAGCTTGAATGGACTTCACGCTCTCTATCGTGTCTTCACACATACCCACATCACCAACCCATCTTGCAGGTCCTGCAACATACATTCGGCTCATCACATTCTTCGCAGATCCTTTCGGGATTTCGTCAGCAAAGGCATTTCCACGACCAACATCATCAGTCACCTTCTTGCGAGCACTACATTTCACAATCGCTACTTGTAGAGGCAAGGTCAGTGATTCAAGAAGCTCATTCACCAACTGACCATGCTGAATCTTAGCTCCATGCGAAGTCAGGAATCCACGTTCTTTCCACAATCGTCCAAAACTGTGAGCCACACCAAATGCATACTGGCTGTCGGTATAGACAGTCACTTTCATTCCTTTCGACAACACACATGCTCTCGTGAGTGCAATTAATTCTGCCGCTTGAGCTGAATTATGTGGAATACGTGCAGTTTCAACAATCGTGTGCAAAGTCGTGACAGCATATGCTGCAGTCGCGTCACCATTCGGGAGCTTGAAACATGAACCATCCACCCACAATGTACCATCACATTCAGCAAGAGGAGTATCATATAGATCTACTCTCCCTTTCGTTTCTTCTTCTGTCTTAAGGAAACAATCATGCTGTTCTGAAGCATCTAATTCTTCTACTATTGGCAACAATGTGGCTGGGTTTAATGTGCTGCATCGTTTTATGTGGACATGACTCGCTAGCAAGGTCAATTCGTAACCGGACAATCGAGCACTAGTTAAGTGCTGTGTCCTGGTTCTGTTTAACAATATGTCTACTGCATGTGGGACCATAACAACCAAAGTGTTATCCATCACTATACCAGCAGACTGTCGAATAGAAACAGCTGCTGCTGCTTTGGCTCTTAAACAACTTGGCAATGCTTTAGCCACTGGAACTAAAGTCGACGAAAAATATGCACATGGGCGCGGTTTGTTTCCAAACAATTGTGTCAGTACTGATAATGCACAACCTTGTTTCTCATGCACATACAATGTAAAGGGCTTACTGTAGTTGGGGGTACCCAACACAGGAGCCGAACATAATGCATCACGTAATTCAGAAAAACTTTTCTGGCACTCTTCAGACCAAGGAACGGGATTGGGTGTACCTTTACACGTTAATGCCACCAAAGGTTTGGCCAATAACGAAAAATTTGGAATCCACTGTCTACAGTACGATGTAATACCCAAGAAAGCACGCACTTCTCTCTGTGTTCTTGGCACACTCAATTTCGCTATTGCCTGAATTCTCTCTGGGGTCAATTTCCTTCCCTCTTTCGACAAGAGATGACCTAAGTAGGTCACTTCCTGTCGACAATATTGGAGTTTGGAAAGTGACACATTGTGATGCAAATCACACAGATGGCGCAACAATGACAATGTGGCTTCCCTACATATTTCCTCAGTATCTGCAGCAACAAGTAAATCATCTACGTACTGTACAAGGGTAGCACCATCAGGTAAAACAATCGTATCAAGCTGTGTCTTTAGAGCTTGACTGTATATGGATGGACTTTCACAGTAGCCCTGAGCAGCGCGTTTAAAACGGAAGCTTCGTCCTCCTAAAGTGAAACCAAAGATATCCCTGCGCTCCTCAGCAATGGGGATGCTGAAGAAAGCATTCTTCACGTCAATCACTGAAAACCACGTTGCAGAAGCTGGAATCATAGTCAGTAGGGCAGTAATGTCGGGGACAACTGGAAATTGTGGCACGACTATTTTATTGACCTCTCTCATATCAATCACAAATCTGTACACAGGTGGCTGAGAAGGGTCAGTTCGTTTCAAAACCGGCAGAACAGGACTATTGCAAACGTTACCTCTTGTCTCTTCAATGACATCTTTTTCAATTAAATCGTGAACGATCGCTAGCAATGCTTTTTCACCCTCACTAGAAATTCGGTATTGGGGAATTCGTGGCATTTTAACATTGGCTTTCAATGTTACAACATATGGTGGAATTTCCAAGAGACCCACATCATTAGGACCAGTAGCCCAAAGGATGTCTGGAAGAGATGACAATTCTGTCGGAATTTTCTCCCTCGACAAATACATGGAGGAAACCACTTTCTTACCTAAAGTAAGTTGTACTCCTGAAGGAGAACAGTACAAAGTCGCATACAACCTTTTTAACAGATCCAATCCCAACAAATTTTCACCACAACCTGTTGTCAGAATAAGGGGTGCTTCTAATTCACAGGGACCAACAGACAGAGACAAAGGGTCAGAAATCGGGTTCCTAACAGGGGCGCCAGAAAAACCTACAGAAATATTCATTTCGCCAGACAAAGGTGCGCCAGGGAGTTTGGAGTGTATAATAGAACTCTTAGTAGCACCAGTATCCAACAGAAAAGGTTCTGACACACCTGATGTAATTACCTCAACGTATGGTCCACTCTGATCTACTGGAACTGAAACAACTCCCTCTCTTTGTCCATGGCTGTCCTAGCAATCGTTACTTTCCCAATTTTCACCTTCTGTATAGTAATCATCAGCATAGTACTGAGCTGTCCTACCAGATGCGTTAATCTGCTGATCAAACTTATTCATAGAACTTTGTGGTGGAAGAGACTGCGTGTTCTGGGGACGTTTCCACGTCCTCTACCTCTAGGCGCTTGCTGAACGCCTCTACCTCTTGTGTTTGAAACACCATTCGCACGTTGTAACAGGATAGGGCAACTATACTTAAAATGACCTTCTTCCTTGCAATATGAACACTGGTTGGGACCTACTTGGACACGTGGCTGATTATACTCGGCTCTTTGTGAGTTCCTCTGATACTGTTGAGGCTGCTGATAATTATTCTGATAGTTGTTCTGACCACCATTATTCTGGCTACCACCACCACGTGGCGGATAGGCTTGCTGTAACAAAACCTTCGTTTTCAACTCTTTAGTTTTCTTGTCTGCTCTATCTTTCTCGTCTTTGTCTCGATTTTCGTAATATTGGGCAGTGGCCAATATCTGTGCTGAAGAAAAGACAGCCCAAGAACTCTCTGAATCCTTTAACTTTTTACACAATTCTGGGAGTAAATTGTGCACAAATTTATCGACGAACAATCGCTGACCACCTTCCGTGCTCATATCTTGCCCACTGTGGTCAACAAACGTTTCTTCAAACCTGGTGAAAAAGTCAGACACCGTTTCGTCTTTCTTCTGCTTATACGCAGACAATTTGTCCCAGTTTACACGTATCGCTGGCATTATTGTTTTCATGTAAGCAATTATCCTACCAGGGAGTTCTGCTACTAAAGGCTCGGGTTTAGCACCATCGGTTTGTAGGGCATCTGCAGTAACAATATTAGCCCATGAGTCATCTAATTCCTGATCATGATCTGTATGTCTAATTTTTCCCCATAAAGGCTGTGGAACAACGTTCCCAAATAACATGTCTGTCGGCTAAATTCATAATACATGAACCAGCAGTCTGTGACAACTCTTTGTAATATCCTGCAGGATTTTTACGCGGATCTGGCAATGTGTGTTTAAGGGCCAAAACTTCAGCTCGTTTCCATGGCACATGTACCCATACTCGCTGAAAATGAGGCTGAATAGGTGGATTAGCATTTGCGTCACCTTCCCTCCACTGTGGGGGGACTTCTCTCATGGGGTACTGTCGCGATCTTTTCCTACTGGATGTATCATGCTCAGATAGTGACCCACAAGTGCTTCCCTTACTCGGATACGACAACAATATTTCAACCGCTTTCTTGACATCGGGACCTACAATCATACCCTCTGCAAAATCGAACCGCGCACGACATAATTCGGGCGGGTTGCATTCCTGATCATTGTCTTCCAAATCTTCACAGAGAAAAACACACATTTGTTCAAAAACGTATCTCTGCTTCGATGCTTCCCATTGACGGAAGACATCCATGACAGAATCTACATCATATCTTACAGTGTCCATAACCCATTTTCGTGCTAAACGATTCAGTAAATCTCTCTTTTGATAGTCAGGCAGTTGACTTCGCAACTGTCTTCGTTCTGTGTTAGGGGTCGTGTTAGGTGACCCAAGAAAAGGCGAGAAAATATTAGTAACAGTGTTGGCCATTCTTTGTCGAATGGAAGGAGAAACTGACGGAAGAACGGGCGGAAAAATAGGCTGAGATAAGGTAGGAGCAGAAATAGCAGAAGGAGCATTAGGAGAAGTAGAAGGTATACTAGGCAAAGTCGTAGGAGGCATAGGCGGAGCAGATGTGATCGGTGAGCCTTGAGGAGGCTGCACCAGAGGAGTATGAGCCAGCTGAAGAGTAGCTGGTGGGTGCTGTAGAGGAGCAGGAGGCAATGCAATTAAAGGTTGCGCAACTAAAGGTTGCGGAGGTGCCGTAGCATTTTGTGCATGGGGGGTGGCGAACTTAACAAATGCGATATTAACGGATCTTTTCCCAGCTCTTTTGCTGCATCTTGCTTACGAGTCGGCAAAACTGGATAGCATTTATCTATCGCCATTTTACGTTGCCTGTGCAACTGCTCGCTCATCTGTTCCTCTTCATTGTCTTTATACTGCATAGCAGCTTGCATTATTGAAATACCCCTTTCTCTCTTATTTTTCTTCTCTAATTTAATTTCCTTTTGTTTGGCTTCCTTACGCCATAGGCGGAAAGAGTCAAACATCGCCGGCCGGGCTTTCTTCTTGAACAGTCTGACCTCAAGATTATCCAGGATTTCAGTGTCAAAACTACCGTGTTGGGGCCATTTTAAAACACCATCGTTTCTGGTGTATTTAATCCATACTTCATTATGTGTGATGGGGCCTACTCCATGTTTCACATACAATTCATAAGTTGGAGTTCCAACCGGAGGAACCGGACACGAGTCCTCCAATCGGGAGTCCCTATTATTACAACCAAGACAAAACATGTTTCTAAGTCTAAGACCAGGCATTTTCGGTCTCTAGCCTAGTTCCAAACTTCAAAGGATTATCGATTACGATACTTCTCGTGAATACACGAGTCCTTCGGTTTTGGCACTTGCAAGTTCCAAATGTAATCCCAAAGATACCCAAAACTAAGAACCAACTAAGGACTGGGAGACGCTCCACTTATACTTAACTGAAATATCAATTACTTCACTAGAAGACTCGTCTTAGTGTTTCGCTCTACCAAACTTCAGGGGTTCAAATCAGGGCGATCGCCAGGGCAGCAGTCCTTCGTAGCCGTCGGGAAGCGGGGAACCTCGCAGTAAAGACCTTCGGACCACGTCGACATGCAGGGGTCGTTGAAGTGGTTGGCCGTCCTCCGGAATTTCCACACGAAGCTCCTCACGAACCTCTGGCTGGAACGGTACCGCTGGAATCGCCCCAAACGTTGGGCGCCAATTGAGGTACTGGGTTTTTCAGAACCGGTACTGATCCGGTAACCCAGCGGTGCCAGGGTACACCCAAAGACCTCGAGTTCTTCCTGATTCAGACCACAGAAACTCAGAGTCTTCTAGGTGAAGTCAAAGATCGATTTTATTGGCTGCAACCAAGGTAACAAGCGTCCTAGAAGTAGAACACACAGGAAGTATGTTCTCAGGAGACTGCCGCAATTCACGAAGTCAGGCTTCTCTTTTTATGCAAAATAATAAGCTTCAGGCAAACATTCCTAGATTTTCAGGATACTATTCACATATTTCGAACACAAATAAGTAACAGAGTTATGATGACAAGCTCACATTTCGGTTGTCCAATCCATAATGAATTGCCCGGCAAGGTCCGGCATTTCCATCAGATATCGGTGTTCCCCCAATAAAACGAGCACGTCCCCATCATAAAACAAGTCAGAGAAAAAGAGTGGGGCCAGGTGTGGGCAAGATTCGGCAGGGTGTGTGTGTGATGAAAGGGTTTTATGGCCGGTTGCTCCTAGATGCTATCTCGACCGGCCACTGGGAGAGGAACTGACCAAACGAGTTTAGCCTGGGGCGATGGTTTCAACCTGCCCAGGTCACGGGGAAGTCAATCAAGGAGTACGTGTCCTTTTGATATTGAATTAAGCCTATGTGAAGGGCAACACACAAAATGGCTGCCATGTACAAAATGGAAGCCAAGGGTTCAAGGTACAAGTGATGATTTTGAGGTGAAATCATTACTCGAACGCGATGAAAATGCTTGTACATAATGTACTCGTCATTCTCGGTCTTTTGACACCAAATTCGTCATGATACGACGAAGTTTTATTCTCGAGTCCAGAATTGTTACACGAGTTCGGGATTTTCAGTACTACAAGGTCTTGCTTAGTTTTGACAAATATAGGCCCAATATTCTCTTCAACTATCCTGTCCAGATCTGCTGTTATATTAATGCCCAGATACCTTGCAGAGGTAGTAACCCTGTCATCATCGCACCGGGCCCTATTTGTGTTTTAGTCCTATTAAGGGAATATCCTGAAACTCTTCCAAAGGCTTGAGCTTCAGCCTCTATTTCCATGGTAGTCATGCCGGGTGTTGCAGTGACAACTGCCACGTCATCTGCGTATGCAAATATTTTACTACCTTGCCCCTGAGCCTTTACTGGTAAAATCCTAGTGTTTGCCTCCCGTCTCCGCAGAAATGGGTCGATATACAGGGCGAACAGGAGCAGCGAGCAAGGACACCCCTGACGAGTCCCGCGTTGTATCTGCAAGGAGTCCGTGTATCCTTTGTTTATTCTTAGCCGGACTGTTGGCCCAGTGTATAGAGCCTGTATGGCCCTTACATACCCTTCTCCTATACCATTGTGGCCCAGAGGTAGTCCCAGGAGACCCTATCGAATGTCTTCTCTGCATCTAATAAAAGGACAGCCATAGGGTCCTTTTAGCCACTGAACTGGCGATACCTCTTAGTTCCATCCTTAATCACTCCATTACAGAAGGTAAACTCCCCACAAGATGGAAGGCTGCACAAATCATGCCCATTCGGAAAAATACGAAATTACCCTCAGACACTATAACTAATTATCGTCCGATCTCCTTGTTGCCTTTATATAGCAAATTACTAGAGAAGCATGTTAACACCCATCTTTCTGCCTATCTGGAGGCCAATAACTGTCTCAGTCCGGCTTTCGCCCCAGATATAGCACTGAACTTGCTTTGGTAAAGGCGATGGATGATATACGAATGCTAGCGGATGCAGGTCAAGCAGTAATTCTGGTGCTGCTTGACCTATCCGCGCTTTCGACACTATTTCTCACCAAATACTGTTGGAGAGACTGCACGTAATTGGTGTTCAAGACATGGCCTTGAATTGGGTACAAGATTTCTTTACGGATAGGACTCAAACTGTAAACCTGGGCCCTTTTAAATCTAAGACTAGACAGGTCACGAAAGGAGTCCCTCAAGGCTCCTGTCTCAGTCCATCTTTATTTAATGTATATGTGGCCCCTTTGGCAGCTCTTCTTAGGAAAATTGGGTTTTCCCCAAACTCCTACGCGGACGATACCCAGTTGATTTTTACATATAACAAAAATACCCAGCCAGAATACGTTCCTAGAAGGCATGAAAGTAATATCATTCTGGATGAAGATCAATTTCCTGCAATTAAATGCAGGAAAAACGGATATCATGCTTTTCAAGGAGGCTGTTACGGGGTGGTCTCCTAGCTGGTGGCCAGAAGAATTGGGCACCGCTCCCACTCCAAAGACAGTTGTCAAAAACCTTGGGGTTCTAATAAATAATGACCTCAATCTAGCAGACCACATAGCAAACACCCAAAAATCTTGCTTCTATGCTCTGAGCCTGCTCTGCAAGATCTTTCACTTTCTTCCAACTGGTACCCGTAAAACATTGATACACGCTTTGGTTCTTACTCGTTTGGACTACGGTAACGCCCTGTTGATTTCAGCTAGGGACTCTGACCTGCAGAGTTTACAGGTAGTGCAAAACACTGCGGCACGCCTGATAACCAGTGCCCCTAGGCTTACCCCTTCTCTTCCTCTATTACATAATTTACATTGGCTTCCGATTCGTAAGAGAATCCAGTTTAAAGTGTGTTGCCTTGTCTTTAAAAGCCTCAATCAGTTGGCCCCCACTTACCTTTCAGAAAAACTTATCAAATACACTCCTACTCGAACACTTCAGTCTGAGGGCCTACTTGTAGTGCCGAGAGTTAAACTAGCTAGATTAGGAGGAAAATCCTTTTCTTATATAGCCCTTCTCTCTGGAACAACTTACTGTTGGATCTCCGCCTGAATGACAACTACCTGAAATTTAGAAAGAAGCTCAAGACCCATCTCTTTTAACATCTCCTTTCTTTTATGTTGTATTGCTGGCTCTTTCCTTTATGTTGTATTGCTGGTCCTCAGCGCGGAGATGCCCCATGTGTGGCGATTCATGCGCTTTATAAATGTGATAAATAAATAAATAGGTTCTCCTGAAACCTCTACCGCTTCAAAGAGGGTGATGACCTGTCTTGTATGTTGCGCAGTGCCTTTTCCTAGGATAAACCCATGTTGGGTTGAGCTGACCAGTCCTTCTATTACTCTAGCTAGTCTCAACGCCAGGATTTTAGATTTTTTTTTCGCGTCAGCGTTCATCAAAGTTATAGGCCTGTATGACCCTGGCTCTTCGGGAGGTTTGCCCTTCTTTAAAATCACTATTATGTCTGCCCCTGCCCATGAGTTGGGTATAGAGTCGCCAGCCTGTGCCCTCAGCATTGTATCCCTCATCTCTGTGCTTAAAATGTCTTGAAAAGTCTTATAAAATTCTAGGGGTATCTGGTCAGGTCTCGAAGCTTTGCCTGACGCCAGTCAATTTAGTGCCGTTAAGAGCTCATCCATCGTAATAGGAAGATCCAGTACCTCCTTTTCTTCTCCAGGAAGCCCGGGGACAGTCGTCTCCCTTAGGTACACCTGCGTCTCTATACTGTCCCCTCTGTTCTTCTTTATACAAGTCAGCATAGAAAAGCCTGAATACCTCGCAAATCTCGCAGGGGTCTGTTGTATTGCTCCCCTTACCATCAGAGATTTTTCCTATTTCTCCAGCTGCTGCCTTCTGCCTTGTGCGAATTGCCAACGTGTGCCCCACTTTTCACTTAATTCATGGCATGGTTCTTTTTTAATTAAAAAATTAGCTGCTGCTTTCTTAGCAACATTCTCCAGCGCATCTGCCTTGGCTGCTATTAATTTAAGTAGAATTTGTTCAATAGCCTCCCTCTGCTGAATTGCTTCACACAGCTCCTCTTCTACTACTTCAACCTGTTTGTTGAGTTCCGCTGTCCTTAATCGTTCCACCTTCTGCTTATGTAGACTAAAACTCAGCGTTTCCCCTCTTATGCCTGCTTTGAAAGCGTCCCATATCATCCACACAGTTGTACTTCCCCTATTGATATCCCAAAAGTTAGCTATCCAGTTATTCATGCATTTAATGTAATCCTCATCTTTCAGCAGAGCCCTTTCAAAAGACCATGTATTCTCCTTCTTTTTAGGTAGTTTAAATTTAAGGGTAATGACCAAAGGGCTATGATCTGACATTATCCTGGGTAATTTTTCCATATGTACTATTGACATTAAAGAATTGAAAATGAAGAAATAATCTAGCCTTACACAAACCTTATGTGGTGCTGAATAGAACGTGCTGCCTGTGCCTTGGGGGTTAAAATGTGCCCATACATCCACCAATGAATGTTTCTGGCCAGATTTACTATTGCTGCGCTTGTTTTCCTTTTACGCCCTGTATATACCTGTCCCCCATTTATCCCCAATCCATCTAAACCATTAATATTAAAATCTCCAAAACATATTATGGGTTCCAGCCATAGGGCTAGCTCGTTATCCAGATGCTCAAAGACCTCCGGATCATCTTCCGTTGACCCATAAATTGAGACCACAGTGCATACTTCCTCATTCATTACACACTCTAGGACAACCCATCTGCCCAATTGGTCCTCCAATTTCCTATTTACGGTGATGCCCCCCCTCTTAGCTAAAACAGCCACTCCCCTAGTCCTAGTTCCTTGTTTAGTGTGAGCCAAGAGGGAGAATCCTAGTTGCTCTAACAGATAAGCTCTTGTCCCTTCAATGTGGGTCTCTTGTAAGCAAACCATATCCAACCGCATGGCCTTCAGCATTGCTGCCACTTGTTGCCTCTTCGGTTGCCCATTAAGTCCACATATATTTATAGAAGTAATCCTTACACTCATTGCGATATTTTAAACAGGAATCCCACCTCTTTTACCTTCCAATAAAGTTTTTTCTGCCACCATCTTGATCTGTGCTGTGCTGTACAAACTGTATGTGTCCCTCCTAGTGCCCCCCGCTCCCCCTTCCCCTAACCCTGTCCCCCCCTTCCCCAACCCCTCCCTTAGGACCTCCCCCCCCCCCCCTTCACAGGCAATTAGGTCATCCATGACCTATGTGTGGTCGCTGTAGTTACGCAGCCATCGCAGCCTCCTCCTGCCAGTGCCCAATGCTATATTACATCTCGTTGGTGTCCCTTTCCTGCGTTAATATCTATTTTACCATTTATCAGTGTATATGGGGAGGGAATCTAAAATGTTTAGCCTTCAATCAATCAATCAATCATAACACTTGTATAGCGCGCTACTCACCAGGGAGGGTCTCAAGGCGCTTGGGGGGAAGGGGTCCGCTACTGTTCGAACAGCCAGGTCTTGAGTTGTCTTCTGAAGGCGAGATGGTCCTGGGTCAGTCGAAGGTGGATGGGGAGGGAGTTCCATGTTTTGGCCGCCAGGTAGGAGAAGTATCTTCCTCCGGCGGTGGCTCTTCGGATGCGTGGAACGGCGGCGAGGGCGTGGTTGGTCGATCGTAGCTGGCGGGTGGGTGTGTAGAAGGTCAGGCGGTCGTTGAGGTACTTGGGGCCCAGGTCGTGGAGAGAATTGTGTGCGTGGGTGAGGAGCCTGAACGTGATCCTCTTGTTGACGGGGAGCCAGTGCAGGTCCCTCAGGTGGCCGGAGATGTGGCAGCGTCGGGGGATGTCCAGGATGAGTCGGGCGGAGGCGTTCTGGATGCGTTGGAGTCTTCTCTGTAGCTTGGCTGTGGTTCCGGCGTAGAGGGTGTTTCCGTAGCCCAGTCGGCTGGTGACGAGTGCCTGGGTGACCGTCTTCCTGGTTTCGGTCGGGATCCATCGGAAGATCTTGCGGAGCATGCGTAGGGTGTGGAAGCAAGATGATGAGACGGCGTTGACTTGTCTGGTCATCAAGAGGGAGGAGTCCAGGATGAAGCCCAGGTTGCTTGCGTGGTCTGTTGGTTTGGGAGCGGTGCCCAGGGCGGGTGGCCACCAGGAGTCGTCCTAGGCGGAGGGTGATGGTCCCAGGATGAGGACTTCCGTCTTGTCTGAGTTCAGTTTCAGGCGGCTGGTCTTCATCCATTCGGCGACGTCTTTCATCCCTTCGTGTAGGCTGGTTCTGGCGGTGTCGGGGTCCCTGGTGAGGGAGAGGATCAGCTGGGTGTTGTCGGCGTAGGAGATGATGTTGAGGTTGTGTTGGCGTGCGATGGCTGCAAGAGGTCTCATGTAGACGTTGAAGAGGGTGGGGCTGAGTGATGATCCTTGTGGTACGCCGCAGATGACTTCAGTGGCCTCAGATCTAAACGGGGGGAGGCGAACTCTCTGTGTTCTTCCGGTGAGGAACGAGGCGATCCACTCCAGTGCCTTCTCCTGGATGCCGATGTTGCTGAGGCGTTGAACCAGGGTGCGGTGGCAGACAGTGTCGAACGCTGCAGAGAGGTCCAGGAGGATGAGTGCCGCTGTTTCCCTGTTGTCGAGCAGGGCTCGGATGTCGTCAGTGGCTGCGATGAGGGCGGTTTCGGTGCTGTGGTTGGCTCTGAAACCGGACTGCGAGGGGTCGAGGGATCTGTTCGTCTCGAGGAAGGAGGCCAGCTGTCTGTTGATGATCTTCTCGATGACTTTAGCAGGAAAAGGGAGGAGCGAGATGGGGCGGAAGTTCTTGAGGTCGGTGGGGTCTGCTGTTGGTTTCTTCAGTAGGGCGCTGAGCTCTGCATGCTTCCAGCTCTCCGGGAAGGTGGCGGTGTTGAAGGAGGAGTTAATGATGTTCCGGAGTTGGGGTGCGATGGTGGAGTCGGCCTTGTTGAAGACGTGGTGGGGGCACGGGTCGGTGGGTGATCCGGAGTGGATGGTGTTCATCGTGCGGGCTGTGTCTTTGGTGGTCACTGTGGTCCAGGTGCGGAGGGTGGTGGTGGGGGGCGTTGGTTTGACGGTTGGGTGGGTGGGTGGAGCGCTGAAACTGTTGTGGATGTCGGCGATCTTGCGGTGGAAGAACGAGGCGAGAGAGTCGCAGAGATCTTGTGAGGGAGTGATGTCGTTGCCGGTGCTGGGGTTGGAGAACTCCTTGACGATGCTGAAGAGTTCCTTGCTGTCGTGGGCGTTGTTGTCCAGTCGATCCTTTAGTGATTTCTTCCTGGTGGTGCGGATGAGCTGGTGGTGCTTGCGGGTGGCTTGTTTGAGGGCGGTCATGTTGTCTGTGGTCTGGTCGAGGAGCCAGGCTTTCTCGAGGGTGCGGCAGTTCTTCTTGGAGTCCTTGAGTTCGTCGGTGAACCAGGGGGCCTTCTTGCTTCTCCGTCTGCTGGGAGGGTTCTTCAGTGGTGCGAGGTCGTCGGCGCAGGCGGTCAGCCACTGTGTGAAGTTGCGGGCTGCTTCGTTGGGGTCCGTTGTACTGGCGGGTGGGCTCTGGCTGAGGGAGGTGGTGAGCTGGTCGGCGGTGATCTTGCTCCAGCTCCTGTGAGGTACCTGTTGCGGGTGGTGGTGGGTCGTGGTTCTTTTGAAGCTGAAGTGGACGCAGCTGTGGTCGGTCCAGTGGAGTCCGGTGGCGTGGCTGAAGGTGATGTACTTGCTGGAAGAGAAGACGGGATCAAGCGTGTGGCCGGCGTAGTGGGTGGGGGTGTTCACCAGTTGCTTGAGTCCGAGGTTGGTGAGGTTTTCCAGCAGGGCGGCGGTGTTGCGGTCCTTGTTGTTCTCCAGGTGGAAGTTGAGGTCTCCTAGGAGGATGTAGTCGGCGGAGGGGAGGGCGTGCAGGCTGATGAAGTCGGCGATGTCTTCGCTGAATTGTGTGCGTGGTCCTGGGGGTCTGTAGATGAGGGTGCCTCTGAGGGTGGTCTTGGGGTCGGTGTGTATCTGGAAGTGGAGGTGTTCCGCGGTGGCGAAGGTGTCGTCGAAGTCGGTCGTGATGCGGATGGTGTTCTTGTGGACGATGGCGATGCCTCCTCTAATCTGGTTGATGCGGTCCCTCCTGATGATCTTGTACCCGTCGGGGATGGAGATGGCGGTGTCGGGGGCTGAGGAGACGTTCATCCAGGTTTCCGTGAGGAAGGCGATGTCGAGTGATGTTGCTTCGAGGAGGTCCCAGAGTTCCACGGCTTGTCTGTGGACGGAGCGGGTGTTGAGCAGGATGCACTTCAGGTGGTTGCTGCTGGTGTTTGGCTTGGCGGGTGCGGTGCAGGTTCGGAGGCAGGTGAACTTGCAGCTTTTGCAGGTGAAGGGTCCGTGGGTGCGTTTCGGGGTGGCTCGGTAGCAGGCGGGGTTTCGTCCGGCGTTGAGTGCGTTGAGGCTGGCTGCATCGTAGGTCCGTCGGGTCGTCTTGCATCGGCGGGGGCCAGGGGTCCTGGCGCTGGGCGCAGTCCAGGCGCAGACGGGCTTGCCTTTGGCGCGCCTTCGGCGCACAATCGGCGCGCCCGCTGCGCGTCAACGCTGCGCGTTCGTGGGAGCGACATAAGAAGGAGCCGGGAGGGAGGAGCAGCTGGGTGGCGGGAGCGGGGCGGCGAATGGGCAGGAGGGGGGCGGGGCAGGGGCGGGAAAGGAGGGCAGAGGGCGGCTCAGCGGCGGCTGGTTCGCCCTGTGGGACAAATGCAAGTGAAAAACGAGTAAAAAACAAAACTAAGGCAGCAGAATGAAGGCAACAGAGGGCACCAACGGCACCAGATGGCAGATGACAAGAGAAGAGAAGAAGGAGGAGGCAAAACGTAGAGAGAAAAAAAACGAGAAAAAACGAGTAAAATAATTAAGACTAAGGCAGCAAAAACGAAGGCAGCAGGGGCACCAAGAGCACCTGATGGAGGCAGTAGCAGGGGTGTGTGGGGGCGACCTCGCACTCCCTCTTCCTCAGCCCCTCCCTACTCACTTCAATTCCTCTAGATATTGTTGCACTTTAAGTTCCGAGAAGAAAAATTTGGCCTGTCCCTTTATGATCACTTTAAGTTTGGTCGGAACTAACAAGAAGGCCTTAGCCCCGAGGCCCTGGAATGGAGTTATCAGCTGTCTGAGTCTCCACCTCCTCTCCACGGTGGCATGGCAGAAGTCAGGGCGGGCAAAGAACGTAACCTGATTATGTGTGCGTTTCGGGCTTAGCTTTCTCCATAATGTCCTGCCTTACCAGATAGTTCCCCACATACACCAGGATGGCCCTAGGTTTGTCATGGCGAGGTGGCCCAGGCCCCTTTTTTAATGTCAAGGGATATCTGTGTGCTCTGTGCACCTCTGTTTCCCAATTCCAACCTGTCAACTCTGGGAACGCACCCTTAAATAATTTGACCACAAAGTTTCTTACGCCCTGCCCTTCCATCCCTTCAGCCACCCCCAAAAGTCTTATATTATTTCGCCTCTGGTGGTTCTCAAAGTCCTCCAGCTTCCACTGGACATTCTCTGTTATCTTCTCTTGAGCTTGTCTGAAAAAGTCCCATCTGGTTACCTCCTCTTCTAATTTCCCAGTTCTTTCCTCTACTTCAGTTACCCTAGTTGTCATGTCCTCATACAGTTTATTCATTTTCCTAAGGGAGGCTTGAATCTTCTTTGTTGCCTGTTTAGGCCTGCGATTTTCCGCTCTTGCCTTCCCCTGCATCTGTTTCAGGGTGGTCATTACCAAATCCAAGGTGGCTGCCTGCGGCTCAGTCTGGGGGGGGCGGGGGTGATATGTACTGATTGATCATTTTCTATTCCACCCTCCTGATACATTTGCGAGGTGGCAGAGTAATCCCATAGCAGTTTTCTAGCGGTGTTATCTGTATTTCCTCTGTCCTTAGTCTTACTCTTAGACCTCCTTTTTTGAGTCTCCCTGCCATCAGATGAGGAGTTTTCAGAGGCTGAGTCAGTACCAGTGTCTTCTAGCAAGTCCTCCTCGCTAGATATTAGGGATTCTGAGTCTTCATTGAGGGAATAGAAATCTCCCTCTGTTGACCCTGCCCCCCCTTTCCTCTCTCGCCAGCCCTGGGTCTGCTCGCATGGTACTCACAGATTAATTTGCCATGCCGCCCACATGCTCCCCCAGGTGTCCGTCTTTCTCCCTCTTCTCGTGTGGTCTGGCACTTTTCTTGCCCCAATCCTGCAGCTCCATCAACCCTGCACCGCTGCTCACCTGGCTCTGCTCGATGACCTGATCGACGCTCCCTGGAGCTCACAGGCGGCGTGCTTTGCTGGCGTTGCTCGGCAACCAGAACTCCACCGTCCTCTCCACCGTCCTCGCGGCGGGCTCCAGCGTCCTTCTCTCGTGCTCCCATCACGCTGGTTACATTCTCCGTCGCTGAAGCCTCTATCTTGCTGGCCTGCGCTAGATCTTGGGGTTTGCTGGCGAAATTCAAGGTTGGTTGCCGATATTTTTTATCTTTATCTTCTTTTACCTCTCTTTGTACGCGAGGCTTTTGAATGCGGTCAGCTGCTCCCGTGTTTGGAAAGCTTGGCGCTGTTTTGCATCCTGGGTTCCAGGCGCTACCACTCTGTCCTCCCGCTGTCTGCTGCTCATTCCCCTTTTGTGGACGACGTAACTGGGAGTCTCCTTACTCCTCCTGTAGCCCGGGGCAGGACATTTGTTGGTTGCAGGGTTTTTTGCACTGGAAGTGCCTTCCTCCGGGGCCCCAGCCGGGGCCTTCGGGTCCTTTGTCTCCTTTACTGGTTCCTTTAGTGGTTTTGGCACCCGTGGTGCCATCCTTGCTGCTCTTGCTGCCGGCTTCGTCAACCGTTCTGCGATTAGCCGGGTCAGCGAAATTAAATTTGCCGCTGAGTGCCAGATCCACCACGCCAAACTTGCTCTCTGATGCCCCACGAATATACTGTATTCTTGTTGTATAAGGGTCCACCGCATCCTTCTATCCTTGCTGCGGCATTAGGTCAGGAGAAGGATTGCCTGCGACTGAGTGCTACGGACCACTCGCGCCCATCTTGCCCCCGACAAATGAATCCGCATCCTTGAATTCTGATGAGCTTTCTCACTAATAATTTCTCTGCGTCATAAAGCTAATATATTTTGCAGTGCTGCAACAACCCTCTCTCACTGCCCGATTTGACAATATCCCAAAAAACCCTCCTCCCTGTTCTCCCATCTTACATAAGGAAACAAACCACTGCACTTTTGAAAAGCCTCAAGCAGTTTTGAAAGTACAATGTGAAATACCCTTTAAGGACTATTCTACGGCCAACCCAGCAGAGCAAGTGCACCCCATTTTTCTTTGCCACTCCCCGAACTATTACCCCTCCAGCTTACTGCAGCATCTGGGTTCCCTGAAACATGGGCCCTTAGGTCATTAAGTCACAACCAATGACTCGGACTCACTTCGGTCCCTTGGAGAGAGGAAAGCATGCGCTTTGCTTGGTTGATAGCTGCCTTTTGTTCCATGTGCATAGTCTCTGTTGATGGTTGGTGGAGTTCCTAACTCCTTTTGCCATTCAGTTGCGGAAGTGATGGGTTGGCTCTCCAGTTTGTAATCTGTGACGTACTATCTCTTGTGTCATCTTGTGCCCAATAGTTTCTTAAATTGGAATAGCTGTTTGCTCATTTTAAAGATGATACAGAATGGGTTACCCCATCTGTAGGACTTATTGTTAGTTCTCAAAAACCAGTAATAGACTGTGAGACTTTACCTTTATGTAGCATCAACATTGTGAGGTCCTGGTAGAGGTTGATTCTGGAGCCATCAAATTAGAAGTCTCTCAGTGTCTCTTGACACCGCGGGATCCTTTTCTTCAGCAGGAATCAGTGAGCCCTGGTTAGTGTGTCCGGTGCCCAGTTGCCCTCTTGCTTAAAGTCAGCACTAATGTGAAATCTGCTTAGTTCTATCACTTCTGAGTCTTCCCTGTCCAGTTTATAACTGGAACATGAGTTGTACATATACTTCAATGTGTGATGATTTGGAGCCATAGGGTACGCTATGTATACAGACATTTGTGTGGTGTGAGCAGTTTTCGATATCCTGGAATTTCTCTTGGAGGACTGGTTTACTGTAGATGTGAAGAGAAAATTAAAAAGTAGGAAGGGGAAGGGAGGTATGATCTGTTCCAACGATAACCCATAAGTATACTTTAAAACAGTTAATTGCCCACACGCTTCCCATTGCTGCATTTATTATAACAGCATAATTGCATTAGTTGATTTTATTGCTGTAGGTGCCACCAATAGTACATATACACATCCATCCTCTGCGGTATCAGACTTTTCTAAGGTTGATTTTATGTAGTAGTTCCCGATGCTTGTGCCATTCTTTCTTACTCATCAAACCAGCATATTTTATTTCCTTTTCATAAAACTCTATTTGCCAATCTTTTGTGTCATGCTGCATTTTTTATATTCCTAGTGCATGTACCAGATCTTTAAAATGCATATGGAGGGGCGTGGCTTGGCGCCGGCTAAGATGGCCGCCTGAACCGGGAGCTCCGTCCGACCGAGCCTCCAACCGCCTGAAATCCGCTCATAATCTGCCGATTCCTGCGGACAACCAGTGAATCTGTATCCCCCTGCCTGCGCCGCATCCAGCGGTCTGACTTTGACCCGTCTGCACCTATCCGTCGCCAAGAGATGGACCTCGGTGCGACGGCCCGGGAGAAGGCCCGGGGAGAGAGTGCCTCGTGGCCGGCGTGCCGCGCTACGGGAGCCCCCGGCCTGGGGCCTGGTTTTGGCAGGGGCGGATCAAGCCTTTGATGACGCGCTCTGCTTCGCCTGTGCCGCGCCCCATGGGGGCTGAGGTCCCTTGAGTGCTGTGTCCCCCGCCTAGACACCCGCATCACCAGCACGACCAGAGATTGTGGCGCACTGACCCGGGGAAGGAGAGAGGTCTACGGGCAAGGCTGCGACGTGACGAGGGACGGCGGAACTGGCTGCAACCAACGGCACACCATCGCGCCTCTGCTGGGAGGCTGCAGACCTTATTGGACCTGTGCTTGGTAGGCGTATGGACCTTTGCATTCGGAGGGTGGTCCCTAATCCTGTAATTTGGTGCGGGGGCACAAGGGCGGCTGCCATCTCTGCCCGTGACCCACATCAGCGTTCGAAGCCCTCCCCTTGCAGATCTAAGTACCGTAAACATTTTGCTGAACTCGCACTGGGCCTTAATAGACTTTATCGACGCATGGGCCTACTACGCCTACCTATAGTGATCCTGTCCTCCCACGGCGGAGTCCACTGCTTTGACATTTGACTCGTGGGTGTGCTGACGGGGGGCGGCTGAGGCGAGACTTCCCTACCGATATGCCACAGTGCCTGAGCTAATCCGTCGTGGTATGAGCCCTCCGAGGTCTTGCGTCCCGGACAGTTGACCATTTCCCACCTCTTGTTGACTGGCGTCTACCGTAACACAGCGCTGACCGCACCCAAGGGCCTGATCTACAATTAACGCACAAACATGAGGCCTAAGCAGGGAACATCCACCCAGTCAAATAACCTCGACAAATATACAGT
This sequence comes from Lissotriton helveticus, assembly GCF_964261635.1. Taxonomy (NCBI): domain Eukaryota; kingdom Metazoa; phylum Chordata; class Amphibia; order Caudata; family Salamandridae; genus Lissotriton; species Lissotriton helveticus. Next base: position 315,619,670 of record NC_136061.1, read on the forward strand.
GCAGAGAGGCACCCCACGGACGGAAGTGCCGGCAGGCGACCGACAGAGTCGGACAGAACCGTTGCTGGCCAGCATTATGACTGCCATTCAATCGCTGGGCACGACCCTGGAAACTAAAATATACAAGATGGCTATAGAGGTCAACCTTCTACGAACTGACCTTAACAAAACGTCAGAAAAGACTAAGGCTAACGAGGCCGGAATTGCGGAACTGCAGACATCGACAAAGCAACTGGAAAGGCGCGTAAGTGAACTGGTCCATCAGCACCGCCAGATGACGCTACGGCTGGACGACCAGGAGGGGAGGGCCCAAAGGAGTAATGTCCGCCTGGTTGGCGTGCCGGAGGACCTCGAGGGGCCCAGTGTGGAGCTCTTCGTTGAGGACTTGATTCTCAATCACCTCAAGCCAAAACGTCTGTCCAACATATTTACGGTTGAGCGAGCACACCGGGCGCCCATCCCAAAACCAAAACCGGGAGCGCCACCGAGGACGATCATTGCTAAAATTCTCAACTACAGAGACAGAGATGCCGTCTTGCAGGCGGCCAGGCAAGCTGGGGACCTACTCTATGAGAATGCCACAATTCGATTCTTCCCTGACTTTACCCTCCAGGTCCAACGGGAGAGGAGATCCTTCGCGGGTGTGAAAGGGGCGCTTAGACAAAGAGGCATCAAATACATGATGTTTTTTCCTGCCAAACTCAAGGTCCTTATGGGAGACAAATCCTTCTTCTTCACTTCGCCGTCAGAGGTGCAGGACTGGATAGATAAGGAGGCGCCCGCCGTTGGCGAAGGAGCAGAGGGCCAAAACTGGAGAGACACCCGGACTGCATCTCCGAGTTCTGTGGCTGGGGGATCTGAACAAGATGGTCGGAGTCAGCGCTCCTGGAGATCCCGCTCCGCAAGTCTGAGATGAAAGAAACAGGCACGAGGCGCCTCGACGCGGAACTCGAGGGACCCACAATGCTGATAAGTGTCACTATGTACATTAATGTGTTGCATTTGTTTCTGAGGGGCCGAACTGAGGGGGGGAATGGACCTACTTGGTAACACAGCTGAGAGTAGACACTGGACACTCCACTTTGCAGGACTCGCGAACAATTTTCATATTTGAAGTTGGGGGGGAGGGAGCTCGGGCGGCGGTACACGCTCCTAGTGAAAGGTCCACCAAGGAGGGAAGACGGGTTGCTTAGTTTTTTAGTTTCTTCCCTTTCAGGGGTGTGTAACTGGGGCGAAAGGCACTCTGCTAATTGGGGATGTGGGTCGTTCTAAACCCGCGGAGCAGGGCAGCAGGGAGGGGGGGGGTAGGACACAGGGTGTAGGGGAAGTGGGTGGAAGGGGGTGGGGGGTGGTAGGGATCAGTTACGAGGTTTTGGCAATGTCACTTCAGGTATGTTATTGTTTCATCGACAGTTACGCTACTCCACGCAGGGCCTCAGGTCAGAAATATTGTTCCACACACTTGCAGGAGGTCTGGAGGGAAGGAGATACGCATTTTGATGAAGTGGGATAAGAGTCTAAAGGTACTAAGCTGGAACGTCAACGGGCTGGGAGACAAGCTCAAACGCACCATTGCTCTACAATTTGTTAAAAGACACCTCCCTGATGTAGTACTCCAACAGGAGACACACCTATTAGGCAATACATGTCACGCACTGAACAGGTGGGGTTACTACATGGCGGCACATTCAGGCTTCACCTCAGGATCACGAGGGGTAGGCATACTACATCGGCGCAACTTTCCCTTAGTTATTGAACAATCAGACTCTGACCCCCTGGGACGCTTTCCTACGGTGTCAGGTTCCTGGGAGGGTTACAAGATTAACCTTGTCTCGGTCTACATACCACCTGGTCTTCAAACACAAACACATCAAGATCTGGGTAAGGTGATCCTTTCGCTCCCCGAGGGGCGCCTCCTGATAGGGGGAGACGTTAACGCTGTAGTATCCGGGACCCTAGATAGATTTCCACCCAGAGACATCCCACCCGGTCATAGATGGCTTACTGACTTCTTAGACGCCTTCGGCCTTTTGGACTAGTGGCGAACCCGCCACCCACGAGACACACAGTACACCTTCTTCTCAGGCCCACACCGATCGTTTCCCCGCCTCGACTACATACTAGCGCCACAATATCACGACACAACACTTCAGGAGGTTACACATTTGGCGAGAGGAATCTCAGACCATTTGCCGCTGTTTGCCCACCTCATCATGGGCGACAAACAAGAGGGCTGTACTGCGCCGATTAACGCGTGGTACCTGCGCTGTGAACCCATTAGACGAAAACTCCTCCTTTCCATAGACCGATACTTCGCAGAAAACAACGGTACGGTGGCCTCGTCCACGGTGCTCTAGGAGGCCTTTAAAACAGTGCTTAGAGGAGAAGCCCTCTCGGCGATCTCTGGTCGCCGAAAGGAACGTGAAGAGCAAATCGTAAATATGGAGAGGGACCTTCTGGTGCGGGAAGCAGAGGCTAACGCAGAGGGTGAGCCTGAAGCAGTTCATCTCATGGAACTCAAGGCAGCGGAATACAGAGCCCTAGTTACTGATCCTGCCAAGACCATAGCCAGGGACAAAGAGGGTAGACTGTACGATCAAGGAGACAAGGCGGGCAAGCTCATAGCTTGGCTAGACAAAAAGCAACAGGCACATAGGATAGTCGCAGAGCTCAAAACAGAGTCTGGTGCCGTAATCACTGAACCCTGTGACATAGTCCGGGAATTTGCGTCACATTATCAGAGGGTATACAGTAAAGGCTCTGACAGACCAGAGGATGACTCGGTCTCCTTGCTGACCGACATTCGAATGCCCTCTCTCTCAGATTTGGAAAGAGAGGACTTAGAGGCGCCAATTACCGTTGAGGAACTGGCCCGAGCGATCGGGGACCTCCGGTCTGGAAAAGCGTTGGGGCCCAACGGCTTACCAATAGAACTATATAAGCTTGCGCCCTCTGGCCTTGGTCCCTACTTAAAAAGGATGTTTGAGGAGAGCAAGGAACGAGGTATTCTGCCGCGTGATCAGCGTATAGCCACAATAGTGGCCTTCCACAAAGTAGGCAAACCTAGAGACTCCTGTGCCTCCTACAGGCCCATATCCCTCCTCAATGCAGAGCCCAAAATATTGGCCAAAGTCCTCGCCAACAGACTAAAACCTGTCCTCCCCGCTTTAGTTCACCCGGACCAGTCTGGCTTTATGCCACACCGGAACACAGCGCTTAACCTCCGTAAGTTGCATGGAGTCCTGGGTCGATGCCATACCCTCCAGGAGGATGCGGTGGTGCTATCCCTTGACGCTACGATGGCGTTTGACACGCTCGAGTGGTCATATATGATGGCTGTCCTCCGCAAACTGGGATTCGGCCCGAGCTTTATAGAGTGGGTGCGCCTTTTATATGCGGCACCCTGGCCCAAGTCTCTGTCAACAATAAAATCTCTGAAATATTTGAACTCGGACGAGGAACGCGACAGGGATGCCCCCTCTCGCCCCTCCTCTTTGCCCTCTCACTGGAGCCCCTGGCCGCGTGGATCAGGCAAGACCTATCCTTGAAAGGAATACGTTGGGCCGACGGATGGGAGGACAGGATTTCGCTCTATGCGGATGATGTTATGCTCTATCTCACCAAACCTCGTAAGTCCCTTGTAGTGGTTATGGATATTATCAACAGCTTTGGGAAAAACTCAGGCTACAGCATCATCTGGGGCAAATCCGTCCTTTATGTCCTACAGGGTGAGGTTCCCGTGCTCCCGCGGAATTGCCCTATCGCGGTGGCCACCGAGGGGTTCCGTTATTTGCGGGTATTACTTCTCTAAAGAGCCGGATGTAAGATACGAGAAGAACCTTCTCCCGCCTCTGCAGCGATTCAAGAGGGACGCTGCCTCCTGGCAACGACTCCCGCTGTCCCTCCTCATACGGGCAGCACTCTTCAAAATGATGGCACTGCCTAGGTTCCTGTACGCCTTACAAAACTACCCGGACCTGGTCCCACATGCCTACTTCGCTTCTATTGAGGCCACGCAGAGGGAACTGCTGTGGTCTGGAATGCCCCGCATCTCCATACAGAAATTGACCCTGGGATGGTTTGATGGCGGTATAGCACTCCCTGACATCCGCAAATATTACTGGGCCGCGCACCTCTCCGCCATCAACCAGTGCACTTACAATGATGGTAACGACCTGGCATACGGAATGGACCGCTGGCTTTTACCGGGCGCAAACTTCGAAGCGGCGCTCTACTCCAAACCGGGACGATACTCGCTGACGGGGCCCACGCAACACTCGGTGCAGCTATGGCATGTTGTACAATGCAAACTGGGCTAGGCCGACACCCTCACGATGGCCACCCCCCTGTGGGTTTCGGATAGACTCAGAAGGCTTGGCCGCACCAAGGGGTTCCGTAACTGGGACCTCATAGGCATATCTCACGTCCGAGACCTATGGGGCCCGAAGGGGATGACACCATTTGCCTCACTCCAACACACCTACGAACTAGCTCACTCGGAATACTTTAGATACACGCAGGTCAGACACTCCCTCCAGGCCAACATTCCAGCGGGAACACAGCCCCCTGCCTCCTCACCGCTGGAGGATAGGCTCCTCGATGGCCACCTCCCCGAGCATGCCATATCACTCATGTACAAAAAAATCATTAATCATTCCCCTGACCTATTGCTCCCCCTCAAGGGTAAATGGGAAGCTGACGGCCTAGAAATTGATGAGGAGGAGTTAAAAAATAATGTGAAAAAGGATCTAAAACAAGTGCTGTGTGGGACCCAGAACTAATCCTGACTAGAACGGCTGTAGACTAAATGAGGCTTTTAAAATCTGCCAGCCACGAGATTCTTTGACTTGTAAACAAGGTGCGGTTTTACCAGGCGCACTTACCTCCATATCATGCTCCACTCACGGGCCCTTGACATGCTGGCATGCTGAATTATGAGGAAGTGAAGTGTACTGTACTCCTTAAAGTGTACTGTGAGCAACAAGCGAGATATGCGAGATAATTCAGCGCCAGCTAAGAGAGCAGTGTGTTCAGTGGTGGTGCAGCTGCCGTTTCGTTCATTTAATTTCCAAGTAGCAGGAGGAATGTACATGAAGTAGCCATGCCCCTCCCCTGCAACACCCGTGAGGAAAGAACACGATAATGTAAAGCACAGTGTCCCTGAAGCGGGAGCTGTGTTGTTAAAATAAAAGCTGTGCAGTGTTCACAAGTAAATAAATAAACACATTTTGTATAATTTAAACAACACTATTGGAAACTCAGGAAATGATATCACTGCCTGGTATATCGCTAATGCTTGGTGCTGGAATCCCGCGTCAGAGCCATCCACAGCCCGGCCCACTAAGTCTACGTGCGTGGGGGAGGGCGAAGAGTCAGACACAGAGCTGGAATTAATTACCAAACAAAAGTGCAAACAATCTTCAAATGGAAAGTCAGGAAGCAGGAAAAAATGTATTTGGAAGGGAATGCGCGAACGTGCGTGAACATAAGCCCGTGGCAGACCCAAACAAAAAAAATATCGGGACATTTTCGCCGAGTGCAAAAGTGAAAACAAAATCAGCCCATACGTCCTAATGTGATCGCCGAAGCGGGCGCATGATGAATGTTCTGTTTATGACTTCACTGTAGTAGTGGCGGCACCCGTGCTTTAGCTTAAACATCTTAAGCTAAAGTTGGGTGCCGAGACTACTTAAAAAGTAAAGAATTGTCTATTTCTTTACTTTTGAAGCAATCTCTGCACCCGACTTTAGCTTAAGATGTTTAAGCTCAAGCACGGGTGCCGCCACTACTACAGAGAAGTCATGAACAGAAAACAAGTCATTCAAGAGCCGTTTACCGACTGGATGTTTTTATCCCCGATTCAAACATCACAGCACTTATCAGCCATACTATTTGCCGTCGAGCAAAGTTGTTTACCCACGTGATTAGGTTGGCATTTATACAATAGAAATGAACGCACAAGGAGCAGGGCAAGGAGGAGCGTAGAACAGGCAGTAAAGCAAAACAAGCAGCCACTGTATGAGGGAAAGCCGGGCTAAACAGAAGAGGGAGCACACAAAACGCGACATGCCTTTAAACTGCAAGTACGAACATAACAGTCGACTATATACCTATAAAAGGTAAAGTTGACAGAGTGCTTTACAGGATACGATGGGAAAAGTATAGGAAGACAGCATCACTTAAGCATTCCTTTGAAGTGTGAAGCAGGGGGCGGGGGAGCGGATCCCTTTGAAGCACGGCCTCGCGGCCGTGAAAGTGAAACAGCCTGAGGCCGAGCGCACGCTGAGGAAGCTTCAGATGCCAGGGGGAGGGAGGCTGATGGCTTTCATGTGGACGCGCGTTCCGCACCAGTGCACCACACGAACTGTCAGAAATCCGCGATGGTTTCAGACCTTGGTTTGCCCTCTATATCTCTCGCCAGCAGTGCGCAAGCGCATTGGCAGGCGAGACCTAAAAAGCAGAGAGTTGCCTCTGTACCTCTTTTTCAGAATTTTTGCGGGGGCTGAGAGCATGGAGATGGGACGAAATTTTTTCAAGACCGCAGGATCAGCACCTTCTTTTTTTAGAATAGGCTGAACCGCTGCTCTTTTCCAGTGTGCCGGATAAATACCTGTCTCCAGCGACTGATTCCAAATAGCATTTACAGCTGGATTCAGCCCTGAGGCCAGGATCCTAAAAAACCTGGCCGAACATGGGTCCGCTGGAGAGCCTGATTTTACATTATGTAGATCTATCAAAGATTGATTGCTCTCAAAAAATGTAAAGGATGACCACACTTGGGTAAGGGCTGCCGCGGCAGAGTCCAAGACATGCTCTTTTGAAGGAGGGAAGGCAGCATAAATATCTGTAATTTTATCATGAAAGAAAGTGGCTAAGCTATCATAAAAGAAAGTGGCGAAGCTATTACATAAGGATTCCGAGGGTTGAATGGGAGTTTGGGACGCCTGCGGGTTAGTAAAACTTTGCACAATTTTAAAAATCTCTTTCATAGAGTACATGTTAGTGGCAACGTTTTGTAGCCATTTCAATGTAAAATGTACTATATGTAAATGACAGTGCCCTACCACATCATGCTTTAGTAATATATTTATGAAAAGGGAATTTTTAAACATGAACTGGGAAATATTCCTGCTCCTGCCCAGATGACAATGCTATTAGTGAACTAAGAGCCAAGCCAGGGATCATGTGTACCTTATATGTGGGCTTGATTCTTATTATACATGGAGCAAACATTTAGTCTAGTAAATAAAAATAGGTTTTTTGTACAGCAGAAATAGTGAACTTGCATATTTGTAGGTGCTCCCTTATGTGATACTGTAGAAAAAAGCAGCTTCATAAGACAAAACATTTGCCTAAGATCACACAATTTGAAACCAGCTCACGGGTCAAGTACATTACAGTCACGTCAAGTAGATTATTCAAGTTACTAGACCTGCAAGTTAGGAGTGGAGAGGCCTCTAAGGAGCATAACTCCATCTCATGCCTCTACTGTGGCCCTTAAGATTGGTGATATATGTATCCTAGGTGACCGGTGCCATTTGAGCAGCCAAGATATATTCCAGATATGAACCCTAGCGATGCCCTGGTCTATGAAACACCAGTGTTTCTTTGAGGGCTGTCTTCTCCATTCCACCATGTAGCACAATTGTGGTGCTAGGTAGTAGTGGGTAAGGTGGGTGATGCCAAGCCTCCTCCTGCCATTGACAGGTAGGCCCGCTTTCTAGCCATGTGGGGTTTCCTGCGCCCTCCTGATGTACACCTCTAGCATCCTCTCTGTACTGGGGTGAATGTACGACATTAATCTGCATTCTGTCCATCAACTGTTGTTTTTGCATTTGTCTCCCCGAGTGGGACGGGTATGCTCAGACGTGAGTCCCATGCTCTCCACACCACTGGAGTCAAGCTATCCTGGCTGATGACAGCTAATAGCCAGAAACCGGTCCTAGGATGCTTGATTGCGGTCCAGGAAAGACATGGCTTGGCAGTTCGGGCTGGACTGTTCCCATGAGGCACAGGGTCAAGGCTGATTTGCATATGGCCATGTCTGAAATGGGGTGGTGTGGAGTGCAAAAAACGATGGATTTAGGCCCAGATCTCTGGGGTGAATGTATGACATTGTTCTGCATTCTGTCCGTAAACTGTTGTTTTTGCACCTCTAGCATGTGCTGTAGCTTGCTTGCTGAGCAGGTGTGGGGACGGCTGTAGGGGCAGTGTTCGAATAAAATGCAGTCTTTTAGGCAGTAGGGTAATTTTCACTTCAGCTATCCTGCTTAGCCATGAGAGTACACCCTCCCCCCTTCTAGGTTTGCAGGTCTAGGAATGGTGTGGAGATGAGATCAGCGTAGTTGGAGTTTGCTGTTTTCTCTGTAGAAGGATAGATTTCAAGTCTTAAGTATGGCACCTAGTGGAAAGAAAACTGTTGTTCCAATTGTAGCTTATCTTGTTGCTGTACCATGAGATTAAGGGCTGGTGATTTCTAAATGTAGACCTTAAAAATAAGAGGTCGCCAAATGCCTCGCGCTAATGTAATGGGGCCACCAGGGAGGAGGAAGTGTTGGGTTATGTTATGTTAACTATATTTGTATAGCGCATTATTGCCCTGAGGCGTCTAAGTGCTGTAATGTAAGAACTGCGAGCGTCAGTCAGGCTGGCATAGGAGTTATCTGGATTTGAATAACCAGGTCTCTACAGCCCTCCTGAAAGTAATTAGACTAGATTTGTTTTTGTGTTTTTTGCAGAGAGGTAGTGTATTCCATATTTGGGTGAGTGCCACCATGACGTCATCCGCATATAGGGCTATTTTATATTCCTAGCATCCGATAGAAATGCCCTTGATCTGCCCACTTGCCCAGATCTGTTTTGCAAATGGCTCCATATATAGGGCGGAGGGGAGAGAGAGGGCAGCTCTGTCGAGTACCTCTAGTTATTGAGGACGTTCAAGAGGAGAGGCCAGTGTACCCAATCATATGCTTTTTCAGCTTCAATAGATATTAGATGTGTGTGAGCGGCTGCTTTATCAATAAGGTGTAATAATTGCTTGGTGTGATCGCTACAACCTCTCTCCGGTATGAAACTGGCCTGGCTAGGTCTAAAAGGTCCTATATTTATGGTTTGAGGTGGGAGGACAGAATGCCTGTAAACGTTTAGTGTCCACATTGAGCAAGCACATGGGGCGATAAGAAGAGCATTCTGTGGGGTCTTTCCCATGTTTGGGTATAACGATGATCACTGCCTACTTCATAGAGTCAGTGAGTGTACCCGTATCTCCAAAGGAATTATAGATGCTGGTGAGGATGAGAGCCAGTTGGGCGCTAAAGGTCTTATACAAGTAGGGTGTGAACCCATCTAGCCCGGGGGGTTTTCTGGGTTGTAGCTGGGTTATGCCGGAGAGAACTTCATCTAAGTGGATATTCACTTCTAGCAAAAGTACCTCTGTAGGCGGCAGACTAGTTGTGTGAAGGGTGGAGAGGTATTAAGTGGTCTCTGGTGGTGGTGTTCTCTGCTGTGTATGGATTGGCTTAGAAGCGCTCAAAGGCGTGCTTAATTTCCCTATCTGTGTATGCATGATCCCCCTACAGTGTTTGGCTCTCTATTATTCTAGCCTTATGGTTACGGTCCACAATTTGTAGGCGAGGAGTTCTCCCGCTTAATTGCCTCCTGCATAGTATTTTTGTTTCTTGCGCAGGTGGACCTGTTCGGCCCTGTCCAAATCGAGCATCCTAATCTGTTTCCTACCCAGGGCCAGTTGTCTCTGTACCTTATGTGCAATGGACTGCTTATTGACTTCTTCAAGATCCCATACTTGCTCTTCTAGGGAGACTTGTTTCTCTCTCCTCAGTTTGAGACGAGCTGAAATAGATTTAAATGGACTTCTGACAGTCGCTTTTAGTGCGTACTTCATTAAGAAAAAAGGAGTGTCTGGGGTATCATTGGTCTGAAGAAAATGCTTGAACTCCTCTTTAACCTCTTTTATATGGGGCCAAACCTGGTGTGGGATGGTCAGCCTCAGAATCTTATAAGAGATGGTGATCTGAGAGTGCCGACACGCCCATCTCTATCTGAGTATTGGTCTCCAAGATGCAATGTGAGAAAGTAATCTACCTGGGCCTATGTCTGGTGTGAGGCTGAGAAAAGGCTATAGTTTCTATCTGTGGGGTGTAGTAACTGCCAAGCATCAATTAGTCCTGCCATTCTCGGCATAACCTGCCCCGGTTTGCCCTTCTCTGTGGGCTTATCGGTCTCGGTCGGTCGGGGCACAAGGTTAACATCCCCACCTACTATAAGGTTGGCATCTGTTGATGAGGTGACTAAGCCCAGTGCTTAAAACACAAATATTTCCTGCCTATTGTTGGGTGCATAGAGTGTTGCAAGTGTGAAGAGTGTAAGGAAAAACATATTGAGAGGAGTCTCCCGGGTATCTCTACTTGCGTTTGTATGATGAGTCCCTGGAATTTGGTGGAAAGCAGAATTGCCACTCCAGGCTCTCGCCTGGTCCTAAAGCGAAGTATTGTCTATCCGCGCACTGGGATTTCAGCCTACATGAGGTGTGTATCCTGCAAGTATTGCACTCCGAGTCTCCGAGCAAAGGCAAGAGTGCAAGGCATTTCATTGGGCCACTGATTCCACGAACACTGAGACTCATTATTTTAACCATATGCACTGTAGTGAATAGGAAATGCCTCAGGGGGAGGAGTGGTGGAGGTAGACAACCAATTACGTGCCAGTGCCCTGACAATTTTTGTAGCATTTCGTAAGTCAAGGAGTCTAGCAGTGGGTGGAGAGAGGGACATAACCGGAGAAAGAAGGAGCTTAACCACCCCTGCCACAGGAGCCATAGATGCTGTCATTATGGTGTTTGTGCTAGTAGGCAAAGTGGCTGGTTCAAAATCATTGTTCTGTAGGCTGCATCATTGACCCCTTGCTGAGAAAAATAATAGTGCATATGCACCTCTTGAAGTTGATAGCACCTTTGAGTCTTAAGCAAGGACCTGTGAGGTGCTTTGGGCAGAGGGGCCCTTGAGAGTGAGCGACAGGATAGTCAATCAATGGCAGCTTTCATCCTCTGTTGGTTTGCCCAAGTTTCTGTTAAAGGTACAGCGCTCCTGTTTGCCACCTGCCTGTGAAGTTGGTGGCTGGGCCAGCTATGTTGGGTCACCTCTTCGGTGGGGTCGCCCAGGCCCAGAATATCTCAGCCTGAGCACGTTTCGTTCTCACATGAAGGTTAGGTGAACTGAGTGTCTCCATTTGTATTTGACTCAAGTTTCGCCATAATCTGTTGGTAATGATGGACACAGATAAGGATGGTCTATGTGGTTCCAGACCATTGTTCTGTGTGTGCGGTCGAGAACAATATCCTTCTTCACCAGGTTTGGAAGTATATGATGGAAAAGGCGAGTGACATAACCTTCTAGGTCACCTGAGTCTTCCGATAGAAGAAGGACCCTGATCCTGATGTTTAAAAGGCATGATCGATTTTGGAGGTCATCCAGGTGGATTTGTAGATCTGAGTTTGTGGTTCCGGAATTCTAGCAATCATTGCGGTGTGTCTTCCCAAGAGGGAGTGACCTTTTTAAGTGAAATATGCTTGCTTGGGATTCTGCAATGTCATCTAGCTGCTGCCATCTGGACCTACTCCATAACAAAGTCCGGTGGTTTGGGAGATGAAAGAAGTGCTGTGTGTTTGGATGAGTGGGTTGACGGCTTGCTACAATTGTGACCCTAGCCCCCTGAGCTTAGTTGGAGCAGGTCTGATACGTTCCGGATTTTAGGTGGGGAGCACTGCATGCTACTGACGTGCTTCTCCCAGTTCTTGCGTAGTGGTTCCCCTTCTGGAGAATTTGTGATCCGTGTGCTGCTTTTCCCCCTATACATCCCCCAGGCGAAGCTTGTGGTCTCTGGGCCAGTGGAATGTGTCTTAGCAGGAGGGTGGTTTAAGCCAATGTTGGGTGAGTTCTAGGGGAATGGACGCTGTGTGCTCACTGCAGGTTACAATGCCTGGGCACCTCTGGTCATAAGGTGTTCTGTAATTTCCGTAGTATAGTCCTCAGTGTTCACTACTACTGCTTAACATTTTTCAGTACGATCATGTATTCCACTCCGTATGCATAGTATTATCTGAAGTGTATTGGTATTATCTCATTACTGTTAGGTGTTTGCTCTCTTCTTTTATTTTGTTTATTTACAAAATATTTAATTTATTTTTGTACAAAAATTCCCTTTTTTGCGTGTCACCCAATCCCCAACATTTTTCTCGATTTTTAGTGTTCAAAAGATTTTTATTAGGAGCTGCAAAGAGATTCATCAGTACAAGAATAGTCGGTTCAGTACGAATAATTACAGAGCATTGAAACAAAAAATCATATGAATAGGAATACAGAAAGTTGGTACCAGTAAAGCAATTGGATCCAGAAAATAATAAGTCCATTACGATACATAAGATTCCACCTAAAATGTCCACATACATTCCAAGGATACCTGTTGTCTTGTATAACCTGACCTGGAAGGAAATAGGCACCACCCCACAAGAGCAGAAGCTTCATAAGTTGTACATTAGCATAAACCCAACCTGTAGTACATGAGGGAGATGGAATCATCCAACTGTGGCGAAGATTGTACATAACATAGACTGGCCAACAAACAGATTGAACCTTATGTGATGAAACGCTCTAGAGCCCAGTAGACAAGATTCAAGGAGGTTTGTATGCATCAAAGTGAACATCTAGCGAGGACCAGATTTTCCTTGTTGGGGGTCTCCACGGGGTGGAGGTCAAGGATATATTGTCAGCACCTCTCAAGTAAGATACCCAGTTCAACCAGTGAGGAAAGGAGGCTTTGTCCGTGCTTTTCCAGTTATTAAGTATGATTTTAACCCCAGCCGTCAGCAGCAGGTCCAGTAGGGCTTTGTCGTTTTCATTGAGAGTGACGGCTTTGGCAAAACCTAGTACAAGCGTCGAGAATTCTCTTGGTAGAGTAATATGGAGGACTTCCTTTAGGAAACCAAAGATTTTGTCCCAATACGAGGTCACACAGGGGCATTTGAAGAGTAGGTGCTCCAGATCGCCTCCCACCCCTGAACAATTCCAACACGTGTCATCGTCCTTGATTTTATGAAGAAACAATCTCCTGGGCGTCCAGAATGCCTTATGTAGAAGCCAGAACTTGGTTTGAGACAGTGTGGGGCATATTTTGTGGCGGGTGGTGGATTCCCAAGTACTGGCCCAGGTTGCGTCCGAGTTAGGTGTGGAGGAGAATGAGTCCCAGTAGCGTTGGATAGGTGCATTTAGGGAGGACGATTGTGGTCGCATTAATTTATACAATCTAGAGACTTGGTGTCCTTGCTTGTTAAGGGAGGGGATTAAATCTAGGAGGGATGGAGTGGCAGCCTTCAGGTTAGCCTTTGTTAGAGCTACTTTAATGTGTAAGAAGTTATAGAATTCAATATTATTGATTCGGAACTTATCCTGAATTTCTTTAAAGGTTAGAGGGAGCGCGTTTCCGACGAGTTGGTGGGGGAATATGACACCCTTGTCTATCCAGGAGGGGTAGTTTAGAGGTTTCCCTTTGTATGTAATGGCGGTGTTGTGCCATAGTGACTCCCACTGCGATTGTCGGAATTGCTGTGGTAGATATTTACTGACTTTTAAAAGAGCCATTTTAGTGTTTTTGAAGATTAGTCCCGGGCCTAGGTTGGGGCGGGGTTTGGCAGTGAGTAGGGCGCAGGGGCTGAGACCCTTCAGTATTGGTTTTTCTACAGAGAGCCACACTGGGCTATAGTCGGGCTGGGAGGATATCCAGTGCGACCCCTGTTTTGCTAAAAAGGCTATTTGGTATGTTTTAAAATCTGCCAGATTAACTCCTCCTAACTTCTTATCCAATCGAAGTTTTTTTAAACTAATTCTTGCTTTTTTGCCCTGCCAAAGAAATGCCGAGATGTTTTTATCTAATTTAGCATGGAAGTCTTTGGAGAGGACGAGTGGGAGCATCGTGACGAGGTAGTTAACCAGGGGGGATATCATCATTTTTATGGTTTCAATACGGCCCCACCAGGTGATGAAACGGGGTGACCAACCGTCCAACAGATTTTTGATTTTGTTCAGGGTTTTGTTTTCATTATGTTTAAGGGTACTCAATATCTCATCCGTGAATTCGATTCCCAAATATTTAATTACTCCTGTTTGCCAGAGTAGGCCGGAATCGCCCAGCACTTCTTTCGAAGTGTGGACATTAAGAGGTTTTACTTCGGACTTATCCCTATTTAATTTGTAGCCGGAGAGGGAGGAGTATTTGTCTATCGAGGTCATTAGGGCAGCAATGGAGGTAGTAGGGTTTTCGGTCGCTATCAAGATATCGTCTGCATATGCAGCTAACTTGACTCGCGTGTCCCCAAAGGAGATACCCGCAATGTCTCCGTTAATTTTGATATCTGTAATGAGGGGCTCAAGGGCTAGGAGAAAAAGTGCTGGTGAAAGAGGGCAGCCCTGTCTTGTACCTTGGTAGAGACGGAACGGATCCGAGAGGGTGCCGTTTATAGCAATCCTGGCCGAAGGTGCAGAGTAGAGGGCCATCACCATCCTGGTATAGGTATCGCCAAGGTTGAAAGCGTACATACACTGGCGCAGAAAGGACCATGAGACCTTGTCAAATGCCTTTTCCGCGTCCAAGGTTATTGCTACCATTGGCGCGGGAGAGGATTTTGCCTTTTCTAGGATATGGCATAGTAGTCTTGTGTTGTCGTTGGACGTCCTGTTCCTTAGGAAGTCAACCTGCGAGGGGCTAATTACTTTGTGGAGAATGGAGTTTCCAGATTCCAGTCCAGATTTATCAAGGATATGGGACGGTAATTTTTAGTGAGTAGTGGGTCCTTCCCCTCTTTTGGCAGTACTATTATCGTGGCTTCACTCATTGAGGGAGAAACACCGCCATTGTTTGCAGTGGAGTTAAAGAGTTTAAGGAGTGGGGGGCTAATTTGGTCCACAAAGGCCTTATAAAAGGGTGCAGTGAAGCCGTCTGGGCCGGGGGCCTTATTGTTCTTCAGGGTGTTAATCGCTGCTTTGATTTCTGAACCAGAGATTGGGGAGTCCAGTTGGGATCTGTCAGTTTCAGAAAGTTTCGGGAGGTGGATTGAAGTGAGGTAATCAGCGCAGGCTGTTTCGTCTAGTAATTTGTCATTTTTGTAAAGGTCTTCGTAGAATTTTTTAAAAGTATCAAGGATGTTACTGTTTGGTGTGTGTGACGTTGCTTGAATCTTTAATGGACGATATGGTAGTCAGTTTCTGTTTGTGTTTGAAGTAGGAGGCCAACAGTTTCCCTGCTTTGTTGCCCTCGCACAGTTTCAGGGCCTTGAAGCGGTTAATCCATACCCCCGCCCGTTTGCTGGTGATGGTGTTATATTCGTATTTTTTCTTGGTCAACGTATCAAAGACGGTAGAGTCAAGCGCGTTGGATTTGTGTTGGGTTTCCAGTGTGCTAATCTGCTGCTCTAGAGATTCTAGCTCTTTATTGAGCGCCTTGTTTACCCTTGCCCTAATCGTGATGATGGTCCCGCGGATTGTGGCCTTCAGAGCATCCCACAGGGTGGTAGGTGTAGTGTCGGGGGTGTCATTTAAAGAGAGATATTCCTCAATGGCCTCCGATATTAATAATTTGTTTGTGGGGTCTGTAAGTGTCTCGTCATTGAAGCGCCATCTCCTTGGAGGTAAAATAGATCTGGAACCAGCCAGTTTGGTTCGGATACATGCGTGATCAGAGACTAGTTTGGGGGCTATCTCTGTCTCCTCTATAAGGTGAGTGAAGGGGCTTGATACTAAAATGAAGTCGATACGTGAATAGGAATTGTGTGGTGCAGAGTAAAACGTGTAATCCCTACCGTCTGGGTTTTGTAGGCGCCATGAGTCTTTCAGGTGGTATCTGTCACATAGGCGAAGGAGGGCGTCATGCGAGCGGGAGGGGTGGAAGGCACATTTGGATTGCCTATCGAGGATCGGGTCCAGGGGGAGATTAAAGTCACCTCCCACTATCAACAGGTCATCCGTAGGGATAGGTTCTAGTGAGCGGGAGACCGAGTCCCAGAAATCTGGGTCGTCTGCGTTTGGGCCGTAGATATTTAGTACATGAATGGGGTCGTCCTCCCTGAGAAGATTAGTAATGGAAAGTCGGCCTACTTCGTCGTGGGAGTGTGAGACTAGAGTAAGGTTCGCTTTTTTCGCTAAGATGGTGATAACCCCTCCTTTTTTGTGGGATGCTGGTGAAGACAGGATGTGTGACGCCCAATGGATATTGAGGAAGCGTAGATCGTCTTCGGACAGTTTGGATTCTTGCAGTAAAATAATGTCCCCCTTGGACTTGGTAATATACTCAAGAACTTTCCTCCTTTTTACCGGATGGTTTAGGCCCTTAACATTGAGAGAGACTATTGTGAGGTCATCGGCTATTGAGTTTGTCTTAGCCATTGGGGATGAGGAACGTCGTTGAGATAGTGCGCTGTGATCTGAGGCAGGCAGTGGGTAATTCCCCCGGCTGCACAATGTGGACAACGTGTGGGCCAATGTATGGATGCATAGTGGACTGCAAAGAAATACAATTGACAATTGTGGCATAGGTAACCTTAAGAACAAAACAGTATAGAACGTACAGAAAGGAATCTAAGGCTCTTTGGACCCTTTCAGCTCCATTATCTCCCCACCCTACCCCCCCCCCCTCTCCCAACCCCCTCCCTCTGTCCCTCCCCCCCACCCCCCAAAAACATACATCGGGAGTGCGACGGCAGACCCGTGCAAGGCGGAAATTAGGGTTACATAGATGATAACTAGATATACATAGATGATAACTAGAAGCTTCCTATCTTAAGATAAAACAATGTTGGTATAAATCTTGAGAAATTTACTTATTTCAACTAGTACAAACAGCCATGACGGTGAACGGAGAGGCCCGTGAACTTAATCGTGAGCATGAGCGGACTGAATAAATCTATAACACTGTAACTGATCTGTGACGGTGAGCAATAAAGAGCATTTCTGAGCAGTAAATAACAATATTATTACAGCAGAATTACCTCCTTCTATCTGGGCACAGACCAATTTGCATTAAATCTGACTTAGGGCTACAGCCATTCCCACCGCAGAAAACTAAGTTGTAGAGAAATCAACGTAGCCTATAACATGAACATGCAACGTGCGTGGGTAGACCACATAAAAATAATAATGCATGGGGCACAAGGCCTACTCATAGTACAGATGTGGATACCTGTGGAAACCTGTAACCGCAAGGTAATGACTAGCAATGGAACAATGACTCAATAGTGAGAGCACTAGATATAATACGCAGGAAGGCGAACAGTGTAGCGCGGGGCCACAATTAAAGCACGATAATGACACTTTACACTTGAGATTGAGCCTAACTGCGTGTGAGATCATGTGAGATCAAGTCTTCCTCTTGTTCGAGAGGCCTAACGCTAGGTCCATTTCTTGTTCCTGACGGTCTTCCAGAAGATCAGCAAGGATTTTGGGGTCTGTGAAGTATCTCGGATGGCCGTTGAAGACGATCCTGAATTTCGCTGGTCGAGCAAAGGAAAAAGGAATGCTTTTGGATCTTAGCCTGTCTCTGAGCTCCAGGAAACCTTTGCGGATTGATACCGTATGTCTAGAATAGTCTTGTGTGAAGATGATTCTATGGCCTTCCCATGTGATGGAGTGGTTTCTTCTCGCGAATTGGAGGATCATCTCTACGTGTTGAAATCTAAGTGGTTTGCAGATCAATGGTCTGGGGCCATTAGAGTTCTTGGTAGCGAAGGTGGGGATCCTGTGTGCCCTATCCAATTCAAGGCCGTGTGGGAAGACCAATTTGGTTATCATGGGAATCCATGATTCAAGGAATGCCACGCAGGAATCCGCATCCTTTTCGGAATTCTCTGGAACACCAAAGATCTTGATGTTTCCTCTTCTGTTCCTGTCCTCCAACTCTGCATTGTGGCGTTTCATCTCTTCCGTGGTCTTTTCTAAACTTTTGATTTTGGAGACTGATTGTTTTGATATGTCCTCCACGTAGCTTATTCGTTGTTCAGCCGCGCTCAGGCCATTATTAATTACATTTATATCAGCTCTGATCGCAGTGAGCTCCAGTTGCATCGAGTCGGTATTGGTTTTGGTGGATTTAGAAAGTTCATGTAGATCTGCCATCTTCCTGAGAATCATTTCTATATTGGCTGCCATATCGGCCTTACTTTTGATGGGTGAGTCCAAAAGAGTTTCAGGTTTCACTTTTTTAGGGTTATTCCTGCCCTCTGGATTCGCCATTGCTGCCCGGTAAATGTTGCTGTCGATGTGTGCCTGTGTGAACCTACTCGCTGTAGAGGGGCACGCTGACTGGTGAGGCTGTGCACCTTTGAGGGAAGAGACGGCAGTGGAGCTACTAATACTTCAGATCACGTGATCGCGTTTGCTGAGAACCAGTCATCCGATAGACACTTTAAGGATACACAACTGGCTGTTGAGACTGTGTGCCCTCGTGAAAGGAAGATGACTGAGGATTACTGAGGATTACTTAGGCCCCTGTGGGCACCTTAGTGGGCAGGACCAGGAACCAATGGATGTATGCCCTGATTACTGGTGCACTGAAAAGCAGGAAGAGCAGGACGCAGAAGCCGAACAGTACATAGTAGATGAGGTGTGCTGCACCTGTACTCATGGGTATGGATTTCCTCTTCGGGCGTTAGTGCTTCCCTGTGGTATTGATGCAGACTTGTGGTAGACCTGTGGCAATGAGGCCGGATGTTGATCCCCACATGGGCTTAATCATATAGGCACTGGCACAGGCAACTATAGGTAGATGTGGCAGGTAGGGCTGTTTGTATCTGCTCATGAAAGGGGTTAAGGCACTGTTGTGGCAGAGGATGTTGGTGGATGGGATCATGAGGGGCCCAGAAGCTCACCGTGGGTCGGTGTGCATTCTCCTCGTGAGGATCGCTGATGGCGCCGCCGCCATTTTAGGGTCAGGCGCGTGGAGCTAGGAGAAACATACACAGCCGGTCACTCACTCACCTCCTTCCGACATACAACCGCTGGCCGGGGTTTATCCAGGGCTGAGTGACCCGTACTGCCGGCGGGAGGTCGTAAGATCCAGTGAGAGCACCTCCGGTACACTCGAGGGTCAGGCGCTGTAGATGTGACAGGGCGCCGCCATTTTGGGCAGAGTCCGGGCGAGAGACGCGTGGTCGACCGAAGGCCCGCAAAGTCTCTAAAAAGTGATCATAGACCGAATTCAGGGCATTGGCGTGTGCTGCTTGGGTCCAGTTACCTGATCCTGGGTTTTGGGCTGATTCGCGCCGCTGGAAGCGATGGAAGCACCGAGCTCGCTCTCCCTTTTCCGCGGAGCACTCGGTTCAGGCTGCCATTCCTCCTGCCGTCCAAGCCACGCCCCCCATTTTTCTCGATTTTTATTGCTGGTATATGTGCTCTGAATACTGGGGTGCTACCATCCAGCTCCTAGTGCATGTGCTCTGACCCCTAAAAACATGCAACAAATATTGACTACTCCCTGATCAGCATTGTTTACTTGCTTGGAACGTACTCGTAAGTCTCTAGTAGATGTTACTCTGTGTACTCAGGGCATGAAAGTTAAATGTCACTAGTGGACTGCTTATTTCAGAAAAAATGGTTAACCCAATATACCCTTGTAGGCTTGGGCAATAAATCAAATCAAAGTGAGAATGTCTACAAGGGATTTCACTAGATATCCAACATAGTTTAGATGAATTAGAAAAACTCAGGAGTCAGTTAGATTAATCAGACTCAAACGTGTCCTACTGGACAACCCAGGGCAATCAAATTACAACGACACAAGAGAAAAAGAAAAGGAAGAAAAACACACAACAAACGGAGAGTTCTAGTTGTAGAAATTAAATTTATCTGATTTAAATTAATACTTGATAAATTTGAGAAGGGTACAATTTAAACACAGTTCATATCCGCAAAAGAAGTTATGACAAAGATGTACATCTGAATTGAGGCATACAGTTCATAACTAAAACATCAGCTCCAAAACAGTCACAGAGCAAATATTATCTTAAAAATCAACAAATATTGCTCTAGAGAGGTGGTTTTTTCAAGGAGTTGATGGGACAGTCGACGTTTCGGTCTCTTTCGTTTTAATCCATGGGACCATCTTCAGGACAATTGGTTTTAAGCAGGATATTGAACCTTCTGCCTTGAACAGGGGACAATGATTCAATCTTAGGACAGCGTGCCGTTATAGATAACCAACAGACCAGCCACTCATTCAGTTGGACGAGCAAATGCCAAACAGTGAAGCCAACAACCGGTCTTCCTCTGTACTTTGGAGGTACTAAAAACACTTCCGTTTAATTGTTAGTGGAGCAATACGAGCAGCTATGCGAAACAGCCACGGTGCAGCATTGCCCTCGCCATAGGAGATAATTTCTATGGCGAGAAGGGCATTGTCGTCCCCGTTTCCCCACCCCCAAAAACAAAACAGCAAAGTGGGTTTTGTTTTGAAAATGTAATTTTTTTTTTTTTTTTTTTTACTTTGCCATATGGCTCTCTCATGTTTGGCAGAGCCATACAGCAAAGTCCCAATACATTGGCAGAAACCATCTTGATGGCGGTTCTATTTTTTAGACTGATGATGAACATTTCAAAATTTGAAGGTAACTCTGTCTGGGCGACAAAGTAATTTACTCTGTTGCCCTGACAGATGAAAAACCTGCTGTTGAAATATAAATGAGTCTTAAGTCAGTAAGTAAAACTTTGTCCAGACCAAATGTGGTCCTTGTTTTCGACCCACACTCCATCTCGGACGGCCTTAACATCTGACTTTGACCTGGTCTAGCGTGACCAGATGCCTGCGGTCGGTGCTTTAGCTCATTTTGGCACTGGAAGCATCTAAAACTTTGAACCATATCTCCAGTCCCCTACATCCAACTTTTGTCAATTTGGTGTCTATTTGCTCATTAACATTTTCTTTATTTTCATAAATTGAAGAGAGGTTTATATTGTGTTGTTTTTTCTATTTTTGTAACTGTTTTGTCACTGATAAACGCTTTATACATTTCTCCTAAATCAAGCCTGTCTGCTCTGTGCTACAGCTACCAAGGCTTTCATTTAGGTTTAAATCATTAAGACCTACCTGGACCTAGTAAAGAATAGTTCCATTATTACTTGAAGAGGACTAACATCCACTTCAACTGATCACTGAAGGGTTTGCCCCCGTACTGCCCTCTATCTTTTCTTCATATTCCTTGGATGCTTTGAGAGCAAAGCTGCAGGCCATAAAAATCCATTCCGCCCGTTCTGCCCCCAGTGCATCTCCTGTAGTTTCTGGTGCAACTCCAGAGATTATGAGATCAGCCATGGCTCCAGTTTCCCAGACGCAGTCTATACTGCCAACTTCAGTTTTGGTCCTGGACCAGGCCGCACTTGCTGGCCCTGCAGTGATGATGCATCTTTTGTGCATCAGCCACACCACAAGAGGGCCCATTTTAGAGAGCCAGACACTGATCAGTAAATAGGAACCAGTGATCACAAGGACCTGCATGCACCTACGTATAACCATGTCTTGATGCCCAAAGCAAAGGAAGAGAATGAGGTCTGGGCAGTTACTGATGTAACTTTTGATAGAATGGTACAGCACCCATTGCTACACTCAGTAGTGACCAGGATACTCTTAATTTTAGCCCGTTGGTGCTTTCCCATTATCAGTGATATCTCGCCAACCCCTCTACTATGTGTCCTAAATCATTCACCTAGTGCCTCGTTTTTTTAAGTTGAAGGTCACTGTCAGGGGTGCATATAGGCACCAGGATACATGCATGTCCATATGAAATGATGTACCCAAGCATACAGATTAGTAGCGCTCAAAGCACTGTATTTAAACAAATCTATTATATTGATTTCCTGTGCCTCCTCCAACTTGCACCAGTGCTGAATGGACTGATAGAGATGCAAAGTTTATAGACTGAAAGTAAGAGAGCCACCATAAAAGTGTTTTTAATGTTTTTAAAAACATACAAAAAAGGGAGCGTGACTGGAGCGGCCGAGATGACGGATGCTGTTTAACTAAGATCCTGGACCTCCAAAATGTCCTTCTTCAGCCTCCGTTGCTGCTGGGATATTAAGGCCCTCTGTGATCCTGGCAGGTTTGCAGGTTGCCAACACGCCTGCAACTGAAGAGATACGCTCAATGGCCCTGGAAAGATAGTAAAATATCTTGAATTAGGCTGCTCTATTTCGGATCGCTTGGAGGAGGCGCTGGAACTGCTACTGTCCTTATCCCGATACCTAGGATGGATTCATGCCCTGCCAAGGAGATGGTGGCACAGGTGGGTTGAGGGCAAACCTTGCTCTGCTCCCCTTCTTCCATGGTTGGGCCCCTTCTGGTAACTGGGATGCTGGATTTCAATTTCAACTGCACCGCAAGCTGTGATTCCTTATCAGTTGTGGTTTTGTTTGACCGACACCTCCCTGGACTTTGCCTATGGCCGGAGATCCCAGATATAAACGTGTGCCAGTAGCAATAGCTGGCTTCTCATTCTAGGGGCAAGCTGGCTGACTCTGGAGTGGACCCTGAAGGAGGTGCACTCTAGGGACACTCCTGCTTTGTCGGCAACTGAAGGCAGGCCGCACCATATCAAAACCGGATATTATCAGCTCCCTTTCACCCATAACATGGGGAAGGATAAGGGCTCGACTTCTCAGGGCCGGGCCAAAATGGGCAAGTTTACCATTAACCAATGGGGCACTGCCAGTCATCCAGCGGGCAGTTCACCAGTCCAATGCTCAACTGATTCATCAGACCCAGGTATTATGCAGGCTATCCAAGCCTTGTGGGTAGTGCAGAGACAAAGACTGAGGAAGTATAAGAGGATGTGACCCTACTTCGACTGGACCTGCATAACAAATCAAATCAACTCTCTGAGGCTGAAGGCCAGGTATCTACACTGGAGGATGAAGTGGCCGTTCTTAAATCCATTGTATCAAAACTCCTCTCCTCTACTAAACACTTTGAATCCAGAGCAGAAGATGCTGAAAACCGATCTTAGTGCAACAATCCCAGACTTGTGGGTTCTCAGAGGGGACTGAATCCACATACCAGGAGAAATTCCTGGAATGCTGGCTAAACTCCTGGATTCTCTATGAATCACTCTCTCCATGGTTTGGGATCACATGAGCTCACATACCTCCAGCCCCCAAAACCTTCCATCGGGGAGCAGTCGGCATCTAACATTGCCTGCATCCTCATTTTTCGAGACCAAGATGTAGTACTACTTGAGGCACAGAAAGCCAGAGAACTGTCATTTCAGTTCACACACATTATGATATTTCTCAGCTACACTAAGATAGTCCAGCAATGGCATCAATCTTTCTATGCAGTAAAGCAAAATCGGAGAGTAATGAACCTGCAATATATGCTGATTTTTCTGGCTATGCTGAAAGCCTTCCACACTTCATGGACCTATTTCTTTTAGAGCCCTGAGGAGGCCTGGGACTGGGCGACAGAGAAGAAGGACTTGAGTGGAGGCCTGCTGGAGAACAAGAAGATGAAAGAGCAGACTAGCTGGCGGTTGCGGGGTCTCCCGCAACACCGGTTACAGAGGAGGACGCAATCCCAAAGGGGCCGCGACCAGTCGTGAACGTCCCGCATCATCTGATCCAGCTAGGGGCTCATCTCGAGCCAGCCAACCAATCAGCCTTAGGAACTTTCATCCCTTGGGGGCCATGCAAAGACAGGTTCTGGAATTGATCCAGTGGAATCTGAAACCTGACGTTTCATCTTTGACAGTTATGGATTTATACAAGGGCCAGTAAATATGTAATAAGTAAAAGATCCTGTTAAAGACTTCACTGCAAACCCCACGTTTCATGGACAAGGCTTTTCTAAGATCTTGACATCTTTGATGATTTCACGTGTTCTCTGCAAGACGTGGACACCCACATAATAGGGAGTATATACACACATATCGGCCGCACAAAAGAGACTCGCCGACATTGATATTTTTCTCCTCCCAGCCTCGGATATCCTATGTGGCACTGCAGTGGACATCCTTTCACATGTTATCTCAGACTACTCTCCACTCCTTACTTTGTTGCCTCCCCTCCCTCGACTCACCGGCCAATCTGGCTAATTATTGCCTGGTGGATCCTACATGCTCTAAATTCTTAGCTCCAGAACTGAAGGCCTACTTCGATATCAACCACAGCTCAATCTCATCTGCAGGCACCCTATTGGCAGCCAGTTAGGCCACGATTGGAGCCATGGGCAAATCCTTTCTCTGCCGTAGGGAGCGAGAGAAGCAAGCCCACATGTCAGATTTGGAGATACAAACCCTTTTTCTTACGACACCACTACCAACTCTCCGATGCCAAATGGGGTTGGACGGAGAGTTTCTCTGTGCAAGCCTGTCAGTGCTGGTGGGCAGTGGTTCGTGGGTCGGCGAATATGGAGATAAAACCAGTAAATTGTCCTACTGGCTAGCCACCTGAGATAGGACCTTGAGAATAGTCCCCGAAGTACTCGGCCAGAAAGGAGAGCTATGTTGTCAGGCCACAAGCATCACAGAGAAATTTGCATAATACTATCGTGCTCTATATGCCCATCAACTGAAAGTGAACATAATTGGTCTATCTTGACCGACATCCCCTTACCCTCACACTCACTGATCTAGAAGGAAGGAAATAGGTGAGCCCTTACCCGAGATGAAAACAAGCGAAACACCTAGCCCTTACGGCTACCCTGTCAATTATTATTTCAAATTCCATGGATACTCCTCCCCGTCTACTAGATCTATAAAGGGAGGCTGAAAACAAGGGATCATTCCTCTCAGACCTTGACTTAGCCAACATACTAGTTATTCAGAAACCAGGTCGCCCTCCGGAGCTCTGTTCCTCCTCTAGGCCTATTTCTTGGATCAATGTAAAGATAATAATCTTCTCTAAGGCACTCATTCATAGGCTCCTTAGGACGCTCGCGCATGTGGTTCATTCTGATCTATGTGGTTTTTTTCGGGACACAGCATGCAGCACTATATTGGACACCTACACCTGGCGCTAGCCCGACTCTAGGATACTCATGACCCTTGTGCCCTTCTCCTTGTTGACTTCGAGAAGGCGTTCGATTCTGTCAATAGGTCCTTTCTTGACAGTATTGGAGTGAATGGGCTTGAGGCAATGATTTGTAGCTATGTGGGGGTCCTGCACTTATCTGCACAAGTGCCTATCAACAGCTCTCTTTCTAATCTATTTCCAATTCGCAGAGGTACACGATAAGGCTGTCCCTTGTCACCTCTCCTTTTTGTCCTAGCCATCGAACCCCTAACCCACTTGATTAGATGTGTTTCACAAATGCAGGACTGTCAGTGTGGTAACGGTGACAAAGACAGAATCGCACTCTATGCAGCCAACATTCTCTTATACCTGTGTAATCCCCATCAGTCGGGCCACACTTATTGTGGATCTTTGCCCTTTATGAAAAAGCTTTAGGTCTACATACTAACTGGACCAAATCACTATTGAGCCCTCTCAGAGGAAACGAAGGCATGATGAATTGGCAGAGGTCTATCCCAATACGATGGCACATCTTCCAATGCCTAGGCATATATATTTCATTGGAACCAGCTCAACCTGTGGCCTCAATCTTTCTCCCGTTATATCCAATGTGAAGCGAGACTTTCAAAACGGATCCCACCTTCCACTCCAGTTTCTTGGCAGGATAGCACCATTTAAGATGATGGCCCCCCCCCCCTTCTCTATGTCTTACAAAACTTCCCATTGGTTATCACAGCGCCTTGGTGGCGAAACCATGCATCCATAATATGTTCCTTCCTCAGGGCATGACGCCTTCCTTGCATCACCCTAGACAAATATTGCTAATCTGCATATCAGAGAGGATTGGAAATGGCTGATGTTTGGTTGTACTACTGTGCGCCGCAGCCCCTTATGATTAATGATTGGCTAAGTGGGGGGTGGGGAGATCCGGCCTATAAATTGGAGCTGTCTTTCTTGGTCCTTGGTAACATTTTGTGCGTTCTGTACGGTGGACCTATTTCTCTGTGCCCACCAGATTGGTTTTCTTAACATGGTGTGCTGCGCACTACCGGCTGGGACAGGAAACCAACGCAGCACCATCCATTGTAGGAGGGGTATGTGGCTTCTTCATGTAACACAGCTGGAGGGATTTGTTAAATGGGATAAAATAGGCATTACCTACCCAAGTGATGTCCGGCAAGGTGCCTCAATGAAATCTTTCCGAGAATTGCAATCCCAATTTGCCCATTCCACCATCCAGTTTCATAAGTAGTTACGGTTGAGACACGCACTCATGTACCACCAGAAGTAGATACTGGAGTCCCCGAATTCAGCTACCTAAACGGCAAACTCCTGATGGGCTATCTGGGGAAGGGGTTATTTGCCAGATCCACAAATCATTAGTGATTTGAAGCCCCCAAACAGAAAAAGGAGGGCTATAGAGGACCTCTTGAGGACACCGATTGCAGATATGCAATCATAGGCCCTCCGGTCCTGGCCATTTCTCCTGACTGATTTCATCCAACTCAACTACTTGCACACCATATAACTCACACCTCAATGCTTGCGACAGGCTTGCAAACTGGCTTTACCAGACTGCTCCTGTTGTTTTGAAACCCCTGTTGTTTTGAACCTGATTCAGACTTTTGCCATGTAATGTGGACAATGCGCTATTATTATGAAATACTGGAAGGTTATTAAACTGAGTTGACTCGGCTGTTGGTGAGACCCATGACTTTGTGCCCTAGTATTGCACTTCTGGGTATCCTGGAGAATCTGGCCGGTCCTTGTGGAGAGAGCACACTGGTGGACCTATCCACGCTACTGGCCAAGAGGGACATCGCCTGCAAGTGGAACTCTTGGAAGCCACACAATATCTCGGCGTGGCTGGCGACAATCGATTGGTGCGTGAAACTCTAAGAATCTATTCACCAGGCCCCAGGCTGCCCACGTAATCATTCTAAAATATGGCATCAGTGGCGGAACTCTTTTTCAGCTGGTCAATGGGCATGGTTGTAGTTGAGATGTTCTTTGATATTGATATTTTCTGTATGTTCGGGAGGAAGCCTGCGGAAGGGAAGGTGGGACGGTACTATCATGTTGTTTTGAAACCCCAAATAAAAAAAAAGTGGTTAAACACACAAAACATGATGTGAGGAATGCTTGAAAATAGGCTAAACCAATGCCAATTGCTCAGAATAGCATTCAGTCCCATGTTTTTTTGCCCGTCTAGACAGCGGCCTGCCTTATGCAAGTCAATACTGACTGCTCCTCATGGGAACAATCCATCCTGAACTGTCAGTTGAGGCTCCATCCACAAGGGAACACAAGCAACACCAAACCACTTTTGTCCTTATTGGTTCTCATCAGTGGGGTGTAGCTTGGATCCTGTGGCGCGGTGAGCAAGGCACCTATGCTGCGGCATACCCAGTGGCCATTTAGGGTCTTTTATCAAACATACAAAATAATCAAAACCGCTGGCAGCTGCTCTGGGTAGCATTCCAACACACCTTTTTTCCCGCCTACTGTGCCGCTATAGCTCGGAGATACCTTTTTTGAGTACATTGAGTCTTAAGAGCAGTCACTATTCCATTGCCAATAGTCAAGGCTTAGGAGAGCCTCTACCTTTAACTTTGCTCAATCCACCGACTCCGCCCCCAGCTTTGCGTAGCAGCAAGGTTTTTGTCTGCACGAGTCTCCCTTCAGGCAGCATCAATTAAGATACGTGTGAGTAGTGCCGTTTTTGACGTTTTTTACTTTTACCTTTGAGTTTTTTAGAGACACCATGCTCATATAGGTCTCTCTTTTTAACTGGTAGGATTGATCGCGGCAAAGGTTGAGGACAGGCCGATGCCCAACCCTCCGACTCTACCTTCCATCTCACGTAACGTTTGGTGTCTATTAGAGTGTCTGCCCTGGCGTCATGACTTCATATGTATGTAAGTAGAGACCTCGGCGGTTACCCGACACAGACTTTCGTGCAGGAATATGCTTTGACGCTCTGTCCGCTTTAATCCATAGGACTGACTGGATTTTTTGCCGCCTTACCAATGTTCCCTTACTGATTAAAAACGATATCGTTTCCTGAATGGTTCGGACATTGAATCCCACATTCAGAGGTATGATACGGTTCCGCTTTTTTGTTTATGTGGCAACTGAGAATGCAATTAGAGCACTAAATCTGCATCCCCTTTTTACTCGTTTTCACAGTTTTTACCCTGAGTGGCATCAACGAACCGATGGTCCTTCTGTGAGAACAGCAAGTCTGTTAAAGCACCACGGTGTTTCTCCCCAATTGTGGAGGTATGCCTTATACATTAAGTAGTATATTTTACTTTAATTTGCTTACCACTATGTCACATATGAGGCATGTTTAGAGAAACGGCATGCGGTTTTGCCAGTAGGGTCAATGTAATAAACGCGTGTATGGAAGGCGTAGGTTGGTTTCTCCCTAGAGGGGTACATAATCGACTCATCCATGCCCTTTTATCCATCTGTGTCATTGCGATTTAAGTGAATTGATGTTTTCAGTACAATGGTGATCAGTGACATGCACGCACCATTTATGAACTGTTGATTTTTTGTTCTCCTCTGTAGTTGTGAATATTTATCGGTGAGACTGATCACGATATTCTGCGTGGCATCATCTCCTGTCCTAAGTTTAGAGCCTTTTTGGCCTTTACTCCATGGTAATTATTCCCTTTTTTAATTTTTCCTTTCATGAGTATTTAGAGCTTTAGACGGTTGGATTCAGGCCACCCTTACTAGACTAAGTGCCATTGTTCTTGTTTTTAATTTTTCAGATACTACTGCCCCAACCTTCCCTCCCCAATTCCCGCCCGCATGTCCTGATGAAGACCCCGTAAAAGGACTCAAGATAGCCTATAGACAGGGGTCGAAACGTCGACTGTTTTTTCCTCGGACTTCCGGCACATGCCCCAGACTTTTTTCAAAAATCTGTGTGTGACCGTCGATTGTCATTGTTCAATTGAGTCCCATTGTCTGCCCGGATTCAGGGTTTTTGTATTTTGCATACCATGTATTGTGATTGATTTATAAGGTTACAATTGATTTTGTCTATTGACTGTGCTCACCCTCCTTTCATGTGCACTTATTCTCCTTTCCTTCCCTCTTTCTTGCCCTCCTACGGGGCCATTTATTTATTGTGAATTGTGATTGCCCCATGGCAACTATATGGTGTTGACTAATAAATGCCAATACTGGATATATAGTATTTATGTTGTAATGTTTTGAGTTTTTCTAGTGTGTGTAGGTTACAATACACTGTCCTTGCGGGGACCCCTTTGTTCATGTACCATATAGCGCCCAGGTCCCCGTGACTGCATGGGTTCAACCCCCCTTTTTGTAACGCCCTTTGAGCAGGTGCTGACCTGCGAGGTTTCTACTAATTGATTTAGCAAAACCATGGTGGAATCGGAATTACTGTCTTATACAGAGGAGTACATTAATCAATTAACTAAGGATCTATCTACTACATTTTTGTCTACTTCTGCCCCCATTGTTGATCTTACTCTAAATGATAAGATATCACGTTTAGAAAGATTAGAGAAAAAGCTTATAAGAACACGGCTACATGGGCATCTCTTTACTAGATACCTTCAAGAAAACATAATTCCGGTAGGTCTACAGATTAAGATAGAGCCTGCAATTTTTGTGGACGTACCGAAATTTAAAGAAGGTTTCAGGGTAACACTGTCTATCTGTATTTGATTTCATTGATATTATGAATCTAGTAACAGCTGATATTGCGCTTACAACCTCATGTTTTGAGAGTTGCGCGCCTCTACTGATTGTTATTGTATCCATATCTAAGCACTAGTGTTCCCACTGACAGATCTGCTGAAACCCTTGTCATTATATTCATTATGATCCTGCCCGGTTTCAACCTCCTGTGTGAGAGTTGCACGGGGGCTAGACTCATCAATATCTCGATCAAATGTAATGGCTGAGATGACCTTCCTTCTTCTTTTTGGATTGTATTAAAATCTGTAATGTTGCTTATTTCCTCATTTTCTTTCGTTGATGTGTTACGAACTGTGATTGTATCCATAGCGAGGCACTAGTTTCCCCATTGACAGAATTGTTGTAATTCGGTTTTTTGCATTAACATCTATCCTGATCCTGACCGTTTTCAACCTCCTGTGTGAGAGTTGCACGAGGTTCAGAATCAATATAACTCCGTTTTAAATGTAAGGGCTGTGTAGAATATAATTGTACATTCTTCCAATTTGATTGTTTTTGATCTGATTCTCAGAAGTCAGTCTGCTTTCCAATTGAAAAACAAAAACGTGTAGCGAGCAATGTAGTCTTTTTTTAGCCTCTACCTTTAACTTTGCTCAATCCACCGACTCCGCCCCCAGCTTTGCGTAGCAGCAAGGTTTTTGTCTGCACGAGTCTCCCTTCAGGCAGCATCAATTAAGATACGTGTGAGTAGTGCAGTTTTTGACGTTTTTTACTTTTACCTTTGAGTTTTTTAGAGACACCATGCTCATATAGGTCTCTCTTTTTAACTGGTAGGATTGATCGCGGCAAAGGTTGAGGACAGGCCGGTGCCCAACCCTCCGACTCTACCTTCCATCTCACGTAACGTTTGGTGTCTATTAGAGTGTCTGCCCTGGCGTCATGACTTCATATGTATGTAAGTAGAGACCTCGGCGGTTACCCGACACAGACTTTCGTGCAGGAATATGCTTTGACGCTCTGTCCGCTTTAATCCATAGGACTGACTGGATTTTTTGCCGCCTTACCAATGTTCCCTTACTGATTAAAAACGATATCGTTTCCTGAATGGTTCGGACATTGAATCCCACATTCAGAGGTATGATACGATTCCGCTTTTTTGTTTATGTGGCAACTGAGAATGCAATTAGAGCACTAAATCTGCATCCCCTTTTTACTCGTTTTCACAGTTTTTACCCTGAGTGGCATCAACGAACCGATGGTCCTTCTGTGAGAACAGCAAGTCTGTTAAAGCACCACGGTGTTTCTCCCCAATTGTGGAGGTATGCCTTATACATTAAGTAGTATATTTTACTTTAATTTGCTTACCACTATGTCACATATGAGGCATGTTTAGAGAAACGGCATGCGGTTTTGCCAGTAGGGTCAATGTAATAAACGCGTGTATGGAAGGCGTAGGTTGGTTTCTCCCTAGAGGGGTACATAATCGACTCATCCATGCCCTTTTATCCATCTGTGTCATTGCGATTTAAGTGAATTGATGTTTTCAGTACAATGGTGATCAGTGACATGCACGCACCATTTATGAACTGTTGATTTTTTGTTCTCCTCTGTAGTTGTGAATATTTATCGGTGAGACTGATCACGATATTCTGCGTGGCATCATCTCCTGTCCTAAGTTTAGAGCCTTTTTGGCCTTTACTCCATGGTAATTTTTCCCTTTTTTAATTTTTCCTTTCATGAGTATTTAGAGCTTTAGACGGTTGGATTCAGGCCACCCTTACTAGACTAAGTGCCATTATTCTTGTTTTTAATTTTTCAGATACTACTGCCCCAATCTTCCCTCCCCAATTCCCGCCCGCATGTCCTGATGAAGACCCCGTAAAAGGACTCAAGATAGCCTATAGACAGGGGTCGAAACGTCGACTGTTTTTTCCTCGGACTTCCGGCACATGCCCCAGACTTTTTTCAAAAATCTGTGTGTGACCGTCGATTGTCATTGTTCAATTGAGTCCCATTGTCTGCCCGGATTCAGGGTTTTTGTATTTTGCATACCATGTATTGTGATTGATTTATAAGGTTACAATTGATTTTGTCTATTGACTGTGCTCACCCTCCTTTCATGTGCACTTATTCTCCTTTCCTTCCCTCTTTCTTGCCCTCCTACGGGGCCATTTATTTATTGTGAATTGTGATTGCCCCATGGCAACTATATGGTGTTGACTAATAAATGCCAATACTGGATATATAGTATTTATGTTGTAATGTTTTGAGTTTTTCTAGTGTGTGTAGGTTACAATACACTGTCCTTGCGGGGACCCCTTTGTTCATGTACCTTAGGAGAGCTAATGGCGCACAAAACAGCGTGATGAGAACCTCTCACTAGACTAAACATAGCGCCTCACAGGCCTTTTATACTGTGGTTTGGGCCTTGAACCGTCAGTGAGGCACTAAGTGCAAAACAAAAGCAAACAATTGCACACAATTCTCAGCTTTAACTCTCTAAAGTAGTATCCAGAATTCTTCTTAGAGAGGAGCAGCAAGATTTCTGGAAGTTTGACTGAGCCCCAGTTTCTAACAAGCTTCAAACTGGCAGCCACCGGTCAAGTAAGCCTTCGTTGCACCTACTTTTAGATGCACCTATATTTCAACAAAGGTGATGAAGTCTTCTTTTCCATCTTTAATGTTGCATGATATTCATTGTTTTTGTACGCAGTATGCCCACAGTTATATCTGTGGGAAATGCAGGGAGCATCTTGGCACAAAACTGGGAACCGTGTTGAAAGAGAAAGTCAGAAATCCTAGCTCCTGTCCTACAACCACTAACCTTGAATTTCAGTGCCCTCAGAGTGGACCTTCTCCGATTCTGGATATTAAGTCTGTTCAAACCGGAAGCACGGATGTCTAGAGTGTGCGGGGGTGATCTTACTTTAGAAGACAGTGTTTGATGTACTTAAGCGAAGTGTTCTGCATGCAGCTATCATATCTCTAGCCTAACCCGTCACAATTATATTATCATGTTTAATCTCCCTCCTACTGTTTTTGTATTATGCCCAGTGATGCTTTTCAAAGACCAAGTTTACTGACAGCTGAAATGTGAAAAGATATGTATTCTCGGTGGAATCGATTGCTTTCTCGCAAAATCATGATTTGAAGAAATAAAGTGAATAGTGAATTGAGTTTGTGTTACATTTTGAATGTGTCACCACAAAAATCTTAAATTCTTTGTGCTGCAAATGTGCTTTTTTGACAGATTCTGAGGCACGAGGAGTTTGAGGAGGGCTGCAAGGCTTCCTGCAACGGGTAAGGAAGTGGATGTGGTTGGTGAAAGACCCAGCAAATGTATTTTGGAAGCACATATTCTGCAGTGTTTTTTTTTGCTTTTTAATATCTTCATTTGCATTTCGTCAAACGTACAGGTGACAGAAAAGGTATAGAAAAAAAACATATATGAGGCAGGGACAAGTGACCAATACATGCACGACGAGGGTTACTTTGCAGTTTGGTGGAACAGTGGCCAACCATGACTAATATTAGGCCCGTGCAACAGGTAAAGAATAGCAGAGCTGCAGTGGATTGTTATTGTTTCTGTGTATAGTTCCAGTGAAAGGGACCGAGCGAGGAGCACTGGAGGCCTGCATGCAGCTTCAAAGTGGCACAAGTTCTTCCCTACGCTGCCACAAGTACCAGTGTCCATTGTTTTTATTAAGCATTTCGTCAGAGCCCTTCCCTTGACACTGTAAGGGCTGTGGTTTATTCGAGATAAAGGCAACAGTAGTGTACTGTTACTGCTGTCTACAATTTCTTGGTTCTAGCTCCAATTGCCTGATGGGATCAAAGACTAAACTCAACTAGTCCATCTAGCCGGATAGTCAACATTATTTGTAACATAACCACTTGTAAATGAGATTCTTCCCAGACTAAATTCAAAAGTACGGACCTCCTGAAAGCTTCTAATTGACCACTCTGCGATCCTTGCTCATGCTGGGAAGGTTGAGGTCTAGGCCGTCAAGTAACCTTTATCACAGGAAAGCTTCTCGTACACATTTTGATGAAGTACTGGAAAACTTCATAATTAACTGTGCAAAATGCCCGCCCCATTTTTAGGTTTCACCTGAACATCGCTTGTGCCGTGCTTCCGAAAAAACAAATAATCTTAAAAGGGGCTTAGAAACCTGTCTATTACTGACCTTTACTTACACTTGGTTGGAATCAACATTGCTCTAATTTCCATGCTTCTGATTGGTCAGCATGCAGTCTTTGATTTTGCACATCTTCCTGCTTTTCATGTACATGCCGTGGAGCTTGGCCCAAGTACAGCTTCCAGTCACTGACTGAGGCCAGTATCCTTCCACTTGATACCTCCTTTGGTAGGCACTTAAAAAATATTTTTTTGCTATCTAGCGCTCCATACAAGTGCATCCGCAGGCTCTCTTCTACCCTGCACTCCTACCACATCATTCCCTAGCACCCTCCCCCACTCTGTATTTTTTCAAATTTGATTAGTAATGTACTTTATGCCAGTGGCTTTGTACAAGTGTTTATTTTATTGGAAGTCTCCATACCGTGTTTAACAGAGGTAGCGGGTACACACGCACACATACTCTACTGGTGCCCCCTCATTATAATATTGTGAGACTTGATAGGCTAAAAAAGACAGGGGGAGGTATAGCCTGCATTTGTATTTGTATTGTATTTGTATTTGTATTGTTTATTTGTAGAGCGCAGCTATCGCTCCGAAAGAAGCATCCTGGCGCTAACTAGACAATGTGCATACAGTTGCAGATACAATACTAGATAGTGGCCATTACGTAATCATCTGGAAGGTTAAAGATCCAGGTTTTAAGATGCTTCCTAAACTGGTTTTCCTGAGTCAGAAATCTAAGGTTCTTAGGCATTGAATTCCAGGCTTTGGAAGACAGGAAGGTTAGGGTCTTACCCCCCTTGGTTTTGTAATTAAATTTGGTCAATTTTATCAGGTTGTCGCCTGAGGATCCTAACATCCTGGAAGGGTTGTAGTGGGGGTAACGCCTGATGAGATACTTCGGACCTGTGCCGTTGAATGCCCGAAAGGCGACGATCAGAATTTTAAATAGGATCCTCTTATCCAGAGGCAGCCAGTGAAGGGTCCTCAGAGCAGCCGATGCTGAAGATTTCCTCGGCAATTTGAGGACGAGTCTGGCAGCTGCGTGTTGCACGCTTTGGAGTTTTTTCAGCGTGTTTTTTTTAACACCTGCCATCAAGCCATTACAGTAATCGAGGCGTGCGAGGATTAAGGCCACTGCCACAGCCTTTCTTGAATCAGTGGGCAGGAAGTCAAAAAACTTCTTTAGAGATTTTATAATGCTAAAGCAACTTCCTGCCACATTCCTTGCATGCTGCTCAAATGATAGCTCGGTGTCAAATAGGACACCTAGATTTCTTGCTGACACCACAGCATGTGGGGGAGCAGGGGAATCCTCCGGCCACCATTTACTCGGACAGAAATGGGGGGTTTTTCCCATAGGAAGGATCTCGGTCTTATTGGCATTGCATTTAAGATGGTTCTCTTCCATCCAAAGAAAAACATCCTCAAGGCAATTCTTGAGGTTTTGTTCCGCATTGGTGGAGTTCTTTTCAAGGGGTACAATAAGTTGAGTATCATCGGCATACGATGTCACCAGTATGCCGTATGACTCAATCAGGGAGATGAGAGGAACCATAGAGGAACCACCGATCAGATCTTGAAGTTGGCCAAATTCAATCCGACCCTCTAGAATCATGCGAATACCTAGGTCTCAATATAAGATCAGCTAACAATCAAGGATTCAACTTGCATGCCCTTTATCACCCACCAGGTAATAATAATATGACCTTCATAGACCAGCTAATGGAGATCAACACAGCTAACTCTAGCACTGAAGCAATTAACATATTTCTTGGGGATTTTAATCTACACTGGAATGACAATAACGACAAACAGTTCAACGTGCTTAAAGACTTTTTATCTGATCTAAACCTATCCCAAGCATGCACACAATCAACTCACTGGAAAGGAGCAACGTTGGACTGGATAATTTCAAAAAAAGATAATAAGTCAGTCCTCTCAATAGAGCCGTGCGACTGGTCAGATCACCATGCCATAACCTTCCTGATACCCACATGGAAGAAGATAAAGAACACACAATCTATGAAAATCAAAAGATGGATGCGAGATACTAGAGATGCAAACATGGAACTACTAATTGAAAGCTGCGAGAAAGACCTAAATCTACCTCACAACTTGCAGAATGTGAATGATCTAACTAATCACTACACTACTACAATAACAAAAATAGTCAACGCCACCATACCACTAAAACTGAAAAGAGTTACAGAGAAGGCTAAAAACCCATGGTTCAATGGGGCATTGAATGATGACAGGCGGACATTGAGACTTGCGGAAAGAAAATGGAGACAACACCCATTATCCCCCGAACTGAAATCCCTCAGAAAAATCAGAAATGAAAACAACAAAAAGATCCTCAAATCCAAGAAGGAATTTATTAGAGCTGAACTGGATAATGCCAAAAACAGACCACGGAAAGTATTTGAGATCATAAAACAACAATCAAATAAGCTGGCCAAATCTGCCCAAGAAATAAAAAAAACGCAACTAAGCTGCGAAGAATTCGCAACCTTTTTCACCGACAAAGCCGACACGCTGGA
Source organism: Lissotriton helveticus (assembly GCF_964261635.1). NCBI lineage: Eukaryota > Metazoa > Chordata > Amphibia > Caudata > Salamandridae > Lissotriton > Lissotriton helveticus. The sequence continues at coordinate 315,656,089 of NC_136061.1, forward strand.
AAGAGAACTCAGGAATGCAGCAGACAACCTTGAACACCATACACCATCATTGAACATTACCTCAGAGAAAAGTGGATAGTTTGAAGAAAAACAAGGCACAATGGGACACTTTCAAACTATTGGATCAGAACACCATTGCCAAAACGCTATCAGACATCAAACCCAACAATCACTACAACGACCCGCTACCAACAAAATGCCTGAAAGAAATCTGCCATTCCGAGATTCCAAGATGGACAGAAATTATAAACGCCTCCTTATCCCAGGGGAGCCTTCCAGAATGCCTTAAAACAGGTTAAGTAGTCCCGATTATCAAAAAACCTACAGCGAACCCTGCAGATCCAAATAAATATCGCCCAGTAACCAACATCCCTCTTCTTGCCAAACTAATAGAGAAGTGTGTGCAAAACCAATTGAGCCAACACATCGACAATTTCTCACTATTGGATGACTGCCAATCGGAATTCAGAACAGGACACAGCACGGAAACGGCGATCTTACACATAGTCGATGATGCACTTCAGGCACTAGATCACAATCGAACGTGTTTACTTATCCTCCTTGACCTGTCATCTGCATTTGACACGGTTAATCATGAAAAACTACTGAACAGACTCCATGAAAGGATGGGAATATCTGGTAAAGTGCTGAAATGGTTTGAATCCTTCCTACAGAATAGAACCCAAAGATTCCTGGTCAACCAATCTCTATCACCTTCATGCCCTAACGTAATTGGATCTACATTATCTCCGTCACTGTTTAAACTGTATATCGAACCCCTCACAGAAATTCTCCGAAATTCCAAAATATCCTACCACATGTACGCGGATGACACGCAGATATACTTCAAGATCACATCCTTGGAAGACATCAACATAATGAACGAGGCCCTAAAAATGACACTAAAATGGTTAACTATCAATCATCTGAAGATAAACGCACATAAAACAGAATTCTTACTAATCTCGCCACAAAAGAAACAATCTGAAGTGAAGGAATGGTCCAAACTGATCACGGCGTTAAACTGCACCCCCACCCTAGTTGACTCAGCGAAATCACTAGTAATCACACTGGACGAGAACCTCGACATGAAAGCCCACATCAAAGCAATGGCAAAAAGCGCCCGTCTTCATCTGAACTATTTAAGAAAAATGAACCCATTTTTATCTGAAGCGGATCTAAAACTAGCAGTGCAATCATTGGTCATTTCGAGGATCGAATATGGAAGTATAACATTGGCAGGGCTACCAAAATTTCCACGGCACCAATAAAAGCATGCCTCAATGTGGCGCAAGACTTATCATTGGAACGAGGAAATTCGACCATATCTCCCCTCACCTGAAAGCATTAAACTGGCTACCTTACGAAGCCAGAATTCAGCTAAAGATGGCATGTATCACCCACAAAGCTCTTCATTTCAACACACTAGATACCTTGCTCAAAAAATTTAACTATCTGGAGGAAATAGACCAGAAGTGCCAAGGAACTGGTGCTGAGACACCCATCTTCAGGAAGAAAAAAACCTATGATCGAGCGTTCTCGGGATCGGCCCCTGGAATCTGAAACTCACTTCCCCCGAATATCAGAAAAATTCAAAATTCAGCAATTTTTAAGAGGGAAACCAAGATCTTTCTAATGAGTAAATTCCTTCCATAGGAATGATAGCTCGGCACTAACTCTTTGAATCAGAGACGACCAAGATATACCCTTGACTGGAGAATATAGAAGGCACAGGAAAAGACTCATAAAAACAATTATATACAGGAAGACCTAGTACACCACATATAGTTACTACCTAACCTACTTCAGGTCATTGTTTAAGTATTCCTCGTTAACCCTCTGTATTAGTATACCCAACTAAATTTGTTTACTATAATCTCGTTATACAAGATTGACTCTATTATCCCTCATGTAATGTTAAGCGCTCTGATACCCAAGGGTCTTGTTCGCGCTATAGAAAACTGTTTAATAAATAAATAAATACTCATAATATAACCATGCATTCGCACACACGCGCGCACGCACATACACACACAAACACATTCATACATTCCCAAACATTCATACATACACGCTTGCAATCACCAAACAATTTAAAAACAAAACGCACACATACCTGCAGCCAGCTCTGCGCTGCCTCGGCTGTTCAAGAAGGCTTGGAACTGCTCACTTCCCTCATTGGCTGACCTAAGGTCAGCCAATGAGGGAAGGCAGCAGTCCCAACGTCATCACAGAGAGGGATGGGGTCAGTGAGACAACTGACCGCCCCCCCATTCTGTGAAGAAGTATTAATGATTGACACTGGACCCTGGGCGCTTCAGTGCTTAAAACTGAAGCGCCCAGGTGCGAGGCAATCAGTGACGCTACCCCTCGTCACTGAGGGGAGGGCCTTAGGAACCTTTGCTGAGTTGAGAGCGTCACACCCACCGGAGCTGTGACTTTCTCAGCCATCAAAGTTCAGTTCAGGCAGCCAAGAGCCAGTGCTAAATGCGCATGTCTGGCTCCTAGCTGTCTGAACTGAAAGTGAACAGTGTCAGACACTGTTTGTACAGGGCACAAGGTGGAAGGGCGTGGCCCCTCCGCCCAAGTGGACTGGCCGCGCCTGTGTTCAAATCTTTGTTCGGGTGGGTGCAAGTGTTTATTTTAAATGGCATTTTGTTGCGATGATATCGCACTTACATTCAGAAATCCTAACTTCGGGAATGGTTCAACTTTCGTGTCAGTGGCTCTATGCATGTGATTATTAGCTGTGTGTCCTCTCACGGAGTTTATTAATTTTCTCAGCACGTTTTTTCAATTTTTAAAATGCACTGCTATGTAAAATGTAAAACAAAACATTGACAAACCCAATAGATTTCACAAAGGCAAATACTATTGGCTTTACCAATGTTTGTTTCATCTCTCATTTATTTTTCACCACATCCATATTTCTCCCTGTCTGGCCTGCCTTTACTGCCCTCCTATCACCCTCTCGCCCCTTAAAGCCTCCTTCGTACCTGAAGAAAGATTGTGGCAGCATTCCCCAGCAGATTCTTTACCCCTGCTTTTCTTGGAATGTCCAGGTGATGGAGGCCTATGCAACTTCTACCGGCCCAATATTATGCTGCTGCCGCCAGTTTTTGGAAGGTAGCAATTACATCCCAAACTGCAGAGAACTGAAAGACTTTCTCACCCACCCTTTAATGTTATATTTCTTCTGCTCAGATAAATATTTACTCCGACTGCAACACATCAAACTCCTTGTCCATGAAATAACCACCACACTCTAAATCTAATTGAGCAGGAGAATTGATTCAGCTGTGTTTGTCCTTTTTGTAGCCCATACGATGGCAAATGGAGCAAGACCATGGTGGGCTTTGGGCCAGAGGACGATCATTTTGTGGTAGAGTTGACCTACAACTATGGTTTGGGAGAATATCGACTTGGCAACGACTTCTTGGTGAGTAGCCATAACAGACCTTCTGTTCCTTTGCAAACTGTTCAAACAAGGAGTGTGGCAATTTCATCCCAACTTGCTCCTGTATGCCTTACTGTACACCCACTGTTCAGTGTATTCCTGCTGCTCCATAAAGCATAGTGTGTTTCTGCAAATACATATAGCAGGGCTTTGTTTCAGCCCTCTACTTTCATTGACCTTTTCATTTGTCATTCACTTTTTGCTTCCCCAGAATGCAGCATGGGGCAATGGGTCAGCTCACTTCAGCCTGTCGCTCTCTTGCACTATTAGTGAAAGCAGTTTGCACATTCTCCTATAAAGAAGTACCTTTCAGCAGTGATAGGGCTAATGCTTTAATTAGCCATTGTTTTCCCCCGTTATTTATCACCTTTTAATTTTTAGCCATCCATGTGTGTTTTTTAAATTTAGAAAATGTCTTTTTCTTCAAATTAATACACAGCCCTTCTATGTCAATACATCAATCTTGCAGGCTAGTCATTATCATATTCTTCAGTATCTTCAGTGAGACTTGCGTTGACAACTCAGATGCCACAACATGCTATTAAATTAGGTAATAATTTGAAACGCTTAGCATTAATTAATAAGCTCATATGAACATACAATTAAAATAGAAATATGTATGGTTGACCATGATCATGATATTCTTTTACCACTACTACCTCCAGTTGAAAGTGGAGTTGGACTTAGTGTTTTAATTCTTCAGGGGTAAGGCTGACCAATAGCATGTCACTAGTTAATGATATCTGTGAGCAAGACCAACTATTATTTGTGTAAATCAGCCCCTTCAGATACCTCTCCTCCTTTGTTCCAGGTAATCTATTTAAGGAAGTCCACCTCCCACTCTTGTGTGTCGGATACTGGTCCCCCTTTCTTGGTATTCAAACCCCACTTACATTATTGGAATTGGTCTTCTCCCAGAGTTATAGCAGGGCCTCACCCCATCTACAGGTATGTTCCTCTCTTCCCAGAGCTATGCAGTTTTCCTTACACATTGTGTCCAACTTAGTTTCTGCCCAACTGAACCCATTTCTACGTACACAGGTCCTCTGGAGTTATTCCATATTAATGAAGCAAGTAAGGGTTCTAGTTCATGATTGTATCTTAGAGGTATCTTGTATGATAATATAATGATGTCACGTAGCATGAACATTTTAGTGAGGGCTGATGTGGAAAGGGAGGACAGGAAGACGTGGTTGCCAATCCACAGTAACATGTTTATAAAAGAATTTAGAAACTCCAGCCACAGAATAGCTGCCTACAGGGATCCCTTCCAACTGATTTTAAAGCTTCTCCTTCAAGCTAACACATTCAAAAATTCTGCCAGAGCACAGCCCCATAGAGGAAAAGAGGGAGGTAAACAGGAGAGACCATAATAACATTACAAGATTAACACAGGGTGAAGCAGCTGCGCGCTACAATTCCTGATTGATTGACAGGTACCCTACGCATTGTGCTCAGTGATAGCTCTGTCAGCATTCTTCATGACTGACTTGATAGCTTATAAAGCGCACTATTTCCGAGGCGTCTTGGCGCTAAGGTAAGTGGATCTTAGGGCTTTAGGAAGAGCCAGGTCTTTATCGACTACCTAAAAAGAGCCCTACTTGATTGTAATCTAATCGTCAGGGGGAGGGAGTTCCACAATGTGGCTGCTTGATACGAGAAACCCTTTCCTCCCCATCTTGCTCTCCTTATTTTAGGGACGTGAACCAGTCCTGCATTAGCGGACCTGAGACAGCGTTGCGGCTGATATCGGCGAAATTGAGTTTGAATGTCCGCAGCTCCTCCTTCATACAGAGCCTTATGCACTAAACAGAGTGCCTTAAAGTCCACTCGCCGCTGAACTGGTAGCCAATGGAGCTGCTTAATACTAGCAGGCGTGGGGTGATGTTTGAATAAATCAAGCAAAGCCCGTGCAGCAGCTTTTTGGAGTGACTGATGTTTGTTAATCTGCCCTTTGTCAGCTCCTACATATAGAGCATTGCAGTAGTCGACTCTGGAAAGAACCAGAGCACTGACTACTGTTTTCCTAAGTGATAAAGGAATTAATGGCAGAATTTTACGCAGGACTTTTAGTGTAAAGAAACATGCAGAGGAGGCTTGATTTATTTGTGGGGCAAACTTCAGATCCTTGTCAAACACAAAACCAAGGTTCCTAGCCTTGGACACCGGGACCGAGCTGTTGCCCGCCACCGGGGACCCCCAGGATTGATTACATACAGAGGTTCTTTGACCGAACTCGATGACCTAAGTTTTTTCAGTGTTAAGCTTCAGGAAATTCGAGTTTATCCATGCAATCACACCCGTGAGGCAGTTACGAAACTTGTCATCTGTTAACTCCACACTTTGCGTGACCGACACCATTAACTGGATGTCATCTGCATACGACACCAGCGTAAGGCCATGATCTTTGATTAGTCTTGTCAATGGTGTAGGGTTTTAATTGCTTTGCCAATGTTTTCCTCCAAGATGTCTTGAGGTTTATGAAATATCTGGATACCCATATATTTGAAGGAGCTTGGCTCCCATCTCAAATGCTCTCCTGGCTGCACAACTGGGTCATCTAAGTTGATCAATCTAATTGGGTACACGCACATCTTTGCCCATTTAAGACCTGATATGCTACCAAATTGCTCTAATATTTCAGTTGTGCAACTGAGTCCCCTCCCCAGCTCCTTGGGATATATCAGCACATCGTCTGCATATTGTGATTTTATGTATCATATCCCTGCTACATTAATCCCTAATAAATTACCCTCTATGCAAAAGCAGATCGCTGGGGGCTCCATCCCCAAAGCAAACAGTGGTGGGAGGGGACAGCCCGGTCCTGTACTTCTTTCAATCCTGATAGAGTCTGAAATAATTTCCCCTATCTTTACTATGGCTATGTGTCAGTGTAAAGTATTTTTAGCCATTTTTCAAGCATGTCCAAAAATCCCCAATTTTCCATAACTGTAAATAGGTATGCCCAGCTGATTGTATCAAAAGACTTGACACCATATGTGTTTTGTAGGTGTGACATTTTATTTGATGACTTAAGTTGGTGTGCAGTTGCCTTACCTGTCCACCTCAGTTAGTCGGGCCTAACAATCGTTGGGACTAACTGATCTAAGATCTGCATTGGTTCTTCAAAGTTTGCCATGGTCTTTCTAATATCATAGGTTGTCCCAACACATGACTCTTTCAGCACGACTTTGAAGACCTCCCATTCATTAGTTGCCACTGCTGCTGTTTCTATTTTTGCCTTATTGTACCGATGTATTTCCTAAACTCCTATGGTCCTAAAACTGGGTTCATCTAGCACAATTAGCTGCAGTCACCATGTTGGGATAGCAGATCTATTGTGCCTCCGTGCAAGGTGTACGAGAAACGGATTATGATCCGAATATGATCTACTGAGATAATCAGCATAAGACACCTGGGAGAGAATGGTTTCGCTATATATCTTGTATGATCTAACATGTAGGTCATGGATAGATGAGTAAAATGAGTACTTAACTGAGTCAGGCTGAGCATTTCTCCAAACATCTATCATTGCTCAGTGTGCCTCTATCATTGCTTTCCAAGTTGCCAAAACCTTAGCTATCCTCATTGTTTTGGCCATGACCAACCATGGATATGACCTATTCTTGATGACATCTTCCCTCCATTAAAGTCGCCTGCCAGTATTATATGGGAACCTGCAAATTAGGCTACTTCAGCTGTGAGGTATCATAGAATTGTCCCTGGCCAAATCTATGGGGGCACAGATGCTACCCAGTAAAACCTCTACCCTGTCCAGCCTACCCAGTAATAGGACATTTCGTTCCTCTGGGTCTATGATCTGCTTCAAAAATGCAAAAGCAATTCCAGGTTATCAAAATACCTCTGGCAAACGCTGAGTATGCAGTGCTAAAGTGTTTCCCCACTCCACCGTCTTTTATGTTTAATGATCTTAGCAGACTTTAGGTGTGTCTCCTGGAGTAAAGTTATGTCCACTCCTCTGCTTCCCAAATATGTATGGATGTTATGTCGTTTAGGGATCTTATTTAGACCTTGGCCATTCCCAGTTAATATTTTATATCTATTCGGCTTTCCTAGTGGTGTAGGATTGTTCATTGCCAGTGTGCATTACAAAAATGCAGTAGTGGAGTGTGTCTTCCCTGATTCTTGTGGCTCTTGATTGATTGATTGATTGATTGATTTTAATACTTATATAGCGCATGCTGTCACCCTACGGGTATCCTGGCGCTTCAGACTAATAAGAATTGACCAGAGTGGAGGAAGTCACAGCGGAAAGATAGAAGGGAGGGAATTAGACCTTGGGATAGAGCCAGGTTTTTAGGTTCCTACGAAACTCTAACAGAGAGTTAAATTGTCTATGGTTCTGGGAGAGGTTGTTCCACAGACGGGCACCAACCACACTAAATTCCCTTCCTCCTGACCTAGAACGTTTAAATCTGGGGACCGTCAGTAGACTGGCACTAGAGGAGCGAAGCTGCCTTATGGGTTGATACCATGTGAACTTTTCCTGCAAATGAACTGGGCCTAGCTCATGCACCGCTCTAAAGACCAAGCAAGGAGACTTAAAGTGAACCCTTTCCTTAATAGGCAGCCAATGTAAGTCTCTCAGAGCCAAAGTTGTAGAGGAGCACCGTTGACATCAAAGGGCCAATTTAGCTGCTGCAGACTGGACTCTTTGCAATCCCCGAAATATGTATTGTGGAGCCCCCAAATACAAGGAGTTGCAATAATCCAGCCTGCTTACCACTGTGCTTCTTACCACCAATGAGCGTGACTCTGTTGGTAGTAGAGGGATCATTTTTTACGTAACATACGTATTAAGGCGAAGCACACGCTGGCGGTCTTATTTGCCTGTGATTCCATCAATCAACACCCCCAGATTACATACCTCACTGACCGGGAGTAGTGATTCCTCCTCTGGAGTAAGTCTAAACTCAGATGGTAATTGTCTAGACATCCTAGCAGAAGAGCAGTACACCACCTCAGTCTTTCCGCTATTAATTTGTGAAGAATTTCTTCTGAGCCAGTCAGTCGTCCGCCGCATACATTGCTGGAACATGTCCAGAGATATTGCATTGTCACCTTCTAAGGAAAATGCCAATTGCGTGTCGTCTGCATAATTTACTAGGCTGACTCCAGAAGACTTTATAATGGGGAGCAGGAGCTGCAAATATACATTTAAAAAAAAAAAAATTAAATATGTTTATTGCGGAAAACAAGAACATAAAAGACATATTCCAGGCCCATCCAAAACACAGGCATTTTGATTCAAATTTGACCAAAGTCCACATTCAGGATAAGACACAGCCTTCTGGCCCACATCCCGGAGGCCGGGCGGCGTAACATTGAGGAATGCCACAGAGAAAAACATAACCAATTATATAAACACGCCAGGATTTCTAACAACCGCAGTTTCCGTTTTTTATTTTTTTATTTTACCCCCTTTATTCGTGTCATTCATTCCCTTTTCCATGTCTTCCATGTAGCCTACCTACCACCCATCCGCACAGGTGGTTTTGCAATACGAACCCCATCAAACACCCAACAACTAAACACTCCCCCTCCCCCCCCCCAAAACGCGGCATCGTCAATAGAGTACATGCAAGAGTCAGGTTACTTTCTCACGGCCCGATAGGGTGCAGACCTCACACTTACAGTCATTTCTTTGGGACACAAGACAACGTATAGGGTTACAAGATAGGGAACATCAGTGCGCGCCCATCGGGGCACTACCCCAACACAGGTCCCTCCGTCGCACCTCTCACCACACCCTCTTCGGAATCAGAACCCTCAGGGGTGAACAATTCGGCACTAGTGGCATCCGAGTCATTATCCGGCATCCCCTCAGCACACATCACCCTCCAAGCCAGGAGGTCCTCCTGCAGTCTCTCATCGCGTCGCGTGCGCTGCATGTGTGTTTCTTCAGCCAGGGACCACTCCCGAACAAGCTGCAAATATACATTAAATAGAATAGGACTAATCGCAGATCCCTGCGGCACCCCATGGATAACTGGGGATTTACTAGAGGAGAAAGGTTCTAAGGTTACTACCTGCTGTCTTCCTACTAGATAGGATTGAAGCCATTGCAGTGCCCGTCCTCTCACTCCTATCCTCTTAAGTCTCTCCACTAGAATGGGATGATTCACCGTGTTGAATGTGGCCGACATATCGAGAAGCACTAGAACAGTAGCATTCCCGTTGTCGGCTCGCATACGCAAATCATCCAACATAGTGGCCAGAACCGTCTCGGTCCCATGACCTGGGCGAAAACCAAATTGATCTTTGTCAAGTAAATGATTTTCCTCCAGAAAGCACGACAGTGTCCTACTGCTTTTTCTAAGATTTTTGCTTGATAGGGTAGGAGAGAAATGGGCTTGAAGTTTGCCGGTGTTGACGGATCCAAAGATCGCTTTTTAATCAGTGGAGTCACCACCGCCAATTTCCAGCATTCCGGGACAGTTCCTTCTTCCAGGGACTGGTTGCATATCAGCCTCAGCCATGGAAAGGTATCTCGACCAAAAGACTTCCACATTTTGTGAGGGAAGGGATCAAGGGGTGAACCTGAGGACACGCTATACACCAAGCTGTCGAAAGCAGCTTTGGTTAGGGGCTGAAAATTGTCCAGAGATATGGACTGTTGTTGGTCTTCATCTATCATTTGTTCGGGATTATCTTGTCCATCATTATTATTAACATGAAGAGTGTCCACAATTTTATCAATCTTATCCTGAAAGTGGAGAGCAATCTCGTCACACAGTTTTTGTGATGCTGCCACTTTATTATTCATACATGTAGGGGAGGAAAGGTCCTTAATAATTTTAAACAGAGCTTTAGTCCCATTTGACGCTTGTGTGATTGAACTGGCATAAAAGTCTGCCTTAGACTTGAGAATAAGCTCCTTGTATTTCAATTGTATCAATCTCAGGTCTTTTGTATCTTCCTCAAGGTAGCTCTTTCTCCACTTCCTTTCCGCCTTCTTGCAGAGCATGCAGAGCTGTTTCAGCTCCTCATTATACCAAGGAGCCATGGTTTCGCTCCTATTTTTTATTCCCTTTATAGGGATTACCTGATCCAAAATGTCAGTTATATGGCTAGTATAGACTTTATAGTTTTCCTCTACGGTCATAGTAGGTACAAAATGATTGACATCTAGGGCAAACGCAAGAGTTCAGTTCTTATCTAATTTTTCCCATTCCCTACCTCTCCTATAGGACCTTTGCTGGCTAGCGCTGTCCCTGGAACACGACATCTCAATACTAAAATGGACAAGATAATGGTCAGACCAGTTCTGAGGCACTATATTTAATACCCTAGTTGTGGACTGATTGGCAAACAATAGATCAAGAATGTGCCCCCCTTGATGTGTTGAACTTTTAACCAACTGAGAGAGATTCAGATTTATAGATGTGTGCCTCAAATCTCGTAAATGGCTACTAAGATTCCCATCCTCCCTAAGATTAAAATCTCCTAATATAATCATACTGGAGTGTACCAACGCTAGATTAGCGATAATGTCAAGGAGATTTTGATAGTGTGTAGTACCACCCTGGGGCCTGTAACACAACAACCCGGTATGTAGGTTTCCGCTAGAAGATTGTAACGAAAAACCCATCATTTCTATCCCCTCCACTTCATCAATCTGTAAGAATGTAAAATCCAGCTCCTCTTTAAAAATTATTCCCACTCCTCCTCTGCACGTAGTTCTAGGCTTATGAAGAATTTTGTAGCCATTAGGACAAGCACACCCCATTTCTACAACTGACTCTGCGCTTGTCCATGTCTCTGTTAGGAACAATGCGCCAAGTCCCATGTCCTCTATCAGACCTGAGACCTCCGTAAAATGCTTGACAAGTGACCGGCTATTAATCAGCCCACATATAAGGGTCTTTTCAACATTTCTCATACGGGCCGTGGCATAGGTAACTTTACATTCTATCTTACCTAGCTTCATGAGTTGTTCCCTGTCATAGGTCAGCCGCCCTCGACCGCCATCCAAACGGGCGGCATTCCCGGCACTGAGCGCGTCCGGAGCACGTACGGGCGCAGACGGGCTTGCCTCTGGCGTGCAATCGGCACGCCCGTTGCGCACACGCGCTGTGCACTTGCAATCCCCCGCTTAAATATGCTGGCCTGTAGAAACTGACCAACACCTAGAGCGCCTCCCAAGATGGCGCCTAGAGATGGCAGTATGCCTGACCCTTCCTCAACCAAAATGGCGCTGATAGCTGAACGGGAGTTCTGACCACGCTCGAATAGCTAGGGATGAAGGTAAGTTTTTTATGGTGCGAGAAAGCGGATAGAGGACTCTAATGGCAGTGCAATCAGTCAACAGTAAAAATTGATAAAAGAAAGAGCAACAAGCTTGCGGCGAATTAAAAGTAAGCGGACCCCTGTACTTCTCTCTGTGCGTCCTGCAAGCCCGCAATACAGTTCTATAGTCTAGGACTGCGCGCTTGCATTCCCCCACTTAAATATGCTGGCCTGTAGAAACGGCCCAACACCTAGAGCGCCTCCCAAGATGGCGCCTAGAGATGGCAGTATGCCAGACCGCAATACAGTTCTATAGTCTCTTAACAGCTCCTGTGCACCTAATCAACCCTGGTGGTCTTCATTTGTGATATAATGTGTGCTTGTTCATACTCTTCCTACAAAAACTATAAATATGAACTCTCTACTGAACTCCCATACCATGGACAGTGCCAGAACCATACCTCTTAAAAAATTGTGAATTAATATCCAATTATGTGATGCAATCACCTCATTGACTTGGTGAGGTAATTTATGTTTACTTAGTTAGCTCTAGGTTTGGCTCGTACCAGCCCCCATCTCGGTTCCCCTGTTGTTGTTTGCAGATTGTGCCTGCATGCAAACCGCTCTGGTCTGTCGAATGACCGTCATTAGGCAGAGATACCATAAATATACCAGTTCACCTTCTGCTCTGTTTGTTAGAATTAGCACTCCGTATCGGACTTTACAAGTGCATCAGAGTCTGACTCAGAGCTGTTTGGGCCCCTTTCTGTTGCAGCTTGTATTTTGGTCTGCCAGGTCATCAGGCACCTCACTGCTAATGCTGCTGGAGTAAACAGCCCAGAGACATCAGGCAGGTTACGGTAAGTTTAATACTACATATGAGTTACGCGGTAATGGAGGGCCAACACGCAGTGACCCATGCGCTGCGAGCAACAGTTAAAGCAACAGTGCAACTGTCAATACAATGTACTTCACATTCCAATGAGCATTTGTATTACAAAATTCCAACTACTTACATCATAACATTCTAACTCAGAATACCAGTACTGAGAGTACACTGGGACTGGATTCCCAGACTTTCATTGATGGTATTACATTTACACAGTCTTACCTTTCATTTTTGTCTTGCAGGACCTTATGTCAGCCCTTTTTATTAATCAGTGAATCCTTAATCTGGCTGTGTTTTTTCCTCTTGACATGGAGGTGAACTTTTCTGTAAGTCCATTATTGATGTGCTTTCAAGCAAGTCTCATGCATCTATGGCCTCATTGAAAAATATAGTCTTATTATCTGTAATTATTTTGAGTGGTGCTGAAAACAGTAGAGCATATAACCCCATCATCATGGATCAGCCGTTTGACCTCCAGTGTGAAGGATTATGCGTCGGTCTTTACAGTTCCAAAGACACATTATCAACAATCTAGGTGGTATGCATGGGTAACAGGATGGGAATCTGGAGGCTGGTTTAATCACAAACAGATTAGACAGGCCTAGTGGAGCGATTTTGTTCCATATCCAGTTCTACTTATACGTGCCCATGTTGATGACTTCTTTCTCTTCTGTGAGTCCTATTACTCTGCTATTATTGCGGCAGGACCTCCCTTCCAAATTCTCGATTATCCCCTCTAGGAATCAGCCTCAGTCTGTGATGTCTTGTTTTTCATGTTGGTGATAGACTATTTCTGAAGTTAGTTCTTCCAGTCGTTATCTGGTCTCTTTTACCCTCTCTGTAGTTTCCTTTTAATCGTCTCTGAGTAGTCCTGCATTAGTTATGACTGCATTAATCATTTGTTACAGTATTTCCTTAGTGTGAAAATTTTGCCCAACTTCTACTGTATTTCTGAGTCATCCTTTTTTTTTTATATATAATTTTCTCAAAGAAACCAATAGGAGTTACAGCACGCTTATACATTTTAAATCATTACAGTACTGACATCAATGTTTCCAGGTAATTACAAATGAAATCTTGAAAAACAAAAGAATAATAGTTTGCGTACTTTTCAACTCGTGTCTTCAGCTGTATATGCCCTAGCGGCAGCCTCCCCTTGCCGGTTTGTCAACCCGTTTTTCCAATTTACAACTGGATGCCAAATCTTCCTACCCAGAGTTCTACCTCTTTTTCCCTTTCTATCATATATTGCTTTTTCTAAATTGTAGGTTGACAACAGCCGAGCGATCCACGTTTGGAAGGTTGGTGGGACCCTATCAAGCCATAATGTTGCTATGCATATACGATAGACTGCGGATACCATAAACATAAACTCCATAGGAATGTCCTCTGTCCCTACCAATACCCCCGACAGTAATAAGTCACCTGAGAGCTTAATTTTGAGGCCGAGCGATACATCAATACATTTCTCAATATCTTTTTTTAAAGAATACAGTTGTGGGCATTGCGAGAACATGTGGACAATGTCTGCATTGGCCGAGTCGCAGCGTGGACATGTTATTCCTGAAGTGCCTCCCCATTGTGCGATTCTGGCTGGGGTATGATAGAGCGAGTACAGGGTCTTATAGTGCTGTGACTGTAGAGTTGCAGAACATAAAACTGTGCGGCCCAGGTCTAGGGATAGCTGAAAACCTTCTGGTTGTAAATCAATTTTTTCCATCCACTTCCTGACATACTTATCCCTATCGTCACTTTTGTATATACCCAGTTCTGCATATAAGTATTGGATTGTACAGTGAATACTATGCTCTATATAGTCCATTATACGACAAGTACCAAAACCCAATGCCCCACCTTGTTTATTTGCAAGATAACTTCTGATCTGGAGATATTTAAAAAAACTATTATTTGCTACCTTAAATTTACTTTGGATCTCGTGGAACTGCAGGATTCCTCCCTGTTGATCAAAAAGGTTCCCAATCTTCTTGATCCCTTTATTATCCCAGTCCCTCATCACTGAGTCCCTGACAATATCTCCAGGTAAAGATCTGTTAGTGTACAACCGTGTATAGCTATTGTCTTCCCAAGCCTATTTTCTTTGAGATCACCTTCCAGATGCTGTAAGCAGCTTGTAAAGTTTTAAATCTTGTGTGTTTGAAATAGCTGAAGTCAATTGTGTTCAGAAATCCGTTTGCAGCCCCATCGCCCAGCAGTGCAGTATAGACGTTAGTGAACCCCTGTGTGGCATCTCCCTGTTCTGTGCCGCCACTGCCAATTAATCCCTGGAAATACTGCATAGCTGCAGCCCAGTAATAAAACCTAAAGTCAGGTGCCCCCCAACCCCCTCTTTCCCTTGGCAGTGTAAGGTGTTGATATGCTCTTCTGGTCTTACCGTGTGCCCAAATAAATTTGTTTACTATAGCTTCTATTTTGTTAAACCATATATGATCAAAAAATAGCGGAATAGCTCTAAACAAATACAGAAACTTTGGAAATGTAATCATTTTCACCACGTTTATACGCCCCATCAACGTCAAGTGTAATTTGTGTATCCTTTCTGTATTTTCCTTAACTTTGTTTACTAGGGGTCTCATATTAAGGTCCACCAGGTTGTCTAAATCTGCAGTGACTTTTATTCCTAAGTATGTTGCTTCCTTGACCACTCTAGTGTCTTGAAATAACATGTGGCTATTCTGTACTATTTGGGTTTTCTCTCTATTAATTCGATAACCTGAAATTGCCCCAAAGCTTGATGCTTCTCTCTCTATCTCTGGAAGAGCTGTATCTGGTGTTCGAGGCATGTGGGCTGCTAAATTTATATCTGTAGCATAGATCGCCGCCTAGTGTTGGGTCCGGATGATTGCACATTGTTGTCCTGGAAGAGTCTTCGAAGTATCACGAGATAGGTGGCTCCTCCCCTGGACTACAGTGCGCATGGGCATCGACTCCATCACCAGATTGTTTTCTTCCGCCATTGGGTTCGGATGTGATTTCGACGTCTCCTGTTCGGAATCGTAAAAGTTCTCTATCAAGGCCAAAAGGCCTTTTGGCACCGTCGGTATTGTTCGCGTTCGGTCCCGTCTATCTTCCAGCTCGTGGAGTCGGATATCTGGGGGGTCGTGAGACTCTTCGGTGATCGGGGCCTAGTCGACGCAGCAAGACTTCGACGGCATGGAGCGGAGTCCATTCAAGAAATGTCCCGTGTGTGGATCCAAGTACCCACACATCGACGTCCATCCTGTGTGCAACAAGTGCCTGTCGCCGGACCACGACGAGGCCAACTGTATGGCCTGTTCCAGATTTCGATCGAAAAAGACGATCAAGCTTCGGCGCGTGGCGCGCCTTGAGGCCCAGCGATCGGCTCGGGCACCGGTGGACATCTTTGACGACCCCGCGGAAGACGAGCAAGTGCGTCACCTGCAGATTTCCCCTACCCCGGTGGAGGTCGAGTCCGAAGACGGAGCTGACGACCACAGTCCAGACATTGAAGAAATCGTCGAGAAGGTAGGGGACGACGACGAAGCATATGGGGCCATGGAAGATAGCTCGGAGGATGAGCTATGCCCCGTTCGTACTCTTACAAAGGCTCAGGTCACGGGATCGCCACGCGGCCTTACCCACGACCTTACACCTCGATCCACGGCCCCGCCTTCCGGCTCGGCTACGGACACCTCCGCGGAGCCGCCATTACTGAAAACGAAACCGAAACCCTCGGTACCGGTGAAAACAAAGATGGCCGACACGCCATCGAAACCGAAGACGTCCGCTCCAGTGCCGATGCCGTCATCTTCGGGGCCCCCCAAACAGGCGCAAGCTGCAGACCAGGCTAAGGTGCCGAAGGTGGTTACGGAGCCAAGCTCGAAGAAGCCCATCGGGTCGGAGTCTACCAAGGGAGACAAGCCGACGCCCAAGAAGACTGCCGTGCCTGCATCGGGAAAGTCTGTCGCGACGAAGACCAAGGGGCCCGTTGACGCGAAGTCGGTGAAGGCCGCAGAGCCGAGGTCTGGGGCCGTGACCCCTAAAGGAAAACCGATCGATCCGAAGCCATCGGCATCGACGTTTACGGTAGTGGACAGTGATCGAAACGCACCGGTCACGAGTGCTCCTCGACCGGACAAACACAAGTCAGCCACGCTCGGGTCTTCCCCAGGGGGCGGACCACGGACATCAGTCGGATCGACGAAACCGTCCGCTTCCTTTACAAAGCAGGTCTCGGACTCCCTCAAGCGCCTTAAGGACAAGGCTTCAGCATCGGAACCGAAGACTCCTTCCGCGCCGAAGCTACAAGACGCACCGAAGACCTCATCGGCACCGCTCGTCTACACGTTGCCGCCTAAGGTGGCGCCAAAGGCCTTTGCACCGCGGTCGGTGCCCAAGGACACCGTGTCGACGTCCACACCACAGTCCAGACATTGAAGAAATCGTCGAGAAGGTAGGGGACGACGACGAAGCATATGGGGCCATGGAAGATAGCTCGGAGGATGAGCTATGCCCCGTTCGTACTCTTACAAAGGCTCAGGTCACGGGATCGCCACGCGGCCTTACCCACGACCTTACACCTCGATCCACGGCCCCGCCTTCCGGCTCGGCTACGGACACCTCCGCGGAGCCGCCATTACTGAAAACGAAACCGAAACCCTCGGTACCGGTGAAAACAAAGATGGCCGACACGCCATCGAAACCGAAGACGTCCGCTCCAGTGCCGACGCCGTCATCTTCGGGGGCCCCCAAACAGGCGCAAGCTGCAGACCAGGCTAAGGTGCCGAAGGTGGTTACGGAGCCAAGCTCGAAGAAGCCCATCGGGTCGGAGTCTACCAAGGGAGACAAGCCGACGCCCAAGAAGACTGCCGTGCCTGCATCGGGAAAGTCTGTCGCGACGAAGACCAAGGGGCCCGTTGATGCGAAGTCGGTGAAGGCCGCAGAGCCGAGGTCTGGGGCCGTGACCCCTAAAGGAAAAGCGATCGATCCGAAGCCATCGGCATCGACGTTTACGGTAGTGGACAGTGATCGAAACGCACCGGTCACGAGTGCTCCTCGACCGGACAAACACAAGTCAGCCACGCTCGGGTCTTCCCCAGGGGGCGGACCACGGACATCAGTCGGATCGACGAAACCGTCCGCTTCCTTTACAAAGCAGGTCTCGGACTCCCTCAAGCGCCTTAAAGACAAGGCTTCAGCATCGGAACCGAAGACTCCTTCCGCGCCGAAGCTACAAGACGCACCGAAGACCTCATCGGCACCGCTCGTCTACACGTTGCCGCCTAAGGTGGCGCCAAAGGCCTTTGCACCGCGGTCGGTGCCCAAGGACACCGTGTCGACGTCCACTCCACCGGCTGGGACCGTGGGTCCTCGACAACCTTTGGTTGAAGAACGGTCGGAGCATTTCATCGATGCCGACACCGGCAAACTCACGCTATACAAGAGGAAGATTACTTCGCAACCTTTGCATTCCTCTGAAACGTAAAAAGCCTGCAGCAGACACCCCCGTTCTGGTGGAGCAGATTCTTCCTCAGCATAGGCGGAGTGCCACACCTTCACCCACATACTCAGATGGGGATGGAGGGGACCAAGATGAGGAGTACAACTTCCCTGCTCATACTGAGCCTGATGAGCAGCAGGAATCATGGATGGATACTGGTGATCAAGGGGACCAGCAGACGGTCCAGGATCCACAGGTCTATAACATAAAGCCGTCCCCCACTGAGGACTCTGCGGCATTTAATGCCTTAATCGAAAGGGCAGCTACAAACCATAAGGTGGAGATGCATGCTGACCCAGTGGAAGTGGACTTCCTTTTTGACACTTTCTCTACTGCTGAAAAAACTGTCAATACTCTCCCCATGTTGAAAGGGGTCCTTAAGCATGCGGCAGACATTTTCAAGGAACCCACAAGATCCCGGGTGGTAAACCCACGCATTGAGAAGAAATTCAGACCGGCACCTGGCGACCCCACTTACATACGGGGCCAGTTGCCTTTGGACTCTTTGGTGGTCTCTAATGCCCGCAAGAGGGCAAACTCCCAAACGACGGGTGAAGCTCCTCCCCCAGACAAAGAGTCAAAAGTGCTGGAGGCATCTGGGAAGCGGGTAGCAGCTCAGGCGGCCAACATATGGCGCATCTCAAACACGCAAGCTCTGTTGGCCAGATACGATAGGGCGCACTACGACACCCTAGAGCAGCTATTACAACACCTCCCAGACCAGTTTAAAGAGGGAGCTGAAATGCTTATTCAGGAGGGGAAGCTCATCTCCAACGCTGCTATAAAGTGAGCGCTAGATGTTGCGGACACAGCGGCGAGGGCGATCAACACTAGTGTGATGCTGAGGCGTCAGGCATGGCTCCGCATCTCGGGATTCAAGCCAGAGATACAAACTACTATCCTCAACCAACCCGTTAATCCAGACAGGTTGTTTGGCCCAGAGGTGGACACCACCCTAGAGAAGATCAAAAAAGATACCGAGACTGCCAAGTCCATGGGAGCTCTCCAGTCGCAACAATTTAGAGGGAACACTTTTCGTCGCTCAGGCACTCGAGGTGTTAACAGAGGGCACATGTCGCAGCAGACGCCATTCAATAAAAGTGGTGCGCAATCCTCCTACAGCAAGCAGGGCAGAGGTGGATACAGAGGAAACAGTGCCAAGGGTAGAGGCAGAGGCAACAACAGTTCCCGTTCCTCTGCCGCCAACAAACAGTGACTCCCTGTCACTGCCCCCCGACCATCCAACACCTGTTGGGGGAGACTCCAACAGTTCCTGCCCGTCTGGAAGTCCATCACCACAGACAGGTGGGTCAGGAAACTTATCCAGTTCGGCTATTGTTTAGAACTGACATCCACCCCACCACCCATGCCCCCAAAACACCGTCCTATGTCAGCAGAGCACTTGCACTTATTGCAGCAGGAGGTTCTAGTGATGCTGCAAAAAGGCGCAATAGAGCTCGTGCCGGTGGAGGAGGAAGGCACAGGAGTTTATTCCCTGTACTTCTTAATCCCAAAAAAGGACGGCTCGCTCAGACCGATTCTAGACCTACGCCCCTTAAACCAGTACATTCTTTCAGAACACTTCCACATGTTGACACTGCAGCAGGTTCTTCCCTTGTTACAACAGGGAGACTTCCTCGCAACCTTGGACCTCAAAGATGCTTACTTTCACATACCACTCCACCCCTCCCACAGAAAGTACCTCAGGTTCACCATCCAAAACAGGCATTACCAGTTCAAGGTACTCCCCTTCGGAGTGACCACTGCTCCCAGAGTGTTCACAAAATGTCTGGCGACAGTGGCGGCACACCTTCGGAGACAGAGTATACATGTCTACCCTTATCTGGACGACTGGCTCGTGCAGGCAAAGTCAGCCCAGCAGTGCGCCGCAGACATGACCCACACCATTCACCTCCTTCACAGTCTAGGATTCACACTGAACTACCCCAAATCGCACCTTCAGCCAGCCCATGTGCAGCAGTATTTAGGCGCGACGATCAATACTCTGGCTGCCACAGCTCAGCCAAACCCAGCGTGGATCGACAACATCCAGGCGCTGATCCAAAAGTTCAGACCACAACACTCACTCCCAGCGAGAGTGTTCATGCAGTTGATAGGCATGATGGCCTCCTGCATCTTCATAGTCCCGCACGCGAGACTCCATATGCGTCCGCTCCAAGAATGCTTAGCGCATCAGTGGACTCAGGCTCAAGGACAACTAAACGACCTAGTGTTGGTGACGGGTCGGGCATACAGCTCTCTGCATTGGTGGAATCCACACAACCTTTGCAAGGGCCGACCGTTCCAGGAGCCTGTGCCACAGATTACACTAACAACGGACGCGTCTCTCCTGGGATGGGGGGCTCATGTGCTCCACTATACGGTACAGGGACTATGGACAACGCAACAAAGGAAGATGCACATCAACTGATGGCAATCTTCATGGCACTCAAGTCCTTCAAAGTACATCTGTGCAACAAAGTTGTGTTGATCCGGACGGACAACATGACAGCCATGTACTACATTCAAAAGCAGGGAGGTATGCACTCTCCACAGTTGTCTCATCTGGCTCAGAGCATGTGGAAGTGGGCCATTCAGAGGAACATCTTCCTCATGGCAGAACACCTCCCGGGCACGGACAATCAGATGGCGGATCTGCTCAGCAGGTACAGCCACCAGATGCACGAGTGGGAGTTACATCCATCAGTACTCCGCCCGTACTTCCAGCAGTGGGGTCTTCCAGAGATAGACCTGTTTGCCACGGAGGAAAACGCAAAATGCCAAAGCTTTGCCGCCAGGTTCCCTCACCCACTATCGCAGGGCAATGCGATATGGATGAACTGGTAAGGCAGATTTGCGTACGCTTTTCCCCCAGCGCCTCTCATTCCGCTGGTGGCAAGAAAGCTCAAGCAACACTCGCTGACGCTCATCCTAGTTGCTCCAACGTGGGCGCGACAACCGTGGTACACCACGTTCCTCGAACTCTCCGTGGTACCGCATCAAAGACTGCACCTCACACCCCGGCTCTTGACGCAGAACCGTGGCGACATTCAGCACCCGGATCCGCAACAGCTCAATCTGGCGATCTGGCTCCTGAGGTCTTAGAGTTTGGCTACCTTGATTTGCCCCCTGAATGCATGGACATCATCCGGGAGGCAAGGAAGCGCACTACCAGAGCTTGCTATGCAGCAAAATGGAAGCGGTTTGTCATCTACTGTACAGAGCACGCTATCAACCCGCTCGATGCCTCCATTCCTAATATCATCTGCTACATCTTTACAAATGCAATCTAGCATACCCTTTCATTAGGATACACTTATCCGCCATAGAGGCTTATCTCCAAAACAGGCAGCATCTCTCTGTTTTCAGGGTGCCTGCCATTAAAGCATTCCTGGAAGGGCTGAAGCGGGTCATCCCTCCCAGGACCCCGCCAGCTCCTGTGTGGAACCTCAATGTGGTGCTCACCAGATTGATGGGTCCCCCATTTGAACCTCTGCATTCATGTGAGCTTCAGTTCCTCACATGGAAAGTGGCTTTTCTCATTGCCATAACGTCTCTAAGACGTGTTAGTGAGCTACAGGCGCTCACCATCCAAGAGCCATTTATACAAATTCATTCAAACAGGGTGGTGCTGCGCACTAACCCCAAATTTCTCCCTAAGGTGGTGTCGCAGTTACATGTCAATCAAACTATCGAACTGCCCGCATTCTTTCCCAACCCAGACACGGTAGCAGAAAGGATGCTCCATACGCTTGATGTCAAAAGAGCGCTTATGTACTACATTGACAGAACACAACCCTTTAGAAAGACACAGCAACTCTTTGTTGCCTTCGCAGCCCAGCACAAAGGCAACCCCATTTCCAAAGCAGGAATAGCCAGGTGGATCGTTAAGTGTATTCAGATTTGCTATCAGAAGGCTAAGCACACTTTAACGGTCCCCCCCAGGGCACACTCCACACGCAAGTTGGGGGCCTCCATGGCATTCCTGGATAACATTCCTTTGGAAGACATTTGTAGGGCAGCCACATGTCTACACCACATACGTTTACCAAACATTACTGTGTAAATGTGCATTCCAAACAGCAGGCAGCTGTAGGACAGGCTGTTCTTAAAACACTTTTTCAGACTTCTGCAGCTGGCACGGGCGGCCGCCGTTAATGGAGGGACTGCTATGTATTCTATGCTACAGATATGAATTTAGCAGCCCACATGCCTCGAACTGAATATGCTACTTACCAGTATGCATCTGTTCTTGGCATGTGGGGCTGCTAACATTCATATCGCCCGCCCTCCTCCCCGGCGCCCGTAGCGGCTGCAGACTTTTCTTACATTTTATCTCTAGCATGGCCATCACTTTCACTGTTAAACTCCATCTTTGCCACAATGGCTAAAAACAATCTGGGGATGGAGTCGATGCCCATGCGCACTGTAGTCCAGGGGAGGAGCCACCTATCTCGTGATACTTCGAAGACTCTTCCAGGACAACAATGTGCAATCATCCGGACCCAACACTAGGCGGCGATCTATGCTACAGATATGAATGTTAGCAGCCCCACATCCCTTCCCTGGGATAAACCCGTGCTGTGATGTGCTAACTAAGTGCTCTATAACCCTACTTAACCTATGTGCAAGTGTTTTAGAATAAATTTTTGCATCCGCGTTCATAAGTGTTATCGGTCGGTAAGACCCAGGTTCTAGCGGGGGTTTGTTTTTCTTTAAGATTATGATAATATCGGCTCCTGCCCAGGATTGTGGAACTGATTTTCCTTTTTGTGCCTGAATAAAAGTTTCATGCATATCCTTCCCCAGTGTATCCCAAACAATTTTGTAAAACTCTGCTGGAATTTGGTCTGGGCCTGTAGCTTTCCCGGAGGGGAGATTGTTCACCACTCCCTGTACTTTTTGTGGTGTGAATATGAGATCTAGTTTTTCTTTCTCCTCATCTTGTAACCCTGGGTGTATTATAGTGTGTAAATACTCCGTAGTTTCCAGTTTTGTATTACTTAGGGTCTGTTCGTACAGCGTAGTGTAGAATTTCCTAAAAACATCCTGTATATCTGTTACCTTATTTACTACAGCTCCCACCTCATTCTTTATTTCCTTAATTTCCCCTGCCGCTTAGTTCTGTCTAGTCCGAATCGCCAGGAGATGCCCGATTCTCTCATTGTACTCCTAGCTTTTCTCTCTTTTAGCTAAGTAGCTAGCTGCAGTTCTCCTAACTATGCTTTCGCTTGCCTCTGCCTTATTCAACTCTATATTTAACAGCAAGTCTTCCAATGGGTCTTGATTAATGATGGCTGTGATTAGGCGGTCTTCTAGGTCCGTTAAGTCCCTTATCCTTTTATCCATTTCGGCTTTCTCCTTCCTAGTCCTTTGGAGCGTGTAGCAGAGGGTTTCCCCCCTAACGCCCGCCTTAAAGGCATCCCAGACCGTGCCGGTTGCGGCTGAACCTCTGTTAATCTCCCAAAATTGACTAATCCAGATTCTCATTCTGTTCACAAAATTTTCATCTTTTAGGAGCCCTCTCTCAAAAGTCCAGTTGTAAGACTTTCTTTCCCCCCCAGTAACATGTGGGAGAGTTAGCACAAGCGGATTGTGGTCCGATAATATCCTAGGTAGCCTCTCTAGTTGACTGCCACCTACCAAAGAACTGGAGATCAGAAAGTAGTCTAATCTGACGACCAACCTGTGTGGCGCCGAATAATATGTACTGCCCGTCCCAAGTGGGTGTTTCTGAGCCCATACATCAACTAATGCATTATGACTCATAAGATTACATACAGCTTTACAAACCCTCTTCTTCCTCCCCACATACACCCCCGCTCCCGTCATACCCAAGCCCAAGCCCATCAAACCATTGATATTAAGATCCCCACAGCATATAATCGGTTCGGGCCACAGAGATAACTCCTGATCTAAAAATTCGAAAACCTCTGGGTCATCATCTGTGGAACCGTAAACAGAAACAATAGTACAACATCCTGCCTTTGTTTCTCCCTCGATCATAACCCATTTCACCCACTGATCCTCTTTTTTCCTCTTTGTTTTGAAGGCCCCTTTTTTGGCTAATATGGCCACCCCCCTTGTCTTAGTTTCTTGTCTGGTATAGGCTAGTACCTCAAAACCCATTTGCTCAAACAGATATTTATTGTTTCCCTCTATGTGCGTCTCTTGGAGACAAATTATATCTAATTTCAACATTCTTAACATAGCGGACACTTTCTGTCTTTTTCCCCCGTCATTTAAACCGCAGATTTTTATAGAGGCAATCCTTAATGCCATCCCAAAGTATTATGCCTTTCCTTCCTATTTTTCCAGATTATCTTCCCATTATCCCCTGCATATGGTGCTCTTACCCCAAAAACTTTGTGTCTGTGTAATTCCTCCTTGTGTGTATTCACCGAACATGTATCCACCCCCCCCTGTCCCTCCCTCTCTTCCCCCTTCTCTTCCCCCCTCTCTTCCCCCTCCCTCTGAGTTCCCACCCCCCCCCCCCTTCTACAGGCAAATAGGTCAATTATGACCTATATGTAGCCTCTATAGGCTGTAGTGTCGCCTCTCTCTCCTACCCTTGCCTACTGTCTTATCTAGTCATTTTTAGGTTTCGCCTATTATCATTCGCTTGCGAATGTAATAGGCGAAAATTCAAGGGCTCAATCGACTCGTCAAACCACTGCGTTTTTTTCACAGTGCATGTGAGTCACCTGACCACAAAAGCGGGTCACGTGACCACACAAGCACGCGCATCTCTCCCTAATCCGCCTGCCTCCCCTCGCTCGCATTCCCGCCCCCCCACCAGGCTCTCCCGCCCCCATCCGGCTTCCCTCCGGCCATTTGCCAGCATATCAACACTGTTTTCGCTTTGCGATTAACTGCATCGTGTTCTCGCTTGAGATTCTGTTTCTGTCCTGTGTCTCTTCCATTTGCTCTCCCGCTTTTTTTTTCACTCTTTCTTTCTCTCTCTACTCTCAGTGTGACTGTCTAGCTCGATCTGTTTCTCGATCTTATTCTTCCCTTGTCGCAATGTGTCTTTCTCTCTACTTCTCTCTCTCTCTATTTTCCCACCACTGTCCTTCCTCTCTCTGTCTCTAATTGTCTTTCGTGTTCTCTTCCTCCTTCTCTTCCTCTTTATCGCTCCCTCTCTTTCTCTGTCTGGCTCTCTCTATAATCTATCTTCCCCACTCTTTTTCTCTCTTGTTTACACTATTTCTCTTGGCCTCAAATCGTTTGGAACTATGATCCATTCGCTGTCTTTCACTGTTCTTGCTCTGGACAGTTATGCACAATATGTGTGCGTGCGTGATATCATTTCAAACGTGTGTTTAAAAAAGCCACAAAGCACTTCTCTTCGAACCCGACGCTCTGTTTTTTAATTCGGACACTCCTATTCGTAGTTGAGCACAGATGCTTTTTGGGTTTGAGTTGCACTCTGTTCACGCACTTTGCACTTTCATAGTATACAACCCTGTCAAGCGTATGGACTGTAACCAGGCCTTAGGTGGGCCGGGTCTTGCCGGAGCTCAGCACCGGGAGTTCTATAAAGCAGGTGCCGAACCGTGTGTCTATCGGGCTCTCCATTTTTTGTTCTTGGAGTGAAAAAAAATCTTAAATCTGCAGCAGTACCACCCCTTTTACTGCTTTTGAGGTAACTTCAAAGAGACTCCCTATATTTCTTTCACAGTTTCCTTATTCCAGAATGGAAGCATGTTCAATATTCATTACAACGAAGCCATAGTTGTTGCTGGCTTATCTTACACAAACAACAACCATTGGCAAAGCCAATAGACCTGGCTTGCTGCAGGTGTAATGTTACTTATTGCATCAGTATTATATATCTGTACGCAATGACAGAAGCATAAAAATACTAGTTGGGCGGCTCACCATGCTAATTTTTAGCTAGCGTATATTTAAGCCACACCTCTAATTACATCGAACACACCCCTTTGAGAGTCGCCCTACTTTTTCCATTCCACTTAAAGCCCTGCCTGTGCCATCTCATGCACAGCCCACGCGGAAACGATAAGCAGGTAGGAATTCCGCTCCGTGTGATGTGTTTAATGCTGGGCCGTAACACTGGCCCCTATAGTCTGTGAGGTGCAGGGGCCACAAACCCTTCAGGCGTTACAACCCTTCAGACGGCCCCGGGCAACCCAAGGCCAATGGATTTCAACAATATCTGTGTGCTATGAGAGGCTCAGAACACTTTTATTTTTTTGGAGGGGGGGGCATCATTTTCTGTTACCCGAGTGCATCTACATAGTACCCATGCGCGTGAGAAATACTCGGCAGAGCTCACAACCACGTGACAGGACAGCAACTGTGTCAACTCCGGCTCTCAGCTGGGCAGCCATGGGACAGAAACACGCCGCAGGGCAGGATAGCGTCACACAGGCACAATGTGTGCGCAGCGTGAGGAAATTCACACAGCCCTCTGCTCCGGCGTGATTCCCGCCCCCCCCCACCAGGCTCTCCCGCCCCCATCCGGCTTCCCTCCGGCGATTTGCCAGCATATCAACACTGTTTTCGCTTTGCGATTCACTGCATCGTGTTCTCGCTTGAGATTCTGTTTCTGTCCTGTGTCTCTTCCATTTGCTCTCCCGCTTTTTTTCACTCTTTCTTTCTCTCTCTACTCTCAGCGCGACTGTCTAGCTCGATCTGTTTCTCGATCTTATTCTTCCCTTGTCGCAATGTGTCTTTCTCTCTACTTCTCTCTCTCTCTATTTTCCCACCACTGTCCTTCCTCTCTCTGTCTCTAATTGTCTTTTGTGTTCTCTTCCTCCCTCTCTTCCTCTTTATCGCTCCCTCTCTTTCTCTGTCTGGCTCTCTCTATAATCTATCTTCCCCACTCTTTTTCTCTCTTGTTTACACTATTTCTCTTGGCCTCAAATCGTTTGGAACTATGATCCATTCGCTGTCTTTCACTGTTCTTGCTCTGTACAGTTATGCACAATATGTGCGCGTGCGTGATATCATTTCAAACGTGTGTTTAAACAAGCACTGGCGTTGCCAATAGGTTTCGCATTTGGAAAGTTGGAGCTATTGGTTTTGTAAATGACATTTTATATTTATATATCGTTATTGGCATTGTCAATAACAATATATAAATATAAAATGATATCGTTATTGGCATTGTCAATAACAATATATAAATATAAAATGTCATTTACAAAACCAATAGCTCCAACTTTCCAAATGCGAAACCTATTGGCAACGCCAGTGCTTGTTGATGTGGTAGTCTATATGAGTCCTATGGTGTTTTTGGTGGACTTCTCTCTCTGTTATTCCTCCCTCTATGCTGTTCCGTAAGTTCTGCTAGGAATTCCCCTGCTTTAATTTCCGATACGAACATCCTGGTCTGCCCCCTATTGATAATCTTTAATCTTGCTGGATACAGTAAATATGCCTCTGCACCTTGTTTCTGGAAAGGGGAGATCAGTTGCCTTAACTTCCATCTTCTCTCAACTGTAACGTGACAGAAGTCAGGCCTGGCAAAAAATGTAACCCCGTCATATATTTTCCTAGAGTCTGGCCTGGCTCTGTCCATGATCTCCTGTCTTGCAAGAAAATTCCCTAAGAACACTAGCATTGCCCTAGGTAGCGCGTTCTGTTGACCCCCTCGATTCTTCTTCATTGTAAGTGGAAATCTATGGGCTCTTTGGACTTCCGACTCCCACTGCCACTGGGACTCAGGGAAGGCCCCTTTCAAGAGTTTGATAACATACCCTCTTGGATCTTGCCCCTCGACCCCTTCTTCTAGTCCAAGGAGCCTCACATTGTTCCGCCTTTGACGGTTTTCAAAGTCTTCGATCTTCCATTGAATATCTTCCACTATCTTCCCTTGCTCATTTTTGAAGTCCTGCCAGTCCGTTATCTCGTCTTCCATTCTCCCCGTTCTCTGTTCCACCTGTGAGACCCTCTCCTCGACCTCTTCGTACTTTCTGTTTAACTTTCTGAGTGACGCCTGAATTTTCTTTGTGTCACGCCTTGCTCTCCGACTTTCCACCCTGGCCTCAGACTGTATCTGTTTTAATGTGCCAAACATCATCTCCATTGTTACATTCTGGGGTGTAGCTCTTGGTGTTGACCCTCCTCCGGCGCCATCTCCTTGACCAGCTTCTTGATATATCCCTGAGGTGGCTGAGTAGTCCCATGATAATTTTTTGTTCCTACTGCCCGGAGACCCTCCTCCGTTCCTTCTTCCCCCCGGTTTCTTTTTCTTTTGCGTACTTTTGTCCCTTGAGCCTCTACTTGTGTCTGAGCCGGTGGTAACATCCGTTGAACTTCCCCCCTCGTGTTCACTTATGTCAGTGGAGTCTGTCCCTTCATTAACGGAATAGAACTCGGGCGACCCACCTCTGGCACCTTTACTCTCAGCCCGCTCCTGTTCCTGCTGCGAGTCTAGGCTTAACAAGCTCCCCCATTTTGGTGTCTGAGGTTGGTTAGTGTCAGTATTAAGTCCAGCCTCAACTGACAATAAGGCATCCAGCATTTGGGTATTGTTCTGCCTCTCAAGTGCCCCCAAAACCTCCTGAGCCACCCCCGCTTCTCTCCCGCTCACCGTGATTGTAGAGCTCTCCTTTTCTCTGAAGCCGGCAGTCCCGGCGAGATGTGTGGCAGATTGGAGTGGCTCCGCCGGTTGCCCGTTAACTGTATCGCTTGTGTCCTTGAGGACGTCTTTCACCGTTTCCGCGTTCAGCGCGGCTGAATGACTCCTGCTGCTGAATGTCCCCTCGTCTAGCGTCTGAGGGCCGGGGGCTAATTTGGTGGAGAAGGACTCCGTTAAGGTAGGCTGCCTCATGGCGGATACATCCTTATGGGGGGGGGGGGAGGGGTTCACCCGTTGTTGTGATCTATGTGTCTCTTTCACGTATGAAGCACCGACCGGCTGCATCTCTCTCTGTGTTTTGGCCGTGCTGAGCCTTGTCTCCGGTGTCTCTGGTTTCCCCTCGGCTCTCTCGGCTTTCTTTTGTTGAGCCTTTGTCAGTAAACCAGCTGCAGGAGTCTGTTTCTTGCTCGCCAGTGGCAACTTTGGTGTTGTTCCTGAAGCTGAGGCTGAGCTGTCTCGCAGTGCCGGACCTTTAATCGTACCGGCTATAGTTGGAGGTTTCTCCTTGTCCCTATTGTTGCGTTGCGACATCGCACCGGGTATGGTGAGGACTCTGACTATGCTCCTCCAGTATTTTCTCCAGCCTTTCAGAGCCGCTAGAGACACTTGTCTGAGCCGTCCCTTGCCAATGCCGCCACCTGCGATAATATGAGTCAGCCTGTCCCAATACCAGCATAACTGCATTCAGTCTACCAGCATCTCAATGTGAAGGCAGGAGAGAGAGTGATGTGCGACTTCACTCTACAGCGCTATAGCGGCCATCTTGCCCCTCACTCTACCTGAGTCATCCTGTGTGTGACTTTCTGGCTTTTGCTTCATCTTCTCAACCATTTGTCCGCTTTCCTCAATGGCTATCCCGCCATCTAATCTGTCTGATGCTTTTGCTGCTTTAAATCCGCCCTTTTTGCAATAGCAGGG
This sequence comes from Lissotriton helveticus, assembly GCF_964261635.1. NCBI lineage: Eukaryota > Metazoa > Chordata > Amphibia > Caudata > Salamandridae > Lissotriton > Lissotriton helveticus. The sequence continues at coordinate 315,685,688 of NC_136061.1, forward strand.
CCCTTAGTTAATATCCAGGAGCATGTTGTTAATTTCAAGGATTAATGCATTGATTGCTTCTCTGCCTTTTGGCTAAGATTAAGTGAGGAGTAATTCATTAAGATGTTTTGGGGGTCCGCCATCCGCTGTTGTCGACTGCACAGAGGAAGACATTCTATTTTGTTAGAGATCTTAGACCAGAGGTCAAACTGTGTAGCTGCATTCCCAGAGGTGTGCCAATGCCTTGGCAAGTACTTGTAAATGAAGATGGCCTAGAAGTGCGACCTTGTTTATTTGACGCATTTCCAGGCTGTTTTAATTTACAAGCAGCCCTGGAAGTGCATGAAAAAGCCTGTGAACTGTGATCATGAGTGCCATGGTGGTTGGGCTCAAGGTTTGTGATGACAGGGTCAAAGAGGCGCCCAAAAACAACAAAATATTCTGTAGCATTGTTTTGTTATTTTGCCTTTTAGTTACTGAATGTAAAATAAGGCACACACAACTAAAAATATAAATAAATGCAAGTTAAACTAATAGTGGGAAATGTACACTTTTACATGAAACCTCAGTTGGTCAATGCCGTCCCTGCAGATGACTGTGTGTGTGTGAGACAAGAGAGGCACAGAATTGAATCCTAGTTGGGGCAGTGAGGAATAGTGGCTTGTGTAGTTAAATAGTTACGAGGTCCCATCCTTTGATAGAAAGCACTTTGAATATTTAAGTCATTATTTTATAATAGTATTACACACAATATGTTAGGCTGCCGCAAAATAATTTTGTGTTCAAGATAAAAACAAGTACTTTCAAAATATATATTTTAGCAATGAGTAATCAGACTGTATGTAGTGCAAACATTTTTGTAAGCATCTCATTATTCCAGAACTCAGCTGAAAACTCACTTAGATTACCTCTTTAAAGAATAGATCTTTGTCACCATGAAACTTTAACCGACTCGTCAATTAAAGTCTGGTTAGAAGGTCTGTTTCTTCTTTAGATCCCTTCCACCCAAACCTTCCACTTTTAGGCAGATGATCCTCAATTTCAGCATTAACTGTTCACGGACAGCTGTTTTTGTAAACTGTGAATCCACGTGGTGGCATGGATGAGGCTAACAGGGCTGCATTCAGATGCAGAGCCTTAATCCTCTGGAACCCAGGGGCCTCGGAGAAATGCCCCAGGAGAAAGAGGAAAGGACAGAGATCCATGGATAGTGTCATATATATGGTTCAGCATAGGGACACCCTATTAGGGCTCATTTGTCGTTTGTTTGCTGATAGACAGAGAACGCTTCTTCAGAAACATTCCTCTAAGGAAGGAGGCAATATATAATAGGGCTTTTTTTTTCTTAAAGGGCCATCACTACTATTAGGGCAGCAGGTACTGGAGTCAAGGGTCCAAGGAGGATAGTCAGCTCCTTCACCAAGCCGGCGAAGCTTGAAAACACGATACAGCTGTCCCCCTCATTGTGTATGAAGCTTTCAGACTTTTTTGACAGTAAAATCCTGAAAGTTTATAACACCTTCACGATGGCTGTGGAAACAGATAAAACAGAAAGATTGGGAACCCGAAATACCGAAGATGCCTTCACAAATTGTCTCACTATCTCCCAACAGGAATCCCTGGCGGAGATCCTGAGATGTGAGTCAGGGTCCCCGGAGGATCCGTGCCCCCCCAAAATGTGGAAGGACCTGGCTCACGTGTTGCATCCCGCTCTGAATCATACATGGAACACATCACTTTCCATGGGCATCTTCCCTGATGTATGGAAACATGCCATGTTATTGCCCCTTATGAAAAAGCCCAATGTGGATCTGGGAGAACTTAACAACTACCACCCGATTTCACTCTTGCTATCACCAGCAAAGATGTTGGAAAAGTTGGTACAGCGCCAGCTGGTTAATTTCAGGGGCAGAACATTCAGCATGACACGCAGTCTGTTTTTTGGTCCAGTTTTAGTGCTGAGACGGCACTATTGGAGGTGGCTGAGTCAGTAAGAATGACTGTGGACGCAGGAGCATCAGCAATGCTGTTGCTTTTGGACCTGTCCACAGCGTTCAATACCGTGGATCACCAAATCTTGTTTGATAGACTCAAAGCGATGGGTCTGGGAGGAGTGGCCCTCACCTGGTTGAAGTCCTATTTCAAAGACAGCACGCAGAGGGTCGCTCTCCAACCCTTTCAGTTGGAACCTAAGCCACTATGGTGTGGGGTACCACAGGGTTCGGCCTTGAGCCTGCTTCTCTTCAACATCTATCTGGCCCCCTGATTTCGCTCAAAGCAAATTGGGAAGTAACGGCAATATCATACGCAGACGACACCCAGTTGGTGTTCTCCTTCAAGGATCCTTCTGCGGACTTCACTAGGTTTAAGGGATGCTTGAAGGACATCTCCTGTTGGATGATCAACAATAAACTTAACCTTAATGTTGAGAAGACAGTGGTGTTGCTCTTTGGCAAGGCACCTCTTCTGGCTACTGGACTGTGGTGGCCAGCGGAAATGGGCCTGCCACCTACCCCAGCAAATACGGCAAAAAACTTGGGCTTAATTGGGAAGCGGATCTTTCATTCGCAACCCAAGTCCGCATTTGTTGTAGCTTCATGCTTCGGCAAATTGAGAAGCTTGAGGAAATTTCTACATCTACTGCCGGAGGACTGTCATAGAGTCATTATCCATGCTACAGTGACATCTCGGGTGGACTATGCAAATTGTCTATACTTGGTATTACCCACTTATCTGATTAACAGATTACAGATGGTACAAAATGCGGCTGTGAGATCAATTAGGCAGATAACTTATCGGCACCACATCTCTCTGCATATAAGACAGCTCCACTGGCTTCCGGTTGCCAAAAGGATTGAGTTCAAAGCATGGCCATGGCCTTTTGGGCGCTGCATGGCAGATGTCCTAGCTACCTTAAACACTGGTTGTGCCTCTACCAACAAAAATGATCATTGAGGTCCAGCTCTCAGAACTTGCTCTGTATACCTCGCTATGCTAAGTCATGCATAGGGGGCATATCCTTCACGGTGGTGGCGGCCAGGCTTTGGAACTCCCTGCTGACTAATATGCGCCCGTTTCAATCTGTTCAGAAAAAACTTGAAAACCTGGCTTTTTAGCCATGGCTAGAACTCTTTGGCTATGCACCTCTCATGCCTGCCCACTATAGCGATGGGACACCTCTATTTGAGGTACCTGTCGCGCTCCATAAATGCTGATATTATTATTATTATTATTATTATTATTAAGGGTGTGCGTGGCCACTGCACTCCAAATATGGTTGCGTTACTGCAAGAAAGCAGAGTGGGAGCCCATTGTCCTTGCTAGCATTAGAACACAGGTCACTCTACCTGCTTTTTCTTTTTTTTTTTTTGTGACACATAGGGGCATAAAGTATCCTTGGTGCTGCAGGTATCGTGGCATTGGGGTGCAGGAGGATCAGGAGCCAACTAAACCCCATACATGGTTCTTATACTATCCTTTTTTTCTTGAATTAGGGCCCAGTGCAGACTAAACTATGCCAGTATTGCTTTGGGCCTCGGAGCAATGGCTCAAGAGAGGGGAAAATTGAAGCAGAGGAGACACCTTACTTTGGCCTTAGAGAGATGACAGGGAAGGGGTAAAAGTGGCAGAGATGGTAGCCTTTTAACCAGGGCCTCAGTTATCATTCAGCCTGGTCCCTCATACTCCCCTAATCCTTGCCATAAAGTTTTGGAGGCAGTTGGGGCTCGACTAAAAAGCATTTTGCTTATGGAGCTCATACTAAAAAAGTTTGAAGACCTTTGTTGTAGACAATGAGGTACTTCCAGTTAGTCAACTAGGCAGGGTCTTTGGCAAGACGGTGACTCTGGATGCACTGACTGCGATGATCTGGCGAGACTCCACCTATCTTATATTCATGTTAGGCCCAACAAAGGCCCGTTCAAGCTCGCCATGCAACACTAGACACATCTCCCAATGCAAGGGCATTTCATCAGTGTTGTGCATTCATTTGAGGACAATGAAGAGTTTCAATATACAATAAATCTAAGCATTTATTGTTTAGTAGATCGGTGCGTCTGGTGGTAAGTTCTGCTGGTGCTCCCCTGGGGTGCCCACCCCATCACAATACCTTGGTTTGTGCTTAAAAGTCCCTTCTTTGAGGCAGTACTTCAGTGTGAGGGGCCAGTCCCCTAGTGAATCTATTTGTCTGGCTTATCCAACAACGCTGCGACCTGCCCAATTGATGGCATACTGCAATTTCGATAGTCACTGGCACTCACCTTCTATTACCAGCTGCAGCAATGCAGTCTCCTACCAGGATCACAGTGCCAACTTCTGCCCAGACAGGCACCAGTCCTCAGGCCCGGACTGACTCACAGGCGTTTTGGAATGCTGCCACGCTGGGGGCTGATTTCACTGCGGTGGGGGCTGATTTCGTTCATGGAGACCTGCGTGTGCTTCGAAATAATTAAAGCAAAACTCATTTCGTTCAGTACACGCAGGTCCCCATCAACGAAATCAGCCCCCAGCTCAGCAGTATTCCAAAACGTCTGGTAGCCAGTCCAGCCCTGCCAGTCCCATGCGCCTCTTTCCTTCATGTGGCCTCGCCCCCCCCCCCCACCCCACACCTTCTGTCTTCACTAGTCACAGTAAATTCCCGCAGGTGCACAGGTCAGTGCCCCTCATCCCCCCGCACTCAAGCCACAGAACTTCCTGAGTCCCAATCTCACGCCCGAACCACCATGGGTGTCAGATTCAGCCCCAGGCTCTGGGAGGCCGCTGGTGCCCAAATCTTCGCTGCACTGCTTTTGTAGACGTCCGCATCCCTCCACATGGTGCTGTATCAGGGATTAATGCCTCTGGTCTGGTCCCCACAATGCTTGATTGTTGGGGTCCGTCACAATGGGAGTCCCATGCCAGGCTATCCTGTATTCTAGATTCTAGGAAGGTGAGCATTTCCTGCTGAGTTTTATAATTATTTCTTGGGACCTCACCAAGCTAATCTAGGCCTGTCCACCATCTTTGGCTGCCATGTTATGCCCCCTCCCTTGTGAAAAAGTGTACCTAGCCTTCCATTTATGTTTAAACTACATTTTCACATTACAGTTATTCTAAGATAATGGTACCTGTACTTTGCACCAATAAGAATATTATTTACTTTTATGTGCATTAAAACTAAATAGGGCTTCTACATTTGTTCTAAGTAATTCTGTCTCCTGGTAATCATCCTTTATGTGCAGCAACACCTGAAAGTCTGAATTTCTTTTTTTTTATTTTCGAATAGTTGTTATTGAGATTAGAAGAGGAAATACAAAAAAGAAAAGGTGAACGAAATAATACAGGAAGGCATTGGTAATCACATCTATCACTCCATAGATAAGCTATCAAAGAAAACATGCCATATATGAACTGACAGACCGACCATCAATTATATCAGTGAATGAATAACGGGTACATTAACACAGCTACTAGTTTAGCATTTGTCTTAACACATTACATCTTTGTAGTGCAATATATGTATGGCATCCAGAAGAAACGACACAACAAAAACCTGTAATAAAGGAAAATAAAGGAGCAAACGAAGGGCTCACAATGTCGACAAGGAAAAGCACTTATGGGGATTCCGTGGTGTGCTTCGTGACAAGTGATATGATTCGCCCGGGTTTATTTCGGATTTAGTTGTTAAGGGCCACTTCGCAGGGTGTGTATTTTAGTCAGTCAGGCCGGTTTAAAGACAAAAGCTGAGGAACCCATGGAGACGCACATTTTTATGTTGGGTGGGTGCCATGGAGAAAGTTGTAGAATTATGTTATCAGGACCTCTCAGAAAGATTAGCCATTCTTGCCGCATTTTGAATGAAATTATCTTGAAGTTCTTCCAGTTACCTAGAATTATTTTGCATGCCAGGGTAAGCATTAAATCAAGTTAGTCTCGCTCATTATCATTTTTTTTAAACAAATACTTATTGGTAACATTGCGTCATAGCTTATACATTCGTCATATACATAGCATCTAATATTCTCAAACAATAGCTCTTCCCATGCAAATCAAACATCGGTTATACTGTTCCAGTGAATTTCTTATATCGCAATGCACTTTAAAGTTTTACATAACAGTAATAATATTTAACCCAAAAATGAACGCCCCTTCTTCCCCTCTCCCCGGCGGCGACAGGCAGCAGTAGCATTCATTTTCAAAGCTAGCAGACAAAATGACTTAGCTAGTTCACTATGGGTGCGTGTTGGCTATTTGTATTCTCTGCACCAGCGACCAGCGAGCTGTGAGTGGATGATTGTGTAGGTGTGAACCTGTCATAGCTCTGAGCAGTTGTCGTTAACACCTCTGTTATTTATTTATTTATTTATTTATTTTTTATTTGATTTATTTGCACACTTGTACCGCGCTGGGAATCGACTCCCTAAGGAGTATCTCCGCGCCCTTGGCAGCATCTTGGAACACTATCCTATCATTTATTTATAGAATGTCCAACAGGAACTAATAGTTAAACAGAAAAGTTTTTAGTTTTTTCCTAAAGGGGAAAAGTTCTTTACATGATCTAAGTTCATAAGGAAGATCATTCCAGAACTTCGGGCCTGCTACTGATAGCGCCCTTCCCCCTTGTCTTGTCTTCCAGAACCTGGGGACAACCAACAGTTCTCCAGATCTCAAAGATCTTGAGGGAATGTAGGGGTGAAATTTTTGAGACAGATAATTGGGACCATTACCCGAGATGCACTTGTGAATAATGCACCCGGTTTTAAACAACACTCTCTGTTTCACTGTAAGCCAGTGGAGTTTGTCTAACAGTGGTTTAGAGGGTGTGCGGGCTGGGGCATTAAGAACAAGGCGAGCAGCCGTGTTCTGCACCACTTGCAGTCTGGCAATAATCCCCTCATTTGCGGCTAGCAGCAAACCATTACAATAGTCCAGTCTGCTCAAAACGAGCGACTGAACTAGAGTTTTCCTGGTGGTATCTGGAAGCAATGGGAATACCCGTCGGAGAAGCCCAATTACATGGAAACAGGAACTCACCACTTGATTGGCATGATGTTTAAGATTGAGTTCCTGATCCAGTTTAACTCCCAGATCTTTCACAACCGCCTTGGGTTCGGGGACTGGGCCTAGATCTTGAGGCCACCAGTCGGAGGTCCACAGACGTTTGGCTTCCCCAAAGAGCATCACCTCTGTCTTGGAGACGTTGCACTGGAGGAAGTTTGCTGCCATCCAGTATGCCACCTCTTTCATCCCTTGGGAAAAGGAGCTACGTACTTGCGGAGTCATAGTTTTAAACGGGAAGAGGAGTTGGGTATCGTCTGCATACGATACAGGGATAAACCCATGGGATCTCATGATGTTCGCTAGGGGTGCCACGTAGATGTTAAATAACGTTGGGCTCAAGCAGGAGCCCTGTGGCACCCCTTTGGAGATCTCCACCTCCTCAGACTGGTAGGGACCCAGTATGACTCTTTGGGTACGTTCTATGAAAAAACTCCTTAACCAGGCCAGCGCCTTGCCTCCCAGACCGATGTCAACTAGTCTGGAGGTCATGATCTCGTGTGACACAGTGTCAAACGCCGCTGACAGATCTAAGAGCACCAGGATAACGGAGTAACCCCTATCCTGTAGCATATGAAGATCGTCAGCGACGGACAGCAAGGCGGTCTCAGTGCTGTGCCTTGGCCTAAAGCCTGATTGAGAAGGATCTAGTCCCCCCGTACTTTCAGTATATTTAGATAGATGTTGATTTACAAACTTCTCAGTGAGCTTCCCCAAAAAAGGGAGGAGAGAAATAGGTCTTAGGTTAGTCAGGTCGGTCCACGGAATAGAGTTGTTTTTCCGTAAAGGCCGCACCAGGGCATGCTTCCAGTCAGGGGGAACTTCCCCTGTACTCAAGGATAAGTTAACAACCTGTTGAATTCCCACACCCAGATCGTCGCTTAAAAGCGACATGACCCGTGCTGGAATAACATCTGAAGGGCACCCACTTTTTATCTGAGTGGTTAGGGTGGTTATCTCCTTCAAAGATATTGGTGGGAATTCAGTGAGACTGTTGTCCTTGTTTCCTGCTATACTAAGGTGTGGCAGACTATCACCAGTTTCAGTGTTATGAGAGATGGTATTTGAGGTCAAGATCTTAGTATAAATACCTTCAATTTTTCTAACAAAGAACTGTGAGATGTTATTGCAGAGTTCCTGGGACTCGATCCCCTCAGTTTCACATGCAGTGGGCTTAGTAAATGTTTGTAAAATTTGGTAGAGAATTTTAGCATTTTTCCCAGCTGCTGTTTTGGGCCGCTATATGGTGTTTCCGAGCAGACCGGATAGCTTTATGGTAGCTTTTTAGGGAAAACCTGTAATTTTCTCTATCCTCAGCCCTGCGTGTGACTCCAACGTTTTTCTAGCTTCCTTGTGGTTAGCTTTAATTGTCTGAGATCGTCCGTAAACCAGACCTCTTGTTTAGGGGCAGGCCGTGGTTTATATTTCCTCAGAGGGACAACATGGTTTATAGTTGTAGTTATAGCTTCATTAAACCTGGCTAATGCAGTGGTGACATTATCGCCGCATTCAGCCCAATTGGGTTCTGTGTATTTACCCCTAAAATTCTCTGATGTTAGTCTGTTCCAGGGTCTTCTGACATCCGCCATAGTCCTCTGTATGCCCTTTACCCTCTGAATGGAACGAGTGTGGAATTCTATGATAAAGTGATCAGTCCAGTCCATTTGAATAGGAGGAAGACATTTAATCATTGTAGAAGTGTGAAGCACAAGATCCAATGTATGGCCCGCTATGTGTGTGGGTCCCTGATTCATTTGGTTAAAACCAAGAGTGGCCATATCCGCCAATAGTGTCTGTGCCTCCACACAGGTATCTAGTTCACTGTGAACATTAAAATCCCCTACCAGAATAAAATCTGAGTTTGCCTGTATATAGGGAGCTAGGACTTCAACAAGGTTAAGGGAAAAATTCCCGAGAGGACCAGGGGGTCGATATACCAAAGCTCCCTTCCTGGTTTCCCTAGAACTGGGGTTAATGGTGAAGATTAGGAGCTCCATTTGAGAATTGCACACCGTCTCGGTAACCACCACCTCCATATCCTGCCTGAAAACAATGGCTAGCCCACCTCCAGTTTTAATAGGGCGGTCCATCCTTATCATTTTATATCCCGACGGCACCCCCAATGTAATAGCCGGAACCGTATGGGGCTTAAGCCAGGTCTCAGTCAGAAAACAAAGATGTGGTTTCTCTGATGTAAGGAGATCCCAGACTTGAGTACAATGCATGACCAAGGAGCGAACATTACACAATAGGTTCTTACAGTCTAAAAGGGGGTCATTGAAAGGGCTGATGATCAACTTTATGGGGTCTTTAGCAGAGACAGATGAAATAGACCCTAACTGACACGGGGTAATCACCGCATTTATAGTGAATTGCGTTAAGCATTCCCTGCAGGTAAACGGTCCCTCCAAGTTACTCCCTACCTTGTGGGAGCACAAAGCAGTAACATCCCTGCCCATATCAATTAAGGCCTGGCTGGTGTATGAAAGAAGTCGGCCCCGCTCTGACTCCGAGCAAATGGCAGAGTCCGCCATAGCCCCCTGCCCCTGGCCCCGTCCTGTCGCGGACGGGCGCAGACGGGCTGGTCTTTGGCTCGTCTTAGGCGCAGGAGTAGGCGCCACACTGCGCGTCAACACTGCGCGTTGAGCCGACGAGTTGCTTTATAGCCCTGTTAGCATGTATCCCCATTCTGACAAGTAGGTCTATCTCCGCATTCTCATCCGTTCTCACGGCGCCGAGTCGACATTCTTCCGCCACACTCCATTCACGCATATCATTGCACCATCTATCTAGTGAGGGAGGCGCAGGAAGAATACAATGTATTTTAATACGTTGTTTAGCCAAGACCAGACCCAGCATTGCAAATTTAAGACGTAATCGCGTCTCTCTCTTCGGTGTAGCAAGAACACCCAACATGCAGTGTTTTATAGAGATGTCTATTCGCACCGCTGTCGCAGAGCGCAATGTCTGTACCACCTGTTCCAAATACCTATGTAATCAGACACAAATCCATGTCATAGGTAGGAATTTGGCGGGGTCTGTGCCACAGCGGGGACATGATAGAACTATCCCTGGAGTGAACCGTGCTCGGCGCTGTGATGTTAGTTATGTGCAATGCAAAAAATGATATTGAATGAGTTTAAACCTAGCATTGCTTGTTGCTTCGGACTCCTGTGCTAGTGCTCTTTTACACTCCCCATCTGTCAGTGGCACAAGCAGGTCATCATTCCATTTCCTCCTGACTGCTGTTAAGTCGGATCCTGGATCCAGCAGAGTCGTTATTGTGGGCGACTCATGTGGCTCCTCCGGAAAGGTAGTCCATATCTCACGGGCCGTACGTGAAATTTTAGCATTCTGTAAGAAGTGTCCTGCTGGTACCAGAACCAGCCCCGCGCCTTATTGAATGTCTTAAAGGTTCCGTTCTGGCACATATCCCCTGCCAATACACAACCTCCCTCGTGCCATTTCGAGATATCCATGGATACTTGAATGTTTTGAAAACCGCGTAGCCACCAGAGTCGGAGCGCCGGAGCGTATGGTGCACTGCGGAGAACTACCATGACTGCCTCTTCCCAGGCCTCGGCTACCTGCCCTACTTTGTAAGGGCATTCTTTGGGGACTCTCAAACCCATCATTAAAAACTTTTGTAGCTTTGACCCATCTTTCCAGTCCCCCACTAGCTCTTTTTCCACTGTGTGGTCATTTGTGCACCACTGCGCTGCATACTGCAGCAAGTCTGCGATGTAGTGTAACCTAAAATAAGGTAGGCCACATGTCTCATTATCATTTTGTATTTTTAGATCTAGGTATCCTAATATAATTTACAAGAATCCTCTGGTTGGGCTGATATGTAGGGTGTGCCTTATATCCTCGAATTCCCTATCCCAGAAGGATAGTAGAATTGGGCATTGAAATAGCATGTGTGCTAAGTCTCCCACATGTGCGTTACAGTTTCAACATTGTGGTGATTGAGTGAGGTTAAGTTTATGAAGTCTGGCTGGCATCCAGTAGGCTCTATTTATAATCATATACTTAGTTTGGGAGAGTGTAGGCGAGATTTTATTCATAAAGGGTGACATATGTATTCGTTACCAGTCAAAATTGATAGACTTCTTGTTGGAATCTGCTTCCCATTTACTCTCATTTTTATGGTACTAACGCAGTTTAGAAAGGAGTAGTTTATATACACCCTATGACCCACTTTGAGTAATTGGGAAAACTTAAGGGGTATTGAGGGACAGACCTGTTTTATGAGCTGTTTAGAAATCTGGACTTGACGTTTCAAAAATGTATGTAGGTCTTAGGGGAGGTATCATTATACAAGTCTTTGAACAAGTTAATACTTCTCTGGAACAAATCCCGCCAAAAAGTAAGTTAGCCATCTATTTTTAGCTGAGTTATATCAGATGGCAGCCATATTAGAGTTGCCTAACTTAATATTGGAGTGTATTTCTAGGCGTGAAAGTGCTTGTTTTGTGTTCTGGATAATATATTTAGAGTGTGGTAGGAATGAAGTGTACCATTAATTAGGTTTTCTTCTACCTCCAGCCACATGGTCGATAGTCGGGGCTTTATACAATCCATGCAGCCCCTTGTTTACAGAGGAAGGCCGTTTGGTAATTTCTAAAGTCCGGTACAGCTACTCCTCCTCTGGATTTAGCCTGTTTGAGTTTTACAAGCAATATTCTTGATTTCTCTCCATGCATAAAAAAGTGTTGAGAGCCTTGTCAATTTTCCTCCGGAAGTCTTCAACAATATCGTAGGTAGCATACTAATAAGGTAGTTGATAAGTGGTGTAATAATTATTTTAATAATTTCTACCCTTCCCCACCACAATAGAAATGTTGGTGACCATCCATTCAGTAGTTCAGTGATTTTTAGATTTTTATATATGATGTTTTCATTCTCTTCTAGTGTAGTTATAACATCATTAGTGACCTCCAAGCCCAGGCATTTAATTGATCCTGGTTGCCAGGCCAGACCAGTTTTCCCCAATATATTTTTACTACCCAGAGAGTTAAGCAGTTTAACTTTTGTCTTGTGTTTATTAAGTGTGTAGCCTGAGACTACGGCAAATTGTTGTATCGATTTCATACGAGCAGGGATAGCTGTATCTTCATCCCTCAAGACTATCAGAACAACATCTTCATAGACAGCCACTTTGAAGATTGCACTACCCAAATCTATACTTGGTAGGTCTAGGTTTTCTGTTAAATGTTGAAGAAATGGCTCTGTACCTAATAAGAAAAGTGACAGGGATAGAGAACATCCTTTGGCTAGTCCCTTGTCTTAATGAGAGGGAAAAGGAAATAGCACCTCCCGCTCTGACTTTGGCTTTTGCTTCATGGTATAATGCAATGATCATTCGTATTAATGTGTCTCCAAAATTAAACCTTTCAACTGTCATCCGTAAGTATACCCAGTCTACCTTATCAAACACTTTTTCTGCTTCGAGGGTGAATGCGACAGTTGGAGAATAAGTTCGTTTTGCTTTTTTGATTGCATGACAAATAATCCTGGTATTGTCACTAGAGAATCTATGTTTAAGGAAGCCTACCTTTGATGAGTGAGTAAGTTTAGCAATATGTTTTTGTACCCGATTAGCTAAGATCATAACGTATAATTTACAGTCTAGTTTTTTTAGGTAGATCGGTCTGGAATTTTTATTAGGAGAGGATCTTTACTTTCTTTTGGTATAACTGGTATGATGGTCTCTGCTGGCGTGCCTGAGATTTGACCTGTGGTTGTGAACTGACCATAGAGATCAAAGAGTGGTTGTCCTAATTGGGTAGCAAATGTTTTTAAAAAGGTGCCATTATATTCATCGGGCCTGGGGCTTTGACAGATTTTAGTTTCTTAATTGCAGTCTTGATTTCTTTTAAAGTGATAGGGCTGATGATTGGGATCATTTCTTGTTCAGATAAGGTGTTGAGAGATATCCTGTCTAGATATCATCTGGTTCAAATTAGTGTTAACATCATAAAGTCTTTGATAAAATTCTCGGAACGTATCCGTTATCTTGTGTGGGTTAGTGGGAACTGTGTCTGCTTCATCTTGGATAGCAGTGATAGCGTATTTTTGGATTTTGAAATTTAGGAAGGAAACCAGTGACTTCTCCACTTTGTTGGATTCACATATGCGTAGACTTTTCTGTTTGTTAATCCAAATCCCTGCCCTAGTACTGATTATGTTATTGTATTCATATTTTTTGTTAAACATTTCGTTTAAAATGTGCGGTTCATTCTTTAGTACAGGCAGCTTCTCTAGCTCAGATATATCTTTCCCTAAGGTTTGTTGTTTCCCATTTGCTTCTTTGTTCATATTTGATTTGATTTTTATTACAACTCCCCTAATTGTAGTTTTCAGCGCCTCCCATCTAGTGAGGTGTGAGATCTAATTTTCCTGAATCTCTAGCAGGTAATTTTTAATCGTCTCTTTAATGAGATTTATATTCTGTGTCGTGGAGAGGACATCATCGTTAAATCTCCATAGGGGTTCTTTTAGTGGTGAGGTTGAGTCTGTGATAGTTAAGGTGATGCATGAGTGGTCTGATACAACTCTTGTCTCTATTGTTGTTTGCTCTATTCTGCTAGTTGAGTTCCCTGCGATCAGGAAATAATCTATGCAAGAATATGCGTCGGGTTCTGCAATCTCCATGTGTCTAATCATATTACATTTACTACAAAGATTCTTAAGGGCTTTATGCACTTTATTCGGTCTAAAATTACATGTAGGGACACATCAAATCATAACAAGGGTTCCTGTCTAAGTCTGGGTACAGTGGGGGGTTAAAATCCCCTGCCAGTATGGATGTAGCCCTATTGGGAATCAAATTGATTTGTTCCACTAATTCCCCCCAAAATTGTGTGTCACCATTTGTGGGAGCATAACTGTTAGCTATATAGAAGTCAGAGTTGTGGTTAGCTAGTTTTGATATAACACATCTTTCTTGCTTATCAGCAGTGTATGAGATTAATTCTGTCCTGGCTTTCCTGGTTACCATTGTTAGCACTGCATTTTTCTAGCCCACTGCAGCTGAGCACAGATTGGCGGCTAATTTTGTTTCCTGCAGGAGAGTGATGTCGGCCCATTGTTTGCGGATGTAGTCAAAAACCTTTTTCATTTTGACCGGATGATTGAGAGCCTTAACATTCAGTGATATTGTTTTAATATTTTGTTGGATTTGAGATGTCATTCCTGTCGCTGCACAAGATCCATGACCAGCAATCTCACCGATTAAGTATATTTAGTGTGCAATCGGGATACTCTACGGTATGAGATAAAGATAAAGGTGACCGATAACCTCATATCGCCTGTTTCTGAGTATCACAAGGGAGATTAGATTAAGTGAGGATACGAATGAGAAGGAGGCCTCATAGGGCGACTGTTTCATATATGTATTCCTTGGATTAGAGCACCATTGGTTAAAAAGAAACTATGAGGAAAACAAAAACAACTGAAAAACAAAAGCAGAAACCCTCCCCTCCCCATGTTTCCCCTTATACCATCCTTTCTCCCCCATTTGGAAACAGTAGGCATGGCAATAGCAGGAAGACGTTTTCCTCTCGGAGATGCTGCTAGTGTTGGAAGTCCTAGCAGTGCTACAGAGCTAAACTATGAGTAGGAGAGAACAAAAGTCCATCCAAGTTTAGATGTGTGATTATTGCTATAATTCAGCATATGAGATATTTAAGAACGAGAGTAATATAAAAACAAGAGTGCAGACTGTGAGTCTACTCTCACTTGCCGTAAACAAGTGAAAGTCTGAATTTCTAACTGTCTATAGATACATGCACATATGGAACTTTATACAACACAATTTTATGTCTCTTTATTTTCCTTATACATGTATACCCTTTATATGTAGTTATGAATCTATCCATCAATTACTTTACTCCTACTGTAGGAAAAAAATGAAATAAAAAGAATAATTATTTTAAAAAACCTTCAACTCTATCCAATGTCTCAACTTGTACCTCTCTCAATATATCCTCAACTTCCACTCTCTAATGCATCTCAAACCTCATTCTACTACTAAGATCTCCCTAAGACCCTTTCTAAATAAATTCTTCCCTCCTTTATCCCTGAATGACTCACCCCAAACCTCATTTTACTACTTTGATGTCCCTACTAAAACTATCTAGACTCTTCCCTCCTATTTCCCTCCTTTGACTCATTCGAAACCTCTTCTTATTAATATGATTTCCCAAATAAAAATATCTAGACTCATCCCTCCTCTGTCTCTCCTTATCCTATCAAACTAACGGACTTACATGCCCACCGCTCAAATTGACAACTTATATCTCCCTATAGTAATCCACCTCGAATCCTTTGGGTTCCGAAGTAGCATGCTACTCGCTGAAAACTGCATCAACGCCTCATCAGGGATAGTAAGCGCTCTATTTTTGACAACTTATGTTTTGCCTGTTGTCCTACAGGCCTGGGCTTTTACATGGTTGTGCCACAGTTAAAAAAACGTTTATGGTCCTACAAATTAAATTCATTGATACACAATACACCTAAAATGTACATAATTTGTGCCCATAGTATGAAGTTCTCATCACCAAGCAAATATTGCCAGGCACGCATCTGTGTTCTAAGAATATCAAACATCTCAGATAGCATTTTAGCATTGTTATTAATGTCATGACATAGTATCATTTCAAACTAATTGTGTGCTCTTTACCTAATATTTATCCTGTGGAAAAAACAGTTTTACATGAACTGATACCTCAGGCCCATTCACTCCGTAAAAGTCATAATTCTAAGCAGAAAAGTCTGTTTAGGCAATAAGTAAGCAAAATAATTACACGAAGGCTCAACCATTATAGATATCTGTATTTGTTTTGCAAACTCCAATGAACTAAACATGGACATATTGCTGTCCGTGTCAGCTTTTCTAAGAGTAGTCCGTGCAACCAGCACCATATTAGTCAATTAAAAAGAACATTCAGTAGCTGTCATTGTATCATACAGTGTGGTGGTTGATCAACTATAGGGGCATCCTGAACCAGTAGAGTCTTCAGAGATTAACTCTGTAGTGCGTGTTATATTGCCACGTGGGTCAGTTCAGTCTGGGTAGAAACAACGCCATTTTGTATGCTCACATTTCTTAAGTTGCCTTCTCTCGTAGACACAGTGACTTTTGACATACATTTGCATGCTTGTCAGTGCAGGATAAGATTCACAGAAACTGCATTGCTTACATTTCCACTTTGTAGAAACCCTATCACGACACCTTGAACATTCAGTAAAAAGGATAAAGTTCACTGTGCCAACGTCATTGTTAGTATTGTACGGTAGGCGACAAAGTTATCATACTAGAATAAACAATTGCTGCCTAACTAAGACTCCAGCATGGGTGCTGTTTATTATATGAACAGAACCCCTTCCTTTTTTAGAGCAGAGGAGCATTTTGCACTGAGAGGTCAGTCATCTCATGCGAAGAATGCTGTCCTACTCCACTCCAAGACAGGCAGCTTTCTGACACTAACCCACAGAAAATGGGGCGTTAGACTCCCTGACAGGGATTTGGCAGATCATCCACCTACCTACTTATATGCCAGCATATATTCAATATTATAGCACCATGGTGGAATTGTTCATCTTTTTTACTATTCTCATAATACTAAGTACGCTATTTTGTTTCATTTTATTCTATTTTGCAGCACTCATATTTTGTGCAAGGATCACACTGCTGTACTGAATACTGAAACGCCTTGATGAGTATTTCTTGTGTATTTCTTTGTGTAAGCATGCGTTACCAAACAAAATGGTTCTAGAGCTGTTACCACAATTTCCTGGGGGGATCAGGGTTGTCATATTCTGAGGCGACACACGCATCTATTACCCTGTAATGTTAGGGGTGCGGATGTTGCACTGTGGGCTAGCAGGACTATAGGTCATCATATCCTGAGGATGTGCATGGACTCAGCCTGGCACAATCCTGACCTTTATGTTGTCCAACAAACACATAGTTTTACCGGCGAGGTACAAGCTGTAAGACAATATTGATAGTCAGTCAGAGGGTGAATTATCTAGAGATGTATCATGTTGTGGCTGGATGAATTGGTGGTATGAGCACCAGGATAAAGCTGTCCAGAGCACTGTTCAATGTCGTGTTTCAGTAATCCGTGTATCTGAGCAATCAGTTTAGTCTAGTGCATGGTAAAAGAGGTGCATCTTCCCATACATGAGTTGACAGGCATAAGAAACTGATTACATATTCATTAAAAGATTAAAGTGGAGACATGGGAAAGTTAAACTTGCAACATTTGAACTTCTATTTGTAAAGCTCTCTGAAGAATTATCAAGTTAAATAAAGATTACAAAGGTGTCGTATCACTGCATATATATGCTAGATAGTTTAGTATTGGCTGTTGTAACACGCCTTACTATAATGAGGCTGGAGATGGGCATGCAAAGGGTCCTGTCTCTTCAAACACCCTTTCTGTATGATTGAATAAAGGTTACCAGAACAGGCCTTCATTCAACAAGTACTATCTTTGTACTCTTTAATTGATGGTACTAGAAAAAAGTAGGTCTTGTCTGTGACACAGTGTTACAGCAACTGTACTCTGGCATTGCCCAGTCAGTCTGCGTATTCTATAGGTGAGGTACATTCATGGCAAACAAACACATTAAAGGCTTTGTCTGTTTATGGGGGCAGGAGAGAGTCCAATAAGTTATGTTATGTTATGTTATGTTATGTTATGGGTTTGTTGAGCGCGACAGCTGCCCCAGCAACGGGGCTTCCCGGCGCTAAGAACCAAGGCATAACCTACTAGAGGGGATGGGGGGGAAGAAGCTTACATTAACGGAAACAGGTGAGTTTTGACTGCTTTGCGAAAGGCGGACAAGTTATCAAGGCAGCGGATGTGAAAGGGGAGGGAGTTCCACAGTTTGGCTCCCCGAAGTCTGAAGGAGCGGCCTCCAACACGACAGAATTTCGTGCGGGGGACCACTACTAAGTGTTGACCCCGGGAGCGAAGATTGCGTGAAGGGGTATAGGGTGTGAGAAGCGGACGAAGGAGTTCGGGGCCATCCGTTTTGAGGATTTTAAAAGCAGTAATGAGAGCCTTAAATTGGATGCGGGCTTCCACAGGGAGCCAGTGGAGCCTATGAATTGTGGCTCTAGCAGAGCATTTTCTAGGTAGGCCAACTATTGCCCTAGCCGCTGAATTCTGGATTCGCTGAAGCCTAGCTGTCTCAGCTTTATTCGCGCCTAGCAGCAAGACGCTTGCATAGTCCAACCGGGAAAGGATGGTAGATTGGACTATGAGCTGTCGAGTTTTGGGGTCGAAGAACCCTAGAATGGGATTAAGGCTTCTCAGCAGCCCAATACATGTAGCTGCTACTCTTTTAGTATGGGTTTGGTAGTTCAGCGCAGAGTCCAACCATACTCCTAGATTCTTAACCAGAGATTTAGGAGGAGGAGTGGGGCCTAACAGGGGGGGCCACCACTGGTCATTCCAACAGCTGGGGTTCTTACCCAGGAACAGCACCTCGGTCTTCCCCGCATTCAGTTGCAGGTAGTTAGCCGTCATCCACTGGGCAACGACGGCCAGTCCGTCCCTAAATCTTGTGGCAGGTGTTGAGGGGGCCTCAGTGAGGGTGATTACCAGCTGTGTGTCGTCTGCGTACGACACCAGCGTGAGGTCCCATTCTTTAGCAATAGCCGCAAGAGGCTGCATATACAGGTTGAAGAGGGAAGGACTTAGGGCAGAGCCCTGTGGAACTCCTTGGCCAATAGAGTGGGCTTGGGAGGTGAAGGGGGGTGCACGGAAGGATCTATTCATCAAGAATGAACGGAACCATTCAAGGGCCAGATCACAGATCCCAATGTTTTCCAAACGGCTCAGCAAGACATTATGGGAGACCGTGTCAAAGGCCGCGCTGAGATCGAGTAGGATCAGCGCAGCACTTTGACCGGTATCCAGTGTCTCCCGGAGATGTTCGGTGGTGGATAGAAGGGCGGACTCCGTACTATGCCCAGGCCTGAACCCGTGTTGGGAGGGGTCCAAGATGTTATTTAGGGCCATGTGGTCTGATAGTACGGTGTTCGCATGGGCTTCAGCAAGTTTGGACACCCAGGGGAGCAGCGAAATGGGCCTATAGTTCTCCGGCTTTGTGGGATCCAGGGTGGGCTTTTTAATAATGGGAGTAACCCATGCCTGTTTCCAACATGTGGGTACCGTAGCTGATGAAAAGGAGAGGTTGAGGAGTGTGGCCAGGGACGGGCGAAAAAAGTCCAAAGCTTCCAGAAAGTGAGCCGGTCTCATGGGGTCTGAAGGGGCACCGGATTTCACCTTTCTACAAAGTTTAGTTAGCTCCTCGTGAGAGATAGCAGGCAGACTAGTAATTCTGGAGGCCTTAACGGACAGGTTGGAAGAACTAGTGCAGACAGGAGGGTTTAGAGGGAAAGTATTGTAAATCTTCCTCACTTTCTCAATAAAGAAGGTGGCAAGTTCTTCGCACTGCTGAGTGGAGGAAATACACGAGGCAGGATTACCGCGGTTTTGTAAATTTTGTACCAGTTTAAAAATCGTTTTCGTAGGGTTGGTACTGGAGTCGATTTCCTTAGCATAGAAGGATGCACGAGCAAAGCGTATAGCTTTATGGTACGATTTGAGTTTGGTCAGATAGGTAATTTTGTCCATGTCCCTATATACTTTTCTCCAGCACCGTTCCGCTCTTTTGCATTCTTTCCTAAGAAGTTTCAGGTTGTCGTTATACCATGGATTAGAGGGGGTGCTACGACCTCTAGTCCATCTAGCCGGTATAAGTGTGTCGAGCCCTTTTGAGATCCAATCCTGAAATGCGGCATATGTTATATTAATATCATTAGAGGTTGCAAAATTGGGTTCCACTAAGGTAGTGTGAAGATCCTTTTTTTGGAGTTTATGCCATGGCCTTTTAAGACAGTAGGAGGGTGAGACCCTGTTGGGTTGGGTGATGGCCGGTATAACAAAAGTGACAAGGAAGTGGTCAGTACAGCCCATGGGTCTGGGAGGATCCGCTCTTGCTTCCGGAATGTTAGTAAAAACCGGGTCGAGTAGGTGACCGGCAGAGTGCGTAGTAGTTTGTATGAGGAGGATCAGCTGTAGGGCTGTTGGGTCCGCTAGGAGATTGATAGTGGGATCCGAGGTGGAGTCGAAGTGAAGGTTAAGATCTCCCAAAATCGTGAAATTGGCGGAGATCATAACCAGAGCATGGGCTATCTCTAGTAGCTCTTCAGTGAAATTAGAGGTAGGCCCCGGGGGTCGGTAAATAAAGAGTCCAGAGAGGGAGAAGTGGGGACTTGTGGTAATTTTAAAACGGGCGCACTCACATGCCGTGATGTCTTCCTTCAGGAAGAGACAAGTATATGACGATCTATAAATAACGGCTATGCCACCTCCCCTACAGTCTCTATTAATGGATGTCATAGAGAAGCCATCAGGTAACGTAAGGTTAGGGATGCTCGTTAGTTCATCCTTAAGCCAGGTTTCACACAGGAATAGTATATCTGGGTTCTCATCGGTCAGTAGAGTGTTTACCTCAGGGTGATGTTTTACCAGGGATCTGACGTTAAGCTGGGAGATCGTGAGAGTGGTGCCTTTCCTTGTCTTGGCATTGTGCCGGGGTAGGCTTGGTTCAGATATAGCTAAGTTACAGGTTTTACACTGGAGACCAGTTTGTCCAATGCATCCCTCTAGCTTATCGCAGCGTAGACTCGGGTTAAGTGCAAGAAGGTCGTTAGTGTCATAGTGGTATGCCGTCCGTTTCATTTGGGCAGGGGGACCGGCGAGAGGCGATGACTTGGCGATGACGGGCGAAGACGGGCTTGCCTTAGGCGCGCCTTCGGCGCACTGACGGCACACCCGCTGCGCCCGTCCACTGCGCGTACGGTATATACACATACTTTATAGGAGGGGGGAAAGGGGCGTGGCCTCCAAGGGGGCGTGGCCTAACTGCACGCCGGCAATGGCGCCGAGGACCGAGTCCTGTGAAGCCTGGGCAGGTAGCTGCGTAAAAACAACAAGAATCAAAATGTGACACAAAATATTAAAAGTTATGGCAGCTATCTCCCGGCTTTCCGCCTCAGGAGGTTTTACAATGTTCTGGTAGCAGCGCTAGCAGTCAGCGCTTTTATACCTGAAGAAAAAGGGGGCGTGGCCTCCAAGGGGGCGTGGCCTAACTGCACGCCGGCAATGGCGCCGAGGACCGAGTCCTGTGAAGCCTGGGCAGGTAGGTGCGTAAAAACAACAAGAATGAAAGTGACACAAAATATTAAAAGTTATGGCAGCTATCTCCCAGCTTTCCGCCTCAGGAGGTTTTACAATGTTCTGGTAGCAGCGCTAGCAGTCAGCGCTTTTATACCTGAAGAAAAAAGGGGCCTGGCCTCCAAGGGGCGTGGCCTAACTGCACGCCGGCGATGGCGCCGAGGACCGAGTCCTGTGAAGCCTGGGCAGGTAGGTGCGTAAAAACAACAAGAATGAAAGTGACACAAAATATTAAAAGTTATGGCAGCTATCTCCCGGCTTTCCGCCTCAGGAGGTTTTACAATGTTCTGGTAGCAGCGCTAGCAGTCAGCGCTTTTATACCTGAAGAAAAAGGGGGCGTGGCCTCCAAGGGGGCGTGGCCTAACTGCACCCCGGCAATGGCGCCGAGGACCGAGTCCTGTGAAGCCTGGGCAGGTAGGTGCATAAAAACAACAAGAATGAAAGTGACACAAAATATTAAAAGTTATGGCAGCTATCTCCCGGCTTTCCGCCTCAGAAGGTTTTACAATGTTCTGGTAGCAGCGCTAGCAGTCAGCGCTTTTATACCTGAAGAAAAAGGGGGCGTGGCCTAACTGCACGCCGGCAATGGCGCCGAGGACCGAGTCCTGTGAAGCCTGGGCAGGTAGGTGCGTAAAAACAACAAGAATGAAAGTGACACAAAATATTAAAAGTCATGTGCTTGCTAACCCCTGACCAGTGAGTCATTTTCAGATCCTGGGAAGGTGAATTAGTTCCTACGGGTGCACCTTGCTGCAGTATTATTTGAGCTATTGCAGGCTTATCATAGACCTTGTTTTGTATCATGGTGAAGAGCGTGATCAAGTCAAATTCTTGTACGTTTAGGTGAGAGGGTGAAGCAACAACAGGAGTTCGATCTAGGTTCTTTGAAAGCGTGAGTGATGGGAAAGTTGTCTTAGAAGAATGACACTCCTGTCTAATCTCCAGTCCTGAAATTTAAATATTTTTCGAAAGATAATACTGATGGTCATCCGCATGATAAATGTTCTCCTTTAAAGTAAGAAGAGCACTTGTGCAAAATTTCCAGTGATAGGTTTTTACGTCTGTCACTAACCAATACTGATCTCCCTTGTCTACTTTGTAGAATGGAGAGATAGACAAATGTGGATCTATCAATAAGCAGTTGGTTATGAGAAAGTGCTAAATAATTGGACAGGGTCTAATCTAATATGCATTTTCTCCCCATGTCAAAAGTATGATGTAAAATAACATTAAAAGGGCAGGGCACAAACCTAAAAAGAAAAGTTTCTCGCTTGTGCCTTTCCTAATTCTCAGTCCTCTCCTCATCTCAATGGAGTAAAATGCTGAATTTCTGTAAATTTGAATTCATGTGCACCAGGATCTTTTCTGGTATAATGCTCAGTGAGTGGGTGTTCAGCATCTTAGTTCTTAATTGACCTGTAGTGTTCTCGAATGCAGGGTTTCACAGGTCAAATTGTGCTGCCCATGTTGACCTTGCTGTTAGGACAGTATAAGGCATAAACAATATTACTATTTTAACAACTGATTAGTTTTTAATCGAGTCTGGTTGGTGTAATGGTACTGGGATTTTCTTGCATTTATTCATGCCCAATTTACAAAAGAATCACTGTAGGCATGTGTAACAACCTCATGGATTTGTTGTACCAAAGAAGCCCAATCTTGATATGTATTCTGAGGTTCAGTCATATGAATATAGTGTTGCTATGTGTTTGCTCAATATCCATCTAAGATGATGAAAGGCTGCTGAAAAGGTGATAATAAAGCAGAGATCTTCATTTTTGGCTGATGCTTGTATTAATTTATTTATGATGATAATGATGATTTGTTGCTCCTTATGGACTTCTGGGATGTCTCTTGTAAGGGTGTGTTATATTCTGCTAGAGCGCTCTGTTGCCTGGGAAAGGCACTGATGCTGATACTATGAAGGTCAGAGGAATAAATGCAAGATTAGATTATGATAGGATAAATAATCACATCTATAACTTCTTCCTAAATTCCAAAAGTTGAGTTCCTTGTGGAGAGTCAGAGGCAACTCATTGCATTTCTCAGGAGCAAGATAAGGAGCCTGACGTATCCATCTATTCCGATGCATAAGATCAAGATGGCAGGCAGAGGAAGAGAAACACTTAGTGATGGAAATTATTTTTGTCTGAAATATATTTAGAGCAACATCCATAAAGTGGTTTATGAGCCAGGCAAAGGTAGGAAAAGGTGGAAAGATTCAAAATCAGTCAGGCAACAGCATTGTTTAGGGTTAAGCAATGCCTTTAAGTGGGATGTCAGGATGCATAACATTTCCATAGTCCTGCATAGATATGACCGGTGCATGGGTTGTAACTTTCAGATAAGGATAGAACTTTGTATGAGAATCTTTAATGTATGAAAACAAGAGATAGCAATTTGTCTTGCCTGCAGAGCGATCAAGTCTCACCCTTAAAGCTATCAATAGATATCTGTCTAACACAACCCCAGGATTCTTAACTGATGAGACCAATGAATGTGCAGGGCCGACGAAGGTGGGCCATCGGTCATTTGTCAGTGGATGGTTGAATTTGCCCAGGAAGTGCAACTTTGACTTTTCTGAGTTCAGCCACAAGCAGCTTGAACACACACAGCTGGAGACTGCAGAAAACTATTCCTGGAGTTGAATTTTGATGGTGAAAGAATTTTTAGAAATGGAGACAATTTGTGTGTTATCAGCATAAGTGAAGATTTCAAAGCTGAATAAGCAAACTAGATCAGAATGGGGTACAATATACATATTAAATAAATGAGAACTTGGGGTGATTCATGAGGCACTCCCTTGTCCAGTAGAGAAGCAGATGATTTGAATAAGCCAGACAAACAGCTTGCAATCTTCGTGAAAGACGCGTAAAAGAGTAGTGAGTTGATTTTTTATTTAAAAAATCATACAGTTGGTGTCATCCAGACAGGATTTAGCAATAACATTACACATAATGGTAGAGCAACAAATTAGTGATACCCCTCTGCCACATTTTGTGGCACAGTAAAATTTGAATCATAGAGAGGCTGTGGGCTTGGCTAGCGTGATATCAGAATTCGTAGTGGGTTGAAGCCACATCTGAGAGAGAAATAGGGCTTTTTTAATGTAAACGTCAGTGAAAAGTTTCTTCATATTATGAATATTGCTTCATTTGTAATATTAGAAATTTGATCAGGTGGATGAACACTGCTTGTGTAAAATTCTGGGGCACGCTTCCTGTTTTCTAAAAAGTTATGAATGCAGTGTGATGTTTTTTCACATAATATTGTTGACCAAAAATTGATGCTTTGTATTTTTATGTGGTGTTATGGGATGCAAGATCTATTTTACAGGTCTAAATATTTGTATTATGACATGTCACTCTGACAATCAATCAAGATGTACCTGCCCTAGTCACTGTCTCTTGATAGACTGGTTAGTGCTGACCACTTCCAGATCCAGTTTAATCATTTCCGTTTGATGGAGTTGTCTTTTATAAGGTATTGGTGATCTGTTGACAAAAAAAATAATTTGAGTTGTAATTTACTGGTGAACTTGAAAATGTCTAGTTCAGTTGTGACCCTGTCACTTTCGGTAACTGGACCAGAGGAGAGGCACTTCTTTATATCCAGTAGGTCAGTAGGTACATCAATTCATTCTTTGGTCCTAGCGGATTTTTAATAGTTGGTTCGTGCAAGAACCAACTATTAAAAATCCGCTTGGACCAAAGAATTAATTGATGTACCTACTGGATTATTGTACATATAGATGTCGTCGCCAATAAGTCCATGAAGTGATAATTTTATATGTTGTTTTAATTGTGTAACAGTCCTGCACAAAATTCTCGTGCTTTGTATGTTTTATGTTATTTTTGGACAGCAACATGAATACTTTGATTCAAATACAAAAAATATGAAAGTGTACGAGTAAAACTTCACTTACATTTAGCATTTTGGTCAGTGTGTTTGTTTATGCTGGTATAGATACCACTGTCTTTGTATCCTCTTTAGGGACGAAGTGCACAAATAACGCAATTGGAATACTATATTATTGTGTAATTCCGTCCGACAGAACCATTATTATTCGTTGGGGATTCCTACACACCAGTCCGCATCTCAGGCCTTAGTTAAGCTGCACTGGTTGTCCGTAAGAAAGCGCATCGAATTCAGGGCCCTCTGTATTGCCTTCAAAACCTTGCATAACCTGGGCCCTGAATACCTTAAATGGAAGTTAACTGAATTTAAACCGGGATTGTAAAACTGTGACTTTTTTTTTTTTGTAAAATTTTTATTTTGCAGTTTTAAGTACAAACAAGAACATACATGAAAAGGTCATCTAGGTGCTACATATTCCGCCTTACAAGGACACTGATTCAGGAGCATTGTTCCCACGGAAGTAAGTCCGTGTTCCGTGATGAAGGCCATAGCACCAACAGTTCGGTGAAGCCAGCGTCAGCAGCGGCCGGGGCGGATGCCAAGGGGAAGGGACCCCAGACCAAAGTTCTGTACCGCACAGCCGAATAGCCATGGCCCCAGCAATGAGCAACAAACACCAGAGTGACCAGAACAAGAAGAAAGTAAACAGTTCCCCCCCACCCCCCCCACCCCCTCATGGTGGTGACCCCATCACACATACTCGCACATTCGGCCTCCATACTAAACCTGAAAGAGATGCAGTGACCTCAAGGATGCAGGACATACAGCTGCGGGCAGACCTTTGGACAGGAAGTCAACTAATGGGCCCCATTGGAACTGAAAATCCTTGAATTTACCCAGGAAGATGTCCGCCAACCTCTCCATGCTTAAAAGCTTCCAAAGTCGAGCATACCACAGAGATATTGCCGGTGCCTCACTCCGCTTCCAGGCAGCAGCCAGTGTAAGCTTGGCGGCGCCCAGACAGAGCCATAAAATCTTCTTGTCGGCCCGAGTTTGATGTTCAAGACCGGGGTCACGCAAACCCAACAGAACGAAGGCAATATCGTCCTCCACTGGGTAGTGAAGGATGTCCCTGATATGCGAGAGAATCTCCTCCCAAAAGGGCCTAATCACTGGGCAGTCCCACCAGATGTGGCGGAAGTCCCCAAGCAGCCCGCATCCCCTCCAGCATAGGTCAGACGTGGCCGGATAAATACGGTGAAGTCGAGTCGGGCACATATACCACTGCGTCAGCGTCTTGAGGTGGGCCTCCCGCAAGTGGAGCGAATGATTAAATGTCGCTATGTCCCTCCACAAGGCCGACCACTCCGCATCGGAGATGTCTCTCCCCAGCATGACCTCCCACTGGCCCATGTAGCGGTGCCTAGGCGCCACAGCCGATTTAAGCAACAGCTGGTATAAGAAGGAGATGGCTCCCCTCATGACATTCGACCGCAGTATGAAAGCCTCGAAAGGCGATGGGGGTCTCGTCGCAGCCTCCATCATCACGGGTGAGGTGGCCCAGTGATACAGTTGTAAATGACGAAACCGTTCAGTATGGGCTAACCCGTAGTCCCTCATACAGTTAGCAAAGGTTAGGGGTACCCGCCCATGAAACAGATGAGTCAGTGCCCGGCAGCCTCCCTCCCTCCATGCATTAAAGACCCCCTCCCGAAGCGCCGGCGGAAAAGCTGGATTGAAGTGGATAGGCGTAAACGGCGATGGGAACGTAGTCCATCGCTCATCAGCAGCTAAGGAATCCCAGACCTTCAGGGTGGTACCGGTAGGAGTACTGATATAGGCGTTCAGCGGACGGTCCTTCTTAGGCTTCCACGCCAGGTCCCAGACTGACCTGCCAGCCACGCTCCGGTCCATATGCAGCCAATGTTTCTCCGACGTCTGCTGCGACCACTCCACCAGCACTCTCAATTGCGCCGCTTTATAGTAAAGCTGTAGATCAGGAAGACCCACACCTCCCTCGGATCTCAGCTGCCGCAACACCGTAAAGGAAAGGCGGGCCCGGCCCCCCTGCCATACAAAGCGCAGTATCTGAGTTCTGAGACGCCGAAAAAAATCGTTAGGAAGAGGGATGGGTAGGGTCTGAAATAAGTATAAATATTTAGGGAGGAGAACCATCTTAACAGCATGGACCCTGCCCAACCAAGATATAAATTTGGGCTTCCATTTCTCCAACTCGTCTCGGGTCTTTGCAAACAAAGGCGGGAAATTGGCCGAAAAAAGCCCGCCCACCGTCGGGGTCAGGTGAACCCCCAAGTAGACTAGAGATCCATCTGCCCAAGCCAAAGGAGTCAAGGGCCGCACTCGTTCTACCTCCTCCCGAGAGAGAGTAAGATTCAAGATATGGGATTTGCCATAATTAACCCTGAATCCTGCCACCGCCTCATAGGCCAGCAGAGCTTCCCGAAGGCATGGCAGTGAACGTTCCGGCTCCGTTACCGATAATAAAATGTCATCCGCGAAGAGCGTGATTTTATGTTGCTCTCCCGTGAACGGGATCCCCCGAATCCCCTCATGCTCTCGCACCGCAATCGCCAAGGGCTCAATACTTAATGCGAACAGGAGCGGGGAAAGGGGACACCCCTGCCTGGTGCCTCTGGAGTGTGGAAAAAACTCCGACACATGCCCGTTCACTGTCACCCTAGACCTCGGGCAGCTAAAATTGGCCCGCACCATAGTAATGAATTTATCCGAGAACCCGAAGGCGGTCAAGGTGTTAAATAGGAAGCCCCAATCCACCCTGTCAAAAGCCTTTTCGGCGTCCAATCCCACCAGCACCGCTGGGATACGGAACCTGTCGGCTTTTTCAAGTAAGTGCACCACCCTGCGAGTATTATCGTGGGTCTGGCGCCCCTTGATGAAACCGGATTGATCCGGGTGTATGATCGCAGGTAACAGATCCTGCAATCTATGCGCCAGGATCGCGGAATATAATTTGGCGTCTACATTTAGTAGAGCAATGGGGCGGAATGATGCACAATGGGCGAGATCCTTCCCGGGTTTAGGCAGGACCGTAACCACCGCCTCCGCCAGGGAGCCGGCCGAGGAGCCGGACACGGCCATGACGTTAAAAAGAGAAGTTAGGAAGTCACACAGTTCTGAGGCGTAAGATTTATAGAAGATCGCTGTATAGCCATCCGGCCCAGGCGCTTTGTGTAACTTCAAGCGTTGAATGGCTTCGAGTACTTCCTCCCTGGTAATTGGTGCTTCTAGCAAACCATTCCACTCGGCGGAAATCAGCGGGAGGGGCAATCGCCCCAGGTACTCCCTCTGAGCCTCCGCGGCGAGCCTGTCTCCCGCATACAAGTCCGCATAAAAGCGTCCAAAAATAGCCGCCTTCACCTCATCCTTGTGTTGCAATACACCCGCCTCATCCCGGATCCCTCCAATATATTCGCGCTCCCTCTTATCGCGCAGCTGACGTGCCAAGTGCCGACCCACCTTATTCCCACCGGAGTAAGAATGTCGGCCCAGCCTCAGCATCGTTAGTTCAGCCCTGTTATTGTAATGAGCCCGCAGCTTCCCTCGCATCGCGGTCAAGGGTCGGAGGGTAATCCTCGAGGGATTGAGCTTATGGGCCTGTTCGAGGCGGGACACCTCCGCCTCCAGAGCCTCCCGGTCCTTACGCCGCTCCTTATTAAGACGGGCATTGAGGCCCAAGCACGTGCCCCTAACAGAAGCCTTAAAGGCATCCCAAGTGTTAGCGACCGACGTATCTGATACAGGGTTAAGCTCAAAGAACTCCCTAATGGCCGCCCGCAAGGCTTTGTTGGAGGCATCATCCCTGATCACTGAAGCCGGGAAGTACCACTTTCTCTGTCCACCGCTAGTCGACGACCAACGGAGGCTAAGCACCAGCAAACTGTGGTCTGACACCGAAAGCGGAAGGATGGTGGAGTCCAGGACATCTCCCTTAAGGGCCTGACTGATAAAAATGTGATCCAGGCGGGAATAGGAGTGATGTACGTGAGAGAAATAAGTGTAATCCCTGGCAGCAGGGTGGTAAAAGCGCCAACCATCAACCATCCCCAACTCGCCCACCCGCTGCTGTGTAGCTGCTGAAAAAACCCCTGCCCCAGCCCTGTGGAGCCCTGAGCTATCCACCGACTTGTCCCACACCAAGTTAAAGTCCCCCAGGAGGAACAAATGACCGTCAGCAAAATCTCCCACCTTCTGCAATAAATCTTGTAAGAACGTATTCTGACCTGCATTAGGAAGGTACACCACAACAAAAGAACAAAGCCGCCCCTGAACAAGCCCTTTCACCATCAACCATCGGCCATCCCTGTCAGTGTGCACCTCAATGGGTTGGAAGTGTAGTGCAGCGCGAAAAAGGAGGGCCACCCCTCTATGTTTCGTAGAAGCAGAAGACCGGTATATAAGGGGATATGCCTTATGCTTGAGCCGCAGCTCGTCTCTGCGCGCCAAATGCGTCTCCTGAAGCCCCACAACATCCAACTGATGATCCATCACGTACTTCCATACTTTCTGCCGCTTCTGAGGCGAGTTGAGCCCCTTAACGTTCCAAGTCCCTATACTAACAGGCATACCAAAAAAAAAAATATCCCCAAGCCCTCTACAGCCAGCGTACCTGGACCCCCACCGTACTCAGACCCTTCCCCAATTAGAGGACCAGCCGAGGGACCACCCTGGACATCCCATTGGAAGACAACTGATGCACCTAAGCCAACCCGTGTCCGGCGACCAAACACAGCATAAGGGAGGCAGCGGGACAGAGGCGGCATCAACAATGGACAACTCGACACCCCCCTCCGCAACCCAGCACTCATCCCCCCCTCCAACACTAAGGGGACCATGCCAGAATAGCCTACAGCAAGTACAGAGTCCAAATCTGGACCAAAAACAGCCGCCGGGCCCAAGAGGCGGCACCAACAACAGAAGCTAAGGAAAAACTCCTCGAGAGGCGACATCACTTCACACACCCAGCAGACAAACATCACCACCATCCCACCCCGCCCCACCCCTACCCCACACAAAGGGAAAGAACATTGTAAGATAATACCAAGAACAATAACAATAGAAACGATACTCATCGTGAGTTGCATCGCTCCAAGTAGTCCAAAAGTCACGGAGATCCGTCCACTCCTGGGACAGAACAGGGAGACCAATCCGGATCCTCCCAAGGTCACGATCCGGGGAGTCTTCTCCAAAAGTACTTCCATTCACCCAGACCAGGGGGGCCGATGCCCCCTCCAGCGCCGATCCGTCATCCACGAAATCTACGTCACGCTGCTCCGGAACTGGCCTGCGACACCGGCAGCGTCGTCGAAGCCACTGAAGCTACCGCGTCCACCCTTTCCTGCAGGCTGGCAGTGCGGTCCGGGCGTACCCGATCCGGAGAGGACCCCACTCTGTGCCATGAAGAAGATCGACGGCGCCGCCGAGACGGGGACGCACTCTACCTCTGTGATGGCGCCGCGTCATCCAAACCCAGGAGATCCTTCGCTTCCCGAAGGGAGCGTATCTGCACCAGCCGATTTTGCCATCTGAAGATGATCCTGAAGGGATGGCCCCAGGAGTATGCGATGTCACGCTCCCGCAGAAAGGACGTTACTGGGCGGAAATCTCTCCTTTTTTGGAGTGTGGAGGCTGCCAAGTCCTGGAACAGCTGAGGACGATGACCCCTAAACTGCAGCGATGCAATGGCCCTGGCTTTACGGAGGATGCGCTCTTTCACTTGAAAATCATGGACACAGACAAGGATATCCGGGGGCGGCCCCCCCCCTCTCCTGGGCAAACCAACGCGATGGGCTCTATCCATTCTGACTTCCTTTACATCGTCTTCGTCCAAGATCTGCAGAAACAGTTCCTGTACATAGCCTCGCAGGTCTCCTGCCTCGCCGTCCCATGGCACCGCCTTAATGCGTATGTTATTCCGACGGGATCGGTTTTCTAAGTCCTCCGTGTGCGCCTGCAGATCCAAGTTTTGCTCAGTGAGACGGAGGACATCCTGTTGGAGTAAGTGCACATCATTGGCTGTGCTCAAATCATGGTCCTCCAAAGTCGCCACTCGTTCGCCAATCCCATCAACATCCCTTCGTACCTCCCGAAGGTCGGATGCCAACTGCGCCCGCAGCTCGGAGATATCCTCCTTGATGGAGGCAAAAAGTTCGGTCATAAATGCCTTGGTAGCCGGGGCCTCATCATCGGACAGCCTCGGCGAGCCACTAGGACCGGGGGAGGCCGGCTGCTGCGAGGATTTAGAAGCTCCGTCTTTCACTACCCGCCCCTTGCGGGCCTGGTTAGACATGATGCCGGGCAGGTCTCCACCGGGCGGCGTCCACCAGACACTCTCAAAGACAGGGGGGATGGGAGCCCGGGCCCGCAGATGTAGAGGACGGCCCCCACAAGGCGGCCCAACTCTGACCACCAGGCCGACAGCTCCCAGAGAGACCTCGATCTCCGAGAACCCGAGGGACAGGACCGTACAAAAGTCAAGGGACCAGGAAGCCCCCAGCCCCCGATGCCAAGTTCCGGAGGGGAGGGTGCAGCGGACAACTCAGATACCCCCTATCCAGACGCCGGCGATGGGCACACTAAGCGATCAGTAGAGCCAGAGACAATGGCGCCGACACTCCCCCTGTCCAAGCCAAACCTTCAAACTGTGACTTTTTAAGCATAATTTTATGCTACTAATTTTACCTTTGCACTGAAGGAGCTGTGTTTAATGCTCTGGTGGCCTGGGCTTAACTAACAGCAGAACCTTAGGACAGCGCTCTAGATTTCTAACGCTAACGCATTCCCATATCCTTCAAAAGCAGCCGATGACGCACCAGCGTGGCGGAGGAGCGCAGCAGGCGCGCTAAAGCCGTGCCTAAGGCAAGCCCGTCTTTGTCCGTCTGTGCCAGACCTGGCCCAGGGGCCACAACCCCTGTCGGTTTTAGCAGGGAAACCGAGGTTTATACCAAAGAGCAACTCACCTCCTTCAGAGGAAATCCAAGAAGTGTCTTCACACAATTCCCCCAAACACTCTTAATATGCACTGTCACACTTGTGGATTTAAATTTTGCCTTTCGCTCGAAACACCTTTAGTCCACCTAACTACAGAAGCTATTAAAATGTTTTTAGTAAACTGCCGCTCATTATCTAAACATTCATTGGAAATTTACCTCTTACTTGAAGAGGAAAGCCCGGATGTTCTGTATCTAACAGAGAGTTGGTCAAATAAGGAGGCTGACTCCATTATTATCCAAGCACTCCCCCTGGGCTATGCAAAACTGAGATTCGATCGAGTCACAGGTAGAGGAGGTGGACTAGCCATCATATATAAAAATAAATGTACATGTCGCTCCACTAACAATCCTCTACCAGATTGCAAAAGTATTTATTTTACCCTAAGTATCTCTCACACCAGGACCTTCTCAGCGATTTTAATATACCGACCTCCAGGTGCCCTTGGCAATTTCTGCAAAGATCTCCCTGATACTGTAGCTAATTTAGCCAGCTCCCTCCTCAACCTAACGCTCTTAGGGGACTTTAATCTCCACTTCGATGACACTTTATCCTCACCTAGAGTGGAACTAGTAGAGGGACAGGTACCCAACTAGTCAAAGGCCCCACTCATTCTAAAGGCCATCTACTGGACCCTATTTTTTCAAATAGTTCTGATTTCCTCGTTAAAGACCCTATTCCAGTACCGTGGACTGATCATTTCTTAATACCATTTTCCTGGATAACACAGTATGGATTCCTTCCGACCAAAAAAAAACAGCAAGTTTGTATAGACCTGGTCGAAACTGCCCATAAAACCTTGGGCAACTATCTTGGAAGATTCTGTTCCCAATTTGGAAACTGATCCAGTCACCGCGAATGAAAACGTTGTAAATTGGCTTGAGTCATCACATGACAAGATTTTACAGAAAAAAATTGACTCATAACAAACCGTATCTAACCAAAATACCTGGTATACGCCCAAACCTATGGAGCTTAGACAATCCAGCAAAAAGCTGGAAAGAATGTGGAGGAAACATCCCTCTGAAATCAATAAAAACAAGTATCGAGAGGCTATAAAGATCAATAAAATAGAAATAAACCAGCCAAAGCGCTCTATTATGAGTAAAAAAAATCAAGTTGTTGACAAAACCGTCCACATGAAATTTTCTGCATTGTGAAATCTCTCCTTAACCCCGCGCCTCCCATCACCTTTGCAAACACCCCCAACTAGTGTAATGATATGGAAGAATTCTTTTTTAATAAAATACAAATGATCTATAAATCTTTCCCCCAAGTGATGGCTCCACAGACATCACCGTTACTTGACGAGACAGTCCAAGATGGAGACCAGCTGCTGGAGATCATTCCTATTTTAAACCTGTCCTCCCTCCAAGGACTTCTCAGCCAACTTAAGTCTGGAGCACCATCAGACGTTGCTCCCCCTAATATCTTAAATCTAATCACCGATACGGTATCCCTGGTTGTTCTAAATGTGATAAATGCTTCTCTAGCAACGGGAATAGTGCTGTTTCAATGGAAACAGGCTGTAGTTAGAGCACTTTAAAAAAAAAAAGAACCTTGACCCTGATATATTGGCCAACTATCGTCCTATCTCGTTACTACCAGAAATTGGTAAACTTGCGGAAAAGCATGTAAATTTGACTCTGTCCTCCTTTCTTGAAGCAACTCTTGTCTCCATCCATCACAGAATGGATTTAGACCACAACATGGTACAGAAACTGCACTCTTGATAGCAGTGGAAGAACTAAGGAAAATTTTAGATGGAGGGGGCTGCGCTGCATTTATTTTGTTAGATCTCAGCGCAGCCTTCAACACTGTGAACCACCAGTTGCTGGTTCAAAGACTGAGGAGGATAGGAGTGGTTGGGACAGCACTAACATGGCTGCAATATTTCCTAGAGGATAGATCTTTTGCTGTCCTCGAAGAAGGAATCACTTCCAAGCGAATGCCTCTCAGGTGTGGGGTCCCTCAGGGTTCTTCCCTGAGCCTCACCCTATTTATTCTCTACATGAGCTAGCTAGCAGACATAGTCACGCCTTTAGGTATTTAGATTATTACCTACGCTGACGATACCCAATTGGTGGTTGCTCTCAATCAGCAAGAGAGCAAATGCTCGAAACTAGCTTTATGCCTTGAAAAGGTGGCTGGATGGACGACTCTTATCTAAAGCTAAATAGAGCTAAGACTGAGCTTATGTTCCTGGGTAACTTCACCTCGCTGATTATAGGACCCTTTTGGCCTAGCTGTCTGGGGACATCTCCCTCCCCAAAGGACTGTACTAAGAGTCTAGGTGTATGGTTTGACTATAAGCTAGATTTAAAAAAAACAAGGATGTAAGGTGGCAGCTTGTTGTTTTGGGATCTTAAGAATGTTAAGGAATATCTTTCTCCTGCTACCTTTCTCAGCCAGAAGGCTATTGGTTCAAGCTATGATTTTATAACACCTGGACTACGCTAACGATCTATGTCCAGGAGCACCACTTACAACCATAAAGAAATTACAGATGGTGCAAAACTGTGCTGCACGTCTGCTCCTAAACACTCCCAAATGCCTTTCAGCAAAACCTGCACTGTAAACACCACACTGGCTACCCATCCAAGAAAGAGTCCAATTTAAGGCTGTGTATCATGCACAAGGCACTCTCAGGCAAAGGCCCTTCCACTATCAGAGACATTATTGATCCCCATCGTCCCACGAGATCTCGCAGGGCAGACAATAAACAACTGGAGGTAGTCCCAAAAATAAGAAGAACACGAAGCGGGGGACGTCTCTTTTCATTCAACGCTGCAAAGCTGTGGAACCACCTACCCACTAATATTCGCCTGGAAACCAACCACTTGACCTTCCGAAAGCAACTTAAAACTTTTCTGTTTCCCTAAAGTGCTTGTAGTTCGAACTGTTACGTTACCAGGGCTGGGCTGCTCTCGAGTAGCCATGCGCTTTAGAAATGCCTTTCCATTCCACTTGGTACACTCCTCCTAGAGCGCTTCGATCCTCTAAAGCCAAGTATATTGTCGTTCACAAGTTCAAATGAGCCTCTTGAGGAGGCAGAAGCTTCATAACCTGGAACTATGGAACTCTCTTCCTTTATATCTGAAAGAAAGCTCCGATCTCCTCTCCTTCAGAAAAGCTGTGAAAACAGGTCTCTTCCGTTCACCTTGCCTGGCTCTTTTGTCATGGCTTCATACAGTACCAGCGCCAAAACGCCCTTGGGCAATCGAGCACTTTATAAATATATATTTCATTTAATTTCCTCCCACATTTCTATGTGTAGGGTCTACCACTTACCCAATAAATCGCATTCGCTATTATCACTGTTTGCCGTAAAAAAAAAAATACGTATGTTCCAAAATTAATGTAGAAATCTGTATTTTGCAGACGTGGTTTCCAGTTGCTGATCGGGACTGCTAGTTTATGAAATGGTGTCTGAATGAGTGTTGCTTTGTTTACTTAAAGCAGCTCTAAGAGTAATGTTATATGGGGCATTGGAAGCAAATGGAAGTCACACTGGAAAAATAGATGATGAATAATCAAATCGTCTTTGTGTTGTGTACCTTGCTTGTTTGACCAGTTCCTTGTTTATAATCGGTTATAGAAGGGAAACATCAGGATTGAACATGGCATGAAAGATCTATTTTTCTTTCAGGTTTTGCTGTCAGTGTCATGTTTACCTGCAGTGGGGGAGTTGGCAAAAGGCCATTTGACCTTTTTTACCATTACATTTTTAAGTAAAATACCTACTTACTGGTTAGTGCCTGCTGTGTAGTTGAGGCCGAGTAAGTAAACTGTAGGAGATCTAAGTTCTGATACCGCTTCCTTAAACTGTTTAACCCAACCATATCATTGTTTCTCCCTGTGCCTTAATTCATTTATCTGTCAAAACTGGGGAATGCTCAACCAGGGCTTATCCCCTCAATAATGGGCAGAACAAAAATAGCCATAAAATATACATTAATGAAGTGTAACATCAACAGATACATAATGATAAATCTGTTCTCTTTATTCCAATTCCAGATCCTTTTACGCTGCCCTTAAAAGACATTAGCAGACTCTCTCAACACCAATGAGTAGCTCGATGTGTGCATTTGCTTGTCAGTTAGTCTAATAAAATGTATCAAAATCTGTTACATTTTTGCACTGTTGTTCCACGTACAGAGGATCTTTAAAAAATAACGTATCTGTTTGTTCTTTTTGTCAGGGTCTAACGATTCAGTCCAGCCAGGCGGTCAGCAATGCCAGGAGGTTGGGCTGGGCACTCACCGAAACTCCCGGCGGCATCATTGAAACCTTGGCACCAGGAGGGTATACATTCTTGCTGGAAAACAAGGAGCAGCCAAAGTCTGGTAAGATATGGGTGCCAGTGGTTGGGGAGTAGGCAAGGTAACGTTTAGATTATATGTCCTAAACTGCTTCTAAATTATGTATCAGTGTCTTAGTTTGGTCGCAATACCACTAGATATCAGCCTGCCACTGAAAAGCTATGCTGACTGATTAATTCCTGGCAGGTGGTGAAAGGTTTTGGGCAGATGCTTAGTAGGAATATATGAAACACTAGTTGTCAAAGAGTACCAGTAGTGTGTGGCCCAGACCAGTGAGGAGAGAGAGCCCCTACTCCCACCTCTTGCGGGGCCAGAGAAGAAAGAGCACCTTGGCTATCTGTATGTACTTTCATTTGGTTTCCAGACAAGTAGGGCTAACCAGCACCATCCTGTCTTCTCTCAGGCAGCCTAACAATTAATTGTGTTGGAGCTATCCTTTTGCTCTGCTTGATAAGTGTTCTTTTAGGGCTCTCTTTGTGTAGCCAATTATACTGGCTCCATATAAGCATACTTGAAATGCTTTTTCTTAGACTATATTTGATGGACGTATTCCTTAGAACTATTTGATGGACCT
Organism: Lissotriton helveticus; assembly: GCF_964261635.1. Taxonomy (NCBI): domain Eukaryota; kingdom Metazoa; phylum Chordata; class Amphibia; order Caudata; family Salamandridae; genus Lissotriton; species Lissotriton helveticus. The sequence continues at coordinate 315,722,749 of NC_136061.1, forward strand.
ATTCTGTTGTGCAATTTATTGGCATCTTTTGTAGCAAAACAAAATGACTCTTTTCTCTTGCTTAGGTTTGGCTGTATTTTAGGAACCAATGTAAAAGTATATTCCCTGGCACTGTATCAGTAGATAATTCACTCACAAGATTTTGATCTGCGTGTTTGCTGCCACTGTATAATGGGCATGTTTAATGGAACAAGAATCATGACACATTTTTGCCCTTGGTGTGTATTGTCTGTCGGCATATGAGGCTCTTGGTTTGTGAGCCTCCTAGTTTAACACAACATGGTGGATATAGGCTCTAGCACAAGAGCTACTTGATAATTGGTATGCACATGTGCATCTGTAGTACAAAATGGGCATGAGTATGAATTGTATTCTTTCTTATTGGTACCAATGCCATTTTTCTTATCTGCTTATGCACCGCTAGTATGATTTAATCTTTGTTTCCTATTAATCTCACAGATTTTTGGTGTCTCCCTTCTTCATTGGCCTGTATTCTCCCATCCTGCACACTAAATTGAGAGGTTTGTGTCAAAATCTCAATGGTGCTCTTGTAACCAATTGACACCCTGAACCCAGGATCTTCTGTAGAAACAGAAGTGCAAAGTGCAGGTGCTAATAAGAACAAACTGCTGTATTTGCCTTCAAAACTCCTGCCATTAATATCTACAAACTCCTCATTGTAATTTTTTCAGATCCAGTGCAAAAAGTAACCTTAGCAGTGTCAGAGCTGCAGAAGTCCTTGAACTACTGGTCCGGTATTTTGGGAATGAAAGTATATGATCACGATAAAGAGAAGAAAAGGGCTTTACTTGGATACGCTGATAATCAGGTTAGTTATGATATGGCATTTAATGATTCTTTCATAGTCTTTTAAATCTGTTACATATAAAATGATCTTGGTAAAGAAAAAAACAAAAAGGAAGGGGTTGTGATAGGATTATAACCATGTTCTCTTGAGTCTGCTGGTGATATTGCACTGTGAAAAGTCAGAGCTCTTACTTCTTTCTGAACTTGTAACAGTCTCATTATTTCTTCACCATTTGTTGAAGAAATTCAAAATATTTTTGTCTTTGACATGAAAGAACACACTCTGAGCTTTCCAGCCACCAGCGGGGAATGCACAGTAGTGATTTTGGGGAAAAAGATGTAACGAAGAGAAGAAGAATATTTCTGAAATCCCTTTCCCAAAAGAGTAACATGATAATAGAAGGTGCTCTAACTCTCACAGAGGGCCTTGCATTTTGCATGGTTTGGACCAATGCACAGTGCAGTGAATGAAGTTAGAAAGATATATATATATTTTGAATATTTTGTCAACTTAATCCGAATGGCCCGTGTATCTGCTATTGCTGTAATCTTGTCCTCTTGCAGCACAGGCACTGATCAGTGAAACATTTTGTGGCGGGATGATTTTGACAACCAGAAGTAAATTCTGAGAGAGAATCTGAAGATGGAGCAAGGTGAAGAACACAGAAGTCTGGAGGGAGAAGAGTAGGTCCCTGAAATCCCTGAAAATAGATTGGACTTTTGTGAGGACCTGCTCTCTTACACAGGAGAGAGACAGGGAACGTGGCTGAGTTTGGTGACAAAAGGAGGCAGTAGAAAGACTGAGGAACAAAAGAGGTATACATAGGTCTACCCCTATGCGGTTACTCGGGAGACACACCAGTTCTGTGCTAATTTAAAGAAGAGGAAGGGGTTTCAAGGAATTAAACTTAAAAGTCAAAGTTGTAGTTAGCTGTTCAGCATGGGTTGATCTGTGTGAGAGTTTGAGAGGCGGCTTATCCTACAATGCATCAGCACACAGCACTGTGTAAGTTTCTTTCTCGCTGGTTCCATCCTTTTGTTCCACGCGCTTATAAAAGACTGTGGATTGCCTTAATCGATATAACCCGCCCCCTCTGCTTAAACCCTCTCCCTGCAGTCTGAAACACATAGAGTAAAATGATTCCCTGTTCACTGAAATTGTTCTTGTGATTTATGAGACCGACCTACCCTGTTCTTCCTCATTTCTGCCTCAGGGGTTTTCTTGGAAGTTTGTAGGAAGCAGCAACCTGTACCCTGAGCAAACCATTTATAGCAAATTGGAACATTTGAATAAAGAGAATGGACAATGTCCTGCACCCCGCCTTAGTTAATCTCGGGAAGAGCTTTGCCATTACCCAATATGGACTACCTACTTTTACCCTGTTATGTCAGTTCCAATAGTTGTTAGCAAAAGTTTACACTCTTGTCACTTTCACCCTTTGCGGATGTGCATCATGGACAGCAGCATCACTGAGTCTTTGAGCACACTTCGCCACTACTCCATAAGCCTGTATAGATGGACTACTTTTGAAAAAAATAAAGGGTAGAGAATCTGTGCTATTCAGTATTAAGAGCAACCACGTTACAAGTTGTGACTGTTAGTTTTAAGGCACTTGGTGCCTGCCCCCCGTGACTTCAAATTTGTACATACCATCAGTATGGAAGATCCAGCATCTGGTTAAGACAAACCGAAATGCCAAATCTTGAGTCACCACTCCATGCTCCTCATTTCTTTGCCACCAAACTAGGAAGGTTATTTAACCCAATAATGCGATCTCCTATGTCTTGATTTGTTCCTAGTGTAAAGTAGAGCTACAGGACATCGGTACATCAGTGGATCATGGAACAGCTTTCGGAAGAATCGCCATCTCCTGCCCGAAGGATGAGGTAGGTCTTCCCTGACTTCTTGACTCTCAGAAACATTCGGCTTTAAATGCTGTGCCATAGACCGGTACAGTTAACTGACTATCTTTTTCCAGATGGAGTTTGCAAGGGTGTTTTTAAATTACAATGTCCAAGACATCAACCATTTTAGACTGTGTTTAAACTAGATTATCTGGGGCAATGTCGTAATACGGCAATGTAAAATGTGACTAGTTTTTCAACTCCAAATGGGAGCTATGTCACGGCCAGAAAAAGCAGGTATATTTCAAATCATTCTAACGTGCGCTGCCCAGAATTCCTTAAAACTCTTATGCACGGTCTCATTTAAAATACCTGTGATTGCAACAGATTTATAGTTCAGAACCTTGAGAATACCAGATATCAGATTTCGTTTAAGCTTGTTTCTGTGCCAGTATTACTAGATAACACAGACACTGATTTTATTACCTTATTCTCCACTCTATTTTCTTTTTAAGTTACCACCCATCGAAGCAGAGATCAAAAGGAAGAACTACACGATATTGACTCCCCTGGTTAGTCTAGATACTCCTGGGAAAGCAACAGTACAAGTTGTGATTTTGGCTGACCCCGTAAGTATGATCAAAGGAAGAAATCTCAACTCTCACATGCACGTTTTATCTTGGTACTAGGACTATCCCCTGGCATATCCAACTCACAGGCGTAGGAAGGGGGTGTGGTGGGTGCGGGCCACCCCGGGTGTCATCACTGAGGTTGGTGCCAAAATGGCATAAATATGTGTTTTAAACATATTTTTGCCATTTTTCAAGCCGCGGGTGACAAGACATCACCGAGGAGGGTGACAAAATGGCAAAAATATGTGTTTTAAACACATATTTTTGCCATTTTGTCAAGCTGGGAGTGTCAAGAACTTTTCCGCACTGGTTACCACCTGACCTTGCTACGCCACTGATCCAAGTCCACTTTTCATTTTCTTTGACAAGTGAAATGTTTGCCAGTCCTAACTAATTGTACTGAACTATTAAAGCAGTTTTATTGACAAGGGGCTGTTACAAATGTTCAATATATAGACAATTGCATATGCTAAAATAACTCATGACATCTTTGTCTTTGTAGAAATGCTGCATGGAGTTTACATCAACATCTTTATGTAGAGTTCTTACAGTGCTTGATAACAAAATCTAGGCTGCATATAGGAGCGTTGATGTGACATGAAAGTGCATCTGTTACGTGGTGTATCTTAGACTGAGGTAAATGTGTACATCCATTTGATTTCGAAAGAGAAGAGGCAGAGATAAGTGGTAGAAGAGTGCAAATTTGAGTATGCTCATAGTAAAGACAGATCTTGGTACAAGGTTTCAAGAGGCATGGCAGTTTAGTGAATGGAAAGTTGTTTTAAGAGGATAAATCAACCATCTCTGTGCATTATTCAACCTTTAACGTGTCACTAGTAGAACCCTGTATTGATATCCAAATCAAATAGTAGGTAAGCAATTATTCCTTCAAACAATATCATATTGCCAGATATTCTCATTTGTGAGGGACAGAAAGTTTTAGACATTAGGTCCTTTTATGCAATTCCGTCCAAATTTCTCCTTTGCTCTGTGCTAAGACCTGTATGTTAAAACAGTGCACTCTCAACCACCATTTTGTAAAACCAGCCCCCACCCCCAGCAACAGGGATTTTCTACATCAGAGGGTGCTCCTGTAAGCTGTTTAAACTGTGTATACTAGGGCCTGTGCACTTCGTTTTTTGGCCAGCAGAGGGAGTACAGTTTTATTCAAACAGTATTGTTAGATTTCAAGTTAGTGAGGCCCTTACCTGCTGAAGTCCAACGTGTGGATTGAGCCTGTCTGTCTCCTAGGAGATTCTGAACAGGAGAAGCAGCTTCCAACTCCCTGGTCAGCAAACCTTGTCTGAGGTCGCTGGGACCTTATATGGTCTGCTAGTGGTTGGTACATGTCTACACTGATTGGTGGTTGTATCTGGTGTTTCTATTGGATTAGGGTTAATGTCCTCATTGGTTGGGTATTTGAGGGTTCTGATTGGTTTCTGGGTCTGTGATTCAGTCATTGTAGGGTTGGGACTAGGGCTAGGGTTAGGATTTCTATTGGAAGTAGGGACTTGGGCTTCCTATGTTATTGGTTGTTGGGAGTAAGGCGGGACTAGGGCTAGGGTTAAGTAGCGATTAGGGCTTCTGGTGTGATTGGTTGCTGGACTAGGTGTGGGACTTAGAGTAGGGTTAGGATTTCTATTGGAAGTAGGGGCTAGGGCTACCTGTGCCATTGGTTGCATGGACTTGTTTTGGGACTACTGGTAGGGCTAGTGCTTTTATTGGACGTAGAGAGCAGGGTTTTTTACCTGATTGGGTGCTTGGACTAGGGCTAAGATTGGCTGAAAGGTCCTGGTCTCCTATTGGTTCTAGATTTTAGGGCTAGTGTTGTGATTGGATAGTGTTAGGGCTAGGGTTCCCATTAACTGAAGGGGTCACCTGATTACTAGGTCTATAAAATAGGCCAGGGTTAGGGCGTCTCAGGCCGGGCGTCCAGGCTAAGGGCAGAGAGGACAAGGGCAGTTGCCTGTTTGAGCCTGTTAAGGGCAGAGAGGACAAGGGCAGTTGCCTGTTTGAGCCTGTTAAGGGCAGAGAGGACAAGGGCATTTGCCTGTTTGAGCCTGTTCGAGACTGGTCGGGACTAGGGCCAGAAATGCTGCCCTTTTTCTCATTTAGCAATACCCAGCCCACACCATCCACATCCACAAACAGAGCAACACACTCTCACCAAATGTACACCACGCACAACACTATGCACAGATCAATGTACCAGCATGCACCACAAACCCAACCAAACCACATCTACACACCCTACTATCCCAACTACCACACATATCCACCATCACCTACAAATAGTACACAACTCTATCCTATACCACTGACCAATACACTCATCACTAACACAACGCCAATCAACACCATACATAACTACATCCAATTCAGACACACTCTCCCTGCTGTAATTACACCTAACAGACCACCTTTTTATCACCAACAAACATATAATCATCCTTCCATCAGTTGTCCAACAAACACCCTCCTCTCCCCTCTTCCATAGTAACACTAATGCACAACATACACACTGCACACCACCACACTTTGTAACAAACCAGTCTAAGATAAACACTCTCACCTCTACTTCATTCCCTCCTACACACAACATACACTCTACTCATAAACACATCACCGCCCCTCTACGTCACAACCTCCTCTCACAAACAATACTACACAACCAAATCCTTGCATGAAACATATACATCAGCACCCTATTTCACTACTCGTCAAAAGCAAAACATATCACACACACCAGCACAACAAGATCTTCAAAGCGCAACACCTCATAATACTTACCATCACAAAATACAAACATATACCCACCTTTCAAACCACACAAAGGAACAAACTCCAATGCCAAGCTTTCACTCTTCCACCACACCTAACACAGATACAGCAATACAGCACCTCTCTTCTAACCGCCTCTCATCCATTGGACAATTTAGAACATTACTACATGACCCACATGCTGCACCACCTCCCCTGACTCGTACACCTTCCGCCTTAAACACACACAAAAAATATAAGCAACATGCCACACGTCACAACTTTACTTCCCCATGTCTACTTCAGAACAATGTTGCACCACAAAAGCAACACGGCACTCCAACTCACTCTCAAACACCATCTCCAACACATACACATGCAGACCCATCAAAATGCCTAATACTAATACTAAAATGCCTTCTTAGCATCCTGAATGACAGAAATACAGAGCAGCTACACGATTGCTATCCTAATACAACTAATACCAGCACTAAAAACACACCTTCTACAAACCCAAACAATACTGATCACTCTTCTACCATACAAAGTCCCACTATCACCAAAGGCCACTCACTAAACTGTCTACTAATAAATGCTTGATCCCTCTCTAAAAACAAGCATCACATCTACGACCTTCTCATCGATGCAAAACCAGACATACTATTGATAACCAAATCATTGTTGGGAGAAGATATGGCTCCAGTCCTGCATGAAGCCATTCCTCTAGGCTATCAAAAAATCACCTAAAATCGTTTAGCCAAAAAAAGAGGTGGTCTAACTGTTGTATTCAGGCAAACAATAAATATCACTAAAATTGACATCTCCATAAAGAATTGTGAGGCTCTTCTAACAATATGCAATCCTACACAGTCTTCCTCCTGTAACTTCCTGCTCCTTTACAGACCTCCACCTAGCAAGGCAACATTCCCAGACGCACTTCTAGACACAGTTTCAAACCTGATAACAATACACTCCAACCTATACGTTCTGGGTGACCTTAACATTTGGTTTGATAAACCCAATATGACCCATCCAAAAATGATAATCACCGACCTAGAAGCATTGAACCTGCATCAGATTGTCCACAATCCGACACACACCGCTGAACATATCCTAGATGTAATTTTTGCTAATACTAAACTAGTTACCTTTCAAACTATAACTCCAGTCACATGGTCAGACCACCACTTGCTTGCCTTCCAACATAAAACAACGCTAAGCGACTCACCTAAAACTACCTTGCATCCATCCACCTATCGGCCTTGGAACAAACTCAATTTGGAACACTTGGAAACACAACTAACATCCAGTACAAATCTGGAAACCATACATTCTGTTCAAAATCAATATGAGTGGCTACAGGAAGCTTTTGACATCCTGATACCACTCAAAACCACACAACAGAACAAAACAAAAAAAGAGCCTTGGAGAAACATAGAAATAAAAGACATAAAACAACAAATTAGAAAGCTGCAATGTACCTGGCTCAAAACAAACGCCAAACAAGACAAACTTCACCTACAAAACATTAACAGGTTATACAAGTCTGCTATCAAAAAAGCCAAGAAAAGGTACTATTCAGACCGCTCGCAGCCTCGGGGATCAACCTGTGGAACCTGTGGAACTTTGGTTTTAAAACGGACGCTTTTAAACTGCTGCCCTGCACCCTGCTCCTGATCAGCTAGGACCCAGGACTTTAGCGGACGCTGCCGGGGCCGGGACTGCGAGACCCAGGTTGCTCAGCGCTTCTACAACCCAGCGCACCTGGTGTCTCTTCCCGCCCCCAGCCCTCCGCCCTTCTGTGCTTACTCACCGGCTACATAAGGCTCGCGGCCCCCGCTCCGCGGGTGCCGCTCGCAGCCTCGGGGATCAACCTGTGGAACCTGTGGAACTTTGGTTTTAAAACGGACGCTTTTAAACTGCTGCCCTGCACCCTGCTCCTGATCAGCTAGGACCCAGGACTTTAGCGGACGCTGCCGGGGCCGGGACTGCGAGACCCAGGTTGCTCAGCGCTTCTACAACCCAGCGCACCTGGTGTCTCTTCCCGCCCCCAGCCCTCCGCCCTTCTGTGCTTACTCACCGGCTACATAAGGCTCGCGGCCCCCGCTCCGCGGGTGCCGCTCGCAGCCTCGGGGATCAACCTGTGGAACCTGTGGAACTTTGGTTTTAAAACGGACGCTTTTAGACTGCTGCCCTGCACCCTGCTCCTGATCAGCTAGGACCCAGGACTTTAGCGGACGCTGCCGGGGCCGGGACTGCGAGACCCAGGTTGCTCAGCGCTTCTACAACCCAGCGCACCTGGTGTCTCTTCCCGCCCCCAGCCCTCCGCCCTTCTGTGCTTACTCACCGGCTACATAAGGCTCGCGGCCCCCGCTCCGCGGGTGCCGCTCGCAGCCTCGGGGATCAACCTGTGGAACCTGTGGAACTTTGGTTTTAAAACGGACGCTTTTAAACTGCTGCCCTGCACCCTGCTCCTGATCAGCTAGGACCCAGGACTTTAGCGGACGCTGCCGGGGCCGGGACTGCGAGACCCAGGTTGCTCAGCGCTTCTACAACCCAGCGCACCTGGTGTCTCTTCCCGCCCCCAACCCTCCTATTTAAGCATAGAGGTGAGCGCGCACGCGGGACGCGCGCGGGACATAGCCCGGGGCTAAGCCCGGGCAAAGGGCGGGCCCTCTGAGGCCCTCCGAGGACCGAGAGGACTGGACTGGCCATACCCCCTCGCAAGTTTTCTAAAATTGTAGTTGTTATTATTGTGCTCTCTTTTTGTATAGGATTATATTGTTTGGCTATTGGTACTATTGAGTTGATTAGTTTTATCTTTGTAATATATTATTAATAGGGTTTGCCAACTTAGTTACGCCCTTTTACCGTCAACTATAGTACCCCGTGTTGGTTATTTGCTGGTGTTATATAATGTCAACACGGAAAACGAGAAGCCAGGCGGTGGCGGGGATAAAAAACACAAAAACCAAAAAACTTACTAGTACTCTGGATAGTTTTATTTTTCGTACAAACACCCTAATTGATGAGGGTATTATATTGATGGAACAGAGGGTTTCTCAAGATTTGCTCCAGGCCAAAAGGTCATCATTGGGTAATATAGCCCTAGCCTGTACTCCGAATAAACAATCGCGTTTATCGGATACGTCCCATTTACCAACTACTCTTGTGACCCCTGTATTGTCAACGGTATCTTCATTACCAGTAGCCCCACTTGAGTCTGTAACCCTTATAACACCTATGGCTACCTCAGCTATTATACATACAGTCCCCCTGGAGTTAGAGGGGCCCACTATTGTGGGGAAAACACCCTCTCCAATACCATCTGCCACAGAAGGGCTTGGTGATGTTATAGCTAGTCAAAATATTTTATCTAGTATGGGGAACGCGGTTGGTGGGGGAAATGGTTCACAGGAGGGAGAATTAAGTGTGGATGCCCCAGTAATCTCTATTAGGCAACCTCGAGCATCACACCCCCTGCCCTTAGAGTTACCAGATGTAACTGTATCCGATACAAGTCTGGCTAGCATTCTTGATAATGGTAGTCCTGATGAGTCTGTAGAGAGTGAAGAAGATGTGGATGCGCCCTTCTTTGACACCCTAGCAACCCTTATTAGGTCCTTGCTTTTGCCCCTGGAAGTTAGACTCCAGGGCATAGAAAACCAATTGGGAATTATATCAAATGACCTAAATTGCAAGGGGGTTAAAGTAAATCAAGAAATTGAGAAGAATACCCCTAGTACAATGGGAAGCCCACACCCATTAGTTAAGATCCCCACAACAGCACCCACCCAGCAAACTAAGCCTTGCCCAACCGTTACTATGGTGCAGAAGGTTGGTAAAGCGACCACCAATCAAGTCATTGTAGATGCTAAGAAACACACAGGATCAGCCAGTGCAACTGCGCCTAGTATTATCCAGCGCCAACCCGCTGTGAAGACACCACGGGTACGGCGGAATATTAATTTACCATCTGACGCCTGCCCATTTGTGGTAGTATTAACAGGTGTCCCTGAGCTCACTATAGATATCCCCGAAACATTCTGGGGTCTTAAAAATAAAGTTTGTCATTGGTTGGACAGAAACCTCCCATCCCCACCCAATATGAACAAGAATATTCTTATGGTAGAGAGAACACCTTGGGTGGGAGAGAAAAAGAAACATCTTAAAGGAGACTGTGTGGTGATTACATTTGAAGACCCTTGTATTGTAGAGTTTATTTGCTCTGGGCCTAGCCGCATTAATGACTCCGAGATTCTAGTTAAACCTTTGTCATACTTTTATATGCCCGCGGGGAATCATGATAATAGATGGAGCTGGCTAAGGATCTCCCCGCATGAACAAGGTTGGAGGAGATTTGAAACCCCGGGAAATCATCGCTCCTACAACTGGGGAGACGCTGGAAAAGGAGATTGGCAAGAAGTGCGTAGAGGTAGAGGTAGAACCTACCATGGTGGTAACAGGCTTAAGGAGGGATGGCTGGGCCCACAGTTGGACTATCCTATCCAATGTTATAATCGTTTCAATGGTCTGGAGGAAGTCGATTGACTTACCAAGCAGCCCATTGACCAATTTTGTAGTAGGGTGGAGCAGGCTTTACCTGGAGATGAAGCTAATACACCTGTAGACAGAGTGGTTATTGTAGGCTCCACCTGTGCTGGTACAGATATTATTGTACCTCCAGCTGTAGTTGGTAGCTGTTTGCAGGATATAGTACCCACAGGTCAATTGGAACCCAAGTCCCCGGGTCCCCTTATCAATATTTTATCATGGAACATTGCAGGTCTAAAGAAAAACTTAGTAAATCCCGATTGGAACAATTTTATTAACACCTTTGATATCTGTATGTTTCAAGAAACGTGGTGCCTATCCCCTGAATACATGAATGGTTACTCTACATTCTATGTTCCTGCTGTCTCACCGGGAAGAGGCCGCCCCTCTGGTGGGTTACAGATTTGGGTGAAAACATCTCTGAACTGCCGTGTTATTTCTAACAAACACATTTCTAACGACATCTTGCACATCACTTTAAAGAATAGTATAGGGGGCTATACATACGAAATTTTTTGTATTTATGCTAGAGGTCTTCAGGGAGGGCTTCTTTCCCCAATACTGGAATTATTGGATGTGGAGTTGTCAAAACTCCCGACCAGTTCTAAAATACTGGTCGGGGGGGATTTCAACTGTACATTCGAACCCCTAGATGTGGAAGAGGTACTGGGTCCGAACGTTGTGGAAGGTAGACAAGGCATACCCCTGCTAAATCTTAACCCAATTAAGAAATGGTCATCAAGAGTTATTCAGCTGAACGCCCTGGTGCTAGATCATAACCTTTGGGCCTTAAATGGCCGTACAAAATCAGATCGCGCAGGTGCTATGACCTTTAATAGGGTGGGGTGCCCCTCTCGCATCGACTACATCCTTTTAGATGCACACTCATGGCCCGACGTAATAGACATGGTGGTTAGGGAGTCCTCCTATAGTGACCACAACCCCTTATGTATGCAGCTTAGGTGGGTACGTGGCCGTGAACCTAGTCGGGTAACTGAGATGCTAACTAAAGAAATCTTCCCTGTAAATAATAATAGGAAGCTAAAATGGAATGTAGTCAAATGTGATGAGGGGAAGCTCCAAAATATTACGGATTTAGTATCCAAAGAAATTAGTAGTTTGACAGCTTTGCCCCACTCTGAAGTTAAGGTAGTCGGTCCCAGTTTGTTGGTATCCTATAGTAACTTAATAAGTAAAATAGGAGCCCATTTTTGTAAGAAGCAACCGGCAAAATCAGGCCTTAATGGTTTTAAAACCACAAGTAACCCATGGTACACGAGTAATTGTAGAATCAAGAGGAAAGCAATAACCAAAGCAATACAAAGTAAGGACTCTGTGGCCGTTCGGGCTGCCAGGAAAGATTATACAAGAAGTATAAAATCCGCAAAACGAGCCTGGGAGGAAGAGCACTGGCAACAGCTTAAGGAAGCAGCACGTGGGAAAAATGCTGTTATTTTTTGGAAATTAATTAACATTTTAGATAGCAAGGGAGCAGGAATGATTTTAAATCATATTACGGAGCAGGAATGGTATTCCCATTTTTTAAAGTTGTACTGCGAGGATAATTTGGACAGCTCGCTACCACAATTAGCTAATACCCCTGGAAACATGCTCTGTGAAACTTTGAACCATAATATAGATCCATTTTCGCAGAGAGAAGTATTAGATGCTATCTCTAAACTACTGCCCGGGAAGGCCCCAGGCCAAGATGGCCTTCCAGGGGATATGTTAAAATATGACCCAAATGTATGGGCTAAGTATATTTCGTGTCTGATGAACTTGATCCAGGCTGGTCACCCTGTTCCAGACTCCTGGAAAGGCGCTGAGGTGATAACTATTTTTAAAAAGGGCGAAAGGGATGACCCCTCTAATTACAGACCAATAAGTCTGATAGACACCATTCAGAAGGTGGTAGGAAGGGTGATCATAAATCGCACAGAATCTTGGCTTATGGATAATAACATCTTGTCCCATTTTCAGGCCGGGTTTAGAAGTAATATAGGTGCAATAGATCAGGTCTTCAGATTTTGTGCAGTCTGTTGGAAGTCAGTGCTAATCATGAAGGGTAGTCTATACTTGGCTTTTATAGACTTGAAGACAGCATTTGACGTCATCCCACGGACTAAGCTTTGGTCGGTCTTATCTGATATGGGTTTTCCTAGTTACCTTCTACAATTTATTGTTAAACTTCATGATGGAAATTATGCCAGAATCCGCTGGGGATCTCAGGGTCAACTGACTGAGAGGATTCCGGTAAACAGGGGAGTGAGACAGGGGTGTGTGATGGCTCCAACCTTGTTCTCCCTCTTTATCAATGGGGTGGTAGACCATTTGAGGGAGGACCAGGCTGATGCCCCCACCCTTGCCGGTGAGAAAACACCTACTCTCCTGTTTGCCGATGACACTCTTCTCATGTCTAAATCCCCTATGGGTCTGCAGAAACTGCTTGATCGGTTTTGCAGTTTTTGTAAAGAAAGAGGGTTGACAATAAACACTTCTAAAACAAAGTTGATGGTGTTAACATCGAAAAAGCAACATAGGAAGGTTAACCTCTTGTTGAATGGCACCGCGCTGGAGGTGGTTCAAGAATTTGATTACCTAGGAGTAAGACTTTGTAATGATTTGAGTTGGTCTGCCCATATTACTAAAATGGTTTTAAACCTTAAAAGGGTGGCAGGAGTGATTCTCAAAAACCAGCGACGTTCTATTAGCAGACCCATAGCCCCTACCCTGGCAGTGTACGAAGGGAAAGCACTGGCGGCGGCAGTTTATGGTTCAGAACTTTGGGGTGCGGAAAATACAAAAGCTTTAAAAGTGGCGGAAAATAAGTTTATTAGAAATATGGTTTCGCTACCTTTATCGTCCCCCTTGAAACCCTTATTTTTAGACCTGGGCAAAAAATCAATAGTAGATCTGGTGCAAATTCGCCCCTTGTTATTTTGGGTTTGTCTTAGAAGGACCCCAGAACTCTCTAACTATGCCATGGTTTTGGATGAGTTGATTGGTTTGAATGTAGCCAACAAAATCAAATGGTTGAATAATCTAAAGAGGCTCGTGAAAGCCATAGGTTTGGAGGAGAGTTGGATCTCTCAAATGCCACCCCCAAAAACAATTGTAAAGAAATTATATTGGGATTGGGTTGTTGCAAAAGATCTTAGGAACCAAAATTGGGGCCACTTAACCAACTCCTTCCTTGAACATAAGCCCCTTGGAAAATTGGAGCCCTTTTTGGATTTTATCCAGGTCCCTCGAGATAGAACTTTGTTTCTGGAATTCAGATACGGCATTTTACCTCTTAACACATTCAAGGAAGGTTGGAAGGGATATAGCGGTACAGGGGTTAAATGTCCAGGTTGTCCCTGCCCGAAAGAATCATTAGGACACTTCCTATTTGCTTGTGTAGCCTACAAAAAACCTAGAGATAGGTGGTTGAAACCTGTTTGTAGGAATTTAGGGGTGAGGGAACATAGATTAGCCATGCGTATTTTACAAACAAATGTCATTTCAATGCATATGATTTGTGGGGTGGCTAAATATGTGGCGAATGCTTGGTTCATTAGGTCAAAATTTTTGCCCATTGTCTGAAATTATTTTTATGTTAATAATCTGTTTACTGGTGAAAAATTTTAATTTTTGTGTATAGCTTATTTTGGATATTGTGTGTTGTACTTTTATGAAACTTGTTTCGAATAAAGTAAATAAACAAACTATTCAGACATAATTGAAAACGCTAAATGTGCAAATAAAGAATTCTATAAAATACTCAATGAATTTCGCAAACCAAATTGCCTAGAAAGAACTCATCCTGTTACTCAAGATTTCACAGTGAAAGTCATTACACGGACAAAGCAGACACGTTGGAATCGTACTTAAAACAGAAACAAAGCACAAGCACTAACCCTTGTACAAAATAACAATCCAAGAATGCTCTAATCAAGCCTCTCCGTTCCTTCCAACACATCTCACATGATGAATTTATGGACCTGGTCAAAGGAAGAAGGCCTGCTGGCAGCCCTTCTGACCCCTGTCCGCCACAAACTTTCAAGACAATTCTTTTAACAACCTCTGCTGCCACTCCAGTAAGAAGAATCATCAACAATTCCTTAACTACTGGAATATTTCCTGAAGAACTCAAAAAGTCATACATACGCCCTTTACTGAAGAAAACAAACTTGGACCAGCTGAACCCTGACAACTACAGACCCATTACAAATGGACCGTTCCTGGGCAAACTGATAGAAAGAGCAGCGTTCGCCCATATGTCAAAATTCATTGAAGAGAATGACAACCTTTCAGATTTCCAAACAGGATTCTGTCTGGGAAGAGGCACTGAATCTGCCCTCCTTGCCATCTGGGATGGCCTAAAGAATACAGTTGACCGCAACGGGGTTGCTGTGCTACTCCTCTTGGACCTCTCAGTTGCCTTTGACAGGGTTGACCATGACACTCTGAAACAAAGACTCATAGAGGGAACTGCTCAAGACTGGACCGCGTCCTACCTTTGAAACAGAACTAATGTCATCCATACCCCACCTTTCTCGTCCAAACCGTACTCCACAAAAGCAGGGGGCCCTCAAGGTTCTATCATCACGCCCATGCTTTTCAACATCTACATGAAGTCATTACCAGTACTGATCAATAAATTTCACCTTACGTGCTATAACTATGCAGATGACACGCAAATACTCCTTCAACTGGAATGCCCCAAAGACATTTAAAAAACACCAATTTTCAGCTGTCTCAGAGCCGTGGATCAGTGGATGACCTGGAGCCATCTCAAATTAAATGCTTCAAAAACTGAAATACTCACGCATGGCGATTGGAAACATTATAACCCGCTTGCCGCATGGCCTGATGAACTGGGATCACTGCCTAAAGTATCGAAGGAAGTAAGAAACCTCGGACTCCAAGCTGTTGATGAATGCCCAAGTGGATAAACTAGCAAGATCAAGCTTTGCTACTATAAAAATGCTCCAACGAATTTTCCCTCATTTGGGATTTCCACACAAGGTCCAAACTACCATCTCCCTTGTTCTGTTCAAACTCTATTATGCCAATAGCCTCTACCACGGATCACCTTTAACGACCATGAAAAGACTACAACGGATTCAGAACTCGGCTGCCAGACTACTCTTGCATATCAAACCGCGAGACCACATCTCCCCTGCCTTGAAAGCCCTGCATTGGTTACCAGTTGCCAGAAGATCCACGTTCAAGCTGCTTTGTATCACCCACAAAGCAATACATGGAATGGGACCACTCTTCATCAGGAATAAAATCACCAAACACATTCAACAAAGGAACCTCCTCTCTAAAGGAGCATCTCGCCTCAAAATCCCACCATACAAGAAAAAAGCCATGGGTGGCACATCCTTCTCTGTTCAAGCAGCCAAACTATGGAACTCTTTACCCCCCAACATAAGGTCCACCGACAACCACCTTATCTTCAGAAAACTACTCAAGATTTGGTTCTTCCCCACATAAGCACCATACGCAAACAGAAATTTACAGCATATCCCTCTGTATACAAGCATTTTTTTCACTAAAGATATGTACCTATCTTTGTGTATTACTTTGTATAAACATGTAAAATAATAATGTTGTTGAGAGAAAAATCTTTGGTCTACATGTGCATACTTCCATTGTGCATCCATGTACCTTCCATGTACTTGGATCTGTGTCTGTTACTTTTCTCCTGAAAACGCATATCCAATGCACTACCCTATTTCTCATCCTTTGCCTCTATCAATATCTTTAATCTACATATACTTACCTCCTTTATGTATCTATATGCTTTCAATGTAATTATGGATCTATATATTTATCACTTTCTTCTAATTTAGCATTTCCAATGCACTACCCTATTTCTCAGCCTATACTTCGCTCAATATATCTTCTAGCCCAACCTTCTGACTCATCTCAAACTTCTTCTACTACTCCTTCCAATGCACTACCCTATATCTCATCCTATACATCTATCAATATATCCTCTACATCCACTCTCTCATTTATCCCAAACCCCATACCACTTCTATGATTGCCAAAATAACCCTTTCTAGACTCTCTCCCACTCTACCCCTCCTTGCATCATCTGACACCTCTTTTACTATACCGATCCCTTTCTAAACTCTTCCCTCTGAGTCCTCCCCTCCAAAACTCCTTTTTACTCATCCAAAAGCCTCCTCCTGCTGCTATGACCTAAACAAAATACAAATCCTTCACTCTTTTATCCCTCCACTATCCCTTTCAATCGAAATTAAGGCTAACATGTTCACTTCTCAAATTCCATATTAAACTATACTATTATGCTAGCCAAATAACTGAATAACATATCCACTCCTCAAATTACTTCATATTTTTTACTATACTAATTTTCAACAGTAATCCTTCATGGGTTCCGGAGTGGCGTGCTACTCGCCTGAGAAGCGCATCAACACCCATCAGGGGTAACAAGTGCTATATGAATGCAAATCTTTCTTCCACTTTTACCCCTCCGCTATCCTTCTCACTCCAAGTAACTGACTAATATCCACCACTGAAATTACTTCTTATTTCACCATATTAATTCACCACTAACCTTTGTAGGCTTCCTGAATACCGTGCGTCAACAAGCGCTATATAAATACAAACCTTTGTCCTCCTCTATCCTTCTGCTATCATTCCAAATCCAAATAACTGACTAACCTATCCACCACTTAAAATGTACTTGCATGTTTCACTATACTAATTCAACACTAATCCTCTATGGGTCCCGGAGTAGAGTGCTACTCGCTGAAAAAGCGATTCGACGCCTCGTCAGGGGTAGTAAGCGTTATATGAATGCAATTACAATACAATACCTCTCTTATATAATGGATAACTAACTGGTAAGAAATACATTTCCCCAAAAATTCCTTCTCTTAAGATTCGCATTTCAGAAATGTATGCCAAACACCTTGGCTCTTGTCCCTATGAGGATTCAGAGGATGGCCGTGTTTATTATGGCTGCCACTGAAATCCAGTGGAGGCCGGACCTATGATGCCTTCTTCAGAGAACAGGATTTCAGCCACATTCCGGGTTGTTGGCTTTGTCATGATAACATGTCTTGGTAGTAATTCAAACAGGAGTTAGTGGCATTAGTTCAAATAGGAGTTAGTGAGTGTGCCAACAGCTCTCTGCTTCATCCAATTTAAGATCCTCAAATGGATCTACTTCTGCCAGAGCAGTTAATGAAAAGTCCTTAAACGTGTGTCTCTCATGGTCTTTAATGGGCAGGTTGGTATCCCACTAAAACCAATGCTATTTACTTTCGATGGCGGAGCTTTGAATTGGAAATTAAGTTTGGTAGCACCACCTTCAGGCATGGTTTCATTTGGTTTCTAAATGGAGCAAAGAACATATTCACAGATTTGCCTCTGCATTTAAGGCTTTTAACGGATGTATGATGTTACAACGCGATCAAAATGATCGCGGTACAGCACAACGGATCTTTTACAACGCAAGTCGTTACCACGACTTGCGCTGTAGGGTGCTGGACTTAGGAATAGTAATATTTACTATTCCAACTCCAGCCCATGTACAGTAGGGAAGGTGTTGGAATAGTAAATCTTCTATTCCTTAGTCTAGAGCGCCCTCCAGCGCAAGTCGTGGTAACAACTTGCCTTGTAAAACATGCGTCGTAATGGCACTGCGGTGTTTTGACCGCGGTGTAAAGGTTGTTTAGCCTTTTAACTACCATCCGGTTAAATCTGATTTTTCTCTCTGTATAAATGGTGAGGGATCCAAAAAACATACATAAAAAAATATGAGGGCAATGCAGATGTTAGAGAGGCATAATGAAAGTGGTGCCTCCTACAAGCTCCTGCAACTACCTCCAACCAGGGGCTATAAAACTCTTTCTGAGGACAAGCAACTTTAGACATCGTAAGGTCCAGCTTAGGTTCAACGGCTCACTGAGCACAGGACCACATCTGGTGATACCATATGCACTTAACCGACACCATGATGGACAGAGCGCTTGAGCAAATCAAACACTCACCCCCAGTCAACTGATCTGGGTTTAATCCATCATCATTCCTTAGCTCACGCCACCACCCCTGTTCAGACATGGCCATATGCACTTAAGGCATGTCACTTAAAAAAAAGAAAATGGGTGAAATGCCACTTGTAGTTAATCAGGACTAAGATGTATCTTACTATATATTACAAATCAAGCTACAACTCACTATTGAGGCCCCCAAACGGCTGGAACTGGTCTCGAATTACATGTTTTAGCTTTCAGATTGGACATGGTCAGGCAGTTTGAGCTGGAAGGATCCAATTGGAACAGGACCAAAGCTAATTTGCATGTGGTTGTTCCCTTTCTGCAGTTGAACAGAGAGAGAAAAATTACAGACCGGAATGGATTCGAGAATAATTGCCAGTTGTGGGAAATAAAGCATTCCACCATCACTTTTTTGTTTGTCTCATATCTAAATTAACAGTAACAATTTGAAGCTTGCTTCTCTGACTAGACATAACCAACACATTTCCTCATAAAGTCCTCTGATTAGCATTATTTTAACAAACCTATCGACAAGTTAGTGCTTTTACTTCACCACGCCAACAAATTAAATGAATTTCACCTCTGAATCTGAAGAAGGTGGCCATAATTATCTAATTCACAGGCTTTACCCCATCTCTTAATGGAATTAACCTTGAACCTACACTTCGCTCTTGAAGATTGTTCTGTCCTGTAATATACCCATCACATGCAGCTCCCCCGCCCCCACCTATTCTCTACGGACCAAAATCTCCTTTTCATTTGAGAGTGAATAAAATGTTTCTGCTTTGACTATTAATGGTCATTTTAAATGTAAGCAATAATATGCAAGAGTAATGGTTGATTGAGGTGAAGTTGGAGGACCTGAGGCGAAGCTCCCACGATCATTAAGTACATGGCCATGCCCCATCTCCAGATAATATTGCTATTTTGAGTTAGAGACATAACATTTGAGATAAAATTCCTAAAAATGTTTTTTATATGATGTGATTGGCATGGAACTGATCAGGTGAATGTTTATAAGATGAATACCTGTTGGAGTTTTTTTGTTGGTGATAAGTCTTCACTCTTTGTTTCCTGCTGAAATGCATTTTAGTGAATGTCTGGATTTGTGGGTCACAAAAAGGAGCATATAGAAAATTTGATAACAGATTTTAGATGTTATAAATGATTTATTAGTTGTGTCATATTCATGTTATGAGTTATGGTGAATTCTAAGATATTTTCGGCATGTGAACAATGCTGATACTTTTCTGGGAATAGAAGAACAATGGTTTTCCCTCATGATTTTCTCATGGACATTATAGTTAGTGGTCCAAAAGCTAAAATGAGGGTACAATTTCTGTATCAGACATTTTAAGTAAAACGTGGACTTCCAACAGCAGCAGCCATTTGTAAGTTGACTCCCCAGTGTATTGTGTTTTCATCATGGAGTTCTAATAAGCTTCCATTACAGAGTTGTAATGAGCAACTAGAATGCTAACATATTTTATATTCATGGCAAAAGTGAGGGTTCCTTGAATGCCATGTTACTGTATGAGGAGCAGTTACATGTAAACGCTTTCTAATGGTGCTTAATGAAATAAATGAGTGGAGAGCTGTTAATGCAGATAAAATAAACAGCTGTTTCCCATACGACTAAAATCCAAAGTGATTAATAAGAGAAATCCCCAAGTCTTGCATCCCCTTTCCTTCGACAGTTCATCCTCTCTATGTTCCTTTTAAATGCATGTGACTAGATTTTTAATAGCTGCAGGAGGCTATTTTCAAACAGAAAACAGAGATCAAATTCAAAATTAATAGATCTGTGCTGTTAGTTGGTGTTTAAACATTCCATGTTTCCTTTTACTTCTCCGTTTCTTTTATTATTAAATGATTCTCCCTGCAAGAATTTGCACTGGCTTCAAAATCATTTTTATTATGAATTTAACATAAGTAACTCCTAAAACTCATTTGAAATATATAGATTTCTTGTCTGTAAAATGTTTCTCTGCATCACATACAAATAGCTACATTAAAAGTTATGCAACTACAATGAAAACTGTTGTCCAGACTGGGAACACTTTATTGTGTAATAGAAACACATGAAAAATAATCTTTTAAGTGGACTATTCTTTTGCAGCAGAGATGAAATCCATTTTCATGCACATATTTAGCCTTCTACACAGAAAGTGAATGATTCTTAAGTGCCTGATCCATGTCTCCAAGTGCCGGCACATTTTGTGAGGTAGGTGAACACTCTAGCTCTAAGTAAGAACGCTGCGGTCTTCATATGCCACTGTAGGAAGTTGTAATGGTATGTGGGTTGAAACTGTAAGGAGACGTGTCTCAAGTATCGGCTATGAAGCCCCTGGGTTTATATCAACCGGCTAGGAGCTAATCAGATTAAAGCATTTTGGTAGTGTACAGCTGTCTGATTTACAATAATGGGTATAATCAAAATGAATTACGATGTTTGACTCGCATATTGCAATTGCACCTGATCTTGCAAATTACAGAAGCGTTTAAAAATAAGCTTGTTAGCTACAGATCCACTTGTAGGGAAATCCAGTAATCGGGCATTAAACATAATATCCTAACAGTGAATAGGTCACTATTTTATCTACATTAGCATTCACATAACCCCCCTGATGTCTAGGCTACATGGTTATGCATGTATGTATTAATGTATGTATTTAGTGCAAACCTAGCTATGAAGCAACTGAGTAATGTACATTATGTGAGGGGATGGAAAACAACGCACAAAATCAGGTACATCAAGTAAGGATTACACAAATGCATTTTCCACACATTACACTTTAGATTTTTTAAGCACAATTTTGTCTAGAGCCAAGATTGTGATTTGAGCCTAAAGGCTGCAGAACTGCTATGTGACAGCTCTGCCTTCATCTTAAATAACCATCTTTCAGGATAAATTAAATGCACTTTTCCTTAGTTAAAATATTTGCTACATAATATTTTATGTGCCACATTTATGTGGCCTCAAGTTTAGGAGTTATATTTGTGTTCTGTGCATAATTCAGGCTTCTTTTTAGGGCTTGGCTGAAACGCGCGGAAGCGCGTCTCCGCCGAGAACTTATTGTGGCCGTGTCTCCTTCCCAGGAGACAATCCTGGCCGCGCGCATCGCCTTGGAGGCGATTCCAAACTGGCACGCGAACGAGCGCTGCGGCCAGGCGCTGTCTCCAAGGGCGTTTTCAAACTTAAATTACCCTTCTCAGCGGTAGGTGTACGCAATTACTGGCGTACCTTAAAAATGAATGTCAACAAAATGTCCGCAAATGCCCATTTTCAATTGCATACATGTAGGGGAGGCAACAGTGGTCTTAGAAGAGCTTGAAGCAGACAGCAGAGCGTGTGAGCTCCCGGGTTGTGTGTGTGCGTACTCTAGCCACACGTCAGCGCGGGCCCCGCCTCCCCCTGGCTCCAACACAGGACGGCGCTTTGCGGCAGCTGCAGTAAAATGAAACGCCGCTGACTGCACGAGGAGCACCACTGCCGGCCAGGCCCAGGAGAGAGAGCAGACAGGCCCGCTGTCAGCCGCCCTCGCCCGCTCAGCTGACTGCCTCCCTGTCGCTCTCCTCCTCTGCTGGTCTCGCTTTCCTCGGCCCTCACCCCCGGCTGCCATGTCTCTCCCCCGCGGGTGCCTGCTGCTCCTGCTCTGCCTCTGCCCGGCGCTGCTGCCAGCCCGGGGGGAGCCCGAGGACTCCGACCTGGCCAAGGAGGAGGAGGAGGACCCCCACGGAAAGCACCTCTACAACGGCGAGATGTTCACTCACGCCATTACCGAGGCGCCGCATTTCATCATGTTCTTCGCGCCCTGGTAAATATGACCAGATACTTTGATGCGAAGAATAGCACACCACCTTTAAAAACAAAAATAATCTCCCACGCAGGGTTGCGGACTGCAAAGTACATGCATTCCTTAACTAACGTGACATCTTTGAAAGTCGCTCGCAGAATTTCAGCCGAATTGCAATGTGTGAAGTAAGAACAAGTGTCCCCTCGATTTATCACTAAATTAAGTTGATTTCGAGTTGTGTTTAACTAATTGGTATACTAGAAGACTAATTGCAAAGCATATAACTGTCTGATTGTAAGGCTCGTAGGCGAACCAAGGTGTAGTGTTAGTCGTTAAGCCAGGAGCTACACCCCTGCGGTGTTTGCTCGGGCATTGGCTGCTAACGTGGCGGCTCTACAGTCACTTCCTCTTCAGGCCAAAGGGGGACCGGGGTCTGAGTAAGCGTCGAAAAGGCTCCCTAAACGATCGCACTTTGAATACTTTGGTCCAAGTCCACGCGCACACCTCGACGTCATAGTGTTCTGTTAAACCGGAAGAGACTTCATTTTTCGCCTGACTTAGTTATTTGCAACTATATTTCAACTTTCTCTTCTAAAATATCCTTCAACGCATCCCAAATACTTTTCACACTTTCAGTACTGCAAACACCTCTCACATCCAACTTTTGCAAGGATCTCAAGATCCAAGTGTGCAGCAGTGGGATTTAATGACTTTTGCCCAGGGGATCATTTCAGAGGCTACTAGGCCTCCGAAATGACCCCCCTGGGCAAAAGACATGTCAAGTACAGTTATGAATTGTCATTGATCAATAACATTTAAAAGAGGGCGTTTATACACTCACAATGTGGTACACTTTCCATGGGCAAAGTGCCATAGGAACATTAAATCTTGGACTGAAGCAAATATGGTAAGTTAAACTGGTCGTGTGCGGCTGTCGAGATTTGTAAAATGGGACACTGAGTGAAAAAGTTGTCCAAGCTTCGAATGACATTGAGACTGATCTAAGGTGTGGGATGTTTTAAGTGAGTTTCGAAATCTCTGCACCTAGCTATTGTCGTATACGTTAACTGAACTATTTTACCATAGCCAACAAGCGTATTACACGTTTATACATTCTGGTCACCCTACCAATAAGCACGTGTCGCGTTGCTATGTCCACGTTTGAAGTGGGGGCTCTAACTTTTGCAATGCCGAGACCGTTGCATTGTAAATGCTTGTTATAGTCTGTCGCCAGACAGTTATTTGAGAATCAACACGAGAGGGATTTTAGCTCCACCCACATGTTGAGAGCCAAGAGTGAATTTTCATTGGGCAGGTGTTGCATGCTCCCACACAAAACTTTCTTGTCCTGCACCCAGCTGTGATCATTTTATTTATTTATCCATCTTCTATGATATTAAGCTCTCGGGCACACACATGACACTGTAATGCTGTTAAAGTGCCTTGCATAACACAATCATTTATGGTGCTTGTCTTTCTCTGGCAGCAACGCAGATGGGAGGGTAGCCATGAGGAATGTATTGCAGCCCCAGAACCCTCCTTTTGCATCATTAACATTAGATTTAAGATTGTGTTTCACAACAGTATTGAATGCCTTGGGCTGTATTAATCTAGATGGATTTTTAGCTCTGGCTTCACAGTGCAACTGTTGAAGAATTTGTGATTAACAAAAAATACCTTTCAGAGTACTGCTGAGATAGGGACTTAGATTGGTTCCCCTCTATATTAAAGCCTACTAATAAGTATTTTGTTTCATGCAATTTCACAAATTACCGTAGTAGGCAAGGACTTTTGAGCTGGTCTTCCACTCACACAGACCTTGAAGGTTTCCACTGTGGCGATTCTTTTTGGCCCTGTTGTGTGGGATTGCATTTTGTTTTGCAAGCTTTATTTTTCTACATATTCGTAATTGTATAACTGTATGGATAATGGTTCCAGTTTATGTGCACTTGAATAGGCCAGTGTTGAGTAAGGTGTCAAACAAATGGTAAAGGCTTCCTAGGTTCTTTGGGAAACATTATGCCAAATTTCAGAGGTTTGTTCTGTTTATTATGAAATGATATAATAAAGCCCATGGGCCTGACCTACTTACTGTGAAAGGCATATGCTAAAGACAACATGATTTTTAGGAAGGATTGGTATTACAGTGTGCTAAAGTCTGTGTAGGTAGGTATTTTGTTGCATGGAATTTCACAGAATACCATAGTAGGTAACAGGTTTGGTGTTGGTGATTTATCCGAACAAACCTCGGGATAGAATCATTCTTATTAGGCTCTCTTTTGAGAAATGGTATTTAGTTTTGTCAACTGTTATTTTGTATATTTGTATACTTTTATGACTCTATGCAGGATGGTTGCATTGTAGAAGTTTTATGCTCACTTTGCACTGTGAGAATCCTTGTTTAGAACAGTTAGGAGAGATAGTATTCTGCTTTGCCAACTGTATTGTTATTTACATTGTAATTTATGACTGTATGGTTGCCTTGTGAGGAAGCTTACACTCAATACAATAGGTCTGAGTTGGTTATAGTGACAAGCCAGTGATCACCGCTATAGGCTTGATTGGTGTGCAGGGAAATGTAATCCCAAATGCCATATGTCTGGACGGTTTATTAAGAAAAAGTGTTACAAAGGCAGTAGGTCGGGTTTATTTATTGTGAAAAGCATATGGTAAATACAATAGGCAAAGGTGGATTTGTTGTCACATTATGTTACAGGCCGTAGAAAGGTATTGGGTTACATGTTATCTCCGAGATTACCATAGTAGGCAAGGGTTTTGATGTTGGTCACCCACTCTAACAAACCCTGGGAACAGAATTTCCCAGTGATGATTCTTGTTGGGTCTATTAAAAGGGGTTCTATTTTGTTTTTCCAACAGTAATTTTGTCCATATTTGTAATTTTACAACTGTATACGTGATGGTTGCCAGTTTATGCACACTTCTGTAGGCCTGTGTTGTATACAGCGTCAAGCCATTGGTAAAGGCTAGACGTATTATCAGTACACTGGGAAACGTGTTGTCAGATCCTTAGATGTGATCTGTTTACATGGAAAAGTTATGACAAACGGAGTAGGCCTTGCTTACTCATTGTGAAAGTCATGTGTTAAAGGCCATCAGCTTTTAAAGGTGAATTGTTATTGCACTGTGCTAAGCCCTGTAGGCAATCAATCAATCAATCATAGCGCACTAGTCACCCGGAAGGGTCTCAAGGCGCTTGGGGGATTATTATGTTACATGGAATCTACCCAATTACCTTAGTAGGCAAGGGTTTATCTGTTGTCACCCAAACAAATCATTGTAATGGACGATTTGCACGATGGTGATTCTTATTAGGCTCCAGTATTAGGGATTTTATATTGTTTTGACAATAGCATTATGTACGTATTCGTAATTTTAATATGGTATACCAGAGGGGAGGCTTATAATCAACATAGTAGGTGTGAGTTGGTTATGGTGACAAGCTAGTGATAACAGCTAGATGCCTGATTGTTTCACTAGGAAAAAATATTTACGATTCAGAGGTCTGATCTGTTTTTGATGAAAAGTTATGATAACTCTGGATTAAAGCCAACAGATAGGTATTTTGTTAAATGAATTGTCACAATTACCTTTGTAGGAAAGGATTTTGATGGTGGTTTCCTCCTCTATCTTACTATATATTACAAATCAAGCTACAACTCACTATTGAGGCCCCCAAACGGCTGGAACTGGTCTCGAATTACATGTTTTAGCTTTCAGATTGGACATGGTCAGGCAGTTTGAGCTGGAAGGATCCAATTGGAACAGGACCAAAGCTAATTTGCATGTGGTTGTTCCCTTTCTGCAGTTGAACAGAGAGAGAAAAATTACAGACAGGAATGGATTCCAGAATAATTGCCAGTTGTGGGAAATAAAGCATTTCACCATCACTTTTTTGTTTGTCTCATATCTAAATTAACAGTAACAATTTGAAGCTTGCTTCTCTGACTAGACATAACCAACACATTTCCTCATAAAGTCCTCTGATTAGCATTATTTTAACAAACCTATCGACAAGTTAGTGCTTTTACTTCACCACGCCAACAAATTAAATGAATTTCACCTCTGAATCTGAAGAAGGTGGCCATAATTATCTAATTCACAGGCTTTACCCCATCTCTTAATGGAATTAACCTTGAACCTACACTTCGCTCTTGAAGATTGTTCTGTCCTGTAATATACCCATCACATGCAGCTCCCCCGCCCCCACCTATTCTCTACGGACCAAAATCTCCTTTTCATTTGAGAGTGAATAAAATGTTTCTGCTTTGACTATTAATGGTCATTTTAAATGTAAGCAACAATATGCAAGAGTAATGGTTGATTGAGGTGAAGTTGGAGGACCTGAGGCGAAGCTCCCACAATCATTAAGTACATGGCCATGCCCCATCTCCAGATAATATTGCTATTTTGAGTTAGAGCCATAACATTTGAGATAAAATTCCTAAAAATGTTTTTTATATGATGTGATTGGCATGGAACTGATCAGGTGAATGTTTATAAGATGAATACCTGTTGGAGTTTTTTTGTTGGTGATAAGTCTTCACTCTTTGTTTCCTGCTGAAATGCATTTTAGTGAATGTCTGGATTTGTGGGTCACAAAAAGGAGCATATAGAAAATTTGATAACAGATTTTAGATGTTATAAATGATTTATTAGTTGTGTCATATTCATGTTATGAGTTATGGTGAATTCTAAGATATTTTCGGCATGTGAACAATGCTGATACTTTTCTGGGAATAGAAGAACAATGGTTTTCCCTCATGATTTTCTCATGGACATTATAGTTAGTGGTCCAAAAGCTAAAATGAGGGTACAATTTCTGTAGATCCACAAATATCTTCTTCATCCCTGTGAGACAAATATCAGACATTTTAAGTAAAATGTGGACTTCCAACAGCAGCAGCCATTTGTCAGTTGACTCCCCAGTGTATTGTGTTTTCATCATGGAGTTCTAATAAGCTTCCATTACAGAGTTGTAATGAGCAACTAGAATGCTAACATATTTTATATTCATGGCAAAAGTGAGGGTTCCTTGAATGCCATGTTACTGTATGAGGAGCAGTTACATGTAAACGCTTTCTAATGGTGCTTAATGAAATAAATGAGTGTAGAGCTGTTAATGCAGATAAAATAAACAGCTGTTTCCCATATGACTAAAATCCAAATGATTAATAAGAGAAATCCCCAAGTCTTGCATCCCCTTTCCTTCGACAGTTCATCCTCTCTAAGTTCCATTTAAATGCATGTGACTAGATTTTTAATAGTTGCAGGAGGCTATTTTCAAACAGAAAACAGAGATCAAATTCAAAATTAATAGATCTGTGCTGTTAGTTGGTGTTTAAACATTCCATTTTTCTTTTACTTCTCAGTTTCTTTTATTATTAAATGATTCTCCCTGCAAGAATTTGCACTGGCTTCAAAATCATTTTTATTATGAATTTAACCTAAGTAACTCCTAAAACTCATTTGAAATATATAGATTTCTTGTCTGTAAAATGTTTCTCTGCATCACATACAAATAGCTACATTAAAAGTTATGCAACTACAATGAAAACTGTTGTCCAGACTGGGAACACTTTATTGTGTAATAGAAACACATGAAAAATAATCTTTTCAGTGGACTATTCTTTTGCAGCAGAGATGAAATCCATTTTCATGCACATATTTAGCCTTCTACACAGAAAGTGAATGATTCTTAAGTGCCTGATCCATGTCTCCAAGTGCCGGCACATTTTGTGAGGTAGGTGAACACTCTAGCTCTAAGTAAGAACGCTGTGGTCTTCATATGCCACTGTAGGAAGCTGTAATGGTATGTGGGTTGAAACTGTAAGGAGACGTGTCTCAAGTATCGGCTATGAAGCCCCTGGGTTTATATCAACCGGCTAGGAGCTAATCAGATTAAAGCATTTTGGTAGTGTACAGCTGTCTGATTTACAATAATGGGTATAATCAAAATGAATTACGATGTTTGACTCGCATATTGCAATTGCACCTGATCTTGCAAATTACAGAAGCGTTTAAAAATAAGCTTGTTAGCTACAGATCCACTTGTAGGGAAATCCAGTAATCGGGCATTGAACATAATATCCTAACAGTGAATAGGTCACTATTTTATCTACATTAGCATTCACATAACCCCCCTGATGTCTAGGCTACATGGTTATGCATGTATGTATTAATGTATTTATTTAGTGCAAACCTAGCTATTTATTTTATTTATTTATTTTATTTTAGCGATTTGTATAGCGCCTGGTGACCCAAGGGCATCCCCGCGCTGTAAGGAGATTGTTTATCCTGTAAGGAGAGGGAGGGAGGAGGAACAGTTATTTCGGGAATAGGTGCG
This sequence comes from Lissotriton helveticus, assembly GCF_964261635.1. NCBI lineage: Eukaryota > Metazoa > Chordata > Amphibia > Caudata > Salamandridae > Lissotriton > Lissotriton helveticus. The sequence continues at coordinate 315,751,532 of NC_136061.1, forward strand.
TTTTCAGTTTTTTGCGAAAGGTCAGGTAGATGGCTTCCAGTCTGAGGGTGCGTGGGAGGGAATTCCATCTCACGGCCGCTTGCACTGAGAATCGTCGGCCTCCGGTGCGGGTCCTTTTGAATTTGGGGACGTTGGCTAGGTGCTCACTGTCTGAACGGAGGGATATGGATGCTTTGTAGGGGGTGACCAGGCTGCTGAGGATAGTAGGGCCAGATCCGTTGATAAGTTTGTGTGTTGTACACATGGCTTTGAATTCCACCCTTTGGCGAACAGGGAGCCAGTGCAAGGCCTTGAGGGCTGGTTTTGCTGACACTCTCGAAGGAAGGTTCGTGAGCAGACGGGCCGCAGCGTTCTGTGTCCGCTGTAGTCTAGTCAGGGTGGCCTCTGGGGCGCCCAGGTAGACCATATTGCTGTAGTCAAGACGGGACAAAACTAGCCCCTGGATGAGAAGTTTCCTAGAGGGAGGAGGAAGTAATGGGAGGATCTTACGGGTGGTGCGCATGAGCCCAAAACAGGTGCCAGCAGTTTTGGCCGCTTGCGTCTTCATGGTGAGTTCCGGTTCGAGCCATACTCCAAGGGTTTTGATTTCACGCTTCGGGGAGGGGATTTCTCCGAATACGTCGGGCCAGACTGTTGGGGGGATGGTTGCCCATTGTTTTCCCAGGAGCATCACTTCGGTCTTAGACCCGTTTAATTTTAGTGATGAATCACTCATCCGGCTGTGTATTTGGGTAAGGCAGTTCGCCAGTTTCTCTGGGTGGTCGGCTAGTTGGGATAGAGAGACGACCAGTTGAGTGTCGTCAGCGTAGCTTACCATTTTTATGTTAAATGGTGTCACCACGTCTTCCAGGGGAGCCATATATGCGTTAAACAGCGTCGGGCTCAGGGAAGATCCCTGCGGGACCCCGCTTGTGAGGGGGAGGGTGGCTGAGTGGTAGATGCCGTCCCATACCTGGAACGTGCGTCCGGTGAGGAAGGATTCTGTCCAACTAAGTGCCGTCCCGGTGATCCCTGCTGCCTCGAGCCGATGGAGGAGGACACGGTGGTTGACTGTGTCGAAGGTTGCGCTGAGATCCAGGAGGATCACTGCCACTGACCCTCCTGAATCCAGTATGTGCCTTGCCTCCTCGATGACGGCGAGGAGGGCAGTATCTGTGCCATGGCCCGGGCGAAAACCAGTTTGGGATTCCCGTAAGATGTTGTTTGTTTCAAAGAACTGGGACAATTGTCTGTTGACCAGTTTCTCAGCTAGCTTGCTGATTGCCGGTAGGAGAGAAATTGGTCGATAGTTTCCCATGTCTGCTGGATCGAGCTGAGGTTTTTTAAGGAGTGCTTTAACCACCGCGCTCTTCCAGCTGGCAGGAACAGATCCCTGGGTAAGTGAGCTATTAATGAGCTCCGTGACCGTGGGAACGATGACAGGGGCAACGGTTTTGAGGAATCTGATGGGAGCCGCATCAAGTGGTGAACCACTTCTCATTTTGGTCATGGTTCGCTCGACTTCCAGACATGTTACTGGCCTGAATTTCTCAAGTTGAGGACGAGGATGACTTTCGGTTTGACTGGGGGGTGTCGAATTGTCCAAGTGGCTGGTGGGCCCGGGAGGGGGGAGGGAAACTAGTATACGGGCGATTTTATCGTTGAAGTACGTGGCTAGGTCATTACTTCGGTCCACCGATGGAACACTGGAGGACGGTGAATGGGGTACTTTGAGCAGCTCCTTTACGATTATGAAGGATTCCCTGGCTGAATTAGAAGATTCTGTAATCCGCGTGTCATAGTGGGAGGCTTTGGCGTGCCTGATGGCATCTTTGTAGAGTCTGACTGTATTGTGGTATGCATCCTTGCTGGAGTGCTGCCAGTCTTTCCTCCAAAGCCGTTCGGCTCTTTTGCAGTTTTTACGGAGGAGTCGGAGGTCAGTGGTATACCACGGGGCGGACCCAGGTTTTCCGTTTTTATCCTCCCTAGTTCTTAGTGGGAGTACGGAGTCCAGGGAGGTGGTGATCCACTCTCTGAAATTGCTGTCAGCGACAGCCGGATCGTCTGCGCGTGCCGGGCTGGTGTTTTTAAGAATGCTGGCCCACTCTTCGGTAGGAAGTCTGGACCAGGTCCTGTCCCTGATGTAGGTGGGCGGTTTTTGAGGTTTCCTGAAGAAACCTGGCAGTAGGAAGGAAATTAGGAAATGGTCTGTCCAGGGTAAGGGGGAGGAATCCTTCACTTGCATCGATGGAGTGTTAGTGAACACTGGGTCCAGCAGGTGACCCTTGGTATGAGTGGGTCCGGAATTAAGGAGGTGGATGTCAAGAGCTGCCAGATCAGCGATCAGGTCAGCTGCTGTCTGGTCGGTAGGGTCTTCGAGATGGATGTTAAGATCTCCTATTATCAGGAAATTCGATATGGAGTGGGCCAGGGTTGTAACAGTGTCCAGGAGAGCGCTCGCGAAAGGGCCTGGATGCCCGGGAGGGCGGTAGACAAGGACTCCTGTCAGAGTGTTGGTCGAGTCTAGTTTGATTGTAAATTGCAGGCTTTCAGAGACAGGGATCTGTGCATCCTCAGATTTGCAAAGAAGGTGGTCCCGGTGGATGATGGCGACACCGCCACCTCGGCCTAGGGGGCGGGGTAGGGACTGAATGAGAAAGCCTGGAGGGGTTGCTAGCACCATGTCTGCCTCAGAATGTGGGGCGAGCCATGTTTCCGTGAGGAAGAGGATATCAATCTTTTGGTCTTCAATGAGGTGGTTGATCTGCGTCGCATGTTTGGGGAGCGAACGGCAGTTAAGTGAGGCCAGTATCAGGGCAGCAGGCTTGTGAGGTTTTATAAGTAATTTGCGTTGTACTGGCTTGCAGAGGGTGCAGCGGGTGAAGGGTCCATTTAGGTCGTGAAGCAACTGAGTAATGTACATTATGTGAGGGGATGGAAAACAACGCACAAAATCAGGTACATCAAGTAAGGATTACACAAATGCATTTTCCACACATTACACTTTAGATTTTTTAGGCACAATTTTGTCTAGAGCCTGGATTGTGATTTGAGCCTAAAGGCTGCAGAACTGCTAGGTGACAGCTCTGCCTTCATCTTAAATAACCATCTTTCAGGATAAATTAAATGCACTTTTCCTTAGTTAAAATATTTGCTACATAATATTTTATGTGCCACATTTATGTGGCCTCTAGTTTAGGAGTTATATTTGTGTTCTGTGCATAATTCAGGCTTCTTTTTATAGTCTGTCGCCAGACAGTTATTTGAGAATCAACACGAGAGGGATTTTAGCTCCACCCACATGTTGAGAGCCAAGAGTGAATTTTCATTGGGCAGGTGTTGCATGCTCCCACACAAAACTTTCTTGTCCTGCACACAGCTGTGATCATTTTATTTAGTTATCCATCTTCTATGATATTAAGCTCTCGGGCACACACATGACACTGTAATGCTGTTAAAGTGCCTTGCATAACACAATCATTTATGGTGCTTGTCTTTCTCTGGCAGCAACGCAGACGGGAGGGTAGCCATGAGGAATGTATTGCAGCCCCAGAACCCTCCTCTTGCATCATTAACATTAGATTTAAGATTGTGTTTCACAACAGTATTGAATGCCTTGGGCTGTATTAATCTAGATGGATTTTTAGCTCTGGCTTCACAGTGCAACTGTTGAAGAATTTGTGATTAACAAAAAATACCTTTCAGAGTACTGCTGAGATAGGGACTTAGATTGGTTCCCCTCTATATTAAAGCCTACTAATAAGTATTTTGTTTCATGCAATTTCACAAATTACCGTAGTAGGCAAGGACTTTTGAGCTGGTCTTCCACTCACACAGACCTTGAAGGTTTCCACTGTGGCGATTCTTTTTGGCCCTGTTGTGTGGGATTGCATTTTGTTTTGCAAGCTTTATTTTTCTACATATTCGTAATTGTATAACTGTATGGATAATGGTTCCAGTTTATGTGCACTTGAATAGGCCAGTGTTGAGTAAGGTGTCAAACAAATGGTAAAGGCTTCCTGGGTTCTTTGGGAAACATTATGCCAAATTTCAGAGGTTTGTTCTGTTTATTATGAAATGATATAATAAAGCCCATGGGCCTGACCTACTTACTGTGAAAGGCATATGCTAAAGACAACATGATTTTTAGGAAGGATTGGTATTACAGTGTGCTAAAGTCTGTGTAGGTAGGTATTTTGTTGCATGGAATTTCACAGAATACCATAGTAGGTAACAGGTTTGGTGTTGGTGATTTATCCGAACAAACCTCGGGATAGAATCATTCTTATTAGGCTCTCTTTTGAGAAATGGTATTTAGTTTTGTCAACTGTTATTTTGTATATTTGTATACTTTTATGACTCTATGCAGGATGGTTGCATTGTAGAAGTTTTATGCTCACTACAATAGCTTGAGTTCGTTGTGGTGCCTTGCGAAGGATAAAGGCTATATGCCTGATTGTTTAGTATTTAAAGTTACGATAAAGTTATTACATGGAATCTCATAGACAACTTTAGTACACAAGGGTTTTGCTGTTGGTTACCCCTTCTGACAAATCATGGGATAGAAGATTTGTACTGTGAGAATCCTTGTTTAGAACAGTTAGGAGAGATAGTATTCTGCTTTGCCAACTGTATTGTTATTTACATTGTAATTTATGACTGTATGGTTGCCTTGTGAGGAAGCTTACACTCAATACAATAGGTCTGAGTTGGTTATAGTGACAAGCCAGTGATCACCGCTATAGGCTTGATTGGTGTGCAGGGAAATGTAATCCCAAATGCCATATGTCTGGACGGTTTATTAAGAAAAAGTGTTACAAAGGCAGTAGGTCGGGTTTATTTATTGTGAAAAGCATATGGTAAATACAATAGGCAACGGTGGATTTGTTGTCACATTATGTTACAGGCCGTAGAAAGGTATTGGGTTACATGTTATCTCCGAGATTACCATAGTAGGCAAGGGTTTTGATGTTGGTCACCCACTCTAACAAACCCTGGGAACAGAATTTCCCAGTGATGATTCTTGTTGGGTCTATTAAAAGGGGTTCTATTTTGTTTTTCCAACAGTAATTTTGTCCATATTTGTAATTTTACAACTGTATACGTGATGGTTGCCAGTTTATGCACACTTCTGTAGGCCTGTGTTGTATACAGCGTCAAGCCATTGGTAAAGGCTAGACGTATTATCAGTACACTGGGAAACGTGTTGTCAGATCCTTAGATGTGATCTGTTTACATGGAAAAGTTATGACAAACGGAGTAGGCCTTGCTTACTCATTGTGAAAGTCATGTGTTAAAGGCCATCAGCTTTTAAAGGTGAATTGTTATTGCACTGTGCTAAGCCCTGTAGGCAGTCAATCAATCAATCATAGCGCACTAGTCACCCGGAAGGGTCTCAAGGCGCTTGGGGGATTATTATGTTACATGGAATCTACCCAATTACCTTAGTAGGCAAGGGTTTATCTGTTGTCACCCAAACAAATCATTGTAATGGACGATTTGCACAATGGTGATCCTTATTAGGCTCCAGTATTAGGGATTTTATATTGTTTTGACAACAGCATTATGTACGTATTTGTAATTTTAATATGGTATACCAGAGGGGAGGCTTATAATCAACATAGTAGGTGTGAGTTTGTTATGGTGACAAGCTAGTGATAACAGCTAGATGCCTGATTGTTTCACTAGGAAAAAATATTTACGATTCAGAGGTCTGATCTGTTTTTGATGAAAAGTTATGATAACTCTGTATTAAAGCCAACAGATAGGTATTTTGTTAAATGAATTGTCACAATTACCTTTGTAGGAAAGGATTTTGATGGTGGTTTCCTCCTCTGGCAACCCTGCACTGCACTCATTCTTGATAGAATTTCCTCTTAGCTATCTTTTTTATTTATTTATTTTTATTTTATTTTACAGAGTTTCACATAGTGCGAACTTGACCCGAATCAGGTATCAGAGCGCTTTACATAGCACCAGTTGCATTACATGAGGACACATTCATTTTTGTTAGGCACAGGGAGATTAAGTGATTTGCCCAGAATCACCGGATGTTCAGCGTCATTGCTGAGACTCGAACCCAGTTCCCCAGATTCAAAGTCAACTGCCCTAGCCGTTAGGCCAACTCCTCTCCTCTCACTCAATCTGCCAGGATTTTGTAATAAAACAAATTGTAAATAATATATACAACCTTATACATAAAAATATATATCCATAAAGGGACATAGAGGGCCTTTGGTTCAGCACTGGTCTGCTTGAGTGTCATTTCATTTAATCTCTGCTTACATCTGTCAGCGTACTGCATTGGGTAATGGTTCAGTCCACATCAGTCATTGGCTCTCTTGCCCGGTGAATAACAGCATTTTGTGATCACGTGTACATACACCTCAAAATGAATACACTTTATTGTCAGGACTGGTTGGGCAGTCTTTTAAGTTTCTCCGTTTATAGTTTCCTTTTCATTTCTTTATTCTCTTAAGACAATACTGCAGCTCTCCAGGCAGTGCTAATGGGTCACTTGTTTGCCGCTCATTATATATGCAGTGCACTGCAGCCCACATGCCCACTTCCTCTAAAGCAGAAGACCATTAGGTATCATTGCTTTACCATTTCAAGATGACCAACTCATTGGTTCTAAATATTGCAGCCACAATGAAACTATAAAACAACTTTAGACTATTTACAATAGCTCGGCAAGACGGACACATGTTATGTTTAGTTTTGTTATTGCAAGCATATGCCCACTGTGTTTATAGGACAGCATGTTGTCTTTTTTCTACTGTATTCTTTTTAATTGATCACACACATGTTTTTGAGTCTGTGCATGTTTTATTCCTGGTGTGTTAGGTGGTAATTGCAAGAATGAGTCCGAGGAAGGATACATGGATGCATGAGTGCAATGATGAGCGATGAGTACATGTATAATCACTTATTGAGTGCCTAAACCCATCAGTAACCCAAAAGGAACTTTAATTCATAAGCGAGACCTATTGGCATTGTCGGTGCTTGTTTTTGAAAAAATTATTATGGCCTAGCAGAAACGTAAAATCTTCTCTGGTTATTGGGTTCTTCTATGCACATGAATACTATATCGCTCAAGCTATCTTTTTAGCTTTTTTTTTAATTATTCAAAACATACTTTATCAAGCTTTTCAACAAAGAAATTTTTTTAAAGAACACATCAGCGAAGTAGATTAAACAGACAAGTTATTTCAATAATCACTGGTCATTGTGATACCTGCTATCATAAATCCAGGAAAAGAGCATAGATGGTCATTTATCTTTCCTATACAGTTACCATGTGTGTATTCACCCCAGTGCATATACATCATTATTTTAAGCTGATGAAAGGGTGCAACCCCCCCACCACCCCCCACCAAGCCGTGTTGGAAAACGTGGCTAAGTTTTGTACCGTTTCTCTTAAACCTTATAAGCATATTCCTAAAAAGGTCATTGTTAGTTGTGCACTCTGTCTACTGGCACCCGAGGGCCATTCTCATCATAGTGCCTTGATAGGTCTCCCAGCATTGACTCCTTAGTCACCGCTGGGTCTGCACTTTCCAGAGGACCGTCAGTCATTCTCAGGGCTGTAGATTCGGTTGTGTCCTGTACCCATAAAGCATCCTCTTAATTGGCAAGCTTAACAACAAATCATTAGGAAGATCTATACTGGGGTATGTATAGGGAAAAGTCGGTCTATGTGGCCAGAGGATGCCCTGGGAAATGGAGTAGGGTGTGGGGGAGCGTGGAATCACTATAGAGGTGACATTTGCTTCCTGCCAAATCGACAGGTCGTTACAGACACTCTAGGATCCCCTTGTTTATTCAACTCGTTAATCCTGATCTTTATTGCAATATCAATGTCAACAATGTAAAATGATGAAGTCGCTTGCCTGACTGTAATTGCTGTGTTGTATGTCGAAATTGTTTAATAAAAGAAATATGAAAAAAAACAACCACCATTGAAGTCCAAGAAATGGTGGTCCTGCTTTTACACAAACAGAAGCACTAGGTCTGGAAAGCTACATTCCTGCCTGGCACCCATTTGGCTTATCAGCAGTACATGTAATTATACATTAGGACAGGGCTGGTACTCCCTACTTGTGAGAGTCCAGACTCTATTGACCACTTGTGCCCAGAACTGCTGTAGGCCCTGGAAGTCTGCACAATAGAAAAAAGTCTGGTTTCTTAGTGCTAAACGTGGGTAAATTTCACAGAGCGGAAGTCGTGGAACTTGCAAAGCAGGGCTGGGGTTAAGTTGGTGTGATGCAATTTAGAAATAGTTGAATGAAATAGTTGAGTAGGTAAGTTGCAAGTAGTGAAATTTGATCTACTTAAACCTTGCATTATGAGACATTCTATAGCATGTCCCAAAATTCTGTCCCTCTCCTATTTCCTAAAGACCCTACATACTTCTTTTGACTATGTAGACAGGGCTGTTTAGGGCTAGCTAACCTTTATACAAAAAAATATATATATACTGAATAATTTTAACTAGAGCTTCACATGTAAACCCACTTTCCTAGTGCCTCTCCAGGTTTTATTATGTTGAGTATTCCACCAATTCTGTAAATCGGTTAAGCAGTGAGCCTTTCTGGAAGAATACTTCTGAATAGTATGACCGGAAATGTAGAGATATTCAAGTGTGCCATCCAACCAATAACAAATGGAAAAATAGCCACACGATTTCACGCACCTCTCCTTGGACAAGGAATGCTTCAGCCTCTGCCTCCAGTCATAGGGTAACCACCACAGAACAGAATAAGGAAGGGCGAGTCCAATACCTTTTCCATTGCGGTTTTCTCAAAGAGAGTTTAAAAACGGTGTCCCCGCTGATCCTACTACTCACTAGTTTCTCACTATATACACCCAGTAACACCAGGATCTACTAACTGCAGCTGCTCCGCAGGACTGAAGCACAGTGACAATAGTGGCAGCCCATTCAACGGCTCACTTAAGGGCTAGGAGTATTGTGGAAGTAAGTATGGCACGGGCAGAGCAAGTGCTGATTGCAGTATCAGACACAAGGTTGAGATCTTGTTAGTGCAAAGCAACAGTAAAGTAAGTCTGTCGTTTTTCCTTAGAGTATTACCGCTGCTAGCTGTCTAGAAGGACTGCATCGTGCTTGCAGCATCTGCCTACAAGCCACGAGGACAGAGACTTTTTGTAGACTTCCTGTGGTTGGGCAGGATTGCGTTCATCATCCCGGGAGATCCGGACTAATCAGCACACCTCGAACAATCTTCCAAAATTACCTTGACCTGTATTACAGATTTTTAGGGACCCTTTCATCACCAGATTGTAGCTGGAGTATGGACTGCCTGACCAATAAGACTGGGCTTGGAGAAATGGGGGGAGGAGGTGGACCGGGCCACATGCTTAACATCCATTCACCAGAGTAAATGGATAAACGCAAAACTGGGTAGAAAATACAGAGAGAAGCCAAAAACTCAACCATCGATGGCTTCCTAAAAAGACAGTCGGGTAATTTCAAAGGAGATTGAATTTGCTGAGAAGCGCCTTTCCTTTACGAGTGACCTGCCTGCTCCCATCAGACTGCAATTAGTTGTGTCTGAGGACCAAATACATAGTAATCCTTCCAATTCTATCTCTGAGTGAGCTTAATATCCACCTTCTACTGGCAGCGGCACTATTGCTGATTTTGGAGATCTGTTTTCCCTCAGTAGATTTACCCACTTTGTAGCTTGTCAGTTTAGCGTGGCTACTTGTCTCTCTTGCATACATATAGTAACACTTTTGTTAAGAAGAAACTATAAACATCTGTTTTAGCCTATGAGCTAGCTTAGTTAAACCAATCTAACGTTACTTATGATTTGCTGTCAGGTTGGGGGCTGTCTGGTGGAATTCATTCTTGACTTTTTCCACCTTCTCTATACACCAGGATGGCTTGACTCATGTAAAGGGTTCCAATTTGTTTCTACTATCACTGGTGACATCTCTATTAACTTTGACTTAGGTTTCAATGTGCAAAAGTATCCTTATTTTCAACATACCTGGTTTGATGTACATATATCCATATTTAAACTAGTCATTATAGATAATGGGGTAACCCAAAAGTCAACCGGACCTGGGTACAGTACGGGAATGAAAAAATGGTCCGTGACCAATGTCTTTAAAGAATTAAATTCAATTTTTCACAGTGTGTGTTGTGTACAATATAACAACACTGGTATCTAATACCCTCACAGATTTCTTCATGCATGCATTAAAAACCTCTTTATGAATGCACATTTCAAGAGAACACACAGACGAAAAGAAAGATATACTGCCCAAATATATAAAAAAATTATCAACATTTATTTTTGAATAAGTATTAAATTCCTTTCAATAGACATAGGTTGCGCGCAGATAGAGAAAATGTAGTGGGGTAATGGTGGCGGGTAGTGAAAGTGCAAATCATAGGAATAAGAAAGAAACAGATAGATACTTTAAAAATCACTGGTAAACAATGACCAGACAATGTTGACCTGTCCAATGGTGGACTTTCATTTACATGTACTCTGTAAATTACAGTATGCACTCAATAAATTTTCAGGGTATAACAGATAGAATACTGGTACCGGTCTGACTGTACGTGGCAACCTCAACCTGGTGCCAGGCCTGGTGACGATCCATCAGTGAAAAAACTGGCCCAAGATAGTCAGGTATTAATTGGTATTCAGGTGTGCATTATTTGCAACACCCTGTCTCCTAGTCATCTGCAACTGGTGATACTACGGAGGCCCACTTCCTTCATAGTGGGTTCAGGCTCAATGCAAGCTGCTCGACAAGTCGACTGGCAAGTTGGTAGTTGTGTACCATCTAAATATGCCCTGCACAGTTCATTAGAGACCTGGGAGTCATCTTTGCGTAGTGGCTCGTAGAATTCGCTGAACACCCCTAGGATTTTTTGTGGGTTTGTTTGTGTCACATTTGTCTTATTAATGATCACAGCGATGCCCTTTTGATTTTGTTTGTGTTTTAGATAGGACACTAGCATTTCCCGGCTTCATTTGCTTCACATGGTTTCAAAGCGGTACAAAAGGGGGTGGTGATGTACGGAGCATCTGAACCAATCAAACACTCACACCCAGTCAAAAGATCTGGGTTTAATCCATCACCGTTCTTTAGCCCACTCTGCCACCCCAGTTCAGACATGGCCATATGCAAATCAGTCTGACCCTGTGCCTCATGGGAGCAGTCCAGCCCGAACTGCCAAGCCATGCCTTCCCTGGACCGGAAACAAGCTTCCTAGGACCGGTTTCTGGCATTTCAGCCGTCTTCAGCCAGGCTTGCTTGAATCCAGTGGCAAAGTGAGCAAGGGACTCACGTCTGAGCATACCCTGCCAACTTATGGCGAACAAAGCGGTACAAATGGGGGTAGTGATGTACGGAGCATCTGAACCAATCAAACACTCACACCCAGTCAACAGATCTGGGTTTAATCCATCACCGTTCTTTAGCCCACTCTGCCACCCCAGTTCAGACATGGCCATATGCAAATCAGTCTGACCCTGTGCCTCATGGGAACAGTCCAGCCCAAACTGCCAAGCCATGCCTTCCCTGGACCGGAAACAAGCTTCCTAGGACCGGTTTCTGGCATTTCAGCCGTCTTCAGCCAGGCTTGCTTGAATCCAGTGGCAAAGTGAGCAAGGGACTCACGTCTGAGCATACCCTGCCAACCTATGGCGAACAAAGCGGTACAAAAGGGGGTGGTGATGTACGGAGTATCTGAACCAATCAAACACTCACACCCAGTCAACAGATCTGGGTTTAATCCATCCCCGTTGTTTAGCCCACTCTGCCACCCCAGTTCAGAAATGGCCATATGCAAATCAGTCTGACCCTGTGCCTCATGGGAACAGTCCAGCCCGAACTGCCGTCCATCACCACCCCCTTTTGTATCACATGGTTTAAAGCCTTTATATGTATTAATCCAAACTCCTGCTTTCCCTCTCTATATTCAGTTGTACACATATTTCTTCTTGTTAGTAGGGTGAGTGTACATGTGGCTGTGGCCACATTGGCCACATGATGTGCCTCTAGCATATTGATTTCTTGTTCCAGCCGTGATAATTACTACTGTGGTTTTTGTTTAGTTTTACTTGCATGTCTATTGGAGTGCTCCTAACAGTCGCCTTAAGTGCGTCCCAAAAATTGGAGGGAGAAACCTCTGCAGAAGTATTGTCAATAATGTAGTTAAGAATGTTTTTTTCTGTAGTGTCTGTGGATAAAGTATTTTGATGGATGCTACGTTAAAACGCCAACTCTTACATGCTGATTTTATGTTAATACTGGTGAGAATTCAGAAAATGGATGAGTGGCCGGATATCAACCTATGTAAGATATCTGTTTGGTCGATGAGGTGCGTGTGCGGTTTAAGACGAAGAAAATCAATTCTCTAGTGCAAGTTGTGTATATTAGAGGAAAAATTATAGTCTCTTGTCTTCATGTTGTAGTCTCTAACAGTCTCGTAAAATAAATCTCGAACATATTTTGAAGAGAGAGTTGTGGGACTTTGGTGCATGTAATGAGGATTTTGACTGCCTGTCCAAAGTTGTGTCTAGGGGAGGTTGAAGTCACTGCCCATCGCAATCCGTTAATCTCCCAGAATGTGACTTAGTGGAGCAGCTAAGAAATTCCAGATGTCCTGATCAACAAAACTTGAACCATTAACATTTTTGGAGAGTTTTGTGAGTTTTCACCTTCCCACTGTGTCAATTTCATGGGAAACTATATTCAGGCCTGATTTTTGTTAATCAAGGTCAACGGCTCCATTGCTTTTGTTTGATATTGGGAACAGAGAGCCCCACTTATCCAGTTATTCCTAAAAAGAAGCTGCTTCCCAAGACCTAATCTTAGTTTCTTGTAATAAGAATAGATAAGCTTTCTGTTTAAATATTTTCTGAAAGAGGTGAACCATCCATAATGTAGGAATGCGTGAATGGACTGGTGATACATGAGCAATGGGCTGGCAGTACTGGTTTAATCATACTCATTGGATATAAATGGGCTAATATGTCCTTCATGAGGTTTGGTGAAGGTACATTATGTTGCCAATGAATTAGCGAAGTGAAACAAAAAGGTTGAATTGTCTGTCAGAGAAGTTATGTAAGGCATCAAAGAAGAAAATGTGCATACCTAATCCATGGTAAGCAATAAAAAAGGGACAATCCAAAAGACCCGTCACCCTATCCCGCCTGTAACACACAAATGCGGTAGAGACGACAGTGGGGCAACAACTTAGCGGTCACGGAGGCAATGTAAAAGATCTAAAATGATGCATATGTGGTCCTAATGTCCTAAAGAACAGTCAGTTTTGTAACACACATTTCAGGTGATAAGCTTCTGTCAGAACTTACATAAGCTTTCTTCAATACATATCTATCTCGATATTGAGAGTGAGGGTATGTATGCCGGGTTACTAGATGGCTTAATATAAGGAGTCCACATGGGCGAGTAGTAAAGCAACGTGTGTAAAACAGTATTTCCAAATGGGCACAATAATTCTAGAGCAGGGAGATAAACTGACTTGAGCAGGCCTTACTGATCGTCCACTCTATCTAAAGTATTATACAGCATTGAGGAGCATCTATCAAGCTTGGAAACACATCTTAGTGCATAAGTAGGCAGAAAAAAACAGAACAAGTCTGTTTTTTGTAACATAGCGAAAACATATCATAGTCTGAGAGGGTGCCAGATGGTTTTAGTAGCACTTGATCACTAACCATAACATCATGAAATGCAACAGATAAACTTATCTGCCTTCCGTTGGCAGGACGAAAACACAGATGTAGTACATGCGCAAATCGAGAAGATCACAGATAGTAAGTGACTCCTGTTGTCAAAGTTCATCTTATCTTCTTGGTATCCGAGGTGTATTCAGTTTTCATGTTTTGTCCATCTCTTCAGTCTAAGGAGGACAGTAAGTCATTATAGTCAACAAAAATATGATGTTTTCTATCAGCATAAGCCCTAAATTTTACTTGGCCTGCAAAGGATAACTGAAGGTTCAGGTTCCTGAGTCTGGGTTTAACTGCAAGAAAACCTTTCCTGGCATCCGCAGTCGATTTTGATTAGATTTGCGATATAAATATTTTATGATCATTGCACAAAATATGATTATTCTTACACGCGTAGTTCAAGTTCTGTATGTTGGTACCACAGGGACCTACATCTAATCTGTTTCATACTGCATTTGTGTGTTGATTAAAATGATGAGACCCGGTGCGCCCTTTTTAGCTCAAAATCTTTAATGAAGGACACCCCAGTTACTTGCAGCAACCACGTTTTCAGAAAAGAGATGCAAGAATCTGCTGACTCTTCCGTCCCTTCAAGGATGCCAAAATTCTGTATATTTTGTAGCCAGTGATTGTAAGACCTTCCATTCACATATTAGTGCATTTAGGAGGATTGTTGAATGAGGAACATGTTCAACAATGTGAACACTTTTAGCAGCACAGAGAAAGGGCCGCTGCACGCTGGTATTCACTGGGGTTGTGTTTGTGATTTCAAGTCAGCCTTTTAGACACCCCCATGGGACAGCAATAAGTTACCTGCTCCTCTAGATCCCTGAGAATTGCCAGTTCAAAGATAACGCTATTTACATAGCAGTGGCATTAAATGCCGCCAAAAGTGTCACATAGATAATACAGATATAGTAGCCACTCTGAGGATGTTGAGCACTTTGGTAAGCTTACAGTAGATAAACACCTCGGCTGAGGAAGCCTTGAGCGATTCCGCCGCCCTCTTAAAGTCAGGCAAGCTGGACTCGGACATTCATATTAATAGGCCACAGAAGGTGCAAACTGCCGCTTTTTGGGAACTGTTATGGGAAAGAATTAGCCAAACATGCCCTGAAAACAGTCAGTGAGCTCCGCAGATGTCGGGTATCATGTGCATGAGATACCGTATCTACCTTCATCTCTGTCTATCCTTTGCGGCTGCCATTTTGGGGATCTCCGCTACATTCACCTGAAAGTTTTGAAATGCCTCTTTTTTGGTGTGTAGGCTCTCTTTTCTCAGTACTACGGGCTCCGTTGTATGCTCCAGTGTTCCATTAGTTGCTCATGTCACTGACGCCCCATTTGGTGACGTAGGGACCACCTCACATCTGGCTCATGCTCCGTGCTGGAGGAAGTGGCAGGCTCAAGCTGCCATTCGCGTCATCGTCTAAGCCACAAACCCTCTTGCTTCTTCCTTTTCCCATCAGTCATCAGAACCAGGCCCTCCACTTTGGCCTCCACAAAAGCCATTCATTGGTCATATGTATCTGTATTTGTTTTTGTGACCCAAGACAATTGAAACCTTGCATCTCCCCGTTACCCTGAGTACACATTAGTTTTAATAAATATATGGTGGGCCCCCATGCTTTTCCTAGGGTTGTCCCTTTATTTTCAGTGAGAAAACCTAAGTATTGACCTCAGTATTGGAAACCACTCTGTGCATGATCGCATCAGGAAGAATGTGACACTCCCTGTGTGAGGTAGGTGGGAGCTCCCTTGCAGTGTTCATTGTGTAGGATGAGCTTGGCTTTGACAGCGAACGCTCACTGTTTCATTATGAGACCGCTTTTGTGAGCATTGTTGTGCTGGGTCTTATATGCTGGGCTCCTTTCTGCAGCAGTGCATATCATGATTAACTCCCCTCAACCTCCTCTCTCTCTTATTCCCTGGCCTATTCTATGCTGGCAGTTTCAGTTCACTTTTGCTGTCAGCACTTTCACCCTCCATGCAGGGCACTGAGGGCAGATCTCTGCTTCTAGCCATGCCTGTTATCTTGGAATCATTCAGCATTCGGGTCTAATGAGTTTTGGGTTTTCTTTTATATGACTGCTGCTGGGGTAACTCTGAAGTGTTACTGCATGTGTTCCTCTAATCCATCTCCATTGACAGTGTCTGGAGAGGGGCAAGGAGATCAAACCTGCTACTTTGGATTTACTAAGGGGGGGTGCTTGACATAATCCAAGGCTGGACTGCAGTATATTTAAGTCTATTTTCACAATTTTAGGACTGTAGTAATTTAAAAATGTATTTTGTGAATTCCAATAGTTTATTCTTTTGTGGATTTGTGTTTTTATTATCATGTTTGTTCAAAACTCCTCTTTAAATTTCCCTTCGCCCACCCATTTCCTAGTAACTATTTCCCATGTTCCCCCCACTTCCCCTGACCCCTCCCACATTTACTACAAAAGTAGCATCCTCATGTGTGTCATGGAGGTGGAGGTCTCCAGCCATAGGTTTGTGATTTGCATTTCGTAAGGCGAGCGTAGTTCTACTGTAGTGCCACGTTATTCATTACAGAATGCAGCTTGTGAAACGGGTCCTCAGCCTTTACTCCTTACTTACACTGTACCCCTACCCAAAGCAATCTGAGCCTTTACAAAAGCTCTGAATTAAATAAGGTTTGTCTAAAGAGGCCCTCGACCGCACCACAACTCGAATTGGAATGGAAAGTAGAACGCTCTAGTTTTCCAGAACAATTGTATAATTGGAATACTTCAAAAAGCGCTGCAGCTCATGGTGTTGGTACTGCACTACCAATGGCTGCAAGGGCTTCTACTGTATGTTATCTCTGTTCCTCTTATGCAGCAGATAAGAATATAGTAAGAACATTAAAATATGAATGTATTTTCTGACATTTGCTCTAAGTGTCTCCAAAATATTCCTGTTCCAGGATGGTCATGAGATCTGCTTTGTAGGCGATGAAGCATTTCGAGAGCTTTCAAAGATGGACCCCGAAGCAAATAAACTTCTTGATGAAGTAAGTGACGTCTTGAGGTTTTGATTCATGACCATTTTATTGCTCTTACCTGAAATGCACCTCGTGAAGGACTGCAGAAAAAAATGTGATGCATGGTGGGATGCCCTGGCCATATAAATGAGAAGCAGCCGCATTCTGACTTGCTACCGTGGCTTGCTGTCTACTGTCAGCATAGCTAGTGTGATATGCTGCTCACTGCTCACAGTTTGCTGTCGGCTGTCAGCATGACATTTGCGGTTCTCTGATTGCTGTGCATGGCTTGCTGTCATCAAGGCTAACGTGGTTTGCTGTCCACTGCACATGGCTTACGTTCAGCATTCAGCATGTCCAGTGTGATTTTCTGTTTCCTGTTTATGGCTTTCTGTCAGCCTGGCTAGTGTGGGTTTCTGTGTATGGCTTCCTGTCAGCCTGGCTAGTGTGGGTTTCTGTGTATGGCTTGCTGTCAGCCTGGCTAGTGTGGTTTTCTTTTTTTCTGTGTATGGCTTGCTGTCAGCCTGGCTAGTGTGGTTTTCTTTTTTTCTGTGTATGGCTTCCTGTCAGCCTGGCTAGTGTGGGTTTCTGTGTATGGCTTGCTGTCAGCCTGGCTAGTGTGGTTTTCTTTTTTTCTGTGTATGGCTTGTTGTCAGCCTGGCTAGTGTGGTTTTTGGTGTATGGCTTGTCAGCCTGGCTAGTGTGGTGTTCAGTGTGTGGCTTGCTGTCAGCCTAGCTAATGTGGCGTGCTGCGCATTGTCAGCATGGCTAGCATGGTTTGTTTCTCACTGCGTTAAAAATAGTGCAGTATGCATCTTGAGATATAAAACATTGGGCCAGGTGTACTAACATTAGTAAAGATGATTACCAAAGTGGTTTTTTGCAAATCGCTATTTGGTAAACGTGAATACTATTGTTCTAAAGTTATATCTGGCCCCTATTTCCTGTTTCGTGAATCATAATGGCTCACAAATACAAATAGATCTATCTCATGACAATTGATGAGGTAGATCCCAAATTGTGACCCACTAGGAATCACAGCCATCACAGAGGTGGTGGCTTTCTGGGGTCAGCAGACCACCATGTCTGCGATTGCTTTTAAATAAAGCTATGTTTTTGTGAATGCAGTTCTTGTTTCAAAACATTAGTGCATACCATTCTGATTCCCTATTTGGAAGGCACATCAGGAACACACCCCTTCCAAAAAAGCAGTTCTGTTCATGGTCACAAGTAAGTTACTGATTCACTATTTGTGGTTTGTACATTTAAAGAAAAAGGCATTTTTGAGGTCACAAATGGCCCAATTCTGCAAATTGGGTCGTTTGTGACCTCAAAAATCCTTTGTACATCTGGCCCATTGTGTGCAGAATACGCTGTGCCTTCTAAAACGATATTCAATTGCAGCTTTTAAGGCAATTTTCATTTGTCAGTTCTGTAAGGGAGAGAAATAACCCTTCCTGCTTTTTTTAAACTAAGAAACTATTAATATAGATACTCATTTCTTTTGTCCTAATGTTTATTTTTTATTTTTTACATTTCTATAGGCGATAGCTGCTGACAAGAGCGATGAGTGGTTTGCTAAACACAAGAAGCCAAAAATGTCTGCATAACCCCATTGTGTTTCTTTCATGCTGATACTGTGTGGTATTCTGAATGATGCAGCACATAAAATATTTGCCTTTGACTATAATGTTGCT
This sequence comes from Lissotriton helveticus, assembly GCF_964261635.1. Classification (NCBI taxonomy): domain Eukaryota; kingdom Metazoa; phylum Chordata; class Amphibia; order Caudata; family Salamandridae; genus Lissotriton; species Lissotriton helveticus. The sequence continues at coordinate 315,769,939 of NC_136061.1, forward strand.
TAAAAGGCAAGGTGTGGGGTGCTCTGTTTCTGTTCATTTTGTATGCATTGCTAGACATATATCTGCTGTGAATGGATTTTGACCTGTTAGAATAGTCAACCTATAATAGGCTTGCTGACAACAGACCACAGTGTTATGTGATACTTGATGCCCACGTACACACCCTACCAAATAACTCAACCCAAGACTCACCAAGCGAAGAAGAAGTGAGTTAGGGGACCATCCCTGCCTTGTTACATGAAAGTACTGTAACTTAAACCAAAGAACGACCTTCATTGCTATCATAGCCCTTCCAGCATTTGTGTTCTCCATATGGCATGTGGTTTGTTGTCATTCCTGAACACACTGAATTGGCTTAACTTGGTTGAGTATGTGTAGTAAATAAATGATGATCCGGTTCCTGGATGATTGGTTAAGTAGGTTTATTCAAGATCAGATGTTAAGATGTAAAGCAGAGCCCCACCAGGAGCAGCCTTCCTGCTGCTCAGCCCATCCACCAACTGACTCACACACTCACCAACATTCCTTAACCACAGTCACACTGGCTGAGCAGCAGGTATAACAGTATGTTCACAACCGTTAAATATGTGTGCCACACTTGCCCTATTTGGCATATTCGGAGGGATCAAAGAGTTATTTACAACTGCTTTTCAAGCTCCATTCTGAAATTATAGAATTTGGAAATTCAGTGTAGTAAATACCACTTCACTGTTAACTGGCATTCAAGAAAACAAATACACTCTGAAATCAACATTTATAGTGTCTGCCTTTATGCTTGATCTGATTTCTGTGTTACACTGAAGCAGAAAATGAAAATGTGTGATATTTATTCAGCCGTAGGTAGTCCTGATACATTCCTCCTGATTCAAACTTTAATGATTGCAGTTAAATGAGATGTAACTTTGATTATTGCAGTACACTACACGCTCAGCAATGCTTTCTCATGGCAGTGAAGTACATGATTGATTGTATGTTGGATATTTGTTCTTTGACAAACACTTGGGCTGCGTTGGTCCAAACAAATAGAACTGACTATAAAAGAATGTGTAGCAGTTGCAGGGAGAGCACGTTTCTTAGTGTCTTTCTCCAATTATCCACATTACTGTGCCCAAGGTACAGATTCATCGTTAACTTTGGCAAATGTTTGTACTTGATACATGTTATCATCATTATTAAAATAATTTACCCCAGTATGAGGTTTCAATTTTTTTTAATCAGATTTAATCAGGTGTAGTAGAAATATATGTCTCTGAATATTGGCAATCTACCAACAAGATCAATAATGTTTGGGCATTTTTCTCAACTAAACATTCAAAAGAGAGTACTTATGGAATCAAGAGTAAGACGTATGTTCCAGCTCTATTATGAATTGCGTTTGGTATAGATACTTAATGGCATGTTTCACGGCCCCAAAAGGGGCGACTGCCATTTGCAGAGAGAGATTTAATAGCCATGGGTGGGATATTCTTTTCTAACACTTTTCTGCCTCTTGGACCTGGGATGAAATGTAGCAGGTGTAATGTGAAGTTGGAATTTGAGTTTCGGTAAAGGGGTCAACAGCTGAGGATTTCAGCTTGAGCCAAAAAAAGAAATTGTATCGCCCAATATCATGCAATACACATCTTGTTTGGGGCTTGTACTAGAATTTTGGTGCTGATGAACTCATTTACCAGCTAACCCAAGGGGTTCTTCATTACCCTTTGTCACACTACTAATGGAAACAACAACCCGCTAGCTGCAAGAATCTGGGAAGCGTCCTATTCCTCAGGGGTAGTGGATGGAGGAATTGTGTAACTACCTAGAGGCAATCGGGTACAGGCTGGCCAAAGAGGGCCACATTACTTAATTACCTTGGGTTAAAAGGACAAAGGGTGACCGGTTCCTACCACTAGAACTGGAGGTAGAGAAGGCTGTTACACTCCGTACCTGTGATGCTATTACACTTTCTTGTCTAGCAAATTACTTTGCGAATGATGGTGAAGCAAAAGCCACAGTTCTAAGCACTGTACCAAGTAAGCATTGATATCACAGGAGTATGTTCCAGCTCTTAGGTCTGTTCCTTTAACATATGACTTGGGACCATTCTTTAGTGAGCTCCTGCCAGTGAAGCAAGCAGTTCATACAACCTAGGTCCTGTAAAGAAAGATCAATCCTTGTGCACACTGTTGAAGATTTGCAATTTAGGAGGGTTGTGTATACTGGTTGTTAAATGAGTGGGATAAAGAGCCAAGGTGAGGTAGATATAAGTGAAAGTCAGTTGATAGTGCTTGGTGTTTCAGGTGAAGAGGCTGTAGTTGCCTGGCCTTGTTCAAGGGATGACGAGAATCAAACAAGAGTTGCAAAAGATTGGTACATTCTGCTAGAGTCTGTAAACTAAGGAAATCAAAAGTGGAGAGTTTGAAAATGGGGGAGTACAGTGCATGATATGCCTGTGCAGCTGAGATCCAAGCTGCCACTTTACTGTGATGAAGATATTGAGGGAAGGATGGTAATATTTTAGTGAATTCAGAGGTTGCCACCTTTTAGTTGAAGTACGGCTTTGTAGGGGATAAATACTGCTAGTTTCCACTCCAACCTGGCCACGGCAGAGCACCCTTGGCTTTTGAAGGGCCCCTAGGTTGGGAACCGTATACCTTTGAATATTTGGGTGTCCAGGTTAACTATTCGGAACAAGACCTAAAGTTAGCAATTTAGATAAACGTGTCACCGCTATACACTGAACGATCCCTGTTTGGCTCTGACTTTCCAATGTTGCTGGGACAGGTAATCATACTTAAGATGATTGTCCTCCCTTAGTTACTGTATTTTTATGGCTCTCCCCCTCAGTTTGCCTTGGGTATTCTGTGATCAACTAAGATCCAAGTACTCGGAACTCATCCAGGGTGCCCAGCGTAGGCACCTCTCAATAGAAAAGGCCATAAACCCATTACAAATGGGCAGCATGGTACCGCCTAACCCAGAGATTTACTACATGGCCACACAGTTGAATTGGTTGGCACACTGACTGGCAGGAGAGACGGATCCGGAGAAGAAAGATATAATAAACCTACTGGGGCATAGTGACCTTTTGAGACTTCTATTCCATAATAACCAACCCACAGCCACTTGCACCAGGGTAGTTCGTAAATCAAACATTGCTGGAGCACCTACTCAAGGGATCTGGGGAGGGGGACCATGAATTCCCACAATCTCCCACTGTGGACAGCACCAGCAATGATGAAGATGTCAAAACGGCACAACTATAGAGGCCTAGGATCCAACTAGGTTGAGCAACCAATACAGGGACGGTAAGCTTATCACGTTTGAGGCCCTCACGGAGAAATACGACCTACTCAGAGGCCAGTTTCTGGCTTATTGGGCTTTGCGGACTGCGATTGCCTTCACATGGGGAGGCAGAACATATGAGCCCAAGAGGGTTGAAGCCCTGACTACTAACACACGGGATGGCCCGTAAGGTGGTGACTTGCATTCACAGTTCACTGGCCCGGCATTCCACACTTCCTTGACTGCATTAAAGGCTAAGTGGGAGCACAAGCTAGGAGAAGATATTGCCGACAAAATAGTGGGGGGAAATTTTGGATAAACTAAGACCATGAATAGGAATCTGCATTTTAAATACACTCAATTAAACTGTACATACATTAGCCATGATCTACCCCAGCTTCTCATCCGACTGCCCCTGGTTCCATTCAACAAAGGAGGACTTTTTTCACAAGGTCTGGGACTGCCCATACATTAAAGCCTACTGGAAGACCCTGTTAGAACTACTGACATAGAGGCTACTGCCCCGACGATAGAGGTGTGCCTACTGGGGAGAATTACTACGCCTTTGAAAACTAAACGCAGATCTAAATTTGTGGATCAGGCTCTGCTTCTAGGGAAACGGTGCATAGCAGTGAACTGGAAGTTAACTATGACCCCTCTTACTTCAAGATGGAGGCTCTCAGACTTGATAAAATGGTCTACTGCAGAAATAAATGTCATGACTCATATATTCCAACTAGGGAGGGGTTCCCCCACCACAGGATGGGGTACACTATTGATTGCCATCGAAGCCAAATCAGTTGAAAGGTCCCCATAGATCATACCGTGTAGCACAGAACACTCCGAAGGGGTTTGGGGGCTCATGAGTGACCCCAAGAAGTTAGATTGCAACATACTCTCCACAAGGACGGGGCGACCATAGTGTCTTGAAGGCCCTATACTCTAATTACAAGCCATACCGTATGAAATATTCTGTTGTGCCCACTGCTGAGGTGCTACGGAACTATGCCAAATTGTAAAGCAGGGCTTTGTAATTTCATGACCGCCTGCATGATTATACTTGTGAGATGTAGACATTTATGATTATGGTTTAATTGTTTATACGTAACTGAGGTTACCAAAAATGACTCAAAATACAACAGTTCAGGGATAGATAACATGTTGGCACCTGTATGGAGGTTGTACTACAAAGTAGATGATAAGAGTATAAACAGAGATTATCAGCTGTATTGCAGAGAAATGGAAACAACGAGCAAAAAAAGGAAGGATTGGGAAAACGTATCTAAAAGCTAAGAAACTGTCCTTGCGCCAACTGGAGCGACAGTGGCGTCGCAGCTACTCCTCTGACTTAAAATCTGATTTTATCACGGCCAGGAAAGAATACATGAAGGCCATTCTTGCCACAAAAGCCGCTTATTTTTCTTCCCGCATTCTTAACTCATCAGACAGACCCAAGGATATTTTCTCAATTCTAAATGAGCTGACTGATTTAGACAGTGTTCGTCCTAGGGTGACTCCAACCCAGACCTTCGGTGATGCACTCAATACTTATTTCATCGATAAAATTGTGGACAACAAAGAGAGTATTCCAAAATCCTCTATTAACACTCCCTCTGTTACTCATACCACTACCAACAAGGTCTCAATAAATAGGTTTCCCACTATGACCCCAGAGCAATTTTTGGAGCTATTGGCAAGAGTTAAATCAGGAGCCCCCTCGGACAAATGCCCCCCTTACATCCTTAAAGAGTGTTTATCCGCCGTTCCGACTCCGGCTTACACTCTGCTGAATGACTCTCTCACTTCTGGCTTAGTACCCCTTGCATTTAAGGAAGCAACAGTCATCCCACTTTTGAAGAAACCAGGGGCCGATCCCACCTGCATGGCAAACTATCGGCCAATTTCCTTGCTCCCTTTCTTGGCTAAAGTAATGGAGGCTCAAGTCGCGAAACACCTGTCCAATTTTTTGGAGGGCTCAAACTGTCTTGATCCCCACCAGGCAGGGTTTTGTCCTGCCCATTCAACAGAGGCAGTGGTAGTCACGGTCCTAGACACGCTCCGAGACTGCGCTGACAGACGTTCTCCCCAGGCCTTGGTGCTGCTGGATTTGTCCGCCGCGTTTGACACGGTCGACCATGGTATATTGATCGACCGTGTCAACCAGGCCGGCATTAGGGGCTTAGCTGCCTGTTGGCTGAAGTCCTTCTCAGAGAACCGATCTCAGGCGGTCTGTCTTGGCGCCCTGGTCGGTACTAAACAGTCCATCACCTGTGGAGTCCCTCAGGGCTCCTCGTTGTCACCTCACCTGTTTAATATTTACATTCTTCCTCTAATCCAGGCCTTAAGAGACAAGCAGGTGATGGTGTTCAACTATGCGGACGACCTGCAACTACTCTTCACTGTAGACAACTCCACCTCCTCCATCTCCCATTTTCAGTCTACCATGAGGTTCATCCAAACCTGGATGAACCAAAATCACCTAAAATTAAACCCTGGAAAAACCGAGCTGGTGCTCACAGGAGACAGTGCGAAATACTGAGGCCCACACTATTGGCCATCAGATATGGGTCAAGCCCCTATCCCTACATCCTCGGCAAAGACACTTGGAGTTACCCTGAACAGTGATCTCTCTTTAAAAACACAAGTGGGTCAAGTGGTCTCCAAGTGTTTTTTCCAGCTCAGGAAAATCCGGAAGGTGCGACGCTTCTTCACCCCAGAGGCCATTATCCAGGTGGTGATCGCCACGGTGCTTTCCCACCTGGACTATGCAAACTCCATATACCTAGGCCTACCCCTATATCTGTTGAAGCGCCTCCAGATGGTCCAGAACCACGCGGCCAGACTTATCACGGCACAACCTAGATGGCATTCAGCCTCCCCACTGCTTAGGAACCTTCACTGGCTCCCTTTAGCCCAACGCTGTTCCTTTAAGACTGGTTGCATGATTTTTAAATCTCTCCCTTGTAAAAGCCCCAAATTTATAGATAATCTCATCATTAGGCATACTGCCTCTCGCAATCTGCGCTCTGCCCAACTAGCCCTCCTCCAAACACCCGCTTTCAAACGCAAGCGCTCTGGAGGCTGCAGATTCGCTGTTCTTGCATCCCGTCTGTGGAACACCTTCCCCTTTGAGATCAGGTCCTGTCCGGACCTCATGTCATTTAGGAAAGCTTTAAAAACATGGCTCTTCAGACAAACATATCACTAATCCCAACTTATTCACGATCTCAGGTTCCGTCTTCTGTTCATCTTAGCGCCAGGAAACCAATCGGTGGCAGTGCGCTTAACAAATATTTTTTAACATAACAAAAACATGGAGTACTTCACACCTGGATTTTGGATAAACACTTTGGTAGTTTCCTGACAAGGTAGGGTTTTTTTGTTAAAGAACATGGACCTGTTAGCTGGAGGGTGTAATGTGCTGTTGAAATTGTGCTCACTCTAAAGTATGCAGCTTTAGATGAAAAGGGAGATTGTGCCCATTGGCATCACGTTAAGTGTGTGTAGTTGCCATGGAACCAGTGCTTAGTTTGAGCCGGTGGTTTTCCGATGCTCAGCACCGGCACTTAATCATCAATACAGGCGATTTGCACAAGCCCCAATTCAGGACACATTCACAGTCCTTTATGAGGGACGGGGAGATCACAGGATATTGAGCCGACCAGAGAATCAAATAAGGGAAATATTAGTCAAGTTTGAAAAGAGGAACTCCTTTCAACGTCACTGGTACTAGCTATTTGTATGTGGCAGAACAGCCACAGACATGGCTAAACCTAATCTCCTACATAAATGTTTTAACCCGCCCTCACTACACCACATGCAAAAATGAGGTGACCCAAAAGCCTCTGCACCTTGCACAATTCAAGACTCTTTCTGTAACAACACAATCCCTTGCACCTTCTCCCCAGGCAGCCTCATCAGCACCTGCTCTGTGTCCAGCAAAATTCCTAAAAAGAAAATCAGAATTGTACCGAGATCCTGTGGCGTAACATAAGTTGGTTAGTAGTTAAGTAGGAACTGTTATTTACCGCGATGGCACTGACATTAGGTGGTACAAGCTGTGGTGGCCTCCTGACGAGGGCCCTGGCACTTATTTTTTCACTGCATCATTGTCTGACAGGTATTGCTCTCTCTGAACTATTTCCTCTCTTGATGCTGGTGTGTTTGAGCCATACTTAGACCAGCCAGTAACTGCAGCCTCTCCCCAACCTCCACTACCACGATTCCTAATTGTTTACCCGCACAGACATTTCTGCCTGAAGTCGCTCCCAATCGGTGGGCCCCATAAGCCGGTCCCGTATTTTCTACACACCCTGCTGTCTCCTAGTCTGAAATTCACTCACCTTCCGCCTTTTCCTCTACCCCCTGCTACTAACTTCCCACACCCCTGCTTTTGCATTTCTCATGGTGCCCGATAATTTTTTTTATCCCACTTCCCAGCCTTATTTATTTTATTTATTTTTACCATTTATAGAGCGCACTGTAACCCTGCAGGCATCCTGGCGCTAAGAAAGCATACGGACCAGAAAACTAGGTGGATAGCTGGATGGGCACCACTGACATAGAGTTAAAGACTCAGGGAACAGACTTTGGGAAAGAGCCAGGTCTTTACTTTCTTACGAAATGGCAGTAAGTTCCGTGTGCTCCTAATTTCCAAGGGAAGGCTGTTCAAAAGGGGGTCAGCCGCCACACTAAAGGCTCTTCTCCCCATGGTTGCTCTCTTTGTCCTTGGTATCCTGACTGAATAGGCAGATGCTGATCGAAGGTTACGAGTGGGTATGTACCATTGAAATTTGGCTTGGATTGGCTTTGGTCCTTGCCCATGGAGTGCATGACCTCAGTGGCGGCTGCTTGCATTGCTTGGTGGTGGGGAGGGGGGAAGAAAACAATCAAAAGGAAAGACATCATTAAAATTATTAAAAGTGTACTTGCCTGCCGCTCCGACGGCCGCCACCTTGCTCCTCTCTCCCAATCCTCGACTCCGGCTGCCACTGTGCAGGTTCCCAGCTGCAAATCCAGGTGCTTCTCTCACTTTGGGAGTACTATTCCCAGCATGAGAGAAGTGCTGGGTTTGGACTGAGTGACCTGCTTTGCCGCTCAGACAGTGCCTGGGAATAGGTCACGTGTCTCCAACCCCCATACAGGCACGCTCGCTCTCTGGACTTCTTTGCAGCATTATATCATCAGCAGACGCAGCAGTCTGGCACGTCTTGCTGTGTGCCACCTGCTACACAATTCCCACCACTGTGCCTGGAGGAGGTGGTGTTGTCCAGCTCCAAACTTTGGCGTGCACGTCATAGCCCCTCCCGCCACACTGGTGCTTTAGCCCTGATTCCACTCCAGCCTGGCATCTCCCTCTTGGCCGTGTCCCTGTCTTCAACTTTCGCAGCCCTCTCCTGCCTAGCTCTAACGCACTTCCTGGTCATTCTAAACCAGGCAAGCCCGTGTGTGGTGATACCACTATGTGCCCCACCTCCCCTACATCCCCTACAGGCCTCTTAATTGCCCCCTAACGTCCCCTTGGTATTGAACATGCACTCTTGCAGTGCCATGCCCATTGATGCCTAATGTTTTGTCCGGGCTCAAAATCCAGGCTTTTAGCAAAGCATCCCCCCCGGTCACGCAGAGTGTGCGCATTGCCTCTCTCATGCAGCGGCGGCTCCTCCATTAAGGTGGAGGAACCTCACCCTACTGCTCTCTCAGCAGGGAAAACATGGAAAATAAAATGATAATAAAGCAGCTTAGAACGGAGTGAGCCGAGCCATCCTAATGGACAGCAGCAGCAGGGAGAAAGAGTGGTGGGCACTCATGTAAGTGCACATGTCGGTTTGGGTGGGCGTCCCAGGACAGCCAAACAAACATGCTCAATTAGATCTCTCTACATGAGGTGTACTGCACATACTGGGTGGAGAACAGACACAGGCTCCCAGGGCCTGACTGAGCCTCAAACTAGACCTCTGAAACCAATCCCGGTGCTTCTCCCATGCTGGGTATTACCAGCATGAGAGCATCGTCTGGATTGGTGTAGGGGCTCTGAGAGCCTGTGCATGGAGTGCCGGGAGTCGAGAGGAGCAGAGGAACAGAATAGTACTGAAGCGGCTGCTTTATTTTGTTCTTTTTTATCTCTCGCGCTGCCACCCCTAATTATATTTTAAAGGAGCCGCCACTTCCTCACTGCCTCTGCTTGATCCATCCTCACAACCCCAGGCTATATCTAAGCTTCCTTAAAGTACCTCAGCTACACATTTATCTTCTGTGACACCTAGAACGCTCCTGAGGCAAAAAGCCGGGAGTGAGAATCCTTTGTACGCTATTTGTTTTTAACATTTATCTGTGTTTGTTAGCTCCTGTTGGAATTTTAAAACTGCATCTGTGTTTGTTAATTCCTGTTGGAATGTTAAAACTGCACATATCCTGATTAGAGGATTTCTGCGGTCCTGCACTTTCGCCGATTTGGGTGCGGAGTTCTTTACACGCTTATTGAGCCTGCTGGTATCCCCTACGTCCACCCTGCTGACGGGTTGCTGGGGGCGGCGGCCTTGCACTCTGCGGCGCTTGGCGTCACTACATAGGGAGTTGGCTATGTCTCCGCGCAGCGGACGCGGGCAGCGGGCGCCACTTTGGCGCGCCGAAGGTGCGCCAAAGGTAAGCCCGTCTGCGCCCGGCCGAGCCTAGAGGCTATTACTCCCTCCCGAGGCCAGTCAGAGACTAACTCACAGGTGAGGATTGGTTCTCCAGTATTAGGGGTGTCTTTCATAGATTCACATGCCTGAATCATTCCTCGTCGTCGGAGTAGGAGTCCCACGGTACATAAAAAAGCAGTTATATGCCATTTGTACATAGCAAATAACAGTTATACTAAACCAGGAAGTAAAGTAGCCCCAGCTACCATGGAAAAAACTTCCACATTAGTGACTATCCAAGTCATTATGTATAGACCAAACTGCAGCCAATCAGACCACAGCTCCCACCAGAATACTCTCCCCAGAGACCCAGGCTGTCAGATTTTTTACCGCACGTCGTGTGATAGGGAGTCTCTCTGAGCTCTGCTCAGTTTTTTCTCTACTTTTGAAAGTTTTCACTTTCCAACATGTCTAAATCAAAGTCCCTGTTCAGGGCCTGTGAATCCTGTGGAAAGGCAAGACTGTTCAAGGAGGATCCGCATACTCTCTGCATCTACTGCTTGTACCCTGATCATCAGGCTAAGGAGTGCAAGATTTGTCGCACCTTTCCTTCAAAGACCCTCAGGGACAAAGAGGGTCGCTTGCTGCTGTGGATACAGCGGATTAAAGATAAGGATGTGCCACTCTCAGAGGTAGGAAGTTTGGCTTCAGGGTCTTCTATGGGATCTAGGAAGAGGATGGCTGAGAGTACTGTGACTACTCCTAAGGCTAAGGTGGCAAGACAGGCTCAGCTCACTGTAGACGCTGGTGAGCCTTCTACATCAAAAATGAAAAAATCCTCTGAGAAATCTGTGAGGCCAACAGAATCAAAAAAGACTGCGTCTTTATTGTCACCTCAGAGGCCTGTAACCAAGGCAGCGACTACTCTGCCGTTTTCCTGTCAGACAGCCACTGCAGTGACTTCTACTGTGACTTTTTCCTCACCAAAACCTTCTATGGTGATGGCCTCAGCGTCCTCTCCGACGTTTGTTCATGTCCAGATTCGTCCCATCTCGTCGACAAAAATAGTCACACCTCTCGTCGACGAGCCTCCGTCGACGAAGCTAGTACCAGCGTCGACGAGCAGCTTGCCGTCGACGGCAGCCTTACAGGCAAAAAAGAAGACCTTACCGTCGTCGACAGCATCGACGACGAAGCTGCCGTCGACGATCCCATCGTCGACGAGGAAAACACCGTCGACGGCCCCGTCGACAAAGAAGATAGTCCCGTCGACGGCCCCGTCGACGAAGAAAGTTGTTCCGTCGACGACGAAGTCCATCTCGTCGACGAAGATTAAACAGCCACAGTCGTCGACGGAGCAATTATCGTCGACGAGTGCATCGTCGAAGTCTAAGCCACAAGAAGCAGTATTACCAGTGGCTCAAGAGAATCCAACTACACCGAAGCTGTCATCTTGCACAGATCTTCAAGTCTGGTCAGCAAGGAGCAAGGTAATACAGCTGCCATCTCCAGCCACCACTGCGGCTCTATTACAAAGGCGTTCATCACAGTCTGCATCTTTGTCGCCACTAAAGATGCCAGACAAGCTCTTGGATTCTGAAGAGGATGAGTCTGGTGAGGAACTATTTCAGGGAGCTAAGAGCCCATCTGATTTGCTTATACTTGTAAAGGATCAGGAGGAAGAGGAGCAAGTGATGCCACCGCCTAGGTTGGAGACTAAACCAACGCCAGGGATGCAAATGCCTATGGAGCTTTTCCAAAATTTGCAGTATATGTTGAGCGATTATTATCGCCGTTTCCCGCCTTCAGAGTCAGGCGAATCACAAATCTCTTCTCCACGGCCTCGAGCTCCAATGACAGAAGACACGGAGCATGCCCGACCATCCACACCGGTGCCCTACCACCAAACGGAGGATGAGAATACTGATGAGGAAACTCATGAAGAGGGGGAATTGGATAAAACGGACTCGTCGGAGTATGAAGATTATCAAGCTGACACACCTGCTCCAGATGAAGAACCAAAGGCTGAGTCACCACCGGTGGATATTGCAAATTTCCATAGGATTATGGACAAAGCAACTAAGAGATTTCTCATTACCATGGAGGCTAAACAGGACGAATGTTTCCTGTACGACTTTAAGAGTTTGTCTCAGAGGCAAAGTTGGTCTATTCCAATTATAGACTTCATTTGGAAAGAAGGTCTAAAGATCATGGCCACACCTAATTCTTTACCTGCGGTTTTACCGCGAGTGGATAAGAAGTACAGGGCACCAACTTCTTCACCTGCTTGCCTGATCGGCCAGGCCAAGACGGAGTCAGTCATTGCGCAAGCAGCTCAAAAGAGAGCAAAGAACCCATCATCTCAGATCTCTACTCCTACGGACAGAGATGGGAGGCGACTCGATACCATTGGGAAAAAGGTATCGACTATTGCAGCGACTACAGTTAGGGCTGCTAATTCGTTGGCAATTCTCGGCAGGTATGATAGGCAGATGTGGTCAGACATATCGCCATACATTCAAAAACTGCCTGAACCGGATCGTACCAAAGCCACAAAAATTCTGCAGGAATGGGAGTGTGCTTCGTCGGAGATCATTGATGTTGCAGTGGACGTGGCAGCTACAGGATTTAGACAGTTGGCAGGAGCTGCTGTCCTTAGAAGAGAGGGATGGTTGAAATCTACATCCTTTAGGCAGGAGGTGCAAGCCAAGGTGCTGAACATGGCTTATGATGGCGAGTACCTATTCGGCTCGCATGTGGATGAGGCTTTGCAGGCCATCAAGAAGGATACAGAAACTGCACGATCGTTGGGTACTCTGCAGTATTGGAAATCTTCCTTTCGTGGTGCTAGAGGAAGAGGTAACTTCACAAATAGAGGAGGATATTACCAACAGCGTTCATATACGAACAACCAAAATGCCCAGAGATACCAGCCATATAAGCAACAGCCTTATGGCCAGAGAAGAAATAATTATTCACAGCCCCGAGGGAAAACAACATATCGGGGCAGAGACAACACTAACAAAAAGTGAGACTCACATCCTGCCACCACTTTGTTCCAGCCAGAAACAAATTGGAGGAAGAATATCCCTACATTGCTCAAAATGGTCAGATATTACCACAGACAAATGGGTCCTGGATGTGGTTTCAAAAGGCCACATATTAGAATTTGTAAAAACCCCTCCAAATTCACCCCCAAAGGGACCGCCCCCAGCACATCTCAAAGAGCTGTTCATCCAAATCAATACAATGATTCGAAAGGGGGCAATCGAGAGAGTACCTCAACATCAGAGAGGAAAAGGTTTTTACTCTCGTTTTTTCTTGATACGCAAAAAATCGGGGGAATGGCGCCCCATCCTCGATTTGCGTGCCCTCAACAAATACATCAAAAAATTAACGTTCAGAATGTTGACACTCCAAGAGATCCTCCAGTTTTTGGCAGAAGGGGACCACATGGCAACACTCGACCTTCAGGATGCTTACTTCCACGTACCCATTTTCCCCAGACACAGGAAGTTCCTACGGTTCAGAGTGGCTGGCAGGGATTTCCAATTCAAGGTGCTTCCCTTTGGACTACGTTCAGCCCCAAGGGTATTCACAAAGATGTTGGCACCTGTAGCGGCCCACTTACGATTACAGGGTATTCAGATATACCCATATCTGGACGATTGCCTTATCAAGGCCAATTCCTACGCCACAACAAGCAGACATGTACAGAAATGCCTTTGCCTGCTTCAAAGCCTGGGTTTCTCAGTGAACTTCGAGAAATCAGATCTGATAACATCACAAAGGAAGTCTTTCCTATGAGCGATGCTGAATTCCAAGCTCGCTCAGGTCTTCATTTCAAGCGAAAGGCAGGAGAAGATTCAAAAGATGGCGACTACACTCCTCAGAAAAGAGTGCATTTCTGTTCGAAAATTCAAATCTTTCCTAGGGATGATCTCATCGTGCATCCCTCTCACTCCAAACTGTCGTCTGAGGATGAGACCCTTACAAGAGGAACTCAGTCACCAATGGGTGCAGGTATCAGGTTCCTTCGAGGATATCATCGCCTTAACACCTCAATTGAAGAATACAATCCTGTGGTGGAGTCAGAAACACAACCTGCAGGTGGGTTGTGCTTTCCTCGCAGAGGTCCCCAGATTCATCGTAACCACGGATGCCTCGCTAGAAGGTTGGGGCGCTCACCTTCAAGGGATGACGATCAGTGGCAAAAGGGACAGACAACAAAAGAAATGGCACATCAATCTATTGGAATTAAGGGCCATTTTCCTCGCCATGAAATCTTTTCAGGCGATACTGGAAGGCTCGACAGTGTTGATTCGAACAGACAACACAACGAGCATGCATTACCTGAACAAGCAGGGGGGCACAAGATCAGCCCGGTTGTCCCAGCAGGCTCAAGAGATCTGGAATTGGGCTCTGAATCACGACATCAACTTGTCAGCGGTGCATGTTCCAGGAGTAGCCAATGTACTGGCAGATTCCCTGAGCAGGTCCAAGAGCAGCACTCACGAGTGGGAACTGCATCAGCCAGCGCTGGATCGGATCTTCCAGAGATGGGGTCTCCCCGATCTGGATCTTTTCGCAACTTTTCGGAACAAGAAATGTACACACTTTGCGAGCTGGATTCCCCACAGAGAATCTTGCAGGGATGCTCTGTCACTGAATTGGGAGCGGATATTTGCCTACGCCTTCCCGCCAATTCCATTAATTCCCAAAGTCATCAAGAAAATGAGGAGTCAACCGTGTCGAATAATTCTGTTTGCTCCACGGTGGCCACGACAATATTGGTTCACACAGCTTCTTCTTCTATCAGAACGCGAACCAGTCCAGCTGCCTCAAATTCCAAATCTTCTGACAATTCAAGAAGGCAGGGTATATCATCCGGACCCTCATTCTCTGAAATTATCGGCTTGGCTCCTCAACACCATGAGTTTGCACACTTGAACATTCCGCAGGACTGTCAAGAAGTCCTAGCCAATGCTAGAGCGCCTTCAACGAACAAAACTTACAAACTTAAATGGAAGCGTTTTTGTGTTTGGTGCCAAACTATGAATTTACATCCCATGAATGCGGAACCGGAAAAGATCTTACCCTTCTTTCTGCAGTTGGCTAAATCAGGTTTGGCGCACTCAACGCTTAAAGTGTTTTTAGCGGCTATATCCCGATACCGTCAGGATGGTACGAATTCTCTATATTCCTCAAGAATTATCCAGCAATTCTTTAAAGGTTTATTTCGTATGTTTCCACCAATACGTCTGCCACCTCCATCCTGGCATTTGAATATAGTACTAGCTCAGCTCATGCGCCATCCCTTTGAGCCAATCCATAAAGTTGATCTCAAGTTCATCACTTGGAAGGTTGCATTACTGCTGGCGTTAACATCAGCCAGAAGGGTGAGTGACATGCAAGCGTTCACGTCTAAGCCACCTTTCTTGCAATTCACGAATGACTCTGTGATACTGCGCACCAACCCGAAGTACATGCCCAAGGTGCCATCGGATTTTCATTAAAATGAGCCAGTGATACTTAAGACATTCTTTCCGAATCCGCAGTCGCCAGCTGAGCGGACTTTACACTCATTAGACATTAGGAGATGTCTTAAGTTTTATCTTTCAAGGACAGCTGCCATCAGGAAGACGGATCAGCTCTTTGTAGCGCATGGCAGACTGAGACAAGGCTGTGCAGTGACAAAACAGACTATCGCTAGGTGGGTCTCATCAACGATAGGGCTCTGCCATCTACAAACAGATAAACCCTTACAGACCTTACCTAGAGCTCATTCTACGAGAGCAGTCTCCTCTTCAACTACTTTGTTTGCTGGTGTGCCTCTCCTGCAGATCTGTAGAGCGGCAACATGGTCCAGCAGGCACACATTCACGAGGCATTACTGTCTGGATTCTTCAAGTGATACCGATGCCTCAGTGGGGAGAGCAGTCCTGCGTAATCTTTTTCAATAAGGTGAGCCTCTGATGATCTCTCCCACCTCCTCTTGCTCTTTTGATGCTTTAATATGTTATTGCATTACATTATGTTCATGCATGAAGACTGTTAGCTTAGCGTCTAAGAGCGATATATTGTATTACTGCTAACTACTCGGATTCAGGCATGTGAATCTATGAAAGACACCCCTAATACTGGAGAAGAACAATAGTTACTTACCTGTAATCTGTGGTTCTCCAGTATTGGTGTCTTTCATAGATTCACATACACCCACCCACCTCCCCTCAGAGTCTCACCCAGACTGTTAGATATATATATATATACTCAGGTGCACTCCGGTGCTACCGAATCTGACAGCCTGGGTCTCTGGGGAGAGTATTCTGGTGGGAGCTGTGGTCTGATTGGCTGCAGTTTGGTCTATACATAATGACTTGGATAGTCACTAATGTGGAAGTTTTTTCCATGGTAGCTGGGGCTACTTTACTTCCTGGTTTAGTATAACTGTTATTTGCTATGTACAAATGGCATATTACTGCTTTTTTATGTACCGTGGGACTCCTACTCCGACAACGGGGAATGATTCAGGCATGTGAATCTATGAAAGACACCAATACTGGAGAACCACAGATTACAGGTAAGTAACTATTGTTCTTACTCGTCCAGGGAATTACGAAATATACTGAAATCAGCCTCCTCTTCACACGGTGCTATGCTGACCTATCCATCTAAATTCCCCGACCTCTTGCAAGGTCCGGTTGCATGTAGAAACTGCTCTTTTCAAGGGAACAAACTCATCAGTCATATCCCAGTAACCTACTCACATAGGGCCCCACCATTGGAGGGCCGGTCCTATATTCTCTGTAATGTCCGGTCTTTAGCAAAACACCCATTTGAAATCTGGGACCTGATCCACTCCCATGCCCCGGAGTTTTGTTTCCTGACGGAAACTTGGCTAAACACTGCAAACTTCCCAATGATCGCTGTGGCTATCCCTGAAAATTATGGGTTCATCCAGGTGGATAGGGTGGGGAAAATTGGTGGGGGTATTGCCATAGCCTTTAAAAAGCATCTTAAAGTCTCATGGATAGAAACGATCTCTGATGAGCACTTGGAGTTGGGTCTCTTTAAAATCACTTTTTCACCTACAGACAGTTGGACAGGGGCCTTAGTTTATCGCCCACCTGGTCCAAAAGCCGAATTTGCAGATAGGCTTGTGGACTTAATAGCCACCTACGCTTTGGCTTCTAGTAAATTCCTAGTACTGGGTGACTAACTTTCATGGCGAATCACTGGCATCCCCTGATGGGAACAAGCTTCTTACCGATATGGAGCACTTGGGGCTCTCCCAAAGAATCTTGGGACCCACCCATAATGGGGGGAATACTCTCGACTTATTGTTCACAAACTTTGATCCACTTGTTTACGATGCCCCATGGCCCCTCACATGGTCAGACCACTCTATGATTAAATTCACGAGGCCGCACCTCCCACCTCCCGGTATAACACAACTCGGTGGCAGGGATTACCTGACTCAACGCCCTTGGAATAAGCTTACTCCCCAGGTTTTTGAGGCAGTGTTTGTGGTACCCCCTTTGAATGAGGCGGGGGGCGCTTCCAATGCCTTGTCACACAATTATTCCAACTAAAAAGAGGTCCAGAGCACCCATGAATCGGCGTTCTGCCCAGTGGTATACAACTGAACTTAGTCAAGAAAAATCCTCTTGCAAAAGATTGGAGAGACTCTGGCGAGAAAACAAATCTCCCCAGGCAAAAATTATTTTTAAATCCTCCCCGACAGCCTACCATCACAATCTTAAGACCGCAAGATGTGTGTTTATTGCAAATCAAATTAAGAGTGCCACAAATACAGCTAAAGCACTATTTGACATCGTGAAAGACTTTGTGTCTCCAGCCGCATGTAAGCAAGCGTCCACCGAGTCCCAGGATCTTTGTAGTTCATTGGCGAGGTTCTTTCAGGAGAAAATTGAAATTATTTATTCAAAATTTTCAGACGTGGGACCTGTCAGGTGGCTTATGCACACGGTCTGATTGCGCACTAGAACAGTTTAGACCAATCACGCTAGCAGAAACGCAGAAAGCACTGGAATCCGCTAAGTCGGGCTCACCGGCAGATCCATGCCCCCCAAAAATCATTACAAAAAGGGGGTGGTGATGGACAGAGTATCTGAGTTAATCAGAACACTCCTACCCAGTCAACAGATCAGGGCTTGATCCATCACCGTTTTTTTAGCTCACTGCACCATCCCAGTTCAGAACCTGGCTATATGCAAATTAGTCTGTCCCTGGCCCAGTGCATCATGGGAACAGGGCAGTGAGCTAAAAAAACGGTGATGGATCAAGCCCTGATCTTTTGACTGGGTAGGAGTGTTCTGCTTAATTCAGATACTCTGTCCATCACCACCCCCCTTTTTGAACCCCAAAAATCATGGCACTCTTGTCCCAGACTCTGGCTCCTACTATTCAGAAATTGCTCAACCTCTCAATTACAGAGGGCGTAATTCCGGCTCCTTGGAAGGAAGCGTTTGTCCATCCTATTTTAAAAAAACCTGAGGCTAATCCCCAAGAGTTGGGAAATTACCGCCCGATTTCGCTGCTCCCCCTACTGTGTAAAATGCTTGAAAGCATGATCAATCAGCAGTTGAACAGCTACCTTGAAGTAAACGGTATTCTGGATGCCTCGCAGTCAGGCTTCCGGAAGGGTTTCAGTACGGAAACGGCGCTGTTAGCAGTTACTGACTCCCTGCGGATGTCGGTGGATGCTGGGGGATCGGCAATCTTGACCCTTCTTGACCTCTCCGCAGCTTTTGATACCATTTCACATAGCTGGCGGAGAGGTTAGGAGCTATTGGGATCGGTGGGTTGGCCCTCAAATGGCTTCAAAATTTCCTGATGGATAGTGTAGTAATTGAGTCCACGCTTGTAGGTAGTTCTCAATTAGATTTATTGAGCAGTTAGATTATGACAAGTACAAGCTCAATAGGAGACCCCACCAGGAGCTTCTTTCTAGGTGCTCAGCCCATCCAACTGTCACTATCTAGGCAGAGTACCAACATTCTGACTGCTGCACTTATGAACATTCTAAAGATGGTAGAAAGGCATCACATTGGGAATAACAGGATATTACAGATAGGTCCCAAACAGTCATCATGGGCCCCTATCGGGCAGTCAAAACTCCATTGGATAAGGGCGTCCCCCAGGGCTCCTGCCTTAGCCCTACCCTTTTTAACATCTATATGACACCTCTGGCTAGGGTAGTGGAGGCCCTGGGGTTCGAAACCATTTCGTACGCCGATGATACCCAGCTGCTGTTCAATATCGGCCCTGACCAGGAGGCGGATAGACTCCGTTTTTCCACAGGTATCATGGAAATCTGTAACTGGATGACTAACAACTTTCTCCAGCTGAACCCAGGGAAGACGGAAGTCATGCTGCTGGGAAAGGCCTCGGCTGCCTGGTCCAAGGAGTGGTGGCCTACACAACTAGGGGACCTGCCCACACCCAAAGAGTGTGTGAATAACTTGGGGATCAAGATCAACCACTCTCTCTCCATGCAGAATCATGTAGCGGCCATTTCGGGATCCTGTTACTATAGGTTAAGACTCCTGAGAAAGATTTTTCCTTTTATCCCGTTAGAGCATCGAAGAACCTTGACCCAAGCGATGGTCATTAGCCGGCTATATTATGACAACGCACTTTTAGCAGAAGCCGGAACAAAGTTCCTGAAAAAGCTGCAGGTGATCCAGAATACGGCAGCTAGGCTGGTGTTGAACATGCCAGCTAGATCCCCCTCTCTGCCTTTGTTGAAGAAATTGCACTGGTTGCCGATAAAGCAAAGATCGTTCTTCAAGGTCTGCTGCCTAACGTTTAGAGCCCTGCAGGGTCTTGGCCCCAAATACTTGCAGAACAAGCTGGTAAAATATATCCCTAGTCGGCCGTTGAGATCAAGCTCGCAAATACTACTGCGGGTCCCCCGAATCAAACTTCATAGATCAGGAGGCAGAGCTTTCTCTTACCTCGCCCCCAAATATTGGAACAGCCTGCCTGTCTCTTTGCATGAGATTCCATCTTATCAAAGCTTCAGGAAACACCTATAGGCTTTCCTATACTAGGGGTCTCTTTTTCCCTTCTTCTATTCCCTCTCCTTCTTTTTCTCTTTTAGGGTGCGTTCTGAGTAAGCGCCGAGATGCCTCACGGTGATTCGAGCGCTATAAAAGAAGGCATAACATAACATAACACATAACAAACCCACTAACCCAGTACTCCAACTACCCCACTTCTGGCTTAAAAACTAACCCTCAACTAACCTGACAGACAACTGCCTCTTTGCCCATAGCTTAGTAATCAGCCAAAGAGTCTGAACTCCTGAATCCCCTTACCCTGAAAACCCCTCTTGCCTTACCTGTCCCACTCGCCAACTCTAATCTATCCGGGTCCCTTCCCTCAGTGGCCAGTGCCTCATGCTTGAACAAATCCGAGGGGAGACAGGAGAATTGGCTTTGCTTCCACAGACAAACCATCGGCCTGTCTTAAAAATGTTTTACCTTTCTTTCTGAAATAAAGTGTATTTTTACAAAATAAAATCTGCAAGTAGGTTCTCTTTTGGTTTCTTTTCCCCCACAGGTCATTGCGCAGGTGTTATTCAATAAAAACCTCCTTCAGATCAGCTGTGCTGACTAGGTCTACGTGTGACACTTCTTCGGTGATCTTTTTCTAGAAATGTGTTTCTTTCACATATTTAAGATAAATGTTATCTTAAAAATATCTTAATTGAGAAGCTACGATTTTCAGGGGGGGACAGCAGTATTGGTTAGTTTTTCTAATTACAGATTAGTTTTAGCAAATAGCAAATACTCATTTATTGTATCAATTACTGATTGATAATCTTGTCTTTGAAACAAGCTTATCCATAAATGAAACAATTTAAAGTTTTCATGGAAATGCAGTACCACAAGCTGTTCCTAGGTGTCTCTATGAAGACCACCACAAGCTCCCAGTGTGGCTCCAGCTGCACTAGCGCCTCATGTGGTACGCTGCTGTTACTGCCTCTGGCTCACAGCCCTCCTGTGCACTAATATCCCAAGTCTCTCTTACAAAACCCTCAACCCTTTGCGGCAGCCCAGCAGGTGAGATTTCAAGATGTGCCGTCATCCACGTCAACACTCACATTAGGTTGGAAAGTCGTGATTTTTTAAAACCCTATGATAATTTTACCTTTCACAGCATATGTGTTTAAAGTACACTGGACTTTGCTAAAGATTTGTTTTCAGCCATTTCCAGATTACTCAATTTTGTGAGGGTGTTTTTCACATTAACTGTTTTGTGATACAACGATTGACTGCTGTGCGCAGGCCCGGCTATTTGGCGGTGCGACCGATGCCACCGCACCGGGCGCTGACTTGGTGGGGGCGCCATGTGCCATGTTCCTTGTCCCAGCAATTTTCAAGCATCAATAAAAATGTCTCGACGGCGATTAAAGTTCTTCCTCTAAAGAGACTGGTGCTTTGTCTGGTAGAGGATGTTTTGACTTATCATAGTGCAGAAGGTTAATATGCCTGCTGCAAAGAATGTTGCATACACTATAAATAGGTCAATGGGTCATCCTTTAGTAAGAGAGATCCTTTTGTTACTTGCAGTTTAAAAGTTAAAATCCTAATATAAAGCAGTGAGCAAATATCTGTCATCAAAGAACTGCATGTTAATTGCAAGGAATTTATTACAGCTACATGTTTTTTGCCCAGTCTTTCCTTATCCTAATATTGCAAAAAGGGTTAATTTGGGTAGAAATCAATTGTTATAATTAAAGAAAACCCCTAACAACGGTGTTAGATTTTAAATTCTGAATTTGTGCTTTTTCAGACCAAGGACTCTTAAACTATACTGCCTACCAGTATGGATGACATATGACTCCTACCCCTTGTGGGCCTCTGTCTTATAAAACATTTCCTTTACACTGGTTTACCCATGTATGATTGTCTCCGTGCAATCTATGTATGATGTAAAGTTTTCTGATACCTTAAACCGGTATGAGTGGTTCTATAAAACTAAATAAATCTAAGAGACCGTGGTTATGGTGACGTGGGGGGCATTGTCAAATGGTGGGAGTGAGGGAATCCGTGGCGAGGTGGTCATGGGGGGGGCGTGGCACCAACAAAGCTTGTCGCACAGGATGCCACCAGTAACTAAAGGCGGCCCTGGGTGCACTTACCTCTGAGCTGTTAAAGTGCCAGTAGGCAGTTTGTCTTGAGTGATGTCAGAGCCTCAGAACTGCAGCGGGAACTTGGGCAGGTGTGAAACCCCTCCATGGCGCGTGCCACTCATTTAAGATGGGTGAGTTGAGAAGTATGCCTCAGGTTTGTGTCTTGTGTTTGTGTGTCGCTGACATGCTCGCCTTCATGAATTCAAAATGTCATATACTTATCTGCAAGCTCAGCTCTCCCTCACATTACGGAATCTACCTATTAATATTTTGATCGCTTTCTGATGCCCCACGTGCCCGCTATTTAACTGCTCACAAGCTTGTCTTCATTTCCCTCTTCTCTATGTATACCCATGTATAACAGCAGGGAAGATGTCTCAGTGTACTGAACATTTGCTGCTGAAAAAAATGTGCTGTTAGAGGGGTTATGAGTTTTAATCCGAGTAAGAATCAGCCTTCTGTCCTACGTTGAAGGGGGTAAATTTTTAGGGCGAGCCTGAGCAGCGCATGCCCTGCTCTGCAAGGCATGCTGTATTGAGGTAGGAACTTAAAGCTCCGCCTTAATCTCCGCCCACATTTTACTTTGGCTTGTGTCATAGTCCACTGTAAACTGTGGCTGTTCATTGGTCAAAAGGCTTAGTAGTCCGTCCTTAGTACCGCCTTGTCTCATTTTGTAACCCCCCGTTACATGTGCTGTTGCTCTGTAGGTTTTAATTACAGCCTCTGAGCACTATTTTCTCAGATAGCTTTGTCCTGCTTGCTTTTGCAGGCAGGACACGCTCTCTCCTAATGCTTTTTTTATTTTTATGTTGTACAAGGGGGGTTGTACCCATATAGTCAGTGGGACCTGGGTGATCAATAGCGTTATATATAGGGGGTCCCAGACCAAGAACACAATTCCTATTTTGGAACACACACTATTTAAATGAATTTAGAAAACACACACTAAATGAAGGTGACCAGTGTTTTTAATCCACTGTACCAGACAAACAGTCAATGTTAAGAAATCAGACGTAAAATATACAAAATTCAATGCGCCCACAAAGAGAGGGGGGGGGGAGGTGCAGGGAGGGGGATGTATTTCACTAGATTGTACATCACTAGTTAACATTCAAGAACAACAACATAATACATAGTTCAAAACGTAATTCCACATACATGAAAAACCATGGAACATGACATATATCATAGCAAAAAATTCCTAAGAAGATACTCCTATAATGATTAATATATCAAACTGGGGTTAGGAGTTCCTGGTTGTAGGGTGTAGATGTCTACGTTTCGACCCAGATGGTGTAGGACAGTGGATCCTTACTGCGTGGGTCTTCGTCAGGACGTGATGGGTGAAAGGGGGGGGTGGGGCGTTTAACTCTGCGCAAAAAATAAAAATTGTTACTCAACCGGTCTCAGATGAGTCCCGACACAACTACAGAATTATGGACAAGAGAGTCCATTTTAGAAGGATCGAAAAAGGAAGTAGTAGGAGGTTCATAAAGAATGAGAAATACTGGGTGGGCTAAGAGCCAAATAGTTATCTCGTGCCACGGAAGTCCGCCATACAAAGAGACTACCATGTGTGTCTGAAAACCTTAATACCAATGTCACCCATTGGGACAGATAGGATTAACTAGAATGGCCTTGACAAGACAGAACATTAAATACCTGGCACACCGGGAAGGTCCCGTCAGGCGTTTATGCAAAAGGGTCTGCCACGTGTGGAGTCAAGATCTGCCGTGTAAAATCAAATTCAAAACCACATTTGTAATTAAATCCCAAGTGGGGTGTAGAAACTAGGGTAAGGCTGTATAGATTAAGGGCCCTACCTTGTTGTAAAAACAAACACCGAAGGTTAAGTCATGGGTCAAAGCATTGCCGGCTACATCTGAAAACAATGGTGAACAGCATGTCAGGAGCGCAGTAGCTTTCTCAAGTGAATCAATAAAGAAGACTCAATATAGCTCAGAACTCACCCGTGTGGGTTGTACACCGAGCTAAACCCCGCTCTTTATTCAAAAATTTGAGTGACGTGCGTTGTCAAACTTGCCTCCGCAGTATAAAAATCTGCAAAAACACATTGATAAACATCTTAGGAAGCCGCCCAGCGTTAACAAATACGCCTCGCTGCTCCCAGCCAGAGGGAAGACTCACCCGCAGTATTGTTTTGAAGGGCCAAACCGGCCTTTTCCAAATAGACCAAATCTTTTTTCAGTAGCGCGCGTTGTCAGAAATGCCTCTGCAGTGTAAAAATCTGCAAATACACAAGGTGAAAGACAGCTTAGGAGGCAGCCCAGCGTTACCAAACACGCATGGCTGCTCCCAGCCAGAGGGGAGACTCACCCGCAGTGTTGTTTGAAGGGCCAAACCGGTTTTTTTCTCTTTAGACCAAATCAGGGAAAAGCCTCGTCGGTATACAAATGCCGCGTGTCAACATCTGTAGAGACACGGAGAGAGCACACTTAGACAGCCGCCCATCAACTTACAGAACGCACGGATGCAGAACGCCAGGAGGGAGAGAAAAGAGAGAGACTCACCCGCGCTGCTCATGGAAAATTCCGATAGTGGTGCGTGCGCGCCGCGTCTCCTGGAAACAGGAAGTGTTGCCCCGAGAGACGGTGTTATTTACTACTACGGTGAAAACAGACTCGGGTCAGTTACCGCACATAGTCAGTGACGGAAAAAGACTTTTAACAGCCTTATTTAAACTGGGATTTGTGTCATGAAGAGTAAACACAATCAGGGCTAGTGAATAAATCCAAGGCCAGGATAAAATAAATGTACACAGCAATAAATCCGGATGGGGCTCATTGGCAAAAAACGTGATCATAGCACTGGACCTACCACACAGGGCGGTCAAAAGGGCTACTTATTACAGGCAATCCCTCCTTAATAAGAAAACACATGAAGAAGCATTTTTAAAGCCCATATATACATCTCACATGCCATTGGTCATATATTATAGATGTCAGACGTGCCAAAATGGTGAAAGGGTCATCAGGGCTGCTGTCCATACCCAAAATAGGTGGTAGATAGCGCGAACCTGCCCGGCACGGCGGTTAAAGCGCTCTATTATTCAATTTGAACATTCAGGTACATTGCACATTCGTAAGACAGATAAGTAATGCTTGTTGGGTAAATTATACCAGGCTTATAGCTTCAAAATGTCCACATGACAAATCTTACATAGGTTTCGAAAGGACCAGAAGGTTAGGGAAGCATCATACGCCATTATGTATTCCTAAATCATTAATTACTTGCGCGAACCTGCCAGGCACGGCGGTTAAGGCGCTATGTAGTACAAGGTTAACATATTAAAACAAAGGTAATCATTTGAAACATCATAGTCCACAGGTAATTGCTACGGCACATTGGTGAAGACACACTAAAGAAGGAATACCTAAATTCCCTATGGAGAGGCATACTAACATAGATGTTTCACAGAGTAGCCATTTGGGCGAAACTACTTTCAGACTCGTTAAGGCCCCCTCGTACAGAATCAAAAAAACGGATCCATTTGATTTCTCTCACATTCAAGATGGGTTCGATGCTCCCACCCCTCGGGCCCAGCTTAACCTGCTCCAAAACTAACCACCTCAAACTCTCTGGTGGGTGGCTTTTCTCATTACAATGTTCCACCAAGGGTGCGCCTGCAACCTTGCATCTCACACGGCTGCAGTGTTGGAAAAAACGTACTTTGACTCGTTGCTGGGTTTGACCCACATAGATCAAGTCACAAGGGCATAGAATGCAGTATATCACGTCGGTCGAGTTGCAGTTAGTATGCGACTTTAGTGGAACTTGTTGTTGTCCGTGGCTAAAGACCTTGGTTTGGATTGTCGCAGGGCATGCTTTGCATGAGCCGCATCGATAATGGCCCACAATGGGGGGCAGGTTCCACATGGTTGTGATGGTAGGTGCATCTTTGGTCGGCAAGAAAGAGCGAACCACATTATCCCGAATATTCTTAGCTTTCTTGAAAGCATGAAGGGGCAATGAATTACACCCAAGATCTTCTGATATCAAATTCCAGTATTTGTTGATGGTTTTTTTCACCTCATTGCTCCTTGTGGAGAAAGTCGTCACACAGATGAGGCGCTCCTCGTGGTTCACCGGTTTGTCACTGGGTTGAAGCAAGGTTTCTCTTGGGTTGAACCATGCTCTTTTTTTGGCTTTGTTGACCAGGCGTCTGGGGTATCCACGTTCGAGCAATCTGTTCATCAACACGGTGGACTGTTCTATGTAGTCATCCTTCCTGCTGCAGTTACGCCGAATCCTTAAAAACTGGCCAAACGGAAGGTTATCCCGGAGACCTCGGGGATGGTGGCTGGAGTATAGTAGTAGAGAATTCCTCTCCGTCGGTTTCCTGAACAGCGTAGTTTTTAAGGTGTCATCTTCCACGAAAATGGTAAGATCCAAGAAATCTATTGTTTTTTTGTCGAACTGAATAGTGAACTTAATGTCCGGGGAGCGTGAATTGAGCCAATTGAAAAACCCGGTAATTTCCTCCTCAGTGCCAGACCAGATACAGATGATGTCGTCAATGTATCTCATCCAGGTTTTTATGTGGGGTCTGAAAGGGTTAACGTCAGTAAGTACAAACGTGTCCTCATACATGGACATAAAGATAATGGCCAAATCTGGGGCAAAGGCAGCCCCCATCGCCACACCCTTGGTCTGGAGGTAGAAACAGTTCCGAAAGATAAAGAAATTCCTCATCATCGCAATTTTTAATAATAGAATGATGAAAGATGTAGGCACCCAGATTGGAGCCTCCCGCTTATCTAGTGCAATTGTCATTGCCATGAGGGCCTCCTCTTGGGGTATGCTTTTTATTTTTATAGCACGCATTTGTAATGCAATATGTCTCGCCTTTGCAAGAGTTTAAGCTATTAGCAGTGTAAATGACAATGCCTTTTATTTATCTGTTTTAAAAACAACACATAAATAAAATGCATTAGTCATTTACAATAGCCCAAACTCACATAAATGCGAGACCTATTACATTGCATATACTTGTTTTCTACAGCGCTCAGCTTTTTACTTACCTACAAAATCCAATAGTCAAAGCAGGAGAGTTAGCAAGCCCTCTGTGACTCATGCATCACTGCCTAGTTCCTGTGTTCACCCACCCATAATTAAACACACAAACTCAAGAAGCATATGCAAGTTATATTACAAGAATCAACTTGGTGGGCCAATGCCTTCAATTAAAATTAGAATGTAGCAACAGTTGGCTATCTTGAAATGGTATTGTGGCAGTGTATCATTGATTTAAGTTCTGACATGGCTGCCTTGTTTATAAGTAGCTTGTTGGCCAATGGGAAAACAATACACTATGTACCACACGACATCGCACAGTGATGCCAACCTGAAATCATATTGTGCACAATGTGCCATTGTTTTTACCAATCCAAGGTGGCAGACATTTTGCCTCTTAATGGGGCTGTCATCTTGGAAGCCTAAACCAAAATAAAAAAAAGGAGAATTAAATAAAGGAAAAATAGGAAAATCGCACCACGGGCCCAAGAACCCAGGCAACCTATTCATTTTCTAGCACATGTGATCAGTCAAAATGCTTTCACTCACAGAACAATGGAGACAATGGCAGAAGTGGGCTAACTCACTGCACAATACTCAATCTTCTACACATAGTTTGTTAGAGGTCGTAACTACCACCAAAACTCTTTCCTACTGTGGTAATATGTGAGCTTCCATGTAACAAAATACTCATCTACAGGCTCTAATGCAGTGTAATAACAATGCACCCTTAAAGACCTGGTTGATTTTCACTATAAACACGTTAGGCCTACAGCCTTCATCCTAACATTTTATGAAAAGCATACTGGACCTATGGCATCTGACATAACGTATCCTAGTGAACCGATCACACATATATCCTTTATCATTGACTTAATCATAACTAATTCGGACCTACTGCACTGAACATGCACTTTCCCACAAGGCAACCATCAAGGCGTACAGTCATAAAACTACAAATATGTGTAAATGTACAGTTGACAAAACAATATACACAACCCCTCCTATGATGGCCTAACAAAGGCTACCCCCAGGGTGTGTTAGAGGACATAATCAACACTAAAAACGTTGCTTGCTTCAGTAATCAGAGAGATTCCATGTAACACAATGCCTGTCTACAGGCTTTCACACAGTACAATGGCAACCCACCCATACAGGCCTATCGGTTTACACGTATGCTTTTCACAATAAATGTCAGGCTGCCATTGTTGTAACTTTTCTTGATAAACAGATCAGATTTGTGTTATCTGACGTAACTTTTCCCTCTCTATGAACAAGTTAGGCCTGTAGCTTAGAATTGGCTTATCACCATAAACAATTCAGGTCTACTGTATTGAGCATAAGCTGTCCCAAAACACAAAACAAGCACTCTTTAGTGAGAGCATGTACCTTCACTATTAAAAAAGTGTAGAGAAAAAATCAACAGCTGGGCTGAGCCCAAACCCCTCTCTCGATACTACTCCTTAAAACTCTAATGTTTAAGATTACGTAATCCGAGATTGCCTTGTTAGGCCCGACCTGAAAGCGCAGTTAGATGACATTATCATAAGGTCATCTAACTGCGCTTTCAGGTCAGGCCTTAAAAGGTAATCTCGGACTCTCATTATCTTGCTCACTTTTTGTCTCATGTCTACAGGTTCCAAAACCTTTTGTAGCTTAGAAAACGGTCCATTCACCAGAGCAATACATGTGAGGAACAGCGGTGTGTCTGATCCTCTTCATTGGATTTGTGAGTTCCCACTTCCACTGTTTATCAGCTTTTTGTCATAACATTTAAAAGGATATTCGTACCAAGAGGTCAGAGGGATTGCGAAACAAAGAAACTAACACCAGGATTGTGTGATAGACCGCAAAAACAGATAGCAAATTACACAAACTGCAATGTCGCATATTCAAAGTGGCAAACCCAATGGTTGTAGTAATTATTCATTAAACCAGATGTTCGTAGGTAAAAAAGAGGACACAAAGGGGGAAGTGGCGGAGTGAGGCCTTAGCCGTCATGGCTTAACACCTCACTTTCCCCCTGCGATGGCGCTACACTTAACATTGTTGCGCCAATGCAGGTACCCTTGCACCATAGTGCAAGGGTGTCTGCGTGCAGAAGAGGGTTGTTTATTTGTAGGAAGGTGTCCCTTCCTGCACATAAACAATCCTTAAATGCCATTTTGTCACTTTCAGGTGTGCTGCTTCATGCAGCACACATGAAAGTTACAAAATGGCATTTTTTTAAATACTGTTTATGTGCAGGAAGAGGAATCTTCACATGGAAAAAGCAAAAACAAGGAAAAATAAAGCATTTCTCCTCGTTTTGTCAACTTAAGACCAGGTTTTACCTGGCCTTGATTTTGGCGCTGCCTCCCATTTATGCTGCCCTTGTACATAGGGGCCAGTGATAAAATCAATGGGTGTTGTGTTGGAACGCCCACCGCAATACCCACTGTCCACCCCTTTCATGCTAACCATAGCATGAAAGGGTGCATTATTTGCAAGGCAGTGTTAAGCCACGTTAAGTGGCTTAACGCTGCCTTGTAAATAAGTCTAAGTCCCTATCGCCACCACAACATCGATAAAAGTGACGTTGTGTTGGCGATAGGGGCTTGTACATATGCCCCAAAGACGCCAAATGTCTATATAGTCTGAGTGGACCAGACACTATTCACCCCCCCCCCCCTTCCACCCTAATCGTAGGACTACTCCGGAGTCAAGTGAGTGGTGATAGCATACCTGAACTGTCAGGGCTCACATCTATCCATTTCAAACTCATGCTGATGGAGGCCCATCCACCATAGACGTCCTTGACTAATATAGACATATAGAATTCAGATAGGTTGCTCTAGGCACCACCAGGCTGGCCCTTACATCATCTAGAAATGA
This sequence comes from Lissotriton helveticus, assembly GCF_964261635.1. NCBI lineage: Eukaryota > Metazoa > Chordata > Amphibia > Caudata > Salamandridae > Lissotriton > Lissotriton helveticus. Next base: position 315,799,897 of record NC_136061.1, read on the forward strand.
AGACTCAGGCTAACAATGCAACTGTAGGAAACTGACTAGGACCGCAAGGTGTCGAGCCAGGAGACGAGGAAGATGTTTTGTGCCATAGGACACCCAGGATGAAAAGAAGTGGATGTTGCCCATTACCCTGTTGGAAAGAGACCCAGTCTTTGCAAAAACCGAGATCATACTTGCCAGGACCACGGCCTTCTCTAGTCTCACCTGAGTGTAACCTATAAACGAACAAGCAGGAGACGTTGTCTGATATGCTCCTAAGAAGAGCTAGTGGCAGAAAAGCATACATTCTTGGCCAGACTTAACAACCTCCGTTTGGAGTGATGTGTACTCTCTACATATCTCAACATAAATGTTGACTGGATAAAAACAGTCAAGACTCTGAACATAAAGTGATTGTGACCCTTCTGGCAATTTCTGATGGGAATAGCCGGATCCAAAATCCCACCAATGAACAGCTACTCAAAAGAGTGCTGAACTGTCAGTCAAGCAAACACAGACAGGTAGCTTCTCCTTAATAAATATGTAGCAGTTCAGGCATAACAAACACTACTGTTGGGAAAATCCGAAAGCACGTGTCCAATGGTTGTACAGAGTCGGCTGCTTTTACAAACGAATTATCTATGTTCCATGAAGGTTTTAATGCTAAATATGTTTGTTGCAAAATTCCAAAGAGGAGTCTATCATATGGTCTGGCCAGAGAGCAAGTGGATTCCAAAAAAAAGTACACTGACCTCACCTTTTTCGCCACTTTATCATGCAAATAAAAGGTCCACCAATATCGCTGAAATTCACCCTTCTACTCACCAAGGTCAGCATTTGCTACTGCTACATAACGTGCCATGAACACCAAATGTTCTCTAAATATACAAGACTTACCCCACTACTGTCTGATTTGCAAAGGAAGCCTGCTCTTTTACTGGCTGTTTGGTGTGTAGTATGAATTTGCACTGCTGCATGCACACACTGTTCTTGCTTTTTGAGGGTATTTTGCATATTTGCTGCCTGTACTGTTCCGCACTTGTGAGGTTAAGTATATAGCTGATCCTCTCTTTGCTGTGCCCGTGCTGTCTCTTAGCGAAGCGGCTGTCCGCGGTGTATGTTCTCTGGTTCAGATAAGCTTCCATTGCTTCGCTGGCTCCTCTGCTTGTTCCGTGTGTGGGGGGGAAGCTTGCACTGCTAGGTTCTTACGCCCACACAGCACAGTCCAGAAAGCTTGAACCATTCCAGCAGAGTGCAGCAAACAATGGCAACAATAGGTAACACACTCACAAGATGACAATGAAGAAGAAAAAAAAGGTGTGCCTACTATCATTCCTTGCGTTCTCAGGTGAAATGCAACATTATGATACAAAGTTCAAATTTGGTTACCCTACTCACCACTGCGGCATCAGTCAATTAATTTTTTTTTTTTAAAGTTTTATTTTTTATTGCAAGCAAATCAGATACATGTTTCATTCTTGATAAAAAATACAGAAATATAATAAGAAGGAACAAAAAATGAAAAAAAGAAATACATTACAGTTCTACAGGTGCTCAGATCGACAAATAATCTTTTTAGTTAACCTAGAGCAGAAAACTTCTAGCTCCCCACTTCTGCCTGTATCCATTGATGATTCAGAAAAGGGGGTGGTGATGAACAGAGTGCCTGAATTAAGCAGACCACTCTTACCCAGTCCAAAGATCAGGGCTTGATCCATCACCGTTTTTTAGCTCACTGCACCATCCCAGCTCAGAACTTGGCTATATGCAAATTAGTCTGTTCCTGTCCCAGTGCATGATGGGAACAGGGCAAACCAAACTACCAAGCCAATTCTTATACTGGGAAGGAAACAAGCTTCCGGGGACCGGTTTCTGCCATTTCAGGCGTCGTCGGCCCGGCTTGCTTGAATCCTGATGGTGCAATGAGCAAGGGACTCACATCTGAGTATACCCTTCCACGCTTATGGTGGACAAAATGATTCAGAAAAGGGGGTGGTGATGAACAGAGTGCCTGAATTAAGCAGACCACTCTTACCCAGTCCAAAGATCAGGGCTTGATCCATCACCGTTTTTTAGCTCACTGCACCATCCCAGCTCAGAACTTGGCTATATGCAAATTAGTCTGTTCCTGTCCCAGTGCATGATGGGAACAGGGCAAACCAAACTACCAAGCCAATTCTTATACTGGGAAGGAAACAAGCTTCCGGGGACCGGTTTCTGCCATTTCAGGCGTCGTCGGCCCGGCTTGCTTGAATCCTGATGGTGCAATGAGTATCCATTGATGAACTGGAGCCAATATTTCCCCCCCCACTAATCTTCTAGCACGTCCTTTCACAGCATAGATTGCCTGTTCTAAATTATACTTCGCTAAGAGCCGAGCCCTCCAAATATGAAATTGCGGCGTATCTGGGCTTATCCATTCCTGAGTAACACAGGCCCGGTAAACGGACATACAAATAAATATCAGCTTTTTCTTATCTTCATCAATGTTATCAGAGGATGTACCTATCAAAACCAGCTCTGCTGTCAGGGTAACATTACAGCCAAGCATTAAGGACAAGAAAGTCTGTATCTCAGTAAGTACTAATGAGAGCTGTGGGCATAAAAAACATGTGAGTTGCATCCGCTGCTTCCAGCGAACATCTCTTACAGGTAGTCCCTGAGCATGTTCCCCATTTAGAGATTTTTTCGGGGGTATGATATAGATCAAAAAGAACCATATAGTGCTGAGTACGGGATCTACCTGTTAATAAAATGGAATTAGCCATCAAAATAGAATCTTCTATCAGCACATTTGTCACCCCGAGCTTCGTTGCCCATCGATCTTGTACTACGGATAGGTCATCTGAATAAAATGAAATCAGTAAATTGTAAAAAAAGCCTATCTTTCTTTTAGTATATAAAGATTCAATCCAAGATATTTTCTGGAGCCCTAAGCGTTGCTCGGATGATAAATTGTTGAAATAGCTATGTAATTGAAAATATTTAAAATAATACAGAGTTGAAATATTAAACTTAGCCTGGAGATTCTGAAAAGAGATCATTTCATCATTATACCATAAATCACTGATGCAATTAATTCCTTTTTTGCTCCATTTTAACATAATATGGTCCCTAAAAATAGCAGGCAATATATGCTTGGACGACAAGGGGGTATATCTCAAAAATTTTTGAATCCCTAAATGTCGTTTAATAGTCTTCCATGCCCTGTATGCTGCTGTTACAATCTTAAATTTAGTTTTCTTGAAATAGCTTGGTTCTATATTTTTTAGAAAGCAGCCACGAACTTCTACCCCTAAAGAAAATTCATAAATGGAGGGGAAATGTGCTTCCTGAATTGGGGCTTTGATACCAATAATTAAAGGATTGATGAACTGTAGTATTGATGCTAGGTAGTAGAATAAAAAATGTGGTGTACTCCATCCTCCTCTATCCTTTGGGAGAGTCAGCTTTTTATAAGCTCTGCGGTGGCGTTTGTATCCCCATAAAAATCTTCCGGCCATTCTATCCAGTTGTTTAAAAAATTCTATTGGAAAGTCAAGAGGTATGGTTCGAAAAAGATACAGAAATCGCGGAACTATTAGCATTTTTAATACATTATTTCTGCCAGGTAATGACAGATGTAAGTGGTTAATGCGTTCCAGAGTAGTATTTGCTTTCTTAAGGATGGGTATAAAATTAAGCTTGGGAATATCAGAAATCGGGGTTGTAATCTTAATTCCTAAATATGTTGCGGTGGATACTATGTTAAGGTGTGTGGGTGTATTCTGACCAACAAATAAAATTTGAGTTTTTGAAGAGTTTAATTCATAGCCCGAAAAGGCACCAAACACCTCCGCTTTCTCTTCAATCTTCGGGATTGTCCTTTCAATATCTGTAGTGGTCACCACCACGTCGTCAGCATATGCCAACGCTCTTTAAGGAGTCCCTGCAACCTCCACCGGATTTATTTCCTCCTCTTGATTTAGTTGATTAAGGTAAATATCAATGTATATAGAGAATAAAAGTGGAGATGACGGGCACCCTTGCCGAGTACCTCGAAAGATGGAGAATGGACTAGATTTACAGGACCCGATTATAACACATGACGTTGGTGACAGATATAAAGATTTTAGTGCCACTATCATTTTTGGTCCAAAGCCTTTCAGAGCCAAAACATCCCAAAGATAAGGCCATGCCACCCTGTTGAATGCCTTCTCGGCATCCAACAGGGTGATTCCGATAGGTGTATTGGCAGCCTGCGCCCAGTCCATCCTAGCGATTACTCTTCGGACATGATCCGCAGTATCTCTGTTAGGGATAAACCTGTGTTGCCATCGTGAAACAATGGAGGATATCATTGTTGACATCCGGGTGGCAAGTATTTTTGAGAAAACCTTGCTGTCAGCATTTATCAAGGATATCGGTCTAAAAGACGCCGGATTAAGGGGAGGCTTGTCCTTTTTGAGAAATGCCATCAATATGGATTGACTCCACGATGCTGGTGGAGACCCTCTCTGAGCTTCCTGGAATGTAATCAGTAGATCTTCCTTCATAACATTTCTAAACATCCTAAAGAATTCGAGAGGGATGCCATCAGGGCCCATAGCTTTCCCTGTAGCCAGCGAAAGCAAAGCTGCTTCAATTTCCTCCCATGTAATATCAGCTTCGAGGGAATCTGATTGTAAAGCATTCAATTTTGTAATATTGTTTGCACCAACAAAATTTAGCAACATATCCGAGGAATAGGACACATTATCATTTTTATACAACTGGGAATAGAATTGCCGAAATACCTCAAGAATTTGATCTGGGTGATTATAAACCTGACCTGCCTCGTCTTGTATTGCATTAATAGAATTTAAGATTTCTTTCTCTCTAGTTCTTTTTGCTAGTATCCTTCCAGAATTTTCTCCCATTTCGTAGATCTGAGATCTTAAATGTCGCAAGTTGTTCCGCTAGTTTAGCTGCAAATGTTTCATAGACCCTAGCCTTGTGTATATCCAATGTAGTCTTAATTTGTTCCGTATCTTGATGTTTACAGATAGCTATAGCAAGTTTTTCCTCCCACTTTCGTACTAGGTTAAAATTCTGTTCTATTTTCCCTCTGATATATTTTTGTTTCTTAATTGAATAGGAAAGTGTTTCGCCCCGGACTCAAGCTTTAAAAGCATCCCACACAATTTGAGTAGATGTGCTACTTCTATTAAAGAGAAAAAAGTCTTTGATCCATTTCCTCATTGTTTCCATATACAGTGGATCAGCTAGTAATTTCCGATCAAATGATCAGAATCTTAAAGTTGGAGCAGAGCCGGTTTCTATCGCAACCTCTATTACTATTGGATTGTGGTCAGAAATTATTCGGGGGAAGATTTCAAATACAATATTATTTATTAGTCCGGAATTCACAAAAAATAGTCTAAACGAACAAATTTCTGATGGGGGTTAGAGAAAAAAGTAAACCCAGGTGAGAGAGGGTATTTTACATACCCCACGTCTCTTAAGCCATAATCTGTTACTAAGCCTTTGACTGCATTATATGTCTTATTTTTTAAACCTGGATATAGAGCATCACTTGATATATCTATCCCCCTTCTAGATGCATGTTCAAATCTCCACAAAAAATAACCGAGGGCGGCCAGTCCGCTAATTTTAGACTTAGATAATTTATGATCTCGGGGTCATCTGAGTTTGGGGCATAGATAGAGCAGATTGTCCATAACTTAGCATCTATCTCAAGCTCGATTATTACCCATCTTCCATATTGATCAACCTCAGTACGTTTTAGGCGTCCCCGTCCTTGCCTCATGAGAATTGCCACACCCTTTGTAGTGGTGCCTTGTCTAGTACAAGCTAATAATTGCAGACCCAAATCTTTGAACATATTTCTATTGCTCCACCTAATGTGTGTTTCTTGAAGACACGCTATATCTATTTTCATGCTCTGCATAATCTGGTTACAAATCCCCCTTTTTTTCTGTTATTTATTCCACATACGTTCCAAGAGCAGACTCGGAGTTTACCCATCATCAATAATTATATAGTCTCCCCAATTGTCCATGTTCGTAAATCCATGATGTTTAGCACATTTGTTATTTACCAACAAACTCATATTTCTGTTCTCATCCGTTTTAGTCAAAAAAATAAAATGCTTTGATAGAGCACCAGTCGATTGACCTATCAGTTTTTTTCTGATTTTGCTTGCACCCCCAACCCACCCTAGTGAACCCCCCTCCCCCCCTCCCCCTTCCCCTTGACCCCAACCCATCTCGGGCATAAGGACTGGTAGTCCCTAGTATGGATGATGTGAGAAGCATCTGGTGACTCACTGCCTCCTCCTTCCTTAATAGATCTCTTGCTATTCACACAATATAACTCCGCTTTTGAAGCTAGATCAGAAAAAGTTGACTTATTTTAGTCAGTAAGTAATTAGTTAGCTGGTTAAATGCCCAAATGTCAATAAGTCTGTATAGACATGACGAAAAAACATAATTAATTTCAGCAATCTTATCAGATCTTAATAGCCCTTTTGTGCCCCTCATAAAACGTAGAAGGAAAGAGAAAAGAGAAAAAAAATGCCTATACTCTTTTACAGCATTTGCATTCAAAATGAGGCCAAAAGTTCTTTAGCTGCACCCTCCGAAGTCAGAAAATACGATTTCTCTTTGAATTTTTTTTTGAGTTTAGAAGGGTTCAAGAGAAAAACCTGGGTGCCTTTAGCCTGGAAGGCAGGAATTAACTGTTGAAACTGCCAGCGTTGCTCCACTGTGGCGTGACAATAGTCAGGCCGGACGAAGAATTCCACGCCTCTCCCCCTTCTTTTCCGATCTTGCCTCGCCAGATCATAGAGAGCATCTCTTGCCAAAAAATTGTTTAGACAGATCAAAATTGCCCTAGGTTTTGAATTAGTGTCCTGTCTGGTGTTTTTCTGAAATGGGAATCGGTGTGCACGTTGAATTTCCATATCCCATTTCCATTGCACAAGCTCTGGAAAGGCTTCCGAAAAGAGATCAATTATAAATTGTCTTGTATTCCCGCCTTCACTTCCCTCAGGGATACCCAGGACTCGAAGGTTATTCCGACGTGACCTGTTTTCCAAGTCCACCAGTTTCCAATTTACCTCATCTCTCAGCCCTACCAACGATGAAATTTGTGTTTGGTGATTTGTCACAGTATCTTCGATCGTTGAAATTCTCCCCTCAGCCTCAGTCACTCTTGCAGACATCTCGTTGCAGGATTTAGCAACTTTTCTAAGGTTGTTTTGGAGCCGTTGAATATCACCTTGCGTGCGGAGGTTTTCTGACCTTGTCTCCTCCCGGTGCTGAATCATAAGCTGACAAAGTGTATCTAACGTAGTACCAGTTGATTGTGTACTGTCCTGAGTCTGCGGTTCCTGTGGTGTATCCGTAATTGATGCACTGGGAAGAGTATTTCCATAAGTTGTAAGTACTGTAGTATCTTTAGCACCCCATTCTGACCTGTGTTGGGGGGCATTCACATCCTCATCTTCCTCCTCACGCTCCTCCTGTCCCGCTGAGCAAAGCGATTCTTGTTGCGATTCCAGACTTTTACCACTCATATCGTCTCTCCATCCCCCATCAGCCTCAAGGATTTCGGATTCTAAAGCCACCGACAAGTCAGTCATAGAATAAAAATTACCCGCAGAATCTACTGATTCAACATCTTCGACAACTAGTAATAATTCTGGTACATCCTGTACTGATTCTAGTAATGTCTTATGAGTTGATTCTCCAGATGTCTGAAGAGATTCCGAAGTAGCCGTCCGTGAAGACATTGAGTTTTGACTCTCTTTTGACCCATCTATGCCATTACCATTACTAGAGTCTGTATTCAGCCCAGTGTCGCTAGATATATTTAAGCTCTCAATTGCGTTTGCTGATGTTTTCCCAGTGTTGCCATTTAAGCGGATATTCCCCGTTTCTAAAGTTTTATTTTTAATATTTTTTTTTGTGCAAACATATCTGGAATTTTAGGAACAGTTCCCAGCCTACAACTCCCAGAATACCCCACTATCGAGTGAGTGGTAGCAATAGTAGTAGTTTCGGTTGGAGCTGCTGTCAGGGCGGGCAAAGAAACAGAGTCAGAATTGAGAGTTACCTGCTGAGGGTTCTGGAGTTTGTCCTGCAGTGTAGCGCTGCTGGTATTATAGCTATTCTGAGCCCTCTGAGCGTTCTGAATGTTCTGAGCGCCTTCCTGTGCAGCCATGGTCGCAGCCGTGGTCGCCCTCGTCTTTGGCTTGTTCGGAGGCTTAGGAGCCGCCGCCGCAGGGTTTTTTGGTGTCATTACTCCTCCGGTGTTTCCCTCACGTCGTTGCTGTGTGCGGAGACGGGTGCCAGGAACAGGAGACTGATGCAAGTCAATATCCTCCGCAGAACTGTGCCCCGCTCCAGTCCGAGACTCCGTTCTCACCCTTGACCATGGGAGAGATGGATGCCACCACGTAGGTTGCAGCGACGGGCGAAACCAGCACCAAAGGTCAAGCCGCATCCCTGGTAAACAGGTAAGAAGTTTTTAAAGATTTAGAGTCTCAGAGAAGCTCGGATTTCCTTCTGTTAACCTGTACAGCCGCAGAGTCACCATGGTTCCAAAGCTGCGGGCAGATATTGTCAAAAAGGTCAGAAGGTTTTAGGCAGCGAGACCGGTAGCCATGCTGCTCACTCGGACGCCGATGCGTCCGCCATCTTGCCCCCTGCTCACTCGGATGCCGATGCGTCCGCCATCTTGCCCCATCAGTCAATTCAAGGGCAAAAGAATATATACGTATTTAAAACCTTGCTCAAATTTCACTCAAACCAACTCAAGAATAAATACATATGGAGGCCTGAACCCCCTGTCTCTTACAAGCATATATGAAGCTGAACCATTTTGTGGGATGGAATATGTGAGAGCCAAGTTCTTCACCACATACTGTGACACTGCCACACACATCAATGTCCCAGGGTGGATGATCTGCACCCCATCCAATGCATGTGCAACCTGTGGACCCGCGACACCAATGACATTCTGCATCACTATGAGCATAACAGCAAAAAGCAAGGCTCTGTAAAAAGGCGTGGTGCCCAGGCACCGACATCCGGGTTGAGGATCTGATCAAAAAAGCACCTCATATCAGTCCTCAGTGTCCTGTCATAACACAAGAGGAATACTGAGACCCATGGGTCTGCTTAGCCTGGACTTCAATACCGCAGCAGACTGGCCCTACCTACTGGTAGCATTGAATGACTGTAGCAAGTATCTAGTGCTGGTGTTTGCACAGTCAGCTCCTTTAAAAACTGTGCACCCAATACTGCAAGAATTATAGCCACCCATAGCGATGCAGGGGAAAGAACGACGGACAATAGACCTGCTTTCCAAAGAACTGATTTTCAAACCTACCTACAGAATGTTAACATCAAGTCCCAAAACACCTCAATTGCCAGAAGCAGATATGGAGGGGACCGGCTTCATGGGCACCATATAGATTTATTAATTTGAAGGCTTTATGCATATGAACAAAAATAACATGAATACGGGTAGAGCAAGAGATTGACATAAAATGGTTCGTTCAGACTTTTTCTATGAACCTACCACAATACGCTGTACTGGGGCACACAATGGGAATCTGTCCTCATGCTGTCTGAATGGGCAGTCAGGGACTTAATCCCCACCAAACCCTCTCCCTCCTGGGCTCCAAGTAGCACCACGGCTCAAGAAAGGAAAGCTGAGGTCGCTGGTACCATGATTGAGCAATCCAATGTAGAGGTGCTCCACATTCTACCAGTGGAGTCAAAAGCCAAGGTCTTGCCTAGGATCAACACCCGGGAGGCGGGAGGGGGTGGGAGGATTCTGTATGGTTTATAAGTGCCACCTTGAATATTCACAGTTACAAAACAAGCATTTGCAATGCAATAGGTCTTGCATTTACGTGAGTTTGAGCTATTGACATTGCAAATGACAATGCCTTTTATTTTTGTTTCCGTTTTAAAAACAAATAAAATACATTGTTATTTACAATGCCAATAGCTTAAACTTGCGTAAATGTTATGTTATGTTATGTTAGTAACTTTTATTCAGCGCACAGCTGCCCCAGCGAAGGGGCGTCCTGGCGCCTGATCCAGTACCACAACACAACAAATCACCGCTGAAAAGAAACACGATCAATCAACAAAGGTGAACAAATAGGTTTTAATCACGCGTCTGAAAAGAGTCAGGCTAATAAGGGCACGGATGTGGACAGGAAGGGAGTTCCATAATCCAGCCGCCATAACTCGAAATGAACGGCCGCCCATCCTACTCAGTCTGAATCTAGGCGCACTCACTAGATGAAGAGATTCCGACCTGAGAGACCGCCTGGGAACATACGGGGAGACAAGACCCACCAAGGCAGGAGGTGATGAAAATTTCAAGATCTTGAATGTCAGACAGAGTGCCTTGAATTTAATTCTCTGTCTGACCGGCAGCCAATGAAGGGAGGTTAAAACTGCAGATACAGAGCACCGTCTCGGTAGGCCCACAATGGCCCGCGCAGCGGCATTCTGCACCCTCTGCAGTCTGGTGGCCTCGGCCTGGTTGACACCAAGCAACAGAGCACTCCCATAGTCCAGCCGAGAGAGAATCGCGGCTTGGACCACCAGTTGCCGAGTTGGGGGGTTGAAGAATTTGAGGACTGGTCTCAGTCCTCGCAGAATACCATAGCAGGTAGCTGCAATCTTCTTAGTATGGCTGGTAAAAGAGAGATTGGAATCCAGCCAGACCCCCAAGTTCTTTACTTCGGCCGCTGGGATGGGAGTCACCCCCAATTCAATAGGCCACCATTGATCACCCCACAGTTCCGCTTGCTTTCCTAAGATCAGGACTTCGGTTTTCTTAGCGTTTAACTGCAAGCAGTTAGTACGCATCCAATTCGCCACGGCTAAAAGCCCTGCGCGAAACCTGGGGGCAGTCACCTCAGGGTCCCCACTGAGTGTCACCGCCAGCTGCGTGTCGTCGGCATACGATGTCATAGTTAAGCCAGTTTGTCTGACGACAGCAGCCAGCGGTTTCACATACAGGTTAAACAAAGTGGGGCTAAGCGCAGAGCCCTGAGGTACTCCTAGTCCCAAAGAGTGGAAAGAGGACTGACCAGGTGGAATGGCCACTTTAAAAAACCGGTCCGAAAGGAAGGAGCGGAACCATTGAAGAGCTTTCCCCTCAAGACCCACTTCCTCCAGCCTCCGCAGCAGAATGTCATGAGACACCGTGTCGAATGCGGCGCTCAGGTCTAACAAAAGGAGCGCTGCTGTCTGCAAGAGCTATTGCATTGCAAATGCTTATTAAAGACAGGGCCCACACCAAAATCAGTGCAGGCACACCCCTAAAGCCAGCCCTGTACCTTTAACTTGGCAATGCAGCAGTTAGAAGCTCGCTCGCTATACTTCCATGGCACAAGTCCGTTAATGTAACGCCAGGCACTTTTTAGCACAGTTTTTGTGCTTTAAACGGGACAGCACTAGCACTTGAAAAGCAGTGCTGGATTAAGTCACATTTGAAATAACAATTTCTAGATGACAGATGCTGAGGAAAACTTATAATGTGGCTAGTAACAATTTCCAATTCCAATAACTTTGTCAACAACCTTCCCCTAGAGGAAATGAAATATCAACAATGTCCAGACCCTACACAAGCACACACGTACCTGTTTTTCAGCTTATCGCGCTAAGCCATCATCTGATGCACATGATTAATGTGCTGCCAAAATCCAAGATCTACTGCGTCTCTTGTCCTGGAGGCATGCAGCTGGGGGAGGGGGACGACGATGAGGGAAGAAGGGTGACTGTATATCAAAGCAAAAACGGGGGGGAGGTGAGGGACAGGCCGGACTGGCTACCGGGCAGTTTGGAATGCTGCCGAGCTGGGGCCTGATTTCGTTCATGGAGACCTGCGTGTGCTAAACGAAATTCGTTTAGCTTTAATTATTTCGAAGCACACGCAGGTCTCCATGAACGAAATCAGCCCCCACCACAGTGAAATCAGCCCCCAGCTCGGAGGCATTCCAAAGTGGTGAAGTAGCAAATGATGTACCATAATTAAACCAAACGTTAAACTTTATTGATGGAGAATGGTATGCTACATCATTGTACATCACGTCAAAGCACGTGAGACTTTGGTGGCCAAGTTGAATGGAGTATAAGAGACATAAACCCCAGCAGCCATCATGGACTGAGGCAAAATCATTGACCTAGCTGAGCACAGGTGCATTAGTGTCATGCTGCAGGTTCCCAAGGTTGAAATGGGATGCTGCAACTCTTCTGTCCTGCTAGAGCCAGGGGGAGAGGGGCAGATCAGGCCATGAACCGATTAATCAGCGCAGTAAATGACTTTTGCACAAAGACTTTCTCGGGCTGGAGTTTCATGCATGCCCAAAGTCCTTTTATTTCTATCTTCACACATCCGTGGTGGTGTGTGCAGTGTGGCAGGGACATTTGGCATCTTGTGTTAGATGCAAGCTTCAGTGTGATACATTAATATTCCTTCTAAAATTTCAAACAAATAAAAGTTCATGAAATGTCACATGTTAAATGACATGGTGATCAGTATATAGTATGTAGTTCGGAAATTACTGTGACAGACTGAGGGCCTGCTTTAGATTTCGATTGACGGGATATCCGTCGCCGTTGTGAGGGGAGTGACGGATTCACAGAAATCCAAATCAGGCCCATAGTGGTCAGCGAAATGAATATCTTTTGTGCTTTCATCACCCACTTCCATATACTCGTTCTGAGGATTCTCAGCATTCACATAATGCAGTACTGACGCCCCTCCTGATTTTAGGGTAAGAAATGTATGGATGGGCCGATATTTGTCATGATCATCCACAGGGCTGGACAGAGTTCATCTGCTGTGATAAAGTCTTTTCAACGATGGCCCTTTCCTAGTTACCTTTTCCTCCCATCACTGCGATGATCATTTTTTAGGTCGAGCTAGAGTACGCATGCGAAGCATGCATCTAGCTCGACAACTATAGCCGCCCGTCTCCTGGGAATCTGAGAGAGGGGTCGGGCACGAGCGTCGACTTCACCTCGTGGGCGCGCACGCCCAGGCCGGCACCGTGCACTTACCCTGCCTCAGATTCCCCGCAAACACACACACACACAGGCAGACACACAGACACACAGGCAAGCAGGCAGGCACACACACACACAGACAGGCACACAGACGCACGGTTCACCGCCGTGTGAGAGTGCATCAACATTGCCATTAGAAGCACCGCCAGCAGCCCGGGAACCTCGGGACGCCGTTGCCTGCTCCACCTACGTCACCTCCGTGCCGCGCTGTGGTTGGCTCAAAGTTTCAGCCATTCCCGCCGCGTCATCAGAGGGCTGCGCCGGGATTGGCTGCAGCTCTCCAGGACTTCAGTGACATCAGCCTCTCCTCCAGAGATTGATGCAGTGCGGGCGTTCTGCTTGTTCTGTTTGCACTCCGGCGGCACCTACAGATACTTTGTCAAGTTCGACTAATGTGATTTTTCTTCTCTTTTGTTTATAAACAAAGAAAGCATTGGTTAAAATGCAATGATTTTGTATAACTGCGCGTTATTTGTCTGAAAGCAACATACAGCTAAAAGTATAACTTTGGTAAAAGCCGAGCCACTTCATGTCTGCTAAAGACCCGATTTAATACACGCACGTTTTCTAAAATTAAACACGGCTCGGCGAGGCGTCAGGTGCATGATTTATAGGATATTTAATAAAACTGGGAATGGTGAAAAAAACGATAGTGAATTCTCGATGACGTGACTTCTAACCCGTGCATTTGAAGAGCAAGAAAGACGCTTTCGTGGCGGTCTGTGAGTGCCCTGTGCTCGGGAGGTCTGTGGATGTGTGGTTATTAGTGAGTCGGGTAAAACAACAACCAGCGCTCTCTCAAGTGAACCAATTCTCAGAGATGAAAAACAAACGCTTTAAAAACACAAGATTCATTCTGATTAAATAAGTTTATTTTAAAGCTGACAGTGATATTTAGAAATATTTCGGTAAATTTCTCAATTTTGGTTCTTTTGTTAAAGCATCTAGAAAGCACCGCAGTGTGTGCAATGCACCTCTGAGAACGAAGCTATGTACAATGGAGACGTGGGCACACGGGTTCTGGTCCGTCGTCCGAACACTGGATGTTTCCTGTGCTCTTTGGGGGGGCACGCCCCACCCCCTCAAGACTGGGAAGTTTGTGTGGTCTCTGTTTCCAACTGGACAGTTTGCAAGCTCTTGGTAACTGCCCACAAAACGAATATATAGGTGTGCAGTTGCGTGTGGCGTCCGCATCCGGACAGTGTGTCTGCCCTCTGTGTACAGCATTCTGACTCAGTACCAGGACAGTTTCTGTGCCGTACACTTGCTTGTGACCACGGCACGCCAAAACTCGTGTGCATTTTCAGTGTGGCCTCTGTACATGGACAGTTTGTGCACACACTGTCCATGTACTGTGTGTGGCTTTCGAACCAGTGACACTGCGTGTCTCCTGTGGGTGATTTCCTACCCTGGACAATTTGTGTGATCTGCAAGAACGATAGCGGGAACCCTGTGTGTGTGACATCCGAAACAGAGCGGTTTGTGTGTTCTGTGTTTGCCACCCGAACTAGACTCTGTGTGCTGCAGCACAATCAGCGCTGTCTGTGTGTCCTCCGTATGCGAGATTCAAACTCAAAGCAATTCCTGCACTCTCTGTATATGGCATCTGAACTTAGATAATGTGCGTGCCCTCCGTGTGTGGCATCCAAGCTTCAGGAAGTTTGCGTGCGCTGTGTGTGGCCACTGTATTCTGTGGTGCAGCATCACATTGGTAGATCGCCCCTGGATTATGCACGGACTCCTGTGGATCCGGGGGCAGGTTGTATTTTTTTCCAGGACTGGTACGGATTTGGGTGGCAATGTGTTGTGCGCACAGAGCAGCCCTCCTTGTATCTTGAGTTTTAGTGCTATAATAATGGTGCCCGTGTCCGTCTTTCTCTGCCAGCTGGAATTGTATGTGGGTAGCAGATTCCTTATTGATACTTGCACACACATGCACGCTTGTGTTGTGAGTGCCTCCCGGGTACATGCGCATCTAACACTATGGAGTCTCAAGGCAAGAGCGGCATGTCCTGTGCCCTGCCCCAGCACAGTCTGTGTGTGTGTGTATGTGATGTGAGTGTGTGTTCGTATGGGTGTGTGTGTATGGGTGTGTGAGAGAGCGTGAGAGAGTATGTGTCTGTGTGCATAACCAGAGGCGCACACTTCTTTTAAACGCCTCTCGATGCTTATTTTTGGGGGGCAGTTTTGTATAGTGTTATGAGACCAACATACAGTAATTCACTGCGGGTTTTGCGGTCACTGGACATCTAAAACAGGGTTTATACTCTGTATTAAATATCTCTTTATCTGCCTGTCTCGAAGCTTCGTCTTCATTAAGATGTTTCGTTCCTTATTATTTTACTGGCTTTTCGGTGACCGTTTGAATCATGTATTCCTTTCACTTATATGACACGTTAAGGTTTTTGGATTGTATTATTTTCCGTACTGTTCTGGGATTCTCATTGACTGTAATCAAGATGGTCTCATATTATTGTGTATTTAATGCAAATTTTTGAGTGTGTGCGTGTTTCTGTGTGTGTCGTTTGTGTGCCTGTCTCTCAAAGATCTTTGGGGCATATTATCAACAAATAGCAATAATTAACGCTAAATGTGCTTAGCGCTTTTTTTTATTGCCGCGTATCGCTGGATATTATCGCTGAGATAACGTGTTATTAGCAACATTTATCTCTAAAGCGATCAAATATCCGGCGATAGCGGCTCAATGCGTGAATATCTCTGGAAATCCAGTGATATTCAGGCATTATCACTAATGGGGACTTAACCTGTATATCCAATGGGAGTTGGATATTTAGGTTAAGTCCTGGTCTGAGCAGGCGTTAGGTTCTGGCGATATTTGCGCTTAGCGCAAATTTTTTAATCTCTTCGCCTGCCTTGCTAATAGGCGATAGCTGTGTTAGCGACTGCTTTCAGTCGCTAATAGGTTGCGTACGCCCACTTTGCATGTGATTAGCGATAAATTTCGCTGACATGCAAAGCGGGCCCCAAACCTATAGCTATCGCCTATAAGCTGTCGCTAACTGCTGTTAGCAACAGCTTGCTAATAGGGCGATAAAAATATCGCCGCTTTAGCGGGAAAAAGTCCAGCTAAAGCGGAGATATCGCCCTTGCTAATATGCCCCCTTGTTCTTTGGTAACTTCCACTGGGTTGCTAGTATGTTGCGAGTTGTTTATTGCTAACTAGCAGCCCGTCCCGACGTTGTCCGGGAGCAAAAGGCTGCTTCAGGGCCGCAGCCCGTCCCGACGTTGTCCGGGGGTCCCCTGGAGCGCAACCGCCACCTTCAGGGCCCCCAATCAGCCGAACCGCCACCTTCATGGCCCCCAATCATCCGCACACAGTTCACCGCTCCTCCCCGCGCTTCACTTAGTCGCACACGTTCCGCCTACTCCCAGCACTTCACTGAGCCGCACACGTTCCGCCTCCTCCCAGCGCTCCCGCGCTTCACCTACCTCAGCCCGACTTCACCGCTCCTCGTTCCGCCTCCTCCCATTGCTTCAGTCAGCCGCACACGTTCCGCACCTACCTCAGCCCGACTTCACCGCTCCTCGTTCTGCCTCCTCCCATTGCTTCAGTCAGCCGCACACGTTCCGCTCCTCCCCGCGCTTCATCGCACGCACGTCCACGTTGTTTGCTCACACGGCCGGCGCTCCTTCTTAGGGACTACTTTTTTCTATTGTTTATTTTTTAAATAACGTTTTTTTTAGTTTTTTTTTTATAGCCTATGTCCATCTACAGGACCCACCCTTTCTAACGGTGTATTGGGTGTTGCGATTGATTGTGTACTTTTTTGAGTTTACCTGGCTCAAAGGACACAGTTCTCTCTTTATAATAGTAGTATAGATAGATCTTTATGCGGAACGCCCAGGGTTGCGATTTTACTGCACTCTATGAACCGGGCATAGGGGTGAAAAAAAGGAAGATGAATTGATGCGGGGATCAAAAACAATGGGCCTGACCGAGAAAGGTGCACACACAGGCAGGAGCCATTTACATGGGAGATAGAGGTATTTATTTTCCAACGAGCAATTTGTGAGCTTAATATGGAAGTGATGTACAGGGAGTGTGTCATTGTCTACGAGGAGGATTTGTGAAGTCCACCCAAAATAGGTTTTTTACATGAAACATAGACAGTTACTCACTTTCTATTACTGAAGAGAATATGATATTAATACGCTGATTTCTAGTTTGTCCATCAAAAATATGCAGCATACTATGCAGGATGTTCACATGAAGGTAGATACATTTTAGGCAAGTAGGTTGCTTTATTATCTTGTCGATTTGTATGGAGCTTACTAAACCTGATGAGGTGTTAGATAGGCCCAAATTCCATGTTGTTAAGCGTCTGCTGCAAATTCTCAACGCATTCACCAGTTGACGTAAATGCGTATGTGCTATTGAAATAGGCATTTGGAAAAAGAGGGAGTACACACAGACAGGGATCAGGCCAAACATGTGCAGCTCTTTGTGGAAAAAAGGGAGCAAGAATGATGGATCATACATTTGCGGAAGCCAAAGAAGACACGGGCGGTGGAAGCAGAAATGAAGCAGTATGAAGCAGGAAGAAGTAGCATCCAGGCAAGAGGAACAGGAAGGAACACACAGGGCTGGACTGGAAATAAAGTCAGCCCTGGCAGCAGTGGTGTAGTTAGACCTACTGCCACCAGGGATGGACCCTAAGTTTGCCACCCAGTGCTGGTAAGAGTGACGGGGGGTGTTATTGCAGCCGATGAATGACTTGTTCTGGGGGAGGGAAGGGGGTCTGGTGGCCGACGAACAAGTTGATCTCGGGGTGGGGGATGGTGGTAGTCGATATACACATCTTGCTCACCTCCACCACTCACAAAAACAGTGCCGGACCCCCCAGCCACGCCACCGCCTGGCAAATCGTTCTTTTGCTCCCCATGCCATTCCAGGTTGAACCCAGCCATATACAAATCTGTCTAGATCCTACGACCATTGGGAACAGTCCAGCCAGAACTGCAGAGCCAGGTCCTCCCTGGACTGGAAGCAAGCATCCTAGGATCGGTTTCGGGATTTCACCCCTCATCAGCCAGAATAGCTTGACTCCAGTGATGCTGGAGAGCACAGGACCCACGTCTGCGCATACCCGTCCCACTCGAGTTGATAAATGCAAAAAGAACAATTGATGGACAGAATGCAGCACAATGTCATACATTGCCAAATCCATGTGTTTTATTGTTTGTATGTTTAAAAGTGTTCATGTGTCATTAACACAAAGTACAAAAAGGTTCGAAGATAACACAGCAAAATTCTCCTGAGAGACTACTACTATTACCTTGTTCTTCACTACTGTCATCTACCTGATTCAGATAAATGTGGCCTGATCTAGTAACCATGCTAGGTAAGATCAGTGAGCAAACAAGATTACCTCAAAAGGAATTGAAAGTTGTGCAACACATCACTCCTTAGGTGTGAGCAACATCAGAGCATCACTCACGTTTTGCTCTCATATTGGAGTAATTGCTTCTTTTATAGGCACATTGTTTTGTATTCCCATCAAATATGGTCTCAGGTACTACTTGTTGTAGATATGTCATAGTAGCACAGTGTTGCTAGAGTTATGCAGATTGCCCTGGCCATGTAAGTGCGCCATCGAGGGGTGCAGGCTAAACACAGGTCAAGTGCCTGGACATAACTCTTCACATTTACATGCACAGGACTGAAAGGAGACTGTCTCTGAAAAAGCTTTCTCTTGGAGTGACATTATGTTTTGAATTTGTCTTGAGGCGTCTGCTGAAGGACAGTCTTTACAGTGCCTGTGATGGAATGTATCACCCAGGCACTTTACTATTCGTATTCTTAAGATGTTGCAGGGTTATGGTCAAAAGGGTGATCAGTAAGAAGTCAACAACAGCTATCACAGACCTCTTCAATCTCAATACTTTTAGGAATGAGGACTGATTTGAATATTTAATGACATCATGGAAAGTAACGTCACATTGCCTTCAACACTATTGATGCCTCATGTAGTGACATCTCTAGGAGTTGCAACACAGGCTTCAAAAGGAACATACGTGTAATAAAGTAACATAAGTCTCCCTATATTCACTATAATCACTTAATACGTTTGCGTCTATACTCATTGTGCAAAAGACAGTAATGTGCAGTGTTGATCCCAGATGCAATGCCCAGTTTGGTCCTTGGCGTATTTGTTCATGATAGTAATGAGCAGTTTTTGTCTCAGACACTAGTACCAATTAATGGTCAAAACAGTATGAGCATTAATGGAATGAAAGAATATAAAAAGCAGCATTGGAATGAGGTAATATTGAAGTATTCACTCCAGACTGAAATGGTCACATTAGGCTCTTACTGAGGGATCTAGTTAGTTCCACCCATGATTCAGAGCCAGCTGCCTGGCCCTTTGAATGTGCTGAGGAGCCATGATTCACACTGTGCAGACACTGCACTCCCACTCCACCACACTCATCAGTTTACCAGCTGCACTAGGACTCATTTGACCATCTACAGGGTGGATTGCAAAGTGTGACCCAGGCTTGTTCCTCCCCACCTCTTTGTGGTAAACATTCTGATGATTTAATTCTCTGCAGGAGGCAGGGCTGGGCCCCCTCTAACACCTACCCCTCATCTTATTCCATCAATCCTACATCGACTTCCAGGTAGTGACTTTAACTATATTTTTTGCCTCGCGTCTTGTGTGCAGTAAGACTGGTATTTATTGTTGTGGCGGAGTGATTGCTCTGACTCCATAAAATGAGTAATCCCGCAATGATCAAGAGCAAGGGGGCCAAGTGGACTTTGGACGCATTCATAATGAGGGCAGAATCACTATTATGCCAAAAATAGAACTAACAGAAAGGCGGCTGTCCCTAGATCCCCTATCTCACTCGGGGCGATCCTCATTAGGGTCACATAACCCAGCTGGTACTCCTCAAACCTTAAATCCAACTCAATCCTGCTCACCACCATTTAACCTGTGGACAGCATTCGCCGCCCTGGACACTCCGGCCCTTGCATTTGATGAATCGCCAGCATTACATATGGATACTTCTAATGGGCCTAGCATAGCCTCTAGGACTCGGACTTCCCAATCTTCTATAGAGGGTACAAAGGCTAAGCCGAAGGTGAAGGCATCTGAGAGTTGTAAGATGGGTGTGGGCCTATTAAAACAAAATCATTAAAAAGAGTCCCAGTGCAACATTCAGTCCAAATCTGCGGACAAGAGCTGCTCTGTAGGCACACAGACTGTGGACGCTTCATTGTCTACGCAACCCTGCCCCTTGGAGGACTGCACTGCCACCATCGCTGCCGGCACGACTGTACTGGACACTGCCCTTGAACGGATCAGGGAATCTATAGACAAAAACTTTGCCTTATTGGATGGTCGCTTAAAAATCTTGAAAGGCACATTGACTAATCTGGGCGCTTAGAGTTGTGTTCTACCCCTGTGAATACCCAGGTGCTTAGCGAGGGACAGAGTTCTGGTAATGCTTTAGACCATCAAAACTCAGCCTCGGTTACATTAGAGAAATTGTCGGCAATAACTCTGGTCATCAAGGACCTGCTGAGCAAAGCACAGGGCGTAGGCACAAATAACATACTCCTTAGTCGCTCAGGGAGAACACTAAATGGTGGAAAAGCAGCCAACCCCCACATGGCTGATACCCCGCAACCAGCCCTACAACCTGGGCTCCAAGAGTCACCCTAATTTAAATTACAACAAAGTGTCACCCCAAATAGTACCCACTACCACCCAAAGAATGCCCAATACAGATGTTGCACCTAGGGAAAGGAACAGGGCAAATGAAGAAGGGGTGACTTTAAATTTACCTCCAGAAGCCACACCTTATACAATAATATTGGCAAATGTACCACAACCCTCCTTTAAAACAATTGAATCTTGGGAGTCCTCTCGTAATAAGTCCCTTGGCTGGCTTGGATCCAAAATTGGCCTAACTGATGTCCTATTCAGGGAATTTAAAATGGTAAGGAGAGTGGGATGGGTGGGGAAAAGCGATAAGAGGATCCCAGGCGACTGTATAGTTCTTACATTTAGAACACCAAACTTAATACAAGAAATCCTGCGCCGACAGGGTTCCCTCCATGTGACCAATTATGGCATAAACGTACTTCCTCTGGGTTATTTCTATCCTCCCACTGACTACCCTCCTTACGTAGGACTGCTGATGCAGCCCCTGGGTCATCCTACGAATAACATGTATTATACTCAACCTAGCATACCTTTGCTTAATAGATTTGAGGTCCTTTCTTGCCTGAAAGACAACGATTGACTCAGCAACAGTAGCAGCAATGCGGTTCAATGTCAATCTGCGGGAATACCCTTGCCATGTATTGCTCTAACGGTAAATGTCGAGCAACCCAATATCGAGGCAAGCGACATTGCTAATAACTGTAATGTCCAGAGTGAAACAACTCAACCTAATATTAGCACTATTTATAGTGGCAGGCCTCAAAGCTAAATTGTCTAACCCTGCCTGGCTGGAATTTGTCCATAAATTCAACATTATATGCACCCAAGAAACCAGGTCTGATAATACCTAACATATTAATGGATTTAAGACATTTTCCAGCCCAGCGGTTCCCTCAAACAAGGGGATGAATAAGGGTGGGCTTTGCGTTTAGGTGTCCTACAGGTTAAATGACCATAAGATAGACCTCGTGAAGTCCAAGATCTATTATCAGGTGCTTAAAATGAATTTAGACAATAGTCATTATTTAGTCCCAACAAACTGTTATAATAATATACCAGCTGTGGATGTCCAACAAATTTCAATGCACCTGCAGAGAGACCTGGACAAGACTCAAAGTAGTACTGGCAAAGAGTATTGTATAATCTGGGGTGGGGACTTTCAATCAATCATGCCATTTGTATAGCGCACTACTCACCCGGGAGGGTCTCAAGGCGCTTGGGGGGAGGGGTCTGCTACTGCTCGAACAGCCAGGTCTTGAGTTGTTTCCTGAAGGCGAGATGGTCCTGGGTCAGCCGAAGGTGGATGGGGAGGGAGTTCCAAGTCTTGGCAGCCAGGTAAGAGAAGGATCTTCCTCCGGCGGTGGCTCTTCGGATGCGTGGTACGGCTGCGAGGGCGAGGCTGGTGGACCGTAGCTGGCGGGTGGGCGTGTAGATGTAAGGATTGCAGGCTGGTTCCACAGGAGCGTCAGGAATCCGAAGAGTAGTCCGCAGCCTTCCCCTACGGTCTTCCGACTCTATCAAGCACTAGAGTACGAGAGACACGCCAGGGGAAAACAGGGAAACAAAACAAGGAAAGAAGGGGGGAGACAATGATGGCTGATGGAATTCTCCAGTAGTGAATATGGGGTACTTCAATGAAGGTAACAGGAAAACAGGAAGGCTGAAATGACAAGAGGAAACAAAACACTCTAGCTCTACTCCAATTAAACGGGATATTGATTATACATGTACATAAACATATCACGTACCCCAGGTTCTTAATATGACGCTGATTTAGCAGATGAAGGTGGAAGTAAGGTACAGCGTCTGGAGCTATAATAAGGATGACACAGTTATTGAAAGGAGTACTATAGTCTAGATGTTGTATGTTCGATAGCACTCTAATCAACCCCTCTCTTACTTCGACTATCTTGGAACTGCCTTTGAAGACCCCTTCAATACCGTCTGGTACACAAAGAACCTTCCATTCAATTCTTCTGCAGATGTCTTTATGAATTATCACCATCTATGAGAACCAAACAAAATCTATACAGTCTATTCACATGTAGCAATAATAAGGCAAAAGATTGGTAGCGCATGAACGCTCTTACCGTGATTCCCTGTAGTGAGGAATAGAGGCACCCACCCAGATCCACGCAAGAGTGCCACGAAATACAAAGGACGGGGTTTCCAGTATATAATGGAAAAAGATGGTGGAAGCTCCTGGAAACAGGGACCTTGCAGGTAAAGTGGGGACAGAACGGGGACAGGAAAGTAATAAGGAGAAACCTAACTGACTAACTATGAAAAGGAGAAATGGGGAAAACACCACACCGGACAGCGGAGCACAAACCCGGCTGTCAGGTGTAAAAAGAAATACTGGGATGCAAAAGGGAGACTAGTCCCACCGGATGGCGGAGCTAAGCCCAGCCGCCGGGTGGAACTGAGTGTCAGCGCAATACTCAGAAGTTCACAAAATGAAGCCGTGAACGCGTTCTCCGCAAAGCAGAGAACGGAGCGGTGCCCGGCCGGATGGCGGAGCAAGGCCCGGCCGCCGGGCGAGGCACCAGGAGTAGGGGAGAGGAGAGCTAAGAGCACGTACGCACAGAGCAATGCCCGGCCGGATGGCGGAGCAAAGCCCGGCCGCCGGGCGGAGCACACAGCAGAGTACGCCAGAGGCAGAAAGGCGCTGTATAACCAAGAGCGTATGTGAGCCCACTAATAGTTGGTAAAGGGGAACTCTACACGCTGAACAGCGGACAACAGCAAAACAGAACCAAGAACAACGAATTCAGGGAAACAGGAACGGAACCGGAAACAAGGGAAGCTTGACGCAGGAACGTGAAGCGTAGTTCCCTGTTTCCTGGTTCCTTACATACCAGGTTTCTTAAAGGGACAGCGTAGGGGATTCCCAAAGCATGACAGTACACTCCCCCCACAATGCTCCCCACCCGGTTTGGGCTTGTCAGGGTATCTCCGGTGAAACTCTCTCAATAATCGAGGGGCATGAACATTGGCCGCAGGTTCCCATGTGCGTTCCTCTATGCCATACCCTTTCCAATGGACCAGGTATTGCAATGCTTTCCTAACCACCCGGGAATCTATGATGGCCCCAACTTCAAACTCCTCCGAATCATGCAGGATAACAGGAGCACTAGTAAACGCCTTCTTCAGCAGACGAAAAGAACGTTCTGCTTCATCGGACCACACAAAGGGAACGCCCTTCCTCAACAGTGCAGTGACAGGTGATATCAAGGTGGAGAAGTCACGGATGAACCGTCGATAAAAGTTCGCTAGGCCCAGAAAGCTTTGAATTTCCTTTACTGACCGAGGAGCTGGCCATGCCAACACAGCCTCTACCTTGGAGATATCCATGCTAAGGCCTCTAGGGGATACGACATATCCCAAAAAGGGTACTTCTTTAGTGTGAAAGGTACACTTTTCCAGTTTGCAATACAATCGGTTGTCAAACAGTCGTTCCAACACATTGCGAACATGTTGTATGTGTTCTGTCAGGTTACAGGAAAAGATCAACAAATCATCTATGTAGGCAATTACATAGATCTCAAGCATGTCCTTCAACACCTCGTTGATAAAAAATTGAAACGCCGCAGGGGCGTTGCATAGCCCAAAGGGCATCACGAGATATTCATAAAGACCATACTTGGTGCAAAAGGCTGTTTTCCATTCGTCACCCTCCTTGACACGCACAAGATGGTAAGCTCCACGTAGATCTAACTTGGTGAAATATTGGGCATTGCGTATCTTGTCAAGGAGGGAGGCGATGAGAGGCAGGGGGTAACGGTTCTTGATTGTGACATCATTCAACTTCCGATAATCTATGCAGCATCGCAGACCCCCTTCACGTTTCGGAATGAAGAATAAAGAAGAAGAGGCCGGGGACCGCGATTGCCGAATAAACCCTTTCTGGAGCATGGAATCCAGATACTCCCGTAGATACACATTCTCCTTTTCCGTAAGGGCGTAGACTCTGCTGCAAGGAATCCTAGCTCCTGCCTCTAAATCTATACGGCAGTCGTAGACTCTGTGTGGGGGAAGAACCTCAGCTTCCTTAGCATCAAAGACTGCCTGTAGATCTCGGTAACATAGTGGTAAGGGAGTACTAGGCTCATGACTGTCGTGGTCCGTACTTAATCCTTCTACAACTGCCCCTGCTACGGGTGAGGATACGACAGAAGGAAAAGTAACCGTAGACGTTTCCCAATTAATAACAGGGTTTTGGGTTCTCAACCATGGGATACCTAGTAATACTGGGAACTGTGGTGAACAAATTAAATCGAACACCACTTCTTCCTGATGATCGGGATCGATAGTCATACGAATAGGACTGGTACATTGGGTTACGGGGCCGGAAATAAGCGAACTACCGTCTATTGTGGTAACTATACTGGGTGTCTCTCTTGTAGTATAGGCTACCAGATTTTCTTTTGCCCAATCTTGGTCCATGTAATTTCCAGACGCCCCCGAATCTATCATTACCAATACATGTAGACCAAGCGCCCCCTGAGTCATATGTACTGCAATATATAGATGGTTCGTGGGAGTGGTGTTAACCTCAGAAGAAGAGACTGTAAGACCAGATCTACCTGGGTTCCTTGTCTCACAAGAACCCAGGCTCGCTAGTTTCCCTGTACCTTGGATTGTGTGGCTTTGGGTTTCACCGGGCATTCCCGCAAAAAATGTCCTGCTTTACCGCAATAAAGACATAGTCTAAGAGCTCTTCTCCTCTGTCTCTCATCTACAGTCAAAGGCCCTCTGATTACACCTATCTGCATAGGTTCGCAGTCTTCTCCGGCCTTCTCAGGGGTGCTTTTTTTCTCTTTAGTGCTAGCGTATCGGTATTCATGTTTCCCTCTCTCTTTTCTTCTTTCCTGGCAGCGATGATCAATCTTTACCACCAAATCTATCAAAGCTTGACAGGAAGTGGGAAGGTCTACTATCTGAGAGAGAGCGTCCTTTAATTCCTCTCGCAAACCCCTATAAAACATGGTACTCTGTTTTGCTTCAGGCCATTCAGATTCGACCACCAAGCTACGAAATTTGGTTATGTAAGATACCAAATCTTGAGTACCCTGTTTAAGGTCTAGTAACTCGGTATCAGCAGAATGTGTGTACATGTGTCTGTCGAATAATTTGCGGAACTCTCGCCTAAAAGCCGGGTAACTGTGTAACAAAGGATCATCCCTGTCAACTAATGGAATTGCCCAATCTGCAGCTGACCCGCTAAGATAAGAAATCACAAAGGCTACCTTGGCCTGATCAGAGGGAAAACAAGCTGCTTTGCAAGAAAAGTGTAACTGACACTGGCTAAGGAAGGCAGCGCATCGTTTTGCGTCTCCTGTAAACCTCTCAGGTGGTGCCAGAGGAATGACAGGGGGGGTAGTCACTTGTACTACTGATGTACCCCCTCCAGAGGCTCCCGAGGGCTGCTGTCTCTGGAGGGTGTCCATCCTTGCCATTAGGGTTTGCGTTTCTACTTGTAGATTACCCAACATTCCAGCTAGGTCTGCTAGGGTCACTGCTTCGAGATCCATGACGCTCGGGTAGAACGTACCACTTGGGCTTCACGTTCTGTAAGGATTGCAGGCTGGTTCCACAGGAGCGTCAGGAATCCGAAGAGTAGTCCGCAGCCTTCCCCTACGGTCTTCCGACTCTATCAAGCACTAGAGTACGAGAGACACGCCAGGGGAAAACAGGGAAACAAAACAAGGAAAGAAGGGGGGAGACAATGATGGCTGATGGAATTCTCCAGTAGTGAATATGGGGTACTTCAATGAAGGTAACAGGAAAACAGGAAGGCTGAAATGACAAGAGGAAACAAAACACTCTAGCTCTACTCCAATTAAACGGGATATTGATTATACATGTACATAAACATATCACGTACCCCAGGTTCTTAATATGACGCTGATTTAGCAGATGAAGGTGGAAGTAAGGTACAGCGTCTGGAGCTATAATAAGGATGACACAGTTATTGAAAGGAGTACTATAGTCTAGATGTTGTATGTTCGATAGCACTCTAATCAACCCCTCTCTTACTTCGACTATCTTGGAACTGCCTTTGAAGACCCCTTCAATACCGTCTGGTACACAAAGAACCTTCCATTCAATTCTTCTGCAGATGTCTTTATGAATTATCACCATCTATGAGAACCAAACAAAATCTATACAGTCTATTCACATGTAGCAATAATAAGGCAAAAGATTGGTAGCGCATGAACGCTCTTACCGTGATTCCCTGTAGTGAGGAATAGAGGCACCCACCCAGATCCACGCAAGAGTGCCACGAAATACAAAGGACGGGGTTTCCAGTATATAATGGAAAAAGATGGTGGAAGCTCCTGGAAACAGGGACCTTGCAGGTAAAGTGGGGACAGAACGGGGACAGGAAAGTAATAAGGAGAAACCTAACTGACTAACTATGAAAAGGAGAAATGGGGAAAACACCACACCGGACAGCGGAGCACAAACCCGGCTGTCAGGTGTAAAAAGAAATACTGGGATGCAAAAGGGAGACTAGTCCCACCGGATGGCGGAGCTAAGCCCAGCCGCCGGGTGGAACTGAGTGTCAGCGCAATACTCAGAAGTTCACAAAATGAAGCCGTGAACGCGTTCTCCGCAAAGCAGAGAACGGAGCGGTGCCCGGCCGGATGGCGGAGCAAGGCCCGGCCGCCGGGCGAGGCACCAGGAGTAGGGGAGAGGAGAGCTAAGAGCACGTACGCACAGAGCAATGCCCGGCCGGATGGCGGAGCAAAGCCCGGCCGCCGGGCGGAGCACACAGCAGAGTACGCCAGAGGCAGAAAGGCGCTGTATAACCAAGAGCGTATGTGAGCCCACTAATAGTTGGTAAAGGGGAACTCTACACGCTGAACAGCGGACAACAGCAAAACAGAACCAAGAACAACGAATTCAGGGAAACAGGAACGGAACCGGAAACAAGGGAAGCTTGACGCAGGAACGTGAAGCGTAGTTCCCTGTTTCCTGGTTCCTTACATACCAGGTTTCTTAAAGGGACAGCGTAGGGGATTCCCAAAGCATGACAGTAGAAGGTCAGGCGGTCGTTGAGGTACTTGGGGCCCAGGTCGTGGAGAGACTTGTGTGCGTGCGTGAGGAGCCGGAACGTGATCCTCTTGTCGACGGGGAGCCAGTGCAGGTTCCTCAGGTGGCTGGAGATGTGGCTGCGTCGGGGGACATCCAGGATGAGTCGGGCGAAGGCGTTCTGGATGCGCTGGAGTCTTTTCTGTAGCTTGGCTGTGGTTCCGGCGTAGAGGGCGTTTCCGTAGTCCAGTCGGCTGGTGACGAGTGCCTGGGTGACAGTCTTCCTGGTCTCGGTCGGGATCCAGCGGAAGATCTTGCGAAGCATACGCAGGGTGTTGAAGCACGATGAGGAGACGGCGTTGACTTGTCTGGTCATCGAGAGGGAGGGGTCCAGGATGAAGCCCAGGTTGCGTGCGTGGTCGGTTGGCTTGGGTGTGGTGCCCAGGGCTGGGGGCCACCAGGAGTCGTCCCAGGCGGAGGGCGAAGATCCCAGGATGAGGACTTCCGTCTTGTCCGAGTTCAGTTTCAGGCGGCTGTCCTTCATCCACTCGGCGACGTCTTTCATCCCTTCGTGTAGGCAGGTTCTGGCGGTGTCGGGGTCTCTGGTGAGGGAGAGGATCAGCTGGGTGTCGTCGGCGTAAGAGATGATGTTGAGGCTGTGCTGGCGTGCGATGGCTGCGAGAGGTTTCATGTAGATGTTGAAGAGGGTGGGGCTGAGTGAAGATCCTTGCGGGTCGCCGCAGATGACTTCGGTGGCCTCGGAGCGAAACGGGGGGAGGCGGACTCTTTGTGTTCTTCCGGCGAGGAACGAGATGATCCACTCCAGTGCCTTCTCTTGGATACCGATGTTGCTGAGGCACTGGACTAGGGTGCGGTGGCAGACCGTGTCGAACGCAGCGGAGAGGTCCAAGAGGATGAGGGCCACTGTTTCCCCCTTGTCGAGCAGGGTCCGGATGTCGTCGGTGGCTGCGATGAGGGCAGTCTCGGTGCTGTGGTTGGCTCTGAAGCCGGACTGCGAGGGGTCGAGGGATCCGTTCGTCTCGAGGAAGGCGGTCAGCTGTCTGTTGACGATCTTCTCGATGACTTTAGCAGGAAAAGGGAGGAGCGAGATGGGGCGGAAGTTTTTGAGATCGGTGGGGTCCGCTGTAGGTTTCTTCAGGAGGGCGCTGATCTCGGCGTGCTTCCAGCTCTCCGGGAAGGTGGCGGTGTTGAAGGAGGCGTTGATGATGTTCCGGAGTTGGGGTGCGATGGTGGAGTCGGCCTTGTTGAAGACGTGGTGTGGACAGGGGTCGGTCGGTGATCCGGAGTGGATGGTGTTCATCGTGCGGGCTGTGTCTTCGGTGGTCACCGTGGTCCAGGTGCGAAGGGTGGCGGTGGGGGGCATTAGTTCGACGGTTGGGTGCGTGGGTGGGGCGCCGAAGCTGTTGTGGATGTCGGCGATCTTGCGGTGGAAGAACGAGGCGAGGGAGTCGCAGAGGTCTTGTGATGGAGTGATGTCGTTGGTGCCGGTGCTGGGGTTGGAGAACTCCTTGACGATAGTGAAGAGCTCTTTGCTGTCGTGGGCGTTGTTGTCCAGTCGTTCCTTCAGGGATTTCTTCTTGGTGGTGCGGATGAGCTGGTGGTGCTTGCGGGTAGCGTGTTTTAGGGCGGTCATGTTGTCGGTGGTCCGGTCGAGGAGCCAGGCTTTCTCGACGGTGCGGCAGGTCTTCTTGGAGTCCTTGAGGTCTTAATTGTGGACCCTGCCCACACATCATAGGAGATGTTTGTGGTATAGATCTAGATGATGTAAATGACTCGTCTCATTTTTCGCATTCTGCTCCCGGTGATCTATTTAACTTGTTAAAATATACTGTGGATCTGGGATTTGCTAATAATGTGTGTTCGCCCCCAATTCCTTTTAGTAGTACTTTTAATGGACGTGGCCTCTTTTCAGTTATAGACCACATATTGGTATCAATTAGATACGCAGACAGAATACACAATTTTAAAGTACACCATGTCGCTTCTAGTGATCACTACTCTATTAGTGTTCTTCTAGATCTCCCCGCCAAGGTGTTAACTAGTAAAACATTGGCAACTCACCCAGCGGAGGTTATTGTCATTAACAGACAAAATGGTTACACAGTCAAATGGGCAGGTGTAAATTTATCTGAATTGGGGGCGTGGCTACGGCGCCACGCAAGATGGCCGCATAGAGGTGTTTCTCCGCCGCACCGGACCTGCCTTCAAAGCCTTTCCTGCGGTCCCACGGCGTCTTTCTGGATATACATGCCGCCTGACTGAATTGGAATGTGAGCTCCGTCTAACACGCTCCTTTTGGACATTTTTTGCCAGCGCGATACCAGCTGTTGACACCTTCGCGCCTCGGAGCCTGCTGCGCCGCCATTTTGAAGCGCGAATTCTCCTCACGGAGCTACTCATCTCGTCAAGTCAATTAGTTTCTGCAGGTTGGCTCCCCCTATGACTTCTGTCATCTCTCTCTTGCTCTTTACACCTCCTGCCTCGTAAATGGAGCGTGTCATTATTAATTTTGCATCAATTTCTCTATCTTAAGCTCTATTGTGCCTGTTTCTCACAAGGCATCACAGCAGACTGGTTGATTAACGACATTGGTGGATTATTGTGAAAACGAAGAATGTTTTTCACCCATATCGCCTTGTTACTTCAATTTCATGATGCTTAATCTCCTCCATTTGGATGCATACCTTGCTATTTAACCATTTGTATGGCTATATACTACTTTTTTAACAGGATTTCACTGAATACGTTTCTCCACTACCCTTTTCATGACTTCATTCCTACTTGTCTTCATCTATAATGTAACATTTTGCCAAGCAATACTTTTATGAACAGTTATTTCATTATTGTCTCCGGAGCCATACCTACTGCTTTCCAATTTTGCTCTCAGCTTCAAGGACTATTTTTCCTATTTCTGCCATCACTATTGGGAGGCTGTGTTTTAACGCAATGTTTGCTTACTCGTTTCATGTGCACCACGCTGTTTTTGATAACATTGCTCTCCTTTTAGCTATTAAGGTCTCCTACTTTACTTCACAACTAGCAGTAATTTTCTTTATATGGGCAAACTGCGTAAACCAAAGTTCGTTTTTGTCTCTTCTAAGTCTCCTCAAGAGGCGCCCACTTCAGCCTCCAGCATCTCTACAGTTGTGGATCAAATGGCTGGTCTAGCTCCGCATCGTTCTTCTTCAAAACAATCAACATCAACTAAATCTTCTCCTAATGCTTCTTCTAAACGTCTGAAACAAGACCCTCCATCGCCAGATAAACTATCCTCTCCAATTTCTATGGAGTTACTTTAGGAGGAGATACGTGCGCCCCTTTGTTGAGGAAACTAACAAGGACATGCAACTTTTGAAAGACAAATGGGGGAATATGGATACTAGGATTACATCTGTAGAACAACAAGTTTCAGGGGTACAATCCAACTCTCAACGCATTTCTTCTCTGGAAAAGTCGGTCCTCGTCCTCCAGTAACATACTGAGGATTTAGAAAATAGGAATAAAAGGAATAACCTTTGCATTTATGGCCTACCAGAATCTTTGGAACGTGATGACCCTGTGACATTTTTCATCTCTTACATTCCAAAACTGCTGGACATGCCTCCCACCACTTCTCTTAGTATCCAGAGAGCCCATAGACTTGGTCCACGTTCATCTGATTCACCGAAACCGCGAGGAGTTATTATTCTTTTTTGGAAATTTACAGATCTCCTTTCAGTTCTTTCTGCAGCTAGATCCAAACGTCAAGTCTCATGGATGGGCCAGAGAGTGTTCCTCTCTCAAGATGTTTCCAATACCACAGCATCCAGAAGAAAGGAGTTTCTGAATCTTCGTGCGCCTTTACGATCTCTTGGAGCTAGATATGGCTTGTTTCATCTCTGTATTTTCAAGGTCACTCACCAAAATAGAACATGGACCTTTCAAGACCCTGGAGAAGTTAAGAACTTTATTCATCTTCAATCCAATGGTGCCATGGATACTTCCTCTTCTTCTGGTGGCTGATCGTATCATCATTTCTATCTGCTTGTGTTTGTTTTTCTTCTTTTAGAATTTCAGATGGTGTTCTGTATTCAGGTTTATCTTTAGATATCCCGTATACATTGTTATCTCTTCTCTTATTGCTTATTCTCTTTGATTAATTCTTCTGTTTGTTTTGTTGAATATATTGCCTTGTATGCCCCTATTATTATTTCCCTATTGTTATTTGCCTTTTTCTATCCTTACATAGGTTCACGAGGATTTTTCCCTTATTCCATGTGGATCGTCTTCTTCGGTTTTTTGTCTTGTTGTGGTCTGGATTCCCACCCCTTGCCTGGTTCGTCTTGTTGAGTGTCGCCATTACCCCACTTTCCTTTTGTTTGTTTCCTTCAGGTACATTATTCTCAGTCATCCTTTTGGATATGTACTGTCTCTTCTTCTGTTTTCTTCTTTCCTTCCTTTTTTTTCCCTTCCTTCCCCTTCTCCCCATTCATAGGCTCCCAATCTCTATTCTCTGGTTCTATGTGTTTATTCTTCCTCTTTTCTCTTTCTCTATCAATCCCCGATTTCGACCAGTTTTTTGCCTCCTTTCTTTACTTTACCTTATGCCACTTTTTAATATTTATATCTATATTCCTTTCCTTTTGCTATTTTTTCAGTTTTTCAGCTGTTTGCTAAGTATAAATTTTCTTGCATTTCTGGTTTTTATTAATTTTGTATTTGTTATAAATTCAGAGTTGTTTCCTGGAATGTGAACGGTTTTATTAATCCCATTAAACGGCAGAGAGTCCTCTCCCATTTAGCTTCTTATAATCCTGATTTAGTCCTTTTACAAGAAACTCACCTTACTGAACTTGAATCTCTTAAATTAAAAAGAAATTAGGTTGGAATTGTTTTATTTTCCCCCTCTAACAACAAAAAAAATGTAGTTGCCATTTTATGTCATAAAAAGTTAAAATATAAAGTTCTATCACAAGAAAATGACAATGATGGTAGATGGATATTAACTAAGTTGCTCATTAACTC
The DNA here is from genome assembly GCF_964261635.1 of Lissotriton helveticus. Taxonomy (NCBI): domain Eukaryota; kingdom Metazoa; phylum Chordata; class Amphibia; order Caudata; family Salamandridae; genus Lissotriton; species Lissotriton helveticus. The sequence goes on from NC_136061.1 coordinate 315,832,712, forward strand.
TATACCGTTAACCGTTTTTGATGTTTATGGCCCTACTCAACCGGATTGTTCTTTCTGGCCTCTATTTACCAAGAAGTGTATTCAACATAAAGATGACCTATTTATTTTAGGTGGAGATTGTAACCAGATTGTTGACCCATTCCTAGATCTCAAATCCTCAATTTGTTTCATTCCTCACAAAACGCATAAGCAATTTCTTGAGACTGTTCTGCAGTCACATTTTATTGACTCTTGGAGACTCTATCACCCTGACACGTTGGATTTTTCCTTCTTTTCTCCTCCTCATGCATCTTTTTCCCAACTGGACTATATTTTTCTTTCTCCAACCCTATCTCAAAATGTACTTTCTTCCTCTGTTGAACCCATAGTTATTTCGGACCATGCTCCCATTGTCACGGATCTTGATTTAATTCCGCCGCATCCCAAGCCATCTCGTTGGCGCTTCAATAGCACGCTTCTTACTGATTCTCATTTTTCTTCCTCATTCCGCTCCTTTACTAAGGACTTCTTTTTACTCAACTCTGATCCTGATACTCCTCCTCATATCCTCTGGGACTCCTTTAAAGCGACTGCAAGGGGATTCATTATTGATTTTGTCTCCAGGAAAAAGAAAACATTTGTCCAGAAACGCAAATCTTCTCTATCACACATAAAATCTTTGCAACATAAATTTTACACTTCCTCGGATAAATGTATGTCACCAGATCTTTTAAGAGCAAAATTAGAATTTTACGAATTTACTACTGATAATGCATCTTCAATTCTCCTTCGTAGTAGTGCTCGCTATTGTGGTGGTCGCAACAAATCTGGGACACTCTTAGCTAACTACCTCAAATCTCGTAAAGAGCGCACCATTATAGACTCTATTTACTTTCCTGATAATACTCTACTGCAAAAAGATACGGAAATATTAGACCATTTTCAACAGTTTTACCAACAGCTTTACACCCCAGAATCTCCCCCTACTCCTTCTCTTATTCAGAAATACTTTGAGCATCTTCCTAAATCTTCTAACTCCTCTAATCCTCATCTTAGTTTTCAAGCTCTTGACCGTGATCTTTCATTACAGGAACTTTCCGTAGCCTTGACTTCTCTTACAAAAGGTAAAACACCTGGCCCTGATGGTTTTCCTGTTGAATTTTATTTACATTTCTCTGACCTTTTACTCCCCAAACTTTTAACACTTTTCCAAACATTCTACTCATCTGGTAAAGCCGAGGGTACCTTTCAAGATGCCACCATTTGTCTTATTCTGAATGATGGGCGCGACCCCAAATTTTGTAAAAATTACCGTCCAATCTCTTTAGTTAATGTGGACTATAAATGGTTTGCCAAATTAATTGCATTACGTTTAGATTCCTTTATGCCACATCTTATTGGCAAGGAACAGTGTGCCTTTGTTAAAGGTAGACTCACCTCTGATAACTCTCGTCTCTTTCTCAATGTCCTGAATAAAGCCCCATCTCTTTTAATTCCTTTGGCCGCTATTTCTGTTGATGCGGAAAAAGCTTCTGACAGGGTTGATTGGTCCTTTTTGTTTGCTTCCTTACGTTGGCATGGCTTTGGTCCCAAGTTCTTCCCTCATATCCCTCTTATATTCTGCTCCCAAAGCCTCAGTGCTTGTCAATGGTCAACTTTCTTCATCCTTTTTTCTTCACCGAGGAGTTTGTCAGGGCTGCCCATTATCTACCCACTTCTTTTTGTCCTAGCTCTTGAGCCATTTCTGTCCTCCATTCCTAATAATACTTCTATTTCTGGTTTTCCCTTTGGTGACAACCAATTGAAACTTTCTGCATATGCAGATAATATCCTATTGTTTATTTCTAATCCAGAAGTGTCCATTTCCCCCTTGCTATCTGAATTCGACTCCTTCTCTCAAGTCTCAGGTTATAAGATCAATTCAGATAAAACTGAAATTCTTCCTTTAACCAAAACTTGTCTTCCTCATCTTTTCTCCTCGACTGGTTTTGCCTGTAATAGTTCAAAGATTAAGTATTTGGGTATTTTGTTTTCCAACTCCATTTCCTCTTCAATTAAATTAAATATGTCCGCAGTCTTATCCCGTATTGATAAATTGTTCTCCTCTTGGAACCCTCTATTTCTCTCCTGGTGGGGTCGATTGGACTCAATTAAAATGATGATTGCCCCTATTCTCATTTGTACTTTTTCCATGTTACCTGTTCATATCCCTTCCCTTTATTTTAAACGTATTGATTCCTCACTTTCGAAGTTTCTTTGGAAGAATAAAAAATCTAGAATTTCACTTGCTGCCCTTCGTAAATCTAAACTTAATGGTGGGGTCAAATTTCCAGATTTCCGCCTTTACCATAAATCCTTTTCTCTACGCCAAGCTTCGCGATGGCTTTCTTCGGAACCTACCCCTTTTACTCATTTTGGAAACTTATTGAACAATCTTTACTACTACCCTTTTCCTTCGATGAGGTGGTAAGTTTCTCTTCCAAATATCCCTGTACTTCTCTTCCTTTATATAAATATACTTCTTCTCTTCTAAAGCCCTTACTTCTCCTGACTGATATCACACGTGAATCGTTCTTGAATACCCCTATTTGGTATAATTCTCTTATTCTTTTAAATAATAGACCATTTTGGAGATTGAGGGGCATCATGTGTTTTAACCATCTCTTTGAAGGTCTATTACCTTGCTCCTTTCCTCAATTTCAACTTTTATTCAATTGCCCGCGATTTTTGCAGAAATTCACTATACTTATGACGTTAATTCTTGATCGTTATTATTCCCTCCCTTCTTCGTCATCATTGTCACCTCAATCCTCTCTTCTTACAATCCTTGCTACTCTCCCTAAAGCATCTCTTATTTATAAAAAAAATTCCTCTCTTAATTCAGATTGTGCTAAAACCAAAGTGGAGCTTGCTTGGAAAGCGGATTTCAATTGTACGTGGTCTGTTGCTCTTTGGGATAAACTCTGGTCCAGATCTTTAATAATTTCTTGTGGGGGACAAGGCGGGCAAGCTTCTGGCGTGGCTGGACAGGAGTGAAAGAGCGCAGAGAACAATAGCTCAACTCCGCACCTCAACTGAGACAATCGTAACCGCCCCTGCAGATATAGTAGACACCTTGGCTGGGTATTTTGAACAGGTTTACACTTCTAACTCCCACATGACAACGGAGGAGGCACAAACTTAAATTAAAGATATAAAAATGCCTGCTCTGTCGGCTGAAGCGGCCCTATCTCTAGAGCACGGGTACTCATAGTACGGCCCGGCAAGCCTTCCCTGGCGGCCCGCTGACCTTCCTGACATCGTACCCGTGTTGTATTTAAAAATTTTTTTTAGCGTGTCTTCAAACACTGCTGGTTGCTGCAGCGTGAGTCTGAGAGACTCTGCTGCTCTGTGGGGGCCGGCCGCCGGGTGATTCCAATGATAGTGGAGCTGCAGGGGCCTAAGAAGAGGTTAAGTACAGCAAGGCCTCATTAACATACAAATGGTCTTTCTAAAGACCTGTGAAGTGCTCGGGTGGGGCTGTGTGTGCCAGGAGGCTGTCTCGGCCCAGGCTGACACACGCAGGGTGAGGTGAACACGCAGGGTGAGGTGAAGAGGGTGACAAAGGGAGGTAGTGGGACGGAGGGAGAGGGAGAGGGAGAGGGAGGGAGGGAAAGGAGACAGAAAGAAACATCGGGGCTTGTTGCATTAAATATGAGCTAATGAAAACAGTTTAACATAGATACTTTAGGTAGATATACACCACCTATGTGTATCTCGCCTGCTGTCTCTAATGTAGTCATCAAGTGTTTATTTAATGACAGAGCTTATATCGAGATTACTTTACTCTCTATCTTAATTACACTGATCAAATAGCACGTGCTTGGCAAGAGCAGCAGCAAGTGCAGAATCCAGAAACACCGTCTGATGTTCAAATCAAAAAGGTTTCTTAGTTACATAGACGCATTCCAAACTTGCCTGCAGTCAGTGCATGTTGAAGCGCTGGTGCGCTTCTGGTCGAGTAATTATGTTATTGCTGGCAATTCCTGCAGTGCAGGGGTATTGGGACCACTCAGTCCAATGCAGGTAAGCAATTGAAACTGCAGTATTGCGGTCCTTCAGACAAGCAGCACTAGTGCTTAGGGCAGTGTCTTTAGAAACCACTAAAACAGGCAACGTTTCTCAGTCCCGGCGTCACAATGAACAAGATGCTGGCGCTCCCTTTTAGGGGAATTATGGTAATGCCAGCCCCTCACAGATACATGTGCTGGGGCACTGGGAGGGAGGAAAAGGGAGGGAGACAGAGGGAGAGGGAGGGAAAGGAATAGAGAGGGAGACAGACAGGCAGAGGGAGGGAGACAGACAGAGGGAGGGAGACGGACAGTGAGAGGGGGAGGGAGACAGACAGTGAGGGGGGAGGGAGGGAGGGCGAGGGAGATGGAGGGGGGCAGAGGGAGACAGACAGAAAGAGGGAGACAGAAAGAGGGAGGGAGACAGACAGAGGGAGGGAGACAGACAGTGGGAGGGAGACAGACAGGGAGACAGACAGAGGGAGGAGGGTGACAGACGGAGGGAGACAGATGGAGGGAGAAGGGAGACAGAGGGAGGGAGGGAGAGGGAGACAGAGGGAGGGTGACAGAAAGAGGGAGGGAGACAGACGGAGGGAGAAGGGAGACAGACGGAGGGAGACAGATGGAGGGAGAAGGGAGAGAGAGAGAGGGAGACAGGGAAGGAGACAGGGAGGGAGACAGGCATATGGAGACAGAGGGAAGGAGACAGGCATATGGAGACAGAGGGAGGGAGGCAGAGGGTGACAGAGGGAGACAGACAGGTGGAGGGAGGGAGACGGAGGGAGGGAGGGAGACAGGGAGAGGGGGAGGGAGGGAGACAGAGAAGGGGTGAGGGAGACAGAGAGAGAAAGAGGGAGACAGAGAGGGAGACAGAGGGAGGGAGACAGAGGGAGGGAGAGAGAGACAGACAGAGGGAGACAGAGGGAGAGGGAAGGAGTGAGACAGTCGGAGTGAGTGAGAGAGGGAGAGAGAGGGAGTGAGACAGTCAGAGTGAGACATAAGGAGAGAGAGGGAGTGAGACAGTCAGAGTGAGTGAGACAGCGGGAGACAGGGAGAGAGGGAGAGAGAGCTAGAGAGAGGGAGGGAGAGAGAGAGAGATATATATATATATATATATATATATGTATGTATGTATGTATGTATGTATGTATGTATGTATGTATGTATGTATGTATGTATGTATGTATGGATGGATGGATGTGTGTATGCCGGGTCTGGTGGCTCAGTGGACGAAGGCGTCCGCTGCAGGGACCTGTGATCAACCTCATGGTCAGTCTTTTTTGTTGCTCTAGCCCCGCCCCCTCCCCCACTGACCCCGCCCCTACTGGTGCGGCCCTCAGACACAAACCACACTGTAAATTTGGCCCCCGAGAGAAAGTTTGTGAGTACCCATGCTCTAGAGGCTGACTTCGCGACTGATGAACTACTGACTGCCATCCGCCTCCTGCAATCTGGGAAAGCTGTGGGACCCAATGGGATCCCCATTGAGCTCTATAAACGCACATCTGACCTAACTGCCCCACATCTCCTGACAATGTTCACAGATAGCTTGGAGGCAGGGGTATTACCACGTGATCAACGAATGGCCATCATAGTTGCGGTGCCAAAACCAGGCAAAACCCCAGATGAATGTTCATCGTACCGTCCAATATCTCTGCTCAACGTCGAAGCTAAGATTCTGGCCAAATTGATTGCCATCCGGCTAACCCCACACCTCTAGACTCTGATTCTTCCAGACCAATCCGGGTTCATGCCTAATAGGAACACCGCACTTAACCTTCGGTGGGTACAGGCAGTAGTGGCACGCATGCCATGTCTTCAGGAGCCTGTAGTCATCCTTTCTCTCGATGCTCGAATAGCATTTGACATGGTGGAATGGCCTTATCTGTTCGCGGTCCTCAGGCATTTAGGCTTTGGTCCCAAATTTTTTGCATGGGTGAAATTACTATACTCACGTCCTCTGGCACACGTGTGGTCAACGGCCATATCTCTAGGGATTTCTCGTTGGGTCGAGAAACACACCAGGGCTGCCCGTTGTCTCCTTTGCTATTTGCGCTGGCGCTGGAGCCACTGGCAGCCTGGATTCGATGGGACCCCATGATTAGGGGACTTAACTGGACAGTGACGTGGGAGGACCGCATCTCCCTATATGCGGATGATGTGCTCTTATACTTGTCTTCCCCATACGCTCTATCATAGTACTCTTGAATATTTGCGATATTTTTGGTCGGGCATCCGGGTATACCATCAATTGGTCCAAGTCTGTTTTGTTCGTCCTTAAAGGCCCACCCCCACTGCTCCCGGCGGACTGCCCACTTACGGTCACAGAAGACTATTTTAAATATCTGGGTGCGTGGGTGACGCCCAGTCCGGGCGACTTTCTCCTTAAAAATTTAGAGTCCCCCCTTGAGCAGTTTCATAGTGAAGTGAAACACTGGCAGAATCTGCCTCTGACCCTCCTGGGCAAGGTAGCCCTTTATAAAATGATGACGATTCCCCGGCTATTTATAACAATCGGTTGGATCTCCAAAATAAGGCAGCCTTATGTATAAATCCCCCTAACTCCCTTCCGATTGAAATTGATTTTGATGCCCAGGAGGTGATTTTAGTTATAAATGAAAGCGTGGGCGGTAAAGCCCCGGGTCCCGATAGCATACCAGTGGATTTATTTCAATCAAATCCACTGCTATGGGGACCCCTGTTAGCCTTGGTCCTAAAAGCTTGCTTTACCCTGGGATTTACAGGTACCTGGACGGAGTCGATACTTGTCCCTATTTATAAGAAGTGTAATCGTGACGACCCGTCCTGCTACAGACCAATATCATTATTGGACTCTTTTACAAAGATGGCCGGGCGTGTTGTCTTAAATCACCTCCAGCTTTGGGCGGAGGAAAATGGTATAATTTCCGATTTACAGTACGGCTTCCACCAAGGTGTGGGAACCATCGAACAGAGTTTGAATTTGAATTTACTGTTAGGAAAATATTTACAGGCCAAAAGGGGGAACTTATTTTTGTGTTTTGTTGAGCCTTTGTTCAGCCTTTGACTGTGTTAACCACCAGAAGCTAAGGAGTATTTTAGAGGCCATAGATCAACCCATTCTTAATTTTTTAAAACAGTCCTACCTAGACGCCAGAGCCCGGGTGCGCTATGAAAGGGGTGGCGAGCTCAGTAAGAGCTTACCTATAAAGAAGGGGGTGAAGCAGGGGTGCGTGCTAGCACCCCTCCTGTACACTCTTTAAATGAATAGCCTGGGAGTCAAATTAAGTAATGACTGTCAGGATTTACCACGCATAAACAGGCAACCAATAGGAGCATTACTATACGCGGACGATACCGTCCTTTTGGCCCACACCCCCGATGGCCTACAAAATGTAATCTCTAGCTTTTCTGCCTATATGTTAGATCTTGACCTCCGTGTAAATATAAACAAAACATTTACAATGAAATGTTGCAGGCCCAGTACTAAGGGTCTAGAATTCTTTATTGATAATAGGAAACTCGAATTCACAGCTCACTTTTCATATCTGGGCATTGGATTTGAAAAAAGGGGTCTATGGGCTAAAGCTATTGAATCCAGAAAATTATTATTTTGCAAAGCTACTGGTGCACTAATTAACTTTGCCAGGAAGTTGGGTGGCGCCCAATTGCTGATCTAATAACAATTTACCAAGCTAAATGCATACCTGTTGCCATGTATGGAGCAGGCATCTGGGGTTATGCCAACGTCGAGTGCCTGCAGTTAGTTGAAAATAGGTTCCTAAGATATCTTCTAGCGGTCCCGAGTAGCACATATGCCACGCTGAGCTGGGTTTGCCTTACCTTTCAGATTTGATCAAATTGCAGCCTATCCTGATGTGGCATGAGGCTTGGACCGGTATTTCTACTGGTTTGAATAGGGACCTGATCAATGATTGCCTGTCCCTGATCAATGATTGCCTGTCCCTCGACGGGGCTTACCGCATCCCCTGGTTGACCTACGTTAAAAAATGTATAGAGAGTTTAGGACAGCCGAGTACTTCTCTAACCCTGACAGTATGAATAATGTTACTAGGAATAAATTAAAATCATTATGCTTGGACTATTTGAAGTCCATTAATCTGGCAAGTACTATTGTAAAACTGTCAGTGAGAGCACACCAACTACTCTTGATTCAACCAGGAATACAACCATACCTATCAAACACTGTAGGAGCTTATGACAGGTTGTTATTGACCCGCTTACGCCCTGGCATTTTTCACATCAGGGTCACCTTTCCAAAGCCCAACGATTGGTCTCGCACTTCATGTTCATGCCTGTGTGATAACATCTCTGTACAGTCGACAATTCATGTTATGTTTTTCTGCAAATTTTATTCCATGTCCAGGAAAAAATTGATTTTACCTATTCTAATAAGACATGGCTTGAGACAATGTCGACCTGCACTTCTAAAGCTGCAATATTTGAATGACTGACCCGTGACTGAACATATTGCCAAATATCTGAAAGGGGTGATTAGGCACTGTATGACAATGGATGGTCCCCCTCTTTTTTAAACTGCATGAATTTCTTTTTAATACATTTTTTTAACTTTAATCGTACTGATGAAATGCACGTTTTTTATCATGTAGTGTGCTTCTATGTTTTAATATATTTTTTAAATCGAATAAAGCGTATTCTGATTCTGATTTAATTCTCATTGGTAGATCTTTCCCTTTTTGTTTCTGACTGTTGATCTCATGATACATGATGGCCAAACACAAAGCAACAGTTGTAGCCAGCCAGATGTACACACTTCCTGCTATGAGGCAGACAAATTAGCTCAAAAAGAAAAGTGCTCTATTTCTGGATATTGAAACCACCACTGGGTTGGGGCTTGCAACAGTAAGGCCAAGCCTCAATAAACTATATAACGGCACAACTGCCAATACTGCCCAATTTCCTTCTGCTTATGATTTTGAAAAACACATTGATCTCAAACAATATGTATCAAAGACTTCTCTTTCTGTCTAGAGTGAATCTTATTCAATTTTTACATATCAAAATCACATAGTTAACATTTGCACCTCATAACATCATCAAATAAGCTGAAACATTATGTACTCTGTCATTCTGTCATTCTCTCATATTTTCTACACACAAACTTACATTACCCACTCAATCTTACCACACACTCTCAATCTTGAATTTAAAAATAAAGGATATTTTTTTTGCTAGTGTTATTTACAACAAACAGCCATGGGAAATCTTATCACAATGTATCAAACAATTTTTTTAAATTAAACATCATTGAAAATTCCTAAGGCTGAAAGAAAAACTGGTCTACGCGTTTCGAACTCTCTAGAAATTAAGGAGTTTTCATCAGGACCACGTTGCTTAACGCTGTTCAAATCAACAAACTCTCAGATGCAAAAAAAGAATCTGCTGTTGAGGTGACCGTGTCTTTAGAAAAGAAAAATGGATGCTCTCGAACTCAACCATACGCTCTCTCTGAGGATATCCCTTCCGTTTTTTGTGTAGAAGTCACTTTCTTTAAATACGTCCCCGGGGTGCCTTAGTTCACTTTCGGGGATAGATTGAACGCGCCTGACTCGATCCTTGCTTCCGCGTTCTTGCCAGACAAGCATGTCTCATGAGAGAATGAGAGAATGACAGAGTAAATAATGTTTCAGCTTATTTGATGATGTAATGAGGTGCAAATGTTAACTATGTGTTAGAATTTTATTAAATATGTAATTTTGATATGTAAAAATTTAATAAAAAGAATAAGATTCACTCTAGACAGAAAGAGAAGTCTATGATACATATTGTTTGAGATCAATGTGTTTTTCAAAATCATAAGCAGAAGGAAATTGGCAGTTTTGGCAGTTGTGTCGTTATACTATTTCTGGATATTGGCACTGACGCAGAGACCGAGGATCATCACCACCACCACCCAGGGTGTTCAGGACAAATTATCAAGGCTGAACTTGTTTTTGAAAACGACAAAACATGTTTCCAATTTTGTTTAATAAACATGTCCTGAGTGGAATGCACTAAGGATAATAGATAGCATGGAGATTCGCAAGTTCAATCCTCCATTCCTACATCACCCCAAGTCTGAAGAATGGTCTCCTATAGAGGACATAGTGGAATAGATATGTGACATAAATGCACAACTTTAGAAAAACTCTGAGGAGCAAAATTAAGGCAGAATGCTCTTAACCTGCGATCCAAAAGATCAGGGTGTGGTAACACTAATGATTGATCTCGACTAACAACCACTTCACCAAATTTAACAAAAAATTCCTAAAAGGGTATGCACAGGACCTGGTCTAAATCTCAAGATAAACTAGTGGATTGTGTAGGTCTTCTCATTAAAATGGTGGATATGCCGAGGAAGACAACAGATTTCTCTAGCCTTACATAGTGAGTTGTGTGCTTCTCAAGTAATGCTAATGTTGCCATACCCAAAGAACAGAGAAAGAATGTACTAAGTGCCCAACCGAAGGAATTTGATAATCAGAAGCTGGACGTTTGGTACAGGGTCTACTCTTTGTTATCAGTTTTTGAAACAATTGCCAAAATATGTCATTGCCTTAACCTGAATGTTTTTAAATGATTTTATTGAGTGCTTTTGTTACACAGTGCATTGCATAACTTACACAGGGAATAGCCATAATACTGTTGTAACCATAATTTTGTATGTCTCCATATCTTATTTCTACAATAACAATAAATTAGTAATAACAGTTCACAATAAAAGGTGTAAAACATGATGATCCAAGAAGACAGATGCTTTCGTTGGTACGGACGTATTAATTAAAACCTTATATATAAAGACAGTTTTTGAAATCCTTTTAGGTGAGTGGAATGGATAGCTACCCAGAATAAAGGTTATGGAGGTGGCAGTTCCAATCAGGACCCCTTAATGACCAGTGTTGATGGCTGTGCAAGCAGAAGTTAGGAAAACATTAACAGAAATGGAGGTAGCATGGGTAGTGGAACATGCTCAGTCCATAGAGTGACTTTGGTCAATAGTCTTCTAGACATAGGACAAGAGCAAGTATGAATCTTACATAGCAATCTGCAGTGTGAATAAAAACATACAAATTAACAGCTACTCATTGCTTAATAGGCCTATATGCATCGCCCATGTGGCACCAAGAGTTTCCCTAGTAATACACTGCCTTGATTTTTATCCATGTGAAGCAAATGAGGGTTGCAACGATTAATGGTGATGGGGACTAAGCTCCCCCACACATCCTCTTCAGTCCGGTGTGAGTGGATCCAGAAGTATACGACCATAACAGGGTTTGTTCTTGAGTTCCCGATTTCTTAGAACCGTTTATAGCAGAGTACTGTTGGAACATTGGTATCTAGATATAGGTCCCCACGAGGAACCCTGCTCCTCTTATTGACTGGTTTTAAATTATCTGTTCTTTGTGTGGGAGAAATGTTATGTTGTTTTGAAGAAACACGTCGACGAGGTAAAACAAAAAAGACTAGATCAGTAAACATATATATATGACAACTGATAATTCTTAGATCAAGTATCATGTGTAATGTTGATACAAAGTAGTAATATGTAATGAACCCTAGGTGTTGTCTTCCTGTATCTCTCCCTGTGTTGTATTTGTTTTTATGGATTGGACTAATTCATTTAGGGTCGCAGTATAGTAAGAAATATCGTTTTTTTACAAAATGTTTCCTAGACGTAAGAATTGTTTTTAATGCTTTAAAGTGTTTTTAAAAAACGTGTTTACCTTTCTAGATTATGTGTATTTTAGATATACGATCATTAATAAAATAATGGAAGAGCTTTGAAAGTGCTCCACCTTGACCTAAAGTTTTCCTATACTGTAGTGGTACAGAAGGCTGTATTTACACAACACACGCATGATTGGATTCTGCTGGTGTTAGATTGAATGTTGTATGAATTTATGGTTTTGTACTTCCCAAAAGAGAAATCCTATGTTTATTGTTTACGGTTGATGCAACTGGCCAGAAGATCCGTTAATAACCATCACTGTCATAGGTGCCAGTCTAGGTAGACAGCCAAGCAGATTAACATAATAGTTGTTGAGTTCTTTGAGATACTGGCAGGGCACAGGTTAACAAGCCGATTAAATAAGTCTATTGAGTGTACTTGCTGCAGTGATTGGCCAGCAGGCCACAGGCTTAGTCCCTGTTGGTCTTGGCCCTTTTTGCAGGTTCATCCCTAAACATTTTGCCTTTCTCCTAGCCTTTTCTCTGACATGGTGTTGGTGGTTTTAGGCCTGTGGGCACTTTAGCACTGCTGTCCAGTGTAAAGTGAGTGTGCTCTCTGTGTTACATATGATAAGATTGGTCTACACCTGTTTGGCCTATTTAATTTACCTGTCAGTCCCTTGTAAAGTGGTATTGCATATACCCAGGGCTGGTAAATGAAATGCTACTGGTGGGCTTGCAGAGCTGCTTGCGCCACCTACCAGAGTAGCCTTGCAAACGTATCCCAGGCCTCTGCCATTGCAGGCCTGTGCGCGCAGTATCACTGGGCCTGTGACGTGGCACCTTAATTGTGTGCCATGTCTGTGACCCCCCTTTTACTGCATGTCAGTCACCCCTTAGGTAGGCCCTTGCTAGCCCTATGGGCAGGGTGCATTGTAGGTAAGTGTGTGACATGTCCTGGTAGGGACAAACAGCCATTTTGGTTTCACACTACTGTAGGGCTGCCCTTCCATAGAAATGCATTGGGGATTCCCTGATAAGTGTTTCAATGGTAATTCCTGATATGAGAGGAGCAGCGTGGTCAAGTTTAGTATATTTGGAATTGTAAAAATAAATGCTGCGCAATGGTGTGCGCCGATTTATTATAACTATTTTAGAAATGGCACTTTTAGAAGTTGGCATTTCTTTGGGCTATGTGTCTGCATGCCTGATGTGAATTTCATATCTGGCTTTTGAGTGGCAGGGGCTGGGGAGGTGTGTGTGGCTCCAGGAGGGGCAGGCTGAGTCAGCACTAGGCTGAATGGGACATCTACATTTAGAGTAGTGGGAGGAGTAGTCTCCTGACCCTGAATAGGATTGTGCCTGACCTGTACAATGCTGGCTCTGCCCCCTGTGGTGTGTCTGATCACCGAGCCCCCACCTGACAAAGGGGTAGAGGAGTTTGGTAAACAGAGTACTCCAATTCCCCCCGAACCAGTTTTTGCTGATTCTCCCAAGCCCTGTGCCAGGGCAGACAAAGGAATGTCTAACATAAATACCATGGATGTGAACCCATGATGTGTGCTTTTTGGGTGCTGTTCCTGTGCTGAGGGGGACCTGCTGCTGCTGCTGGGGCCCTGGAGGAACCGCCACAAGGGCTTGCCTCTCTGCTGGAGGGCCCTGTGTGCTGGCCTCCCTGGGCCCAGCTTTGCCCCCTTCCTCTCTAAGGACTTTTGCTGCTGGAGCTGTGGCTCCTAGCACCTAGTTAGCGCTATATTTTAATTTGCTCCAAGAAGAGGAGAGTGTGGGCTTTGCAGTGCTGAGCTGCCCACCTTTTTAGAGGAAATCCCCGTCGTAGGGATTCCCCCGTGATGACTCATGGAGCAGGTGCCCACCCCGCATTTTTGTACACCGAGCGGGAGCCCACCCTGCTTCATGAAGATTTAGGAGGCGGGTGCCCACCCCGCATTATGGTGCCTTTTGCGGGTGCCCATCCCGCATTGTTTGTTTTAGCGGGAGCCCACTCCGCGTTCTGCTGCTGAGAATCACCGCTGCGGCCCGATCAAGACCCAGAAGTCAGGTGTGTCCGCCTGACTGAAGGTGGGGCCTGCCACCCCGCCTTCGTAGGTGCTGCGGGGCGGCCGGAGCAGGCAGTGCCTGTGCAGGATTCCAGGCGGGGCTCTCATGAGCAGAGAGAGCCCGCATGTTGCTGCGCCGGCCAACGGAGACTGGAGGAGATCCAGGAGGGCCTCGTGAGTGGGACTGACTGGAGAGAGAGACCGAGGCACATTGTAAGTGGCTAGGTCCTGAGCAGACCCGCAGGAGAGCGGGCCGCTCCAACGAAGAGGGCATTTTCTTCTTCTTGGCACCCAGAGGGGCCCAGTGATCGGGGCACCTCCAGGCACCATTAGTGCCATTGCTACATTCGTTTTTGGGGGCACGTGGCCATATGTGTTTGGAAGGCCCCAGTGGGGCCTCCGAGGGCACAATCGTGCCAGGGCCTCTTTACTTTAATCACAGTTGCGCCGCACCAGTGGGAGCATCAGCAACGTTTGGCAGCATTTTGTTATAGAAGTCCCTGAGTGGGACAGGAGAGGCACAGTGTAGCCAGACCTCTTAGTTTATTCACAGCTGCGCCGCACCAGGGCGGGCAGCTGCAACGTTCTGCTATATTTGATTTGTTTACATTTTCCAAGTGGGGACCCGCCCAGAGGGCACAGTGAGTGCCAGTACCTACGTTTTGCTTCAAAGCTGCACAGCAATTAGTGGCAGCTACAACGTTTAGGCCAGCGCAATTGCGCACTTTTGGATTCTGCTGCATTGGCAGCACGCCCTGACATTTCGGACATAGGGCATTTGAGCCTTCTGAGAAGGCCTGTTGGCCAGGGGGACAGTGTTAGGCTGATAGGGTGCCAGGCCCTAATATGATTTATTTGTTACCCAGGAAATGTGATTTATGCACCCTGATTTATGCCTCTGATGTTTAGGTTTAGGAAGTTATTCCCTCCTCTGAGGTTCATGCCTATGAGGTTATTGCATAATGTGGTTTATGATTGTGAGGTTATTCTCTACTGTGATTTATGTCTCTAATCTGTGATTTATGCTTATGAGGTTATTGTATAATGTGTTTATGCTGGTGAGGATATTATTGTCTAATGTGTTTAGGCTTATGAGGTTGGAACATAATATATTTTGCGCCTGATGTGATACTGATTGCATAATATTGTTTATGTTGCAGGATATAATGCTTAGTACAGTGTTACTGGTTGTGTTCTACATTTACTATTTTTACTTTGTGATGGTTATGTCAGTGGCCCAATCGGCCCTGTCATGTGTATATAATCCCATGTAAATATTGCCTAGTGCCAGTTGGCATAGTGTAAATTGTGTGATTACTATTCCAATGTGTTTATGATAATACAAAGGCTATTTTATATATATAACCTTGTGTGGAGTTTCTTTTGTGGTGTGCGTAGTGTATTGCTGCTGTGTGTGTGTTGCGCAAACGCTTTACATATTGCCTCTGGGATGAGCCTGACTGCTCGTGCCAAGCTACCAAGGGGATGAGCACAGGTTATCTTCAGTGTGTAACTCTCTTGCCTTGACTAGAGTGGTGGTTTCTGCCTAGCTTAGGCGCAAGCCATAGCCAACCACAAATTCCATTTCTAACAGTACTAGTGAGAAAGTTTTGCGGGTAAATGCTCCTACTGACAAGTTCTATTTGTAATTTGAAGCTCATAGGTTCAAATTCCTTGGCTCGGTCTTTAATCTTTCTATGGGTGTTAAATTGGTACTGTTTACATGTGCTTGTGAAATGTGCTATTCTCAGCACTCCAAAGAAAACTGCTGCATTTTTTGCTCTTGGTATAACATGCTGCTTGTTTTGTGATTACTGTTGCACATGTGTTGAGGTGCTAAAAATAACAAATATAATTGATACCAAACTGAACGGCGATCCTCTAGCCAAATACTCCAAAATGAGGGTAGCAAGAAAAAGAGGAATTCAAGAGCATACAAATCCATCAGCGAGAATCATGTCAGGGGCAGAAAGTTAACAGACGATGCAATTTCAACCAATTCATTATGGAGACGCTGAGCAGACTTGCAGGAGGGGTACAGTGTGCAAGGTTAGGCTCCATTGTGCCACAACTGTGGGCCTCTAATTTTTCTAGGCTCATGCCCATACTCCTATCGCCTGGACCCATCCTCTTACCTGCCTTTGTACAACCTGATCTAGGCAATGTTCCCATCTACCATTCTCAAACTCAGGCTGTGTTTTATGTACTGAGTCATTCGTTGCTTCTCCTGTATCTCTGTGTACAACATTTGCTCTTTCTATGGATGCTCCTTTGCTAACCGTTCCTTCTTTAAGTTGTTTCTCATACTTTAGCTGTTCCTGAACTGTGCCCTCCTGTGCCATGTATGCGCCCTCTTTAGTTGCTCTTGTTTTGTGATCTCATGGCTTGGATGGTTGGCCATGTGTGCTCCCACTCTAGCTTCCCTTACTCTATGCTTTCCTGTCCCAGCAGTCCATACTGTGTGTGCTCCTGTCCTAGGAGCAGTCCTGTTAGTTGTCTCGCCCTACAGTTTTGCATCCTTACAGAGCATGCTATCTAATAAAAAAAGGCTATGTTCCTAAACCCCTGCATGAAAGAAAATTTTGACTTAAAACAGATTGCCGCCTCTCCTTTTTCCTTTGAAAGACCTTCTCTTACCTTCCTTCCTCTGCATGCGTTCTCTCTGAGAGCAGCCCATTCTAAGGCTTGTGCATATTTACCTTAATCTATACTTTGGCATTCTGCAAACTGTCCACAGCTCATCTCAAAGACCACCACCTCTCCTTCCTTCAAAGTCATACCCTGAAAACTAGCAATACCTAATTCCCTCTTGCTCATCTACTAATCACAAATAGGATCTGCATGAACTCACGCATTGTCCTCCTGCTAATGATCACACCTAACAATTTAATCTACCACAAATACACTGGAGTAAATTATAGAATGGCAGCCCTGTCAAGTAACCAGCACTAGGGGTTAGACTGACGCATTTTAGTGTGGTGATCTGCATCACTGCACTAAAAAGCATTAGTCCCACATTAATAACTCCTTGAACCCATCTACGCTGCGAGGGAGAAGCTGGGAGTGATGTCAACCGTCAGATGCTGTATCAACAGGATGTAGCAGAAAAGACTCCTTCTGGGCTCAGCGGTATCTGTGTCAAGAGTTAATGAACTGTATGTAAGACCGGAAAAGAAAGCTTGAGACGCACGTCAATCTAAGATGCCCATTTGTTTCTAGAACATACATTTTCCTTAGTCAAACTCTACATCTGGTTCCATTTCACACCGATCCAAGATGGCTGTAGCCTTAAACCTTGTGACGTACGTGCTAGTTTCCATCAACTTTCCAGTGATGTAAGTCCCTTGACCCTGAGCTGCACTGCAACCCCCAGAATCGTGTATGGAAGCTGCCATTCCACTAGCGGAAGCTAAAATAAAGACTCTAAGAATGGGCAGCAGGGGAGTGGTTGTTTATTCACTGCATGGAGAGAAACCGGGGAAAAGATATGTGTGGCCTCCCCATGGACTGCTTGAAATTATGTAAGGAGGGCCTGCATCAGCTAACATAGGTAAAAATTGCAGCCTTGTGAGGTCACACACACAGAGGAGAGTATGGTGGAAAGGGTGTGCCATTTTTACAAGAATGCCCATGGAGAAGAGCTGATGCGAACCACAGGGAACTCAGAATGAACGCGTAAGCATGTTGTATTCTCATATTTTATTTCTGCTTGCATTTCCCTTTAATTGACAACATTCTTTCTTTGCTGATGTCATGATGCTATTGGATGTCCGTGCATTCTCGTATTGCCAGTTGCTCCTGTGCCTTGACTGGGAACACCAGCTTCTACTCTGTATCTGCATTAAATCCCTTAATCATTCTATACTGCTTCCTTGATTAACTATCTTTGAGTATATCAAAGCACACTTGGGCCAATGAAATTGTGTGTGAAGCGGTCAGTGTGCAACTTCACGGAAGGCCTGCCTTTATCATGCTGTGATCCCCGGAGGGTGCAAAAAGAAATATTGATGGACAGAATGCAGAACAATGTCATACATTCACCCTAGTACAGAGATCTGGGCCTTAATAAAAAAATGTTGCTCACCATGACATTCCAGTTTGGACCCAGCCATATGTAAATCAGTCTTGACCCTGCGTCCAATGGGAACAGTCCAGCCTGAACTGCCAGGTCAGGTCCTTCCTGGACTGGAAACAGCCAGGATAGCTTGATTCCAGTGGAATGGAGAGCACAGGACTCACGTCTGAGCATATCCGTCCCACTCTGGGTGACAAATGCAAAAAGAACTATTGAGGGACAGAATGCAGAACTATGTCATACATTCACCTCAGTACAGAGATCTGAGCCTAAATCCATAATTTTTTTGCTCACCATGTCATTCCAGTTTGGACCCAGGCATATGCAAATCAGTCTTGATCCTGCGCCCAATGTGAACAGTCCAGCCCGAACTGCCAGGCCAGGTCCTCCTTGGACTGGAAACAAGCATCCTAGGACCGGTTTCGGGGTTTCACCCCTCTTCAGCCAGTTTGGCTTGATTCCAGTGGCATGGAGTGCACGGGACTCACGTCTGAGCATACCTGTCCCACTCGGGGTGACAAATACAAAAATAACTATTTATGGACAGAATGCAGAACAATGTCATGCATTCACCCCAGTACAGAGATCTCGGCCTAAATCCATTGTTTTTTGCTCACCATGCCATTCCAGTTTGGACCCAGCCATACGCAAATCAGTCTTGACCCTGCGCCCAATGGGAACAGTCCAGCCCAAACTGCCAGGCCAGGTCCTCCCTGGACTGGAAACAAGCATCCTAGGACCGGTTTTGGGGTTTCACCCCACTTCAGCCAGGATAGCTTGATTCCAGTGACATGGAGAGCACGGGACTCACGTCTGAGCAAACCCCAGAGGGTGGCATATCTTTTGCGAACAGTTCGGGTGAGTGGGGCTCTACTGCTAAGGTTGAGCACCTGGAGACATATATAAGTGGGAAGCACACTGCCTGAGGAATACAGGTGTGTCCCACTGGGGGCTGCAAGCTGATTGATTGATGAACCCTGACCACAGTAACTGCAATTCCTGCCGGCCAAGGCCCTGAGGGATTGCTACAGCTGTCCACCAAAGTTAAATTATAGGACAATACATGCCCTCCCTGACCTCCTAGAAATTTGCTGCCATGTGTAAGGAGTAGAGGGGGTTGTGTCCTGTCACGGTGAGAGCAGGCGGAGTGCCTTTAACAGGCAAACGGCATGGCTCTCAAGACAGCGGTGCCACACTATGAGCTCTCACCATGACTTGAATTTGTACATGTACTGTACTGTACAGTATGCAGAGAGGAGCATCATCTCTGTTACTGTGCCAGCCTGCAATCCAAACTGGCAACTCACTCTGTTATGACCCCTATGTACCCCAATATAGCCCTAGGTAGCTACACAACCTTTTATCTACATTTGTCCTACCTTGCTCTGCATAACGCTTCTGACACTGACCTTTAACCTAGTTATGTGCTGAATACATGTTGAAAAAGTTTTCTCTGAAACTGTCCTAATTTATTATGCAGGAGGATTTCTGATATATCATATCCTAATCCCATGCCCAGGATGTGCACAGCAGGATTACTATCTTCTGTATAATAACTCTGTACAAAAGTCACCGTTATCGTCATCCTTGCACAACAGGTCCATTAAACATAATGGCAAGCCATTACTATCTAGGTAGAACCTCTGAGGGTACCTTTTGGGTATAAAAGAACCACATCTTCGCTGGGTAGCCAGAGGAGAAATTTCCACGCTTACACAAGATGCTGAGGTCCCAGCCTGCAGAAGCTCCAGCACGCAGTGGTCTGACATTCCTTGCGGGGTGTCCAACTCGCGACCTAGGGGACATAGGTGCACTTAGATAGGGTTTGCATCGTAGACGTACGCCTGATTACTGCCATGTATCGATATGCCTGCATATATTTACTGTTTTAGCACCATGGTAGATTCTACCTTTAATTTACTCTGTTGGTGCTTGTAATCTTATATATCTGTTTCTGTCTAATGATTGTTGCAAGAAAGTTTTATACTAGAATGACGCTGGCTCAATAAATGCTTATTGAAAATGTCCCCATTGTTTTTTTTGTGTGTCTCTCAGAGACAGAGGGGCAGATTTACAAGCCCCTTGCGCCTCTTTTACGCTGCAGTTGCGTCATGGTGCGGGGTATTTACAATGTGACGCATCTGGGAGATGCATCATGTTGTAAAGCCCTGCGCCAGAAGTAGGTGTTCCGGCGCGAGGGGGGGGGGGGCGTTCCGGTGCAGGAACGCCACCTAAAAGTGGCTAAGTGAAATCTACAAGATTTCACTAAGTCACTTTTAAGCCCATGCTGCGTCAAAACCCTGCACCTGCTCGAAGCAGGCGTAAGGATTGACGCACCATTATATAGATAGTTTACAACAAGGGGTGGTGAGGGACAGAGTCTCTGAATTAAGCAGAATACTCTCACCCAGTCAAGTGATCAGGGCTAGATCCAACACCGTTTTTTAGCTCATTGCACCATCCCAGTTTCAGAACCTGGCTGTATGCAAATTAGTCTGTTCCTGTCCCAGTGCATGATGGGAACAGGGCAAACCAAACTACAAAAGCCAATTCTTACACTGGGAAGGAAACAAGCTTCCGGGGACCGGTTTCTGGCATTACAGCCGTCTTCGGCCCGGCTTGCTTGAATCCTGATGGTGTAATGAGCAAGGGACTCATGTCTGAGTATACCCTTCCACGCTTAGGGTGGACAAAATTATTTACAACAAGGGGTGGTGAGGGACAGAGTCTCTGAATTAAGCAGAATACTCTCACCCAGTCAAGTGATCAGGGCTAGATCCAACACCGTTTTTTAGCTCATTGCACCATCCCAGTTTCAGAACCTGGCTGTATGCAAATTAGTCTGTTCCTGTCCCAGTGCATGATGGGAACAGGGCAAACCAAACTACAAAAGCCAATTCTTACACTGGGAAGGAAACAAGCTTCCGGGGACCGGTTTCTGGCATTACAGCCGTCTTCGGCCCGGCTTGCTTGAATCCTGATGGTGCAATGAGCAAGGGACTCATGTCTGAGTATACTCTTCCACGCTTAGGGTGGACAAAATTATTTACAACAAGGGGTGGTGAGGGACAGAGTCTCTGAATTAAGCAGAATACTCTCACCCAGTCAAGTGATCAGGGCTAGATCCAACACCGTTTTTTAGCTCATTGCACCATCCCAGTTTCAGAACCTGGCTGTATGCAAATTAGTCTGTTCCTGTCCCAGTGCATGATGGGAACAGGGCAAACCAAACTACAAAAGCCAATTCTTACACTGGGAAGGAAACAAGCTTCCGGGGACCGGTTTCTGGCATTACAGCCGTCTTCGGCCCGGCTTGCTTGAATCCTGATGGTGCAATGAGCAAGGGACTCATGTCTGAGTATACCCTTCCACGCTTAGGGTGGACAAAATTATTTACAACAAGGGGTGGTGAGGGACAGAGTCTCTGAATAAAGCAGAATACTCTCACCCAGTCAAGTGATCAGGGCTAGATCCAACACCGTTTTTTAGCTCATTGCACCATCCCAGTTTCAGAACCTGGCTGTATGCAAATTAGTCTGTTCCTGTCCCAGTGCATGATGGGAACAGGGCAAACCAAACTACAAAAGCCAATTCTTACACTGGGAAGGAAACAAGCTTCCGGGGACCGGTTTCTGGCATTACAGCCGTCTTCGGCCCGGCTTGCTTGAATCCTGATGGTGCAATGAGCAAGGGACTCATGTCTGAGTATACCCTTCCACGCTTAGGGTGGACAAAATTATTTACAACAAGGGGTGGTGAGGGACAGAGTCTCTGAATTAAGCAGAATACTCTCACCCAGTCAAGTGATCAGGGCTAGATCCAACACCGTTTTTTAGCTCATTGCACCATCCCAGTTTCAGAACCTGGCTGTATGCAAATTAGTCTGTTCCTGTCCCAGTGCATGATGGGAACAGGGCAAACCAAACTACAAAAGCCAATTCTTACACTGGGAAGGAAACAAGCTTCCGGGGACCGGTTTCTGGCATTACAGCCGTCTTCGGCCCGGCTTGCTTGAATCCTGATGGTGCAATGAGCAAGGGACTCATGTCTGAGTATACCCTTCCACGCTTAGGGTGGACAAAATTATTTACAACAAGGGGTGGTGAGGGACAGAGTCTCTGAATTAAGCAGAATACTCTCACCCAGTCAAGTGATCAGGGCTAGATCCAACACCGTTTTTTAGCTCATTGCACCATCCCAGTTTCAGAACCTGGCTGTATGCAAATTAGTCTGTTCCTGTCCCAGTGCATGATGGGAACAGGGCAAACCAAACTACAAAAGCCAATTCTTACACTGGGAAGGAAACAAGCTTCCGGGGACCGGTTTCTGGCATTACAGCCGTCTTCGGCCCGGCTTGCTTGAATCCTGATGGTGCAATGAGCAAGGGACTCATGTCTGAGTATACCCTTCCACGCTTAGGGTGGACAAAATTATTTACAACAAGGGGTGGTGAGTCCCTTGCTCATTGCACCATCAGGATTCAAGCAAGCCGGGCCGAAGACGGCTGAAATGCCAGAAACCGGTCCCCGGAAGCTTGTTTCCTTCCCAGTGTAAGAATTGGCTTTTGTAGTCTGGTCTGCCCTGTTCCCATGATGCACTGGGCCAGGGACAGACTAATTTGCATACAGCCAGGTTCTGAAACTGGGATGGTGCAATGAGCTAAAAAACGGTGTTGGATCTAGCCCTGATCACTTGACTGGGTGAGAGTATTCTGCTTAATTCAGAGACTCTGTCCCTCACCACCCTTTGTTGTAAATAATTTTGTCCACCCTAAGCGTGGAAGGGTATACTCAGATGTGAGTCCCTTGCTCATTGCACCATCAGGATTCAAGCAAGCCGGGCCGAAGACGGCTGAAATGCCAGAAACCGGTCCCCGGAAGCTTGTTTCCTTCCCAGTGTAAGAATTGGCTTTTGTAGTCTGGTCTGCCCTGTTCCCATGATGCACTGGGCCAGGGACAGACTAATTTGCATACAGCCAGGTTCTGAAACTGGGATGGTGCAATGAGCTAAAAAACGGTGTTGGATCTAGCCCTGATCTCTTGACTGGGTGAGAGTACTCTGCTTAATTCAGTGACTCTGTCCATCACCGCCCCTTGTTGTAAATTATTTTGTCCACCCTAAGCGTGGAAGGGTATACTCAGATGTGAGTCCCTTGCTCATTGCACCATCAGGATTCAAGCAAGCCGGGCCGAAGACGGCTGAAATGCCAGAAACCGGTCCCCGGAAGCTTGTTTCCTTCCCAGTGTAAGAATTGGCTTTTGTAGTCTGGTCTGCCCTGTTCCCATGATGCACTGGGCCAGGGACAGACTAATTTGCATACAGCCAGGTTCTGAAACTGGGATGGTGCAATGAGCTAAAAAACGGTGTTGGATCTAGCCCTGATCTCTTGACTGGGTGAGAGTACTCTGCTTAATTCAGTGACTTTGTCCATCACCACCCCTTGTTGTAAATTATTTTGTCCACCCTAAGCGTGGAAGGGTATACTCAGATGTGAGTCCCTTGCTCATTGCACCATCAGGATTCAAGCAAGCCGGGCCGAAGACGGCTGAAATGCCAGAAACCGGTCCCCGGAAGCTTGTTTCCTTCCTCGTGTAAGAATTGGCTTTTGTAGTCTGGTCTGCCCTGTTCCCATGATGCACTGGGCCAGGGACAGACTAATTTGCATACAGCCAGGTTCTGAAACTGGGATGGTGCAATGAACTAAAAAACGGTGTTGGATCTAGCCCTGATCTCTTGACTGGGTGAGAGTACTCTGCTTAATTCAGTGACTCTGTCCATCACCACCCCTTGTTGTAAATTATTTTGTCCACCCTAAGCGTGGAAGGGTATACTCAGATGTGAGTCCCTTGCTCATTGCACCATCAGGATTCAAGCAAGCCGGGCCGAAGACGGCTGAAATGCCAGAAACCGGTCCCCGGAAGCTTGTTTCCTTCCCAGTGTAAGAATTGGCTTTTGTAGTCTGGTCTGCCCTGTTCCCATGATGCACTGGGCCAGGGACAGACTAATTTGCATACAGCCAGGTTCTGAAACTGGGATGGTGCAATGAGCTAAAAAACGGTGTTGGATCTAGCCCTGATCTCTTGACTGGGTGAGAGTACTCTGCTTAATTCAGTGACTCTGTCCATCACCACCCCTTGTTGTAAACCATTATATAGATAGGGCACCCCGGAGCCTTGCTGGAGCTGCGTCTCGCTTGCGACGCAACTCCAGCAATATACCGACTTTACGGCACAGATTCGTCACTCATCTGTCCATTTTTGCCCCATGGTGCGGCGCATTGTAAATGCGGCGCATCCATGGTGGCAGAGCCCTGACCCACAATCCACAATAACTGGCGCATCCCTGCTGATATGCAAGGACGCACCAATTATTGTAAATCTTCCCCTGAGTGAGCACGAGTGACTAATCGAAAAGTACTATACTGTCTCCATGATCCCCGAAGGATCAAGGGTTGTCATGTTCGATAGTTTCCAGAAACTATTTGCCCCTTGGTAAGATTATGGGGTTTATGGTATCACAGTGAGCTTGCTGGTCTAAAGGCTAACGTATCCTCTGGGGGTGTCTATAATCAGTCTGGACACCAGTCCCTTAGTTTATGTTGTCTAAACACGCAGATCCTATGTATTTTTAGGAACTACATGACATGGCGCCACCAACGTTGGCTTGGTTCTTCTTTAATGGTCAAATCTGAGCAGTTCAGTCGTGCTTCCTCAGAGACCCCTCCTCACATTTACCCAGAGATATCTGGAGTGGGAAGGAAAAATCAGTCGCAGTTGAGTAGGTATATCCTATGTATTGGCTGTAGGTTTGACCAGGCTTGAAGGATTATAGTAACCTACATTGTGCATAAACTTTATCTCTTTTCCTAAATACTTCCTCTCATAATGTCTCAGACTGGAGACGCTCGTACAAGTGGTACTAGTGCAGAAGAAGCTGAGCAGGAAGGTGCTCTTAACATTTCAGAAAATTGCAGATATACATTTACTATGAAATTATTAAACTATGGACTCACATCATTAGGTTGGACCATAACCGTCGTGATTGAAGCACACGAGGTATTCAGAACAGAGGTATTCTATTGTTTTTTTTTTTTTTTTTTTAAACCTTTATTGTACAAAGAGTGCTCACAAATACGGGCCTACAACCCAACGGGCTGGCCACCACATAGCGAAAGCATAAGTAGCAATATAAAAGTGTACACAGGATATGACGGCAAGAAAACAGGAGATACACCATAAGCCATAGAGCAATCAGCAGGAACAGGAAATTAAAAGGGTAATTTTCTTTTTTTTTATAGGGCGGGGAGTACAGGATCATGACGGGCAGTGAATCCAACAACAAGGGAGGGGCCGTGGTGAGCCGCGGTCCGGCGATCGTAAAAATACAGGATAAAACCAACATGAAGTAAACATAGCAACAAGTACAAGCCCAATCGGAGGACCACAAGGAGAGGCAATGGCGTTCGCCGTCCAGCGCCCACCCACCACAGCAACCACCCGACTTGACAAACCTAAGTACAAAAAAAGGACCCCACCGTAAAAAAAAAAAACCAATACGATACGCACCCCAACATAAGGAAAGAAACCCCTCACAAAGAGGGAGGGGAAGGAAGAAAAAGGAAAGAGAAGGGACTCCTACCCAATCACGCGCCCCCCGGCGACAGGCAGGAAAACAGAATCCGGTACACAGCATACATTAAAGGTTGATGATAGAACACATAGCGAACCACAATCACAGTACGACCGGAAGGTAAATGCATCAAAAATACACCAGGGGGACACATGACGAGACAGAGTCCTGAAACAGTGAATACTAAAGAGCCATAGAACAAAAAAAGGGAGAAAAAAGGGGAGGAAAAAGACCCCCCAAAATGACAGACCCCCCCACCCACCCCACAAGCCCACCCTGCACCCCTGCAGAAGGCTATGGCCTACCCCCCGGCAGCGTGCCTGTCGCCCTAATTAGAACCCGAAATATAGAAGAGCAAAGACAGGACGGAAACAAAGGACAAAAACGGGGGAGGGGAAAGGGAAAGGGAAGGAATCACACACGGGAGAGGGCCAAGGGACAGTATTATCTGCACCCACCCACCCGCCTGAGAAAAAGGGCAGGGCCCACGGGAAGTCAAAATTATCAGGATACACTCCAGGAGCACCTTAAAGTCACACATAATCATACCGTAACATGCCGATCATCCAACCAATACAAGACTACCGCACATAGAGGCAAATATATATCAACCCTGTCCTTGTTTGTCCAAAGTCATAGCCGTCCGATCCAACAAGAACCAGACCGCGAAGAACCGAAGGCATAGAACAGGGAGATCTGACGGCAGTCCGGATAAGGCACTTGGAGTAAAACACAGAAGATCCAGGAAAGTCATGGTACATCGCACACATCGCAGGCACAGTTCCAGGGACAGTTCAAGCGAGGCCGACCCAGCTGGGTTGGCGCAGGAGCCATGGCCGGCCAGCCGAGGCGAGAAGGGGCAGGAAGAGTCATCGAGTCCAGGCCAGACGGAATCCGGCCCCCAGACCAGCGGCAAAGGAGACCGCACAGGACGATGAAGGGTAACGGAACCCCGTACACCCACAGACGCGGCTGTCGCCGGGGCCATACTTCCCAGGATATTTCCAGCCGCACCCAGCAACGGTGAGGCCACCCCCGAGATTGGGGGCCCAAGCGGCCCGAAGAGAGGATCCGCCTCCAGAGCGAAAACGGGTGCAGTCACAGAAGCTCGCCAGGAGTGCAGGGCATCCAGGATATCCAGAAGTGTAGGAGAACCTTTATCACATCCGGCACCCGGGCCATGCGGCGGGCCTCCAGCTCTCGTCCAGGCCCGGCTGAGACACTCAGGGTCGGCCGCCATCTTGGAAGCCCGGCGAGGCCGCGGCGGCCGGCAACCTCCGTCGGGGCAGCAGTGAGACAAATGAAGACCAGCCGACCGGCGGCAGGGCATCCCGGGGCAGAAAGGAGGGCCACCAGAAGAAGGGTAATCGCCGGCTCCCCAGTGCCGCCGGTCCCGGTCTCCGAGTCCGGGCGGAAGAAATCAAAATGGCCGGACCGGAGAACAAAGGGGGAGCAAGCCAGATATACGAGTAGCCCAGCCAATGGACGGCAGCGCCTCCACCCAAGGCCTCCGGCCCACCGGAGTCGGCCAGCAAGCACAGCCGGCCTACACGCACAACGGCCTCCACGACCACGTCCACTGCGCCATCAAGGGCTGATCATCGTGCTCCGTCCCGTCCGGGCGCCGCCGAGAGGTCCAGGCCAGCCCGCCCCGGAGGCTCCGAAGCGAGCGGGAGCGCCGCACAGGATCCACGGCACCCAGGACCACCGGAGCAAAGGGTGAGTGCCTGCAAGGCGTCTTCGCACTACAGCACAGCAAAGAGGGCTTCCCGGGGCAGGATAACGACAGGATAGACGATGAAAACAGGCAGGCGAACGGAGCCGAGCTAAAACGCGGCCATCTCGGACGCGAGCTAGGCTCCTCCCAGGTATTCTATTGTTGAGTTAAATTCCCACCAGCAGATGCACGCACACATACGTTTCATACTTATACTCCAGATTAATTACCAGAAAAATATTCTCCTTACGAGGACATAGAAGACCAGTTAACTTACCACAAAGAAATAAATTGGTTTAAAGGCCCCATCCACCATACCACAGAAAAAGTGTGACTCAGTCCGCTCAGCAGAGATGGAACAAGCTGGCCGGTCCTAGCTGCTTATAGATTAGAGACTGATATATTGCCAGCAGCAGACTAACGTCCACTCAACAGAGAAATAACAAAACTATACAGAAATCTTACATAGTTCGTAATGCGAACACTTACAATTTAACCTTCAAGGATCACTCAAGCTGGTCAACCACAAGGGACCGCAACAAAAATCACCCCATTAACACTGAATGAGGTTATGGGAAGAATGCCCACTAGATGTGAGCAAATGCCATTCTGAATAGCACAGAAAATAGCCCAGCTTGGGCAGTATTTCCACATATGGGCCCACAAGAAAAACACAGAATCCCCCGATAGAGGATTGTACCACTTGGGGTACAGTTTTCACTGCTGTTTAAAACAGAACTCATGGTACCCCCCAATAGCGATTATACCAGAAGTACTGAAACAAATACAGAGGGAATTTTGCCCAGGTATCAACAATTATGTTAGCATATGTAAAAGGCGAGGCTGCAGCTGTGGCTATACACCAACGCCTGAGGTAATGCACTCCTTCACAACAGTAGCCAGAACTACCTAAGATTATCGAAGATACCTATGCTTCGCTGGGTAGAGACAACTTGGGAGCTAGACCTGTGAAACCACAATTAATAAGTATTCTAGAAAAGGACAACTCAAAGCAAGTACCCGATTCTTCTAAAAAGAAATGGGACAACAAACAATCAAAACATAATAGGCAAAATGCATCACAATCACAGGGTAGGTCTCCCAATAGGAGCCCTCTGATTGAAAATATAATCTTAGGAACCGTGATAATAATAAAAAAAACTGACAGGTATCAGGATACTGATACACGTTCCTCTCGTTACTTTCAGGGTTCATCAAAAAACTCAGAGGAAAACACTGTCAGAACGCACATCAGAAGAGTGAGCAAAGCCAAGAGACACACATCGCACTTCAGACTACATTATCAAACAAGATGATAAACCCAAAAGCTAAACTCAATTTAAAAAGAAGAAAGTAGCTTGCCTTAAAATACGAAATGCCCAGGCTACTGAGGACTCTACTACTGAATGGGGAATGGGCTCTGACGATGCTAAACAACGCAGCAGAAGTAACAATAGCTAGGCAGAACCTGATGGAATTTCTGGTGACAGCAGCGTTGAATAAGCATATCACGGTGGAAATACCTGATACTAGGGTAAGTGTCCCACATTGGTTATACGAAATAACACCACAAATGGAAGGGGACATACCGAGAAAAGTGAAGAGTCCCGTTTGGGAGAACCTGACTTTTGGATACAATATCCTTTTGGCTGAAAGAGATTAGCCGCCTGAGTTCTTCATGGATTTCCCAAAGGGGGAATCGGTAATTTTACCAGCTTTCTCCGACTTCGTTCCCGAGTCACTCAAACATACATACACGCAAGAGTGGAGATTAGCGCTAGCTCCCAAACTATATCGCAATCAAGTAGGATGGCATGCTGAGTCCTCTCACCATGAAATCCCAGTTAAAACTACTCCTACACCACAGAGGCAGTACTCAATAAAACATGACACTAAGAAACAAGTCAGGAAGATCTTAGATCAACTTGAATACCAAGTTGTGATCGTAAATTGCACCTCCTCCATGAATAATCCTTTGTTTCCCTTAATGAAACCCGAGAATTCATACCATCTAGTTTTAGAGAACAGGCATTTGAACACATGCACAAAAACATTTGCAGTACAGAATGCACACAGAGCCACAATAATGAATACAATTGTACGGAAGAAACACAAAACAACATTGGATATCTCAAATGGATTTTTGTGCTAAAATATAGCCCATGAAATCAGACATTTGACAGCATTTTCAACCCTCTGCCCTCAACGCCAATTCTGTAGACTGCTCCAAGGCTATAAGAATATGCCCAGGTTATTCTCTGCAAGAGTAACAAAGTTACGTTACTTCGAAATTGTGATGAGGAGGCATTTCCCTATGTAGATTATATTTATCCGACGGACGATAAATTATTGGATCACTTGCACTGGGTGAACAATATAATTTTGGGTTTTGCCACTGTGCGCTACAAATTTATCTTTAAAAACATAAAAAATTGCCCACCTCAATGTCCTTTTTTTAGGATATGAACTAACATGTGAAGGGAAAAGGCTAGCAGCTGATTTTTTAGAAAAATGCACGCTGCTCCAACCTCCAAAGACTCTGAAAGGATTATAATCCATTTTAGGATTCCTAAATTTTGGCAAAACATACACTTTGGATTACGCAGAAAAAGTCAAACCTTTTTATGATCTAATCAGACCTGATTTTCCAGTTCGACATTGGACACAGGTACACACAGAAATTCTCTGTTTCATACAAACTGACATGATAGCTTCCAAACATTTACACACATGTGTAAACACCACAAATGTGTGTAGTCGTGGGTCAATTAGGGCGGACTTACCTAACCTTCAATGAAGGCAACACTGTATCCATTGCATTCAAATCACATTTGTATACAAACTCTGAGATGTGCTTTGCATCCACTGAAATAATGCAGAGAGCAGTACAGACTGTTGTAGTGAAAGAAAGAGCACTAGCACAGGGGAAACGCATAATTGTCGTGACTCCAGTGCCAGCCTTAGAGGTTGTTACGAAAGCAAAAGTATTGCATCCCCGATGGATACAATGGGCTAATTCTCTAACTGCAACAGATGTAGAATTCAAATTTGATTCTACATTAAAAACACAAGCATGTCTACAGTATGAACAAGAATATCCTCTCCTGAATGAAACAATACCTCTAGATCAGTATGAATACATCCTTTACACTGACAGGTCTGCCCAGCCTGCCATAGGAAGTAAACAGAAATACAGCGCAGCATGTGCGATTATGAAGGGACGTATGTGGGATGACAAGTTCCCTCCTAGCAATACACAGACGCAGTCTCTAAGCACGGCACAGTTGGCAGAACTAAAAGCACTGATACTGGCACTAAAAAATACGGATTGGGAATTCCCCATACTCATTGTGTGCGATTTGTTTTACTGTATCCAGTCATACAATGAATATCTACATTATTAGGGACAGACTAGGTTTCGAGATTCCAAAGGTTGCATAATAAAGCACAAGTTACTTTGAGAACAAGTGGCAGAGCTGAAAAAAAGCTTACTACTGGCTCATGTAATTCACACATTGAGTCATCAGGGTGTTGATGTGCACTTTGAACGGAATTCACTAGCTGATGAAGCCGCCAAGTCGACAGTGACAACTGCTGCCGTTGCTGCAATCACTTGTTCCAGTACGAGGATAGACGGACAGATAATAATAGCTACCAAAACGTTTTTCACTCAAATACTCCTACAAATTAGATGCATTCTGTATACTCAAATTCCAGTAGTGGGGGGAGTAGAGTAACACCAAACATGGATCGCAGATTAGGATTAATTCTAGCTGCACACGAGGGTCTGGGTTCAGCACACGCAGGAATAGCTGCAACTATTTCATTAATGAAGCTGCATTATTGGTGGCCAGGTCTTAGTAAACAGACCAAGGGTTATGTCCTTAAGAGCGACATATGTCAGCACATAAAAGGGTCCACCGTAGCGCATCCACCACATACACCATTACGGATATCAGACAGACCTCTCGCATGTGTCTATTTGGACACTGTGGCCTCTTACAATCTGACGGGGCTCACAGATACATACTGGTAGCAGTGGATTCATGCTCTAGATTCCTGTGGGTTTGGCCCCAGCACACGGCTGACACTCAAACTGTTATAAAGGATTTGCAAGTCTTTATAGGGACATACGTAATTGCCACATTACATTCTGACCGTGGCCCTGTGTTTAGCTCATGGGCTTACAAAAAAGCCATGGGAAGTCTGGGTGTTGCATTGCGGTACTTCTCTCCGTATCATACAGGGGGAAATTCGATTGTGGAGAGGAAAAACCGGGACTTAAAGCAATCCTAAACAGCAAGGGTATTAGGCTCAGAGGCCAGAGGGGTCAGTCACCTATATGGGGTCCAGAGGGCACTTAACAACATGCCAAGAAGTTCCCTGGTGGGCCGTACTCCATTCTAAATCCTGTTTGGGATTAGCTTTCGGGTGCCTGATTTCAACTGTGGCAGCACAGTGGTGGATGAAAAACAATTTGACATCAATGATCGTTTGGCTGTTTTACAGCAACTCAATGAATTCCGGGCATTACAAAGCAACGTCCAAGTAAAACACACTGCCACCGGGGAATTGAAAGCTGTACCAGCAAGACCTGCCTGGATCCCGAAGATTGGGAACCTGGTCAGAGAAAAGATTGTGGACAAAACAGAATTTGGGCTATCTTACCTGTCCTGGCTTTCATAGGAACAAGAACAGTACTTCTTCTGCCTCTTGCCGGCATGAAAGAAAAAAGATTTGTCTCAATTGATCTGATCAAACCACAGGCCGATACGCAATAGTAGGCCACGTGGGCTCTTGGGTAGCACCAGATCTCCTCTCGCTACCATACAGGAAGTTCAGACAGAAAGATTAATAACCTTTGAAGATTCTACTCTACGAAGTGCGGGAGTTACCAACAACGGAATGGAACTTGTACCTGTTGACATTGAACGACTTCAATCCACAAATGACACACAGATCTCAATTCGGCCTAACACCGACTTCTATGTGAATATGTCCCAAACTGAGACATCTGCCAGATCTACAAAACCTGCTGAGCTACCAAAGATAGATCAAACTTCATCTGACTATTTCATTGATTTTGATACTTTCTCATTGGATCCCAGTGTACCAGAGTTACCGCCACTGCCTGTTTCCCATAAACAACAAATTTGTGATTTCTACCTTTGGCTGAAAAAGACTTAACTTGTTTCTCCCTGGCTACAACTCTGGATTGCTATAGGTCTACAGTTCCTAATCCTCTGGATATGTGCAGTGACTGTCTTTTTCCTGCTCCTGAATGGATATTACCTCTGCAGTACAACATGTGAACTTGGTCCTGAAATCGCATACAAGCTCGCCCCCCTCCGCAACCCCGACAGACAGCACCGCAGGAAGGCCACCTGGCTCATGGCTGACCTCCAAGAGTCCAGACACATGTGCAGATGTCTCGAGAAGATTAGGAGCAACATCAGAAGTCTGGAAGACCGCACCACATACAAGAACGTCATGATGGAATACCACCTACTCATCAGATCCACCAAAAGGACCATCATCCGAAACAAAATCCACGCCAATGCCAGCAATGTCAAGGAACTCTTCAACATCATTCAGGAATTCACCAAACCCCTAAGTGAAGCCACGGACATCACACCCTCCCAAGACCTCTGCAACAAACTCACCGCCTTCTTCCACCTGAAAATAAGATCCCTCTACGACAACTGCAATGAACAGACTCTGAACACTGAATCCACACCTCCCCCCAGCAATGGCAACAAGCCCACCATCTCATCCTGGACCCCAGCCACCACTGAACACACCGCATCGACCATATAAGGCATTCACTCAAGAGCCCCCACGGACCCCTCCATCCGCACATATTCCACAGATCCGCTGTCCCCATTGCACCGGAGCTACGACGCACCATCAACGCCACCTTCGGAGCTTGCACTTTCCCCGAGGTCTGGAAATGCACTGTAGTCAAGCCCCTCCTCAAGAAGCCCTCAGCAGATCCAAAGGACCTCAAGAACTATGACCCATCTCTTCCCCTTCACGGCCAAAGTCACAGAGAAGATCTTCAACGTCCAACTAACAAAATCCATCGAAAACAACTCAATGCTTGACCCCTCCCTAACATCCGCACCCTCCTCGACCTAGGACACACTGCGGCCCTGATCCTACTTCACCTCTCTGCAGCCTTTAACACCATCTCCCACTGCACTCTCACAGCAAGACTCCGCGAAGCCGGCATACAGGGGACTGCCCTCGACTGGTTCA
This sequence comes from Lissotriton helveticus, assembly GCF_964261635.1. NCBI lineage: Eukaryota > Metazoa > Chordata > Amphibia > Caudata > Salamandridae > Lissotriton > Lissotriton helveticus. Next base: position 315,866,144 of record NC_136061.1, read on the forward strand.
CCAGCAGAATCCAAAGAATCAGACTTCCACCCTTCCTCTCCGAACCCACTGAGATCAACTGCGGAGTACCCCAAGGATCATCACTCAGCCCCACGCTCTTCAACATCTAGATGGCCCCCTTGCCGCCATCGTTGGAGGGCATGGACTCGGCATAGTATCCTACACTGACGACACCCAGCTCATCCTCTCCCTCACAAAGGACCCGCTCACCACCAGACTCAGCTGCCAGGAAGGAATGAAGGACGTCGCATCCTGGATGAGAAGTAGCTGCCTGAAGCTGAACTCTGAGAAGACAGAGGTCCTCATTCTCTGACCCTTCCCCTCTGCATGGGGCAACACCTGGTGGCTCACTGCCGTCTGCAGTCTCCCACCCCCACGGACCACGCCTGGAACCTCTGCATCATACTCGACTCCTCCCTCACTATATCCCAACAGATCAATGCCAGCACCTCCACCGGCTTCAATACCCTCCGAATTCTTCGCAAGACCTTCAAATGGATCCCCCCGAATCAAGAAAGACTGCCAACCATGCACTTATACCCTGCGGACTGTACTACGGAAACACCCTCTATGCCGGGATCAACAAATCTCTGCTCCGCAGGCTCCAGACCATACAGAACACCGCAGCCAGACTTGTCCTGGGCATCCCTCGACACAAACACATCCCTCAACACCTGCGAGACCTCCACTGGCTCCCCATCGAGAAGAGAGTGACCTTCAATATACTCACCCACGCCTACAAGTGCCTCCACAACACCGGCCCCCAATACCTCAGCGATAGAATCTCCTTCCACATACCCAAGAGAAAGCTCTGATCCGCCGACCTCGCCAAAATCCTGTGCATTCGCAGAGCCAGAACTGGTGGAAGAGCCTTCTCCTACATTGCGGCTAAAACCTGGAACGAGCTCCTGATCATCATCAGACGGACCCCAACTCTTCACATCTTCAGGAGGACCCTCAAGACCGGGCTCTTTGACTGACTGTAGCTGCACCCCACCCCACCCAGCGCCTTGAGACCCTTTCGGGTGAGTAGAGCACTTCACAATTCCCTGATTGATTGATCATCACACCGTGAACAGAGAGTCTTGTCCTTAGTGAACATTATAGCAGCTTCAGTTCCTAAAGGAATAGTTTTGGACAGGGTTTCATATGATGTGTATGGTCCAACTGAACTTTTAAAAATACTACACTTGTTTAAAATTTCATTGAGTGACATCATCACCTCCAGTACTTTCTATAATGATTGGGACTTTGAAACTGTAAATATTATGCTGTCTGATTTAGAACAATCTGCTGCATTTTCGAGTGATGAATTGTTTGATGATACATCTAACTTTGATACTATGTTCTGGTACCAACACTATGGTCACCATTTTTGCACAAAGCAAGTATCCCATGTAATGTTTTCACTTACCATCAATGGGAACATTGCCTAACACCGCCAAAAGGTAGTTCACAAGCATTTGCACAGACGTTTGCTTATTTTTCTGGGTTTAACGCTTTAAACCCCTTCTCTTATTATTATAAGCTTGCACTTACACCTGCAAAGAATATGGTCACTAACACAAAACAGATATACTCTGCTTTCTTTATTGCCCAGCTGTCCTTACAGGGTTTCGCCTTTTGGAGGGGCACTATAGACACAAAATCTGACTGGAGGACTAAAGAATGGCAAGTTCAGGGGTCTAGACAACACAGTGCAACAGACTACCTGTCTTGGGTTAGCCAAGATAAAGGACTTGAACACACCTCTGATTCCCTTGTTTACACACTTTGAGGGCTGGCAAAATTACACACAACACAGCGAGGATACATTAGATACCATACTACGAAATGGATCATACAGTTCATCAGATCCCAATTGGAAGGGATGTTTGGTTTTGCCTATCAGCACAAATAAGTGTCAGTCAAGATTCAAAGGTGATACCGAAGGGTTTAGTGCCCATAGGCCTTACCAGGCGCTATGTACAAACAAAACACTTGGGGTGGTGACATCTTACAGTGTTGGGAACTTATGCCTAGAGTGGCTAAAAACCTTGGCACTATCCCAGGGAGACAGAGAGGAAGGGAGACAGAGAGGGAGGGAGACAGAGAGGAAGGGAGGGAGACAGAGAGAGGGAGAGGGAGGGAGGGAGCGGGTGACAGGGAGGGAGAGAAGGAGACAGAGAGACGGAGACAAGAGACAGAGGGAGACAGACAGAGAGAGACATAGGGAGGGCGACATAGGGAGTGAGGTTGACAGAGGGAGGGAGAAGGAGAGGAAGGGTGGGAAACAGAGATGAAGAGGGAGGGAGATAGAGAGAGGGAGACAGAGCGAGAGAGGGAGACAGAGGGAGACGGAGGCAGGGCGACAAACGGAGGGAGACAGAGGGAGGGAGACAGCGAGAGAGGGAGACGGAGAGAGAGGGAGACAGAGGGGGAGAGAGAGGGAGGGAGACAGAGGGTGGGAGACGGAGGGAGGGAGAGAGAAAGAGAGAGGGAGAGAGACAGAGAGAGAGGGAGACAGAGCAAAAGAGCGAAAGAGACAAACAGAGGGAGGGAGACAGAGGGAGGGAGACAGAGAGAGAGAGGCAGAGAGAGGGAGACAGAGAGAGAGGGAGACGGAGAGAGAGGGAGACAGAAGGGGAGAGAGAGGGAGGGAGACAGAGGGTAGGAGACAGAGGGAGGGAGAGAGAAAGAGAGAGGGAGAGAGACAGAGAGAGAGAGGGAGACAGAGGGAGGGAGGACAGAGGGGGAGACAGAGGGAGGGAGGGAGACAGAGAGAGGGAAGGAGACAGAGAGAGGGAGGGGGAGAGAGAGGAAGGGAGAGGGTGACAGAGGGAGGGAGAGAGAGAGGGAGACAAGAGTCAGACAGAGGGAGACAGACAGAAGGAGACAGGCAGAGGGAGGAAGAGAGAGGGAGGGAGACAGACAGAGGGAGACAGAGGGAGAGAGACAGAGGGAGGGAGACAGAGAGAGGGAGACAGAGGGAGAGAGACAGAGGGCGGGAGACAAAGGGAGGGACAGAGAGAGACAGAGAGAGGGAGACAGAGGGAGGGAGACACAGAGAGAGGGATACAGAGAGGGGGGAGGACAGAGGGAGGGAGGGAAACAGACGGAGAGAGGGACACAGAGGGAGGGAGGCAGACCAAGAGAGGGAGGGAGACAGAGAGAGGGAGGGAGGGAGGGAGATGGAGGAAGAGGGTGACGGAGGGAGGGAGACAGAGAGAGAGAGGGAGGGAGGGAGGGAGACGGAGAGAGAGAGGAAGTGAGACAGTCAGAGTGAATGAGACAGAGGGAGAGAGAGAGAGAGAGATGTGTGTATGCCGGGTTTGGTGGCTCAGTGGACGAAGGCGTCCGCTGTAGGGACCTGTGTTCAACCTCATGGTCACAGTTTGTTTTGTTGCTCTAGTCCCACCCCCTCCCCCACTGACCCCGCCCCCACTGGTGCGGCCCTCGGCAACAAACCACACTGTAAATTTGGCCCCCGAGAGAAAGTTTGTGAGTACCCATGGTCTACAGTATCAAGTAGGCAGGTATTGAGGTACTGGGTTTTTAAGAACCGGCACAGAACCGGTAACCCAGCGGTGTCAGGGTACACCCAGAGACCTCGGGTTCTTCCTAATCCAGACCACAGAAACTCAGAGTCTTCTAGGTGAAGTCAAAGATTAGTTTATTGGCTGCAACCAAGGTAACAAGTGTCCTAGAAGTATAACAGGGGGAAGTATAGTCTCAGGAGACTGCTCGCATTTACAAAGTCAGGCTTCTCTCTTTATACGGAATATTCAGCTTCAGGCAAACATTCTTCGAATTCGTAGTATGTCATTTACAGTTATTGGTTTACAAAAGAAAAGCAGAGTCATGATGACATGTACATATTTCACGTCGTGCTGCCTACAACAAATCACTTGGCAAGGCCCAACATTTCATCAGATATCAGTGGACCCCCAATAAAAACAGGCACCTCCCCATCATAAAGTAAGTGAAGCAAAAGAGTAGAGACAGATGTGAGCAAGATACGGCAGGTGTGCGCGCTGAAATGGTTTTATGGCTTGTTGAGCCTAGATGCTATCTTGCTCGGCCACTGGGAGGGGAACTGACCTAACGAGTTCGGCCTGGGGCAATGGTTCCAACTTGCACAGGTCATGGAAAAGTCGATTAAGGAGTATGTGTCCTTGTGGAATTGAATTCAACTGGATTAAGGCCTATGTAAAGGGCAACACATAAATGGGAGCCAAGGGTTCAGAACGCAAATGACGATTTCGAGATGAAATCGTCACTCGAATATGCTGAAAATACCTGTACAGGACGTACTCGTCATTCTCGGTCTTTTGGCACTAAATTCGTCTATTTACGATGAAGTTTTATTCTCGAGTGCAGACACATTACACGAGTCCAGAATTTTCAGTACTACAATCCCTCCTTTTGCCCTTACATAGGCAATTAATCTATCCTCATGTTAGTCTGAGTCCAGATCTATATCCCTAAAGTCATTTAGATGTTGCTGTAACATCATTCTAGTACTTAGTTCATCTCTTGACACAGGTTTCCTTACACATGATGTAACACAGAGGCCACATATTGCAGGAGCACACTGTATGCATAGACAGAACAGGAAAAGAATGGCTAAGACCATCCTAATGACCATTAGAATTTTCCATCCCCAGGCGGATATCAGTTCCCAGAACCATCCCATCAATGACCAATCTCCTTTATCCACACGAATAGATTCGGAACTCTTATGTAGTTTGGAGATGGCCTGGTACACTGTTGGAGCATTATCTGGGATAAAAATGCAACAACTCGATTGGATCAATCTGCATACTCCACCTCGGTCTGCAAGGATGACATCTAAGGCGACCCTGTTCTGAAGGGTCATAAGACGATCCGACTGGAGCTCAGCAGTCAAGTTACTAAGGGCACCAGCAGTTTCAGTCACGGTGGACTCAACTACCCTTGTCAATTGTCTTATGTTTCTGCTGTTAGCCATGGATCCCCAGAACGGCAGAAAACCCTTTGCAAAGTCCCCAAATTCTTGACCTGCAGTGTCTTCTTCACTCAACACACCTCTAGCTATCCTTGTCCGGTGGTAGTCTGCCGCTGCTGTGTAGGTGGGAGGCAACAGGAAGGAAACAAAACATGAGCCCGAAAAGTCAGGGGGCAACCATGTATAGGCTCTATCATGGCAGATGAAATAAGTACCCTTAGCTGCTAAAAACGCTGGGGAAGTCTGAGATCCAAAGACATATGTTTCTGTACAGACACTCTTCCCTAACTGAGCTCTGGGATTCCTGCCAATACCTTGCAGACACAGGTGACCCTGATGGGGTACGATCCATATTGGTGATGATCCTTTAGCTTGCTGTCTCTCACTGAGAGTGGCTTCATATCCGGTCACATTCCAATTTACATATGCAAGTATCTCATCATCAGGAGTACAGTAATGTGGAGAAGCGTGGCTCAGTGGTTAGAGGCGGCAGACCCGGAAGCTGAGATCAGCCATGGACCAGGGTTCGATTCCCCGCCTCGGCGGGTCTCGGGCTCAAAAATTCCACGGACTCGACAATTCTCGCTCCGGTGCCTACTCGACTCACGGGGTCACACTCTGCGACTCTGGGCAATAGCTTGCTTAATCTCCACTATGGCCCCTCGCGGCGGGATGCCTGGCTTTCACCTTGTAAATACCCTGCCGGGGTATCTCACAGGGGAATACCAGGACGGGTTCCCTAAGCAAGCGCCTTGAGACCCCTGGGTGATTCGTGCGCTATATAAAATCGTAATACATTTACATTTACATACATTCATAAGAAATTACTTCCTTAATCATGTCAACTATGCCTTTTACTAGGGCGCTAGTCTTGAGGTTGTCTTTTACAGAACGTAGGGGTTGGATTTCACGTGCATATATGAACATCGTTCTGTACGCCCATACAGAACCATTGTGACTAAATGGCAGGACCAGATAAGGGATACCCTTATCCGCTGTGTGAGGCATAAGACCGCACACCCAACAGTTAGTTGTGTTCATTACTAGCTGGTGCTGGTGCAATAGCTGAATGAAGGAGTTATTAATGAACTCTAATCTTCTATTGTATTCATGGCCAGGAAGGGTGTGGAAAGAATGAGAGGAAACAGTAGTAGGAGGTATGGGTGATGCAGTGGGTGCAAATGTTACACGGAAAGAGAATAAAACATAACTTATCAAAAATATCATCATACTGAATAACATACAAATGCACATTATGAAAAAACTTTTCTTTGTCATCGTGTTACACAGTCTCTGCTTAAAGTTCATTTGTTTGGCAGGTCTCTCCACATCGGGAAACTCCATCCTCTCTAAAGTGCTGCCCGCGGTGGGAGGTTGCCTCTGCTAAGGGATGCTTCCGTCAGTCTAGGGCAACTCCCTTGGACCAACCAAAACTACCGACCTAACGTCGTCAGCTGCACCCCAAAGACTTTAATCAACCGCGGCCCTAGCAGCGGAACCCGGATGGCGGTTCGAAAAACAAAAATAAGCAAGTTACCTAGATGGGAGATCTGCACTTTCAAAAATAGTACTTGGGGGGAAAAGAAGATATCGTTTTTTATTTGTCCATGGATCTTAGTCTCAAATTGCAAAAGGAATGACTTTATTAGTTCGTTTTTCTCGGTCTCAAATTATACCGTCGTTTCCCAGGTATTGTCTGATCAGGGAACAAAAGGTCAGGCTCTGTAATGTTCACTCGCTTGGATGGTGGCACAGCCTTGTGCAAAATGTTTTCGTTTTCTTGTTCAGAGTCAGTTCCTTTTACATGTGAATCATTAAAAGGGACAGTATTTGGCACGGCATCAGGTTCTTTACTCTGGTCATAGGGCAGAGGTAAGGGTACCCTTTTACAGTGGACCCCGTGGATCCAGGCCTTCTTCCCTTCCACTCGAGCTGCCGATCTGGTAGAGAGAAGGACGAGGTATGGTCCCATCCACCTGGGCTGGTCGTTTTTAGTCCTTTGGAAATTCCGCACCAGCACCCAGGTTCCAGGGTTTATGGGGTGTCCTGGAGTATCAGAAGCTGGAGGCAGGGAGTCATGTACCTGTTGATGCAAAACACGTAATTTAGCCGTCAATTCATACAGGTAATCAAGCAAAATAGGGTGTTCTAGCTCGCTGAACTTCGTGGGCCTAGGCACTCCCCATATGTTGGCTGGCCGGCCAAAGACAATCTCATAGGGGCTGAGTTTCACTCGCGAATGCACAGTCATTCTGGTGGATAGGAGTGCTAAGGGTAGAGCGTCAGGCCATTTAAGACCTGTGCTCGCTTGGATTTTGGCCAATTTAAGTTTAAGCGTGCCATTGTAACATTCTACTAATCCAGCTGATTGGGGGTGATTTGCAGCGTGGAACTTTTGCCTAATGCCTAGCCCTTCACACACTCTCTTCATTACACGACCCACAAATTCACTTCCGTTATCAGACCAGACCATTCTAGGCATTCCAAACCTGGGGAAGTACTCTTTCACAAGGGCTTTCGCTGTGGACAAGGCAGTATTGTCTTTTAGGGGATAGGCTTCTATCCATCTTGAGAAAGCACAAACAACAACGAGCACGTATTTTAAGTTGTTGCACCTCTCCATGTGTATGAAATCTAGCTGCAAAACCTCGAACGGATACGTAGGAGGTGCAAAATGACCAGCTGGAGTTGGGGTTCCCCTACCAGGATTGTGCTTCAGACATACCATGCAATTCTTGACGACATTCTCTGCACACTTGGGAATCCCTGAATTCTTCCACACTGGGGCCAATAACTCGCAAATCCCTTTCACGCTGATATGAGCCATTCCATGAGCCATTGTAACTACTGCAAGCACATATGCATCGGGTAACAACCATCTCTGACGCTCTGTCAATTCAATCCAACAACCATTTGCATCCATTCTACCTGTACTCTCTCTCCACGTGCTCAACTCTTTCTCTGTGGCCTCAGCTTGGATGGACTTCACACTCTCTATCGTGTCCTCACATATTCCAACATCACCAGTCCATCTTTCAGGGCTTGCAACATACATTCGGCTCATCACATTCTTTGCTGTCTCTTTCGCGATTTCATCAGCGAATGCATTTCCACGACCAATATCATCAGTCACTTTCTTGTGAGCACTGCATTTCACAATCGCCATTTGCAAGGGCAAGGTCAGTGATTCAAGAAGCTCATTTACCAACTGACCATGCTGAATCTTAGCTCCATGCGAAGTCAGGAACCCACGTTCTCTCCACAATCGTCCAAAACTGTGAGCCACTCCAAACGCATACTGACTATCAGTGTAGATAGTCAGTTTCATTCCTTTAGACAATACACTTGCTCTCGTGAGTGCAACTAATTCTGCAGCTTGGGCTGAACCATGTGGCACTCGTGCAATTTCAACAACTGTTTGCAAAGTCGTGACAGCATATGCTGCAGTCACGTTACCATTTGGGAGCTTGAAGCATGAACCATCCACCCATAATGTACCATCACATTCAGCAAGAGGAGTGTCAAATAAATCTACTCTCCCTTTTGTTTCTTCCTCTGTTGCGAGAAAACAATAGTGTTGTTCTAAAGCATCTGATTCCTCTGCAATTGGCAACAACGTAGCTAGATTCAAGGTACTGCACCTTTTTATGTGTACATGGCTCGCTAGCAGTGTCAATTCGTAACTGGACAATCGAGCACTAGTTAAGTGCTGTGTCTTTGTTCTATTTAACAATGTGTCTACTGCATGTGGGACCATCACGATTAGTGTATTATTCATTACTAGACCAGCAGACTGTCGAATAGAAACAGCTGCTGCTGCTGTGGCTCTTAAACAACTTGGCAATGCTTTTGCTACCAGATCCAAAGTTGACGAAAAATAGGCGCATGGGCGCTGCCTACCTCCAAATAACTGAGTCAACACAGACAATGCACAGCCCTCCTTCTCGTGGACATACAATGTGAAAGGCTTACTGTAATTGGGGGTACCTAACACAGGAGCCGAACATAATGCTGTGCGTAATTCGAGAAAACTTTTCTGACACTCTTCAGACCAAGGAATGGGATCGGGTGTACCTTTACACGTTAATGCCACCAAGGGTTTGGCCAATAACGAAAAATTTGGAATCCACTGTCTACAGTACGATGTAATGCCCAAGAAAGCACGCACTTCTCTCTGTGTTCTTGGCACATTCAATTTCGCTATTGCCTGAATTCTTTCTGGTGTCAGTTTCCTTCCCTCCTTCGATAAGAGGTGACCTAAGTAGGTCACTTCTTGTCGGCAATATTGCAGCTTGGAAAGTGACACCTTGTGATGCAGATCACACAGATGACGCAATAATGTGAACGTGGCCGTTTTACAAATTTTCTTAGTATCTGCAGCAATGAGCAAATCATCCACATATTGTACAAGAGTAGCACCTTTAGGTAAAACAATCGTGTCAAGCTGTGTTTTTAGAGCTTGACTGTATATTGATGGACTTTCACAGTAGCCCTGAGGAGCGCGTTTAAAGCGGAAGCTTCGACCTCCTAAACTGAAGGAAAAAATATCCCTGCTCTCCTCAGCAATTGGGATACTGAAGAAAGCATTCTTCAGGTCAATCACCGAAAACCAAGAGGCAGAGGCTGGAATCATAGTTAATAATGTGGTAATGTCGGGGACAACTGGAAATTGTGGCACAACAATTTTATTCACTTCTCTAAGGTCAATCACGAATCTGTACACAGGTGGCTTAGAAGGGTCAGTTCGTTTTAAAACAGGCAGAACAGGACTATTGCAAACATTTCCGCGTGTTTCTTCAATCACATCCTTTTCAATTAATTCGTAAACGATCGCTAGCAAAGCTTTTTCACCCTCACTCGAGATTTTGTATTGGGGAATTCGTGGCATTTTAACGTTGGCTTTCAATGTTACAACATGTGGTGGAATTTCTAAAAGACCCACATCATTAGGACCAGTGGCCCAAAGAATATCTGGGAGAAACGATAATTCTGCAGGAATTTTATCCCTCGACAAATACATGGGAGAAACCACTTTCTTACCTAAAGTAAGTTGTACTCCTGAAGGAGAACAGTACAAAGTTGCATACAATCTTTTTAACAAATCCAATCCTAGCAAGTTTTCACCACAACCTGTTGTCAGAATGAGGGGTGCTTCGAATTCACAAGGACCAACAGAAAGAGACAAAGGGTCAGAAATCGGATTCCTAACTGGGGCGCCAGAAAAACCTACAGAAACTTTCATTTCGCCAGACAAAGGTGCGCCAGGGAGTTTGGAGTGCATAATAGAACTCTTTGTAGCACCAGTATCCAACAGAAAAGGTTCTGACACACCTGATGTAATCACCTCAACGTATGGTCCACTCTGATCCACTGGAACTGAAACAACTCCCTCTCTTTGTCTATGGCTGTCCTAGCAATCATTATTCTCCAAATACTCATCTTCTGTATAGTAATCATCAACATAGTATTGTACTGTCCTGTCAGATACGTTATTTTGCTGTTCAAATCTGTTCATAGAGTTTTGTGGTGGAAGGGAACGTGCGTTCTGAGGGGCGTTTCCACGCCCTCTACCTCTAGGTACTTGCTGACTGCCACGACCTCTAACACCAGAAACTCCATTTGCACGTTGTAATAGAATAGGACAATTATACTTGAAATGACCTTCTTGTCTGCAATATGAACATTGGTTGGGGCCTACAGGTACACGGGGTTGAGTATACTCGACTCTTTGCGAGTTCCTCTGATATTGTTGAGGCTGCTGGAAATTATTCTGGTAGTGATTCTGGCTACCATTATTCTGATTACCACCACCACGTGGCGGATAGGCTTGCTGTAGCAGAACCTTCGTTTTTAGTTCTTTAGTTTTCTTTTCTACTCTATCTTTCTCGTCTTTGTCTCGATTTTCGTAATACTGTGCTGTAGCTAATATCTGTGCTGAAGACGAGACTGCCCAAGAACTTTCCGAGTCCTTTAACTTTTTGCACAACTCAGGAAGCAAATTGTGCACGAATTTATCGACGAATAGTCTCTGACCACCTTCTGTGCTCATATCTTGACCACTGTGGTCGACAAAAGTTTCTTCAAATCTGGTGAAGAAATCAGACACCGTCTCATCTTTCTTCTGTTTACATGCAGATAGTTTATCCCAATTCACGCGTATTTCAGGCATTATCTTTTTCATATAATCAATTATTTTACCAGGCAGTTCTGCTATCAAAGGTTCAGGCTTAGCGCCACCTACTTGTAGGGCATCTGTCGCAGTAATGTTAGCCCATGAGTCACCTAATTCCTGATCATGATCCTTGTGACGAATTTTACCCCATAAAGGCTGTGGAACAACATTCCCAAATAGCATATCGATATCGGCTAAATTCATTATACATGACCCAGCAGTTTGTGACAACTCTTTGTAATACCCTGCAGGATTTTTACGCGGATCAGGTAATGTCTGTTTAAGGGCTAAAACTTCAGCTCGCTTCCATGGGACATGTACCCATACACGCTGAAAGTGTGGCAGAATAGGTGGGACAGCAGTCGTGTCACCCTCTCTCCATTGTGAGGGAACTTCTCTCATAGGGTATTGTCGCGCCTTTTTCCTACTAGATGTACTAGATTCAGATGGTGACCCAGAACTGCTTCCCTTACTCCGATATGATAACAACATTTCAACTGCTTTCTCCACATCTGGACCTACAATCATACCCTCTCCAAACTTAAACCGTACACGACACATCTCTTGCGGGATGCATTCCAGATCATTGTCTTCTAAATCTTCGCAAAGAAAAACACACATCTGTTCGAAAACATATCTCTGTGTCGCTGCTTCCCATTGATGAAAAACTTCCATGACAGACTGTACATCATATTTTACAGTGTCCAAGACCCATTTCCGTGCTAAACTATTCAGTGAGTCTCTCTCTTGATAGTCAGGCAGTCGACTTCGCAACTGTCTTCTTCCTATGTTAGGGGTCGTAGGAGGCAACCCGAAAAGAGGTAAAAGAAGGTTAGTAACAGTGCTGGCCATTTTCTGCCGAATTGAAGGTGAAACTGAAGGAAGAACGGATGGAGAAACGGGGTGAGATAGGGCAGGGATAGCAGAAGAGGTATCAGTGAAAATAGAAGGAACACTAGGCAAAATCGTAGAGGGAGCATTAGGAGAAGTAGAAGGTACATTAGGCGAAATCGTAGAAAACACAGGTGAAACAAGTGTGGTTGGTGGGCCTGGAGCAGGCTGCACCATAGAGACAGGAGTCAGCTGGAGAGCAGCTGGGGGTTGCTGTGGAAGAACAGGAGGCGTAGTTTGCGCAACTAAAGGTTGCGGGGGTGCCGTGGCATTTTGCGCATAGGGGGGTGGCGAATTTAGTAAATGCGACATTAATGGGTCTTTTTCACGTTCTTTTGCTGCTTCTTGCTGAAGAGCCGGCAAGACTGGATAACATTTATCTATTGCCATTTTACGTTGCCTGTGCAACTGCTCACTCGTCTGCTCTTCTTCATTATCTTTAAACTGCATAGCAGCTTGCATTACTGAGAGTCCCTCTTCTCTCTTATTTTTCTTAGCTAATTTGATTTCTTTTTGTTTGGCTTCTTTACGCCATAAGCGGAAAGAGTCAAACATCGCCGGCCGGGCTTTCTTTTTAAAGAGTTTAACTTCAAGGTTATCTAGGATTTCGGAATCAAAACTACCATATTGGGGCCATTTTAAAACACCATCTTTCCTGGTGTATTTAATCCATACTTCGTTGTAGGTGATGGGGCCTACCCCATGTTTCACATATAGCTCGTAAGTTGGAGTTCCAACTGGAGGAACCGGACATGAGTCCTCCAATCGGGAGTCCCTATTATTATAACCAAGACAAAACAAATTTCCAAGTCTAAGACTAGGCATCTTCGCTCTCTAGTCTAGTTCCAAACTTCAAAGGATTATCGATTACGATATTTCTCGTGAATACACGAGTCCTTCGGTTTTGGTGCTTGCAAGTACCAACACAAAACTTTTTATCCCAAGGATACCAAAACTAAGATCAACTAAGGACTGGGAGACGCTCCACTTATACTTAACTGAAATATCGATGACGTCACCAGAAGACTCGTCTTAGTGTTTTGCTCTACCAAACTTCAAGGGTCCAAATCAGGGCGATAGCCAGGGCAGCAGTCCTTGGAGCCGTCGGGAAGCGGGGAACCTCGCAGCAAAGACCTTCGGACCACGTCGACATGCAGGGGTCGATGAGGTGGTTGGCCGTCCTCTGGAATTTTCACACGAAGCTCCTCACGATCCTCTGGCTGACTGGTACCACTGGAATCGCCCCAAACGTTGGGCGCCAGCTGAGGTACTGGGTTTTTAAGAACCGGCACAGAACCGGTAACCCAGCGGTGTCAGGGTACACCCAGAGACCTCGGGTTCTTCCTGATCCAGACCACAGAAACTCAGAGTCTTCCAGGTGAAGTCAAAGATTAGTTTATTGGCTGCAACCAAGGTAACAAGTGTCCTAGAAGTACAACACGGGGAAGTATATTATCAGGAGACTGCTCGCATTTACAAAGTCAGGCTTCTCTCTTTATACAGAATATTCAGCTTCAGGCAAACATTCTTCGAATTCGTAGTATGTCATTTACAGTTATTGGTTTACAAAAGAAAAGCAGAGTCATGATGACATGTACATATTTCACGTCGTGCTGCCTACAACAAATCACTTGGCAAGGCCCAACATTTCATCAGATATCAGTGGACCCCCAATAAAAACAGGCACCTCCCCATCATAAAGTAAGTGAAGCAAAAGAGTAGAGACAGATGTGAGCAAGATATGGCAGGTGTGCGAGCTGAAATGGTTTTATGGCTTGTTGAGCCTAGATGCTATCTTGCTCGGCCACTGGGAGGGGAACTGACCTAACGAGTTCGGCCTGGGGCAATGGTTCCAACTTGCACAGGTCATGGAAAAGTCGATTAAGGAGTATGTGTCCTTGTGGAATTGAATTCAACTGGATTAAGGCCTATGTAAAGGGCAACACATAAATGGGAGCCAAGGGTTCAGAACGCAAATGACGATTTCGAGGTGAAATCGTCACTCAAATATGCTGAAAATACCTGTACAGGACGTACTCGTCATTCTCGGTCTTTTGGCACTAAATTCGTCTATTTACGATGAAGTTTTATTCTCGAGTGCAGACACATTACACGAGTCCAGAATTTTCATGAAGCGTTGGGACAGGGAGACATACATGAATCTTGGTATTTACCATACAGATTTAGATGCAGGAATGGGGACACTGATGTTTTTCTCAGCAGTTCAGACTGTGAGGGTTCTTTAAGTAGCTCTATAATTTGTCAGGATATTTTGCTTCACGGAGCCTGTAATGCTTCAGAGACAGAAAGAGGGAGAGGGAGGGAGGGAGGGAGAGGGTGACAGAGGGAGGGAGAGAGAGAGGGAGACAGAGAGACAGAGACAAGAGACAGAGGGAGGGAGACAGAGAGGGAGACAGAAGGAGAGAGAGAGACAGAGGGAGGGAGACAGAGGGAGGGAGACAGACAGAGGGAGGGAGACAGAGAGAGAGGGAGACAGAGGGAGGGAGGACAGAGGGAGGGAGACAGAGGGAAGGAGGGAGACAGAGAGAGGGAAGGAGACAGAGAGAGGGAGGGGGAGACAGAGAGGGGCAGAGGGAGGGAGGGAGAGGGTGACAGAGGGAGGGAGAGAGGGAGACAAGAGACAGGCCGGGAGACAGACAGAGGGAGGGAGACAGAGAGAGGGAATGAGATGGAGAGGGAGAGAGGGAGGGAGACAGACAGAGGGAGACAGAGGGAAAGAGACAGAGGGAGGGAGACAGAGGAAGACAGAGAGAGGGAGACAGAGAGAGACGGAGACAGAGAGACAGAGGGAGAGAGACAGAGGGAGAGAGACAAGAGGGAGGGAGACAAAGGGAGGGAGAGAGACAGAGAGAGGGATACAGAGGCAGTGAGACAGAGAGAGAGTGAGACAGAGAGGGAGGGAGAGAGGACAGAGGGAGGGAGGGAGACAGAGAGAGGGAGGGAGACAGAGGGAGAAAGAGAGAGGGAGGGAGGCAGATGGAGGGAGAGGGTGATAGAGAGAGGGAAGGAGGGAGATGGAGGGAGAGGGTGACAGAGGGAAGGATACAGAGGGAGGGAGACAGAGAGAGAGAGAGATATGTGTGTATGCCAGGTCTGGTGGCTCAGTGGACGAAGGCATCCGCTGTAGGGACCTGTGTTCAACCTCATGGTCACAGTTTATTTTGTTGCTCTAGACCCGTCCCCTCCCCCACTGACCTTGCCCCCACTGATGCGGCCCTCGGCAACAAACCACACTGTAAATTTGGCCCCAGAGAGAAAGTTTGTGAGTACTCATGGTCTACAGTATCATCAAGTATGAAGCGTTGGGACAGGGAGACATACATGAATCTTGGGTTTTACCATACAGATTGAGTTGCAGGAATGGGGACACTGATGTTTTTCTCAGCAGTTCAGACTGTGAGGGTTCTTTAAGTGGCTCTCTAATTTGTCAGGATATTTTGCTTCACAGAGCCTGTAATGCTTCGGTTGCAAATCTATTGTGTCACTTAAAAGGATCCCCAGCTGATGTGATTCATCCACCGTTCAAACTGCTCTAGAATGGGAGCTATTTAGTATTGAATGATCAAGGTTGTTGTGGGATGGTACCAGGCATTGCATATCTGTTCACAGTAAGTTCCAGGGTTGCTTGTATGCAAGTATTGTTTGCACTGACCCTCACAGTTAGGGAGGCAACGCTATGGCCTTCGCTTGATGTTTCCTTTATAAGGCTTGATTCTCTGAGCAGACTGAAAGCTAAGCTGTTACAGAAGGATGTGGCCTTTAACTCAGCCCAAGAGACTTTTGATCTCCAATTTGCAAGGTCTTCAACTGAGATACAGGGGCTAGTACGAACAAACTTCCCACTCCATTTCAGAGAAATGGTACATTATATCTTTAACATGTCTGATACGAGGGGATCGTACACCTATTTAAAAGCTTAGGTTCTGGACTATTGAGCACCTTTCAGATAATCTTTGGAGTTATTCCAACATTTATACACTCCGTATTGGGAAGCATTTTTGAAAGGCTTCCGCTGGTCCTGCTACTTGTATTGGGTATCCTGGTTTTAATTTTCCTGCTACGCAATAAACTGCCCAGTTCCACCAGAGAGGGAAAAAGCACTCCTTGTGCGATGTTGCTGTGAATTCATGATACTCCATCTGGGAGCATCTCGGCTTCGGGAGCTAAGCGAGCATTGGTTCCTATTGTTCAAATCAGTCTGGGTCGACTGTATCTTGCCTATGCTCCGCTGCCTATTCTGTGGATACGAATCCTTGTTGGACATATTCTAACACTTCCATTGGTTGTGCCACTGGACGTTGATGTACCACTGGACCCGTTAAAGGCCCATGTATTGGAGTGTCCTCAGGATATTCCCATGTTGATCACGGCATTCTTAGAGCCTCCACGGGATGCTTCAGCAACTGTCGGAACGGACACCAGTTTTAAATCAAGCACACAGGTATCGAGTGTTTCCTCAGTGGCTGCTATGGGGACCGAAGATGATCACCTTTGCTCCATTGGCCTGATACAAGAAGTGTTACGGGGACCGTCATCTGCGAATGCAAGCAACAGTAAAGTTGCGTCTCCCACACAAGACACATACATTTGGCTCTCCGTGTGAAGGGAACAATTCGGCTTTTTTTCAAAGCAAGCCAAATTGGATTTCAAAAACATTGTTTTTTTAATCTCCTGCTCTCACTGAGCACCATGGCTTTCGATACACTCAGTTGGCCTAAACAGTATATTGACTATTTAGAGGACTTATAAACTTTTACATTTACCATGCTTTTCAAATGTTTTTACACTTCTTTTTATAGCATTATTTTTATGCTTTTAGACAGGCATAATTTAGCATTAGTTAATATTATCGTCCTTCGGATGAGGAGTGGGTGTTATGAGCGCCAATCTACCCCAATATAGGCCGAGGTAGCTACACAACCTTTTACCTATATGCGTCCTAACTTGCTCTGCATAACGGTTCTGGCACGGACCTTTTACCTAGTAATGTGCTGAATAATTGTCAATCTTTTTTTTCCGATACCGGTCTCATTTATCACGCATTTATCACCCATGATTAGTATCATATCTTAATCCCCTACCCAGGACGTACACAGCAGGTTTACCATCTTCTGTATAATAATTCTGTACAAAAGTCATCGCTATCGTCATCCTTGGACGACAGGTCCACTATACATAATGGCGAGCCATTACTATCTAGATAGAACCCCTGGGGGTACCTTTTGGGTTTAAAAGAACCACATCTTCGCTGGGTTGCCAGAGGAGAACCTTTCATGCTGACATAAGATGCTGAGGTCCCGGCCTGCAGAAGCTCTAGCATGCAGTGGTCTGACATCCCTTGCAGGGTGTCCAACTCGAGACCAAGACGGGGTCCTTCGTTCTCTCCCATCAGGTAATGGAGCTGGCTCTTTCCTAGGGGATTCTTGGCTTCACACCCACATACATGCCAGGTACACGAAGGTACACTTAGGTAAGGTTTGCATCATAGGAGTACGCCTGATTACTGCCATGAATCGATATGCCTGCATATATTTAATGATTTATCACCATGGTAGAATTTTACCTTTTAGTTACACTGTTGTGCTTGTAATCTTATATATCTGTTTCTGTCTAATGATTGTCACAGCAAATGTTTTATACTAGAATCACGCTGGTTTAATAAATGATTATTGAAAACTTCCCCATTGTTTATTCTGTGTATATCTCTGAGACCGAGTGATAACGAGTGACTGATCGAAAAGTACTGCAACGTTTCCACGATCCCTGAAGGATCAAGGGTTGCCATGTTCGATAGTTGCCAGAAACTATTCGCTCCTTGGTAAGATTAGGAGGCTTATGGTGGCACTGTGAGCTAGCTGGACTAAAGGCTAACATACCTCTGGGGGTGTCTGGAATCAGTCTGGACACCAATCCCTTAGTGTATTATTATTATTATTATTATTATTATTATTGTTATTAAATTGAATTTGTAGGATGCCATGCTACCCCAAAGGGTTTCCTGGTGCCGTCCAAGTAGGTAAGAAAAGGCCATGATAAAAAAAAGGAATTAGAGGTTGAAAAACCAAGTCTTCAAACCTTTGGGGAATACACCGTACACGGTTTTCTCATGTAGGGAGACAGGTCAAGAATTCCACAGGGTAGGTTTTGTAGCCAGGACGCAACTTTGTTCAGAACTAACTGAAGAACAGAGGATTTATGTTGTCTAAATGCGCAGATCCTATGTATTATTAGGAAGTACACGACAACTCCTGTCTCCACATTACAGCAACACCGTCTTAGAAGCTGTTTGCAGTGAGTGAGTGTGACTCCACATACAGTTCAGCTACAGCAACAGTAGCAATACAAAGCAGCAGGCTATTTTTTATATTATTTATTGACATTTCAAACAAATAATGCCATTACAATCCAACAAGCCAGTTTGATATGCATCAATAAAGGAGCACATACATGCGGAGTCACTTCAGTACATAATGTTAAGGACAGATTACACCCTACCCATCTTCCACAAACCTCAGGCATGATATTAATGAAACAATAGAATGTACGCACAATTTATCAGTATTGACACAAAGGTAACAATGCTACACATATCCTTCCTTGAGAGGGCCATTACTACATTTGCACATCTAGCAAATGGCCAGAAACAACTTCTCCTATAGTCTAAGATTGGGAGTAGGTGTGAGGTGGGAATATATCACTAGTGGGATGTAGTCTGCGAGATCTCCACATCCACCACTTCAGTTGTTGGTTGTGAACCAGCGTTCCAAGTCAAGAACGGATCCCATATATTGCGGGGTCTAGAGGAGGGTGGCATCAATTCCCAAAATGTGTTCAGTTGTGCGTGCCCGTATGTGATGTCTCTAACCCAATCTTTAATGGAGGGCACTCGCCGTCTGCCCCAGTGGACAGCGACCTGTCGTTTTGCAAACAAAAGGAGAAGGGTATGCAGCTTACGCAGCTTAGGTGGAGTGTCATTTACATACCCCAATTGGCCATGTGTAGGGGACGGGTCCAGCGATACCCCCAATATGCTGTTCACCGACTCAAAGATCTGCATCCAGAAGTCAGCTATCCTGGGACAATAACATGCTATGTGAAGGAATGTAGCTGGGGCATAGCCACATCTCCAGCAGTCACCCTCGGCTTGAATGCCCATACGGTGGAGGCTCACTGGAGTTCTGTAGTAGATATGCAAATATTTGAAGTGGATCAGTCTTAGCTTATAATTCGGGGAGAGTTCCGAGAGCTGTCCACAACAATATTCCCATTGGGGTTCGGTCAGTGGAGTTTCTAGCTCATCGTTCCAATGCTTAAAAGAGTTTGGTGTTACTATCGGAGCTTTATCTTGCATGCAAGTGTTTAGGCGTGTAACAAGCTTATGAGGCGATAGGAATTTCAGCAGGTTTTCTAATGCAGGCAGGGTCGGCGGTGCCTTCGGGAACTCACAAAGCAGCAGGCCTAATTTTCCCAGCACTGTGAGACTTTGGTATGTCAAAGATAAAGCTGGGGTTTAATGTTCCTGCTGGAGAGAGGAAAAAAGTTTTGTCTACTGGCAGTTTAGACTCTCACCAAAAAGTAGCGTACAGGATTAATATTCCTGCTTGAAATAATATGGGTGAAAAAGGGAAATTAGGCGCACAGGAACATTGTAGCCATAGTAATTGCAATACCAACAGTCAAAGCAGTGCTACCAGAGTAGGGATGTCAACCCACATCCCTAAGTGAGCATCAAAAAGAACAAAAACTCTGAGCACATGCACTCTTCAATCCAAATGAGAGTACTCCAGTAGTCTTCAAGTCCATCAAATCTTCTCTTTAATAGCTAATTTCACACTAGCCTTGCACCACCCAACATGTGCTTCGTCTTCGGGTTTAGTCACCCTACGACTTCTTCAGGGCTGGTATATTAATTAATAGGGGTTGTCTAAAGTTATAACAAAAGGTAATACTTATTAGTGACACCGTACCCAGGTGCTCATTGGGAAAACCTAAAATCAGTGCTCCCCACACTGTAATTTTCCAGGAGAAAACCTCAAATTCAACGTTAAAGAACGATGTGCATATAACAGTCTATAAGTAGACAAAGTAAAGCAAACTTGAGTAACTGAACATTGAAAGGTTAACATCCAAAACAGAAGAAATACATGACCCAAAATGTTTTCAATTGCCACTGCCACCACAGAGAGTTGTGAGATATT
The DNA here is from genome assembly GCF_964261635.1 of Lissotriton helveticus. Taxonomy (NCBI): domain Eukaryota; kingdom Metazoa; phylum Chordata; class Amphibia; order Caudata; family Salamandridae; genus Lissotriton; species Lissotriton helveticus. The sequence goes on from NC_136061.1 coordinate 315,886,392, forward strand.
CCAAAGATCACGTATACTGGTATTATATGTCCCATGCAGTGTAGAAGCCTAAACAAAGCATGCTCCAAAGCACCCAATATCACCTAAAATTCATGAATATACCTGTAATATACTTTTTTATTCTAAAGAAAGCAACAAGGAACCATATCATAACATACCCTTGATATTAAAAATGACCTGCAATAACTATATCTTAAAAGAAATACACTTTATCAAAACCATGTACCTTCACGAGGTATATCACTGACTACAATGTGTCAAATCTTTATCATTTGTGATTAACATGTCATTAATAGTCATAGTTTCTGGGCGTCTAGATGTCCAAGGAAGAATGCTGCCTCCTATAATGTAAAATAACATACTGTTGAATGGCCATACAAATTCTATGTGAACACAATGCTAGGTAAGTGCAGGCCACAACTCTATGTTTCAATAGGGATGGCACTAAAGGAATATATCAAACTGAATAGGATTCCAAGGGGTCTAAGATCCCACGTCATACCAACATACGATGACTTGGAAGAGGACCTTTTACTAGTGTGGGAACAGGAATTAGCATCAAGTTCCATTAGACTTATGGAAATATTAATTGAAAACAGTGATAGAAAAGTATCTAGACTTCTCATTGAAATACAGAAATTCGAAGATGAAATACAGAACTTGAATCTAATGGATACCACCAATAAGAATTATGAGATTATGAACGCCATTCTGGATAAACATCAGAATGAGGTTAAACAAAGGAAGGCCCGGAAACTAAAAAGAGATTAAGTGGATTACTATACTGGGAGGGTATTCATCTTTGCCAGATGTTTCGATCACATAATTAAAGACAATGAGGATAGTGAAGTGATAATGAGATCCACTCTGAGCAACAGTTACACATCTCTCAGTACTAACTTGAGCAGTGATGGGGGTTCTGAACAGGGAGCAGGGACTTCTCATCAAATTTCTAGGAATACTACTTTTTTACAAGAAGTTCAGAGAATAAGAGGAGGGAACAGGGAACAGGGTCTGATATCAAACGAACAAAGAAAACAAGAGGGATAAGAGGGGAGGTCGAACAAAGAGATGATCGGAAAGACATGCATACAAGATCTTGGGACAAGAAGAAGTAGGCTCAGTGGGATCATGGGTTTCGAGCATTAATTTGTCAGATACACCCCTTTGCCTGAATAATTATTTCCCTATTACGAGGATTTGGCTTTTGTCCTAGTACGGTAGAAAACGTATGCTCCATGAAAATTTACTTATTTCAATTTGTTCATCATCTGAAATTGAAAACATTATTTGCCATGGACCCTAGTGGCAATAAAACGGAATGCATACCCAAGTCTGACTTCTTGTGTGACGAATTAACTATACAGAATTTACACGACACATTGATGTTACTATCTATTAATATTACAGACATGGAGGGTGATGTAACTGCTGCAGCAAGTGTTTTAGACTCTCTAAATGTACAAGCTGATATGAGCGTTGATAGTGGTTTGAAAAGCATATCTCAATGGACGCCACAATTGTTTAGTGGCAACACTATTGACATATTTTACAATCTAATGAGTAGAGATCTTGAGAAATGGGATACAGACAAACGGTGGCAACATAATAAGATTGTGGATAATTTAAGTAGAGGAGAACGGGATGCCCTCAAACAACTCCAACGAAATACTAATCTCATTATACAAGAAGCAGATAAAGGGGTTAATATCGTTATGAACCGCTCTGATTACAACAACGAAATAATGTCACTACTTAACAATACGCTAAGTTATGAGAGATTTCAGGGTAATCCTATATTTAAGCAGTGTAAAATGATTAATCTACAACTGAAAAGTTGGTATGATAAGTGTTTGTTGACTGTGGGTGAATTTTACTACCTACGTATTGATCGACCAAGAGACACTGTATACATTCCCTAAAATTCATAAAGATGCCGCCTTCCCACCTGGGACGCCAATTCTTTCAGGTATTGGGGGACCTACAGAAAGGATTACCTCTTATACAGCCGTATTTGCAAAAACTCACCTACAAGGGACACTAAACATGTTTTGAACATATTACAGGATGTACAGTGGAAGTCTGGAATGTGCTTAGTCACACTTGATGCAACATCTCTTTATACTAGCATATCACATGAGAAAGGTATATTAGCATTGAATCGCTTTCTAAACACTAGATCAGTGATTTACTATGCACATACAAAGATATTATTATCAATGACTAGTATTACTTTGGAAAATAATGTGTTCATGTTTGACCATTCCTATTACCGACAGCTGCAAGGGACTGCGATGGGCTTCAGATTGGTCCCTTCTTTATGGGGGTGTTTGAGGAGAGGCATATTTGGGGCTTATGAGGTTCAAAGTGGATTGATCATATTTTATACTGGGGGGCGGTACATCGATGATTCCCTGTTGATTTGGATAGGCAATGAGACGCAGCTGAATGATTTCGTTGTCTATCTTAATACCATTGATTCCAATATAAGATTCACTACCAAGTATAGCAAGGACTGTATTGAATTTCTGGACTTAGAACTCTATGTTAAGAATGACAAGCTACACAGTAGACTTTTTCGGAAACCTACCTTATGCAATGCAACCCTACACGCTTCTAGCTCTCACCCTAAAAGTCAGATTAGTGCAATTCCTTTCTGATAGATTTTGAGAGCGAGAAGGAATTTTAGCAAGGACCATGAATATCAACTATATATAAATGATATGGAGATGCGTTTCATAGAAAGAGGATACAGTGCACATGTGGTGAGAACAGCAAGGAGTAGAATGACCAGTATAGACAGACAACATGCATTGAAGAATGTTTTAAAGAGAGATGTGACTCCAAACGGGTACATCATATTACTGAATATAACCGAATGTCTACTAAATATCGTAAATGTCTGAATAAATATTGGCATCTGTTAAAGAGTGATAGAATGCTGGAAAAGTTTTTATCAGAACATCCATTGGTTACTTACCATAGAGGTCGGACCTTACAGACTTTACTATGTCCTAGTTACCGTAGGCAAGGAACACAAGATAACTGGCTCATGAAACACACATTGGCTGCTGCACGATGTGCAGTTGGGCTAAGGACAATACGAAAAGCTTTATAGACACAAGAATGAGGAATTATACCATACGCTACAACATCACATGTCACACTACGTTTGTAGTCTATGTTATAATATTTCAATGTGTACTCATGTATGTTGGGAGTACGATAAGGGCGCTCAAAGACAGAATATATGAGCATATGAGAACAGTGAAAATGTTGGACCACAAATACCCTGTAGCGGTCCATATAAGAGAGTGTAGAACTCAGGGTCCTTACAAAAGCTTTGAGTTTTTTGGTATAGATCATATACCACGAGACCCGAGGGGAGGCAATAGAGAATTAACGCTCAGAAGATGCTAGGCAAAAGGGATCCTATGCCTACAGACAGTTGAAACTGGACACAGATCAGGAACTTCACTATTTCTTATGAGACAGGTAAATTGGACAACAGAATTTGTTATTATGGCTACAGATAAGGGTGGTGACCTCAGAATTATAATAATAGAAGGTAGAGGATGATTCACTGACGAAATGCTAGAATAGAGATTTCTGCCACACTTACAATATGTGTTCTGAGATGTGAATGCTTTCTGTCATAAATAGTAATTTCAGTATAAGAACATATAAGAATTATACATGTACATATATATGTATCCTGAGAGTTGAATGTCTCTTCCCAAAACGGTGACTCCTGTTTAGGAACATATGTGATTTGTATAATGAACATTCTTTATATGTGTGACACTTATTGTCACCCTGTTGATTCTTTTCATATGATGATGAACATATGGACTGTATATTATACTACTTATTAATTGATACTGTACTCAATTGCCACTGCTCGCCCAGGAAGCTTCTTCATTATGACGCTTTACCTTTTAAAGCCAGGTCGGACTACTATAATAATGAATACTTCTCCTGTTAAATTTATATCATTATTCATACATGTTCAGGGAGGTTTTGTTCTTAATTGGGTTGTATTGAGTTTGGAACTAGAACCATTATCCCAGTACAAAGAAAATAAGGAATTATCTTTAATTACACAATCGGGGATTGCCTTTTGGAAACGGCGGGTCTGATTTAGATACCGTTCATGTCACGTGCACCATTACGTAATATTACAAGCTATTTTCGGATATGGCGCTTTGCTCCGATCGAAATAGAGTCTGCATGTTTTTTATGTATACACACAAGGGAATATCCTTCTCTACTTTTGACCAGTTGCATTTTGAATTAGGACCAGTTTTTTTTTTCAACATGATTGTATTAGTAATAATTTAATTTTATAAAAACTTTGTTTACCATTCAAAGATGGCGGTTCCCTTAAATTTCACGTTTATGGTGCCTATATTTACACGTTTCCTTCCGACATAGCGTCTGTCTTGGTTTTACTGACACGGAACGATACGCTGTGCTGAGGTATTGGAAACGCCGGCCCCCACTCGGGTAAGCTCTGAATATGCTTGGTTTTTGACTGTTGACTAAAGTAAAGGATGACATTTATCGAACTTGATAGTAGTACATTTTTTTTTTGCTGGGTAGTCTCAGCGGACATGTCACCAAGCCAGTTGCTACTTCTAAGTTACGTTTGTTAGAAGTACTTTTCCTGTAATCTCCATGTATTTTATTATACACTTATGTCTCCACAATAGAGACTTATAGTAGTTGTACAGAGAATATGTTCAACAGACAGTTGCGACCAGCTCCTTACCTAGCATTGTGTTGACATAGAATTTTTATGGCCGTTCTACAGTGTGTTATTTTACATCATAGGAGGCAGCATTCTTCCTTGGACATCTAGACGCCCAGAAACGATATCTATTAATGATATGTTGATCACAATTTATACGGATTAGGATTTGCCACATTGTAGTTGGTGATATACCTCGTGAAGGTAAGTGGTTTTGATAAAGTGTATTTCTTGTGAGATATAGTTATTACAGGTTGTTTTTAATATAGAGGGCATGTTATGATATTGTGCCTTGTTTGCTTTTTTTAGGACAAAGAAGAATATTACAGGTTTATTCATGAATTTTGGGTGATATTGGGAGCTTTGGAGCATGCTTTGTCTGGGCTTATACAATGCATGGCACATATAATAACAGTATACGTGATCTTTGAAATATCTCACAACTCTCAGTGGTGGCATTGGCAATTGAAAACATTTTGGGTCATGTATTTCTTCTGTTATAGATGGTGACCTTTCGATGTTCAGTTACTCACATTTGCTTTACTTTGTCTACTAATAGACTGCTATATGCACACTGCTCTTTAACGTTGAATTTGAGGTTTTCTCCTGGAAAATTACAGTGTGGGGAGCACTGATTTCACGTTTTCCCAATGAGCACCTGGGTACGGTGTCACAAATAAGTATTACTCAAGGGATGGCTAAATTGGTTAACTTTCCTCAGAGGCACAGACAACACAGCGCTTAGATACGCCCCATGGAAGAATCCCAACAGAGAGATGTGGTCAACGCTAGATAAGTTGCTTGACCCTTACGAACCCCCATGAATGGAAATAAAATAGAAAGACTCAACAAAGTACCGGAAGTAAAACAAAATAAGGTCTACCACAACAGCCAAATCATCACCTGCATGTTTTTATGTTTCATGTATAACTCGAACCAAGACAACATCGCAACAACTCGTGGTTTTTGTGTTATTTGTAAACGCAGAGAGGGGCAAGCGTTCTCTGATGACAAACGACAACCCTAATGCCCGATGTACACCCAGCAAAATGTTATTTTATGTTAAATGTGCTCTATATTGTATTGTACTGTAAAAAACCCCAATAAAAAAATTAAAAAATAAACCAAATAAGTATTACCGTTTGTGAAAACTTTAGACTACCCCTGTCAATTAATATTCCAGCCCTGAAGAAGTCGTAGGGTGACTAAACCCGAAGAGGAAACACGTGTTGGCTGGTGCAAAGCTGGTGTGAAATTAGCTATTAAAGAGAATATTTGCTGGACTTGAAGACTACTGGAGTACTCTCATTTGGATTAAAGAGTGCATGTGCTCAGAGTTGTTTAATATGCCTGCTGTAAAGAATGTGTACAAGCATTTCATATAACTGTATTTTATGCTGATAGTTCGGTGGGTTATTGCTTTTGTCACAGAGATCCTTTTATTATTTGTGGTGAAGCCGCAGCTTGTGCTGAGGTGAGGGTTGGGTAGGGTGCTGTGCATTTAGAAATTATAGGTTCAAAAGCACCTTCTGCTGAGTTCCTTAGAGCTTCTAGTTGCTCAAGTAGGAGTAATTTCTGATATTTGTCAGGTTTCAGGGACTTTATTGCATGCTTTTGCTCATGAGGAAGTTTCACTCTAAGTGTTACACATTTAGTCGTTGAATGTCACTCATAAGTGCACTGAAACCTTGAAAATGTAACAAATAAGCAATCAAATAAGCAATCTGAAACGTTGGCAGCTATGGATATGAGATTACACAACTAATGCTAATAATCTCTAAAAAACACTGCGCATTACAAAACGTAATACAGAATAGTGAGGGAGATCAATAACTCAGACTTTTTCTGCTCCACCTTTCTTTATGCAATGTACAGTGCATGTACCAAGGTTGGGATACTCCAGTTTATGTTTAAAAGCCCTCACACACACAGCTTTTTAGATTTTGCGCTTTCCTTGTGGAATCTATTGTTTTTAATATAAACTTAAAAGAGGTTTACATCCCACCCATCGCTTTCCTCGCTTTTCATTGGTTCCCGTGCGTGCCACATACTTTTTCTTGATTTTTATTGGCTGTAGCATATTTTCATGCATTTACCAATACTTGTTATTCACCTGCTTCTCTTACCAGTTCCCCATAGCCGAAATACTGTTAACATCCATTTTGGTGGAACTACTTTTTATAAAGTTTTGCCTCTTTGCCTTGCAGCTGATTTATAGCACAATGTACTTAGAGTTAAGTGATTTGCCCAGAATCACAGGATATTTTGCTTGTGATCCCAAGCTCTTGAGTCAGCACCTTTGGCCACTGCACCATATCCTTTCCACTACCATGTTACTTGTCAGGGAGCTCTTTCCTTCGTCCCGCTGTCGAGACTTAATGGGATAGAGAGAACATCACTAGCGAGGTTAAGCCCCGCCCCTCTTCTCCATTGGCTGGCCTCCTAAACTGTGGCCAGCCATTGGAGAAGGGGTCCTAGTGACATTCTTCTTTCTATCTAGGCCCCGTCCTTTTCAGACTTGCTGTTTCTTACATTCTTTGATGTTTTTAGGTCTCCGCCTACGAAAGACTGCGCACATGCGCAGTCGAGCTGCCGAAGACCTAAAAACATCAAAGGATGTAAACAACAGTCAAACAGTCAAAACACGCCCACAGTCTGAAAAGGATGGGGCTTACAGACAAAAGGCTGTGTGCAAACATCACGTGCAAAGTCGGGAACTCGCCTGTTGCAGCAGCGGGTCTTTAGCTGCAGGCCGGGGTTTGTGCCAAGGAGGGGGTCACTTCTCCAGCGCAGCGGTCTCCCGGTGTAGCCCGGATCTTACATGCGCTAGAAAACGTATGTTTTAAAGGTGACAAAATTGTTTTGATAATACAGGAAGCATGTTAACACAAGTTTAAAACTCCTACGTTCCATCTCTGTAATAAGTCCTGCTTTATATGTAAACAGCAGTGAAATCAAAGCCTTTTAATTTTAGGGGCTTCCTTTCTCTCTGTGACTTGTCTCTGGTGTTTATCTTGTCCAAAAGTCATTACTGAAGGAACAATCTGCAAATTTGGTTGAGAGGTGTTAGTAAAATCTACCCATTTCTTTAAAGGGCGCTCTTTTTATCCCCAGTGTAAAGGGGATACTAGGGTGTGTGGTGTGTATGTTTTAAAAGCCGGAATCTCGGCACAGGTCTGTTTATCCGAGCTCGCAGCGGTGCTGCTAATCAATCCTCTGTTTACATTCCACCCAGGACAGCAACGGTGGTTTACACATGGGATTAACAAGGGCCTCCACTGGATAATCAGATAAATGCAGGTAAATTTCATGCTACACGTTCTGCCCAAAGTGTAATTAGATCTCTTTGCTGATCATGGTAGATTTTGCTAATAAAATGCGTGTTTTTTATTTAATATACTGCAATTGTTTTATTTTGGTGAGGTTCTCCCCATGGTACGTAACCACTTTGAGTTGGGGAGCTGGGGGTTCTCTTAGGCAAAGAATGCTTTGAAGGTAGTGGATCTGGTTCACACTCTCCCCAGGCTCGGACCGTAGATCTGTGTTGAACTTCAGCGGTGCTTGGAGAGCCCTCCGCGGGGTGATGGACGAGGTGGGGTCACGAAGAGGAAGAGCGAGACGCCCGAGCCCCATCCCTCTAAGCTGCAGCGCGGCCAGCCGAGCTCGGGCCCCCGAGAGGGTTATGTGCCGCCCCCGAAGAAGCGGCACACAGGGGTGAGCAAGGTGCGGCCCTACTACTTCGAGACCTACTGCAAGGGCAGATGGGTGGGCGAGACCCTGCTGCAGGTCTTCAGCTCCGAGTTCAGAGCTGAGCCCATCAAGTACTATTTGGCGGCAGCGGAGGCAAGGCGGCTGCGGCTCAACGAGGAACCTGTGCGAGACCTCAACATCGTGCTCAAGGTGAGCGGCTGCTGCTCTTGAGAGGTTTGTGGTAATGTCACATTTTCTTTTATGTTAGGGTTGATCAGTTTTTTTTCTTCAGCCCCAGCTGCCCAAATATCTAAAATGACATAGTGTCCTTACCACTGCACTATCTAAGAGTAGAGGCGGGTGAGCCAACAAGTTAAAGAGGGCGAACCAAGGTTTTGGCTGGGGTCTCAGAGCTCATGCATGAGCCGAGCCCGGTAAATAGTTGCCATCTAAATCTTACATCGTTGTATGGAAATTCGATAGTCTCTATAAAATCAAATAAAAAATCTTTAAAGTGCAGAAGCGTTTTATCTGAATACATTAGATTATTTTTGTACATGGCACACATATCGGAAAGTGTTGTCATATATGATTTTGTAAGTACATACAATCCTTGGTGTTATTGTAGTTCAATTAAGACCAAATATCCCACTGTTTACATGTAACTTGCGTGATATCAAAGTTCAGATTAGCAGCAAACATTTAGCCAGTACAAAGTTTAGTATTCGTGCCTTGCAGAACTTTGTGTACATTACCATCCTTAAACATGGTACAACTTCTAACTCTTTGCCCTAACCACCCCAACTCCCGCCTACTGGCAGCTATCAACATTCAGAGTCGAGACGCAGGTGGAATTAGTTGCATGGATAGTACTCTCCTAATGGATTCTAGCATGGACAGTAAGCTCAGTATAGTATGTTGGGGTATCTGGGGCATTAACAATGTATAAGGATATACATATGCCCTATCATATATTTTAAAGAAGAAAAAGGAGGCTTTGTAAAAAAAATGTTTGTCCAGGATCTCACACTTTAGTCAAATGGGAAAACCAGGAGCAAGCTCAAGTTTTCAGGCTTCACATACAATTCTTGGTGCATGGGTAGCAGACAGAAGCCATATTAAAGCTTGTCTCTGGGAGGGTGTGTGTGTGTGTGTGTGTGTGAGTCTCTCTATCTGTATGTGTCTTACTATGGCTCTGTGTGTGTGTGTGTGGCTCTGTGTGTGTCTGACTATGGCTCTGTGTGTATGTGTGGCTCTGTGTGTGTATGTGTGGCTCTGTGTGTGTATGTGTGGCTCTGTGTGTGTGTGGCTCTGTGTGTGGGTGTGGCTCTGTGTGTGTGTGTGTGTGGCTCTGTGTGTGAGTGGTTGTGTGTGTGGCTGTGTGTGTGTGTGGCTGTGTGTATGTGTGGCTGTGTGTGTGTGTGTGGCTCTGTGTGTGTGTAGCTCTGTCTGTGTGTGGCTCTGTCTGTGTGTGTGTGGCTCTGTGTGTGTGTGGCTCTCTGTGTGTGTGTGTGTGGCTCTGTGTGTGTGTAGGGGGGGTCTGTGTGTGTGGGGGGGTCTGTGTGTGGCATTTTGACAATGCCATTTATTTATCTGTTTTCAAAACCAACACATAAATAAAAATGTTGTCATTTACAATGCCAATAGCTCTAACTTTTGCAAAGGCGAGACCGTTGCATTGTAAATGCTTGTTATGTATCACACAGGCGACACCAATGCATTACCAATGCTTGTTAAACTATGTTATGGATTAAGATGCCTGCTGCACATAATGCAGATATGAGGTACTTGAATGTTTTTAAATATTCCAAGAATACATGCTCAGAGCTGCTTTATAAACCACCTTGTTTTCTAACAAACTTCTTTATTAAATGTAGCTTTTTTTAAAAATAAAAATATCCGGGGAGAACCTCCTTCTGTGAGTCTAGCTCGGTAGCCTAGCTAGCTTGCTGCGTAAAACTCATCATCACCAACGTTTACGCCGCATCACTTTGAAATTCCACCAGCCGTCGCTAGCTAACGCCACAAGTCATCCCTTCGAGGGCCCTAAAACGCTGAACACACCAGGCACCTGCTCAAAACCAAAAACATATTACATTGGGATGCGCACCAAAGTAAAGGAATAGATGTGCCCAAATAACGCATGGAAAACTGGGAGAGATAGACACGCTTTAATAATTTTGGTGTACGCTCAAAATTACGCGCACTTGAAGTCTATTGTCAAGGAATTAGCAATATGCCAATTCAGACATGCCAACCCTCCCGATTCAGGCGTGAGACTACCGATTTGAAGGCTAGTCTCCTTCCTCCCGATCCCTACAAGCAAAAAAAACCGATTCTTCGGGGGTTTCAGCTGACAGGGCTTGGTATTGTGTAAAGTGCAAATTCTTCCAGCAAAGAGTGGCGATGCAGGGACTCTCGAAAGGGTGAAAAACCAACAAAGCGTCATTAACAAGGGAATCGTCTTTTAAAGACCTGCGAATTACTGGGGGGGGAAGCTGTTTCAGCCCGGGCTGCCACAGGGGGGTGCGGGGGTGCATGCACTGCCAACAACCTGCAAGGCCAGTGCCCAAAACTTGCAACACCCTCTCTGCCTGCCATTATGCTCCATGCTTCTAAAAGGTAAGAAAAAAACGTGCATTTGCGTTTCAAATTTCAGATCCTACAGCAGCACACTTTCAAAGCCCATACATGCCAGTAACCCGATTCAAAGCCCCATTCTCCCGATTTTTTTGTTTTTTAAATCTCCCACTTTGCTCTCCTGAAATTGTAAAAATATAGCTATCAGCTACTGCAAAGAGACTAATATAGACTGTACACCATGGTAAGATGGCTGCCAGTTCCAACTTTAACCAGAATGTTCCCCTAAGATGGCCGCCACATCTACGCGCAGGGTTTTCCTCAGAACGTCGCCTAGGTCTGACGCCTCACCGCGACGCTGGTACCACAGCAACAAGATGGCTGCGCTCATGCGGGGCATGTCAGTGGCACTGTTAGGTAGCTTCTGGAAAGGAGGAGCCGTTCAAGCCCGGCGGTCGGTGAGAGCGCTTCGAAGGCGACCAGTGCAGGTCTTATACTCTGAGAATGATGAAGCCTCAGCCAGGCAGAATGCGGGGGCCCCTAATTTTACAAGTGAGAAACAGAGCCTGAAGCCAAGGAGACCGGCCCCGCAACGGGACACGAATGACTCTCTCAGCCACCTACGATCAGGATCGTTTTCCTCAACAAGGGAGAAACCGGGCCATGGGGGTAATTGGAAGGCTGAAACCCTTAAACCTATCGGAGGAAGGAAGAGTCGTGAAGGAATCCAAAAGTCGGGAACTGTTGCCTTTGCAGGTGGGAGCCAGGATTCTGGGCAGTACATAAGGACAAGGTCCTCGGCGCGAGGAGCATCACCAGGGGCCAGCAGGGATCCAGAGTCCTTTTTGGAAGGGCTACGTTACGAAAAAGCATTGCCTGACGACAGAAGACTGGCGTAAGTTTGTTTTCTACAGGCTGCACTTAACACACGAATCTGCACCTTGTCCCTTCAACGTTCTTCCCATGGGAGCTATTGCGAGTCTTTAACCCATGACCCTGCGCCCACCATGGCACACGAATACCTTGTTTGGTCCAGAGTTCTTTATTGCTTTTCTTCAGCTTCTCGCATATATAAACCTGAGAAATGGTAATGACCTTTTGAACATTTAAAGGGCTCGCCTGCTGATGCGCTTCAGCGCATAGCTGGCGAAGCTCTATAGGGGCTTATCCAGTGTTTAACCACCACTGGCGATTCCACTGGCGATTCCTTCAAGTGCATGTGCTTTTTAGGTCATTGCGCTTGCGCAAGCCCTAAAAAGCGCGTGCACAATGCCACCAGCCGCCTGCCTGCCTGCCTCGCATTACCACATCAAAGGCAGCCCTCCGAGCGCATTTCTCACCCCCTAATTATTCACGGCCGGCCGGCAGGCACATCAAAGGCTGCTGCTGCCGTGACTCGCATTTCTCCTCCCTCCTCCCCTATCACTGCCCAGGCCGGCCATACTTTCTCTTTACAAGGGCGCCCATTCCTGAATCACTTGAAATCTCTCCACATTATTTGCATTTTGTTAATTAAAAAAATTAACTACAACACAGCGTTGCACATTTTTCTCGACTTCGGAAGGATGAGTCCCAATCTCATTTGTACAAAGTGTTGTAATGGGATTATTGGAGAGTTAGAGAAACGTGCTCACAAGTTACATTTTTATGCAAATCATCTGAGTAAATAAACAATAGCATGGTGCCGTTTGCGTCCTTGACTTGATCTGGTTTTTATTTTTATTTTGCTATTATTCTCACAAAGGCTAAGAAGGTCTGCCTACTTTAGTATTAAGTGCTATACGTCGCATAAGCAACAGCTAACCATTCACTCACCCACGCAACGCCACTCACCCACGCAACGCCACTCACCCACGCAACGCCACTCACCCACGCAACGCCACTCACCCACGCAACGCCACTCACCCACGCAACGCCACACACACACGCAACGCCACACACACACGCAACGCCACACACACACGCAACGCCACACACACACGCAACGCCACACACACACGCAACGCCACACACACACGCAACGCCACACACACACGCAACGCCACACACACACGCAACGCCACTCACACACGCAACGCCACTCAACCACGCAACGCCACTCACCCACGCAACGCCACTCACCCACGCAACGCCACTCACCCACGCAACGCCACTCACCCACGCAACGCCACTCACCCACGCAACGCCACTCACCCACGCAACGCCACTCACCCACGCAACGCCACTCACCCACGCAACGCCACTCACCCACGCAACGCCACTCACCCACGCAACGCCACTCACCCACGCAACGCCACTCACCCACGCAACGCCACTCACCCACGCAACGCCACACTCACACGCAACGCCACACTCACACGCAACGCCACACTCACACGCAACGCCACTCAACCACGCAACGCCACTCAACCACGCAACGCCACTCAACCACGCAACGCCACTCACCCACGCAACGCCACTCACCCACGCAACGCCACTCACCCACGCAACGCCACTCACCCACGCAACGCCACTCACCCACGCAACGCCACTCACCCACGCAACGCCACTCACCCACGCAACGCCACTCACCCACGCAACGCCACTCACCCACGCAACGCCACTCCCCCACGCAACGCCACTCACACACGCAACGCCACACACACACGCAACGCCACACACACACGCAACGCCACTCACACACGCAACGCCACTCACACACGCAACGCCACTCACACACGCAACGCCACTCACCCACGCAACGCCACTCACCCACGCAACGCCACTCACCCACTCAACGCCACTCACCCACTCAACGCCACTCACACACGCAACGCCACACACACACGCAACGCCACACACACACGCAACGCCACTCACCCACGCAACGCCACTCACCCACGCAACGCCACTCACCCACGCAACGCCGCTCACCCACGCAACGCCGCTCACCCACGCAACGCCGCTCACCCACGCAACGCCGCTCACCCACGCAACGCCGCTCACCCACGCAACGCCACTCACCCACGCAACGCCACTCACCCACGCAACGCCACTCATCCACGCAACGCCACTCATCCACGCAACGCCACTCATCCATTTGCAAAACGAAAAATGTCAAACTCTTCTATTGCGAGACCTATTGCATTTTCAATGCTTGTTTAATACGCGTCTGTGAGTAGTCACTTTTTTTTGTTAGGCATGTTTGATTATCCCTACCTTTGTCCTACTTTATCCAGGGATACTGAACTATATGGCAGGGACGGACCAAATAATGCATCGGGAAAAGGCAAATCGTGAGGCATATTGGAGAACTTTTTATGGCATTTTTTTTGCACATTAACATTGGGCAAAACCGTTGCATCTCATTAGTAACAGTTTTAACACCCGAATACGTCAATCAGCAATTGAACGGCGACCAGTTAAACTTTGGAAATTTACCTTCTGCTGCAACAAACTTGGTAGCATTTTTACTAACTTTTAATCCGACTGATCTATAAGCAATTTATTTTTTATTAATATGTTGATTGTGTCGGTTGTGGCATATCCATAATTATTTAGTAAATATGCCAGTCTTAGAGTCACAGAATTCCAATTTTGGGGACTTGATCCTCTACTTCTGCGCTAGTTTACTACGGTGCTGTTTAGTCAAAGTCCGGTATGAGACCTCTTGCTGGAGCCATGATCACTAATAGTAGTCTCATGACAACAACCTAACGTGACTTAAAAGGGTTCTATGGTGACTTCAATCGAAGTGCAATACCTCCTCGTCTCATTGAACAGGCACCAACTACCCCACCTCCCACTAAGCCCATTACTGTCTCATGTCATAATCTACAAAACAGGCAGACAAGTGGTTATGCGGTTTAGCGACCCTATGTTGGAGAGTCATGTGATGGTGAGCAGTATCTGTTCCTTGCAGGAAGTCTGCCGGCTCCTTCGATGTGAACTTGATACCATTGGCACTTATATGGGTATTAGAAAAAAACCTATGTATTGACCACATATTTTTAAACAACCGGTCTTGTAAGATCTTTAATTCCTTGTGTAGCTGTAGGCTGAGTAAAAATCACACCAATTAACATTAATGTTCTGGTGTAACAGGCGATAAGGTCTCAAAGTCAAGAGTAACATCTCTCAGAATATTTTGGGTGTTTCTACAGGGGTCAAGAGTGTACCATGAGTAGAGAAATCTTTTCTGCCAAAATTCATATCTTCTAGACCAATGGGTACCAAACTGGTCCGCAGACCCCCAGGGGTCTGTGACACATTCCCAGGGGGTCCACAGGCAGCAGTTTAATAAGTACTGCAAAGTTCCTTGTATAATCAGCAGTTTTTGGGTAACAGTAAGTGTCAAGATAACGCCAGTGATTAATGTACCTGCCAGAGAGAGATGGGAGTTTTGTCCAGTGCCAGATTTGACTCATCTAAAGTAGCGCGCATGATTAATATACCTGCAGCAAAGATCTTGTACCATATATATGTGCATAGCTCAGTGGGTTACAGCTTTTGTCACAGATTCTTTTGTTACTATGCAGTTCATAGATTACAGTCGAAATCTAGCACTGAACTGCCATCAGAGAGCTGCAAGCAAACTGCCTAGTACAAGTTAGTAAGTTATGTTTCCCCCCCCAGTCTTTCATTATCCCGATGCTGCTAAAAAATGTTTGTTTGGGTAGAAATACATTCTTATTTTTAAAGTCCGCGCATAACCACTGTTTTATGAATCCTGAGTTTGTGCTTCTTCAGACAAAGCACTCTTAAAAAATGCCTACCAGTATGGATGATGTGATCCCTCCACCTTCCCTTCGGCTTATGTAACATTTTCTATATATAAATTTACACACACATGATTCATTGTCTCTGAATGTGTGTGATGTTAAGTGATCTGATACACTACACTGGTATGAAAGCTGGTATTAAACAAATTAAATACATGTGACAGAGGGGCTATGGAGAGATGCGAGACACTGTTTGAGGGTGATAGTGAGGAAATCATTGAAGAGCCCCAAAAAAAGATTGTCATATCCTGGTGCACAGTAAGGTCATAGTTTACCATGCTTTAAAAGCTAGTACAAGTCAATATATAGTGACAAAATGTTGTAAACAGTACAATTTTCCCCCAAAGCCCCTTTTGTAATAATACCCGCACGGTTCACTTGGTGTGCACCGTACGGGGGCTTGTCTGACAACCTTTGCCAGGGCTATTTTGGGTTCCCAGTCCGGCCCTGGCAAGAGCCTTGTATCGCGAAATAAAGCCAAACATTGAAAAGTTAGTCGCCGAGATGCTGCACCAACCTTCTTATTACATTCTTTTGATTATTTTGCAGTAAAATAAAATCTTTAGAAGTTCGAATATTGGTTTGGTGTGCACTTGCTTGTGTATTTTCTGCAAATTACTGTTTTAACGTATGACATTTAAATTGTTCAAATTGCTTGGTGGTCCCCTGCTTCCAGTAGTGACTCAATGAGGGTCATCAGTAGTCAAAAGGTTGGGAGCCACTGTTCTAGACAACAAATATTATACATATATTTATCAGCAACTTGACATTTTGGTCAATGGCTCGGGCCACCAAAATGTGTTCTTAGCATCCTCTGGGTAATATTTAGAGACAATGCAACTAAAGTGGAGACCTCTCTTTTAGCATAACAAATTTGTTTGTGACATATGGGAAGGGAATGTTATAGCATGATGTAAGTCTTCTCCCATCAGACAACAATAATACTAATAACTAATACCACACCCTGTTTTAACTTAATCTAATATTGAAATCCCCTTGGATCAACTTACTCAGAATACTTATATTCTTTTACGGGTTTACAACTCGTCTCTAGAATGTAAGGCCATCACTCGGACATGAGCAGAGACTAGGCTTCATTCACAAACCTCACTTCAGTTAATAATTACCGGACAAAAGATCTATTTTATATTTTCCTATTTGCGTAGGCTTCCAGGTTTGTGTCCAGCAATACCAATTTTATCACCCCATTTTAAAATCTTGCTAAACAGGTCCCCAGGGCCAGAACTCTTTCCCTAAAAGTGTACAACTGTACCCCTATTGGCAATATGTTTAGCACCTAGTAAATCGTACCCGTGGTCCCTAAGGCATGGGGTACTAAAGAGGGTCCATAAGGGCTGCAGTGTGTAAGGGCTGCAGCACAAATTGTGCAATCCTAAGGAACCCTCACTAAGCACAGGCAGACTGCCATTGCAGGCTGCGTGTCTTGGTGCAGACAAAAGTGAAAACATGACATGGCACACATCCATGTGTGGTATGCCCACAGACACTGCATGCAGCCTGGGTTAGTCACCCATACAGCAGTCCTTACAGCCCTAAGGCAGGGTTTACTATGCTGTATGTATGCACATATCTGCATGAGCAGGTATGCCCCTGTGCTGGTCAGTTCAATTGCTCCCAGTACAAGTGACCAGGAAAGCCATTTTAAGTACCTCAGCCGGATACTGGTGGAAAGTAGTTCACCGGCTACGTGATGGCTTCACTGAAACTCAAGATATTTGATATCAAACCTCTCGTATTAATAAACCCACACTGATTGCAGTAATGGATTTATTAATACATGCATCCAGAAGGCACCTTAGAGATGCTCCCTGAAATCCTACCAACTACTAGTGTGCCTACTTACTGGTCCTAGCCAGCCTGCCACCATAGTCTAGTTACTGACCCCTAGAGCTTCAAAGAGCCCACCACCTCTGGCATGCAAATCTGGCTTCCCTCACAGGAGAGGATGCCGCCCCCCCTCACCCACAAAAGAGCATTTTTCCACCTACTCCACCTGTACATTTGGTTATGGGAACACCCTGTCTTGATATCTCATGGAATTTGCTTTATTCTAGCACATTCTAACCCCCTGACTCTTCTCTGTAGTTGGGCCATGGGTTCCAGATCTGTTCCCATTTCTTTGGGCATCCCGTGCCCTGATAGATCGCCCATTTGGTTCTATGGCACCAATCCACGTCCACCACCCAGTCCACATTCTCAGACACTCTCCCCTCCCCCCCCACAGGCACAGACTGTTCCTTTTTGCAATACCTGATGCCAATCGCAGCCAGTTTGCTTGAAATCTGAACCACTCCTCATCCCCCGATATGCATAATATGTGCTACTTGGCTAACTGAGGTACCTCATGGCCTGTGACCCTTGACATTATTTGTGTCATCCTGGATCAGTATCGTCGTACTATTGGGCAGTCCCAGATTATGTGTGAAAATATGCCCTCATTCCCACACCCCCTAAGACAAAGGGCGTCCTTGGCTCGTCCCTACAATAGACAAATGTCCTTGAGTAATACGACCTCTGCAATATGTAAGTAAGTAATCTTTATTGATTAAGTTATTTAAAACCATAACAATGTCATAGTACAAATATGGTATCCATATGAACTGTATAAAAAAGTATTAAAAAACTTATTAATTATGTTAGACCTAAAAACCGATAGCGGTGTACTTATCATGAGGCACTTTAAAAATGTGTTCTACAACATCATATTATTGTCAAATTATAGTTTTTGCTACTAAATGACGCATGAAACATTTTAAACATTTTTATAAAATTGCAATAAAGTTCTGGCCATCGTTATGTTCCTTTAGATTACTAAACATTATTGATCTTGTAGTGCGACATTATTTTTCTCATAACACAATAGGAATTTCATCATTTTACAAGTCAGCTGCGGGTCTGTAGTGCCAAGACCTCTAATGATTGCAGATCTACAAGTTCGAATACCTCTATCATTAAAAGCCTTTTTTAGTAAAGCAACGCGTTTCATTTTTAGGCAGGGGCAGATACATATTAGATGGATAATATCTTATCTTGCTAGGCCACATAGGCTACATGATTTGACGCCGATATGCTTCCATGATGGTTGTTCAGCCAGGCTTGGTAGTACCCCAAATCTAGTTGCCATTAGTTTGCGTTTCAGGTGGGGCGAGTATTCTACGCCGAGATATTCTGCCGGTCGGAGTGATGTATAAGATTGCAGAACCATCCAGACGTGGGATCTTTTTGCTAAGGTACCTTTATCTTCCAGGAGTGATTGTAGTTTTGCCGCCTTATTTGTTAATCTACGGAAGACTTGGAATGAAGGGTTTTTTGCCCATAGATCCATTGTCTCGGTGTCGTTCAATGCCATTTTCAAAAATTTGCCATAACTTGAGTTTGGGTTGTCCTGGGCTTGCCACAAGGCGTCATTTAGTAAATTTGATCGATTCTGCCACAATTTATACCAAGTTTTAATCACAGCATATTTTCTCCCAATTTCCTGCTTGATAAGGCCGAATTCCAATCGGACTTGTGCCGGGGCTGCTGACTGCGGTAGACCGAAAACTTTTTTGTAGGCCTTAATTTGTAAAGAGTCAATGATTTTTCCGTCTTTACCATTTAACACTATACTAGCATAGGTTATTGCCGGTAGCAGCTTCGCAGCCATCACTGAGATTAGTGGCGTGAATGAAGGACCATATAGCTTTTTTCCAATAGCACAAAAAGCATAATTAATTCCATTTCCCTTTTTTTCAAGATATTGTTTCTGAAATTGAAAGTTTAGTTCTCTGCAATATGCGTTGTTGTATTATGCAAAACCTCGCCTGTTATAGCAACGTAGGAACTCTGGGACAGGGTTATGCCCACTTCCCAGGGGAAGTGGTCATATAGGGGGTGAACTAGTGACCCCAGGGGTAAGTAACCCATTCACTACTACCCTAAACTCCCCATACGTCCCAAATCCTGGCACCAGGAAATCCAATCCTGCCGACCTAAAAGAAGAAAGATGGACGAGCGGCGAAAAGCAAGAACTGTGGAAGGAACAACTGACTTGGTGCCAGCCTGTTCCCGGCGTTTGTGCCAAAGTCGACTTCTCTTGTAAGCCGCTGTGCCTTTAAAAGCCTGGGGTTCTGCCAGCACTTCTACCATGAAATAGCAGAGCTGCTCCCTTGCACCCTGCAGTTACCAGAGACAAAAAGGCCAGCATGGTCCTCCAGAGAAGGCCACATTGGGTTTGCCCAAGTGGACTCCTCGACGCAGCCTGCAGCCTCTTTGCCCATCCCCTCCCCAACCACGAGTGACTCGGCTGTGAGAAACCCAATGCCTCAGAACACTTTTTCATTGGAACTCCCTGGCCCGAGGAGAAGAGGACCAAAGGTGTCCCCTGAGCAGCGTGATACCTGAGCCCCCTTGTTGGTCAGCCTGACTGGTCTCCCAGTCTGAGCTTGCAGCCTCTTTGGAACTGGACCATTCCAGATTAAAGTGAATAGGACACTCAACGCCGAAACACACCTCTGCACCAGGACGCCCCAGAGCCTCCCGAGGTGACCTTTTGGTGTGACCTTACACCTATTGCATACTTGCCTTAAGTCCAGGCGATTGGTTCTGTAAGCTGCCATGAAGTGCCCAAATGCAGTACGTTTTCCACCCATAGGATAACATTGGGCATCCAATGCTGAAAAGCACTTCTGCACCCGGCTGCCCCAGTGCTGCTCAAGGTTACCTCTTGGTGCTGCCTTGGACCGTGCCCCATACCTACCGTACGTCCAGGAGATTGGACCCGTAGGTTTCTGTGACACACCTGTATACAGTGTATGTCTTTCATCCATATGATAACATTACCGCTTCAGGAATTGTACTGTGTACATTTTTAAAAACTGTAAAAATTAATAACTTGAAACCTACTGATTTTATCGTGATGATTTTGATGCCTTAATATATATAAAGATATGTGTAATTTTTCTATAAATTGATGTGGATATTCTTACTGAGTCGTGGGCATCATTTATTGACTGTGTGCATTTGCAGATGTCTAACACTCCTCTCTGATAAGCCTAAGTCTGCTCGACCACACTACCCCCTTAGAGAGCACTATGGGATTGCTAGAGCAAGCCCCTGTCTATTTATAAGGGAGTACCTGGACTCTGCACAGTGTACCTCTTTTTGGTATACTAGAACCAACTTCCTAAACGCACCCATTAGCAGTATGCTACTATTTGTGGTCTCTCGAGTTAATTAGTAGAATCTTCAAACTCGCAAAGGCATATTGAGTGTTTTGCATTATGTTAAGCAATACAGGGTGCAGCTCATATATCTGGTAATGGGCATGCACCAGGATAGTTTATAGGCAATCAAAGGCTTTATGAAACCATAACATTACATGCTGGGTCTTACTGGGATCACTGACTGTGATGAACAGTAATTAGAGTTATGCATGTTGTTAATCTACAAGTGGTCGAAAGTATCTTGGAATGATGATGAGTATTTATTCAGTGCTCTAACTGTTAAAAATCTACTTCCAAGACACGCATTTCATCCCAAAATTATTCGATGAGAAATGTTGACAACATTATTTTGCTTCTTCAAAATGTCTATTATCAACATGTAGTTCCTGTGTAAGATAAAGCCACTTCTTGTGAAGGTCATCGTAAACATTTTACGTAATGGCAATTTTAGCAATTTCCCTTTGATGGTAGCAGCTGTAGAAATTTCCAAGTCTGTTTTAAAGCTTGTTTTCAAAAGCATTTTTGGCAACCATGTTGTTTCTGCAACGGAAAATAGAGCATAGCAAACAATGCAGACTTTAATGCATGACTTTTGAGAAGGTCTATTTATGCAAATTAACATGCCCAGGCAAAACTAGAGGAAAGGCAATGAGTGCAAATGAAACAATCTAGGCACTTGAAATAACAAAAATATTTGGTTTAATATATTAATAAAAAGTTGATAAGGTACAGATTTGGTATATGTTCATAAAATACATGGAATTAAAAAATTTTCAAACATTCATGGAATATAAATCAATCAGCAGTATAGTTGGTGACCCAATAAATGTGGGAAAACAAGACGATTTCTTCTCTACGCGTTTCGACACAGGCGTGTCTTCATCAGGACAAAAATCATCTTTAATTGATAATCTAAAAATAAACGAACAAACTTTAAAACAATTTTTTTGACATAGTCAAGTGCACAAGTGATTGTTCAATAGAATACAATATTGCATACTACATTGCCTTTAATTATGGTCAGAATGCATGATGCACCGCTCTAAAGTCATGGGACAGATTTCCAATCCTAAACGGACTCAAACATTTGATGTGAAGCTATACATGTTTTACACAATCATACTTAGATACTTTATTAATAAATGGAATTTAGGCAACATCCTAGATGGAAGCACGAAAGAACAGAAAAAAAGGGGGAAGAATAAAGATATGCATGTGGATAGAAAGGGGAAATTAGGTGGATTAAAGAATGGCTCAACTAACAGGTGATTCTAATGAAGTCTCAGTACTTGCATGCTGAAAATAAAGCGGTGGCTATTACCTGCTGGGACTGGATTGTTTTAGTTGGTTCAAGCTACCGGTCTATGTGATTCAGTGAGTGCGAATATATAGGGTGCTGAAATAGCTGCAATTAGAAAGAACATATGGAGATTTGTAACTTAGGAATACAATATCTTATCTTATCAATATGGTGATGCGGGGTATAATGTTTACCTCGATGGTTCGTGTGCGGCAATAGAGATGGCACGATGGCCATAGATAACTGCGAAGAAGTACTATTCTTGAGGCTCCAGCAGGACAGACTCTGTGATGAAAAACAGTATGGATAAGTGCCAAAACATGGATGGTTATATATAGAGGGTGGCATAAAAGAATGGGTGTTAAACTTGCACAATCGTGCGTGTTACGTTTTCTGATATTATTGCATGACACAATTTTCCTAGATCGCTGGATTTACTGGGGTAAGACCATAATAAAGGAAGCCAGAGATAGAATTACCTTTCCATAAGTGATACTTGATGGAAATGGTAATTGGCTTGAGATATTTGTTACGTCGGGTAACACGCTTTCAGTGGGTACGTAAAATCTAAAATATGAAAAACAATTAAATTGTCAGTGAGGGTGAGCTATCCGTATGGATTGGATTACGTTGGACATTTAATCTGTTACACAAACCGAGTCTCTAAAGTGTGGGACATAGTAAAGATAAAATGTATACCTGCACTAATAGTTGTGCGTTGAGGGTAAACCAGAGTATACAGACTGTAGGTGTCGACAGGATTCACGTAGGCAAGATAGCGTGACCAGATTTGCTGAACCTAAAAGGTTGAGGTGCGCGTTAGAATTAAACCGCACCAAGAAGCAGATGTGGGGGCAAAAAAACATACGGCTGTGGGGTGAAATAAATAGAGTGCCGCGATGGAAATCGTACCTTGAAACGCTGGGAGCAAGCTCTTCTGAGTACTTCCGTCTTTCTTCAAACCGGCAGCGAGGGATGTAAAACGGCTGCTGTTTGGTTTATATACGGGCCGTGTTAATTGGACCTCATTGCAAGTCCTGCCTAGATTTAAAGCGCAAGGTACCTAATAAGACAGTCCTACATAGTAGTATGAAGTAGTGGAAACACGTAGATTAATAATGAAGATGGGCGACGCGGGAGGTTGAAATATATATTCTCTAATTTATTGCTAATTCTCCCTAAGGCTGATTGTGTGGGGGCAAAGATCAGAGTGGAGGTGTAATTGGGAGAACTACATTTATATTATGGCATTCTCCCACGGCAATTCATTATTGAGGCCATGATGGAAAGTGCCAAGAGAAAAAATCCAAAAAACCTCCCTTTTTTTCTCCCGAATTTTATCTCCTCCATTCTTGTCGGTGTGTGGATCTTTTCCAGAATCCGCCATTTGATGTCCATGGGTTTGTGTCTGAACTGTAGGAAATGGCTAACTAAAGGTGCTGAAAATTTGCCCGTCTTGATGGCTGACCTATGTTCGTTAAGACGGGTCTTAATAGCCTGTGAGGTTTCTCCAACGTAGCCAAGGTTACATGGACATGTGATGAGGTAGATGACATTACGCGTGTCACATGTCCATAATTCCTGTGCACAGATTTTAAAGTTGTTAAACATCAGGGTTTCACCTGTAAGGATATTATTACAGGATAGGCAGGAGGCGCAACTTGTGGTGCCTCTAACTGGGTTTATGCCATCTATTGATTTTTGGATGAATGCAGGATTAGTATGATTGCCTGAATATCTGGATCTTACTATGATATCTTTTAGGTTTTTGTTACGGCGGTGGGCAAAAAGGGGCTTTGGTATCTTTTTTTGGCTATGGTCCACATTCAAAAGGTGCCAGTTAGAGTTGATGACTTGTTTGACAGTGGAATCTAATGTGGAGTGTTTAGTTATACACACTAGTTGGGGATCTTGTTTGGGTTTTGTAGTGTTCAAAAGCGAGTCCCTGTCAAAAAAGCGTGCCCGCTTATAAGCTTCTCTTATTAGGCGGTGTGGATAGCCACTGTCTAGGAATTTCTTCTTCATGGCGACTGCTTGGGTGTCATAGTCTTTTAAATTGGTGCAGTTGCGCCTAACTCGAAGAAATTGAGAGAAAGGGATGCCATTCTTTTGATTTCTTGGGTGGTAACTTTGGAAGTGGAGGAGAGTGTTTCTTGCTGTGGGTTTGATATATAAATCAACCTCCAAAATCCCACAGCTGTGTCTGATCAATATGTCAAGGAATTCTACTTGTTGATGGTCAGTGTGGGCTGTAAACCGAAGATTGACATTAGTCAAGTTCAGCCAAGTAAGGAATTCCTTTAGAGTCTGTTCCCCATCGGTCCATATAAAAAAGATGTCATCAATATATCGGTACCAATGGGAAACAACCTCATAGAAAGGGGCAATTTCATTGTTGATGTGTATAGATTCAAAAAGCGACATGTAAATGTTCGCTATTGAGGGAGCAACCGTAGCTCCCATGCTGACTCCCTTCGTTTGGAGATATAAAAATTCTCCAAATTCAAAAGCGTTTTCTTTTAGTACCAGAAGGAGACATTCTCGGATAAAAGGTTTAGAACAGGGTATATGGTGTTGATCTATGAACCACTCGACTGCATCTATCGCCTCAGATTGAGGGATGTTGCTGTATAGTGATTCAATATCTAGGGTTACTAGAATATCAGAAGAAGGATTGAATGGAAGGTGTTCAACCTTGGATATAATGTCCCCTGTATCTTTGATGTAAGAGGCACTCATTGGTATGTAAGTTCTCAAGATATTATCTACATATTTGGAGATTGCTTCTGTTGGAGTGCCTATAGTAGATACTATGGGGCGATAAGGGGGGTCTAGTTGGTTTTTGTGTATTTTGGGTGCACCGTAGATGCAAGCGATTTTCTTGTCTGATTTGTTTAGGAAATCATATTCTTTGTTGGTTATAATTCCTCGTTCAAGAGCCTTGGAAGTGATATTTTGAATGGTTCTTACTATTTTTTCAGTAGGTCTAACTGTAATTCTTTTGTAATAGGCTTGATTGTTCAGCATTTTTACCATGTTTTTTTCATAGTCGGTTGCATCTATAAGGACAATGCCACCCCCTTTATCGCAACATTTGATCGTCAAAGATTTGTGATTCTTTAAAGATGTTAAAGAAGTGAATTCATCTTTAGTGATATTGTATCTTGGCTTGGGGACAAAATGGAGGGCTTGCTCTAATCTATTTAGGACAACCTTTTCAAAAATGGCAACCTCGGGCCTATTTGTTCCAACGTGGGAGTGAAGGTGGAAGGGAGAGCTACTATATTGTTGATAATGTTGTCTGAATCAGAACTTTCATTGTTTTCCAAATTTTTTTTTAATCTAATCTTCCTGAAAAAAGAATGGATATCTTGGTGAAGTTCGAAAATATTATTTAGGAATGGGGAACAAAGGAAAGTCCTTTTGATAAAAGTGATATACTGGCAGTATCAAGATTATGAGATGATAGATTAAAGATGGGTATTTGAGAAGGTCTAAACATCTCAGAATTTAAGCAGTTTTTCTAATTAATTATTTTGCTTCATAGCTTAAGAGGGTTTTGGCTGCTATAAAATTTTCTTTATGGGTAATGTTGTTTGAGGTGCGTGAAAATCAAATCTTGGCTCCAAACCTGGTTCGGCATGTGTAACTGCACATAAATGTGTAATGTGGAGAATGTGAGAGTAGGTGGTTCGGCGATCACCTCCCTATTGGTTTGTATAAAGTGTAGTCACGGCCACTGGAATATGTAGGAGGGGAGGGCCAAATTATGTAGCTGGGTTGACTAAATTATGTTTCAAGAAAAGCAACTTATGCAGCATAATGCTGCACATTTGGTGATAGCATTACTTTATTACTTTGACATTTAACACTTGTTAACTGTCTAGTACCAGTTTAACACCCAAATATAGCAACAATCAATAACCAGCATTTGCAATGCAATCGGTCTTGCCTTTGGGACCTTATATGTATTTAGCTATGCAGCACATTAGCCTGGGTGCTGAAACATCTACTGTTCTTTAACATGGAGGGAAAGTAAGCACCAAACTGCGTGACACGCCAGGTATGGGAACACATGGAGAGAAATATTGCCTTTCAGCGGGAAATTGTATAGTCCAAATCTCTGTTTTTAATAAAAAAATCAGGGCCTTAGGTGGTCATATCACTGAAAATAAAAGATTTGAAAAAAATATTATAAGTCTACGGGTGCTCGTGGAAGATAATTTCTATGGACTGGAATCTAGAGAATGCTAAAGTGATTCTGGTATTTTACTGATCTCTGCTGGGCGTTTTCTATCAAGAAAGTTAAAATGAGCTAGTTGCCAGAAAAAACCCCAAAGAAAGTCCCTAAGCAGAAAGCAATTCTGGTGGGAGGGCTGGCGCAGCGGCCAGGGTGCCTGACTCCAGACCACGGGGTTCACGGATCAATCCCCAGTGGCAGGTTGGCCCAGCAGGGACACCTCTCCGGAGGTAGCTGTGTGCTTTACAAATGTTGGTGTTTATTTTACTAACCTCTGGTGGTCGTTTTCTATTAAGACAGTAAAATAAATCTTGGGGTGTGGATGGACTCATCTCTTAGTTTTCGAGACCACACTAGGAAAGTTGCTGGCACCTGTTTCGTCCTGCTGCGGGGTCTGAAGCCCCTTCTGAAATTTTTCGACACCACTACACGTCAGCTGGTTATACAGGCTACCATCCTTTCACGCCTCGATTATGCCATCTCTCTTTTACTTGGGGCAAATAAGGCTGCAATGTGTCCAAAATGCCGCTGCCAGAGCCCTGGTAGGCTTCCCGCCATTCTGTTCTGCTGCTGATACTATCCGGAGGCTGCATTGGCTTCCCATGAAGAAACGGATTCAATTCAAGGCACTGTGCCTATCTTTCAAGATTGTGAAATTTGCGCATCCCAGCCTGTTATTCAACTTGCTCACTCTTTATGTTCCCACATGCAGGCTGCGGTCGGCAGGGCAGCAGCTGGTCGTTGTTCTGCGGGTTAAGTGCAGCCGTGCGGGAGGTCGTTCCTTTAGCTATCTGGCAGCTAGGCTGTGGAAGTCTTTGCCGGATCAGATCCGTGGTATGCATTGTGTACTCGCTTTTAGGAAAGCTGTTAAAACTTTCCTCTTTCCTTTAGCCTAACTTCTGGTACTTCTGGCAGTAACCTGGTTTCTGGTCACTGTGCGTATCACACTTCGTAGCTGCAAGCGCCGGGACGCCCCTTTGCTGGGGCAGCTGTGCGCTATACAAGCCGCATTAGCATAACATAGAGGCAGTTGAACAGAAAAAAAGTTCCTAAGCAGACAAGTCCTAGGGCTGATCTCCAGAGCCCTGAAAGTACATACACATATAAGTATATACTAATATACAAGAGGTTTCGAATGCTCAACCTAAAAATGAGACCAGTCAACCTTTGCAAGGGCCTTCCACTGTGTAGCAACACGTGTGGCTGCATTTTAGTAACTTTTGAACCGTTTGAGCTAGAATTTTTTTTTTGTTTACTTCTGCAGATTATGCAGCAAATAGATTGTGGCAAATGCGGCAACTCCATAATAATGCAAAAAACTCTGCGGCAGTGAGATTGCGTACTTCTTGTTTCCCTGAGATAGCCTGCTTCTTGTGTTTGTAATGTTGGGAAGGGTCACGTTTTTAATGCTTGCTGGAATTAGTGGACAATGAACGAAAGGAGATAAGTACATAAACCAGTTTTTTTTTTTTTTTAGTAAAATTAGGAAATACTTCAGGTAGTTAACCCCTTCGACGCTCATGACGAGCTGGGCTCGTCATGAGGTAGCCTCCTCGCACGCTCATGACGAGCCCAGCTCGTCATGTAAAGTGCACTTTACAGATTCCCAGCGTACGGGCGGAATTCCGCCCGCACGCATGCGGTTAATAATACTTCAAGTAGTTAATAATAGATATTAATGAGCTAATCTCCATAATTGTAATAAACTATGAAGAGTAAGCGAAGTGGAAAAAAAATAAATGTTTGAAAGATGTAAATACAGGTTTTATGTGAAAGTACGGGGCTTGGGTAAACTGGGAAAGATGTTGCTTACACGGCCTACCCTTCTGGGGTCTTGGGAACAAGAGCAGCGACCTGCTGATAGGAGTGCGAGGTGCGAGAGAAAACAATCTTCCGTGGATATAGTCTGTAGACTTCAATTCATGGATGTAGGCTGCTGAACAGTCAGAGAAAACCTCTTTCTTCGACTGTGCTCAAGTTGACTCCAGCACACTAGTTATGTGGCTGAGGCGAGCGCTCAGGGGACACCGAGTCTGAAGCTGGTAGGCAATTACTCCAGAGTTGTCTGCATTCTGTTCCCCCTGGAAACCCTGACCTTGTGGTGCACGGCGTTGCTGGGAGGTAGAGCTGTTTGGTTGTGCATGTATTGTTGGAGGCCAAAGGACCTTGAAGGCAGCACCTGTATGAGGGCTGTTTGGGATCTGGGGAGACAGATAGGAGAGTACAGCTTGCCACCCAAGACAGACGATGCAGTTAAAGAAGGGTTAAATACTTTTCAAACCTCAACACATTTTGATCTATGGGCGATACTGAGAGGTTTGATGCTAGGAGCTTGTGTGACGAAGCCCATCACAGAGCGAGGCTAAAATACAAAAAATGTTGCCGGAATCCCATTCCACCACAAGGCACATAGACAAATATGTCTCAACTGTTGAAGGGACACTTTGAAACTAATATGAGGCTGAAAAAAGCCGAACACATGGAACAGAGTGCAACAAAGGTCAATGCTTTGGTGTTGACAGATGTCAATTTGCAGTCCAATAAGAAGGCTCAGAACAAATTCAAGGGTCTATCAGGAAATTGCTATTTTAAGCACAGTTTTAAAACAGTAAGACATTGCATCTTAATGCAACTTTTGATGCTTCAAGCCTTCCCCCCCGTATATTGGTTTTCTTGTACCATGAAGTGTGGGAATTCTCCCCAGAAATGTCTTATGTAAGCAGATTTGGAGACCATCATACTGCAGGGTTACTTTGGCAACTATGTTGTGATGACACGTATATATATCCTTGACTACATTATTTTTGACTCATTCATCCTTTGCTTTCAACTGCTTGTGTTAGTGGCAGTTGTATTTATGTAAAAATGAATATCTTGGGTATAATGTACCTTTAACTGTAAACTCTATTTCTTTGCCCTCTGGCTTTATAAATCAATATCTCAAGTTGAAGAAATGTGTAATTGTGATTTTACAGCATATCAAGTAGCTTGTGCACTTTTTCGATTTCATATTTGGGCTGGTGATGTCATTACAAGGACAACAGTCACTTGAATGTATAATGCCAACGAAGTTTTTAGTTTAAAATCAAACATAAACATTTTAAGCCTACATTTGATTTGACATGTTTCGGTCTTGTTAAATAGAGGAACGGCATTTGCAAAGACCCATAATCTTGAATATTGATTAAAGCATTTCCTCTTTAATTTACCTTCCCCCCCCCAAAAATGTATCTCTTTTTTTTTGTTTGAATTTAAATAGGAAGGTGGTTACAATTGCAAAATCCAAGAAATTTCGAGACAAGCATGGCAAAATTCTTCTGGAGGGTCGGAGATTGATAACTGATGCCTTGGAAACTGGTGCAGAGCTTCAAACCCTGTTTTTTAGCACAGTGGACCACCTGAAAGAGTTGCCATTGTCAAAACTGAAACGCGTGCAACTTCTAAAAGTGAAGTTTGAAGAAATTAAGATATGGTCGGATCTTGTAACGCCTCAAGGTGTGATCGGTAAGTGAGCAGGAAAGTTACCTCAAATTTGGTGGTAACAATGCTGCAAACCAGTAACTGTGCCAGAAATTCTTCTGCAAAGGTTTACCAAGTGCTGTATTAAAGATACCTCTAACATTTCACCCATTGGCATGCCTCTGTGACCAGCGTTTGCACCATAGAGCTCTGTTTAATTGTAGTCAGCAGGCTTTGCACATGCTTATGTATAAAGCTTCCATTTGAATGCAGGTCATCGCAGGGCATACCAACATATACAGCAGTAAATAAAGCAAAATTGTTTTCCATCATAGATGAACAAAAGTAGTCACTTAACACCCGACTCCAGAAATAGGCACGTTTCTCTCTTCTTTCACGTTTGTTGACTACATCTGTTCTCCCCTTTTTTCTTTCTTTCTTAAAAGGGTTGTAAAAGCACTGTGGCTTATGAGTCAGGTTTGTTCTACCTTATCCACTTCTGTGTATCGGGCTTGATTCACAAAGATGTTTCCGTATGTTTGGCTTACTTCTGATTCATCTGTGCTTACTTTAGATTTTTCTAGTGTAAGTGATTCTCGTAGAAAAAAATCTTTGGTAATCTGGCCATGAATGCCCATCATATGTGCTAGAGATCCAGTGAGCTCCAAAGTGTTCACCAGGCAAATTCTAATTTTGCAATGAATAGAAGACCTAATCATGTTGGTTCTCAAGTTAAATTATATTTGATCAGTGTTTAAAAGCGAGAATAACCAATATATACATAGAATTAAAATAGTGGGTGTCCAAGAACATGGATGTTTTCTAGAGAGGCCTTCCAGATGAATCCAGTGACTGAAAGAGGTTTGTTTTGTCTTGGGCTCCTTAGTGATGTCTCTTGTTATCTTGAGGTGGTAACCACATCTCCTTAATACCTTCCTATCTAAAATGTTATGTTTGGTTCTTTTTTGCTACTGTTGAGAAAAAAGCCACCCCTTTTTTTAGGTCTCGCTTATGCAGCGCATGCGCTTTCTTTTAGAGACATGCTGTATCTAGAATATGGGCATTAGGCACCGTCCATCTTTCTAATTGGCTCCTTGGGAACCACGCACCAAAATACTGGCACCTGCTGCACCAGGGGGACTTTAGCCCCAGACTGCCCTGTTCTCGCGCCAGGAGACTTTATTTCACACGCCCGGAGGCGCATAGAGTTACTCGCGGCTCCCACTTCGCGGGACGCACGCGGGCGCGCCCGGGCCAAGGGCGGACCCATCCTTGCCCGCCACTGACCGGAGGCTACGGGGATGATTAGGACAGGGGGGCTGACCAACCAGAATAGGGAGCCAAACGCAAGAGGCTCCCAGGGGGGGTCTCAACATCATGGTCAGCGGGCCAGCGGTGTCACTCAATTGGCCCACAATACCCGAAACTTGCCCGTTATAGACCTCCCTCCAGCATGCTGTCCTTACACGGTGGTCCTAGTGGAGGTTCCAGGACGAGACTGTACAGAGGATGAGTCTAGTGCCCAGTTGATAAACAAGGTAATCCATTGGTTGGGCAAATGTGCTGGGTTAAATACTTCAGACTATAGACACATCCTGATGGCTAGAAGGGTGGCGTTGATTGACCGGTCTGAGAACATTTTCCCTGGGGAAAGTGTGATTGTTACACTTAAGTATCCGGAACTGGCTCAGAAGATTTTGTTTTCATCTTCTCTATCATTTACCATAGACTCTGGGATTAAACCAGTACCACTGGGTTTCTTTTACAGACCACCGTCCACACCCTTGTATCCCCTCTATGTGGCAACACAGGAAGTGGGCCCTAGTTGGGGTGGGGGCAATCTGAATTCTGGAAATCCTTTCGCACTACTGAGGGATTTCAATGACCTAGATTAACTCTCATAGGGGGGGCAAGAGTAGCAAGAATAGATGGTACCGGGGTGGGACACATTGAGGTACAAAGCGGGAGAGTGGAGATCAATGACGAGACATCCGGTGAAACTGATTATGGGCAGAGGGAGCAAGGGAAATTGAGATCTCCTAGCGATTATGGGGCTATTACTGAAACGTCTGGACCTCATGTGAGGCAAATTATGGGTGATTTGAAATTGATCTCGTGGAACGCAGCAGGTTTGACGAGTAAGTTTCAGGACGAGCAGTGGCTCTGCTATATCAGAAACCTTTACATAATTGCCATCCAGGAAACATGGGAGCCAGCAAATACCTTCTTTTTAGAAGGGTACAAAACTTTCTTCTGTCCAGCTCAAAGGTCTAGTGCAGGGAGAGCAAGGGGTGGCTTAATAATGTTTGCAGATTTAGTGTTCAGGGGAGATGGAAGCCCATGCTATGGGAGTCGGATGTAGTACAGGGCCTACAATTTTTAAGCAATACGTATCGTCTGGCACTTATTAATTTTTATAACGCACAGTCAAACTTGCAAGGACTAAAGTGCCAAGACGAATATAGTTGGAAAAATTGCAACTTGAGGTCCAAGTCCAGTCACCTCTAATACTAGCTGGTGATTTTAACTGCCATCTGTATCCCAAATTGAGGGTGACAGATGGTGATTGGCAGACTTGTACATTAAAAAAGGGACCACACATGGAACACAACCAGGTAGGACGAGAGTTGAGTATGCTCCTAAATACCTTTGGCCTAACCCACGCAATGTATATGATTCCCCATCATCCAGATACAACTGTGCCCCCTACCTATAAGGGCAGAGGATGTGCATCTTTTATTGATTTTATCTTTGTCTCTCATATAGTTAGGAGGCTCATTACCACTTTTAATATCGGTCCTAGCACTTTTAGTGATCATAATCCTGTAATTCTATAACTGGTGGCCCCCCAATGTCACCCGGCATCGTACAGTTTGACAGGGGGAAAGATCTCAGCAACTGATCAAGGTGGGCGATTGCGTTGGGCACAGATTGACACTGCGGCTTTTAAAAATTCCCTTTTTACCAGAGGTAAGCAAGAGATACAGAAGTGTTTAGATCTGGAAAATAAGGGACAAGACCTAGTTCAGACTTTTATAGACATTGCACATTTAGTAAATAGCTTTCTAAAAGCACCTGCACATTCATGCTCCAATGATCACACCAAGATGGTTTGACGGCCAGTGTTCGCAGGCCTTTAGAACTTCAAAGAGGGCCCTTAAAAAATTACCAAGAGACAGGGAATGGATTGTGTCCTGCCGCAAAGGGTATAAGCAAGCAGTTAGGACACAGAAGCGCCAACTCCAAATGAAGGTTTGGGAGGATTTAGAAGAGGCTGCTGAGCTAAAGAACTCTACTTATTTCTGGAAGGTCATCAATAGCCCATGTTTTAAAATTCTAACACTCCATGTCTGGCCCATAACTTTTTACCCAAGTATTGGCAGGCTCATTTTGAGGGGCTGTATAATCATCCCTTAAGAGTGGACGAGCCACAGACCTTATACCTCGACCAGAGCAGGGACATTATCTCGTTCACCTTAGAAGAGGTAAGACTTGGAATAGACTTTGTTGCACGGACTAAAGCCCGGGACCAGACTGGATTCCACCTATCTATTCAGAAGCAACCCAGAGGCATGAGCTCCGATTCCGGTAAGGGTACTAAATGCTGCAGTTGCAAATGAAATGCCTCCCTCATGGTCCACCGCCACCATTGTCCCAATATTCAAGAAAGGGGATAGGGACAGTCTACATTGCTATCGCTCAATATTGCTTATTGATGTGACAGCAAAAGTTTTGGTCTGAGTGGTACTGAACAGGTTGGCAGAATGGGCTGAGATGTAAGGCATAATAACGGATGTGCAGTATGGGTTCCCTGCTGGTAAATCTACGGTTGATCATTGTTTAAATCTTTATCTTGTTATTGCAAAGTATACAGTAGTCAAGGCTGGTGCGCTTTTCTTAGCCTTTATGGACCTTACTGCAGCTTTTGACCGTGTTAATCGCAGTAAACTTTGGAACATCATGGGATCACTGGCCGAGGATCCGGCCCTAATTAACAGCCTTAGGTCATTACATTTAAAGACTTCTGCTGCAGTAAGATGCACGCAAGAGGGGAAGACAGCAGAATATTTTAAGTGTCTGTGTGGGGTTAGACAGGGATGTATTTTAGCACCCTTTTTATTTACAATATATATTAATGGCCTGCATTCTGCATTAACCGCACTTAAAGCAGACACCCCAAAGGTAGGTCCAAGACCAGCCCCTGTTTTACTTTATGTGGATGATGCGGTCCTCCTTGTTCGTCCACCTAAGGGCTTGCAGGTTTTATTAGATTGGTTTGTAGGGTTTACTAACGAGTTGGAATTGTCCCCTATTTTAACAAAATCTTATATAATGGAATTAGGGAAGAAGAGTAGGAAGCCAAACACCTATAAAGTAGGTACACATACCGTGGGGCAAGTACAGGCCTTCTCATACCTAGGCATCCTGATCGATGATAAACTTTGTTTTAAACCGTTATTAGAGGGCAAGTGTATTGGTTTGACAAAGTCTACTGGAGCGATTACAAGCTATGCCCACAGATTAGGTAGATGGTCGCCGGGGACAATTTAAAAAGTGTATAACTCCTTTTGTAGCTCTAAAGTTCTATATGGAAGTGAGGACAAACAAACTCCAAAATGAAGAACATTGTTATCTTAGGCATTTGTTGAAAGTCCCCCAGAGTACCCCTGTATTTATTGTGCATGAGGAGCTGGGGTCTAAATATACTTCTGACCTGGTAGCAGTGAAACCTCTTCTGTATTGGGTAAACATATGGTCCAATGTTGAAGCAGATTTTAACAGGCAAATAATTCGGGACTGTCTCTCTCTCTCTCTGGACCATGCGTTGAAAATCCTGTGGCTGAAGTACTTAAACTTGTTTACAATGCTTAGTAGATCAGATTTGGTCTCCAATCCAGATACGGTGTGTGCACGGGACAAAGCGCTTATTAAAGATCTATGTTTTAAATATACTGTGACTCAAAGGGAGGAAATAGAACTGAATAAACCCACGGTCAGAAATTATGTTTCAGTTGTGTCGACACAAAGCATAGAACCGTATCTAACCCTCATAGCCAGTGCACATGATGGATTCAACCTAAACCTCGTAATTAAAAATCTATTTCACCATCTACTGTCTGTACTGGCTGTACCGGCTGGGTACGTGGAACATCCTGAGCAAAAGGGGCTCTGTGGCTGCGACTCTAGGATGCCACAGGACACCCTACATTTTGTTCTTCTATGCCCGTATTATTAATTCCCGAGAAAAGTACCTCTTTAGGGGCTTTTAAAGAAACTCCGATTCAAACGGGCCCGTGTGGCCCTGTTATTTTTAAAACTTGCTCCAGATGTTTTTACCTTATTCTGTGTCTCGAACTTTTTAAGATCTGCTTAAAAGCTAAGAAGTATCTGGAAATCATAAAAGCGGAAGACCACCTATTGAATCTATGTATTAATTAGGATAGTTGGTAGAGTCCTTTTAATGCTTTATAGTAACTATTAAGTACTATTTTTACTGTATTATTCTATCCCGAGGGTGCTTTTTTACCCTTATGATCACTGTTTTCAGATTGATGTGTTGATGAAATTGTACCTTTTTATGGTCATATTTTCTTATATGCCGAATAAAGATTATTATTATTATTAATTAGCTCCTTTTACTGTCCTTCGTAAATCGCAGCTTTTCTTTGGGTAATATCCTCAGTAGTCCCTGCCATTTTACTTTTGGTGCCTCCCACAAGGACTGCCTCGGTTACATGTGCTCTTACTCCTCATGTTATTCATTACTTAACAAGCACTCTTGTTTTTATTGTTACTTATTTAGGCTCAGGAATTCTCTTGCACATGCTTGCTCCCTCTCCTCAGCCCCGTTTTTTAATGTGCACATGCCCTCTACTTGTGCTACACTGTCCTTGCCTATCCACCATGCGTTCCATTTGTTCCAATCCCTCACCGCTCTCTCTCCTGCCCTGCTTTTATTTCCTACTTGCCCAGCAAACCATGGTTCCCTCAGTGCTACGCCGTTATTCGGGTTTGACAAAAATGCTCAGCTGAAATTTGCATGCACGGACTCTGCCCACATATTGCCATTACAAATACATCGATGTCGGGTTAGTACTAAATCAAGGCTTCCAAAAATAGCAGCAGCGCTTTTATACAGGAAGCACTCCGGACTCATGGAGGGTCCCCCAGGGGCACCATAGGACCAATGAGGTGCACTACCTGCTCCCGCATACATCACTCTGTGCAGGCTGGTACATTGTTTTGGAGACACTCTGTCAGGCAACTGAAAGTGTCGGCTCTACTGCTCCTACTCCTCGCAGCACCGCAACAAAAGCTCCTTCTGATGGCTGCTCAGCCATGGAGGGCATTTCTCTTCTTGAGCATATAATTAGTATGGTCTAGCAGTTTGTCAGTTAACAACATCAGGTGAGCGGTATTGTAAGGCTGTGCTTGGCAGTGTCTTCCTGGACTATTATTGACTCTTGCCAGAACCACTGCGGTAAGCTTCTCCCCTTCCCTGACACAATGCTCACCAAACAGTATCTATATTTCGTTTTATACTGCATGGCTATTTAGTCAACACTGTACTTCCTGTCGGATTGCAGGGTGCAGTACCATATAGATGTCCCTTTAGAACTCCAGAGCGACACCTAAAAATCTTTGGTACTGCACCCAGTCTCTGCTTCATGACTAAAAAGCCTCAGTGTACTGCCTTTCAGATTCTTCAGGATCGCAGGGTGCACTACCATATAAAGGTCCCTTTAGAACTCCAGAGCGACACATAATAACCTTTTGGTACTGCACCCTTTCCCTGCTTCATGGGTTTTCTATTATTGCTTATGCTACTGCTGGGAGTCCGAGACCCCATTGTGTCCGGCACAGTAATAATAATAATAATAATCCACATTTGTAAAGCGCACAATCACCCGAAAGGGTCTCTAGGCGCTGGGGGCAGTCGGGAAGATTAAGCAAGCTATTGCCCAGAGTCACATGGTGCTGGGCTAACCTGCCGCCGTAGCCGGGGATCGAACCCTGATCCCCAGATTCCAGCGTCAGTCGCCCTGGCCGCGGCGCCACACCTCTCCCACAGTAGAACATCCTGTCGCTATTCCTTTGGTGCCACGAAACTGCAACCGACAGAAGAATAGGAATAATGCCTAAACGTTCAGCCCTAGAAAAAGGAGTGTAGTGGGAAAGCCTGTTTTTGTTTTTGCTTGCTGGGAACCGCTACAGTAAGCATTTCTCTTTTCCTGACACAATACTCACCAAACAGTATCAGTATTTCGTTTCATACTGCTTGGCCCATGTGCGGCAGAGATCGCATCGAAATGCTAAACTCCAGCCTCTGGTGAGCTAAGGCACAGATACATTACATTATGTTGCATTTGAGGAGGTTCGCAATTTAATGTTTTTTTTCCCACTCATCAGTGTGATTCTGATCAGATTCTTAACCCCTTCGACGCTCATTACGAGCTCAGCTCGTCATGAGGTACACCTCTCGTACGCTCATGAGGAGCTGAGCTCGTCATGAACCGCGGGTTTTTAAAATAAAGTCAGCGCACAGCGGGGAAAATGCACCGCACTGAAGGCATGAAAGAATGCGGGTTGCAGTACATTATGTGGCTAATAGAGGTCCAGAGGGACACATAGTAACAGCCTGTGGTACTACAACACTTCCCTGCTTCGTGGAGTTTTTTATTGCTTAGGCTACTGCTGGGAGCCCCAGACTCCCTCGTGTTCGGCACAGTAGATCAGAAGGCTATGCAACCACTTTTTCATAATGTTACTTCTTTTGGTATAGCGTGCACTTACTTTCTAAATGATCTCCCCACTGCAAAAAAAAAGCTGTCATTTACAACGCCAGTAGCTCTAACTTTCACAAATGAGAGACCAGTTGCATTGTAAATGCTTGTTAAGATCTTGCCTTCTAGGCAATACATGCATATGCTAGCTTACTGTGGGCTTATAGTCTGCCCACTGCTTACTATTGGTTGGCTTTATTGTCCCTCTCATTTGATTGCTTCCTATTCAACCTCTTCTTCTTGTGTTTGTCCCTCCCATAGAGCACGGTCTCATTACGTCTTCTACCACTCACTTTTCAGGTGTTAACTTTTTAACTTTTTTTCTTTTTGTTAAAGCACTCCATGGGAGTGAGCTCTCTTGCTCATGAGTCCCCCCCGCTTCTTTCCATTGTTCTTAACCTTTTACTTTTCCCTTTCACCCCCACCTCCAGGTTGCTCGCTTCCCCATTAGTTTGGTTCCCCTTAGCTCATCCTCTGTTGCTTCCTCCTGCCGCGTCCCATGTTGCTTCTGCTCCACCCCCTTCACCTGCCCCGTGTTGCTTTCTCCCCACCCTCTGTGTGTGCTTCTTCAGCCCTCCTGTTTCTTCCCCTATAACCAATCTCTTTGATTCTGCCCTGCATATTACTTCTGCCCCTCCCCATCCTGTGCTCCATTTTGGTGTGTCTCACCCGTGTTTGTCCTGGAGAAGCTGAGGATATTTGGCTTTGCTTCATCAGGGAGCAAATTCCCTGCACAACCTTTGGATCACCTTTGCTTGGGTGCAAATACTGTAGCTCTACTGCTAAAGGGGCATGGTGGCACAAAGAGCCTCAGGACCTAAATTGCCTGGAGTGTCACAGTGATGGAGGTCAGGCCTATGGCTTTCTTTCACTGAAGTACAGGACTCCTCCTTCTGACGTGTATCACCAGCTGTGCTCCTGCCATCCCAAAGATGCTGCTGTGTGAGTGCCACAGAGGAGGAAAGCAGTGGCTTCTTTCTACTACAGAAGTTTTAGATGTGAATCCAAGAACTCCAAAGTTTTACATCGCGATTTTTAGGTCTCACCCATGAGACAGATTTTAGCTGTTTGTAGGCAGAAGCCTCTTGTAGACCACAGTGCTTTAAGTGCCATGAAAAGGGACCTGAATAATTAGGGTTTAAACTTAGGAGCTACAATCCTGTGCTTTTACTTAACTTGCGACTTCTGCTATTGCATCCTGACATATCGCACAACAACAAACTTATGTCCAAAACAGGCCAGGTCTGCTGGCTTTGTGAGTGCTTGTTAGCAGTTTGATATAAATGAGCAACAACAATTATTTTGTTGTAAATATTTAGAATTGGTAAATACAAATAGTACATATGTGATCATCACCAATTGCACAGTGGAGAGATGTCAAGGATTGGGTGAGAATGTAATCTGAACACTGGTATTGCCCACTGACTTGCACTACCTTCAGTCGCCACTCCAGAGCTCTCAGTCTAGCCCCTTTATGAACTCCCTCTGACAACCATAACTCACCTAGACACCTAAATGCAAATCCTCTCAAATGTACCATATCAGCGCTGAAAAACTCCATAACTCATACTTTTAGAGCAGAGGCCGCTTGGCTTTGCCAATACTTTGTAAATAACAATGAAAAATTACACTTATAGAGCACTTACAAATCTCAATAAATTCAAGGTTTTTACTTATGCTAAACATGCAATGTTTATAAAGTGACATATCGCTAAAATCATTTCCGAACCCATTCGGTCCGAAAGATGAGACTTATTGGCTTTGAAAATGGTTTTTCCTTGAAGCAGGTGAGTATCTTCTTAATGCTGGACCAGTGACCGCTACTTCATTTATCGAGGTAACATACTGTTACTGAAGTCATCAATATGTGATAGAGATCAGTGTGCACTAAAAGATTCAAGTCATTGAGGAAACGCGGCTTAGAGCGGTTATTCTGTAAACATGGTCAGCAGTGATCTTCTCCTGTGACGTCAGTCTAATAGCCAATCATTTTAGTTTTCTGCTGTGATGGCAGAACCATGCACTCTGATGTTTGTTTTATTCCTATTTTTTCACTGATAGGAAAAGTATGTATTGTGCAATTTATAGTGCTTGCTCCCAGCTGTGGCAAACAACTGCTTAAGATGGGAACGTTCAAACTATTGTGTAGATTTTGGTGAACCAACAATTCGATTGTTGTACTGTAAAAGATTGGCAGATATGAAGTGTTTAATGCATGGCCTAGGTGTTGAAGGATAGATTGATTTTTAACCTTTTGAGGTTAATTCTGCCCTTACTATAGTTGATTGTTCATTGTTCCTGGTAGTGAGACGCTTGACGAGATTTTTTTTTTTTTTTGCTCGGGTATTGATACTCTTCCTCCTTGGGTTAGATGGCGACCCTGGCTGTACTGATATGTTTGGATAATCCTGCGCACTGCTACAGTCACCTATATTTAATGCTTGCAATAGCAGTCTTGATGTCCACAAGTCTTGGGGAGTTTTGCCATTAGCAAGAGCATTTCAGGAAGTGAAACAAATGCTCCGTACTAGAAGGATAGTGGGTTCTGTTTTCATCAAACCTGGTTTAATTTGTTTTTTTAGGAATTTTTGCACGACCCGATCACTCAAAAATGTGCTATCCTGCGTCACAGGTTGACTGTTCACTGCCACTGACACTCATCTGCGACAATATACGGGATCCAGGAAACCTGGGCACAATCCTGCGATCTGCTGCTGGGGCTGGCTGTAGCAAAGTACTGCTTACCAAAGGTATGTTCTGATGGCAGGTTGGGCATATCTCAGTGGAGACTGCCAATACTGTACAGTAAATATGTTTCTAAATATGAAGTAGTCTGTGTAGGCAGAATCCACAGACAAAAGTACTGACTAACAGCTGGAAAAGGAATTTCTTAAGTTGTGACTCGTGCTTCAGTGCTAACTGATTAATTTGTTGCAAGCCAGTAAGTATGTCTAGTCTACTGTTTTCTGTGAGGTACTTTGAGTCAGAAGAGTCCTACTCTCACAGACTTGGACTATATGTTGGTGCGTATTAAAATATAACATAAGATTCCCTTAACTAATGAGGTTGTATTTTGTTAGAAAACAAGCTGCTGTGTAAAAGAGGTGGAGCTCGTTTGCTCTATTAGGGGATCCTCCATTAGAGCATGAGTAAAAGTAATCATGCAACAACAA
Organism: Lissotriton helveticus; assembly: GCF_964261635.1. Lineage (NCBI taxonomy): Eukaryota > Metazoa > Chordata > Amphibia > Caudata > Salamandridae > Lissotriton > Lissotriton helveticus. The sequence continues at coordinate 315,927,353 of NC_136061.1, forward strand.
TAAAGAAGCCCAAAGGGCATGCCTCTGCAAACGGTGTAAGGATTAAAATCTAACAATACTCTATTTGCAGTTCGGAATATTTTCCTAATATGTACTCTCACAGGAATGGCACTTATTCTTGTAAACATACGTATGCAAATAATCCAGTATGCAATTGGTTCCTCTAAAATACTAAGTTACATTCATCAATCTATTTATATGATTGATACTTTATTGTTCAGTTAATTAAAAGTTACAATTTGTCTGTCACTCTTACATAACCACATGACACATCATAACTAAATATCATTAAAAAAATTTATTTTAAAATAGTTAATCTTCGTAATATTTTCAAAAACTCCAAGGTAAAACTTAAAGTTGAAACATTTCATAAATTCTTATTCCACTTAATACACCCATTGCCCCTTAAATATCCTATTTACACCATTTGGATTAATCCACAATTCACTTATTGCAAAATAATCAACAAAAAGTGCAACATGCCTGTCAGCGATCCTATGTTTAAAATGCACTTTCAAACTGCTTCAAAGAAAAAGAATAAGAAAATTATTCCATAAATTTCCCGGCTTGTGTCTATTTTGCCCACTTTCTTCTTTAAGAATTTTAAAGTGCTTTGTGCCCATATTTGTAAACATCATTGTAAATATTTACCTTAGAAAACTTATGGAGGAAAACAACACAACATTTACAACCACACGCGCATTTATTCGATGGGGAACCCTTACCCTGTGTATCTCATTACCCTCAGTTCGAGCAAGGGTACATTTCATGATCAACATCGTTAATTGTTATTATACGCATTTAGCTAGTTTGCCCTCTGCTACCTCAATGAACTTTAGTAATTTACCAGTGAGTGATAAATCTTCTCCCAACAAACCAGCTATTACTGCTTGATGATATGTGTGAACAGCATATTCAATAAAACCCTCTCTTAGCAGGTATGTACGTTCTCTTGATAGAGCCGGAGGACTACACACTATATGACAAATGTCTTCCCTGTAATAATTACAGAGGTGACGTGACGTTGAATTGCCCACCCTTTTCCAAGCTGGCAAATTACTACAACACTGAAAATTACCTAGCTGGAGACTCATAAGCTATAACTTGACTTTTAAATCGTTTAAGCCCCCCAGATAATTCTGGGGTTTCAGTTGGCCATATGATGAAATCACCATCCAAGTGTGTGATCTTTGCTAGGGCGTCTCTATCCATTATAGATAATACTTTTTTACTGGTCCCTTTAATCAAAATCGCCCTGTGAGAGGAGTAAAATCCATACTTGTTCTGCACTAAAAGTAGTCCTGGTAAGATTAAAATATTTATGAGCTACAGTATTTCTAGGGTCACTTATGGCCTGCTATACGGTTGTCATTTGAGTGGAGTTGATATCTTTTTTAGGTTTCGCACCTGCGAACCGATCGCTTCGCGATCGTCGCAGTGAAACCTATTGCAATCGTTTCTGCTTTCAAGGAGTTAAGGGAGACAGGAGACAAGTGATGTGCACGCGCGGGTGAACGGATCAGGTCACGCGCACTTCCTGTCTCCCATGGCTCCTTGGAAGCAGAAACGCACGCACACACACACAGACCCCCTCCCCTGCCGCCGCGCATTCACACACGCATACCCGTTTCTGTCCTGTGAGCTCCTCGCTACCCCAAGGTCCCCGGAGCCACCTGTACCATATTCACATCCTCTACAAAAGCCTGAAATTCTTTCTGGGGTTCTTACTTGTCCTTCTCGGTACCGAAGATGGATGCAAGATACTCCGCCATCTTCTGTTGCTGCTCCGCACCACCGCCGCCGAAAACGCAACGACTTCCAGCCTCTGGTAGCCGTCACATAAGCTCGGCCTAGCTCCATTCGTGCAACGTCACGATGCGCGTCTCCGTCTACCAGGAAGTAGCTTGCCGTACTGGTGCGCATGCGCAGTAAGAAGAGGCCGTGGAAGGAAGGAAGGGATCGGCTAACGTTGAGTGGGTCATGAAAGAAGAGGTTCTGTCTGTCCAGGCGTAGTCCGTTCTGCTACACGTCTCTCGCTTTCCGATAACGTCCTGTCTTTGGCTGTAGACAGACCTGTCCATCTATTTCTGACACCCTAAAACTGACCCAGACTCAATCCTAACTCTCTCGCCCCCGCGGGAATGGCTGTTTACCTTCTCAAAACTCTCACGGCTTCCCAGAGGACTCCTCTAGGGGCGTCTTACTAGTATTGCATCACTCCTTGTCTTTTCCCGCCCTCTCTCCCTTTCCATGGCGTGACAGGCATTCTCACACGGAAGCTGCAAGCTATCTGCGTTGTTCACCTCCTTACACAAGACACCCATCTCCTTAGCGCTCACAGATCAACAAACCAAACCGCCCCTCCTCTAACCACAGCGCTTCACATATTCCTAAAAATGCTTGCCCCCAAGCCACAGCATAGCCCGCCTCCTCTGTTATTCCACCCACACTACGAGCTCCACCCTCCGCAAATGCATCGCAAGCCATTCACCACCCCCCCGAATATAACTGGCACTGACAGCCCATCTCTCACACATTATACCAGCCTCCTTTTGCACAGTGCGCATACTTCAACAACGCATCCCCCTCAAGCCACAGCTTCTCTTCGCACCTACCGAGCCCTCCCACTTTCATTCCTCGCCACTGTCTTTTCCAGCCTCTTTACCCTCTAACCGTACCTCCTATAGTGCGAGACCCGCGGTACTACTCGCCCACCTCGCATGCACTCGTCGGCCTAACAGCTGTGAGCCCGTGCCTGAGGTGCATCATCAGAGCTGTGTGAATAATAACTGCGTCAGCCCAGTGCTGAGGTGCATCATCAGAGTGTGTGAATAATAACTGCGTCAGCCCCGTGCTCAGGTGCATCATCAGAGCTGTGTGAATAATAACTGCGTCAGCCCCGTGCGTGAGTTGCATCATCAGAGCTGTGTGAATAATAACAGCTGTAAGCAACAGCATCCTCTTGCACACACTCTCACTGCTCAGCAATTCAAAGTTTGCTAAAAAATGTATGCAACGCATTGTCATACACAATGCCAATAACTCAAACTTTAATGCTGCGAAACCTATTGCATTGTAAATGCATGTTTAGTTTATAACAACATTTTAAAAATGCCACGAGACTATTTATATTTTGTCTCTTGAGGCCAAACTCTAATCGAATATGTGCAAACGAAGCCTGTATTGGGAGATTAAATAGGCTCCGAAAGGTCCCTGCCGTAAGGTTATCTATTATTTTATCGGCTTTCTCCCTCAGAGTCTCCACGCCCTAGGACGGGGACGGGGCGTGATTAGCTGCTATGACTTGTAGTAGTGGTTTAGGAGGCAGGCCTCTAAGGGTGTTCCGAAGCAAGGCAAACGCTACATTTAATGCTTTGTTCCTTCTTTGCATCACCACACAGTGAGACTTGAAAGAGACTCTTGCATCAAATATAACCCCCAAATATTTGTACTCTTGTGCTGACTCCAACCTTAGGCCTTCTATATTTATTACTAAACCCTGTGTCACCAGCATGGTGGTTTATTTTTCTGGGTTGTGTTTAAAAACTTGAATCTTACCACAGATTCACAAATTATGATCTCATACATATTGGGTATTTTACATTGCTTTTTAAAAACAGTATCATTAACGTATTAAAAAAACATACATGCTAACAAAACAAGCATTGAAAATGCAATAGGTCTCGCAATAGAAGAGTTTGACATTTTTCGTTTTGCATATGGATGAGTGGCGTTGCGTGGATGAGTGGCGTTGCGTGGATGAGTGGCGTTGCGTGGGTGAGTGGCGTTGCGTGGGTGAGTGGCGTTGCGTGGGTGAGTGGCGTTGCGTGGGTGAGTGGCGTTGCGTGGGTGAGCGGCGTTGCGTGGATGAGCGGCGTTGCGTGGCTGAGCGGCGTTGCGTGGCTGAGTGGCGTTGCGTGGCTGAGTTGCGTGGCTGAGTGGCGTTGCGTGGCTGAGTGGCGTTGCGTGGGTGAGTGGCGTTGCGTGGGTGAGTGGCGTTGCGTGGGTGAGTGGCGTTGCGTGGGTGAGTGGCGTTGCGTGGGTGAGTGGCGTTGCGTGTGTGTGTGGCATTGCGTGTGTGTGTGGCGTTGCGTGGGTGTGTGGCGTTGCGTGTGTGTGTGGCGTTGCGTGTGTGTGTGGCGTTGCGTGTGTGTGTGGCGTTGCGTGGGTGTGTGGCGTTGCGTGGGTGAGTGGCGTTGCGTGGGTGAGTGGCGTTGCGTGGGTGAGTGGCGTTGCGTGGGTGAGTGGCGTTGCGTGGGTGAGTGGCGTTGCGTGGGTGAGTGGCGTTGCGTGTGTGAGTGGCGTTGCGTGTGTGAGTGGCGTTGCGTGTGTGAGTGGCGTTGCGTGTGTGAGTGGCGTTGCGTGTGTGAGTGGCGTTGCGTGTGTGTGTGTGGCGTTGCGTGTGTGTGTGGCGTTGCGTGTGTGTGTGGCGTTGCGTGGCTGAGTGGCGTTGCGTGGCTGAGTGGCGTTGCGTGGCTGAGTGGCGTTGCGTGGGTGAGTGGCGTTGCGTGGCTGAGTGGCGTTGCGTGGGTGAGTGGCGTTGCGTGGGTGAGTGGCGTTGCGTGGGTGAGTGGCGTTGCATGTGTGAGTGGCGTTGCGTGTGTGAGTGGCGTTGCGTGTGTGAGTGGCGTTGCGTGTGTGAGTGGCGTTGCGTGTGTGTGTGGCGTTGCGTGTGTGGCGTTGCGTGTGTGAGTGGCGTTGCGTGGCTGAGTGGCGTTGCGTGGCTGAGTGGCGTTGCGTGGCTGAGTGGCGTTGCGTGGCTGAGTGGCGTTGCGTGGCTGAGTGGCGTTGCGTGGCTGAGTGGCGTTGCGTGGCTGAGTGGCGTTGCGTGGTTGAGTGGCGTTGCGTGGTTGAGTGGCGTTGCGTGTGTGAGTGGCGTTGCATGTGTGAGTGGCGTTGCATGTGTGAGTGGCGTTGCATGTGTGAGTGGCGTTGCATGTGTGTGTGGCGTTGCGTGTGTGTGTGGCGTTGCGTGTGTGTGTGGCGTTGCGTGTGTGTGTGGCGTTGCGTGTGTGAGTGGCGTTGCGTGTGTGAGTGGCGTTGCGTGTGTGAGTGGCGTTGCGTGGGTGAGTGGCGTTGCGTGGGTGAGTGGCGTTGCGTGGGTGAGTGGCGTTGCGTGGGTGAGTGGCGTTGCGTGGGTGAGTGGCGTTGCATGGGTGAGTGGCGTTGCGTGGGTGAGTGAATGGTTAGCTGTTGCTTATGCGACGTATAGCACTTAATACTAAAGTAGGCAGACCTTCTTAGCCTTTGTGAGAATAATAGCAAAATAAAAATAAAAACCAGATCAAGTCAAGGACGCAAACGGCACCATGCTATTGTTTATTTACTCAGATGATTTGCATAAAAATGTAACTTGTGAGCACGTTTCTCTAATTCTCCAATAATCCCATTACAACACTTTGTACAAATGAGATTGGGACTCATCCTTCCGAAGTCGAGAAAAATGTGCAACGCTGTGTTGAAGTTAATTTTTTTAATTAACAAAATGCAAATAATGTGGAGAGATTTCAAGTGATTCAGGAATGGGCGCCCTTGTAAAGAGAAAGTACGGCCGGCCTGGGCAGTGATAGGGGAGGAGGGAGGAGAAATGCGAGTCACGGCAGCAGCAGCCTTTGATGTGCCTGCCGGCCGGCCGTGAATAATTAGGGGGTGAGAAATGCGCTCGGAGGGCTGCCTTTGATGTGGTAATGCGAGGCAGGCAGGCAGGCGGCTGGTGGCATTGTGCACGCGCTTTTTAGGGCTTGCGCAAGCGCAATGACCTAAAAAGCACATGCACTTGAAGGAATCGCCAGTGGAATCGCCAGTGGATAAACACTGGATAAGCCCCTATAGAGCTTCGCCAGCTATGCGCTGAAGCGCATCAGCAGGCGAGCCCTAAAAACCAGTATTATATCCCCCATTATATTGATCACTGATCTGCTCATTTCAACAATTAATCAATGCTTTTGAAAAATAATGTAATCCAAAATATAAAAATGTTATTCATCTTAAAATATTTTGCATCACTTCAACAGAAACCACATTTATTTCCATTGACGCAGTGTTTCAGTGGTACATGATTTTCTTCACCTTCTTCAGGATAAATGCATCAAACGTTTGTTGAAAGATGCATTAAAATGTGGTACCTCACAACGTACCTATATAATTGACACTATATATTATATATAGAAAAATGTTAAACTATAAATTACCCGTAATAAATTAATATCCAGGGTGAGGAGTATTGCATTACGGAATGTGCATGAATTCAAAGCCACTACTAATCTAGCATTATACACTAATATTGTGGATTAAACGTTCTCCAATTCTGCTAGATGTATAATAACATGTATTCAGTCTTACCTGTTGATATCATGGTTATACATATTTTTTGTCTCAATTTTATTGACATTTTCTGTCTTGACAGTCTATTTTATTTACACCGTATTTCTTAGCTGTGTCAATTATCCCCTATTCAAATAGGTTCTCAATTCTCATCCCTCTCAAAAGGTACAATCTGTTTGTCTGAATTTAAAAAGCTTAATTAAAATATACCTCTATCACATATATCTGATTCCTAAGAATTTATAGTAGTCTGGTTTGATTACCTTTATATTAAAACTCTCAATCACTTGCAGACCTAAAAATATGGACCCTATCAGTATGTGGCTCTACTCTCTTTACTGTGTTTCAAAAATGTTCCTGTCTCTCTTATAATTAAATATGACAATAGAAGCAATGTCAAGTGTGAAATAAAATTAAATCAACCATATTAGACCAATATAGCGAGTAAAGTACTCGAGAGGAAAAACAAGTCACCTACCTTTAACAGTTTACCATCACAATGGTGCGTAATGCAGAGTACGCCTCTTTAGTTGTTCCCATACGGTATTCTGGGATTCTCAGTGAAAGGTTTAAACGTTTTGATGCTCTTCCTTTATAGAACTTACTGAAATAGCCTGCACCACAAACTTTATAAGTAAGAACTGTACATTTTAATATAGTCTACTGCCGATTGCTCCGTAGAAAGACTTTACCAGGGCTTCATTGGATTTTCCTAATTTCTTAATGACAACAGCAATGATGTACACAAGCAAAATTTCATAGTACTCAAGGGTGGTAAATGTCACATGTCTCAGGACTAATTGTTACAGGTAAGTAAATTGTTCATCACTTTTCACATTATGTGGTAGGCGAGGTCACACTTGTGAATTTGCTCATATTGTAGTTCCCAAAACGGGTGGGTGTTCATGCATGATCTTTTGATGTATTTCGGTTGTTAATTTGCCTTGCCTATGCCCTTAATCTGCTTTGAGCTACCTTTCTCATCCACTGCTGTTGTGACTCCTTACCACCAGAACATATTTTTGAACAACTGAGATGGTCCACTCTAGGTGGGGAAAGAAGGGTTTCATTAAATGACAGAAAGTAAGACAAACGCCGAATTTTATTTCTAAATTGCTGAATTTCCACACTGCTTGCACTCAGCACACCTGGCACCCACTTGGCACCATTTTCGCCTTGTTTTGACGATCCCAGCCGATTTTAGGGCTGAAGATCGAGGTGCAGAGTAAACAGATTCTACGGCGGCCATATTGGGTGAGGGGGCGAGAGCGGTGAGAGCGCTCCAGTCTCCTGTACTTAAGGAGCCCCTAGGAGGCAGGCGCGTGATTCCAACGCCTTGCCAACACTTTGTTTGTTATCAGAACACGCTAGGAGCAACTTAGAGCTACTGCGTGCAACGTGTTTGTACTTTTTAAAAAACGCCGAATTTTATTTCTAAATTGCTGAATTTCCACACTGCTTGCACTCAGCACACCTGGCACCCACTTGGCACCATTTTCGCCTTGTTTTGACGATCCCAGCCGATTTTAGGGCTGAAGATCGAGGTGCAGAGTAAACAGATTCTACGGCGGCCATATTGGGTGAGGGGGCGAGAGCGGTGAGAGCGCTCCAGTCTCCTGTACTTAAGGAAACGGTCGTTCTCCGCGCTAGCGGTCGCGTTTGCGGACGCGCCTCCTCAGCGCCGGAGTCACGCCAGAGTCAGCCCGTCTGCGCCCGTCAGCGCTCCGGTAGCAGACGGGGCAGGACGGCTGGCTGGCATTTACTTCTGGTTGGTGCCTTACTCTTCTCAGCTTCAGCTATGTGTTTCTCTTACTCGTCAGAGACCCTCTTAAATATCCGTCCTCCGGTAGGTCGCTGCCACTCTGTCTTTCCCGGTTGCCGTGCCCTTAGAAAAGGCTGCACTGAGTGCGGATGGCGCTTTCCTATACACAACAAGCCGAAACTGATCCATCAACCTATCACTATCACTTGCCTACTCCTTAACACACGTTCCCTAGGCTGTCATGCGCTAGATATTTGGAATTTGCTCGATAACTCTAATATATCTTGCCTTTTTCTCACTGAGACTTGGCTTAGTGATACCTCGGCCCCTGACTTAGTCAACGCCATCCCACCTAATTATTCCATCATCAGGAGGGACAGAACATCTGGGCGCGGGGGTGGTGTGGCTATCATAGTCCACAACCAGCTGCACTGCACTACCTTCCCGATAGACAATATTCAGGACACCGAAGCGCTCGGCTTCACACTTCATTTGTCTCCCTACCAGGCATGTACCGGCATTCTCGCATATAGAACTCCCGGTCCCTTAGGCTCTTTCCTGGATGAATTACAGGTAGCACTTTCAGTCCCATGTCTTAAATCGGAACATTGTTTACTTCTAGGCGACCTAAACATACACATGGATGAGGCCACAAATCCTGACACAATAAAACTCATGGAGGTCACAACAGCATTAGGACTTATACCTTTCATTCACGATCCCACGCATAATAAGGGCCATACTCTGGACCAAGTTTTTTCCACCGTCCCTATTAATGTACTTGCTCCTCAGCCAGTATTATGGTCGGATCATTACTTAATCTCTTTTTTCCTATTAAGTACCCCTCCCCCTAGACCAAATCCCACCATCTCTGCTAAACGACTTTCCAGGCCTTTTCATCTGCTCTCTAATGAGATGCTACTACAGGCCATGTCATGTTCACCGTGCACCTTGTCAGGTAATGTGGAAATCGATCTAGCTCATTACACTGAATGGCTCACGACTATACTGGCGGATCTCGTGCCTGAGAAAGCCGCTAAACCCGGAAACAAACGTCCTTCCGCTCCTTGGTTCACATCTCAGCTCAGAGAAGCCCGGCAAAACTGCAAGAGAGCAGAAAGAGCCTGGAGGAAAGACTACAAACCTCTTGAGAAAGAAAAATTTAAAAACTTAACTAGATCCCACCACAAGATGATTTGGAGTGGAAAAAAATCTTATCTTGAACGTCGGATAGACGAATCTGAAAACTCCTGTAAGGAAATCTTTAAAATTGTTAAGGATTTTACTTCTCCGTCCCTAGGTATCTCTGCTCAGTCTCACTCAGAACCTTGGCTGACTGAACTGGCACATTATTTTGTAGATAAAATAACATCTATTCAAGCCTCTCTTGCTATTTACTCTAAACAGTCTCAGGATGCTGCTCTTGGTGCCCTCTCCTCTTCACAACCCACCCTCTGGGAATTCCCGCAGCTGAGCCTTGCTGCTTCATTAGACCATCTGACAGGCTTGAAGTCGGGCTCTCCTCTAGATCCCTGCCCGGTCTCTTGCCTCAACAAAATAGCCCTTGTGCTAAATGGCCCCATCAATTCCATTCTTAATTCCTCACTGTCTTCTGGCTTGGAAGAGTGCTCTCATCCTTCCACTCATAAAAAAACCCAGCTTTGGATCCCATCATACATGCCAACTACAGGCCTATTTCTCTCCTCCCCGCTCTAGCGAAGGTGGCGGAAAGACATGTGCACAGATCTATCTCTGATTTCATCGAGAATAACAATCTGTTGCACACTACTCAATCTGGGTTTCGTGCGAATTACAGCACAGAGACCGCGCTACTTGAAGTCACCACCGCCATTAGAGAGGTCTTGGATACTGGAGGAAAGGCCATGTTGGTCATGTTGGACCTGTCGGCGGCGTTTGACACCGTTCCCCATGATACCCTCCTAACTCGACTCTGGGATTGTGGTCTCCGGGGGACGGTGTGGAACTGGCTCAAATCATTTCTAGCTAGCCGTCGACAAACGATCTGGGCGCCACCTCACTCCGCAGCTATGGCAACTCTGGAAGTGGGGGTCCCTCAGGGGTCTATTCTTAGCCCCCTGCTCTTTAACATCTTTCTGGCCCCCCTTGCAGAGGTTGCGGAGTCGTTTGGCGCTCAGATCGTGTCGTACGCTGACGACACCGAGCTCTTGTTCACATACGACAAGAATGAGGTGTTCGATGGGATCCGTATCAGAGGCTGCCTAGAAGCAGTCTTTGATTGGTTCAAAAGACACGGCTTAAAATGCAACTCCGATAAATCGGAGCTGCTCTTTTTTGGATGTGTCTCGGAACCAAACTGGAAAAGTTGGTGGCCACAAGACCTGTTTCCACCTGCAAATGCAAGTACCAAGGCTAAAAACCTAGGTATCATTGTTGACAATGAGTTAACCTTTGGGCCTCAAATATCCTGTCTCTCCGGGAAATGTTTCGGGATCCTGCGGATGCTCAGGAAATTCCTCCCCCTGATTTCTATGAACCATCGAAGGATCATTGTTCAAGCACTTGTCGGGTCGCGATTAGACTATGTAAATGTCCTCTATCTAGGACTCCCTAAATATCTCGTGAGGAGACTTCAAGTAGTCCAAAATTCAGCTGCCAGGGCTATTTATGGACTCCCTAGACGAGCTAGTGCTTCTGACTTGTTGAAGGAATTGCACTGGCTTCCTATAGCCAAGAGGGCTCTTTTTAAAAGCCTGACACTGACCTACAAGGCCCTTCACGACTCAGGCCCTAGGTACATTAGGAAGCGTCTTGCTCTTTACAAGCCGAGCAGAGCTTTGCGATCTGCCTCCTTGTCAAAAATGGTCGTTCCGTCCATCAAGCGAACCAGACAAGGGGGGCGCTCTTTTCATTACCTGGCCCCGCGCGCTTGGAATGAACTTCCCATTTCTCTCAGACAGGCCCCTAGTCTGATGTCTTTCAGAAAGGCATTAAAAACCTGGCTTTTTACCAGTTAACTTCGCTGTTCCTTTTATTCTGCAGTTATGTTCCTTTACCTAAAGGACTTCTTCGCCAAAGCGCCGGGACACTCCTACTGGAGTAGCCGTTGCGCTATAGAAGAACCCAAATAACATAACATAACATAACAATGCTTTAGCTATTAATTGATTGAGTGAAAGATGTTGTTTTGTGTGCAAAAAGAAGGTGAAAGCCGTGAACTGAACAGCCATTGGTTAGTGGTTCACCTTACCACATAGGTACTGTGCAATTATTAACGTGTTAGTCCCCTTTGACCACTGAGGCAATCGTGGCAGATGGAAATATTTGACGATTGAGTGAAGACCGTTGGCGGCCATCCGGAAATCCTGTTCGGATTTCTTTCCGGCCAACCCCATCAAAATGGGTTGGTTGGAAAGGAATCCGGGAAAACCAAAGGTGGTGATGGACGGAGCGTTGACAATACAAACACTCACCCCCAGTCAACTGATCTGGGTTTAATCCATTACCGTTCTTTAGCTCACTCGGCCACCCCAGTTCAGACATGGCCATATGCAAATCAGTCTGACCCTGTGCCTCAGGGGAACAGTCCAGCCCGAACTGCCAAGCCATGTCTTCCCTGGACCGGAATCAAGCTTCCCAGGACCGGTTTCTGGCATTACAGCCGTCTTAAGCCGGGCTTGCTTGACTCCAGTGGCAAAGTGAGCAAGGGACTCACGTCTGAGCATACACTGCCAACTTAGGGCGAACAAAGCAAAACCAAAGGTGGTGATGGACGGAGCGTTGACAATACAAACACTCACCCCCAGTCAACTGATCTGGGTTTAATCCATCACCGTTCTTTAGCTCACTCCGCCACCCCAGTTCAGACATGGCCATCCGAACTGCCAATTACAATGTTGTATGAACGGCTCTGACCCTCAATCGGAACCGTTTCCTATGGCATTGTAATCGGGCCCTATGTGATTCACAGCTTGGGGAAACCAATGGCAGAGGACCAGCTTACAAGAAAAACCCAAGTAAGAGCACGCTCTGGGACCAGACCGGTTGGAGTAGGAGACACTGCATCTGGATGTGCAGGAGGCCCTAAGAGCAATATGGTGATAATCAGACCGGGTATAACAAGGAGCTGAAGGGGTAGAGAACAGGTCATCCCCCACTTATGTAATCACAAACAACAAAGGACCTGTTCACTCTGAATGTATTACTCAGGACCCTTCCAATCCATTACAGTCTATAAACTTTGTTTTGGACCAGCGGTTAACCTTATACCGTCTGTACAGGAGGGACCTGGATCACCATTCTGTTATAAAAATCTGTGATAAAAAATCTGTAGTCAATTTGTTTAAGTCTCCCTCGGTCAAACCCACTCCCTGGTATGATATGACCGGCTTGTGCGAACCAAAGTGAAAGAAAAAAAGGTGAGAAAGGTAGGCGGTACTTGCCTGCATCCTTAGGTTCTCATCATCATCATCAGCAGCCGCCAACCTGTAACGCAAACTGTGACAAAGTAAGAAAAAGAAGAGAAAGACAAAAGACACAGTGTTAGGTGCGGTATCGAGTGCTGCCTATGCACCAGATAACTTATCCAAGTGTGTTGCATAATCAACCCTATAAGAGATAGCGGGATCCGAGTTGAAACACCACCCTTCCCAATATCAAACTGAGCTAGACCACACTGGCTATGTAAATTTATTCTGTGCTGTGTGTCTGCTCATTTTAAAAGCCAACATGTTTCATTGCCAGGGGGAAACTCACGACAATTTCATCAGGGATCATGAAAGGTGTTTTTGGGCCTAGGTGGCGGGGTGTAAATCTTGGAAGAAACAGTTGACCATAGAATGCATGAGCAAGAACAATTACTTGGAAGACCAACACACAATTCTCCAGTAAAAACTATAATATCTTGAAAAAAGGATTGTGTAGGAATAAGTGGAGTTCTAAAAGGGGCATAAGAAAGGACAACCAGTATGTTCAGGAGCTTTGCAGCACAATAATGGAATAAAATGGCACCCACACGATAAAACGTGGACTGGGAGACATCTTTGAATGTTTATGAGAACTGTGGTGTGCTCTACTTTCCACTGGCCCAACGAAGTAACGAATTCCCCGGACTCTGTTGGCAGTCTACAGGTGTATTTGGAATGTGTTAAATCGCGTTCTACCCAAGGGTGTCAAACCTGTTAGCAGTAAGTGAAGAAGCTGTAAGGTGAGGAAGTGAACCAACCTAATCGTTACCCAAGGGAGAAAAGCCAGGTTTTCAATTTCTTACTAAAAACAGTATGGGAAGTGATACCAGCGATGCAGGTGGTTAACGTATTCCACAGCCTGGCTGCAGTGACTGAAAAAATCCGTCCTCTCCATCTTGCTTTCCGAAATTTTGGTGTATTCTCCTTCCTGAGCGACGACGTCCTCAACAGTCTATTGGGAATATATCACCGGAAGGCCGATGTCAGGGCAAGCAGTCCCTCCAACTGCAGGGGGAATGAAATGAGCAGAGGGCTTTGAAGGTCACACGCTTCCTGACTGGCAGCCAGTGGAGGGCCTGAGTGCCATCCCTTTATGAAAGGCGTTTAGGGATATACAGAATTAAGTGAGCGGCCGCATTTTGAACAATCTGAAGCCTATTAAGAGTAGATATATTAATGTTTAAAATCGGAGAATAATAATCCAGCCAAGAAATAATAAGCATGATAACTACTACCACTCTAAGCTCGGCAGGAATAAAAGGGAATATTTTTTAAATATTTTATTAATAAAACAGGCTCTCGTGGACCTCTGGGCCTGGGAATCAAAATGGCGTGTCCTGTCAAATGACACCAACATTTTTAGCTTCAGTAACCAGACTGGGTAAGGGATCTGGGGTCTTTGGTCTCTGGCCACCACAACTCTGACCATAACAGTTGCTTCCCAAATATCAGATTACTGTCTTGTCGGCATTCAGTTTTAACAAATTCACTTTCATCCAAGTGGATAGTTCAGTCATGCAGCATTTTAATTTGTCTGATACCTCACATACGTCATTTTTAATAGAGACAACAATTTGGGTATCATCCGCATGTGACATTCCTTGGAAACAAAAAGACTTTATCAGTTGAGCCAGGGAGGCAACATACAGGTTAAACAAAGTAGGGCTAAGAGAGAAGCCCTGCGGCCCCCTTCAGAGTGCCTAGAAGGATTCTGCAATAAAATGCAGATAGTTCAGTGTGGGTCCCATTTGTGAGGAAGGACTCGAGCAGGGCCAAAGCGAAGTCCTTTATACCCGCCAGGTGCAATCTATGGACCAAGCAGGAAGGGGACACCCTATCGAATAGTGGAGAGGCAGGGACCCTGTAGCCCTGGTCTTTGAGCTCACCGTGACCCTGAGACGGAAGAATGTAGATGGCAGAATAACTAGGAAGATTGATTGTAGACGACGGCTGCAACACTCGAGATGGCGGGTGCCACAGAGGGGAGCGGGAGAATCATGCTCACTGAATGTTTGTAGGTTAGGTAGTTTGACGGGGTGATCGTGTATCAGAGAGTTGGCCAAACTTGCTAGAAAAAGGCGAAAAAGCGAACCGGGAGTGTGGGAGGGATTCATGCAGTCCAAGGGGGTAACCTCGCAAAGAGATTAGCCCTGGGATGGGGTTTGTCCTTGGTACCAAAAGGAGTCGCAAGGCATGCCTGGGTGCGGGTCCCGAAGCTACGTGGGTCCTGTGCGAATCAGAAATATACTAAAAGCAGGGCACCGCCTCTATATGGTGCTATACTAAAACAGACAACACCTATAACAAAGGAATAAAAAAGTGAGTGAACGTCTGCAGCTCCTTTGAATGTTGTGCAGTAAGTTGCACTAGCTATGTGAGCGAACAGGGACACAAAGTGGCAAAGAGGGCCCTCAGACCGCGCAGTGAAGGGCTTATACAAATGTTGACTTGTATATTCTAGAGGTGTCTAAAGGACTGCCCTACATGACTGCAAGCTGACTAGCCTGACATTGAACCGCATTTGGCCTCTACCTGGGTCCTGTGTCATAGGGCACCAAACCAAACTCGAGTGATACTATCAGGTAAGTGAAAGATAGAGTACACTTTTAAGAGATGCTATCCAGACGTGGGTCACAAACAGCAATAAGCGTCATGAAAATGGCCCACAGAAGAGCACATTGGTAGATACCTCTCCCACCCACCCAACTCATTCATGGAGAATCTATTTCGGGGACTGCAGGATGCCCTAAGAGAGGCAGTGAACAGTGGTATCAATCAATCAAACATTTGTAGAGCGCTCTACATACCCGTGAGGGTCTCAAGGCGCTGAGGGGGTGGGGAGGGAGGGGGAGGAGGGGGAGGGGCGGCTGCTGTTACTCGAAGAGCCAGGTCTTGAGTAGTCGTCTGAAGGTCAGCAGGTCCTGGGTCTGATGTAGGCCGGTAGGGAGAGTGTTCCAGGTCTTGGCGGCAAGGTAGGAGAAGGATCTGCTGCCGGCGGTGGTTTTCCGGATGCGTGGAACTGTGGCGAGGGCGAGGTTGGCTGAGCGGAGGCTGCGGGTGGGGGTGTAGAAGCTGAGTCGACCGTTAAGGTATGCTGGTCCGGCGTTGTGTAGGGCTTTGTGTGCGTGGATGAGGAGTTTGAAGGTGATCCTCTTGTTGACGGGGAGCCAATGTAGGTCTCTCAGGTGGGGTGTGATGTGGTTGCGTCGGGGGACGTCGAGGACTAGTCATTCCGAGGCGTTCTGGATGCGTTGGAGCCGTCTTAGGAGTTTGGTGGTTGTTCCTGCGTAGAGGGCGTTCCCGTAGTCCAGTCTGCTGGTGACGAGGGCCTGGGTGACGGTTTTCCTCATGTCTGAGGGGATCCACTTGAAAATCGTGCGGAGCATTCGGAGGGTGTTGAAGCAGGAAGCAAAGACGGCGTTGACCTGCTTGGTCATGGAGAGGGCAGAGTCGAGGATGACCACCAGATTGCGAGCGTGGTCGGTGGGTTCCGGGGGTGTTCCTAGCGATGTTGGCCACCAGGAGTCGTCCCAGGCTGGGGAGTGGAGCCGAGGATGAGGACCTCCGTCTTGTCTGAATTCAGCTTCAGTCTGCTCTCCTTCATCCATTCGGCGACTGCCTTCATTCCTCTGTGGAGGTTGGGATTGGCGGTGTGGGGGTCTTCGGTGAGGGAGATGATCAGCTGTGTGTCGTCTGCGTAGGAGATGATGTTTGAGGCTGTGCTGTCAGGCGACGTGGGCGAGTGGTGCCATGTAGATATTGAACAGTGTCAGGCTGAGGGATGATCCCTGTGGAACGCCGCAGATGATCTCGGTGGTCTTGGGGCGGAAGGGTGGGAGGCGGACACTCTGGGATCTGCCAGAGAGGAATGATGTGGTCCAGGCCAGGGCCTTCTCTTGGATTCCGGCGTCGTGGAGGCGTGCTGTTAGGATGCGGTGGCAGACTGTGTCGAAGGTGGCTGATAAGTCCAGAAGGATGAGGGCAGCTGTTTCTCCCTTGTCCATGAGAATCCTGATGTCGTTGGTGGCGGCAATGAGGGCGGTCTCGGTGCTGTGGTTGCTGCGGAAGCCGGATTGGGAGGGGTCCAGGATATTGTTCTCTTCAAGGTAGCGGGTCAGCTGGCTGTTGACGATCTTCTCCGTGACTTTCGCCGGCAAAGGGAGCAGGGAGATGGGCCGGAAGTTCTTGAGGTCCGCCTTAGGTTTCTTCAGTAGGGCGTTGATCTCTGCGTGCTTCCAGCTCTCCAGGAAGGTTGCTGTCTCGAAGGAGATTTTGATTGTTTTCCGGAGATGGGGCGCGATTGCTGTGCTGGCTTTGTTGAAAACGTGGTGTGGGCAAGGGGATGGAGTTCATAGTCCTGGTGGTGTCTTCGTCGCTGATGTCGGACCAGGAGGTTGGTGCGGGTGGTGGTTGCATGGGTGTTGGACTCGGGGTGGTGGCAGTGTTGAAGCTGTGGTGGATATCGGTGATCTTGCGGTGAAAGAAGGTGGCCAGTGAGTCGCACAGGTCTTGCCATGGGGGAATGTCGTTGGTGTTGGAGCTGGGGTTGGAGAGTTCTTTCACGATGTTGAAGAGCTCTTTGCTGTTGTGTACGTTGCTGTCTATGCGGTCCTTGAAGGCAGTCCTCTTGGCGGCCCTGATGAGTTGGTGGTGTCTGCGGGTGGCACTCTTGTGAGCTGTGTATCTGTCAGGTGTTCGGTCGGTGAGCCAGCTCTTCTCCAGCTTCCGGCAGGCGTGCTGTGTGGTCCGCAGGTCTTCGGTAAACCATGTGGCTTTCTTGTTGGTGTGGCTGGTTGCGGGTGTCCTGAGTGGGGCGAGGGTGTCGGCGCAGTCGTTGATCCACTGTTTGAGGTTGATGGCGGCGCTGGGGTCGGCGGGTGGTCCCAAGGCGAGGGTGGTGGTCAGTTGGTCCTCAGTGACCTTGCCCCAGCAGCGGCATGGCATCTGTTGGGTGCGGTGGTGTGTGGTGGGTTTCCTAAAGGTGAAGTGGACACATCTGTGGTCGGTCCATTGGGGTTCCGTGGTGTGGTTGAAGGAGACTTGAGGAGAATATGGGGTCCAGTGTGTGTCCAGCGGCGTGGGTGGGAGTCGTCACAAGCTGTTTGAGTCTGAGATTGGCGAGGTTGTCGATCAGGGCGGTAGAGTTGGCGTCGTTGGTGTTCTCGAGGAAATTCAGGTCCCCCAGGAGGATGTAGTCCATGGAGGCGAGGGCGTGGGTGCTGACGAGGTCGGTGATGGTGTCGCTGAACTGTGGTCGGCGTCCGGGTGGTCTGTAGACGAGTGTTCCTCTGAGGGTGGTGTTGGGGTCTGTGTGGATCTGTGTGGATCTGGAAGTGCATGTGCTCAGCGGTGGTGAGGATGTTGGCGGTGTTGGTCAAGACTCTGAGGGTGTTCTTGTGCATGATGTCGATTCCCACTCCGTTAGTGCAGTCTCTGCGGGAGATCATGTAGCCTTCTGGGATGGCTATGGCGATGTCTGGTGCCGAGGTGGTGTTCAGCCAGGTCTCCGTCAGGAAGGCGACGTCGGGGGCGGTAGAGTCGAGGAGGTCCCAAAGTTCGATGGCATGCTTGCGAGCGGAGCGGGTGTTGAGGAGGATGCATCGGAGGTGATTGCGTTCTCTGGATGATGGTTCGAACCCCAGTCAGGACGGCAGCAGTGGGGGAGAGCGCTCACAGGTGGTTCTGAGGCGGCAGGGGAGTGACCCGGCCCTGGAGCAGGGTCGAGGGTCACCCTGTCCATACGTCCATGGCCGCCTTAAGAGGGGAGGGAGGAGCAGCTGGGAGGCGGGAGCGGGGCGGCGAGGGGGGTGTGGCCGTATGGGAGCGGCGGGACCAGCTGGGCTCAGAAGGCGGGGGTGGGGGGGCGAGGGTGCAGCTACGGAGGGGAGTAAGGGAAGGAACAGAGCAGAAAATGCAACAGTCAAACAATAATACCAAAACTGGAGACGAACCACGGCTGATCTGGGCACAGGCTCTAACCCCAGTCAGGACGGCAGTAGCGGGGGAGAGCACTCACAGGTGGTGCTGAGGCGGCAGGGGAGTGACCCGGCCCTGGAGCAGGGTCGAGGGTCACCCTGTCCGTGCGGCCGCCTTAAGAGGCGAGGAGGGAGAGCGGAGCAGCTGGGAGGCAGGAGGGGGGCGTGGCCGTATGGGAGCGGCGGGAACAGCTGGGCCTCAAGCAGGATACAACTGAGTTGAGAAGCAGGGCCTCCTTGACTCTAGAAAAAAAGAGGAGATGCAAGAAGTTCTCTCTGAAAGAGCAGCAATGGATTTGTAAGCACACCTAGAGGACATTGAAAACCATGTGAGGAAGTAAAACAGAAGGATCAAAAATGTTCCCAGAAATACAGAGGGAAGAGGTCATTCTTTCTATGCCTTCTAGACTAGGACATTCTGCTGGACCACTTGCCCTTCTCAGATATGGAGAACTACCCCCTCCGCTGCTGGCCCACTCCCAATCCAGGCCCCGCTTCCACAATATCATGACCGGTGGACACTTGTTTAGGCAAAAGGAGGACGTATTTGGAACCGGCAGAGAAATGGGTCAAATTGTTTCAAGATCATGCTTTTCCATGATTTCTTGACAATCTTACTGCAAAAATGTTGAGTTCCTAATAGTCACTCACTGAGGAGCAAGGAGATCAAATACATATGGGGGAATCCATTCCACATCAGATGTATGGGGACGCTGGTGGAGATCTTGATGGGCCTTGAGGCGAACTACGCCCCTTACAGAGTCAAGTCATATAGCCATCTAGACCAAATAAGTGGAAGAAAATTAATTTTTAGCCTCCAATTTCAAATTCCTAACATTTACAGAACATTTTATATTATAATTTATACATTTTGCTTCTTTATGTATACCTTGTTAATCTGTTAAATTATTTAATTTTTTTAAGCAGTCGTGTGCCCCCTGAGCAGGTGTCTCAGACATCCAGGGTCTCCCAGACCACAGGTTAAGAACCTCTGTTGTAACACATAAAAAGTTGATGGTTACACAAAGGCCTTCTTTTACAGCGAATATAGGTAAGAGCAAGGATGTCCCACCAGACCCTAGAATTGCATAATGGAGGAGTGTGGAGGAATAGGCTTTTTAGTTGCTCGTAAGTGGAGATGCACAAGGGTCCCAACAAAGACAGACTGGCTCAGAGGTATGGGCCAATGCTCTATAGCAGAGGAGACAGTGTATAGGGCAAGAGGTTGCAGCAAGAAACACCAAAGGATTTGGGGACCATGGCAAGCCCACTTCAGACAAACATAGGGGCGGACCTTGATACACAACTGGGAAGCTCTATTGGTATGGGCTCAGAAACTTGCACTTGAGGGTACTAAGACTGTCGGCATCTACGAATATCCTGTATTGTTTTATATGGTTGAAACATCTGTACTATAACACAATGCTGCCTGTATGTTGTCTTATTCCATGTGCTGAATTATAGAAATATAAAAAAAATTGAATGACTTAAGAGCATAGATGAACTGGTCCTCGCCCCAGACACACATCGGCAATACCAGTGGAGTTAAGAAATGTTCTTAGCACAAGTCCCACAAATGATGCCAGAACCAGACAGGAGTTGGCCTAACGGCTACAACGGTCAACTTTGAATCTGAGGAACTGGGTTTGAGCCTTGGCAATAACGCTGACCATTCTGTGATTCTGGGCAAATCACTTAATCTCCCTGTGCCTAACAAAAATGAATTTGTCCTTGTGTAGTGCATCTGGTGCTATGTAAAGCGCTCTGATACGGGTTAAGTTCATGCTTTATAAAACTCTGTTAAGGAAAATAAAACAACCCGAAGAGTGTGCAATCCCATCCCTTTTTTGCAAGAGGCGTCTACTAGAGGAACACTCATCTGCCTAGCAGCAATGATCAATAAAGACAAAAAAAAAAGCAGCAAGAGCTTGAAGCAAAAGTGTAAGAACTGGAAGAGACTCACAAAGGAATAGGGCCCCAAAATATTTGACATGTTCCAGTTCACTCTGATCGGTGAGGAGCGAAAACAGGTGAAGAGCGAAAACATCCCCTCCCCACTTTGCAGCTACGTGCGAGCACAGAAAACGGAGTCTGTTACACAAGATGGAGTCAGAATAGAAAATGGATTCAGTTATGCAAAAAGAAGTCAATGTCCAATATATCATTCTTAATTGCATTACACTGGCCCAAGCAACAGTGAACACTTAAGCAGCCATGTGACCCTGCTTCTCCAACCATTGAAGCAGAGGGTCCGAAGTCCGAGACAACGAATTCCTCAAAAATGACCATAGACGCAGCATCCTGGACGCAGGCAGGAACACCTTGCCCAGAACAGAATAGTCCGCCCCTATAAAGGACCTCCGGGTGGCAGGAAGAAGATGGCACTTCAGACAATTCAGGAGAACGCAGTGGTCTTCTAGCATATGAATGGGCAACTCCAGATGCTGAGACATGACTAGGGCAAAAGCAGCCTGCCGAAGCCAGTCATCCAGGCAGGGAAACGCAGACCCTCCCAGGAGGTGAAGACGGGTCACAAGAGGGGCCGCCACTTTGGTGAAGACCCTAGGCGATGAACGCAGGTCGAAAGGGTGGACGCAAAACTGCCAATGACGACCCTTTGGGTAAAACCTCAGTAACCGCTGGAACTCCAGGGCCACAGGAACATGTAGGTGCAAATTCTGGAAATCCAAGGTAGACATCACCCAGCCAGCCCGAATCAATGTTATCACCTGCTGCAGGGTCTCCATTTTGAAGGGAATCCTCTGGCCAAACCAATTCAGAGGCCGGAGATTAATCATGATCTGAAAGCCACCCATGAACTTCGGCACAAGGAAGGTGACTGAATAAGTCCCATGACCCCACTCCGATCGGGGTACAGGCACAACCACCTTCTTCTGAAACAGGGTTTGAACCCCGTCCAACAGGGCTTCACAACACTTCCTTTGGCATCCGAGTCTGCACCCTGCCTGATGCAGGGGGAGGGGATATGTACTCGATCCAGTAACCCCGTTCCAGCACATCCAGGACCCACTGGTCCGTCGTCAAGAGATTCCAAGCCGCCAGGAAATCTTGCAACCTCCCATCAACCTCTGGCACCACTCCAGCTGGAACGAGCCGGGAGGCGGCATAGTCCGGGACGCTGATTACCCTGACCTACATAGGGAGGAGGCTACTTCTGAAACCTTTGTTGGAAACCCTTCCCAGTGCCCTTCTGGTTCCTGAACTTCTTCTGCATGCAAGAAGGCTGTTGAAAAGACTTAGTATTGGAAAAGAACGACTACTTACGACGTAGCTGATGCCAGAAGGACAAGGAATGTTTCAGTTCTTTGAACACCTTGTGTAACTTCTCCTCAAGGCCTTTTCCAAAAAGTCAAGGACCAGTAAAAGGCAAACGCAACGCCATGGATTGTTAAGCCGCATCAGTGTTCCATCCCTTTAGTTATAAGTTCCGCCTGGCCTCAGCACGCACAGTCAAAAGCAATTTTAGAAAGGAATTCAGCCTGATGCTTCATAGACTCTAAGTCAGGGCAACTACCACCTTCCTGCATGGTGGCCTTAAAGTCGGACAACACAGACTGAGCGACATAAGCACCATACACCCCAGAACGGATGGCGAGATTAAATCAGACAAGCTCTCCAAAATCAGCTTTTTCAGACAAGTGTCATAATCCAATTTACTCCGCTTTAAAGGAGGGGAAGAATCCACACTGCCCCCTGGTGAAGACAGAGAAAAAACAGGATAAACATGCCTGCGCTTCTGATGATGTTTCCCTGTAGTGAAACCAAAGCAAGTGACCATGGAACACCATTTGTCTACTATGTAAGGAAATATTTCCCCCTATTTATGCAAATGAACCATGAACCAAATCCTTTTTTTTCTCAATCAGCCAGTCATAGTGCACGTCGCAACAGGCAGCTCAACCCAGCTGTCAGCCGATGCAAGGAATGAGAGGTATGAAAAGGTTGTGGCTTAGGACAACACATTGCAGTAGAAAAAAGAATAGGAAGCAGCTGCCGAAGGCCACACCACAAGAGGAGGAGCTCCCACTACCACACAGGCCCAGGCCAGAACAATCCCAAAACAACCTCCTCCCACCACATGCATGTCTGAAGGCAACCAGCCAGGAGAGACTCATGCAGGCTCCTGGCCAGGCACCAACGAGGTCACTGCCGCCTCCCCTCCACCCCCATCCCCCCTCGCTCTTGCCATACTGGAGTGGAGAAAGGGACTCCTCAAGAAGGCCCGTACATGCCGACCCAGCGGGGTCCAAAGTTCAACAGACGTCAATACCCTCACCGTGCCAAAGAACATCGCGGGAGGTGCCGACACATACTGGAGGTACACCACAAAGTACTCTTCACATGAAGCACATAGATGGTGTCCACCAGCCTGCAACAGAACCAGTTGGGCGGGAACAGGACAAGACGCCTCCATAACGGTGATGATACTCCACAGTGATGAATGCGACTATCCAGAAGGAAGAGAAGGCAACCGAGGCCTGACAAGACCAGCTACCCAGGCACCCAGAGCCACTCACCTAGTCCAGGAGGCCACGCATCCTGACTCCAGCTGCTCCCACAAAGGTCCAAAGGCACCCCCAGAGCCTTGCAAAGGAGGTAACCAGAGGACATCTCCAGGTAAGAGCCCTGCAATTACCTTACAACATCCCCCGTCATGTCCACCGACCGGAAACAAAACATAAAGTGCTTTCTGCTGGCTATAATGTTATTGCCCTGGCAGCAGGGTGGGTGGAGCCTCAAAGCATTTCCTGTTTTGTTTCCGGTCAGTGGAATATACCTGTTGTTATGACTGAGTTGAGGACGAGGGATGTAGAGGTAATGATCCTAGCTCCTTATGTTTGTGCGGGTCTCAGTCTTTGATGCGTAATAGTAGCTGGTTATGTAACTCAACTACACTATACTATGAAGTTGCAATGAACAGAAAGTGGAAAGCTTTAGTGCTCTATTGACCGTATGATTGCTTGGGTGCTCATATTAAAGACTCCTTGGCTTCCCAAGAAGTACATGGTGCAGGGCCTGTACTGTTCACCAGTTATAAGAGCCACATTGGTGGCATGGGACACAGTTCTGATTAGGAATTTAGGAGGGTTCTTTCCACCATCCCAGCACCTATTACTCCTATTATCTGCAACCCAGACTTTACCCCAACATTAAAAGGAATGGAGTTCATAACCTGGCAGGAAGCTGGATGTGAGAGGATTGGCTATCTTTTTGACCATGAGGGTGTAAAGTCCTTAGAACAGGTCAGGACCAACGGTGGCATGAAGGGACTAGGGTAGAGTTACCGATATTTAAAAATTGGACAATTAGTAAACCACTGTACGTTCAGGCCAGCCGCAAGTAGCTGAACTTAGTGTTCAGTGCAGTGACTTGAATTAACAGTTTGGATCTATAGTCCAGGACTGTCGTAGGCTTTGTGCAGTAGGATGAGGATTTAATTTTGATCCTATGTTAGATGGTATACCAGTGGAGTGGTTTTAATGCCTCAGGGTTATGGCAGAACCGGTCTAGGAAAACACGAGTAGGACTGCAAAGGTTTGTGCTTAATGACGTTTCCTCATGTTTTTAAATGGAAGACCGCCATATACTTAACAACAGTAATCTTTGTGGGAGACCAACAGAATGAGAAGAGCAATTTGGTTTAAGGTCATAGTTGCAGGAGTATCTCATGGATGTGGCTGAGGTAGAAAACTAAGTTCTTGGTGACAAGGATAACATGAGTGGAGAAGGCTAATTCAGTGTCCATGAACCATCGAAGGGTTTCTGACCAATTTAAAAGTGTTAGAGCAGTGTCAAGATTGGCCATATCGTATAAAGTTTCATGTGTTTTGTCTGTGCAGATGAGGATCTCAGTTTTACTGCCATTATGTTTTCCCTGTAATAATGTTTTTCCCTAGGGACATTAGCAAAATTCTATTGTTTTTCCGAGATAATGTTTTTTGTGACTAAGAAAGATGTCATCCTCCTACCTACAGCCTCACTCCCAGGGCACGCACCCTGGCACTTGCCAGGAACTTATCCCCACAATTTGAAGACCACTGGCCTAGATGATTTCCCCCACTACAGGATCTTATTGTTATGGACTCCTGATGGACGGAAAAGTCCAGTAGTAGTAGTAGCAAAAGTTTTTATTTGTTGATTTAATTTAAAATCATCACAAACAAAAGAACAATACATATCCATGACAAAATCAAATTAAAAATAAAGAAACACGCAGAACAATGTAGTTTTAACACCCTCGGTAGGATCCACCTATCATAAGATGATCAATGACGATTTTAACAGTTTGATAATAACCTTTAGCAACAAAAGAAAAAGTGCATTGTGCATACGACATCAGAACTAAAGTGCCTTATGCTAGCAGCAAATATTGTGCTTACAGCATCAGAACTAAAGTGCCTTATGCTAGCAGCAAATATTATGATTTCAACATTTTGCCAATAACAATTAGCAGCCAAAGAAAAAGTGCATTGTGCATTCAGTACCTAAGGTAGTTTTGACAGCAGAAATTACAAATAGACTCCTTAAAGTAGTAATATTACATGGAATACTATACAACAACTATGGTTACAGTGCCATGGGCTTATTACTAGGGCTAAACTCCAGTAAAATTAATTAAAATGGCTTGTACTATACCTAAAATACAATGCCTTATGCTAGCAGCAAATATTAGCGATTTCAACATATTGCCAATAACAGTTAGCAGCCAGAACAAAGTGCATTGTGCATTCAGTACAAAAAGTATAATTCTAACAGCAAAAATTACAAATAAACTCAAGTTAGTAATACTTCACGGAATACTAATCAACAATAGTAACTAAAGTGCAATGGACTTATTACTAGTAGTAAACTCCAGGAGAATTAAAGTGACTTGTGCTATGCTTAAAATACAATCCACTATTATAGGGTAATTTTCAATACTAAATGAATATAAAACACCTTAAAATAGCTCCCAAACTCCCTAAAAACATTTAAGAACCTTATATCCTTATAATTTTTTCTAAATGCTTTTCACAACGGGAATTAATTAGCTTATGTCTACTTTACGGAATTTCTTTTCAGCGATAAAGATTAACTTAACAAATTGATGGATAAATTGGATGTTAACCCCTCTTAGACAGACAATAATTGCATTCCTACATGTTCTAACTCCCAATTGTTGAAAATAGGCTTTAAGATAGTCTTGCGAGCCTCTGACAGGATTGGGCATAGGGTTACAATGTGCAGTAAGGTTTCATCACACAGCTCACATAGCCTACAAATACTCAATGGCCATTTGTTCTCCCATTGTGGAATTCCATCTTTAGTTGGATATCTCCCAAACCGTAGTAACATAAATGTATTCTTAATCAGGGGTTTTAAATGATCTAACAGTAAGGTTGGGGCGACAATTTACCAAAAGAGTTGGCTATTGACCATTAGTGATTTTTTTTCCTTAGTTCCTCTTTATCCGTTATAGTAGACAGTTAAGCAGCCGTTTGGTTAATTATTTTCTTATAAACTATTTTACTCATTACTTATTCCCCCTAATTTTGAACATTCAAAATTACATAAGCACTCGTTTAAATAAGTCTGCCAACTCCTCGAGTATTCACCTTTCGAGATCTCAAGCCAGCACAACTTTGCTAATGAACCCTCTTCTGCTCGAGATAATGACAGTAAGGACTTTAAAAATGTAGATTGTCGGGACAATAACTGATTCTTTAAGCCAAATTCAAGTCCTATATTGGCACGACTAATATATCTGGGAATCCTAAAAACAGATTTATATGTCCGTACTTCTATGTCATCAAGCAGTTTCGCATCTTTGCCCCGAAAGATAATAGAACCGTAGTCCAGAGATGGGATTAACTTTTCTCTCATCACCCTCATTAGATGATCATAATTAGGGCATGATCACTTATCCCTCAATTTTTTAAAGGCAAATGCGAGCGAGGTGCCCCTTGTTTCAAGGTTATTAAAATGCTGCCTAAATGTCATACCCTCATCAAATGTAAGTCCCAAATATTTATATGATTTAACATTTTCGATAACCAAACCATTAATATTCCATTCTTTTACTCCCAGTTTGCCTTTTCCCACTGTCATCATTTTTGTCTTTATGTTAATTGTTAAACCATTTTGTGTAACGTAAGTGTTAAAAGAATCTATTAATCTTTTGAACCCTATAACCGTTTGGCTCAATAAAATGGTATCGTCTGCATATTGCAAATATTTGATCTCTTTACCAAACAGAGGGGGAGTGCGCATTAACATTATTAAAATGGGCTGGGAGATCAGACACAAAAATATTAAAAAGACAAGGAGCCAAAACACAACCTTGTTTCAAGCCGACATTAGTTGCTAGGCGACGGGTTGTATGTCTACCGTCGCCAATTTTGCTCTGTACCCAGGTGTCTGAGTATAATAATTTAATCATTTTTACAAGTGTTTCAGATATACCCCAATTAATGAACTTCCACCAAAGAACATTTCGGGGCACAGAATCAAAAGCGGCTTTTAGGTCAATAAAGCAAATATACAATTTTTGTTTCCTACTTTTGGCTCTTTCGCCTAATTCGGTTAATAAAATCAAAATAGTATAAGTTGATTCACCCTTTCTAAAACCAGTTTGTAAATTAGGAATCAACTCCTCTCTTATGGCCCATGATTCCAATTCATCCAGCAGACAACTGGCAAAAATGTTCGCATCTACATCTGTAAGTGTTATTAAGCGATAGTTTGCCGGATTGTCCTGGGGGCCACTTTTATATATTGGTTGAATGATACTTCCCTGCCATGATAACGGAATAAGGCCTGATTTAAGCACATCATTAAACAGGAGCGTTAATAGCACTGGCCAGTTCCTTAATTTTGCTTTAAATATGGCATTTGGAATTCCATTAGGGCCTGGCGCTCCATTAGATCTAATCTTGTTTATAACTTTTTTTACTTTATCGACCGACCATGGCTCAATATCAACACAACTTTGTAGGTCATAGGCACTAACATGTGTCCCTCCATTTATTGTCTCATGTAGGCAGTGATGTCGATTACTTTTACCAGTGTCACACTGTGGGCTTTGATGAGCAATTTTCAGATTAAAAAAGTTTACCCAACTTAATTCATTAACATTGGCACTATTACTTCTGTTATTACCATTTTCAAGGTTGTTAATAATACTCAAAAATAGCCGCAAATCTTTAGATTTACAAGCATAATGTAATTTAGACCAAGTTTCTTCATAATATGCTTGCTTGGCTTTCCAAATTTCATTCTTATTTCCCTTTTTAAATTCTCTAATTTTGAGGGATATCAAAAAAAAATTATAACCCTTTTGCTTTCCTATACAATGATCTTATTGTTTTATTAAGACTTCTTTTAAGGTATAGTAAGCAATGAGAATACCACCCTGGATTCTTAGGGTTCAGGGTTATACACCATAGAGGGTTTCTGATTAGAGAAATTAACCAAAAGCACGGCACAGAAGCGTGGCCAGAGAGCAACCATAGATTTCCCTTCAGCATTTGCAACCTGCACATCTTGAATTAAACGAGAAAGTACTTCTAAAATATCTTTCTCCGTTTTATCATTCCATATTAACCTTTTAAGGTTAAAAGGGGTAGGAGCAGTTTTAATTATTCTGGTTTCAGGCAGATAATCAAGCGGAAAATCAAGAAAGATAACTTGAGGATTGTGATCACTCTCAATCCTCGGGACTATTTTATAACTTTGAACTAATTTAAATAATTTCTCGGACATTATTGTATAATCTATTATGGAAGAACTACCTATTTTATTAAATGTCGGTATATTATCACCATCATGCATAATCTTTAAATTATATTTTATGAACGCACAATTTGTCCATTGAGCTAAGCATTTTAAATCCTTTGTCAGCTTTTTATATAAAACAAGATGCATATTAAAATCGCCAGAAATAATGATCATTGAATCTAGATGATCAAAATATAACACTTTCACCATTTCCCATAGGTGAGTAATTTGCGTGGATCTAACTTTTTTTTTTTTTTTTAGAACTCAAACATTTAAAAAAAATAATCGATTGACTAGCAATTAAGTTAATACACTGTATCCATTTTACCTGGAGGTCAATCTCGATGTGTTCAACTTTAAGACTCAAGGAAACATATATAGAGAGGCCACCACTTGGGTGACCCATAGAGGCCTCACGACTTGTCATTTTCAAATATTCAAAATAACCAAAGAGGGGTTCACTCCACCTATTCTAAGTTTCTTGTAAAATTAACATATCAAAAGTTTTTAAAAAGTCTATAACATTTGGGTCCTCAATAAGTGATTTTAGACCATTTGTGTTCCAGGAACAAAGGTTGTAAGGGTTTAATGCTTTTTCATGCGCTAGTCGGCATCAATCCTTCTTCCCAGAATTTGCATTTGTTAATATTGCCGGAAGCCAACTCCAATCATCAACTGGATCGGGGACTTTTTTTTAACTCCTCACATGATCGTAAACCAGGCTGACAGCTCCTGATCTTAATACCGCATGACACATTTAACTCTGAAGATGGACCTGAAGCACCTTTCAACACTCTAACCTGTGATGCCCTAACTATTTTTTTGTCCTTCTTCTTTGGAACCGGGCTACACGGTGACTTAATTGGGATTAACAACGTTGGATATCGTGGACCTTGAAGTCTCCAAACTTTGATACCCCATTTCTCAAATATAATCCAGTTAGCCATTATTTTATCAACAATTTTGATATTGAACCAGGTTGTAATCGTTATCTCCCTGTAGGTGTTATCACAATCTTTCTGAAGCTCAACAATTTCCAAATCGTCAGATACTACATCTTTCAGGTCTGAAATTGCATGTAACAATTTCAAAATGTTTCCGCGGTTCAAAATATCATAAGTGCCTCTCGTTATATATTGAGGGCAGAAGACTAATTTCCTCTTTTCAGCCAACAAGTTGGAAGACTCTGTATTCTCCTTATCTCCCGGGTCAGTTGAATTCCTCTTCCCACTAGAAGGAGCCAAAATGGAAACTGTCAAATGATTTGCTTCGTTAATTTCTATTGTTTTTTGGTCCTGAATACACGAACGCACTGCCTGATCGTTCCTATTGCTACATTGAAGATTACTGAGATTTACAGTTTCTGATTAAAAGTGTTTTGGTCTCCTTGTTGGGAGTTTGATTCATTTCTGGGCTGTGCTCATGATTAGTACCCCTGATCAATCCTACTACTACATTGGGGATTAATAGGATCTACAGTTTTCTGATTAAAGTTTATTTGCTCACCTTGTTCGGCAGCCCTTTCATTTCTAGATTGATCAGATACATCTTCCCCTAACTTTATTGGGGGCTCAACTTTGGGCCCTAAACTTAGTTTAGCCTCCTCCTGCACAAAATTATTAACGCACTCATTAAATTGTTTGTCCTTTAAATCAAGCCCAGAATCTTTCTTAGGTCCAAAAATCGGGAAATAAGCTTACATTTTAGGTTCCTTAGACATTTTAGGATTATTAATAACTTCCTTACTAGGAGATTTTTATACCCTGCATTTTCTTATGTGTTTTCCTTTTTCTAGCCCGTTTGGACAGAATCATTGGTTTGGTAGTGAAACTTATTCTCTGGCTGTGATTAGGGCAGATCATTTTCGTATCAGAATTTTCCATAATGCTTGACTTTTGAATTGGCACAGGATAATCACTAATTGTATCTTCTACTACCATACAGTCTTTATTTTTAATACATTTAGGACTAAGAAGAGATACCTTCGAAGCTTGCAATTTGTTGTCATCATTTACAGGTTGATCATTCCTATGGATATCTATACTATTTATATTGTATGCATCTTTTTGCAATATGGTCGGTTTGTCTTTAATTGATGACCCAGGTCTAGCAATACTTCTTAAATCATTCTTTTTATCCGGTAGGTTACTAGTTTCTTCATAGCCTTGAACTTTTCTACCCGACGGCAATTTTACTTCATGCACCATTGAACTTACAATTGACGGTAAATCCGAGATTTTGTCTATTAATTGTGCACATGTACAGGTTATTAACTGACTCTCTTTATCAGCTTGCACCGTAGTGATCAGGTTAGTTAATTGCAAAATCCTTAAATCAATACCTACTAAATGTGATGCCAATGTATTTAGAATGTCTACCTGAATATCTAATTTGTCTGGTTTATCTGAATAGAAGTTGAGAGCATTAGTGATTGAGTCCATAGTGTGTAAAAGTCAATCCCATGTACCACGCTCAGGTCTAGAGACACTATTTTCTAACTCACCCGGTCTATCCTGAAAATTCAAATTTAGTTAATAAAGATAAATCAGCTGGGTTAAACTGATTATTTAAAACTAAACTACAATGCTCAATTGAATTAGGAACGTTCTCTATACTACACACACCTGGAACCAATAGTGATTTTTGATGGTGAAGCTATTCTCCAGGATTATGCTTGACTGGTCCAAATTTTAAAAAAAAACGGCATTACCACTTTTATCAAGTTGGCCAGATACCAATTCTTCTGAAACTAATATGGGCTCAATAAACCCCTCCTTGGAATTTAGCTCTCCAACTCTAAAATCTGACACCGTAACCTCATCGCTTACATTGTGAACTACACAGGAAGACCTATCAATTACTGATCCAGACTCTTTACTGCTCTCGACTGTCATTTTGCAATGCTCCACCTGGCTGGTAATCTGAGAATCATCAACCAACATTAACTCTGCGGGATGGGCAACAGAGACATATGAGTGAATTTGAGCTTGAGTCTGTAACTGACCAACTGCTATTAATAGTGGATGCGACGGTAACAACACATCGTCCTTTTCAGCCTTTTCATCAATTACAATCCTATCCTGAACACCTACTACATCATTCGATTTTTCTTTTTCAGAGAACAACTTGGACAACTTGGACCGTGTTAAATCACAAGGGTAACCACTTTTTACTCCTTTTCCACATAATGGTAAAGCTGATAATGCAGTTGTTGCAGTCACTAGCATTCTCAGTAGTCTCTTTATTTTCATTAATGTCTCTTTTTTGTTTTTGTGACTGTTTTTGATGGTACTTAAAAAAGAAACTCTTTATAGATGGCTGGGTGGCATGTGGCGACTTAATACAATCCTGGCCAAAAGTTATAGGTAAAACAACTGCCTTAGATGGCTGGCTCGTATGCTCCTCTAAGGCGACACTGCCACCGCTACTTTCCTCACTTTCATAATTTTTTGGGCACAGCTCCAATTGGGGTGTATCGACTATGGCCTCCTCGGTCTTCTGTCTTTGTTTTAGCTTTGGTAAAGCCCCATGCTGATGACCAGACCTCATCCTCTACCGTCTAACAGCAGGAGAGTATTTTGATGTAGTATTAAGTTAAATATTTATAAGATGGAACAAAAGGGGCTAGCAAGAGTCAGACTGGGGCCGGCAGGGCTGGACAGAGCTTTCAGGGGCCTCGTCTTATGGAGAAAAAAAAACGTGCCAGCACCACTCAATACCTCAATGCCTCATTGCCAAAGTCAAATCGATTTTTTTATTTTTTTATTTTTTATTTTTTATAACTCACAGCCACAGCTGTGCTTCCCGTGGCTCCTTGCAGTGCGCCTCTCAATCTCTCCACTACACTGCTACCGCTTTCTTCAGCTTAGTACACGGTACCTGCTACAAATCGTCCGACTCTCTGGCCGCCGAAACCGTGAATTGCAGGACTGGTTAGTTGGTTAGAGCAAGACCCCCTTTCCTTACTCTTTTCATCTTTCACCTTGTTTCCTTAACCCTAACTTTAACTTTGTCGAGGCTCGTGGCTCGTAGCTCTGAATACCTGCTGCTCAAACGCTGCACTGCCGCTCTACCGCACTTCTCGTCTTTGCCCCCCGTGGCTCGCCACACAGCAGCGACGTGGTTCAGCTGCTCAGTCTGCCACACTGCCGTTCCCGTGGTTCCCACCCGCGAGCTTCCTTCCTTTTCTCGCCACACAGCACCGAGGCAGCTCAGCGCAGTCCGCCGCACTGCCGCTCCCGCGGTTTCCCGCCCACGGGTCTCTTTCCCTTTCTCGCCACACAGCAAACCGCAGCAACGCGGCACGGCTCGGCGCAGTCCGCCGCACCGTGGTCCCCGCCCGCGAGTCTCCTTTCCTCTCGGCGTCGGCTTGCTGCTTGCGGATTGGGGTAGTGGTTCAGCACAGCTTGCCTCGCTGTCCCGCTTGTCCCTGCTGTCCTACTCAGCAGCGCCGAGCCGCCGAATGTCGAACGTGTTCCGCACCGCTCCTCAGTCTCCACACGCTGCTGCTGCTGCTCGCCTGGAAAAGTCCAGTAGCAGTTAAACAATTTTTTTACAGTGCAGTTCTAGTTCTGTTTTAATTAGTAATGATAAGTTACTGCATGCCTTGATTTCCAGGTTATCTGTTTAAGCAAATTAACCAGTTAACCAATTTTGATATATTGTTTCCCTGGTGAGCATGTGGCAGGCTGAGCGGAAGAAAAAACAAGGTCCCCCCAAGTTTAGTTGACCCAACACATTGCAATGTAAGACATTGGGCCACGGTAAAAGATGCATGTGGTTTTTTTTTTTTTATTTAAATCCCCTTTTCTAAGCTACTATTTCCTTGTGCCTTGAATGAGTGCAATTGGTGGTACTTTTCACTTAAGTATTGTGCCAGAAATATTCCAGCAAGTGCAACTTTAAACATAGTTGCATGCGATTCCCTGGTAAGGGTGATGGGTAAGCTCACCTTTTCTTGCATGTTGGTGGAGACAGCAGAAGTGCAGCCCTTCTAGCGCCATAGAACGAGCGCTTTGAAGAGACTTTCCTGGAGTAGAAAGCAATGTGGGTAGATTAATTGTTAATATTAATTAACGTTCGCGTACCTCATAATCTTACTAGTATATCAACAGCAGATCCGAAGTCTGAGTGAATCATATGGTTGTGTGTTGTCAGTTGTGTGGGTCGTGAAATTGTCGCATTGAGACCCTGGGGGCTTTACCAGATTGCTTACGTATTTCCTGTGTTGTTACCAGTGCCCACTTCCGAGCAAATGTAAACATGGGATAATTAACCTAAGCAAGTGAGATACCTTAATTGCCAGTTTTTGCACATTTATGTAAATAAATGAAATATGGAGTAGCTTGATCGTTTCTCCTTCCGTGATTTATAGCAATGACGAACCCATTCCAGGAGTACAAGGTTTGAGCTTTACTTTTCGTCAGATATTTGCTTCCGGCTTACATTTCAGGTTAGTTTCCAAGATTTTTGTGAGCTGGTGCGATGCATTCTTGTTAAGGTGTGACTTACTCCTGAATTTCAAGAAGTACGACATGTGTACTCAAGGAAAACATTTTGTGATCTTGGTTCCCAGTCCAAAGACTCTAGTCTGATGAGAGAAGAGAAGATTGTAAAGATGAACATGGGTAATCCTTTTCTTGCAACAAAGCACTTAAACTAATCTCCTTCAGTATGTGTATTTCAGGCTCCATAAAAGCCTTTTGCATTTTTTTTTTGTATTCCTTACCAGAAGATTTGTGAAATGATGGGAATGACAGAGAAGAATTGTACTGGGTTTGGCTGCATTTCTAAATACATTTTGCTTCCTCTTTCTAGGTTGTGTTGACGCATGGGAGCCCAAGGTTCTCCGTGCCGGTATGGGCGCTCATTTCCGCATACCTGTCATCACCAGTCTTGAGTGGGATGTTCTTCGCAACTACCTTTCAGAAGACACTCGAGTCTATGTGGCAGATAACTGCAGCACAAACACCAGGCACAACATGGATAACAAGCGAGTAAAGGACCAGGATTTAAACAATAGCACCGGACTCAAAGGGAACAGCCTATCTAGAAAAGCCAGTGATTATGGCTGGGTATCCACCCACCCAAAGAAAATGAGCGCCCATGCGGATGATTATTTCTCTTCTGGTGATGAAAGCGATGAGAGTGAGGATGAAGAGATGCTGGGCAACGCTTCCCTCCCAGAGCTCAATGTACAGAGTTACCATGATTGTTGGGCGCAGGATCCAGCCGCCCTCATCATTGGTGGAGAGACCCAGGGTTTGAGTTTGGAGTCCCTTCAGCTGGCAGAAAGTATGGGTGGAGCCATTCTCCTCATCCCTATTGTGCCAGGTGTTGAGAGCTTAAATTCCGCTATGGCAGCGAGTATTCTGTTGTTTGAAGGAAAAAGGCAACTTCAATTAAGGAAAAGCCCAGAAACTAGAAGCAAAAGACATTCTATGTTAGCATGAATTGAAACGTGCAATATTGGACTATAAGATGTACTATCAGGTAAAGCACTGTGGGGCAGTTGTGTGTGAGAGCACAGTTATGAAAAAATAGTGTCATGGGGAATTAAGAGTCTGGAAGGACCAATCAGAAAGTCTGCTTTGTATGAAAGACTTATTCTGGAAGGTCAGATGATACAGTGAGCCCATGCTTCTCGTATTGCAGGCGGCCAGCTGTCTAATGGGAGGTGAACAGCTGCCCACCGGATGTCAAGTCTGACTGCTGAGACTTTTGTTTGCACTAACATTTACACAGGTTCAACATGTGTCCTCGCAATTATAACATACCCATACTGATATTTAATTTATGTAATCCTACAAACCTTGTGCTAAAACTTGCTAACTTGAATGTGTTGGCACGCCATCGAAGTGCGGCAATATTTTTCGTAAAACTTTACCCCTCAAAATAATTCAATTTTGAACTCCAGTCTAGTCAGGGAATGTTTTAATTGAATTTTCTGTTGAAGATGGCGCTAATTCCGATTGGCTCTTGAAGTTCAAAAGTAGTACCCTAAATGAGGAGTAGCATCAAATCTACCCTGTAGATTGTGATGACTCTTCTGACTAGGTTTTGTAAGATGATTGGACTCTCCGATTTTGCCATTGTTGTCAATTATAAAATCGCTGCTTTTGTGAAACATCATCTGTTGAGCAAAGGACAGTTTACTTGTAAGATTACCTTGCTTCAATCAATAACTGTAAGTATTGCTGGCTTATGTGCATACACCATTTTGTAAATAAATATATTGTCCCTGCAGTTCTTCCGTATATTGTATTGTGATTTTCTTTTAGCGCTAAATATTGTAGAGTATCGGTGCTTAACCTTTTGTGGACCCACTACAGGAAGCCGAGAACAATACCATCCACCTTCTCAACAATTTCTACAATTTGAAAATCAAAACAATACATACAAATTAAGAAACATTAGAATATGAAACAAATGATGAAATATTTCACAAAATTTATGGACAAAGAAATACAAACTTGAAATTTTAATGGGCAGGTTCGCACTTTTCAAAATGTAGTTTTACTTCTGGAAGTCACTAGCATATCACTATCTTTTTTTGCTCCTAATGCATACTGTCTTTTTGTGGAGACATAGCAGTGCTGCTTCAAATGAGGAAACCATTTGTTTATACTAGATTCTGTTTGCTATATTTGCACTGCTCTTTTGACTCAAGTTGAGGATACCATCTTAATTTGATACCAGTTTCAAATTCCTTCACATTTACAAAACGTTTTAAAACATTCAGTTTAACTTTTTATGTATGTACTTTATTAATCTTCTCATATTTACTTTTTCAAATATTAGTAGGACATTCCTCGAGTTGGCGTTTCACACCCCTTGTGTCTGCAGACCACAAGTTAAGAATCACTGTTGTAGAGTATACGTGTTTCTTTTTAGAATCAATCGTTTTTATTATGTGGTAAAGCATCTTATTACACAGCTCAGCTGCCTACATCAAATTGCCAGCAGAGCGCAATCTCTTGTCATCTACACAGTGTACGGGTCCACAACCCGGAGGGCGACCCAGCGGAAGAGATTTCGAGCCATCACGGACAGCAAAGTCAAGTGTGTAGATACCACGGTTATCAGAAGGAAACAAACAAAAAAAAAGACAAATACCCAAACCCTCCACCCCTCCCACCCAGCTCCGCATCAGTCTCTAGCACCCCCGTCCACCCTCCAAGACCCTCAAACTCGCCCCACCACCACTCAAGCAACATTAGTGGCCCCCAGAGGTTCCAAAGGAATGAGCTGTAATATTTGTAGGTACTTCGGGCACATGACCTCCCTCGGATCTTTAGAGAAGAGTTGCAGAAATGGACCCCAAAGCTTCGCATATTCAGAACCCTTTCCGTCGAGGCCCAGCGAGAGGCGTTCCATAGCCAAGAGACGCCAGAGCCTTTGGATCCAATCCCTTGGATCAGGTGTAGCTGAGGAGCCCCACTGTGCCAAAAGGACCTGCTGCGCCGCAAGTAAAGCTAATGCAATCTGTCTACCCCTCAGCGAGCGCAGGGGAAAGGACATCAGATGAGGGAGCCCCAGCAGCGTGTGCTCAGGTGCTCGGGGTAATGTAATCTGGAAGGCATCATCCAGGTCATCAAGAACCGCTTTCCAATACCGCACCAACTTCGGGCAATTCCACAGCAGATGTACCAAAGTACCCGAAAGACCACATCCCCGCCAGCAGAGACCTGACTTCGCCCCATGCCTTAATGCACGCCGGTGTATAGTACCAATAAGCGGCCACTTTATAGGCATATTCGGTGCCCACAGTGCTAGAGGCAGTGTGGTGTACGCGGTAAAAGATGTGTTCCCATTCTTTACGTGTCAAAGGGCGCCCCAACTCTGTCTCCCAGCAAACCTGTGCCTTTGTATGCTGTTTCTTGGGGTGTAAGAGAATCATCTCGTAGAGTTCAGATATGAGCTACGGTCATCCTTCTTGCAGACCAGCCGTTTCTCAAAAGTAGTCAAGGGGCGGAACATGGAGGCGAAGTTAGATGGTTGTGTTACCCAATGCGCTAGCTGCCAGTAGTGAAAAGCGATTGCCTCTGGTAAATGGAAGTAGTCCTTTACACAATTGGGGAAAGGGATCAGGCCTTCAAGATCGAAGAAGGAACCCACCCTTTTACAGCCCTCCTCCCGCCAGCGGTGGAAGACTGGAGACGCACCCCCCGGCGGAAAATTGGGATTATCGACAATGGGGGTCATCGGGGAGGGAAATGTAGTCCAACCCCTACGCTGGGCTAAGTGATCCCAGGCTTAGCGCAACCCCAACCCACCTGCGGCCTTTGGCGTGGTGACGAGGGACAATGAAAGCCTTGGCCTCTTGTTGCTCCACAAGAATTTATTGAGAAGCCCCTGAAGTTTCCGAAGAGAGCCCGGCGGGGGAGTCAGAGGCAGCATTTGGAAAAGGTATAACACACGCGGGAGCACCGTCATTTTCACTGCTGCCAGCCTCCCATACCGGGACAAATTGAGGCGGGACCAGTCCGAAAGTGCTTTGGCAGTTTGATCAACCAATAGTCTATAGTTAAGGGAGACCGTGCTAGCAATAGAGGAGGTCAACCAGATACCCAGATATTGAATCCGATTGCACCCACTGAAAAGCGAACTCCTGCTGCAGATCGCAAACCTCCGTATTGGGTATAGAGACATTAAGGATTTGCGATTTTGAGAAGTTAACTTTGAAACCCGCAACCTTTCCAAA
Organism: Lissotriton helveticus; assembly: GCF_964261635.1. NCBI lineage: Eukaryota > Metazoa > Chordata > Amphibia > Caudata > Salamandridae > Lissotriton > Lissotriton helveticus. The sequence goes on from NC_136061.1 coordinate 315,965,339, forward strand.
TTCGAGGAGCTCCAATCAGAGGTAGCGCAGGGAGCATTGAGGCTGAGTCAGTGACAGAATAACATCATCAGCAAATAAACTAATCTTGTGAGTATCAGCCCCAAACTTAATCCCCTCAAAATTGTCACCCATCCCGATGGCCTTCAGGACTGCAAACAAGTATTCCCAGTCCACCCTGTGGAAAAAGGGCGCAAGCAGGTCAGATCGATTACCCCTTTTCAATGTTTGCCCGGCGATAGCCGCCTCTCACCCAACTCAAGGTTACCAAATGAAGAGGCAGGCGCTGGAGACTGGAAGGCAGGAAACAGGAGTTTATTCCGACGGAGCGGAGCAGAACACGTCAAATCAGACAACAGGGTATCTTCTCGAGGTGCTCTAACCGCATCTCTGAGGCCTGGCCTCTTATACACAAGTTTATGGCTTTATTACATTTATGACATCCGTGGTATTGCTTTGAAGTGTGAAAAAGGCATCTTTGGAATCCCCGGTTCAGGCCCGTTCTCACACATATCTACAGTAGGGGTCCCCACCCAAATCTCAGCATGATGGCTATCGCGCAGCTGGACATTCCGCTGGGAACAGGAATGCGGGCGATCGGTCGGATCCAGTAGTGTGAAGGCATTGATTAATCCCCGCTCCTTTGATGTGAGGCGAGGTCCTACTGTAGGGGGGGGGCAATAAACTGCATCTGTTGGGCTAGGTGATGGCCTGGGATCAGGCCGGACAATCGGGCAGGGAGGAAGAGGTTATCAAAAAGGGCCTGTTCTATGAATGAGATGAACGAGTGAGAGGGTTCAGCGCGGGATGTGGCTCGGAGGCAGGGTAGCGTTGGAGGTGCGTTTATGGCCCAGGCAGGAGAGACCGGGGGCTGTCGGGGCGCGGGGGATGCTTGCGAGGCCGGGGGGTGAGGGGGAGAGACGCGCTGGCTATTGGCAGTGGGCAGAGAGACCATGGCTTTCAAAAAGATGGCTGCTGTTGTAAGTGAGCGTGAGTCTGAAAGGGGACAAGATGGCGCCGATAATGTTGACATCGCAAACCAGATTTTAACAGTCCTCCCTTTTCAACATATCTAGCCATTTAGTCTAGTCGATATCGATCTTCATTAAATCCTCGACGTCGTACAATGCTCTCATGCGTTCCTTGTCAAAGTCCAGAGTCTTTGGGCAGATACAGTTTGCACATAGTGAGCACAAAGGCGGCAGGCATTGAATTCCTAGGCAGAACCCACATAACACAACAACGGGTATCAGTATAATTGTAAACAACCTCCACCCCCAGTTCTTTACAGTACTCCAGAACCATCCCCAAGCGACCATTCTTCTTGTTCCTGGTGGACTTCTGAGGAAAGTCTGTGGAGATGTTCAATGGCTTTGTGCACTGAGGGTGAATTGTCCGGTATATAGGTTCAGCAGCTAGACCCTATGATGCGGCATGCCCCTCCACGATCTGCTAGAACCACATCTAGAACAAGGCGGTTCTGAAGGGCCACCAAGCGGACTCCTTGAAGCTCGGCCGTGTTATTTGTGAGGATGCCAGCTGTAATGTTCATGGTTGTTTCAACTGCCTGGGTCAACACTGGGAAGACACATTAAGCAAATTTAAGATCTCTCTTACTGAGGCAATAGATAAACTGGCTCCTCTCAAACTGCATAAACAATTTCCCCCAAATAAACAGGAGAAATGGTATACAGAGGCACTGCGATCCGAGAAGCAAGGATGTAGATTAGAAAAAAGATGGAGGAAGACACATCTAGAAGAGGAAAAAAAAGCATATCTTGAAGCACAATCGAAATACTACAAAAATATTAGACTGGCCCATAAGAGTAGTCTGACCCAACAATTGATAGAGGCTGGAAACTCCTCGAAGGAGTTATACAGAATCCTCGAAACATTTGTTAAACCCGCAGCCTGTGTTAGCTCAGATGATTTCTCTTTGCCTTTATGCAATGAAATATCACTATTTTTCGAGAACAAAATAAACACAATTTATGAGAAAATCCTGAAAGCCACTAATTCCAACTGTGGTACCTCTATTTCCCCTATACCTAAACAAAAGAAGTCGTCCCTATTAACCTTCTCACCAGTCGCGGACACAGACCTTCCTCCCCTTATTAGCCACATCAAATCAGGCTCTCCTAATGACCTTGTACCAGCCAAAATGATGACTTCCTTATGCTCCTTCTTAGGTCCCCACATCCAAACAATAATAAATCATTCTCTTAGAGAAGGACGAGTGCCAGCAGAATGGAAACAAGCTGTGGTCAATCCCATCCGAAAAAACGCCACTCTCCCCTGGACGGACCTCTCCAACCTAAGACCCATCTCCCTCCTACCCTATCTCAGTAAACTCACCGAGAAGCATGTGAACACCCAACTGTCGAAATACATCGAAGCAGTGGAAGGCCTGGACCCCTCTCAATCTGGGTTCAGGCCCGATCACAGCACAGAATCAGCCCTCCTCTCAGTGACCGATAACATCAGAATGTCACTAGATGGAGGGAGCTCAGTGATTCTGGTGCTGTTAGATCTTTCCGCTGCTTTCGACACGGTGTCCCATGAACTTCTTCTCGACAGACTGAGGGATATAGGAGTGGAGGGAACGGCCTTGTCCTTGTTGGAGAGCTTTCTCTCGGGACGTGCACAAGGTGTTAAATTGGGCTCCCATTCTTCGACCTCAAGGGAGCTCACTAAGGGAGTGCCACAGGGCTCATGCCTAAGCCCCACGCTCTTTAACGTGTACGTGGCCCCCTTAGCTAACATCATAAGATCTTACGGATTTACCCCGGTGTCATACGCTGATGACACCCAGCTTTTGTTTCCCTTCCAAACCCTCACACCCACAGTACAAACAACTTTTGCGGACGGGATGAGAGCAGTGGCACGATGGATGGCACAAAATTATCTCCAATGCAATGTGACAAAAACCGAAGTAATGCTGTTTGGGGGGGCAACTCTTTTGTGGTCTCCAGACTGGTGGCCCCTGGAGTTGGGTCCGGTCCCAACCCCTAAATTAACAGTAAAAAACCTTGGTATTAAACTTGACCAGGCACTCCTACTCAAGGAACACACTACCCAAGTGACAGGTGCATGCTTCCATGTGGTGGGGCTGCTCCGACGTGTTTTCCCCTTTCTGCCAGACAACCACAGGAAAACACTCATTCAAACTCTTATAATAGGTAGAATGGACTACTGTAATGGCCTTTACGTATCGGCTAATGAGGAACAACTGGAGAAATTACAAGTAGTCCAAAACACGGCAGCAAGATTAGCTCTAAATGCTCCCCATAGAACCCCTTCTCGTCCCCTTTTACACCAACTCCACTGGCTGCCGGTAAAGCACCGTATCAAGTTCAAAATATGCTGCATGATACATAGATGTTTGTTCGGTGCAGGTCCCAAATATCTTAAGAAAATATTTGTACCATACATCCCCGGCCGCACACTGCGCTCCAGCAACCACCTACTGCTACAGGTTCCAAAAGTAAGAAAAGCCAGACAAGGTGGACGAGCCCTATCTTACAAAGGACCAATAATCTGGAATTCCTTACCAATTGCACTGAAACTGATCCCTAGCCTTGAATCTTTCAGGAAAAAACTCAAAACATACCTTTTCACACTGCCCTAATACAATCCCCCTTTTTGTCTCATTTTTACTCATAACTGAAAGCTAACAGCGACTAAACAGCAGAAGCAAAAAAGCGCAGAGATATCCCTCTGGGAATTGAATCAGGCGCTCAATAAGCAAATAAATAAATAAATAAATAAATGTCGGATGGCACGGCTGTTTTCCATTGGACCCCAGAGTGGAACAAGTCCCTTCATTGCGTCCAGGAACTGTGCTCCAGCAGAGTCGGCTTGTTCAATGTCTCTCTCTCGCTTTTGTCGGTGGTGGTTTGCAGATGCCACATAGGTCGGAGGAAGGATGAAGGCAATATAGCAGGTACCTCCCCAGCCTTTTGGGAGCCAGGTGTAGGCTTTCGTACCGCAGACAAAGTACATGTTTGGAGAAGTGACAAAAGAGGGTGGGTCAGTAGTGTCCAAGGTTCTGGTGATGTTGCAGGCACTGTGACCTACAAATTGTGTCCCGAGGCCTTTGATGCATACAAGGCCCGAGATATTGACAACAGATAGGGCCACAGTCAGGGTGGCTGCTGTTTGTTTCCGGAGGTAGGAGAAGGTAGGTCTGGCCGGGTTGTTGAACACCTGCATTTCGACACGCTCTTTGGCTGGGATGTCCAAGTGAACAGAGGTGTTGGACGTCAGTGGGCAAAAGGGTGCAGTCGTTTTTTTTGTTTCGTTCAGCCAGACCCCTTGATAAAAGTGCGACATGGTTTCGCTGGAGATTGTCTTATCTCTGTAGCTCTCTTGCAGGAGAATCAACCAGGCGAGGCAGGAGCCATGAACAGAGAATGGTGAGTGGATGAAAGGGATGGAATGACCAGTGGCATGCGGAAGCAACCCGCAGATCCAGCAGTTGGTGGCATTGGCGGCAAGGTTGTGCTGGTGCAAAAGTTGTACGAAGGAGTTATTCCAAAACTCCTTACGTCTTTCTCGGAGTTGAGGTGAGAGAGAGATCAGGTGGTGTTCCTTCACGGTGACAGGTAGTACAGTGGCTAGAAGTGTCTCTTGTGCTGGTTAGGTTTCTTCCAAGATCCAGAGGGTGGTCATGAGGAGGAGACCGAAGAGAAGGGTAACAAAGAAGACAATAGTCTTTGAACTGTGCATTTTGTCAGTCTTTGGGTTTCTGTAGTGGGTCTTTGGATATCCGGTCGCTTCCACCATCTTCGTATCGGGCGCTTCCATCATCTTCAAGGGGGCTCGGTAGTGGGCAGAACCACAACCTTCGTTTGGCTTCTCTCCTGGCGACCTTAGTAGCGTTAGGCCACCGCTCTGAGAATATAAACTTAGTCAGTGGTCTATTTAGCCGAAGCTCCCTCCTTTCGTCGCAGGTTGTACCCTTCTCTGGATGGCACAGTGGGGTCGGGATATGTTGCCAGTTCAAGCGCGTCTGTTTCCGGGTAGCAGCTCAGGGATGGTCGATCTTTGTTCAGGAGCTCTTCTTGCGTGGTCATGCCTTCGGTTGTTGTCAGATTCGACGAGACCTTCTTGCAGTGGTGTGCGTGCAGCCAATTGCGCTTTCCCTCCACTCGAAGAGCTGTTCGGGTGGTGATCAAAACTTGCCAGGGGCCCGTCCAGCGGGTTTCCAGACTCTTCTCCCGCTGCAAGGTCCGAATTAGGACGAAATCTCCAGGCTGGATGGTATGTCCGGGGCCCCTGGAAGCATCGGGTATGGCCTGCAGCACCTGATGATGAATAACAGACAGCGTTTTAGTTAGGTTATACAGATAGTCAGACATTAGGACGTCCGGGACGTCGTGAATAGATGTCGGTTTGGGTGCAGACCAGATACTCATGGGTCGGCCAAAAACGACCTCGTAAGGGGTCAAGTGGTGTTTGGTGGGGGTGGAACGCATTGACAGCAATGCCAGGGGAGGAGCGTCTGGCCATTTTAGTCCTGTGGTAGCCACTATTTTTGCCAGTTTTAGTTTCAATGTGGCTTTGTGTCGCTCGACCAGTCCAGCTGATTGGGGGTGAAAAACTGCGTGGAATTTCTGTCGTACCCCCAGCCCCTTCAGGATAAGCTGGATAACCTCAGCTACGAAATGGGGGCCATTGTCACTCCATAAAATACGACAAAGGCCGTAGCGAGGGAAGAACTCTTTCAGTAGTACTTTTGCAGTGGCAATGGCAGTGTTGTCACGCGTCGGGTAGGCTTCCACCCATTTGCTAAAAGCGCATACAACAACCAGTACATACTTCAGTCCTTGACATCTCTCTAATTGGATATAGTCCATCTGTAGGACTTCAAATGGATGGTTGGGGACCCCAAACCCCCCCCGGGGTACGACAGTTCCTTTCCCAGGGTTGTGTTGCAGGCAGACTAGACATTGCTGGACTAATCGTTTGGCTGAGTCTGCAATTCTATCGTTATGCCAAACTCGGGAGACAAGTTCGGTCATAGGGGCAGATCCTATGTGTGCAGGGGAATGGGCCATAGTCAGTATGGGGATCAGATACGAGTTGGGTAGCAACCATTTGTTCGTGTCTTTTGTCCGCCAGCAGCCTTCATCGTCTTTTAATCCCACCCGTGCCCATTCAGTCAATTCGTGTGGTGAGCTGGCCATTTGGATGTCCCTCATAGTTTCCCTAGCGTCCGTCCATTTTTCTGCTTGTGACCTAGTCACGTACATGTGAGTCGTCGTCCTATTCTCAGCTGCGGTTCGGGCAGTGATGTCGGCCAGTGCATTTCCCTGTCCAATGATGTCTGTCACTTTTTTGTGTGCTTGGCATTTGATTACGGCAAGTCGTTTGGGGAGGAGAACCGCTTCAGTCATAGCGGAGACTAGATCTCCGTGCAGGATGGGTGTGCCATGAGATGTCAGAAATCCCCTCTCCTTCCATAAGAGCCCAAAATGATGAACCACCCCGAAGGCATACTGGCTGTCCGTATAAATGTTAGCTGTCGTCCCCTTTGCTAGGATACATGCTCGCGTGAGGGCAATCAGTTCTGCCGCCTGTGCGGATCGTTGCGTGATGCGGGCGGTTTCAACTACAGTTCGGGCTGTGGTAACTGCATAGGCAGCTGAGGTGGTGCCGTCGGGGAGTTTAATGCAAGAGCCGTCTACCCATAGCTCTCCGTCAGGGTTTGGGAAGGCAGTGTCTCGGAGGTCAACTCTACTCCTAGTCTGTTCGTCCGTGAGGGTCACACAGTCATGTATAGGGGGGACATTTGGGTCATTTTCGGGCAGAGGCAACAAGGTGGCTGGGTTCAGCGTGGTGCATCTTTTCAGCGTGATGTGGGGTGCAAGCAGAGTCAGTTCGTATCCAGTCAGTCGTGCGCTAGTCAGGTGTTGCGTCTTAGTTTGGTTCAGGAGGGTGTCAACAGCATGGGGCACTAATACCGTGAGGGAATTCGAGAGTACGATCCCCTCACTTTGTCGGATAGAGACAGCAGCGGCAGCTACGGCTCGAAGGCAGGCAGGCAAGGCTCTCGCTACGGGATCAAGAGTGGCAGAGAAATAGGCACATGGTCGTTGCTTGGGGCCGATGGTTTGAGTCAGGACAGACAAAGCGCATCCCTCCCTTTCGTGAGTGTAGAGAGAGAAGGGTTTGGTATAATCGGGGGTTCCTAGGACTGGTGCAGAACAAAGGGCGTCTCGAAGTTCTTTGAAGGATCATTGGCAATCGGGGGTCCAAGGGAGCGGGAAGGGGACATCTTTAGCTAGTAGAGAAAGCAGTGGCTTTACAATGAGGCAGAAGTTTGGCAACCACTGCCGGCAGAAGGAGGTGAGGCCTACCAGGGAGCGGACTTGTTTCTGGGTCTTTGGGACAGGGGTTTCTAGAATGGCCTGAATTCGATCGGGTGTAAGCTTTCTCCCGTCTTTGGACAAGAGGTGGCCTAGGTAGGTGACCTGGGGTTGGCAGAATTGCAACTTCTTCTTGGAGACCTTGTGGCCATTTTCCGCAAGGAAGTGCAGGAGTTGGACAGTGGTAGTGACTGCAAGTGGGGTGGTGTCGGCCGCCAAAAGGATATCATCGACGTATTGTATCAACACCACTCCATCCGGCAGCTGAACGGCATCCAGCTGTCTCTTGAGGGCCTGGCTATAGATGCTGGGACTTTCTGTGTAACCTTGGGGAGCTCTACAAAATCTATATGAGCGGGATTTTAACGTGAAGCCGAAAAGGTAGCGGCTGTCTGGGTGGATGGTGATGGAGAAGAATGCATTCTTGAGATCGATTACAGTGAAGGTGGTGGCTGTGGAAGGAATCAGGGTCAGAATGGTGGTGATATCCGAGACTACGGGGTACTGAGGTACAACCACTTTGTTGACCTCTCGAAGGTCGATGATGAAGCGGTACGCTTTCTCATCTCCCTCACCCTGCTTCTTTACAATGGGTAGGATAGGGCTGTTGCAAATATTGCTGACTACTTCCTCTACCAAGGACTGAATTATCTTTACCAATGCCTTCTCACCTTCGGGCGATATCCGATACTGTGGGAGTTTTGGGAGTATCGCATCTTGGCGAACAGTTATGTGCACAGGGTCAATCATCATGCGTCCTACGTCGGCGTCAGTTTTGGCCCACAGATACAGAGGTAGAGAGTCGAGTAAGGATGAGTCAGCGTCAGAGATGGAGAACATGTGTCGTAAGGGATAAGGTCTGAGCAGAGTCTGGATATCGTACAGAATGACTCGAACTCTGTCCTGTGAACACCTAATAGTAGCTCGGAAATGCTTCAGCAAGTCAAGTCCCATAATGGCATCGGGGGTGTTGGAGGAAAGCAGAAACGTCGTGTCAGTGGGGTTACTGTCCAAGTTGAAGGAGATCGGCGCGGACAAGGGATTAGTGGAGGGCGTTCCATCAAAACCTATTGATGTTATGTGTGAGCCAGACAAGGGTGCCCTTGGAATCAGTCGTTTAGATAATGTTATGTTATGAAATTTTTATAGCGCACAGCTGCCCCAGCAAAGGGGCGTCCTGGCGCTTTGACAGACACTATAACATAACACACAGTAAAAGAAGGAAATTAACCAGACACAGGAAACAGAAAAGTTTTAATCGCCTGCCTGAAGGCGAACAAGTCATCAAGAGCACGGATATATACCGGGAGCGAATTCCATAAGCCTGCCGCTAGCACCCTAAAGGAACGCCCACCCATTCTGCTCAGCTTAAAGCGTGGACAAACATTCAGATGGAGCCCCTCCGATCTCAAGGATCTCGCAGGCACATAGGGCGTGAGTAGATTGGCAAGTGCCGGCGGCGAAGAAGATTTCAGAATTTTAAAGGCCAGACAAAGCGCCTTGAACTTGATTCGCTGTCTGACCGGGAGCCAATGTAAGGCCATGATGGTGCCAGACACTGAACAGTGTCTGGGAAGGCCCACAATGGCTCGTGCCGCGGCATTTTGTACTCTTTGGAGCCTAACGCACTACGTGTCGCGCCAGTGTCTACCAGAAATGGTGACTTCGTACCTAGGACCTTAGCGGTGACATAAGGACCTTGCTGGTCAACATAGAGCTCGACTGGATCCCTCCCTTGCCCTTGGCAGTCCTATGCGAAGTCGCGGGCATCTTCACAGTCAGCCTGCTGGCATTGGTTCTGTCGGGGGCGGTCAAAAGTGTTCGGTCTGCCTGGTCTGTCATTGCTAGCGTCGTTTGTGTGCCCTCGTCCCTGTCCTCTATTTTTCGGCCCATCCGCTACGTCTTTTGTGTCTCTATTTTTGTACATATCTAACAGGACCGGACACTGGGACTTCCAATGCCGAAATCCCTTGCAGAACGCACACTGGTTGTCGTCAGTCTGTCCGTCCAGCATAGGGCGCGGGGGTACGGTCTTTAGGGGGTGGATTTCTAGGGGCAGTCGACTGATAGTGTCCTTTGTACGGTTCCCTACCTATCGTCGCTCCTTGCAATTGAGCGATCATTACTCGTTCTTTCAAGTCCTTTTTCTTTCTCTCAGTCGCTTTGTCGTTCTCATTCTTTTGTCGTTCGTAGTATTGAGCCATCTGAAGGATAGCCGCGGGTTTGGAGGCAGCCCAACTACTTTCACTAGTCTGCAGTTTCTGCGAGACTTCTGGAGTCAGGCCCTTTACGTAATTCTGGACGAATAAGTGATGTCCGGTTGCAGAGGTCATGTCCTGGCCACTGTAATCGGAGAACACCGTTTCGAACCTGGAAAAGTATTCTGATACGTCTTCCTGGGGTTTCTGGCAGCAGGCCGTTACTATCGACCAGTCCACCTTCTTTTCTGGGACTATGGTTTTGAGTTTTTGTACGATTTTGTCTGGCAGGTCTAGAATTGATTTCAAAGGTTTCTGTCCGGGCTCTCGTTGCTTGTCTATGCCATCGAGTTGTAACCAGGTATGTCCGAACAGCTCAAGGTGGTCGACTTTCCGGATTAGCTTCCACACATCAGCTGGTAGACATAGCCCGAAAAACAAGTCGATGTCCGCTAGGGTCATAATCGTCAACCCCAAGGCGGTACCTAATTCTGTGTAGAAGGCAGTGGGGTTCTTTCGTAGATCAGGCAAGGACTTTTGAAAAGTCAGGATGTCTTGCCGATCCCAGGGTTGGTAGACCCAGTTGTACATTACCCTCCCCCTCGCATCTTGGTGGTTAATATCGTCGTGTGTTCCCTGTCCTCGTGAGGGGACCCAATAAGGAGCTGCTTCTCTTATCGGCATCATGGTGTTAGTTCCCTCGGTTTGAGGTACAGTTGCTACAGGGGTTGTGGTGCTAGCTTCTAATCTTTGTTCAGTGAGGTGGCGGGAGACTTCAAGCGTGCGCATGAAGAGGTCCGTCACATCACACTCACCTCCGTCTCCGATGTCGACTTTTCTATACAGAGTCGTTAGGCTTTCAGGACCTTTGGCTTGGTACCGATCTTCATAAGCATTAAGGGTGTGGTAACAGAAACGTGTAACAAAGTGTCGTGTGTGGTTATTGGCATACGAATTGCATATATCTGTTACGTAATCTTCGCTTTCTTTCCGTTCCACTAGCGTCTTTACGATTTTATCAATCCCTGCTCGTTCATTCTTACTCAATCGATTTAATCTAGCGGAGTCTTTCTTCTCAGTGTCGGGGTCATCTACTGTTGCTGCCTGCGCTGCGTTGAGTACAAGGGGCTCGGCCGGCACGGAGGCCGTGAGGATCGAGGCTCTGGTACCGCTCTCATCTGTGCTTGGGGGTTACGTGCGTTGCACTAGGGGTTGGGAAGGGGCGTATGGAGGGGGCATGTAGATGATCGGGGGACCTAGCAGTAGATCATCGTTCGCTCGCTGCTTCGAAGGTAGCTCAGGGTAAAGCGTGGCGGGCGTTCTAACGGGACATTGGCTTGATGTTTCAGATTCTTGTTTTAGTTTAGCTTCCTCTTTTATTTCTTCTTTCAACTTGTTCGCGGCTAAATGAGCTGCTTTTCGTAATTCTTTTTCTAGTCTGACTTCATTTCTTTTCTTTCGCTGTTCTGTTTCTTTGCGCCACATGCCAAAACTATCAAGCATAGTGGGCGTTGTTTTATGGTTATGAAGGGCTGTTTCCAGCACGCTTATTTTAGTATCATCGACGGATCCTATCAGTGGCCACTGACTTTCCTGATCCTTTTTAGTATATTTATGCCATAACTTACTATAAGCTACGGCGACTAGTCCATACTTTAAAAACATATCCTTATTAGGGGTGCCTTCCAGAGGAGCCGGATGATCCACCTCTAATAAGCGGTCCGGGCTGAACCAACTACTGAACAATGGGGAGAAGATAGGCATGACGGGTTACAATGGGGACAAAAGTCTGCACTACCTATCCTTCACTACTTTGTGAAGACTAGGCAGAATATTTCTATTCTACAGTATTCGCAAATAGGGAATACCCAAAGAGAGAACTAATTCCAAACAGTCAATGTTCGGACAAACAATCAATCAAGCAAATGAGGAATAAAATAGGCGCGACGGGTTACAACGGGGGCAAAAGCCTGCGCTACCTACCCCTCACTATCTGCAAAGAGAGAGGGAAATTCCTGTTCCTCCCCGTTTGTAGGCAGAGAAGATCCTTTCAGAGAACCAATTTCGAACAGTTAATGCTCGAACAAACAATCAATCAATGGAGAGGGAAGTAGGCGCGACGGGTTACAACGGGGGCAAAAGCCTGCGCTACCTACCCTTCACTATCTGCAAAGGGAGAATACTCCTATCCTTCCCCGTTTGTAGACAGAGAATCTCTCAGAACCAAACAATCAAATGCGTAATACTAGTATTTTCCAAGACAATCAAACAATCAATTCGCAATTCGTCGTGTTACACGACCTTACCCGGACCGCATGGACAGTTTCTCGTCTTCCGCTTCCAGCGCCTGATCGTCCTCTATTCTCCGTAATTGCTGTGGCACTCCTGATGGTTCCCAGTCCGGACCGTAGATCACTGGAGAGAGGTCTGCTCGGAACCGGTGAAGTTCGGATGATCGGCTGCCAGACGAGGGTCTATCGGGCAGGAGCTCTTTCCCGAACGTTGCAGTCGTTCACACTGTCGTTGGGACCTCTCCCACTGGATCCACGTGTCGCTGATGGGCCCCACGTTTGGGACGCCAATTGTGGAAAAAGGGCGCAAGCAGGTCAGATCGATTACCCCTTTTCAATGTTTGCCCGGCGATAGCCGCCTCTCACCCAACTCAAGGTTACCAAACGAAGAGGCAGGCGCTGGAGACAGAAGGCAGGAAACAGGAGTTTATTCCGACGGAGCAGAACACGTCAAATCAGACAACAGGGTATCTTCTCGAGGTGCTCTAACCGCATCTCTGATGCCTGGCCTCTTATACACAAGTTTATGGCTTTATTACATTTATGACATCCGTGGTATTGCTTTGAAGTGCGAAAAAGGCATCTTTGGAATCCCCGGTTCAGGCCCGTTCTCACACATATCTACAGTAGGGGTCCCCACCCAAATCTCAGCATGATGGCTATCGCGCAGCTGGACATTCCGCTGGGAACAGGAATGCGGGCGATCGATCGGATCTAGGGGTGTGAAGGCATTGATTAATCCCCGCTCCTTTGATGTGAGGCGAGGTCCTACTGTAGGGGGGGGGGCAATAAACTGCATCTGTTGGGCTAGGTGATGGCCTGGGATCAGGCCGGACAATCGGGCAGGGAGGAAGAGGTTATCAAAAAGGGCCTGTTCTATGAATGAGATGAAAGAGTGAGAGGGTTCAGCGCGGGATGTGGCTCGGAGGCAGGGTCGCGTTGGAGGTGCGTTTATGGCCCAGGCAGGAGAGACCGGGGGCTGTCGGGCACGGGGGATGCTTGCGAGGCCGGGGGGTGAGGGGGAGAGACGCGCTGGCTATTGGCAGTGGGCAGAGAGACCTTGGCTTTCAAAAAGATGGCTGCTGTTGTAAGTGAGCGTGAGTCTGAAAGGGGACAAGATGGCGCCGATAATGTTGACATCGCAAATCAGATTTTAACAACCCGATCAAAGGCCCTCTCGGCGTCTATGGAAAGCAAAAAGGCCTAAGCTCGAGATCGGTGGACCAGGTCTATGAGGTGTAGAAGACGCTTTGTATTATACCCCCCTGCCGCGTCGGGATAAGGCCTGCCTGATCCGCGATCTATGAGTCCGTCCATCAGTGGACTAAGCCTTGCCGCTAAAATTACTCGCAAAGAGTTTTGCATCGACATTGAGTAAAGAGATTGGCCTGTACGAGCCACAGTCTTTGGGGTCCTTCCCAGGTTTAAGAATGACTGTAATCGCTGCCTCTGACATGGAGGGAGTCGCCTTTCCTGTATCCAGAAAGGAATTGAATTGATGTGTTAAAAGAGGAGCCAGCTCCACACAGTAGGTTTTATAAAATATGGCAGAGAAGCCATCTGGCCCCGGGGACTTAGCTACCTTCAGCCGATCAATCGCAGATATGACCTCCTCCTATGCAGATCTCGGAATCTAAAGCGTCCACCGAAGTCTGAAAAAGAGGTGTAATGTCACAAGACGCCAAGTATTCCGCCATTCCCCTTGTGTCCGCTGCCTCCCCCTTGTACAGGCTCGGTAGAAGTGCCGAACGTATTCCACAATAAGGGCGTCAGTGGTATGTTCTACTGTCTGTGGGTCTCTAATGGAGTGTATGGCCGTCAACTGAGCTCGCACCCGCAATCTATGCTCGGAGGCAGGTCGCCCCCACGCCGCTGCTCGTCACCGGACTGCCTTGGTTCCTGCCTTCTTGCTGCCTCCTTGTTTCCTGGGTTTCTCCTCCCCTTCAGCCCTTGTTGGCTGGGTTTTCTCCTTCCCCTCTGCCCTGTGCGCCGGTTCCCCCGCCTCCCCGCAGCTTCAAGTCCTTTCCCACCGCTGCTTCCCTGCGGACCCGCCCCCCTGCACACCCATTCGCCTCCCCGCTCCCGCCTCCCAGCTGCTCCTCCTTCCCAAGCCACTTCATATGCAGGCCGCGAAGCGGCCGTGCCGAAGGTGCTCCTAAGGCAAGCCAGTCGGCGCCCAGCGCCAGAACCCCTGGCCCCCGCGACCGCCACAACACATGTCTCCACTACACCACCAGCACCCTCCACGCACTCAACACCGATCGATCACGCACCTGCTGCCTGGCCACCCGAAGCGCACCCAAGGACCCTTCTCCTGCCGATACTGCAGCTACTCCAGCATCCGGCCCGACAAACCTCCTGCTAAACAAGACAACTACCTCAGATGCATCCTCCTCAACACCCGCTCTGCCAGAAAACACGCCGTTTAACTCTTGGACCTACTCAACACCACAGACGTCGCATTCCTGACAGAGACCTGGCTGAAATCCTCCTCGGCACCCGACATCGCCATAGCCATCCCAGAAGGCTACAAGATCACCCGCAAGGACTGCACCAACGGAGTAGGAGGAGGAATTGCCATCGCCCCACAGAAACACTCTCAACATCTCCACAAACGCTGATGACACCCTCAGCACTGCCGAACACCTGCACTTCCAGATCCACACCGACCCCAACACCACCCTCAGAGGAACACTCGTCTACAGACCCCTCGGACCCTGCGCACGCCCTCGCCTCCACGGACTATATCCTCCTCGTGGACCTGAACTTCCACCTCGAGAACAACAACGACCCCAACTCATCCACCCTGATAGACAACCTCGCCAACCTCTGACTCCGACAACTCGTCACAACGGCCACCCATGCCGCCGGCCCCATATTCTCAGCCATTCCACCGAACTCCACTGGACTGAGCACCACTGCATCCACTTTACCTACCGGAAACCCTTCACACCCCACCGCACCCAACAGATGCATCGACGCTGCTGGAGCAAAGTCACCGATGACCAGCTAACCACCACCCTCGCCCAAAGGCCACCCGCAGATCCGACCGACCCAGACACTGCAGCCCACAACCTCAGACAATGGATCGAAGACTGCACCAACACCCTTGCCCCAATCAACAAACCCTCCACCAGCCACACCAGGAAGAAAGCAAGCTGGTTCTCCGAAGACCTCCAGGCATCCAAGAAAACCTGCAGAAAGTTAAAGAACTGGACCCGCGAACGAACCCCAGAAAGCTACGCAGCTCACAAGTCGCCACCCGCATCCACCACCACCTCATCAGATCCGCCAAGAGAGCCTCCTTCAAAAACCGCCTAGACAACAACGCACACAACAGGAAAGAGCTCTTCAACATCGTGAAAGAACTCTTCCACCCCAACTCTAGCTCCAACGACATCCCACCCTCTCAAGAACTGTGCGGCTCACTGGCCAACTTCTTCCGCAGCAAAATCACTGACATCCATGACAGCTTCAACACTGCGACCACCCCTGCAACCACCTCCACCTCCACCTCCACCCTCACCCCACGACCACCACTCGCACCAACCGCCTGACCTCCTGGACCAGCATCGACTACAACGACACCATCAAGATCATGAACTCCGGATCCATTGCTGACACTTGCCCACACCACATCTTCAACAGGGCCAGCACAGTCATCGCACCCCACCTCCGGAAAGCCGTCAACATTTCCCTCGAGACAACTACCTTCCCAAAGGACTGGAAGCACGCCAAAATCAACGCCCTACTGAAGAAACCCACGGCCGACCCCAAGGACCTCAAAAACCTCCGATCCATCTCCCTGCTCCCGGCGAAGGTCATCGAGAAGGCCGTCAACATACAACTGACCAGGTTCTTCGAGGAAAACTGCATTCTGGACTCGTCCCAATCTGGATTCCGCCGCAACCACAGCACCAAGACAGCCCTCCTAGCTGCGTCCGACGACATCAGAACCCTGCAAGACAACGGTGAGACCGCGGCCCTCATCCTCCTGGACCTGTCAGCCGCCTTCGACACGGTCTGCCACCACACCCTACATACACGCCTCCACGACGCTGGGATACAAGAGAAAGCCCTGGACTGGACCACCTCCTTCCTCTCCGACAGAACACAGATCGTCCTCCTCCCCCCGCCCTCCCCCTTCTGCTCTACAGCCACCGAGATCATCTGCGGCGTACCCCAGAGCTCATCCCTCAGCCCCACGCTGTTCAACAACTACATGGACCTGCTCGCCTACATCGCCCGACTGCACAACCTCAACATCATCTCTTACGCCGATGACACCCAGCTGATCCTCTCCCTCACCAAAGACCCTCGGACAGCCAAGACCAACCTCCACGAGGGAATGACGGCCATCGCCGACTGGATGAGAAACCGCCGGCTGGCGCTGAATTCAGACAAGACGGAGGTCCTCATCCTCGGATCCACCCCCTCAGTATGGGATGACTCCTGGTGGCCTACTTCGCTAGGACGACTCCCACACCCACCGACCACGCACACAACCTAGGGATCATCCTCGATTCCACCCTCTACATGACCTTGCAGGTCAACGCCGTCTCCTCCTCCTCCTCCTCCTCCTCCTGCTTCAACACCCTCCGTATGCTCCGCAGGTTCTACAAGTGGATCCCCACCGAAACTAGAAGGACGGTCACCCAGGCCCTCATCAGCAGCAGACTGGATTACGGAAACGTCCTCTACGCAGAAGCCTCGGCAAAACTCCTCACGGCTCCAACGCATCCACACGTCTGATACTCGACATCCCGCGCCACAGCCACATCACAACCCCCCTGAAAGACCTACAGTGGCTCCCCGTCAATAAGGATAACCTTCAAGCTCCTCACCAACGCACACAAAGCACTCCACAACACTGGACCAACGTACCTCAAGTGCCGCCTCAGTTTCTACACCCCCACCCGCCAGCTCCGCTCCGCCTACCACGCCCTCGCCACTGTCCCCCCGTATCCAAAGAGCAACCACCGGCGGCAGTTCCTTCTCCTACCTCGCCGCCAAGACATGGAACTCCCTCCACCTATGGCGGACGCAGGACCTACTGACCTTCAGGAGACGCTCCAGACACCAGTTATCAAAGGCAGCATCCAGCGAGCGAACCTGTATGAGCTTGCCCTTATGCTTGAAAATAAGCCGAAACGGGTGTCCCCACGAGTAGGGGATTCCTTGCTCACAAAGATGATTAGTGATGGGTTTAAAGTCCCGACGCTTCACAAGGGTGGAGGCCGTTAAGTCCTGGAAAAGCGCAGGTTGATGGCCCCGGAATTGTATGGGGTTGAGATCACGGGCCTTCCGAAGAATCCTCTCTTTAATCTGAAAGTCGTGTACACACCCCAATATGTCTGGGGGAGGGGCCCTAGCTCCACGGGGCAGGCCACCTCGGTGGACAAGGTCCAACTGTATTTCATGATCCTCTTTGTCACCTAACACCTGATGGAAAAGCGCCCCAACATACTCACGTAGGCTGTCTCCCTCTGACCGATTTCGAATATTGTTCCGCCAGGACCGGTTCTCCTAGTCCTCGGCGTGAGCCTGTAGATCTAAGCATCTACATCGCGCCTCAGCTCGCGCGGATCTGAGGCGAGCTGCGAGCGAAGCTCCAAGATGTCCTCCTTTATGGCAGAAAACAGCTCTAGCATGAAGGCCTTGGTCGCTGGGAGCTCATCTTCAGATCGCAGGGATGAATCATCTGACTGAGAGGCAGCCTGACCCTCCGCCTTTTGAAGCATTTCTTTTCGGGGCTTGTCCCTCCGGTTCCTGGCGGAGGACATCGTGCCACAGACAAGGACCCGCTCACAGCAGCGCGCAGACCGGGTGTAGGAGAGTAGGGTCTGCTTTCCTATGGTCACCCCAATTTTTGCTTGACTGGTTTTCGACTTGATGTGGGCCTGCTAATCAGACCCACAGCCTGCTGTTCTCTCTCTAAATTCACATACATGTACTTTAGGTACATCACCAATTGGGTATTGGATCACCTTCTGAGCCCCTGTACAGTGTACTATAGGTACCCAGGGCATAGGTGCATCACAGGCCTACCAGGGGCTGCAGCATATCTTTTGCCACCCCTGGCTGGCTATCCAAACAGACACAACTGGCTGATCACTCAGCTAGGGCAAGGTCGTGTAATCACCCCTTGCTTAGATATAGTATACCTTTGTCTAAACCTATATCTGGCCACATATGCACCTATAAGTCACTCCTATGGCAGGCCTTAACAATCCTGGAGGCAGAGTGCTTGGTTTTATGTGAGATGGTGCTCTAGCATGAGCTGGGCGTGTCTGCAGCTTTCGGAACCATTTCCTTAGAGCTGTTCCAGGATATTGCCATACCATATACTTTTAAGTGCATTATAATCCTCGCGGTTATTGCTAACTATGGTTTGGCTTTATTAAAACATGTCGTGTAAGGTGGCATACACTTTGGAATACTACCCCCTCGCCAGTTCTGGCGACGGGGGTAGCATTCCACCCTTCTAGAGGGAGAAGACGTGTTACTTTACTTAAATGCGGTTAAATCTAACCAGAGCCTCAGCATCACAAAATGGATGCTGCTGCCACAGACACGGTTCTGGCCTCCTGCTGCTGACCGAAACTCTGGCAGGGGAGGCCTGGACAAAAGGTTTCCTGTCACAGGGAGGTGTTACACCCCCCCAGACAGGAGATAGTGGATTGAGGCAGGCAGGGCGAGTGAAACTAGACACTGCCTGGGGGGCACAAGGCTCCTCATGCATAGCCCGGTTCAAACCGGTGCTGGGACACTCCAGCCCCAGCTCTGGGGCGAAACTGGACAAAGGGAAAGGGGTGTAACCACCCCCTTGCTGGGTCCCACCCATAGGAGGGACCTAGCAGGTAATCCAGCCCCTTGATTTGGAATAAAGGTAGGAGCCATGTCCATAGACATCAGATTATCCTGACTGAAACTTTGATACAGAACTCTGGACCCTTCAACATCCCACTCGACGTGGAAGACTGAAGAATCTCCCTTGTGGTCAAGGAGCGACCACCCTGTGCAAACAGGCACCATCCAGCGTCCAACGGTTTGCTTTGTTGCAGCTCCCGCCGGAGCTCGAGTGACAGAGATTGACAAGAACCGGATTCCCAGACATCCAACAGCCCGATCCACAGCCACAGCAAAGCTGAGACCCGTGGAGGCTCTGCTAGTCTGGTTGCTCCAGACTGGCCCTCGCTCCCCTGAAAAGGAGCAACCTCTCTGACCTTGCTGGTCCGAGTAAGAACGATCTTCAAGTCCTGCGTGGTTTGCATTTGCCAAGGCCTGTTGACTCCGATCCGGAAGCCGACACCGCCGACTGAGAGAGCCTTCGTGGGACAGCTCGTGATCCACTCCTGGTCATCCTCGATGCCCCAGAGTCCACTTGGCAGCGGAGACCAGCTTCTCGACAACCACCTGATTGCGCCCGACATCGCCTGGTTCCTTCCTGGTTCCATCCTGGTCACTGGCTAGTGACCCAGACTCTGTCCCCTCTGCTTTCAGGTACTCTACATCTTCGATCCACCCTTGGATCCAACCGGACTCTTCTCTCCTGGCTGCCTGCATCATCTTCATCTCCAGGCTCCATAGAACTCCACGACGAAACCCGACCCACTTTGGCACCTATGCACACACTTCCCGTGGGTGAGGTAACGATCTAACACCGGTACTCCTGTAGTGGTTTACACCTCTAGTGTCCTAGTTTTAAGTGGCTAAGTTCTATTCCAGTCGGAAGACTTCCAAAGCAGTAACTTTATAACTTTTACGCACCATTGACTTTGCATTGGTGCATGCGTGTGCTTTTAGCGCTTCACCCGAATCCCGCGGCCTACTCCCATCCTAACTACAATTAGTCCAGTGTAGTCCCAGCGATTCCCAAGGCCCTAGGCCTTACCGTTGTTCATAAAGTGATTCTTATACCACTTATTTAATATATGGTTTGAGTGGCCACCGGGCCTATCCATAATTGTGCAACTTTTGTATGTTTAACTTTTGTTTAAACGCTTGTGCCTCTGCACTCATAAAGAGTACAGAGGATTATTTTAGTAATAAATACATATATTTTTATAATATATAACTTGTGTGGTGTCCTTTCATTTGATATTACAGGATTGCATATGGTAAAACAGCTGGCTTCACATGCCCTCTTGAGTTAAGCCTAAGACTGCTTAGTCCATGCTACCATTAGGATAGCTTGTCTATAAGGTTGACTTTACAACCACCACCATAAGGGATTATTTGGACTGATACAAGGTGCTCACTAGAATATTGAACATCATACATCAGGCCAACTTCTCACATTGGTGGCAGCGGTGGGATTTGAGCTTGCTGTTGTTTTACCATTGCAATCTTTATATCATTTGAAAGATCACATTAAGTACCATAGGTACATATAAACAAAGGTTACATACTGAAGTTCTACTGAACTTAGTAGTTGTAGACCAAAGGGCTTAGCATACCCTGACCACAACTCACTAGCAAGGTTCCAGTAGAAAAACACATAGTGTAGGTAAGTGCACCACTTACACCTCACTAGAGTCATGTCTGGCACAGGTGAGCAACCCAGTTCTCTACCTGTGGCAGGTGACCTTACCAAGGCACCTTCCAGCTATGACACACTCAGCTTCAGAGACTTGAGTGCCTTGTGCACTACAAGGGGGCTGAAAAGGGTCACAACCCTACCATTCCTTTCCTGATAGGACTCCTAGAAAAGGATCTTGAGAAGGCTAGTGCAGGTCCCTCAGGTAATCCAGGAGATGGAATAACCCCCCTAGATGATGAGACCATCACCCCAGAGGTAGATGAGGTGGTAGATGAGGATCAAGATTCAGATCACGGGGATACCCAGGTCCAAGTTAGAAGGCTTAGACATGCTAACTTGAGCCTACATGGGGATGGAGAGGTGAACCACCTCCCCAGACCCAATAGCAGAATATACCCTGGCAAGAGAAGAGAGAGATCCCTTTCCAGGGAATCTAACCTTTCTAATGCCTCAAGGGGTTCTCAAAGGGGAATGACTTCCCCCTCAGAGAAAAGAGCATCAGGCCAGGATGAGAGCTGTCAAACTTCAGATAGAGAGGGAAGAGATAGCCCTGGCCCAAGCTAAACTTGCTTTAGCAAGGGAAAAGAAATTGAGTGGATTAGATTCCACTGGTGGCAGCAATATACCCCTAGAGATAAAGACAGGTCCTATGACAATAGAAACCTGACAAAGATTGTTCCCCCTTATAAAGAAGGGGATGACATCCACAAATGGATGACTGCTCTGGAGAGGGCCTGCATGGTACAGCAGGTTCCCCAAGACCAGTGGGCAGCAATCTTATGGTACTCCTTTTCTGAGAAAGGGAGAGATACGCTCCTCACAGTTAGTCCTGGGGATGCTAAAAAATACACTGTCCTGAAGAGTGCTCTTATTGATGGGTTTGGCCTAACCACTGAGCAATACAGGTTGTTGTTCAGAGATACCCAAAAAGCTCAGACTCAGGATAGGACTGATTTTGTTGATTGTGCCACTAAGGCTCTGGAGGGTTGGTTGCTGGGAAGTAAAGTCACAGACTATACAGGGTTGTACAATCTAATAATGAGAGAACAGATCCTTAATAATTGCCAGAACCAGCAGTTGCATCAACACCTGATTGACTCAGATCTGACCTCTCCCCAAGAATTGGGAAAGAAGGCAGACAAATGGGTCAGAACCAGGGTTAAGAAGAAACCCCAGAACCATGGAGGTGATCAGAAAAAGGCAGACCAGAAGGGTGGAGATCAGAAACAAAAAGACCAGAAGTCTTCTTCAGGCCCCCAAAATACTCCTAAAGCGGGTGGGTCCCAAACTGGAAATAAAAAGAAGAATGATGGGCCAAAGAAACCTTGGTGCAATACCTGTAAATCAGTTTCACACTGGGGTATAAATGCACTAAGAAAGGTACAGCCCCTACCACTGCAGCCCCTAAGGCACCTGCACCCCCTAGTACAGTCAGAAGTGGTAGTGCACAACCCAAGGCTTTAGTGGGGTTAGCCCTGGGTACTGAGATGGAGTCTGGCCTATTCAGAGTCCCTACTCAGGCAGTTCTGCTCTATGATGTGGACATGGCTATGTCCACTACTGTGAGTCCCAATACTTTGGGCAAGTATAGGCAGACGCCTTTGATCAATGAGAAAATGGCTCAGGCCTACAGGGACACATGTGCCAGTGTCACTATGGTGACACCTAACTTTGTGGACCCTGGACAAATTGTACTGGGTGAAAATTACCTAGCGACCAATGCTAGCAATGCCAATACTACACATAGTGTGGCTGTTAACTTCTCCTGGGGAGGGGGTAACTGGCCTCAAAAGAGTGCAGACCTCCCAGTTGACTGTCAAAGTCAAATATGTCTTTATTTCGACAATTAGTCATAAAAGACAACACAATAAAAACAACATTTCATACTTATTACATCCAATGTTCACAGTTTACAGGGAAAATTCATTACTTAATTTATCCAATCGATGCTATGTACAGGGTGTTCCAACACAACCATTTAAGAAAATAAATACTGTGTGAATATAAAATCCATTAAAATTTAGTACCATTTTACTTATCATGCATTTTTTAGGTTTAGGGGCCAGATTAAAATAATGCAGACTACAGTAATTTCAAGTTATCCCTGCGTATTGACCACATCCATTTTAAAAATTTTGCAAGTGCAATTACCATGCTATCTGTGCAATCTGTTTTAACAATTCTTAGTGCCGCAGTGCCACTTTGGATGCCTTTCTGTATGCAAATTGGTCTAATCCATTTATGGCGCGGGGCTTTATATGCTGGACATATAAACAAAAGATGAGCTAGACTTTCAGATTGGGCTACACAAAAATGACACAGATGGTGATCTTTGTTACTTGACCATTTGCTAGTAAATGTATTGATAGGAAGGGTTCCCACCCTGTATTGATGGAAAAGTTTCCTATCATTTGGGATGGTAATTAGGTCCCAATAGCGCTCGTAAGCAGGAGTGTGTTTTTGTTCCAGAAAGGCCCTAGTGAGTGATGGATCAGTATGTTTCTGAAACTCCCTTTGGGTTATGTACGCCCAGTACAACTCTTTTAAGGTCTTTTGAGAGGGGAAGATATTTTCTGAAGGTTTTTCCCATAGTTCCATCATTCCTAAGGCTTTGAAAAGCGACTTGACCTGTCTAAACCATAGTATTTTACCCCCTGAATCCATATTTCTGGTTTCCAGAAGCGCTAAAGCATAATGGGAAAGTTCGGGTGTAACCCATAGCCTCCTCCAATATGCGATAGGTCTAAAGCTAGATATGTCCTGTATTTTCCGACATCCCAGAACCATGTACAGAGGTACCAGTGGTGTAGATTGCGGGAGCCTTGTTAGGCACGCAAGAATTTGTTTTGTGCATTAGTCAAGGCTGTGACGTCGGAAACCCCCCACAGTTCAGCCCCATACAGCATTGAGGCCCTAACTTTTGTGTCGTATATTTTAAGGGCTGGGGCTATTGGTTGTGTGGCTGAGGATTTTAACTCTCTCAGTAGGACACCAGCCAACTGTGCATGTTTAGTGGTTAAATAAGTCATGTGTGGCTTCCACTCTAAACGAGACCCCAGTGTAATACCCAAATAACTGAAACTATCTGTTTGTTCTAAGAGCTCGCCATTCATAAAAACTGTGCCCCTTACTTTCTTGTGTCTATGCATTACCATAAATTTTGTTTTCGACACATTAATGATTAGGCCATGATCATTGCAGAACATCTCAAAACAACCAATTGCTTTCTGAAGCCCTTCTTGCGTTTTGGAGATTATGAGGGTGTTGTCTGCAAACATTAATAGGGGAACTGGGATACCATTTTGTTTTGGTGCATCTGTGTGTACTTCCCTATAATATTCGATGACCCTGTTTATATATAACGTAAACAGTGTTGGTGCCAGGACGCACCCTTGTCTAACTCCCCTTTTTGTTGCAAATTTATCAGTAACCTGGTCCTGATTTCCCCCCCTAACCTGAGCGTAATTGTTTTCATGAAATTTGATCAGGAAGGCAAGGAGTTCATATGGCATACCTTGCTCATGAAGCACTCGCCACAGCCTAGTGCGTGGCACAAGATCAAAGGCCGATTTCAAATCGACAAAGGCTGCGTAAAGAGTGCCCCCTCCAAGGATAACCCATTTCCAATATATGGCAGAGAATCTAAAAACTTGATCCACAGAACTCGTAAATGGGCGAAAGCCTGCCTGAAGCGCGGACATGACCCCTGAGTCGTCTATCCAGTTCTGAATCCTAAGGAGCACGAGCCTGGCCACCACCTTCTGAATACATGCAATTAGGCTAATTGGCCTATAGTTCGCAGGATCGGCACGGTCCCCTTTTTTGAAAATTGGAATTATTTCAGCTCCCCTCAAACTTCTGGTATTGGCGAGCCCCTGGAAATGGCATTCGCCAACAGCTCTATATACGGCACCCAGACCTCTTTGCTATGAAGAAAAAGGTCTGCCGGAATCGTGTCCGGACCCGGGATCTTCCTCTCTGTATTGTGTTTAGAGCTTGTTCAATATCTCTCCGACTAAACACCAGCGGGGTAGTAGCTGTGTAATTTATAGTAGGATCCAGACTTTCTACGCTTACCCCATCGGGGCGTGCAAACTGTAATTTAAAGTGCGATACCCAGCGTTCAGGAGGGACAGAATTTTCTGGCTGGGGCCTATGGTTCCCTTTGCCCCATCTCACCAGATTCCAGAAGCCTGTCATATTTCTGGACTTACTTGCCTCATATTCTTCCCAGTATTTATTGTCCCAGGATTTTTTTGCTTCCTGCTGGGTCATTTTATAATGACGCCTAGCATCACGTATTAAGAGCCTGTCCGTTGATCGCACTGCTAGGGATTTGTAGGCAGTTCTACAACTTTTGAGTTACCAGGAGTCTGGCTTCCTTCTACCTTTACGGAGTGGATCATTTCTTGCATTAATAAAAAAATTTACTGAGATTTAAAAAAAGAGTTGTGTGGATTGGAACCACCCTGATCACATAATCATCATCTGATGAGCAGCCCTGTAACTCAGAGATTGCACCCGATACCAATGCATCCATTTCTGTGATGCAGTGGCGATTACCTAAACATTCAGCCCATTTTAGTCGCCTTGTGTCGTTAGCAAGAACGATATCATTTGTTGTATCCCTGGCGACTTCTCCCTTGCCCTTAAGGAGCTGAATCTCTAAACTGAGGGGATTATGGTCACTCTCAATTCTTTTAATAACGTTCATGTCCCGGATAGCTGACCAGAATTCCAGATTGACTAGAATATAATCTATCCTACTTGAGCTATTGCCATTGTTAAATGTAGGACTTTCGTGCTTATCCCCATTTGTTCTTCCATTTACTGCTCTAAGTCCACACTCAAGATTTAAAGTTTTGAGTTGGAGAGCTGCTTGGGTCCATCTCTTTATAGGGGGTATGTTTAGTTGGGGGATTTGCCAGCTATCGTCTTCTGCCTCTGTAAGATCGATATCGAATTGGTCCAGGGGCTCAAAAGAGCAATTAAAATCACCACATATCAATACATTTGCATTTCCCCTAAGCTTTTTTAGATGGTTACCCAATTGGTCAACTGTCTGACAATTTTCCTTCCGGTTTCCCCCTTGCGTACACATTGAAGATTATTAAATCTTCAAACATAGGGAGTTTAGTTTTACAATTAGAATATCCTTGGAGTTGGAGTCTAATTGCGCAGTAGTATACCTATCATCCTGCTTAACCCAGGTGGTCAGGCCCCCCATTGGCCTTCCCCTGTTTGTGTGGGTTGCTGGTAACGAAAAATTTAGGTAGCCCGGCCTATACTGGGATTCCACTGCCCAGGTTTCCCTGCATGATGATTACGATGTATTTGTCAATAAAGTTTGACCAATCCCTGGAAGCCATCTTGTTCCTAAGACCAGCTACATTCCATGACACTAAAAACTGTCCGACCTGGTCTTTACTTAATTCTCTTGGGGCCTGGTCATACTGTGGATACACATCCCTCTCAGAGATTGTAAGTCCGGGGGTGTCGTTGGGCTCAGCAGACCCATGACTCTGCAAACTATCGTTGGGTCCTATGACATCTACTTCTGTTGTTCCTATCGCCCTCCTAGTTAGTTTGTAAGACACTAAACCATGTTTAATTGTATCTTTCACTATTCCCCCCCTGCTAACTGCCTGAGGGTATGTTCTAATCAGGTCATGTGGTCCCACTGAAGCTTCTTCCAAAGCCGGGACTTTTTGGGCCATTTGTGTGCTACAAGGTTTGGTATGTGATGATTCCACATAAGTATCACCCTCAGAATAGGGTGAAAATACACTGCTGTGTTTTCCCCGGTTATAACTGGCTACATTAATTCCCCCCAGAGGCTGATGTAACACAAAATGTGATGTATTTACCATGGAAAACCCATGGTCTTTGAATGCTAGGCTGATAGTGCGTTCTCGACCACCCATACCCCATGTAGGCTGTAGTCTTCAGTCGCAATCATCAATACCAGTAAATACATCAAACCTGTTTGCTGTCTCCAGGGGTGTAAAGGGTCTCAAGTGATCCATTCTCCTGTTAGCATTTGTATTAAACCTAGGAGGTACAATATTCCGCCCAAAGGGATCAGCAACGGGTACTGGTTATTGTGCATATAATTGATGCCTAGTGTTGTATGAAGTTGGAAAATAATTATTGGTAAGTAATTGACCGCTTTTGTAGGTTGGAGGGAACACTAGGGATCTAGGATAAAAATACGTCAGGGCACGGAGGATGATGCAGTTATTGCTATTGCCTGGGGGCCAATTTAGTATAAAATTGACCGCACGCGGGTCTCTAAAATTAACTACAACTACATCTCCCTCAATGTCTTTGCCTCTGCCACCCAGCCATTGAAGTCGGCGAACATGTACTATTTCGCCATTGATGTTATTTGCAATTGGTCTGTATATACTGAGCCAGTGCATAATTGTATTCTTTAGCTGGGCGAACCCTTCCCTCTTGTTTTCTGCCAATTCGGGGACCCCTGTAAGGACAACCACAAAAGGCACAGCTTCAGGAGGAAGTTCTGCTAATGGACCCCTATTCATTGGAACCCCTGCATGCCTAGTGCCTCCCCCCTCCTCTCGTAATTTCCCCATGCGCACCTTCTCCAATCCCCTTGTGGGTTTACTGACGGAGATTGCAGCTAGTTTGTTTGTCTGCTTTGGGGGAGATGACTTGTGTTGGTTGATGTTTGCTATTTTGGGAGGTTTTGATGTGGCTATGGTCGGTTGGAATGTAACATTAGGGGCAGATGTGGTGGGTAATGTAGCCAAAGTTGGAAGTTGCACAGCCACATTCACCGATGCCTTAGTTGGGCCATCCTTGCTCCTTATTCCAGACTCTATTTCTTTGAGTCGTTCCTCCACCCTGTTTAACCTCTCAATAATTGGTAGGGTGTAAGACCTGATTAGATGTTCAATACTGTCCAGTGTAACGGTAGAATATACTGGTTGCAGCAGGGGTTCAGCAGGACCTACAATTGGTGCACTGGTACTAGCATCCTTATCGATTTGTGGAGATATTAGGGGGACTATAATAATAATAATCCACATTTGTATAGCGCACAATCACCCGTTAGGGTCTCTAGGCGCTGGGGGGCCGTCGGGAAGATTAAGCAAGCTATTGCCCAGAGTCGCATGGTGCTGGGCTAACCTGCCGCCGGAGCCGGGGATCGAACCCTGATCCCCAGATTCCAGCGTCAGTCGCCCTGGCCGCGGCGCCACACCTCTCCCACTATCACACTTGGCAATTTATCAGGTGCGACTGTTACAACCTGATCAGTAATGATGATAGGGTTAGAAGACTTACCGAAGTCGGAATGACTAATCTTCGATTTTTGCCATTCCACCCCCTTACGCCTTCTTTTACAGGGTGGTGGACCATGGACCTTAAGCGCCATTGGCTTCTGTGTCTTACTTCGAACAGATTTACCATGAGTAGGAGTTAGGGTGGTCAAATTCTCAGTTATACTTGTAGGACTGGGGGGGGGAAATGTGACTCAAAGACTGTTCGGTGGAGACACAAGGTGTAGGTGTACAATCTCTAAGTAAAAGTGGCACACTCTCCAGGGATGTGAAATCATCATTACCACTAAGACTACCTTCTGACGGTATCTTATTCTTCATGCTTTCAACCGAACGACGGCGCTCCGCCCTTCGCTCTGCTAGTGTTGTTTCCTTATCTAGGTCAATGACAACTTTTGTGAAATATCTGTCAAGAGTGCTATTGAGTGACCCCCCCCCCCCGGTTTTTCTACAGTGGCTTTCTCAGGGCTTGGAACCATGATAGACATTTCACTGGAAAGTACAAAAGCTAGGTACCTGACAGTCAATGAAAGGGGATAAGCCCTGCCCGGCCTCACTCGGCCTCGGAGGGCCTAAGAGGGCCCGCCCTTTGCCGGGGCTTCGCCCGGCGCTCCCCGCGACGCGGGGGATGACCGCAGTTATATGCGTCTCCTGGCGCGGAATCTCCGTGGGCGGCTTCCAGCCGCAAGGGCTTCCGGTATTTGGAGTCCCAGTAACCAGCTCCAATCACCCGCGTTCTCCCCCCTACAGCGGCCGAGCACAGATGGCAAAGCTACGGCGGCAGGGGGAGACCGGGTGTAGCAGAGTAGAGCGGCGGCCTCCGGGGCCAGCAAGCGGGTTTTAAACAATGCCCCCAATGGTGCAGGAACACAGAAGAAAGTCGCGGTAAGATCCCCTGACTGTCTTTTGGGCAATGATCTAGAGGATTCCTTATGGTCAGAAGTGGAGTACAGGACTCTTGCAGAGATGTTAGGTATTTCAGCACATGTCCTTGCTATAACCAGGTCCCAGGCCAAGAAGTGCCTACCTGAACCTGTGGTGGATCTTGAAACTATAGACCAACCACAACCCAAGAGAAAGAGCAAGAGGGTTAAGGCAGTGCCTTCCATCTTGCCCCAGGTTGAGGATCAGCCTTCTCAGGAGGTTGGTTCTGTGATCCAAGAGGAGACTGTCCTGGAAGAACTTGAACCTGATCAGGTTGAGTTTCTGGGGACAGGGGGACCCTCAAGGACAGATCTGGGGGCAGGCTCAGTTAACTTGTCCTTCTCTTGAACCCCTCAGACAGCAGGCTGCTGGGAATGCTCAAGGTGTCCTTAAGAGTGTATTGGGATGATGGGCTCCTTTATTCAGAGGCTAGAGACCCCAAGCCTGGTGCTACCAGGAGGTTGGTTATACCTCTGCAATTTAGGGGCTTCCTTCTAACCATGGCCAATGAAATTCCCCTAGCAGAACACTTAGGCCAGAACAAGACTTGGGAAAGACTTGTCCCTCACTTTCACTGGCCTAACATGTCAGAGAATACCATGGAGTTTTGTCGCTCCTGTGACACCTGCCAAGCCAGTGGCAAATCAGGTGGCACCACAAAGCCCCCCCCCCCTAATACCACTACCTTGGTTGGGGTACCCTTTGAGAGAGTTGGGATAGACATTGTTGGACCAATGGATCCCCAAACAGCATCTGGGCACAGTTTTATACTGGTGGTAGTGGATCATGCCACCAGGTATCCAGAGGCAATTCCCCTGAGGACCACAACAGCTCCTGTTGTGGCAAGGGCCCTACTTGGAGTTTTCTCCAGAGTGGGCTTTCCAAAGGAGGTACTTTCAGACAAAGGTACCAACTTCATGTCTGGATATTTGAAGGCAATGTGGAAAGAGTGTGGAGTGAACTATAAGTTCACCACACCCTACCATCCACAGTGCAATGGGCTTGTTGAAAGGTTCAACAAGACCCTAAAGGGAATGATAAAAGGGTTACCTGAAAAGCTAAGGCGAAGATGGGACATCCTTTTACCCTGCCTACTCTTTGCTTATAGGGAGGTCCCACAGAAGGGGGTTGGCTACAGCCCGTTTGAACTTTTGTTTGGCCACCCTGTAAGGGGTCCACTGTGTCTTGTGAAGGAAGGATGGGAGTTACCTCTCAAAAAGCCTAAGCTTGATATTGTGGACTATTACTTGGTCTCCGCTCCAGGATGGCTGAATACATGGAGAAGGCAACCAAAAACCTTGAGGCCAGTCAAGAATTACAGAAAGCTTGGCATGACCAAAAGGCTGGGCTGGCTGAGTACCAGCCAGGGCAGAAGGTGTGGGTGTTGGAGCCAGTGGCCCCAGCAGCCCTACAGGACAAATGGTCTGGACCCCACACCATATTTGAGAAAAAGGGAGAGGTCACCTACTTGGTGGACCGTGGCACCCCTGGGGGCCCCCACAGGGTGCTCCATGTAAACAGATTAAAAGCATATGTGGACAGGGCAGACATGGGCTTGCTCATGGCAACAGATGGGGGCCAGGAGGAAGAGAGTGACCCGCTCCCAGACCTGTTATCCCAAAACCCTGATGATGGTTCTGTGGATGGAGTAGCCTTGGCAGGCAGCCTCTCTGACCAGCAGCAATGGGACTGCAGACAGGTTCTGCCGGCTCACAGACATATGTTTTCTCTTACACCCAGTCAAACTAACTGGTGCACCTATGAGGTGGACACTTGTGACAGTCTGCCTGTGAAGAATAAAATCTACAGGCAACCTGACCATGTCAGGGATTGTATAAAGGCTGAGGTGCAGAAAATGCTTGAACTTGGAGTAATTGAGCCATCAGAGAGCCCCTGGGCCAGCCCAGTAGTCCTTGTGCCAAAACCTCATACCCAAGATGGAAAGGGAGAAATGAGGTTCTGTGTGGACTATAGAGGTCTCAATGCTGTCACTAGGACAGATGCTCATCCTATTCCAAGGGCAGATGAGCTCAAAGATAAGTTGGCTTCTGCCAAATTTCTGAGCACATTTGATCTGACAGCTGGCTATTGGCAAATCGGGTTAGCTGAGGAGTCCAAAGCCAAAACAGCATTCTCAACCACCAGTGGACATTATCAGTTTGTGGTAATGCCCTTTGCTTTGAAGAATGCACCTGCCACTTTCCATAGGTTGGTGAATCAAGTCCTTGCTGGGTTGGATGACTTTTGTGCAGCTTATCTAGATGATATTGCGGTCTTCAGCTCCACCTGGGAGGATCACCTGGTCCACCTGAAGAAAGTTCTGGAGGCCCTGCAAATGGCAGGCCTGACTATCAAGGCTACCACGTGCCAGATAGGGCAGAGCAAGGTTGTGTACCTGGGCCACCTAGTAGGTGGTGGTCAGGTTCAACCATTGGAGAGCAAGATCCAGGCCACACAGGACTGGGCTCCTCCAACTACCCAGACACAAGTCAGAGCCTTCTTGGGCCTGACTGGGTATTACAGGAAATTTGTAAAGAACTAGGGGTCCATTGTGACACCATTAAATGATCTGACATCCAAGAAGATGCCTAAAAAGGTTCAGTGGACAGGTAACTGTCAAAAGGCATTTGATGACCTGAAGAAGGCCATGTGCTCTGCACCTATACTAAAGAGTCCTGACTACTCCAAAGAGTTCATTGTCCAAACAGATGCTTCTGAGTTGGGGTGGGAGCTGTGCTTTCACGACTTAATGTAGATGGTCAAGACCAGCCCATTGCTTTCATTAGCAGAAGGCTGACCCCTAGAGAGAAACGTTGGTCAGCCATTGAGAGGGAGGCCTTTGCTGTGGTTTGGGCCCTGAAGAAGTTGAGACCATACTTGTTTGGCACTCACTTCAAGATTCAAACAGACCATAAGCCCCTCTTGTGGCTCAATCAGATGAAGGATGAAAATCCCAAACTGCTCAGGTGGTCCATTTGCCTACAGGGGATGGACTTTACAGTGGAGCACAGACCAGGGACTGACCATGGCAATGCAGATGGTCTCTCCAGGTATTTCCACTTAGAACATGAAGACTTATCTGGTCAAGGTTAAGTTTAATGTCTCTGTGTTTGGGGGGGGGGGGGGGGGGTTGTGTAGAAGAGTAGGGTCTGCTATCCTATGGTCACCCCAATTTTTGCTTTTTGCTTGACTGGTTTTCGACTTAATGTGGCTGTGGGCCTGCTAATCAGACCCACAGCCTGCTGTTCTCTCTCTAAATTCACATACATGTACTTTAGGTACATCACCAATTGGGTATTGGATCACCTTATGAGCCCCTGTACAGTGTACTATAGGTACCCAGGGCTTAGGTGCATCTCAGGCCTACCAGGGGCTGCAGCATATCTTTTGCCACCCCTGGCTGGCTATCCAAACAGAACACAACTGGCTGATCACTCAGCTGGGGCAAGGTTGTGTAATCACCCCTTGCTTAGATATAGTATACATATGTCTAAACCTATATCTGGACACATATGCACCTATAAGTCACTCCTATGGCAGGCCTTAACAATCCTGGAGGCAGAGTGCTTGGTTTTATGTGAGATGGTGCTCTAGCATGAGCTGGGCCTGTCTGCAGCTTTCGGAACCATTTCCTTATAGCTGTTCCAGGATATTGCCATACCATATACTCTTAAGTGCATTATAATCTTCGCGGTTATTGCTAACTTTGGTTTGGCTTTATCAAAACAGGTCTTGTAAGGTGTCATACACTTTGGAATATTACCCCCACGCCAGTTCTGGCGACGGGGGTAGCATTCCACCCTTCTAGAGGGAGAAGACATGTTACTTTACTTAAATGCGGTTAAATCTAACCAGAGCCTCAGCATCACAAAATGGATGCTGCTGCCACAGACACAGGTCTGGCCTCCTGCTGCTGACCGAAACTCTGGCAGGGGAGGCCTGGACAAAAGGTTTCCTGTCACAGGGAGGTGTTACACCACCCCAGACAGGAGATAGTGGATTGAGGCAGGCAGGGCGAGTGAAACTAGACACTGCCTGGGGGGGGCACAAGGCTCCTCATGCATAGCCCGGTTCAAACCGGTGCTGGGGCCCTCCAGCCCCAGCTCTGGCGTGAAACTGGACAAAGGGAAAGGGGTGTAACCACCCCCTTCCTGGGTCCCACCCATAGGAGGGACCTAGCAGGTAATCCAGCCCCTTGATTTGGAATAAAGGTAGGAGCCATGTCCATAGACATCAGATTATCCTGACTGAAACTTTGATACAGAACTCTGGACCCTTCGACATCCCACTCGACGTGGAAGACTGAAGAATCTCCCTTGTGGTCAACGAGTGACCACCCTGTGCAAACAGGCACCATCCAGCGCCCAACAGTTTGCTTTGTTGCAGCTCCCGCCGGAGCTCGAGCGACAGAGATCGACAAGAACCGGATTCCCAGACATCCAACAGCCCGATCCACAGCCACAGCAAAGCTGAGACCCGTGGAGGCGACGTGAGACGTGGGACCGGCCATCTTGAAAAGACTGCGAAGTGCTGACCGTGCAGCTCCTGAGGCATCCTCGAAGCTGTGCATTGGGGTTTGAGAAGCCCCATCCCCGAGCAGCTTGTGCACCGAAGATCACCCCTCCACACTCACCGAGTGCTGCGTGGGGCCCTTTTGCATTTTCCTGCTCGACGCGTCTGTCCGGTCACTTGCCCGTTGGCTAGTGGCCTCTACAATGACGATTCTTTGAAACTACTCTGCTAGTCTGGTTGCTCCAGACTGGCCCTCGCTCCCCTGAAAAGGAGCAACCTCTCTGACCTTGCTGGTCCGAGTAAGCAGCGATCTTCAAATCGTGTGTGGGTTGCATTTGCCAAGGCCTGTTGACTCAGATCCGGAAGCCGACACCGCCGACAGCCAGAGCCTTCGTGGGACAGCTCGTGATCCACTCCTGGTCATGCTCGATGCTCCAGAGTCCACGTGGCAGCGGAGACAAGCTTCTCAACAACCACCTGATTGCGCCCGACATCGCCTGGATCCTTCCTGGTCACTGGCTAGTGACCCAGACTCTGTCCCCTCTGCTTTCAGGTACTCTACATCTTCGATCCACCCTTGGACCCAACCGGACTCTTCTCTCCTGGCCCCCTGCAGCATCTTCATCTCCAGGCTCCATAGAACTCCATGACGAAACCCAACACACTTTGGCACCTATGCACCCTCTTCCTGTGGGTGAGGTAACGATCTAACACCGGTGCTCCTGTAGTGGTTTACACCTCTAGTGTCCTAAGTTCTATTCCAGTCGGAAGACTTCCAAAGCAGTAACTTTAACGCACCATTAACTTTGCATTGGTGCATGCGTGTGCTTTTAGCGCTGCACCCGAATCCCGCGGGCTACCTCCGTCCTAACTACAGTTAGTCCAGTGTAGTCCCAGCGATTCCCAAGGCCCTAGGCCTTACCATTGTTCGTAAAGTGATTCTTATACCTATCCATAATTGTGCAACTTTTATATGTTTAACTGTGCTTTTGTTTAAACGCTTGTGCCTCTGCACTCATAAAGAGTACAGAGGATTATTCTAGTAATAAATACATATATTTTTATAATATATAACTTGTGTGGTGTCCTTTCATTTGATATTACAGGATTGCATATGGTAAAACAGCTGGCTTCACATGCCCTCTTGAGTTAAGCCTAAGACTGCTTAGTCCATGCTACCATTAGGATAGCTTGTCTATAAGGTTGACTTTACAACCACCACCATAAGGGATTGTTTGGACTGATACAAGGTGCTCACTAGAATAGTGAACATCATATTTCAGGCCAACTTCTCACACCGGGCAAAGGAGCAGGAAGCCCCCGGGCACAGCTAGAGCCCCCGCACTTCAGGGCACGCGCACCAGCCCAGACAGAGGCTCGTGGCCAGCACCAAGCGGTCATCGTGAACGTCCGGGAAAAGGAGGGCCACAGCGCAGGCATGCCTCCACCCAGCCCCTCAGAAGCCCCGCCGAGGCTCAAGCAGTGACGTCGGCCCGTCAAGGAGGGGAAGGCGAAACCGGGGAGTCCAGCCAACAGCCACGATAGAATGCAAGGGAGGAGAGAGGGGGGTAACACCACACACCCCACAGCGGAGCCTCCCAAACCAGCGCCTCCCCCCACTGCATGGCCACGCTTTACCACCGTCTGCCGAAGTACGGACCGAGCAGATGGCCGAGGCACACCACACGCCGCCCCCACCACTCTCCAACAGGGGCCAAAGTCACAGTCCCGCTCCGGGCAGCGGCCCCTTTCCAGTCCCTGACTGCAGGTCTCCTTCCACGGGGGCTCAAACGCTGATATAGAGGCACCGCCCGTTGACCTACGGGCCGAAGTTAGACCCCACACTCCGCTCAAGGCACACAGGCCCCGACACTGCCGCCGCGCTCACGCGGCACTGCTCTCACTAGAAGAGGGCCACTCACCCCGACACCGACCTGCAGGCCCTGCTGTCACCGGCTCACAGGCCAGATGCTCTCACTCGTGGCAGGCTCGCACCCACGCGATGAACGGGGGCCCCAGGGCTCCACAGATGGCGGCGCAGCACCAGGGCCCCACTCCGCCGTGTTCACAAGGCCTCCCACCGTCTGCCGAGCCGCGGACCGAGTTCGCAGTCTCGCACCAGCCGGCCTTCCTCTCCTCGTGGTCCGTGGGCCCCCGCTTTTCGGCTCCCACCGCAGCCTCTCAGGAGCTCTCAGACGATCAACAGGGAAGGTAGGCTGCCACCGCCCCTCAACTGGGGCATCCGGGCTGCACCGTGCGATATCGCAGCTGTCCCCGTTGTAGTCTCCACTCGCCTCCTTACACAGCCTAGGGCATCAAAGCAACAAAATGACTCCGCACCAGCTCTCCGCTCCTGGGCCCACCACTCAGCCCAGCAGCACGCAGCTCCTTTCTCGCAGACAGCCGCCGCACAAATCAGCCGAGACCCCACAGGGCAGACGGTGGCCCCCGCAGGCCCGCTCAGCAAGGTCCGCCGGGTCTCCACGGACTTTAGGGCCGGGCCGTTGAATAAAGGCCAATAACTGCTCTGGGGCGCAAAAATAGGGACCGTTCCAGGGCCAGCAATGTCAGGAGGGATAGCAGACACCCGTGGCCGGCACAGATGGGCAGAAGAAGGGGCGATAAACAATGCTATATTCAGGCGCCGCCGGAGGAACAGGAACTCTGCCGCCATCTTGGCCGCGCCCCCCATATGTTTCTTTTTAATGAGAAACTCTTGCCAAATGGCATGCACCTCTCCAAAATATACTGTACTGAATGCTAAAACCATTAGCTATATCTATTGAATAAACAGACGAATCGTGAAGCATGCACAACCATACTCGGTGACACCTTCCACTTGATGGCATACTTCTCGTAAACGAAAATATGTTCTATATTATTACAATACCATTTCATGAAAGCATGAAAAATTCTTGTGTTTATAATATATCAAAAACCTCAGAGCTCCAGCTCGTGTTGTCAGACAGCAAACCCTATTATGAACAAATAACAGATCCATAAAGCATTGCACTATAAATGAGACAGTAGGTGACCTGGCCTCAAAACATTTAAGACTGTCATGCCTTTTTGTCAGCGTTGATAGCGCCAAACAAGTGCTCCAGACAGTTCTTGTGAGAGAACTCTGAAATTATTTCCATCCCTACAAATCAAAATAGATGCTCCTTTCCCTCCAGGATTTAACCGATCAGCCAGTCTCCACTCCGCTTTCATCAAGTATGACATACAGAGAAGTGAAACCCTTTTCACTTCCACTGTCCATCTGATGTGACAATCCATCTTCTGTATCACTGAGGCCACAGTACAAATACACTTAAAGGGACGCTTGTAGCCGAGCTATGCCTCAGTCTTGATACTCATAAGGGGAAGCTTGTAGGTCAAGGCCTAAGGGGTGGTTTTCCCTTGGGAGACAACTACCAACTCTGCCTCCACTACTCCCAGGCTTTTCGCCAAAGAAAGGATCTGTTACTATGGGTAGTCTTGAGGGTGTGATTTTAAGATGGTGTATTCCATTAGACATAAAAAAAGACTATAGGCGGCGCATGTATTGTAAATGCATTTATATATTGTGCTTTTTGTTTTTTTACTGCTGACGGGGCGTCAAAGTGCTTTTTCAGCGAGTAGCATGCTACTCAGGGAACCCATAAAGGATAAGTGGTGAATTAGTATAATGAAATATGATAGTAATTTGAGTGGTGGATATGTTAGTCAATTATTTGGATTGAGAAGGATAGTGGAGGGATAGAAGAGGGAAACATGTGTGCATTTATATCGCGCTTGCTACCCCTGATGGGACCGTGAAGTGCTATATCTGCTAGTAGCACCCATAAAGAGGGCACTGACAAATAAGTAGTGATGAAGATGAAATGGGGGGGAGAGGGTAAAGGCCAAGGAGAACATGGAAAAGCCCCATACATCATGGATTAGTTAAGGAAGTATGGCGGTATGACGTGTTTACAGCATGACCTGAATTTCAGTTAGCACATGGAAGTGGCAGACGATAAGTTGTAGGACAAGGGAGCACCTGATGAAATCATGATTTGGTGGAGATAGTGACTTAAAGAGTGGGGTGCGTTAGAAAGCTCAAGGTAGAAAGACCACTAGATTACTTGGTGTATTCTCAAGCTTGGCAGGGTGGTCATGGTCTAGGTCAGGGGGAGTGCTCTGCAACAACTCGCAGCCAGCAACATATTTTGGAACCCTAGAGAGCCACAATTTCATTAAGACTATTGTTTTCCTACCTCAGCACCCTTCAACCCCAAATCGGTACAATATGATTAGACACCCAGCCAGCCCCATGCCAACATACCCTTGTGTCACAGCAATATATGGAGCACAATCACAACCCCGACTTCATCGTTGGGAGGCACACCAGTCCCAAGCACATCTTCAAAAGTGAATACAATTGAATTGAGGGTAGAGGCTATCCTGGTTAAGTACCAGCGAACCTGACAATTTATTTATTTATTTATTTAGCGATTTGTATAGCGCCTGGTGACCCAAGGGCATCCCCGCGCTGTAAAAAGGCTGATATCCATTGAGGGAAGGGAAGGGAGGAGGGACAATGAAAAGTGTCTCAATGTATCGTGGTAGTGCAAAGAACCAAGGAGCACTCCCCTCCTTAACTAGGAACAGAATCCTATGGCAACATTACACATAAAAGGGTTCAGTACTGTTCAACAAATTGTAACAACCAATATCAGTATTAAAGAGGCAGTGAGCACACAAGAAGATGTCCAGATCCCAGATGTTGATTTCTTAAAAGGATTTCTCTATATTGCATTTTTTCTTAAAAACATAAGACCATAACCGACACGTTTTGTCTCACGAAGAGACTTCTTCAGGGTTATCAGAAAAACATACAAATACAGATGAAAAAAATATGCTCATACATACACTAAAGCACACTCAATACATTAAAAGTAAGCACGCATATATACATTTGTTGATGTGATGTATCATACTTGTTGTAATGAAGGATATTTTTTTGACATCACTTAGAATTATAAATTGGCCTATTTACAGTTATTATCACAACGGGGACAATGTCATTAGTGATTGGCACAGTTCAATTTACACCACAGTATAGAAATAGACAAGTTTAAGCTGAAAACAGCATTGTTAGTTGGAGAATAGTAATTGTTAATATCATACCTTTGTAGAGTAAGAGAAAAAGTGTATTCAAAAAGACGTTGTAGATTTCAACCAAATGTCAGAGAATCCAAAAGTGTATTCAAAAAGACGTCATAGATTTCACCCAAATGTCAGAGAATCCAAATTACGAAGACGTTTATGTATGAGGCATTATCTAAAATCATAGATATATATACTGTAACACCATGGCTGTTTCTGTCCATTGAATTTACATACATATATAAGTAACATTTTCAGTTGCTCATGCCTATCCATATACAGCCTCATAAGACGTGGTTAATGTAGTTTCAAAAGATTGTCACATTACAGTAATCAAACAAGGAGGGAAATTACAATTGGCTTTCACATTATGCATCCTACAGCAAGGCTATTCGAGAATCTGAAAAAGAGGGAGCAAAGACTGAAGAAACCTCTCTAAATTAACATGGGATATTTTACAATACACTGGTAATTGTGCTTTCGACAGTATGGCTATGTTTCATGTATATTCACAATTGCTCTCCAAGAGCATTGCTGATGTTTATACGGTGCCATCCTTTTCTGTCCTAAGTGGCATGGCCGATATTCTGGCATTAATCAGTATAGCATGCTTCATCAGAGTTTGCCCTATTTAACCGTGTGAAATATCGTGAAGCATTGGCTCATCGGTAACACTAATTGCTGCAAATAATTATAGGGGAGCATCTATGTTGATTTGTAGGGATCAAAAGTGTATGTGAGAGTGCTCCAGCCTCAAGGGGATAGTTCCAAGGCTAGAAGTATGTGGTCAGATGTACTAGCAGGAATACGGGGAAGGTGGGGAGGTTGTGGGTACAGAACACTCCCTTGCAAGTGGTGTCTCATCCTAGCAACACTGGGTTTACAAAACCAGCTATCCACACAACATCTCATCAGGGCTCAGTCACACCCAGTTGGCCCCAATTCCTCTTGAGCAAGTTAAAGAATGTTTATTAGTGGACTGAAAGGGCCCACGTGTAACCCCTCTCAAAAGATCCAAGATAATTTATGCCTGCATTACAATGTTGGAAATTGCACCTTCAGCTTTGCCTGTAAATTCCTGAATAATTGCACATTCTGTAAAGCTGCCAATTTGACCCTTACTTTTCATTAACCTCCAACTACGAATAGCGTGGGATCTCCTTTCTCCACACAACCAACCACAGGGGAAAAGCACTGACCAAAGTTTCCTCCCTCTGCAAGAAGGACACACTGTACATCATTCCTAATGCATACCCCTACAGAGTTCACAGTAAACCTTTTAAAAATAGTATAGAAGGCTTCGGATCCTGTAGAGTGGCCAGATAACAGGCAGTATAGCACCTATCTCCACTTAAATATTTGGTTGCTGAAAAGAATTATAAGGATTTACCTTAAAGATTACCCAGTCAGAAGTTATTTGTTTGAACCATCTGACTTTTTTGCACTCTATTGATTTTATTTTTGGAGGTGCATGACTCCAGAATAAAGTTGTATTGCATGCACCATCCAATTTTACTATGAACACATTCACCTTTTTTCACTAATCACTTTTGCACTGCTTTCAGTTACAAGTACAATAACAATCTACCAGACATCCGTCTCCTTTCTCTATTCATGGAGATAGACAATGGACTACCTACTGTGAAGTAGACCAAATGATGTACTGGGTGGTACGAATCGTGTAACTGATGGACATTTTTCAAAGTGGGTATTTGTCCAATAGTTTGTCTTCAAAGTAATTCCTGAAGCAGACACATAGCCAGCCTCTTACACACATAGTTTTGTTTAAGACCCACAGTTATTCGTTGTTTTTTCATAAGCTTACTAGGGGGATATTTACTGTGCCTTGGTCGTTAAACTGCCCCTTGAACCCTCCCTCAATTGTATATATGCTTAGTTTCCTTTAGTTGCCCTCCTTTCATGGGATTTCTCAGTGTCTCCCTTAGTGTGCCCCCAAAAGGAGTGGCTAGATACACCTAATAAACGTTGGCTTGACCCCAATACTTGTTTAGACTCCTAAACTTCATTTTTATTTTTTATTGCATTTATCATTAGTCTAATGAACACATCAACTAAAATATAATGCTTATCATCCTTATCAGCAGAATAACATTAAATGTTCCCCAACTGCCCACTCCACAGGCACACTCAACCTAGATCAGTTTGAAGTGACCTCTACAGCATTTGTGATGACCCTTTAACATCTCAAGTCTCTGTTTGCACTACAGCAGCAAAATGCCCGACTGTTGGTTTTCATGTAGGAGGAGTTTGTCACGTGTCAAGGAAACTTGGTGTTCTCCACCAGATGCACATGCCCATGGAGTTTGCCATCTTTGAGAAGTTCATTTCATTTCTAGATTGCAAGGTATTCTATTTGGATGATTTCCTGTTCGTGGCTAAAGTGTTGCCACTGGCTTTGTACAGCCTTGCAGCTTTCTTTGCCTTGGTGGCAATCCTAGAGCTGCTGACAAGATGAAAGATCCCACAGCAAGCTTGACGTTCCTTGGTGTGTTGAAGGCCATTCCCACCTTTCAGCCAAGCTATAGATGTTCTCTGAAGCCAATTGGATGGTACTTTCTAAAGATATGAACATGTTGAAGGTGATTCAAGAACTGATGGGGAAGCTGACGTTTGCAGCACACCTTATTCTAGAAGACCGTGTTTGTGAGATGGAAGCACCACTTTTATCAGACTTGAAGGAGGATTCAC
Organism: Lissotriton helveticus; assembly: GCF_964261635.1. Lineage (NCBI taxonomy): Eukaryota > Metazoa > Chordata > Amphibia > Caudata > Salamandridae > Lissotriton > Lissotriton helveticus. The sequence continues at coordinate 316,006,319 of NC_136061.1, forward strand.
ATGTGGCTGACCTTTTCATTGGCTTATGCCATACACCACAGACCTCCTGTCATCAGACACAATATTCACCGATGCCTCTGCTAGAGAACGTTGTGGAGTCCCATGATGCAATTTGATTTTATAAAGGAAAATGGACTGATCCTTCGGCACGCATGCAACAGGACTGATAATATTGCAATTTGCAAACTCTTCCCAATTCTGGTTGCAGTGTTCATCTGACCAGAGAATGTTCAACCACAGACCCCTCACTTGGTCAGACAACATTGCTGCAGTACATGCAATACATTGCCAAACTGCTGTCTGCCCCACAACCCTAGTGTCGTGTATTTCTATAGGTTCTGAATCAGTCCCCCTATTCCTGACCCTATTCTGGTTAAACTAACTATCAAGTTAACTAACAGTCAGCCCATGAGGCAAGAAAACCCCCATGATGCAGATACCGTTATCTGACGCAGTCACACTACGGCACAGGAACGTGTTATCTGATTAGGTCATAACGCTTGAGATCTAATTAGACAAGCGACATTCCTCCAGCCCCTGATAAGGCATACGACGTTCTCATAACAAATCAAACCTATGACAACCTGGATAATCCGTGCGGCCATTGTTTTGATTTCACAGAGAACTTTAGTAAAGAATGTGCTAACGAGCAAGTCGTATGACATCTTTATTGACGTACCTATGTCCATCCTTACATCAATCTCGGCACCTTTAAGGTATAAATATTGCCGACCTTGCCCTATGCAAACACACGCGTGGTGACAAGACGGAGCAGCCATACTTGCCGAAGCCAAGAGCAGAAGCAGACCCCGCAGGCAGCAGCCCCGCCTTCCTGACGCGCTGAGAGACGCGCTGCTATCTCAAGCCGAGAGACCCAGCACCGGCGCTTCCGGGTAGCCCTCGCAGGCAGCCTGGAATATCGAGAGCAGAGAAAGAGATACCATTCCTCATTTCATCCTAACTTCCAGGTACAGAACTGAATAACCCCTCCTAGAGAATTCTTTAGTTATTCACTTGGCAAAAACAAACTTAACTTAAACTGTAACTTTCTATTCCCGCCCACGCATTAGACTTAGGTCAGGTACACGGGGTAGGCGTATTTAGAAACACCAGTTGAGTGCGTTTAGTCAAATGTATATGTGTATGTAAATATATTTTAATCATTTTAAACATCATATGGCTCAGAAACCATATCAATGTTTTTACAGTATTATTTTATACTATTGCTTCTAATGTATGCACTTTACTTAACTATAAGTATTGCAATAATATCGATCCATTTCTCTTGTACGAGAAAAGAGACTGATCAATAAATAACATCTTTTATTGAACAAGCCCGTCTCTTCCTTTTCTCTACATTCTGATGAGACTAAGAATGCACGTACTGACTGAGTAAAATAATTGCCTTGTGCTCACACGACTCTTGAGATTGACTCTTGATTAGGGGAGAGCAAAGTTGTCATGTTCTATGGTTGTCAGAAACTAAATCCCTTCTTGTCTAATCAGGGGAGTTAATTCCTTCCTTGAACATTCGAGAAAGTTTCTAGCGAACTCTGAGCTTAGCTGGCAAACCCAAAAATTAAGTCTAGTATCGACAGTAGTAGACCTAGTTAACGTCTGGCCTAGGCCTTTACTGCTGTAGGTACTATTCCAATGCGCAGAGCCTATTGGGAAAATAGGAGCTACACTACATGGCGCCCAACGCGTTTGGAAAGGGCGATAAAACTAACGTAAGACATTTAGAGTAACTCAGTCGTGCTTTCTCACTCAGACCCCTTTTCCCAAATACTCCAAAGACGTCTGGAGTGGGTGAAAGGTTATAATATCCTCCAAAACCTCGCAGGAGGGAACTCCTATGTATGGTTCTTGGTCTAGTCAACGTTGAAGGATAAAACAGTTCCACAATATTGTGCATCTAATCTCTGTTTCCATAAAGAAACCTGATCTGCAAATAAACATAATACCATCCTGTCAGCAAAATGGACAGCGATGAAGAACGAGAGGTTACTAGATTAGCTACTGAAATAGCAGATGCTGATGCTACCATGCAAGCAGCAGACGCGGATATAATACTCATTCCGGTCGCCAAAAGGAGATCTATAACCTTAAAACTTATAGAAAATGGACTGACACCTAGAGGTGGCACAGTCATATTCGTAATCGAGGCACACGAATATCGGCAGACAGAGGTATACTATACATGGATACATTTTCCAGCAGCTAATACTATAACAAAGTACTTCCACTATTACAAAGTAGAGGAACCTCCTAATGAGTACACTCCTTTCGAGGAAGTGGAAGTACCACTCAAATTCCAAGAGCATTTGCTCTTATTTGATGGCGCCCTAAAACATAATAATCACATTACAAGGCTCGGTCCTTTAGGAAGACCAGGAGCAACGTGGCCGGTCCTAGCCGGATACACACCATATCCAGACATCGAAAGAATGCCTGCAGCAGAGCTGTTAATACAGCTAAAACAACTACTAAAAATTCACAGACAATTAGTTCAGTATGTAATGCGGACTTCAACAATTCAGCCAGCGATTAAACTTCCACAGCTGACCCCTCACCAGGGGAACACAAATAAAATTACACCACAGAACATCCAATCCTGCCTAGGTAAAGTTCCAGCTAAACGGGAACAGATACCATTCTGGTTGGCACAGAAAATTACCCAAATAGAGGCGGTGTTTCCTGACACCACCCCATTAGAAAAACACAGAATTCTGACTATATGTCTCCCAATGGGAATCGCACCACACATTGAGGACTGTGACACTTGGGGTACAGTCTTTGCTTCCATCTACACAAAAACGCACGGTGTTCCATCCATTTCGGTAATACCAGATGTGCTAAAACAAATTCAAGATGAATACGGTCCAGAACCTGCTTTAACTCTTGGTATGAAATTACTAAAAGACTTCAAGCAGGTCTCGGCTATATTACTAGCCAACATAAAGGGTGAAGCAGCAAACGTGGCGATCCGCCAGAGGTTAAAAGAGACAGACATAGCAGACCAACCAGCTGAAATTGCCAGAATCATAGAAAAATCCTATGAAGAACTAGGCAGAGATAGTCTAGGTGGAATACCAGTAAAACCGCAACTGACTACAAGTCCAGAAAAAATATTTTTTAATAATAATAATTCACCAAAAAAGAACTGGGATGGAAACAAACAATCCAATCCTAAAGAAAAGAAATTCCAGTCCAGAGGAAGGTCTCCTAGGCGAAGAGAGAAATCTCCGAACCCGAGACAAAGGTCACCTCAGAGTGAACCCTCTGGGAATAGATATAACCTTAGAAATAGGGATAATATTAAAAAACCTGATAGATATCAAGACATTGATACACGTCCCTCTCAATCTTTTCAGACTTCCTCGCAGAAATCGGAAAGAAGAGGACGATCAGAAGAGCACGCCAAGTCCAAAGACAAAGAACCTGCTCAACTGAAAAAGAAATTACAATTTCCCAAAAAGAAGGTAGCCAGTATCAAGGTAGTTAACAATGCCGAGAATACTGAGGACACAACTGAAAAACGGAGAATGGGCTCAGACAATGCTAGACAGCGCAGCAGAGGTGAGCATAGCTCGCAAAGTCCTGATGAATCATCTGGAGACAGTGGACACGAATGAATATCTTCAAGTGGAAACTGCAGATACCAGAGTTAGCAAGCCCCACAAAATATACGAGATAACATTACGTATAGAGGGAGATAAGACTAGGAAAATAAGGGGACTATTTTGGGATAACCTCTCAAAGGGTTATGACATACTTCTAGCTGAAAAAGACTGGCCACCAGAGTTTGTCAGGGAGTGCCCTCATGGCGAAGAAGTAATTATGCCTGCCTTCTCGAATCAAATACCGATTCATAAAAAATATACACTTGCTAGAAAGTGGGCAGTGGCCTTAGCACCTGCTTTATATAAAAATCATGTAGGATGGGATGAGGATTCTCCTCCTCACAAAATCCAGTTAAAATCACAACCTACTGCACAAAGGCAGTACCCAATTAAGCAAGAAGCTAAAAAACAAGTAAATGAAATACTAGATCAGCTAGAATACCAGGGGGTGATTGAAACTTGCACCTCACAAATGAACAATCCTTTGTTTCCGGTCTCCAAACCAGACAATTCGTACCGTCTAGTTTTGGATTACCGACACCTTAACACATGTTGCAAAACTTTTGCAGTGCAAAACTCACACAGTGCTGCACTAGTGAATAACATAGTGCGCAAAAAATACAAAACAACCTTGGACATATCCAACGGATTCTTTTGTCAAAACATAGCACCAGAGAGCAGATATTTAACTGCATTCTCAGTAAATGGCACTCAAAAACAATTCTGTCGGTTAGCCCAGGGGTACAAGAACAGCCCGGGGGTATTCTCAGCAAGAGTAACAGAATTACTACAACTATATGATGATGAAGCATTATCTTAAGTCGATGACATTTACTTAACAGATGATGACTTGGAGACTCACTTGAAAAGAGTGAACACCATAATACTTGGTTTCGCTGCAGAGGGTTACAAATTCAACTTCAAAAAGTCCAGAATTGCCCATCTGACGGTCCTATTCTTAGGATATGAGTTATCAAGTGAAGGCAAAAGCCTGGCAGACAATTTCCTAGAGAAATGTGCCGTAATCCAAGCTCCTAAAACACTAAAAAACCTACAGTCAATTCTAGGCTTCCTAAATTTCGGAAGAACATATATTGCAAATTACGCAGAAAGGGTCAAACCCCTTTATGATCTAATTAAACCAGACTTTAAAAGATCCAGTTGGACTCAAGCACACACAGAAATTTTGAGATCCTTACAAACAGACATGCTAATTAAAACAAAATTAGAAACCCGTGATAATACACGCAACCTTGTGATCCGAGTCATCCCAGGGAGATGCGGATTCACATACCTAACCTCTAATGAGGGAGATAAGGTACCAATTGCATTTAAATCGCACTTGTACACTAAGGCTGAAATGAAATTTAGCCCAACGGAAAAAATTCTTACAGCAACACAGACAGCTATAGCAAAAGAACGAGCCCTGGCACAAGGTAAACGAATAATAATCGTGACACCAATACCAGCCTTAGAGGCGGTAACAAAGGCAAGCATTCCAAATGCGAAAGCACTCCATCCGAGATGGATACAATGGGCTAACTCTCTTGCTGCAACAGACGTGGTGTACGAATTTGATCCTTACTTAAAAACACAAGAATTTCTACAATATGAATTCGAATGTCCTCTGCCAACCGAAATTCTGCCTCTAGACCAATACGGCTGTATAATATATACAGACGGATCAGCACAACCCGCAGTAGGGGGTAAACAAGCTTACAGTGCTGCGTGCGCGATTGTTAAAGGTCGTTGGCACGAAGGGAAATTTAAACCAACCCTAACTAAGACCCAATCTCTAGGAGATTGCACAGCTCAGCGAGCTGAATTACTAGCATTCAAGATGGCGCTTGAAAATACCGATCGAGAATTCCCCACACTCATAGTGTGCGATTCGTATTATTGCGTTCAATCTTATAATGAATACTTGCAGATCTGGCTTCAAAATGGTTTCAAGGATGCGAAAGGAGGCACAATCAAGCATAAAATGCTATGGGAACAAGTAGCTCTTTTACAAAAAGAACTACCAAAGACTCACGTGATACATACACTGAGTCATCAACGTGATGGCGTTCACGTTGCAGGGAATTCATTGGCTGATGAGGCCGCGAAGGCAGCTGTGCAAACGGCTTCCGTAGCTGCCATCACCCGGTCAAAAACAAAAATAGACAGCGAAATATTACAAGCTGTCAGCGCTTCTGAAAAGGATTCGATAGAACCACTCCCTAAAGGCTTTCCATTAAAGTACTCATACATAACAGATGAAAACAATGTTCCTTTTGCTCAAATCCCTGGAGTGGGGGATAGGGCAATTCCAAACATGGAACACAGATTAGGACTAATAATAGCGACACACGAAGGGCTTGCTTCTACCCATGCTGGCGTCTCAGCCACAGTATCATTATTAAAACAGAGATACTGGTGGCCGCAAATGAGAAGACAAACAAGGAACTATGTTCTAGCATGTGAAATATGTCAAAAAATGAAAGTATCAACTGTGAGACGTCCAGCACAGACGCCCCTTCTAATCTCGGATAAACCATTAGCCTGTGTTTATCTAGACCACTGCGGTCCCTTACAAAGGGACGGTAACTATAAATATATCTTGGTCGCAGTGGACTCATGCACGAGATTCATATGGATGTGGCCCCAGCGAACGGCTGACGCCAGAACTGTTATAAAAGATTTGCGGGTCTTTATCGGCACATACGCAATTGGCATTCTGCATTCGGACAATGGTCCTGCTTTTAGCTCTCTGGCTTATAAGGAGGCCATGGTCAGCATGGGCGTGCAATTGCGGTACTCTTGTCCATTTCACCCTGAGGGGAACGGAATTGTTGAAAGAAAAAACCGTGACATAAAGCAATCTATAACGGCAAAGGTATTAGGTTCGGGAGCTGGGTGGGTCAAACATCTAATAAGTGTCCAACGTAGTCTAAATAACTTGCCAAGAAATTCTCTGAAGGGATTCAGTCCGTACGAATTATTATTCGGAACTAGGATGTTGATCTCTGACCTTGATAGTCAGACTTCAGTGGTAACAGAAAAAAGCTTTGATGTCAAAGACCGTTTGGCTATTTTGCAGGACTTAAACAAAACAAGAAAAGACCTGAGCAACATACAGTTGAAACAACAGCCAACGACCACTGAAGATTCACCACCTGTCCCAGCAAGACCTGTCTGGATTCCAAAAGTCGGGGATCTAGTCAGGGAGAAGATCGCGGTAAAGAAGGAATTTGGGCCTTCTTACAGAAAAGCAGTTCCTGTATTGTCTGTCAACGGGACAAGATCAGTTGTACTACCGCCACTTGCTGGAAAAAAGGAGAACCGAGTTGTATCCATCGACCTGGTAAAACCACAACATGTGGCCGATAACCAACGGTAGGCCAAGTGGACTCCCAATAAGTAGCAGAACACCAAGGTTTGCTACCAGTACAGAGGTCCTATCAAAGAGGCTCATCACATTCGAAACGCCAACAGAAGAACAACAAGGACTATGCAACAATGCAATAGAACTAAGACCTCTGAAAACCCAAATAAAGACATTTAGCAGAGACACACCAATCTATACAGAAGTACCAAGTGAAAATGCAAGAAACAAAAATCCTGAACCAATTGGAACAATTGATAGAACTGCATCTGGTTACTTCATCAACTTCGATGATTCCTCTGACGGCTTCAGCGAACAAAAGACACAGCCATCACCAAAATCCTTTAAAGACAAAGCAAAGGAACTTTTGAAACAACTAAAAGAAACATATCTGATTTCTCCATGGATTGAATTTTGGGTGGGTTTTGGTGCATTTATCCTCATACTTTGGCTCATCATGGTATTTACCTTGGGACGCTTCATTGAGGGAAAATATGCTAAAATGGACACAGCAAGTCAGAACATCAACTTGGTCCTCAAACCACACACATCTTCACACGTCGAGAAACGAGAACTTTCTTCAGAACTTTCTTCAGCCAATTTTACAGCAATTCCAATACCTGGTGGGGTAGCCTGGGACAACACTGACTATGAAATTTATGGTCCGGTCGAGATCCTGAAATATCCACACCAAATTAAGATCTCTTTGAGTGACTTTGCAAAACCAAACTCATTTGCTGATGATTGGGACTTTGAAAGTATTAACAATATGATGTCTGACTTAGTAATGTCTGCTAAATTTACAAAACATGATTATTTGCAGGGTTCTACAAATTATGACAGCATGTACTGCTATAACCATTATGGTAACCATTTCTTGCATAAATCTGCACAACCTAGAAATGTTTTAAATTTTAATCAATGGGAACATTGTGCTACACCTCCAAAAGGGAGCTCAAGAACCGTGTATGGCAAATATTCATATTTTTCAGGTTTTAACACAAGTAATGCGGAAACATTTTATTTTAAATTGTCAAACAAGACAGGGACCAAAACCATGATAACCAACACAAAATTGATTTATTCTGACTTATTCTTTGAACAAATGAATACTTTTGGATTTAATTATTGGGACAAAAATGTTGATTTGAAAAGTGTTTGGGGTACAAAAGAATGGCAAGTACAGGGTATAGAAGCTTTGTTTAGAGCCTGCATGATCCCAGAACAAATGATATTTTTAAATGACACTGTTCAACAAACCACCTGTCTTGGCTTAGCCAAAATCAAAGATTTAAATAACCTGTCTATTCCAAAGCCAACAATGTTTAGCAATAACTCTGATACAGATGAAGAAATAGACATAAACCATATACTTAACCAAAACAGAACACATCCTGATTGGAAACAATGGTTGATCTGGCCCACAGATACAAATAACTGTCAAGATAGATTCCTGAATAAAACACAGGGTTTCAAAATGACCAGGCCAGACCCTAGATATCCCCAAAGACATCACCCAGGGATAATAACAACCTACAGTGTGGGCAAATTATGCCTTCAATGGCTACAAACTTCCACACTGCCTGAAATTAAGCAACACCTAACTTTACTTACTGATGGTGCTGACTTGCGTGATTTCATAATGGGACCACGCAAACAGCGTCAAAAGCGTTTCATAGCAGCCTCTGTATATGCAGCATACAATGAGGCCTGGAAGGTTACTCAAATTGAGACAGCAGAAAGAATACGGGAAATTGACCGTATTAATTTGGAAAAATCACTTTCTGTAGTGGACAATGGGTTAATGACTCTGTCCTCCAGAATTTTTTCATTGGACAGCATTGTGTCTTCAGCAATCGATATATTATCGCAAGACTTACTGTTATTACAACATGGTCAGTCACAATTGCGTTCTATTGTACAGCTTGGCTGGACGTTACAAAATCTGCGTTCAGGCTACGTGCCTTGGCGTTTAATCAACACAACGTCACTATTCCAAATCTTTAACCTTACTGATAGACAAATCGGTATGGCGCAGAAGGGTGCTGATTATACAATCTGGAGCATTGAAAAACTAGAAAGATTACCGTTGACAATGTCAGAACGACCTGTCAGTGAATGGATAATCCACGGAATCATAAATATTCCAATCTCAACCTTCAGGTTTCAATACTGCCAAAAATATATACAGGCTGGCATGTACGAGAAATTGGGAAAGGGTACCTTAAAACAACATGGAACCTGCCCTATTCACATGCATGTGTCAGTAATAAAGGCCAGAAAGTGTTTCTTAGTGGCAACAATTGTGCTATGTCACTAAGCGGCACGCTTCTATGTAACGGTATTAGTTTGCACGGAGCCTGTGAAGGGAATTCATACAACCTTTCATGTCACCAGCAAGGCGCACCTGCAACTGAAATAGAACCATTCTTTCAAAGACTCTATAATGGGAGTTACATTCTTATTGTAGACCGCAGATGTTGCAGTCTTATGCCCGGGACTCCTTATCTAGTAACTACAACAGCGAAGGTCAAGTGCTGTGGACGTTCTTTGTTCCCCAGCTCCTTTCCAGACAGGGAGGCGAGGGCATGGCCCAGTTTGAAAATTACTTCTATTCGAATAGACACTTTAAGCAGAATGAAAACAGTGCTTCTTCAGACGCCTACAAGGCTCACGTCATCTAAAGAAACGTATGATCTACAAGTCGCAAGGACGACTGCAGAGATACATACATTATTATCAACTAATTCCCCCGTACATTTCGCGGAAATCCTGAGCGAAATCTTAAATATTTCTGATACCACTGGGGTCTCAAAGGTATTTAAGACAGTATTTTCGATGGCATTAACACCATTCAAAGCCATACTGGGTATTTTTCCAGATTTCGTCCATTCGATTTTTGGCGGACTTCCCCTGATCCTGGGACTAATTGCAGGAATCCTATTCCTAGTCCTTATTTTTCGTTATGGCAACCCATGTCACAGACCAAACTCTGACGACAATGGAAGAAACGATCCTAGCCATTGGATACCGGGACCGGATATCAAAAATCCTGGGACTCTCCCGGCTTAGAGACCTGAACATGACTTGGTTTCTATCATTTCGACCAATGTGGCAAAGGTGTGTTTTACCTGTACTAAGGTGTCTGCTATGCGGAGAAGAATGCGTGTTAGACACCTGTCTGACGCTACAATCGGATGCGCCGGTGGATGCAGATACACTGTTTGTTCCTACCAAGGTTCACGCACTGTGCTGCCCTCAAAGGCTGCCAATTCTGATGACGGCATTCCTGGAATCTTCACCACTGCGATTGAAGAGTAGTGAAGTTCAAGATGAAAGCAGCATCGAACAGGTACGACCTTCTGTCAGCAATGCAAATCAGAATGTCAATGGAGACAATCATGCGCATGAATGCATGGTTACCCCTATTTCCGACTTAGAGGAACTTTCCCATGAAGCTGTTGACAGTTTTTTCGAAAGCCTGAATGATATGATGTTCTCTCCGGAACAGAAATAGAGACTTTTGAGTAAACTCGCACACGGCGTTCCCTGAATTCGGCCTTCAACTTTAACAATAAAGTCACATGAACAATTACAATCCAGTTCACGGACAGCAACTTTTTTCAGCAAGCCCCTAAAATATTTTTCTATATATTTTTTCCCGGGACACTGATCTTCTGCCTAAAGTAAGAAACTATTCCTAGAGAACTAAGATTTCTATTTTTTTAGATACTTTATAGACTTTATATAGACTTTAGCTGCCCGCTGGTATGTTCACAATATATTTTATGTGATGAAATGGTTTCGACTTTTTTTCTGTATAGCCATATTAAGAGCCATTTCATGTGTATTTCTCATATACCAACAAGCAATAATGCATAACAATGCGTGTTTACTTTTGCATTTAATTCATAGCTTAAGTGCATACATTATATGACTGCAATTTTTCAGTATATTTGAAAATTTCGAAATGCATTTATGTATTTTGGGGTGGTAAGGTATACACTATACTCTATAGTATGTTGTACTATGTTATACTATGCATAGATTAGTAGATATGACCATAGTTAGCGTGGAGTGGGTGTCGTGTATTTCTATAGGTTCTGAATCAGTCCCCCTATTCCTGACCCTATTCTGGTTAAACTAACTATCAAGTTAACTAACAGTCAGCCCATGAGGCAAGAAAACCCCCATGATGCAGATACCGTTATCTGACGCAGTCACACTACGGCACAGGAACGTGTTATCTGATTAGGTCATAACGCTTGAGATCTAATTAGACAAGCGACATTCCTCCAGCCCCTGATAAGGCATACGACGTTCTCATAACAAATCAAACCTATGACAACCTGGATAATCCGTGCGGCCATTGTTTTGATTTCACAGAGAACTTTAGTAAAGAATGTGCTAACGAGCAAGTCGTATGACATCTTTATTGACGTACCTATGTCCATCCTTACGTCAATCTCGGCACCTTTAAGGTATAAATATTGCCGACCTTGCCCTATGCAAACACACGCGTGGTGACAAGACGGAGCAGCCATACTTGCCGAAGCCAAGAGCAGAAGCAGACCCCGCAGGCAGCAGCCCCGCCTTCCTGACGCGCTGAGAGACGCGCTGCTATCTCAAGCCGAGAGACCCAGCACCGGCGCTTCCGGGTAGCCCTCGCAGGCAGCCTGGAATATCGAGAGCAGAGAAAGAGATACCATTCCTCATTTCATCCTAACTTCCAGGTACAGAACTGAATAACCCCTCCTAGAGAATTCTTTAGTTATTCACTTGGCAAAAACAAACTTAACTTAAACTGTAACTTTCTATTCCCGCCCACGCATTAGACTTAGGTCAGGTACACGGGGTAGGCGTATTTAGAAACACCAGTTGAGTGCGTTTAGTCAAATGTATATGTGTATGTAAATATATTTTAATCATTTTAAACATCATATGGCTCAGAAACCATATCAATGTTTTTACAGTATTATTTTATACTATTGCTTCTAATGTATGCACTTTACTTAACTATAAGTATTGCAATAATATCGATCCATTTCTCTTGTACGAGAAAAGAGACTGATCAATAAATAACATCTTTTATTGAACACGCCCGTCTCTTCCTTTTCTCTACATTCTGATGAGACTAAGAATGCACGTACTGACTGAGTAAAATAATTGCCTTGTGCTCACACGACTCTTGAGATTGACTCTTGATTAGGGGAGAGCAAAGTTGTCATGTTCTATGGTTGTCAGAAACTAAATCCCTTCTTGTCTAATCAGGGGAGTTAATTCCTTCCTTGAACATTCGAGAAAGTTTCTAGCGAACTCTGAGCTTAGCTGGCAAACCCAAAAATTAAGTCTAGTATCGACAGTAGTAGACCTAGTTAACGTCTGGCCTAGGCCTTTACTGCTGTAGGTACTATTCCAATGCGCAGAGCCTATTGGGAAAATAGGAGCTACACTACACTAGGATCAGTAAGAAAACTGGTGTTATACTGTCTTCAGCTGATCACAGACATCCGGGTTAGGCATGTAGAAGAGTTTATTAACGTGGAAGCTAATGCTATTTCTCCCAGCTGTACTGATTAAGAAACCGGACATGGTCAGTGAAATTATCCCTTTTGACCCAGAGCTGAGAAAACCGGTACACACGAAGGAAGACTTGGCCAGGATGTCCCACCAGACCCTAAAATTGCATTATGGAGGAGTGTGGAGGAACTAGGGTAGCTCCCCCTTGCTGGGAATAGGCCTTTTAATTGCTCGTAAGTGGAGATACACAAGGGTTCCAACAAAGACAGACTTGCTCAGAGGTATGGACCAATGCTCTATAGCAAAGGAGACCGTGTATAGGGCCAGAGGTTACAGCAAAAACCACCAATGGATTTGGGGACCATGGCAAGCCCACTTCAGACAAACAATGGCGGACCTTGATACACAACTGGGAAGTTCTATTGGTATGGGCTCAGAAACTTGCAATTGAGGGTATTAAGACTGTCGGCATCTGTGGATATCCTGTATTGTTTTATATGGTTGAAACATCTGTACTATAACGCAATGCCGCCTGTATGTTGTTTTATTCCATGTGCTAAATGATAGAAATATTTTTTTTAAATAGAATGAATTAAGAGCATAGCTGAACTGGTCTTCGCCCCAGACACACATCAGCAATACCAGTGGAGTTAAGAAAGTTTCTTAGCACAAGTGCCACAAGTGATGCCAGAACCAGAGATGAGAGGAGTTGGCCTAATGGCTAGGGCGATCGACCTCGAATCTGGGGAACTGGGTTTGAGTCTCGGCAACTACGCTGAACATCCTGTGATTCTGGGCAAATCACTTAATCTCCCAATGCCTAACAAAAATGAATTTGTCCTTGTGTAATGCAACTGGTGCTATGTAGAGCGCTCTGATACCCGATTCTGATCAAGTTCACGCTATATAAAAATCTGTAAAAAAAAACGAATAATAAAAGCAGTAAATGTATTTACTCTCTGGGCCGAGGATACTAGAAAATCAGTGTCTTGGGTAACTGCCTGTCTGGCAGCTGTCACGTCAGGGTCACAAATGAGTGGCACAATATAGTGCTTCAGTGTGCATGTGAAATTTTATTTTATGAGCAATCGGTTAAGTTTTTACACCATATACAATGGCCTTAGAGTAAAATTAAATATGCCCCCTTTGGGTTTTATGCCAATTTTAACGTTGTTTTATGGGGCATATACTGGATAGCACTGTCCCAGTTTTAATTCAAAATTACCAGCAGATGTGTTGCCCAAAAAATAGAAAAGTAGGATGACCACCCAAGAAGGGGTCACTTTGCAACTCGCTCCTCCAATCAAAGGTGTGAGGCAACCAGCCAACCGCCAATCTGTTCTCATCTAAGTGGAAAACCAGGAAAGGCCATCTGAACTGGCGTGGTCAATCCCATGTCTGTATTCCACTGTGAAGTCCATACGCTGCAGGGAGATTGACTACCTCAACAATTTTAGGTGTTCACCCCTCATCTGCATTATCCACCTAAGAGGTCTGTGGCCATTCTGAATACGGAAATTAGTCTCAAGCAAGTAGGGCATCCATTGTTTCTTCAATGATCAAATCGCAGCAAAGGCTTCCGTCTCAATGGCACTCTAACACTGCTCTCTGGGAATGAGGGGGTCAGCTTATACAAGGGACTAGTTGGTCCGGACCCTCTTCATTCAGCTGTGGTAGGACAAGCCCATTGCCATGCTCTGAAGCATCTGTCAGGATGAGGAACTCATTGCAGAAATGTGATGCCTTCTGCACTGGTGCTGTGCACGGCGCCTCTAAGGGTGTGGAAGGTCTCAACACTCTGGGGGTCCATATGGGCTGCTGCTTGGAAGTCAGCGGGTCGATATGGTACCATGCCCCTTGAAAAACCTCCTATACTGTCCTGTGAGGACTAAATAGGGTCTCACCTGAGTCTGGGTCCAAGAAAGCTCCCATGGCTGGAGAGGCTGCACATGTATCTGCTAACTTGGTGTCCCAGGTACACAACAGAACCCTGCCCTAATTAACACTTGCCTTGATAGTTCGGCCAGCCTGCTGCAGCGTCTGAACCACTTCATGCAGGTGAGTCAGGTGGTCCTGCCAGGTGTAGCTAAAGACAACAATATTATCAGGATATGCGGCACTAAAGTTCTTCAGACCTAACAGGACACGGAGGACCAACCTTTGGATGGAGGCAGGTACATTATTTAGACCAAAGTGCATAACCGTGAACTGAATGTTGACCTTTCCTTAGCCCCCACAGTTGGAGCAATCTGCCATATCCTGATGTTAAGTTAAAAGTACTCAGGTAATTGGCAGCTCATACCAATCAATAAGCTCATCTGCTCTGGGAATGGTTGTGTGTCTGTTTTTGTGACAGAATTGAGCCTTCTGCAGTGGACACAACTCCTCTTTTAAGGGATCCCATCCTGTGGGGGTGGCGTGGAAAACTGGCACCATGGGACTGACCCCTGGGCTACTGGAAGGCTCAATCACTCCCAGGAACAGCATATTGGAAGCCTCATTCTTGAAGCATGACCTCTCCTTATCTAACAACCTGTAGATTTTGCTCTTGACAGATGAGCTATCACCAGTGTCTGTCATGGATACACCACTGAGTTAAACCAGGTGTCAGAGAAAACTGCCCAGCAAACTTAGATTAGCTGGTGACAGTCCCTCTGCTCCCGGTGTGTAAGTGTAGGGGAGAGTACTACTCCTTCTACGGAGTGGACTCACTCTCCTCTTCCTCGCCTCAATCAGTATCCGTCAATTTGGTCACATTAGCCTGGTCATACTGGAGCTTCAGTTGGTTGGCGTACATCGCCTTGTGCGGGTGTCAGTAGGTCTCCACATCTATCAGGTAGGACCTCTCCCACCTTTTTGAGTATGCCCAGTCTACTTCTCCTGAAGTGCTGCGAGAGCCAGATGCACCTTCACCCACACTTTCTGGCCAGGCTGGTACTTAACCAGGGTTGCTTTCTGTTCACACCTGTTTACCATCGCTTGCAAGCCTCAAATGTTTTGTTAATCTATTTCATGTACTCTGCAATCCGAGAGCGGAGGCCTCACACATAATCCCAAATGTCCTGTCTGTGTTCTTTAAATGTGTTTGTCTGGGACTCGCTTTCCTTTTTTAAAAACTTTTGGGGCCATTCAGAGTACTCAGTATGTTTTTTTCTTCTGCTTTCCTTTGCTTGGGAAGATGTGGCATCCTTTTTGGAGATGCCCCCCCGAGGACGTCTTCAACTAAGTGCTTACCCACTCATCAGCTGCCTCACCAAGCTGCCTGGTGTCAGTCAGCTTAGTATCCACCAGATACTAGTCCCACTCTAAAAGACAAATACTTAGGATGTGCTTTTCCGTAAATAACTCATGTAACCCATCATAAGACATAACTGCCCTTCAACCAGCACGCCAGTGCTTCCAGTGAGAAGTCAACAAACTACACCCATGTATGTTGTGTTTCTGCGGGCAGGGTGGGGATTTCTTTATATACTGCTTAGGTTTCAGACCAAACTTATGCACTAAAGTTCCCTTAGTGTTTGTAGGAGTGTGCTTCATCTTTAGCCATAGTTAGGAGGGGAGGGTATCCCTCCTGTCTGTAGGTACCAGTCCCCACAACAGCGCTCCCAAGTGTTCTTGTGCACCTTTTAATACTCTCATGTAAGCAAGAAACCACTTGACACTGTCATGCCTCACAACAAAGAAGCCTCATCTTTGTGTAAAAGGGGGTGCGGGACCTCCTTGTGTACACCTCACTGTCGCTGCCACCTTCTTCTTTGAACCGTGCAGGTTCTGAACTGGCCTTTTGCTGCAGCAAGGCCAGGGTCTACATCTCTAGTATGCTTATTTCTTCCAGGGCCATGGCCAGCCTCTCCTTCTCAGGAATCGTGGCTGACTTCTCCTTCTCAGGGGCCTGCCTCTCCATTTCCACCTGAGCCTTATGCTCTCTCTCTACCTGCTTGTCCTTGAACTCAATTGGCAGAGTGCCAACTCGTGGGGCTCATGCTGGTAGAGATCACACTGCTCCCAGTCCTGCAATGTGCACTGGTGTTTCATATTGAGAAAGGATGTCACCTACTGCCTTTTCTTCTGGGGCATTCTCATTCTCTCCTTCATTTTCCTCTTGAGGGATCTGTGCTTGGTGAGCCTCTTTCCAGGTCTGCAGGGCTTTCATATATTCCGCCTTCTTGGCCCTGTGGCTCAGCTTCTGCTCCCTCTCCTTAAGGAATGGCCTTTATCTCTCTTACACTAAGGTGAACCTGGCTTGTGAGATCAATTCCCATGCTCATCAAGGAAAAAGATGCAAACATTTGTAGTCAAAAAATAACATTTTGAAAAAAATCAAAAATGACCTAGTTCAAAACTTAAATACCAATTAAAAGTCAAAAACGAAATTTGTGCTCTAAAAATTGGTTAAAAATGTTTGATGGACTTTTAAAATTGTGTAGCAATGCAAAACAAGTGCACATCCACTGCTGAGCATAAATGTAGGTAAGTGGATTATTATTTGAGGTGAGTAAATGTGTACATCAAAGGATATGACTACCACCTGCTATATCTCCACAAATTAAAAAAAATAAACGTGCTCAATCCCAGGTAATGTGACACAGCACAGTCCGGCTTAAATCAAAGGCAATGTATTTTAACTAGTGCATAAACAGTAGACAAAGTCGTAAAACATAAAACAACTCCACAACCAATTTAAAAGAGAGACCTAAATTACGAAACTCCAATAGAAGGAACCGGAGATATGATTTCTTAAAGAATTAAAGTGAAAACATACTAAGAAAAATAAAGCGCTGGGTGTGTACGTAGGTGTTGGAAATGGGATTTCTTGTTGGCTAGGGTATGCACCTAAGCGAGGCTGAGCCCACCACTCAAGTCAGGGCAAATCAGATACACACCAAAGATACCCTGTGTTCCCCCTCTGGTAGCGTTGCGCTGAGCAGTAAGGCTTATCAGAGGCAATCTAAAAAGCGTCTGCACAATACACTCACACAGAAGAAACACAATGAACACACCACAGAGGAGACTCCACACAGGATTATATCAAAATATAGTATATGTTATATAACATAGAACCAAAATGAAATGAATCATAAATATTGTGCATACTATGCAAATACTGAGATAGTACTTGTTATCCAAGAATCAAAACAACATGTATCATAACATCCGTGCATGTAGTGCCTTATAAATAAGTAAATAATTATTTTATTGTATAGTTAATAAAAACGTTTACAATATAAAATGCGGCATTTAAGATATATAGAAAAAGACTTTCTTATACAGTGTTAAAACAACAATTAGTTGAAAATGGTGAGCATGATGTTAATGACCTAATGATTCAGAGAGCTGATTCAATGTTTAGAAAATACAAATTAAGAGTTCAAGAAGGTCGAGTTTATGTTAGCTCTTTTCACAATTTCTTGTTTTTTTTCAAAATTAATAACATATTTAATTGTTCGGCAAATAAATTGTGAGTCCACTGAGTCCCATGCTTGAAGGATCGCTGAGCGGCATGTGCGAATTCCTTTTTCATTGAATTTTGCCTTGAGTAAGCGCCGGCGTTCACTATCCAATACAGGGCAAATGCAGATCAAGTGAATAATGTCTTGTACGGCTGCACCGCATAAGTTACACTCCTTTGGGCCTGGTGTCCTCCAGCCAGGTTGGTCGGCGTTTGTAGGCAATTTGCCTATACGTAGCTTTAGGTATTTTAGTTTGAAGTGTGAAGGGAAGGCAAGCCCTAGATAGGCTGCAGGTACCAGCTTCTTATAGGATTGTATTATCATCCAAGCGTGCGAGCGATGACTCAGAATTGTTTTGTCATCGATCAACGAGTGCATGTTAACTGCCTTTTTAACAGCCTGCTTGAATGAGGGTACGGGTAGCTTCCTTTCCCACAATGACGCCAACTTCGTGATTTCAAGGGAGGAGTTTAAGTACTTTGCATACTGGGAATTTGGATTGCTTTGCATAGCTTCCCAAATGGCGAGGTTGATTTCTGTTTCGCGGTTCAACCAGATGTTATACCAAAATTTTACTGTCTCATATTTTGGCACTGCAAACCAAATTTGAGCCGAACCTGGGCGGGTGAGGCGTCGCATGGTAAGCTGAATACACGTTTATACACTCTCGTTTGAATTTTGTCTAAGGGCGGTGCACTCCTTCCACAATGTACCACACTGCCATCAGCTATTGTTGGAAGTAGCTTGGCTTTGATGACTGTTAGAAGGGGGGTTAATAGAGGGCCTTTAAGCTGCTTAGATAAACTGCTGAATGCGTGAAGTAGGGCTGATCCTTTCTTCTCGATGGCATCAAAATGCGCGGAAAACGTGAACCGTCTGTCCAGATGTATCCCCAGGTACTTGTAGCTTTCCACTACTTCCAAGTTCTTATTGTCAATTGTGTAGTTCAACAGTTTTATGCGGCGATGGGTTATTATCATGACCTTTGTTTTCTTACTGTTTATTTCCAAAAGGTTCTGTTTGGTATATTCGGCCAGGTCGTTCATGAGACGCTGCAGTCCTATTTTCGTCTGGCTGAGGAGAACAACGTCATCGGCATAGGAGAGATGCGTGAGAGGCATTATTCCTAGCCGTGGGGGGTGTGCGTTGATTCCGTCTAGCCTTGGTGTCAGATCGGCCATAAATAAGTTAAACAGATGAGGGGCCAAGACGCAGCCTTGCTTTAATCCTTCACAGGTTCTGATCTTCCGCGTGAGCCGATTGCCGTTATCAATCTTTACCTGCATCCAGGTGTTGGTGTATAAGTCCATTATTGGATTTAAGATCGCATCTGGCAGGCCCTGCTGCTTTGGTTTGGCCCAAAGTAATTGTCGGCTAACACGGTCGAAGGCCGCCTTGAAGTCCACGAAGCATAAGTGTAATGCTTGATGATTTTGCAGGCTTTTTTCAGCTATCAGGCTTAATGCTATGACGTTTGCCATGGTGCCTATGCCACGGTGAAACCCAGACTGGTTGACGGGGATTTTGTTGTTGTCATCAGACCATTTTGTGAGGTCAGGTAGCACCAGTGAGGCGTAATACTTTGCCTCAGCGTCAATGAGCGCTATCAGGCAATAGTTTGCAGGATTTTTTCGATCACCGCCTTTGTATATTGGGTTGATGATCGCCCCTCGCCAGCTTTCCGGGATCCGACCACAGATGTTTATCGTCCAGAACAGTTTGTTGAAGTTACTGACCCAAAAGTGGGGATCTTCCTTATAGATTGCCTGGGGAACGCCATTCGGTCCTGGTGCACTGTCTTGCCTGCTTTTCTTTATTATTTGTAGTATTTCTTCTTCCTCATATCGTCGTGGTGTGTAGTCTGGTCCATTGAGTTTGTTATGCAAGGTGTTTAACAGATCGAAAACTGTTGTCAACCGAGTCTCTGCATTGGATGTTTTGAATTCTGAGGGAGGTGCCATCGGAATTATTGAAAAGGTTTCAATTAGATGCTGTACCCAAGCCATTTCTGTAATGCAGGTCATGCTTATTGGGTTACCGGGTCTGTTAAGTGAGTTTACTTGCATCCAGAACGCTCTGGAGTCGGATTTTTTTGCGTTATGTAATATTTTTGTCCAAAAGTTGGAGACTTCATATTTTTTTTCGTTCCAGATTTGTTTCTTGTAGTTTCTTTATGGAACGTATATCCTGACAAACCTTGGATTGTGGACTGTGACCTTGTGCTCTCCTCATGGACTGACGCAAACGCCTTCTCAAAGAGAGTGTTGTCTGGCTGCGATAGCTGTTATTCTTTGCCTTATGCATTATTTTGACGTGGCCTCCGGTTTTTGGTAATTTCTCCACAAAAGCGGTCCATGTTTCAACGGCCAATTCATTGTCCGGGGTAAGCATTTGCATTAGAATCTTTGCATCTAAGGCTATTTGCGGAAGTGTGACACTTGTCCACCTTAAGCGTTTCAAATTTATTGTTGACGTTTCCCATGCTGATTTTGGGGCATTTAGGTGTTTGGGAGGTGTTAGTTTGATTTCAATATGCTGGACCGAGTGATCACTGTCTGGAGAGGATATGATTTGAAACTTTTTGATTAATCCAAGGAGTGGAAGGGAAACTATAGTGTAGTCCAGGATTGTACTTGAGCTAGAACCAACATGGGTGCTAGTGGCGGGTCTGTCCTGGGTTAATCGCCCGTTTAACACTCGCAGCCCTTGCTGCTCGAGGTCCCACATCAGCTGCCGGCCCACTTTGTCCATTCTCTTCACGTACGGGATCACCTGTGTTTCGACGGCCCAAAGTTCATTGGAAGTGATGATGTTTTCTTCATCTTCGTGGGGATGTAGTAGATTGGCATTGAAATCACCTGTGAGTATTATCTCCCAAGTTGGCTCTTCAAGGCGGAATTCTGATATAACTACGCTAATTTTTTTGAAAAGCTCTTGTCTTACCTTGGATTTCGGATAGGCATATATGTTAATAAGGATGACAGTTCCGATGCCAACCTGAGGTCCCATTTCCAATTTGATTATTTGCATATCTGCAATTGATGCGGATAATTGATAGGACTTAATGTTTAGTGCTGTGGAAATATAAACCGAGAGACCCCCCTTTGCTCGCCCGTAGTGCTGGGTTCGGGTGGCACTAACATGAAAACCTATCCTGCCTGGGACATCAACTGGAGCAGTTAGCCATGTTTCTTGTAATACAATGATGTCATAGGTGTCCCAGGAGTCCGTTTTTCTTTTGTCACTTACGATGTCTTTTGCTCCAGCGATATTCCAAGAGAGGACTTTTACGGGACTTTGATCCATTTGGTCACCCTGGGTATTATTTCAGACTTCTCTTATTCCGTAATTTGATCGGGACTGAAGTTGGGCTTCAAGTTTTCCGCTCCCCTAGCGCCTTGCAGTACCGAGTATGTGAATCGTTTTACCAGTGAACTATTTACTCTTGTAAGGTGTTTCATCAAAAGAGGGGACGGGTAACCTGGTATTACCTCTGCTTTCAGAGTGATTCCCCACTCATCGAGTTTAGTAATTTCATGGAGTATCTCCTTAGCTATTTCTGCATTCGTCCAGGTTGTTAGGGTGCCTTCCTTTGCTGTATTGTTTCCAAGGTTAACAAATTCTATTGATAATAGATCATCAGATGTTAGGTGGTTAAGGCTCGGAATTGCGGATGTCAAATGAAGAATATTTCTTCTGTTTAGGTAATCTTGTGGGCCTTGTGTTTTGTAATTTGGAATGAAAAGGATCCTTCCTTTTGCGTTCGATTTTGTGTCTTGCGTTAGCTCGGGAGTGGACGGTGCCTGATCGTTTGCCCAGTGTCTCATTATATTGTTTCTTACTTTATCCCTTGCATCGTTGAGTGAATTTTTCATGTTGTACTAATTGTCCTCCATCCCTGTGTGCACGGAGGGCTCGATTATTTTTGTGGTTGCCTTCGAGTTTTCTCTTTTTGGGCCACGCAACCCAAAGTATAATGCGTGCTCGTTAATGGTTGTCGCTTGGGGTGGACCTGTCCTTGTTGCTAGTTCCGGGCCACCAATCGGGTGAGGCTATCAAGATCCGTGGTTATCTTGACTAATTGGTGATCTTGCAGGCTCTTGTCAACTTTCGCTGTGACTTGCCTATGGTTTTTAGTGTCCCTTCTAGTGGTAGTTGTGATGGGGCTGAACGTTGTATGGTGGATGAGGGATACTTTTTGTGTATTATTGTCGGCTTTAGCAGTTACCTCCCTTGGGTGTCCCTGCTTCCCCATCACACTCAGAGTGTGCTCCTGGGCCCTTATGGACTGTGCCTGGTCCGGCTGGGAAGTCAGGACTGTTTGTATTGATTTGTTCCCGCTATTTTTAGATTGGCCCTTTGGGCTCCCTACTATTCTGTTCGGTTGTGTGAGTTCATCATCAGCACTCGCGAGGCTCCAGTTTGCACTACTCTTTTCTGTGGAGTGGGTGGTGAGTTCGCCATTGTTAGGTTCCTCTATGGATGTTAGTGTGTTTGATCTTGGTGCGTTGGCTATTCCATTATGATTTTCTCCCATGGCAGTAGTCTGTTGTTCTTCCTCATTGGTGCTTTGAATCTGGGTTTTTCTTGGCTTCTTGGTCATAGTTCTTGACTGATGTTCTCCCTTGTCTGTTTGGATTTGAAGATTTGTTCGGGTTTTGGGGAGATTGAAGATTGGATAATTGGTCAAGGCCTGCTTATTGGCGGGTCTACTGTTTAATTGTTGGTTTCTGATTTTTCTTGCACATTTTTTCTGTTGTTTAGTTAGAACTTGTTGTTGATTATTTGTGGCTTTTATCTGCAACCGTCTTGGTTGTTCTTCAGTCAAGTGATGAGAATAATTAATCCGGTCTGGGGTATAACCCCTGGTGATGTTCGTTCTTCAGTTGATTCACCAGTTTTTATTTTTGATATATTTTTTTGGTGGGTGTTTGAGTCTATTGTTTGTTGTGAAGTTTCTATAAGGGGTCTTTCACTCCTAGCTTCTAAGTTGGCTGTGGCTTCATTAAGCATGGCTTTATGATGGTCACGGGTAATTATCTCTCTTTCATCAAATGTGCAGATGGTGCCATGATTTGCACGTTTGCATTCCTGTAAGATGTTTTTCAGTATTGATGGTAGATCCCTTAATTTTTCTAGTATGGGGCTACATGTACAATTTGAGGACTCAA
Organism: Lissotriton helveticus; assembly: GCF_964261635.1. Lineage (NCBI taxonomy): Eukaryota > Metazoa > Chordata > Amphibia > Caudata > Salamandridae > Lissotriton > Lissotriton helveticus. The sequence continues at coordinate 316,029,450 of NC_136061.1, forward strand.
CCCGATGGTTATACTGGTCATGAAGAGTTGCAAATGTGTTTGCCATGGCATCAAGTTTTTTGTTAATGTCAGAGATATACTCGGCGATTATACTCATGAGGTTTATTTGGATGTTGAGTTTATCGGACTGCATATTCAACGTTTTAATTGATGTTTCTAGTATTTTCCCTAAAGCACCATGTAGTTTAATTATGGATTCTAAATTTTGATTAGGACCAAGCTTTTCTGGTTGTTGGCACCGGTTGACCTTGTGATTGAGTCTGTTGGTTGTACGGTTTGGGAGTTCCTCGACGTTTTCACCTGCCATATCGACTCGGTGTTCCGCGTTTAATTTGGTCAGGAGACGTGCTTTATCCATAACTTTTGGGTATAGTGAGTCGGACAATTCCAGCACACTCGATATTTCTATTATTGTTGTATCCGGTCGGGCTACCTGATTTGTTTTTTTGAATGGGTCCGTGGGTGGGTATGCTTCCTGATCCGACCCACTTGATATCTCAATTAGCTTTTCCTTTGTTGATTCTAAAAGCAGTTGTTTGCTTGTGTGACAGCCAGCTGAGGTTTTTTGTTGCGCATCATTAGGTGTGATTACGAACTTGTTAAGTGGTTTCATTTGCTTGAGGTCAGTTTCTCTTTTGTTCTTGATTTGTTTGTCATTGGCTGGAGTTATGCATTGGACTTGTAAGATTTCCTTATTATCGAAGAAAATTTTGGAATCCAACCAGGAGTTACACACCTCATCCTTTTTATTAGGATCGACCATTGCTTGATTTAGACGTGACCCTTGTCTAGGTGTCGAGTGCTTATTTGGTTGTTCTTTGTACGCTGCACCTAGATTGCTGGTGTTAATGCATCCCTGGTCATTGTCTGTGCATGGAGGGCTACCAGCCTCTAATTGGTCCAGATTTTTGTCACTTATTGATAATGCTGGAGATGCGGTTGTCCTTGTTGCTCTCATTTGACTTGTGTGCATTATGCCATTTTCTAGTGGGTTTTCAGTGGTATTGTCCGAGATCCTGTCAGTAGAACCTTGCGGTGTGTTGTACTTTGTTTGTGCCTGGGCGTGGCCTCCAATTTCCATGTGCACTTGAGCTTGTGTATTGTTGTTCCCCTGGCTTATTGGCCTATGAGCCTCTTGGTCTAGTGTCATGCTCCTGCCTTGTTCTTCTGTTCCGATGCCGTTTGCTGTGCTGATATTTGAATGGGGTAATGGGGTTGATGCAACTACCAACTGCGTGCTTGCCATACTTGCCTTACTTGGTGTCAAAGGTTTTTGAAGTCCATTTGGAGTTGCTGGCATTGTGTAGATTGCTGCGACGGGGTCTTTCAGGAATGAGAATTTGCCTGTGGGATTCATTGAGCCAAATATCGAATAAATTGGTGGTATTAGTGAGGTTGTGAGGGGATTAACCGCATTGTTCTCAGAGTTATTGGTTGCTGATTTGATTTTAGATTTCCGCTTCATGAGTTGTGGTGGATTCCTTCGTGTCCTCCCCGACCTCATTGTTCCTGGGTGAACTGACGTTGCGTGCCTTTTGCTGCCTTACTGCTTTACTGCCCTTGAAGCCAAATGAGCTGAAGTGAGGTTGTCCGAACTGGATTTTTTTGTTTGTTTTTGTTTTGTTTTTTCCCAGGACCTGATGCCTCTACCCTGAATTGCCACTTGTCACTTGATTAGGTGTTTTTTTCTTTCTTTTCTGCTCACCCTGCTCCTACTCCTCTTTGCTGCTCCTCAGCAGTTGGGGGCGCGAAAATCAACTTGACTTATTTGCCTGACTAGGGTTGATCAAGTGGTCAGATGTTGGATTGTTGAATTGCTACTTTCCACTCGATTAGGTTTTTTTATTTTTTGCTGTTCACCCTACTCTTCCTCCCCTTTGTTGCTCCTCAGGGTGCTCAACACCACTACCAGCAAATGTAAATGTAAATGTAGTTGAGCTTATATAGCGCACAGCTACCCGCAGTGGGTTTCCCGGCGCTTGCTTAGGGAACCCTTCCTGATATTCCCCTGTGAGATAGCAGGGTATCCACAAGGTGAAAGTCAGGCATCCCGCCGCGAGGGGCCGTTGTGGAGATTAAGCAAGCTATTGCCCAGAGTCGCAGAGTGTGAACCCGTGAGTCGAGGAGGCACCGGGGCGAGAATTATCGAGTCCGTGGAATTTTTAGCCCAAGACCCGCCGAGGCGGGGAATTGAACCCTGGTCCAGGACCGATCTCAGCTTCCGGGTCTGCCGCCTCTAACCCCTGAGCCACACTGAGGGGGGGGGGGGGGCGCTTGGGGTGTGTGCCCTGCTGTCCTACTGTCCTGCTGTGGCACAGGACAGGCTGGGGGTGGCACAATTGTGGGAGAGAGAGAGAGAGCGTGCTTCTACAAAACTGCCTCTTCGAGCAGATGACAGGGACGGCGAAAAGATGATAAGGAGGCAGGTCTGGGCTAGGCTAAGCAGTGGCTGTGAACGAGCTCCCTCCGCTCACACCGCCCGCTGCCTCTGCTTCCGCACCCCCTTGCATCTCCTCACCGCCTTGATCGGGTACGTGCGTGAAGTTCTCGCAGCCGCTGTCACTGGGTGCCACTGGGTGCCGTCGGGCAAGTCTCCGAGTCCGAGTCTCCGGGTGAGTCACCGAGCCTCCGGGTCCGAGTCTCCGGGTCTCAAGGACAGGCTCAGAATCAGCCCCCGCTCGGCTCGGCGGGAACAGCAGCTCGGCACCGCGGGCTCCTCCCGGCTCCCGGCTTCTCTTTCGTCTCCTCTTGCGGCTCTCCTCGCCACTCGCCTGCGTTGCGGTCGAGTTCTCCACTCGGCTGCTCGCCTGCTATTGCTCGACAGCGCCACCACAAGAGCAATACTCTCAATGACAGTAGACCAAAAACAGACTTTTGGAGAAGATTGCTTTGCCTGTAGTGCCTTATAGGTTAGAGGACAAAACCCTAAATCCCCAATATCATCATAAGTACATGGATCACAAATTATCACCATTAGTAAAAGGTGCAGCGTACCTGCACTCCTACTACCCTTTATAGGGTCGTCAGGCATCCCACGAACGGCAAAGGAGCACCTGCACGCCTACGATTTGTGTACTACAGTAATTCTGCTCGAGTCCTCAAGTCATTTGGTTTTCAGGTACTGCCCTGCGCCGTTCACAGGGTCCTCTCCAGAGGTTTCCCCCCACTATTAAATAGAGACAGCAATGCTCTAGTGATCCATCCCCCAGGGGGAAGCACAACTGCAGGGCCACGTCGGGAGACCTCGTTCAGCTCCCCCATGTACAATTTACTAATACAGCTGTCTGCAAGCGTGCAGTGCAGCTGCTGAAACAAGTGCAGCCTTTTTCTTTAGAATGGACTGGGCGATCACAGCGGACTCCGCGGGGCCCGTTTGCAAGGCACAATACCTTCTTTCATGCCAGTCGAGGTCGTAGGCGAGTGGCCACTGGGGAGAGAGTTGCTGACACAAACTGTACGAGCAGAGTCCTCTCCTCGGTGCTGCGGCTCTCAGTAAGAGGGACATTCCCTTGGGGCAATGGCAATTGTAGAGAGCGGGTGCCTCGACACAGCACTTAGCTCGTAGAGGTCGCGTGTCGTGGTACCCCTGGCTAGGGGGCCGTGCTGGAGATGATGCATGCCGCCCTCTTTAAGAAGTAGAAATCACTCAAATGCGACCCCAGGGCTTCCCTCAGTGCTACAACCCGCACGGGATATAGAAACCTCTGCTGTTCTCTGCACCCTAAGAGGTGATCCACTGTCCACATGCGCTGTTCTCCCCAGGAACGAGGCGCTCCTTGTCAGAGAGCAAAGCGCTCAACATGTGCTGTTCTTCGAACCAGAGAGCAGTAAACAGCACTCACCACGCACTGGGATAGAAGTGGCAAAGAGCAGAAGACAGCACTTGCCACGCGCTGTGCTCCTTGGAGAACACTTTTTTAATAAGGTTTTATTGAAGTTACAACAAGAAAAGAAAAAGAGAGCATGGCATTACAGTGCAGCATTCAGCAACTAAATTAAAGCAAAATCTTACATAGTCATATGTCCAATGATACGCATAGCTAGACCCATATATCATTAGACACAGAATCTGTACTGTATTGCAATGAGGCACAGCCTCCAGTTATGTACACAGCGATGTCTACAATGGTACATTTACCCCACATGTCCCTATTTACCTTGGTTCCAATGGGTGTAGCCTGCACCTGTGTGGGGGTGTCGTTTCCATCCTGCATTGCTAGTAAATAGGATTGGAATGGTTGCCATATATCTACGGGCCTGACAGCAGGTTGCAGCAGTTGTTCGTAGGTATCACTGGTGGTGTTACAGTATGTCATACTGTGGAGCCATGCATGCAATGTGGGGGCATGCTTACAAGCCCATTTTATAGCACTTAGCCTTTAGCAATAAGGAGTACAATTGCAACAATTCGGCGCTTGGATTTGGGGAGATCTTGCACGTACCCCAGCAGCGCCATCAGGGGCGAGGGTGTAACCTCCATTTCTACCATATGGGAGATTTCCCCAAAGAACGACCTCCAATAGCGCTCTATCCTAATGCAGGTCCATGTCATATGTGCAAAGTTGGCCTCTGGGGAGAGACATTTCGGGCACTTATGGGGACGAGAGGGGTCCATACGATGTAATTTGTTAGGTGTCATGTATGCCCTCCATAGAAATTTAAATGTACAACTTGTGCCGATGATTAGGGAAGACCCGGTGTGTTTGCCTGCAGCACCGACCCCACTGCGCATCCGTAAGTGGGCAACCAAGGTCGCATTCCCAAGCCGCCAGCCCACCCACATCATGACACAGAAGCAGCGCCACTGCTGCCTTATACATTCGAGCCATCAAGAGATTCCCATACCCATCCTTAATTACCCCTCAGGCTTGAAAAGTCAGGAGGCTCCAAAGGGTAACTTTACATGCTCACACACATTGATTGCCCTCTGCAACCTTTTCAGCACAAAGTGATCCATTACAGTGGCATATCTAAAGCCAGTATCCTCCGTGCGTGAGACAATGTGCCCGCCTGGGAACAAGTCGCCAAATGTTATCAGCTGATATTTGGCCAGTGTGAGCTTCACTAAAGTCTCTTGCAAAATGGGAACCCAGCCATTACCTGCGAGTGGCAGTGCGGATGAATATATTATACAGGATCCTGTTACTCGTAATAACGTATATAATGCCCAACTGGTTTTGGACAGTCTGGTAACGTGGGAATCCATATGGCAGCAGGGTGTGGTGAGTGGTGCCGGAAGCGCCAAATCGGTCTCTGGTCTATAATAAGGGATCCCAATATCTGCATGATACCAGTGTCGGGCAAAGCTCACCTGTGCTACCAGATTGTAAATCTGAAAGTTTGGTACTCCAAACCCACCCTTCTCGTACGGCAGCATTAAGGTGTACCAACCAATGCTGCATATAAAAAAGGCCACTCAAGTGAATGTTGGTGATATCCTGTGCAGTGTGGCAAATAATGTGCGGAGATTAAGGGCTGTTGACTTGTGGGGAATAAAACCCAATTGCGCTGAAGAGATCAGTTGTTCCACAATGAATGCAAGCCTTGTTGCCAAAATCTTAGCTAGAATCTTATTGTCGAAGTTTAAGAGAGAAATTGGCCGGTAAGAGCTACATTTCGGCACTTCCTTCTCGGGCTTAAGCAGCAGGATTATAACCCCTTCTCTCTAGGTGGGTGGGAGAACTCCTGCCTCCTGATACATATCTATAAGATGGGGTGTAATGAGGCTTTTATATTTTTTATAACAACAGCCCGTAAACCCGCCGAGTCCTGGCGTTTTGGAGCCGTCTAGGGCATTAATAACCTCGGTTACTTCATCCTACGAAAAGGGCTCAGCCAGAAAATCCTGGTGTGCCTTTTCCATCCAAACCAGTGAGACCTCATCGAGGTAGTCACTGCAGCCTGGAGGGAGTCCGGTAGCTCTGGAGGTGCATAATGCTGTATAATATTTAAGTACCTCTTTAAGGATCCCAACATTCAAAGTTATGGGCTCTTTATAATGTCCTATTAGTTTGGCTATATACGTCGGTCTGCGGGACTGTTGCATCAGTCTAGTTAACGTTCTACCCGGCCTCTCGCCTTCCCCGTACCACCTAGCCACTGCATATTTGCCTAGGAAGTGTGCCTCACGTTCTGCTGCTTCGTGGAATTCTGTCCCCAGCGCTGCACGTCTTTGCTGATCGGGGGCCCTAAAGTGTTTGATTCTATACGGTATAGCTCCTTGAGCTGTGAATCTATCTGTGCAAGCGGTCGGCGCAGGTCCCTGAGCACCCCAGCGCTTTTTGAGATACACACCCTTCTTGTATAGGCCTTATAGGCGTCCCAATCAATCAATCAATCAAGCATTTGTATAGCGCGCTACTCACCCGGAGGGTCTCAAGGCGCTTGGGGAGGGGGGGTCCGCTACTGCTCGAACAGCCAGGTCTTGAGCTGCTTCCTGAAGGCGAGGTGGTCCTGGGTCAGGCGGAGGTGGGTCGGGAGGGAGTTCCAGGTCTTGGCGGCGAGGTAGGAGAAGGACCTTCCCCCTGTGGTGACTCTTCGGATGCGGGGGACGGCGGCGAGGGCGTGGCCGGTCGATCGAAGCTGGCGTTTGGAAGCGTAGAAATTGAGGCTGCTGTTGAGGTATCCTGGTCCTTGGTTGTGCAGGGCTTTGTGTGCGTGGGTGAGGAGACGGAAGGTGATTCTCTTGTTGACCGGGAGCCAGTGCAGGTCTCGCAGGTGTCCGGAGATGTGGTTGCGACGGGGGATGTCCAGGATGAGTCTTGCTGAGGCGTTCTGGATCCGCTGGAGTCTCTTCTGGAGTTTGGCGGTGATTCCGGCGTAGAGGGAGTTGCCGTAGTCCAGTCGGCTGGTGACGAGGGCCTGGGTGACTGGGCCCATAGTGTGGCCTTGAAATCCACTGACCCTACATTTATTGCAAAATATTCGGTGCCCTCTCCCCCAATTCGGTTGCAAAAAACGGCATCTCTCAGAGCCATATCAGGGAATCTCCATGGACGCTCTACCCCCCCTGCTCTAGGGACCCTTAGTTTTACCAGTACTGGAGAACGATCGGGTAGTGCGCAGGGCAGGTAGATAACTCTGTCGATCCATATTGCCACTGCAGCCGACAGGCAACAGTAATCCAAGCGCTTCCAGGTGTTGTGGGGTGCAGAGTAATGGGTGTACCCCTCACAGTCTGCACACTGGTATCTCCATGCGTCTACTAGCCCAAACTTTTCGATAGTGTCCAATTTCACCCGCCTTGCCCTGAGTTTTGTGCCTATTGTGTGTGCTGTGCTATCGCGCTCCGGATCGAGTAGTACGTTAAAATCCCTTCCATGTATCTGTAATCTGCCCCCATGCGTTCCATGTGGGTATGAATAGTGTCAAAGAAAGCGGGGTCATCAACATTTGGCGGATATACATTAACAAGACAGAATGCTTAAGCAGACGGCCCCTCACCAATAAATAGCGCCCCCGGCATCCCGACAAATCTCCTCCTCCCAGTACGGCACCCGTTTATGTATCAATACTGCAACACCTCTGGCATATGAACTGTAGCCTTCAAAATATTTATGTGCCCCCCAGCTTGAGGCCAGTGACGTCTTGGCAATAGTTGCCAAATTAGTCTCTTGTAAAAGGTCAATGTCCACCTGATAGCGTTGTATGTAAATAGTCACTTGTTTACACTTACAGGTATTGTTAGGGCCCTGACATTCCAGGACATCTTTACCACACTTCCTTCTGCCATCACCTTATTAATCACAATCTATATCTTGCATTTCCAACTCACTGGCACCTGCACCATTATTGTTGCACTGCAAATGACGACTCTAAGAAAACCATACTACCCACAAACCCAGTACCCCCCCCTCCCACCACCTATCCCCCTTACCCTAACTGGGGGGATCCCCATCCCTAATAACCATAGTTAAATGATAGTGCAAACAAAAAAAATTAAACTGTAAACCTGCATAGATTTAAACAGGTGCATCCGCACTTGAAGGGCGGCATCATCCAGCTGCTTGTTATGTTATGTTATGTTATCGTAGGTTTTATTAAGCGCTCAGCTACTCTAGCAGTGTGTCCCGGCGCTGACAGACCAGACACAGCATAACTCATCCAACGGAAGGGGAATTAGAGGTAGAACAGCCACGTTTTAAGGTCTCTCCTGAAAGAAGCCAAATTCTCGCTCTTTCTCAGAGCTAGAGGCAGATCATTCCAGGCCCGTGACGCTAGATGTTGAAAGGATCGGCCCCCAGTCCGTGCACGCCTAATTACTGGGATCCTCTCTCGTGACATGGCAGCCAATCGTAAATCTCTGGTTGGATGGTGGAAGACAACTCTCTTCCGCAGATAGAGAGCCCCAATGCCATGAAGGGCTTTAAACGCCATAGTAAGGGCCTTGAACTTAATGCGCTTCCTGATTGGAAGCCAATGAAGGGACCCCAGAAGGCCAGTGACATGGGAACGGCGACCAAGGCCGAAAATGGCCCGAGCCGCCGCGTTCTGCACTACCTGTAACCGTGACAAAAGATAATCAGGCAGGCCGAGGTAGAGTACGTTCACGTAGTCCAACCTTGATCCAATCAGAGCTTGTACCGTTATTTTCCTATGGGCGATAGAGAGAAAGGGGAGAAATTTCCTCAACATTTTGAGTATTCCAAAGCACTGCCCCACCAAGCCAAGAATCTGGGTTTCAATGAAAGGCAATTGTCCATCTTGATTCCCAGGTTCTTAGCTACCTTGGAGTCAGTAGCAGGGGGGAACATTCCTGCAGGCCACCAGGTCTTTCATCCGGGATCAGGGGGGCATCCGAAGAAGAGAAGCTCGGACTTGTCGGAGTTGCATTTCAACTGGTTAAGTTGAAACCAAGCAATTATTGCGCCCAGGCAGTTCTTAATGCTCTCGCCATCAAAGTCCATGTTCTTACCACAAGTGAAGAGAAGCTGGGTATCATCGGCGTACAATATAATCTGGGCACCCAAAGACTCTGCCAGTGCCGCGAGGGGGGACATTTAGATATTAAAAAGAGTGGGGCTCAGAATCGACCCCTGAGGGACTCCCACCTCCAGAGGCGGCACTACAGCAGAGTACGGAGGGGCCCAGACTGTCTGTTGTCGGTTGGAAAGAAACGACTCAAACCATCTGAACACCGTTCCCTGAACCCCGATCTCCAAGAGTCTCGCCAGGAGCCGGTCATGGGGAACGGTGTCAAACGCCGCCGAAAGATCTAGTAATACCAACACTGCTTTCCCTCCCTTATCTAGGACTTCCTTGATGGCTTCTGACACCTCCAACAGTGCCGACTCTGTGCTCATATTAGCCCTGAAACCGGACTGGGTGTAGTGCAAGATCTCGTTAGACTCTACAAAGTCGGCCAGGACTGAGTGCACATGCTTTTCGGTAGCCTTGGCCAGGGCCGGGAGCAGCGAAATGGGCCTATAATTGGCATGGTTGCTGGGGTCCAGGGACAGTTTCTTCAAGAGAGGGAGAACCATCGCCTGTTTCCATGCTAGCGGTACAGTTCCGGTTTCCAATGACCTATTGAGGATCAGATTGACAGTCGGATTGATGACATGCGCGATTTTAGCTAAGAACTTAGCGGGGCATGGGTCAAGCGGGGAGCCGGATCTCATTTTAGACAAAATTTCCAAAGAGGATTGCAACTCAATGGGTGGAAAAATCGTCAAAGTAGGCTGTCCAGCAATCACCTTCGGAGAACCTAGTGCTGGGTCAAGCGGACCCCCTCCCACCGCAACTGGAAAAGTATCCTGAATGCTGATAATCTTATTAGAGAAAAAGCTAGCCAGTTGGACCACCCAAGGTTCCGAAAAGGAGCACTTAGGTGTAATCGCGGCCGGGGAAGTAAATTCCTTCACTACCAGGAAAACTTCTTTACTGGTGTTACTGGCCTCCTCAATCCTTCTGGTAAAATAGGCTTTTTTCTCTAAATAGATTTCCCTGTGGTAGGCCTTGATCCTGGTCTTATACGCTTCCTTTAGAGGCTCCAAATAGCTTACTCTCCATGCTCGTTCTGCTTTCTTACAAAGCCTACGGCTGGAGTTCAGCGCTGAAGTAAACCATGGAGCGGATGCGCGGGACGAGGCCTTAAAAGAGCCCTCGAGCGGCACCAACTCCTCCAAACAGCGTGTAAGCCAACTTTGAAAAAGATTAATATCTGTCTCCACGTCACCTGACAGACAACACGGATGATTAACCAGATATTGGTCAATCATGTCTGGTGACACTTTATAAAAGGCACGAGGGGGCTGGAATGAGTGTCCTTTATCTCCAATATTGGACCTAGATTTATGCATAATATCAAAGGACACCAACAGGTGATCAGACCAAAGTACTGGCAAAGGAGGGGCGACTCTGATAAGGGCAGTAGAAAAGATTTGATCCAAAGTATGACCTTTGTTGTGTGTCGGTGACATCAGGTAAGGTAGTAAGCCTAGTGGCTCCGTGGAATCTAAAAACTTGATCGTATCTACAGCATCCACTTCGTCAAAGTGGATGTTGAAGTCGCCAAGGAGTATACAGTGTTTAAACTGTACACACAGTGATGACATCACTGAGGAGAGTCCCTCATGGAAAGATCCGATAGGACCTGGGGGTCTGTAGACCAACAGTCCAGCACAGGATTGGGCTGGTGATAGTGCCAGGCAGAAACCCAGCGCTTCTGCTCCCTGAATGTCTTCAGTTGGTATAATAGTGCATTTGAAGCGCCTGTCTATCACTAGAGCAACGCCTCCACCTCTGCCCAAACCCCGATCTTTCCTCACCATGCAGTAGTTAGGGGGCAGAGCATTAGCTATATCCGGTTCCGACGCCTCACCAAGCCAGGTTTCTGTCAAAAACAGACAGGCTGGTTTAGAGTCGACCAAAAGATTGAATAAATCCTGAACATGTTTGCTCACTGACCGAATGTTCAGAAGGGCACAGCTAAAAATGTGTTTAGAGTGATTCGCCCCTGACAGAGGGGCAACGACGAGCCCCTTCTCCCGGGTGTTCCCTGGCGGCAAGGTTTCACAGATTGACCAGCCGCAACCAGGACAGGCAGTAATATCCTCTAAGAGATGGTCCAGAGGAATACAATCACTGCTACAGGCACGACTCAGGCTCAGAAGTTGCACTGAAGAATACCTGCGAGGGGATTTCAGAGAGTAACTCAGGTAGTCGCTGGACCGCCCGCCCCTGCTCCCCCTAGTCTTGGCGCCAAGTGCCTGCATATGTGCATCTTATTAGTCCCTGGCAGTGCCCCAGTGCGGCACTGGTGCGGAAACAAGGTGATGGAGTTTAAGTGTCATAAAACGCATCCTCACCGGACCACTGCCCTTGAATAGTAAAACTCTGTATAACTAGCTGGCAGAGAAGAGATTGGCACTTGCACCAGAGTCTGGTATGTCCTGTGACTGCTGCGGGGACGTTGTGCCATGCTTCTTCCCCACATTTGAATATTTCTGACAGAACTCCTGGACTTCATGAGGGGAGTCGAAGATGCAAGACCGAACTTCAATGTTCACCTTTAAGCGTGCTGGGTATAACATTCCGTACTGTAACCCCATCTTCTGTAGGGTCGCCTTCACCCCGGTGTACTTTCCGCGTGCTTCCTTTACCAAGGCGGCGAAGTCCGGGTACATAGATATGGTTGATCCCTGCCATTGAAGTTAGCCTTTTTCACAAGCCATCTGTAGGGCTGTATCCCTATCTCTAAAGTTCAATAAGCGGGCCATGATCGGTCTTGGCGGGCACCCTGGGTTAGGTCATGGTCCCAGAGTGCGATGTGCATGTTCAACCATGAATGTAGTAGTGAAGGACTCCCCACCAAATATATCTGTAAGGAGCGTTTCCACAAATTCATCCAGCCGCCCGATATTGGTATTGGTAGATTCGGGTACCCCCAAAATACAAATGTTATTCCGCCGCCCACAAGCCTCTAAAACCTCATTCTTAATGGCAACCGCTTTGAGGAGCTTCTCAATTCTTTCATATTTCTTGGTGGTTGCGGCAGCGCCATCTTCCAGGCCGGAGATGCTTTCCTCTACTGTGGTCAAACGCCCTTCCAGCCGGGCCCCCATAGATTGCAACCTCTTGTCCAGGGCATCAAACCGGGTGTCCAGGGCCCTGAAGCCCGCCCTCAATTCCAACAACAAATTGTCAGGCACAGCTGCCTCAGTTGTGTGCGACACTCCTCCCTCCGCCATGCTTCTCGGTTGCGTCGCAGTACAGGTACCAGGTGTTTTAAAGGTCAAAGTGCTTTGCTTAGGGTCTTTATGCCCCATACCCCAAGTTTTTGAGGTGCGGGACCCAATCCGTGAAGACAGCCCCTTTATATTAGACCAACAGGGCAGTGTCAGGTGGGCCACGGTCGTCGGAAGGATTCGCTCCGTGGTGCGATTCTACACAGGCTCATGGTTCACCCATTTCACCAAAGTCGCCTCAGTTGAAACAGTATGGTATCACTACAGCACCCGGCATTCAGGCTGTTGAAAATGCTGCCTGCAAGCCCCTGATGTGATCCAATCTGAAATAGGCCATGGTGCCAGCACGATAAATACAAAGAGGGCGGAAGTTCGACTAGCAACTCTGTCACTGCGGCAGTCTAGCCTCTCCAGCCATCCTCAAAGTGCCCCAGGAAACATCCACAATGCTGTGCAGGGCGTGTGAAGGTGGTCCAAGCACCAAGTCGTCGTTACTTGTGGATTGACGCAGTGCGGCCCATCTCAGCCCAGACAGGCCCTGCCGCTGTCATACAGCCAGTAATGGTGGGCAGAAAGGAAGGGGGGGCTCACCGCCGCATCTGGTGAAAGGGTTGCGGTCACGGAGGAGCAGCCCATGCGGGTACCACAGTTCCCATCCGGGCTGCCGGTCTCCAGGCTCACCCGTGGCCCCTGACACCACGGGGCCTCCGGGGAGCGGCTGTGTCCCACTGCCGGATTCTTGGCAGTTTCTAGCCCTCACCGCAACCGCTCACCTCAAAATGTTGCTGCATGTTCTAGGCTTGCAGCAGCCCCCACAGTCCACGCCCTGACTCCAGCCAATGCATTACTCGAGTCCCATGCAGCACTCGAGGCTGCAGGCCGCACCACGCCCAGTCTCCATAGTTTGGTGCCGATCCGTGCCAGGATCTGCAATCGGGCCAATTTTCATGTCGGCAGCCGCACCACCGCTTCCTACATCCCAGATATCATTTTGCAATACGGCATTGCCGCCATAGCCGCCAGGACGAGCGGTGTACAGGGTATCATCGGCAAAGCTACACGCCTACGCGGCCATTACGGTTTGGCGGCTTGGCCACGCCGCCTCCTTGGAGAACACTTGGGGGGGCCACACAAGGAACGACAGCCAGGCCAGCACATCCAGGTACTTGGCAAAGTGGCAGTCCCTCCAGCAGCACAACAAAGCAGGTAGTCCTAATAGCGGTTCCTCCTGGCAGCACAACACTTCTCTGGCAATGTGCAATATGTAGGTCCAGAAGCATCTGGGTACAAGTCCCACGCAGTGTCTAAAAACATGGTGTCAAGGCCCACATGTACTTACACTCAAAAATGGCTTTGATGGGGTTACTTCAAAGGAATCCTTGAAAGTGCACAGCAATCCCTTTCAACCCTGCCCTGGCTCCAGATGATCAATAGGGGGTAAATGTGGCCCTTTGCGTGATAACAGGACAGGCTATACAAATGTAAAGTGAGAACAACCTCTTCCTCTCTCAGCCCAGGAAGGCTATCAGCATGCAGATGTGTTCGGTCACACCCAGCCCTTCCTGTGTTGTGGCTGTTTGGAAAGTGAGCACTAAATCTAGCTGTCACCGTAGCTCAGGTAGGTTGTATAGCTTATTTGAATACCCTAACACCGGTGGTTAGCTTGTGCATGGCTTCCTATTGTTGATTTTCTTGGTGGATATAAAGGGCATGGGCATTCTGCAGCACAGTTAATATAATTGTTGAATTTTTTGTATTTAATCTGAAATTCAATAAAAAGAGTTCCCAAAAAATAAAAAATAAAGCACCTTATGTAAGTCAATGGTCCCTTTAGACTGGACTTAAGTTGCAGTTTCAGGCCGACCATGATGCAGCCGTTGTCGGATTAGCCAAGTGAATTGGTCACTATGAAAGTCTGGAAGTCAAAATGTTTGAAAATGTATCTAAGTCCCACTTTGGAAAAGAACTTTGTCAGTTTTGTTTTTGAAGCAAAATGTTGACATTTCTTCTAAGTCCCAACGCAAAAAAAGGGACATTGTCACTTTTTGAGGAAAAAATGCTTTCCGTTCATGACACTGCTGTACTGTAGCTGCCGACATGGAACCGATGGCCGGATACTTCAAGCAGGTTGGTCCTGCTGGAACTCAGGAGCTTTTGAGGTTCATTGCTGAAAATTTTGAAAGTCCCAACTACGAATGGCACATAGTTGTTTTTTCCAGAGCTGTGGAGATCTAAGTGTGGAACAAAGCTAAAATCCAATTAGACTCTGCGGAACTCCCTGTCTGATACTTTTTTTCACAGGTTTCTCTGGAGTTCTGGAGGAAAAGTTTCCAGGCTTTCTCCTGGTGCCGAAACAACCACTGGAATACATTTCAAAAGCCCCCAGGGGCTCAGGGGAAGGCACTACAAGAATCTCAGGGTGTCAGGCAGAGCCTAACAGTAAAGTATATTTGCCACTGGTACACTGTGGTTGATCAAAATGCAACGAAGGAGATCAGCTTAATGATCTTTGGAGATCTTTATGTCCTTGAAATTCATGTGGGCGGAGGTCCAATCTCCTCAGGTTCTACTCACAGATGCCAAGTGCAGCATGTTCAGTCTGCCTGTTATCCTTTCACAAGTTCAGCAGTGTTCTGAGGGTAGAGTTCACCAGTCTGTGGCTGCAGGACATACTAAGGCACTCCTAATCCCTCTTTGACCAATGGAGTAAATGTTCCCAGACCCTGACCTACCTATTGTTTTCCATAGTTCCTGTTTGGCCTACTGCAAACGGTCCCAAAATGCAATGAGTCAGGGCAAATCCAAGGTGGCCAAAGTATTCAGCCACACTAAACTTGAACTTTAAGAGTTGAGGGTGTGTCTGAGAGGGTATAGGTAAAATTACTAGAGTCCTCCCACGTCAAACGCCAAAAGCCAGTTTGAAACAGGCCCTGGATCCACAACATAAATTGAAACTGAAGTCGACTAAGACAGTGAAGGTCCTTCAGTTGACCAGCCATGGGATACACAAGAATTGTGATTTGTGCCTGTTTGATCCTTTGCAAAGGCACATAAGGTTTACATTTGCCTCAGACAGTCCTGTCATTAATTTGATACTGTTGCACCAACAGGAGAGACAGCAGACCCACAGTGAATATTCTCTTTCTTCTAAGCTCAGATGAGTCGTCCCTACCCATTCATATCGACCTGCAAATCCAAATGGTGTATTGTGTGTCTCCTGGAAGGAATTTCATACCTCATTACAGTAAGAGCAGCAGCTGCAGACTAGCTAATTAGCCCACTGTTGTTCAGGCAAGTAAATATAATGTTTCAGGGGGCCCGATTCACAGAATGAACTTAAGACTAAATCCTAAACTTACTACTATTTGGTATTCACAGAATGCACTTACTACTTTCGGGATTCACAGAATAAACTTACTACTTCGGTATTCACAGAATAGATTTAAGACTACTAACTTTATGTCCGCACTTGGGCTGGAAATTCCGGCCTGGAGGCGGAGTTTCCAGCCCAGAGGCAGAGCTTCCAGCTTGGGGGCGGAGCTTGCGGCCCAGAGGCAGAGCTTGCGGCGTGGAGGCGTAGCTTCCGGCTCGGAGGTGGGGATTTAGCCATGGCTGAAATCTCCACCTCTGGGCCGCAAGCTCCGCCTCTGGGCCGGAAGCTCCGCCTCCAAGCCGGAAGCTCCGCCTCTGGGCCGGAATTTCTGGCCCGAGTGCGGACATAAAGTTAGTAGTCTTAAATCTATTCTGTGAATGCCAAAAGTAGTAGGTTCATTCTGTGAATCCCGAAAGTAGTAAGTTCACTCTGTGAATCCCAAAAGTAGTAAGTGTATTCTGTGAATACCAAATAGTAGTAAGTTTAGGATTTAGTCTTAAGTTCATTCTGTGAATCGGGCCCTGAATGTTTTATTTCCTCACTAGTTAGAAAATAATCTGACTTACCAATGAAATGGATTTTAAAAACAGGAAAAGTTCTTGAACTTTTTTGTGAAGCTGTAATACTAGGTAATGCAGAAATACATATTTAATCTGCTTTGTTAGTATTTTCTATGAGAACAGCCAAACCTAGTGAAAATAGCTTTTGTAATATACCATAGTAAATACGTGCTAGCATACATTTAGATATGTACCACTACCATGCACCCTACCTTATGGCCAATTTGGTAATTTTAGGAGTAACCTATTTAGAGCTTAGAAGTGGGATTTTTAGGCCTGTAAAAGTGTTTCTTTTTACGGGTCTATCTGCAACCATGGGAGCATACAGGCTGCAGGCGATCAGGCCTCAGTGGAGGTCTGTATTATGTTCTCAGGATTTTAAAGTGGCTAGCACATTGTAGTGCTTGAGTTCACATGTGATATTTGCTTTTACATGCCATAAGGGTCGTTTGTACACTACATACAATGGCCTTATAGTAGAATTTGATATGCCAAATGGGGGGCGGGGTTAAGCCAATTTCGACTTTAACGGATCAGGGGACATACACTGAGCACTTGATAGCAGTGTCCCAGTTTTAAAGTTCAAAGGGGCATATTATCACGAACGGCGTTAAAATTATCGATTCTTTAGCGGCCGGAAACTGCCGATAATGGGCTTGATAATATGCCCTGGTGAATTCCCATAGAAGCCCAGGTTCACATCAGAACATGGGCTTCATTGGGAATTCACAAGGGCATATTTTAAAGCCCGTTATCGCCGCTTTAGCAGCAGTTTCCTGCTGCTAAAACGGCGATAATTTTAACCCCGTTCTTGATAATATGCCCCTAAATTACAGAAGGTGAGTCCAAAAATGTGGGTCCCATTGCGCATTGTGGATCTACTGGCTACTCCTTCAAATTTTGCAACGGACTTATTCAGCATCACATTCTTATTTCACTTTTCAAGGTCATGTTGGAAATGTTCTCAGGTGGTAATGTAAATGTAAATGTAAAATGGCTTTTATATAGCGCATTCTATCGCTCCAAGGAGCATCTTGGCGCTGTGAGCCACCCCAGGATAGAAAGAGGTGGGTAAGCTGGAACAACTCTCAAGCATATACACCTTACACCAGAGCTTTGCAAGCAGTATCAGTAAGCGTAAAAACCCAGGTCTTTAAGGCTTTCCTGAAAAGAGATTCAGAAGAAATTTGACGAAGCGCGGGAGGGAGTTTGTTCCAGGCTCTGGAGCCTAGCACTACGATGGATTTTCCACCCTTGGTCGCTAGCCTAAATTTAGGGACAACTAGCAGATTAAGGTGGGAGGATCTTAGATTCCGAGTTGGAAGATGCCGTTTGAAGTTTTTGGAAAGGTATCTAGGTCCTTGTGCGTGGTAGGCTCTAAAGGTGATAATCAAGATTTTAAATAGTATGCGCTTATGGATGGGAAGCCAATGGAGGGCACGGAGTGCGGCCGAGGCCGATGATTTCCTGGGCCAACCCAGGACAAGGCGGGCGGCTGCATGTTGGACCATCTGCAGCCTATGTAGCACGGTCTTATTGGCTCCCGCATATAGGCTGTTGCAGTAGTCCAGTCTCGATGTAATAAGTGCCACCGCTACCGTCTTTCTCGTGGACAAAGGAAGAAGATCGAAAAATTTCCTTAGCATTCTGATAATATGAAAACAGGTACTTGCTACCCCCATGGCTTGTTGCTTGAAAGATAGCGCATTGTCGAATTTAACTCCCAAGTTGCGGGCAGAGGAGATGGTGTTTGGGGGAGCTTCGGCGCCTTCCGGACACCACTGCTTCGGAGAGAATAGATTTTGCGGGCCAAAAGGAAGTACTTCTGTTTTCCCAGAATTGCACTTCAAGTGGTTGGTCTTCATCCATTCAAATGTCGCTGTTAAGCACATTTTGAGGTTATCTTCCGCTAGTAGTGCCTCCCTGTCGAGTACCAAAATGAGCTGTGTATCGTCAGCGTAGGAAATAGTGCTGATCTGATCTGAAGGTGGTAGTTTGTTGTGCCTGTGCTACCTGTGTTATTTAACCCGTTTACTGCGGCAGACATTCTGCCGCAGTGCGGACGTTCTACTGAGTGGGCAGGGCTGCGTCAGCCAACGGTCATGCACAGCACCCAGAAGGTAGTGCTCGCTTTGGCTGACGCGAGCACGGAACGGGTTAAAGAGAAGTTGTTTGTCTGCATTTGCTTACTGTTTGCGTTGGAACTAGCAGTGCCTAACTCTTGATACTTGTTTTGAGGCACTCAGGTTGGGTTCCTCATTTACCACCTTTTGTAACAGACTGCCAAAAACTGCCAAATGAGGGTTCCATCCTGCCACTTTAACTTGACCCTCTTTCTTTTGATTGCTCTATTTTAATATGTTGATTAAGAGATCCCTTGACCCTCAATGGCTTAGCTGTGAAGTCGCCATTAATGTATGCTTCTCTACTATCAGCTCCGGGTACAAATTCTATTTTCCTGGGTTGAATCCAGGTGAGGCCAGGGGATACTCTGGTCCCTCATGTCTTGCCTGGATGTTGTGAAGGGCAGACCTTCTTTCAACAGTGCTAGTAGGTTGACTGGCCACAGCCTCTCTGAAAATCTTGGGCATAGCTCATGTAGTGTTGCCACCTTTCCAAGTCAGAAAGCACTGTGAATATGTCATTATTTTTCATTATTTTATTTATATGTGCATTACACCCAGTAAACGATAGGCTGCTAGAAAATGCCCAAAAGGTTGAAGATTAAAAGGTGCTTCCACGATATAGATTTTAGTAATACCCAGCCTGTATATAGTGCATTTATTATTATATAACTGACCCTTAAAAGCACTCACTTCTAGAGGAGGAGCCGGGCCAGCGACCAAGATGGCCACTTGAGCACCGGCTCCGCCGGCCGCCGCATCCTGACCGACTATCCGGCACAATATCCTGAACCCCGTCCCTACCGACGGGTGGGGGACCAGTACCTGAGCCGCTAGGTGAAATTCTGGCTTGTTTGGCTGTTCTGGTGACTGAATAACCTCGACTGAAGGATTTGGGCCTGTGGTCTCGGGGTCCGGGACCCCTGGTTTGGAGCCATCTGGGGTGTAGTGCAACAACATCGGCATCCGGGACCGGAAGTGGCCGGTCGGATCTCACTTTGTCACCTCCGAGTGGTGGCCGAGACGTCTTGGGCCTCTCTATCCTGTTCAGTGGTCACCCATCGCAGGACCCGCCTACACTCGACTGAGGAGTGGTGGGTTTCTCCTGCATTTGCGGTTGAGATGGCGTCGAGAGACCTCGAAAAGCCTCTGCCGAGATCTTTGAAATCCGCTCGGCAGGTCCAGTCGAATCGTATTGACAAGTACGCCGTTTCCAAGGGGTCCCCTGTTGATGCGAAACGAACCCCGTCTGGGGGTGCGGAAGGGGATCCGGACGGTGATGACCCCACCATGAAGGACTTAATGGCTGCTATCACTGGGGTTCAATCTTCCTTGGGCAAGATGGACACAAAACTGGACACTGTCACTGTTGAGGTAGGTCTCATCATGGCTGACCTAACCAAAACTACTGAGAAGGTTAAGAGCCTTGAGATCAAGACGGGGAGTCTCCTCGAGGATGTTTCGGAGCTCCAGAAGGAGGTGCGTGATCGGATGTATGACGTTACAACGCATACTTTTACCACGCATACCATTACAACGCGGTTTTTACCACGCATACCATTACAACGCATAGCGCTTTGGGGTGCTGGATAGTGAATAGTTTAATTAACTATTCCAACTCCAGTCCCCGTGGACACTAGGGAAGGTTATTGGATAGTAAATTAACCTATTCCCTATCCTAGAGCGCCCCCCAGCGCAATGCGTTGTAATGGTATGCGTGGTAAAAACCGCGTTGTAATGGTAGTGCGTGGTAAAAAATGCGTGGTAAAGGTTGTATACCGCGTGATCTCCAGGCGGCCCGACTCAAATTCAATGGGAACCTCGATGAGTATGAGGGCCGGGCACGCCGCAACAACGTCCGTATCCTGGGGGTTCCGGAGCGGTCCAAAGGGGTGACCCCAGACTTATTTGTTGAGGATCTCATCCTAAATCATCTCAAGCCTAAGGGCCTCAGCAATTTCTTCACCGTGGAAAGGGCACACAGGATCCCCGGCAGCCGCCCGAAGGTTGGGGCGCCTCCGCGTCCCATCATTGCACGGGTCCCGAATTTTCGGGACCGGGACGCTATCCTGCAAATGGCGAGGTCCACGGGCCCGTTGGCCTACGAGAATGCTTCCTTGCTATTTTTTCCGGACTTTACTCAGTTGGTTCAGAGACAACGGCAAGGGTTTCTGTCTATCAAACGGCGACTGAGGGACTGTGACATCAAGTACTCTATGATGTATCCGCCTCGTTTGAGGATTGAACGCGACGGAAAAACTTGGGTTTTTGACACTCCTGAGGTGGCCGCGGACTGGCTGGATCGAATTGAGGGATCGGAGCCGGGGGCTTGGGCCCGATCGGACAGTGAGGAACAGTGACTTGTTTTAAACTGTACTGGTGGCGCAGAGGGGTGTGGTAGGGGTTGTCCTAATGCTCCCCCCCCCCTCTGGACTATCTTTGTTCATGACTCTTCTTTTGTGCCTTTACCGGATGGGGGGGACAGTGGTTGGTTTGGGGTGGTGGGGGCGGGCGGCCTGTTGTAAGGTCGGCCTCCGTTTTTCTACCTTTAGATAACTGTAGTTAGTTCGGGGCGACAGGCACACTGCGAGTTGGGGATGTGCATTCGCTGCATTCAGGGGTGCAGGGTGGGGGGTTGGGGGATTGGGTGTTGGGAGTTTTTGTGTTTTGGTTTGTTTGTTTTGTATGACCAGGGATTGCTATGGGTGCACTTGGATCTCCTGTTTTTCGAAATGATGTATGGTTTCCGTTAGACAGGGCCTGGGGTTCTCCGTCCTTAGCTGGAATGTGAATGGTTTGGGCGATAAGATAAAGCGAACCATGGTGAGTCAGCTCATTAGACGGCACATGTCAGACGTTGTATTGTTGCAAGAGACGCATCTCATGGGAAGGCGATGTATGGCGTTGCACAGGGGCGCTTACAAACTTGTCGCCCATGCTGGCTTTACATCTGGCTCTAGGGGTGTGGGCATCTTAGTGAGGAACTCCTTTTCCTTTGCGGTCCGTTCGACTTGGTCTGATAACCGCAGCCGTTATGTAGCTATATCGGGTATTTGGGGGGGTAGGACTGTTACACTTGTGTCTATCTATGTCCCTTCGATGCTGCAAGTTGACACGTTTCGTGATCTGGGCCGGATGATCCTAACTCTACCCGTCGGCACCACGGTGCTGGGCGGGGATTTTAACGCAGTCATGGACGGGGAGCTAGATAGGCTCCCCTCCCGTGTGTTGTTGCCCTCTCGTAGGTTGTTGCCTGACTTTCTTTCTGCGTCGGGGTTGGTAGACTGTTGGCGTCTCAGACACCCGAGTGCTATCGAGTA
Source organism: Lissotriton helveticus (assembly GCF_964261635.1). NCBI lineage: Eukaryota > Metazoa > Chordata > Amphibia > Caudata > Salamandridae > Lissotriton > Lissotriton helveticus. The sequence goes on from NC_136061.1 coordinate 316,051,014, forward strand.
CACTCACGCCTCAGCGGCGCATCACTCCCTTTCAAGGATTGATCATGTGTTATTGCTGGCGGCACAGGCGGCCATTGTTCGGGACGTAGCCCACTTGGTGCGGGGGGTCTCGGACCATTCGCCGATCTGGCTCCGGCTGTGTATGGGACAGGGTGATGTTGGTCGATAGCTCCTATAAATGCGTGGCGTCTGAAAGACCCTGTGGTAAAAAAGGAGTTGGTGCGGATCACAGATAGGTATTTCCGTGAAAATGAGGGATCGGTCACATCGAGGTACTCCCTTTGGGAAGCGTATAAGACAGTCGTGAGAGGGGAGGTCCTCTCCTTTGTATCTGGGCAGAAGAAGAAGAAGAGGGCGGAGTTGGATAGAGTGGAGGCGGAGCTCCTGGCCTTGGAAACTGCTGTTTCCTCCGGGAGTGATTCTGGGGAGAGCCATCGCCTAGGACTGCTCCGGGATGAATATAGGACTCTGACACGTGATAGTGCGAGGGCACAACACGCCACTACACAGAGCAGGATCTATGAGCACGGGGACAAGGCAGGGAAGCTGATTGCCTGGTTGGAGAAGGGCGACTGGGGGTCTCGCTTGGTACCGGAGCTGAGTATTGCGGGCTCGGTGGTCGCGTCGGACTCCCAGTTGATAGTTGAGGAATTTGCTCGATACTTTGAGGAGGTGTACCCTCGGCTGGAACTTTTACTGAGGCAGATAACGCTGAAATGCTACGGGATATACCGATGCCTGCCCTGTTGGATGATCATAGGGAATTATTGGACTCTGCTCTCACGAATGACGAGGTGCCGATGGCCATTAGGGGGGTCCATTCTGGTAGGGCCTCCAGCCCTAACGGTCTCCCCATTGAATTGTTTAGGCCCCATGCCAACCGATTGGCCTGTACCTGAAGCACATGTACATGGAAAGCCGCGATCATGGGGCGTTGCCCTACGATCAACGTGTTGCCAATTTTGTGGTCATTTATAAGGAGGGTAAGCCCAGGCTGGATTGTTCCTCATATCACCCGATTTCTTTGTTGAACGTGGAACCTAAGGTTTTGGCCAAACTGTTGGCCACCCGCTTGGTGAAAGTCATATCGACCTTGATCCATCCAGGTCAGTCCGGCTTTATGCCGCGGCGCAACACTGCACTTAATCTTCGTCGGCTGCATGGCGTGGTGGCGAGTGCGTCTCGCATTCACGAGCCGACAGTGTTATTGTCTCTAGACGAAACCATGGCCTTCGACCGGGTGGAGTGGCCCTATCTTTTCGCGGTTTTGACAAAGCTGGGGTTTGGCCCAGTATTCATCGATTGGGTACGTCTTCTGTATTCTGCCCCCTTAACTCGGGTGGTCGTGAATAATCATAGGTCCCGTGACTTTTCTCTTGGTCGGGGGACTCGTCAGGGCTGCCCCCTCTCGCCTCTTTTGTTTGCCTTGGCCTTGGAACCGCTTGCGGCCTGGGTGAGGTGGGATCGATCGAGCAGAGGGCTACGTTGGACGGAGTGGGAGGACAAGATTTTGCTCTATGCTGATGATATTCTGTTGTACCTGACCTCCCCTCGCAGTTCCCTCATTGTTTTCATGAATGTTCTCGCTATCTTTGGAAGGTACTCGGGCTTCGCGATTAACTGGGCGAAATCGGTCCTTTTTGTTTTGAGTGGAGACCCCCCTAGGGTGCCTGGGAACTGCCCCGTGAAAATGGAACCGGTCAGTTTTCGCTACCTCGGGATTCATATTTCTAAGGATCCTAGGGTGCGCTTTCGGTTGAACTTGTTGCCCCCCTTGGCCAGACTTCGCGCTGATGTTGCGAGGTGGAAGACGTTACCGCTCTCTCTGTTGGGCCGATCAGTCCTTTTCAAGATGATGGCTCTTCCGCGATTTTTATATGCCCTACAGAATTCCTTTGACCCCGTGCCCCCGTCGTATTTTAACGAAGTTGAGTCTTTGCAGCGTAGCCTTCTGTGGGAGGGGAGGCTGCGTATTGCATTGTCGAAATTGATGCTGCCTTGGTATGACGGGAGCATCGGTCTGCCTAATATACGGAAGTACTACTGGGCGTCCCGGTTGGCCCCTATCAACCACGCTAATTATGGCTCACCGGCTGATCCGGGGTACGGGATGGACCGTGGCCAGGTGCCGGGGGGAGAGTACACCTGCGTGCTATATGCGAGGCGTGGTCATTCCCCATTGGTGGGGCCCCCCTTGATCTCTACGAGAGTGTGGCATGAGGCCAATAGGGACCTTAAATGGGCCGGGCGCTTGACACTGGCTACCCCGTTGTGGAATTCTGAGCAGTTGGGGATGCTTTGGAAAACGAAAGGGTTTGATCGCTGGGATTTGATTGGTATAACTCAGGTGCGTGATGTGTGGGGTAAGGGCAGGATGTTGAGGTTTGAGGAGCTGCAGACCAAGTATCAGCTGAATGAGACGGAACAGTTTCGATACCTTCAGATTAGCCATGCCTTATGTGCAGTTATTCCCAGAGGCGAAACGCCACCGGTGGCCTCCCAACTGGAGAATCATTTGCTAGATGGCCTTGTCCCCACCAATACAATTTCCTTAACATACGGCAAACTGATCAACCACACTGAGGACCCCCTGGTGCAGTTGCGCGAACAATGGGTTGCTGACTGTTTTGTACTTGATGAGGAGGATTGGAGGGAGGCGGTATCATCCCCCAAGGAGGTGGCGGTCCCTATGAGGCTCCGATTGGTTCAACTAAGGATCCTACACCGCTCCTATATCACGGGTCCGAGATTGCAGAGGATGGGCTTGGCCGGGTCTGCTGATTGTCGTCGGGGATGTGGTCTGCCTGGGACGTTCCTGCACATTTTGTGGGAGTGTGAGAGGGTCCGTGACTTCTGGACCAAGATACATTCGAAAATGAGCGAAGTGTGGGGAGTGAGGGTTGAAATGGAGGCAAGAAGATGTTTGTTGAATGTGTGGGAGCCTACGGATCTGCCGAGCCATGGTAAGGTCTGGGTGGCTCTTGCTTGTGCGGTTGCTAAGCGGAATATTGCACAGCTTTTGGGGTGCTTCTCGGGCACCTCGAGTTGGGAAATGGATGGAAGACCTCAACTGGTGTATGTTTCGTGAGAAGTCTGTGCATGTGTCCAGAGGGCGACCCCGCAAATGGATCAAGATCTGGGGAACCTGGAATGCCTATCGAGGCGACATCTGTGAACCACCGGAATTAGATCCTGTTAGTGAGGAACAGGAGGACGCCTAGGTCCACTCTCTTCTTTATTTGATTGCTTTTTCTGTGGAAGTCTGCATCTCAAAATATGTAACAGTGGTCACCTGATGCATTCTGGTCGATGTTTGAATATGTATTGTTTGTTTCCTTTTGTTAATAAAAAAGAATTTTAAAAAAAGCACTCACTTCTCAGCTCATCTGGTAACTCCTTGCACTACCCCTCAAAAAGAATAAATCTGTGTTATCAGGAAGCTTCAAGTGATTCCATCAATTAAAGCTAATAATCGTCCAAGCACCCTTTATATTTGTAGATGAACCAGTTGCAACCATTTTAATTTCTTTCATGCAAGCAAGCACCCTGGCAGGAAGGCTTATCTGCCGGGCTCTCTGCCCGGCTTCGGTTTCACATCACAAGAGACTCAACGAGTGACACTTCAGAGGGAGCATTTAAACTATTGTAATTAACCGTCCCGGGACGGTTGTCTATTCACAAAAAGTATGGGACCTGTTTATCATTAATTCAAAAAGTATGGGCACGTCGGGCCCCTACAATCCCGCCCACTTCGATCTCTAGTGCTGTATCATAATTATATACATGCCACCTTAAATAATCTGAACAGTTAAAATGTTTATCTTTGATTAATATTTCCATCCTTTGATTAGGTAAATTGCAGCTTTTTTATGCCTGTATGTTTTTTTAGTTTATAATTGTATTGTATTTTTATCATACATAGTAAGCAGCGCAATGTATGCTCATAAGATAAAGCTGAAACAATGTTTTCAGACAGCAAGTATATATATATTACGACAATAAGCTTGTCATAAATTGGTCCTGAAACAAAAATGTCATGCCGAGCTCACGGTCAGTCATGAACAGCAAGCAGCCCTTCTTCAAAATCTGTGAATAGGATTTGCAACATGGCGGCCTGAAAAAGCACGAGCCCCCTAACGACCCTGCGCAAGACCACACAAGGTAGTTTGAGGGCAGGGGTGGCTCCTCAGCAATGGTGGAGGAGCGTCGCCCTTCTGGCGTGGCCAGCAGCTAACAAATAAAACAATATTTGATTATCGTTTTATTTTTAAGCAGTTGGATCAGCCAGAGTGTGCCAGGAGGGGCAGAGGTGGGGCATGGGAATGGGTAGGAGTGCCAAGTGCACTCTCTAAGTGCACATGTGTGTTTGGCCTGCCGTCTCAGGCCAACCAAAACACACATGCACACTTAGATTTCAACAGCCCAGCTGCATTGAGCAGACGAGCTGGAGAAACCCCAAATACTCTCTGGTCTGAGCAGGGCGTCTTTCTAACCTACTTAAGCCAGTCAACGCGGGGATTGGACAGGGAGTCTGATGCAGTCCCAGTGCCTGCTGGGACACGTAAGAGGAAGCACCCGGCGCAACGCCAGACCCAGCTGTCAACTTAAGGTAAGATTTATTTATTTTTGTATTCCCCCCCCCCCCCCCCCCCCCCCCGCACCTCACTACTTTTTGTATGTGGCGGCCGCCACTGTTTGGGGGTCACAGTAGAGTCACAGTAATTTATTCATCACAGCTGTCATGGCTGGCCTTTCTATTGTCAGTGCTCAGGTCGAAACTAAGAGACTTATTTACAAGCCCCTTGTGTCACCAGTCTCTTATTTTTAATATGATAAAAAGTGATGCACTGGCGGGGCGCAAGGGGCTTGTAAATAAGTCCCTAAATGTGGCTCCCCTCCTGATCCTCCTCCATCTCTTCCCCATCACCCCACTACCAATGGTGACGTAGGGGGCCTGTTTGTGCTAACAGGACATGTCCTGGCTGAATACCATAGAACAGTCTCTGGCCTGTGAACACACATTTACACCTTGCCCCTTTAATTGAATCATCCATTAAGTTGTTTCAATAGAGGTGAGAGTCCATATGAGTGGGCAAGGGTGAGAGGAAGAAAGGAGGAGGAGAGGGAGAAAGGCACAGGCTAAGGAAAGTAAAGAGAAGAGAAGAACATTTTATAGCCAGCCTGGAGGTAATGAACTGAACCGGTGGACTGGAATGTAAGCATTACTTAAGGCATTTCGACCTGGAATGAAAGCATTATTTAAATAAACTTGCAAGGTCAGCTGTGTTTGCACCCCTCTAAATCTAGGTGGGCCCAGCTAGTCCATGCACAAAGTCAGCTCTGACAATAGTGTAGATTATGCCAAGTGAGATTGTCACTACTGATTGGTTTTTTTGTTATACTTTTTTATTGACATTTTGAAAAAATAATAAGTACAGTAAGATTAATAGTAAATTGCAATTTGAATTATATGAATACATATATTGAATATATGGAAGAGAAAATTCATATATGATAAATACTATGCACCAATAAATAACACTTTTAACTATAAAGATAAATAGTATGATAAATAATGCAATCTACAGATATAAGAAATCTAAAAGTCTTAAAGAATCAATCATAGGTTAACGCAATATATATATATCTATATATATATATATAGATATATCTATATCTATATATATATATATATATATAGATATAGATATATCTATATATATATATATATAGATATAGCAATATGACCAATCTCTTCATCCCTTTTGGCTAAGATCAAGTGTTACTACTGATTGTTGATGGGACCTAGGACTTAATGTACTTTTGCATTCACAATTAAATACACGGTAGTGTGATACTAGTTGAAGAGCAGGTCAGGGTGGGCCCTGCAAATGTGATTTCTGCACACTAATAATGTGTACGAGAGACAACAAAACAGGAATGTCACATGTGGAGTAACATTTGAAAAGTTCACTGTTCATATGTTTAGATCTCATCTAAGGCAGCGCTTGCGAGAGATCCTGTTTACAACAAGGGGCTTGGGGCCCGCCCGTTGCTTACCATTTGTTGGCTTCTTTGTCACTCTTAATTGCTGCCTTCGAGTTGTCCATTGTGTGCCAGTTTCTCTTCTTTCATATGGAGCATGAACCAAGTACTGTTTGCTACATTTTGATTAGTGTCCCTCCACTGCTCGCTCTGTGAGTGAGGTTCTGTTTTTAAGTCTCGCCTAGACAAAGCATGCGCTGTCTCATCGTTATTTTGTTTACTGTTAATGGGCTTAGAGCCAACCCATTACTTACCATTGGTAAGCTTCAAAACCACTCTCAATAGTTTGCTTCCTCCTGGTCAGGTCTGCGATCAACACTTCCCTCTTCTTTCATGTGACCCTTCCCTAGGCATGGCCTAAGTACTTGTGTCCTTACACTGCTCGCACTATTGGGACCTATATTTTGAGCCACTCTACAGAGTGCATCTTTCCTAGCTGGTTCTGTCATCTGCTCCATCATATTGTCTGTCTGTGTGTGCTTGTTCCCCCTTCCACCCATTGTCATGCCCCCATCCTTGTTTATTTAGCGTTCACTACTGTTTGCAACTGCATCTCGGCCACATCCTTACTGTGTTTTTATTTAATTTTTCTATTTGCCTGAGATTGTGTTTAAGGCACGACTGGGAGGGCACCTTGCATGTGAGTGTTTGTTTATTCTTAGCTCAAGCACACATTATCACAGTAAGGGGACTGCTTGCCTGTTATGCACACATTGTGTTGCATTCCATTTCCTTTGAGATAAGAAAATGTGTTTCCAACGCACTCTTCACTTGCAGTGTTACAGGGAAATTGCTGATTCCTCTTTTTTACCAGACTTTTATGAGTGCCCCAGCTTCAAAGGCCACTGAGCTACAGATAAGAAGATCCCGCATTGCTGTGTGTTTTGTTATGTGCAGACCTGTGGCTTTTGAAGCTGAGGAACCCCATTCATGTCCCCCCGCTCCTCCCTTAACATTGTAAGTGAAAGCAGCTTGGAAACACATTTTCTTATCTCAAACGAAAGGGCCCTTGCATGTGAGGGCTTATTTAGTTACCTTTATTCTGCCTCAGACAATGGTTCCTTTCACTTGTTAAGTTAGACAGCTTTAAACAATATTTGTGACTCAATCGCAACCACGACCAAAGTTTGTTTCCCCTTGAACAATGCTGCCTTTCAATTCTTTTATTAGACTGCTTTAAGCAATAGGTGTGACTACAAAAACACAAGATGTGTGCAAGGTCCAGAGGAAAATGTTACCCTTCTCTTATTTTAGTTTATGTGTGTTCAAAAAGCATCCAAGAGGGCATCATTTACATTTAGCTTTACATTTACATTAATTCCCCCTCGAACAATGTTGCCTTTCATTTATGTTAGACAACTTTACACAATATTTGCGACTGCACTTCAACCACAACCTAAGTTGTATTCCCGGTGAACAATGCTGCCTTTCAATTCTTTTGTTAGACAGCTTTGAATAATAGTTGTGACTGCAAAAACATCGGATGTGTGCAAAGTACACAGGAAAATGTTACCTTTGACTTATTTAGCATAACGGTGTCCAAAAAACAACCAAGAGGGCAATCTTTACATTCAGCTTTAAATTTACCTTTATTCCACCTGGGTCATTGCAGCCTTTTATTCGTTAAGTTAGCCAGCTTTAAACAGTATTTGAAAATGCACCTCACACACAACCAAAGTTTTATTATAAACTTTACTGAGCCAGAAAACTTAATGGGCACACTTTTGCTGTGTTTTAAAATAAAATAGCATTCATTCTTAGCTCAAGCACATATTATCACATTTGGGAAACTCCTTGCCTGTTATAAACACACACTGTTATCTTTGAGGTAAGAAAATCTGCTTTCCACCTCCCTTCACTTGCAATGTTAATTAATTTGCACTATTTCCATCAATTTAAATGTTTATTTAATAAATTTAAATTAAACAGCCCTTTCCACTAACATTATCCACTTTACCTATTACCTGCCACTACCCATCCTATTCTTTTTATTAAGCACAGCCAACCCCTTCATAAAAAAGTTCAGTGTTTACTATATCATACTTTTTAAGACAACTATTGTTCGTGTTGCTACTTTCCCTTAATTTGCAATTGTAATTCAAAACTCAAGCCAACTTCTCGTATTAATAAATAACAAAAGAATAATGGCTGTTTCATATCAATTTAGAATAAAGCTTTAAACATTCTGTAAAACCACAGTGCTGTACAAGACAGCTAAATTATTGGCTTTGTCATTGCTTGCTCGTTCTTCTGCCCCTGTTGTCGTACTTTTCACCTCCTACCCCCATTGTCCGTTTTATTTCTTTCCTGCATCTCCCTTGTCCATGTTGCTTTTTACCTCCCCCTCAAACCTCTTTGTGAATGTTGTTTCCTAATTGCATACATGCCACCCTTCCAATTCAGATGAGAGACTACCGATTTCAAGGCTTGTTTCGTGCCTCCCAATTCCTGCATGCAAATATCCGATTCCTCTGTGGGCTTCAGCTGACAGGGAGTAGTCTTGTGTGATTCAGAGGTTGCACTGCCAGTAACCTGTGCCTGCAGGCCAGTTCACAACTGGCCTGCAGCAACACACTTGCAAGTTCCATACATTGCAATAACCTGATTCAGGCCTTAATAGAAGTCAATAGCAGAAAAACAATGGGCCCGATTCACAGAATGAACTTAAGACTCAATCCTAAACTTACTACTATTTTGGTATTCACAGAATGCACTTACTACTTTTGGTATTCACAGAAGTTAGGATTTTGTCTTAAGTCTGTCTTAAGTTTGTCTTAAGTCTGTCTTAAGTTTGTCTTAAGACAAAATCCTAACTTCTGTGAATACCAAAAGTAGTAAGTTCATTCTGTGAATGCCAAAAGTAGTAACTGCATTCTGTGAATACCAAAATAGTAGTAAGTTTAGGATTGAGTCTTAAGTTCATTCTGTGAATCGGGCCCATACTCTCTAATATTTTTCTAAAATCTCCTGTGTATGCCATTGTCCTGTCTCGCCCCATTCTGATGTCTGTGGTGCCCCCACCGCCAAAAGACAAAACAAAGAAGCATTGGTAACATATTTCTCACTCCTCTGCAATTTATAGTGCTCCTGAAATACATTTTAAATAAAATGAAACAAGTTGAAAAAGTTGGCTCCTCAAAAAAGAGAAACAAATACTTAAATATATGTTAATACCAGAGTGTAAACTAATGGTTGCCCTCCCTCTGTAGAATGAAACTTGTTTTTATTCTGGAGTCTTCAACAGGTGGTAAGATACTCAGAAGGGAGTGTGCTCAGACTTCATACACATCGACTGGAATTATTTCCATAACAATCCAAAAACAACAAATGAATCACATAGAAATGAACCAACGTTCACTTAAGTCTCAAGAGTGTATATGCAGTTTTTGTTGTTGAAGCCGTGCCCTTTTTGGGACCGGTCGCATCAACCTAATATCCGAGTTCGTTGATCAAGGCTGTTTCAAACACAGGATCATGATGCTGAATGACCTTGTTGAAAGGGGAGTAGTGATTCAATGTCTCATTGGTTGTATCGCGAGAGAGTGAACAGTGAATATAGCAAGAACAGTGAGCCGAAATAGTGCCTCATTTGCCAACAAGAGGTTTGCAAGCCTGTGTATGTTTTTGAGCTGTGTTGAATTTACTTGTCATGATGTTTTGCTCTGATGCCTGAAGCACCTTGGATGGTAACTGCAATGACTGCTGCATCAGAGTTAGGTCATTATGAGGCATGTTTATAAAAATCATGCAGGACAGCAAGTCAGCTAGCTGCTCTGCATGATAGGGAAAGGGCAGGAATGCGCCATATCTAACAGCACCCTTGCACCATAGTGCAAGGGTGTAAGCAGGATTGTTTATGTACATGAAGGGACACTTTCCTGCACACAAAAATCCTGAGAGGCCTTTTCCTCTTTCGATGTGTGCTGCATTCTGTTGCACACATAGAAACAGGAAGTAAAGAGGAGGTGGCATTATGTGACTTGATGAATCTAACTTAAGAGTTGCGTCGCTCGTGCGCCTCATTGTGTGGCGCAAGGGCGACTCAACTCTTTCATGAATTTGTCCTTTTCTTGTTAGTGTGTGTAGAACTGATGTATTCTGTCCCATCACATGCCAGCACTGGTCGAGTATTAGTATGTCTCACATTATATCAAGGCTGAAGTACCATGTGCTATGACTTGATCAAGGCACTAGCGCTAAATTTGGAGAAACAGAAAAGTGATGGGCGGGGGGCACATTTACTAATAATTTACACAACGTGGTGTAGCAAGTTAACTCACTGTGAGAAATGCTCCTTAATTACAAAGAGATGGAGCATTTCTACTCTCTTGTGCTGGTGCACTGTGTGCAGCTTAGCACCAACACAGGTACCCTTGCACTTGACTACAATGGTGCTTGTGTTATGGACGGAGTTGTTTTTGTGCAGGAAGGGACACCTTACTACACACAAAAAAGACACTTTCCTGCATAAAAATAATTTTTAGATGCATTTTCCTCTTTCTATGTGTGCTGCAGAACGTAGCACATTTAGAAAGAGGAATTAACAAGAATAAAGATATCTCTTGCCGTTACACCTCTGTTGGGTAGGTACACCATTTTGACGCAAACCCAGTTTACAAGTCTTTGTAAATCTGGGTTTGCTTCAAAATCCTTGGGTGGATGAATGGGAATGTTCCTGCTTCACCATGCAATGCCTACCTGACCTAAAATAATGCAAGGAAGCGCTAAGCGCTGCATTGCTCTATTTTTTATTTATTAAACCATGCAAAATGGCTTAGTGTGGCTTAGTAAATGGCAAACATTATTTTGCATCAGGGCTGTGCCACAAAAATGACACAACACCTATGCAAAATCATAGTAAATCTGGGCCAAGGTATGAATTATTCACAGCTACTCGCAAGTACTCGAGCCCAGATTTCCTATGATTTTGCATCACTTTTGTGGCCAGCCCCAACACAAAATAACTTTTGGCATTAACTAAGCCATGCAAAGCTGCTGTGCGTGGTTTAGTAAATACAAAGTGACACAACGTACCTCGTAGCACTGCTTCGCCTTACTTTGCACTGAGTAGATGTTACATGGGTGGAGCATGGGGGTTCCCATGCATCCTCCCACGTATTTAGACGCAAACCCAGACTTACAAAGACTTGTAAACCTTGGTTTGCGTCAAAATGGTGTGCCTAGGTGCCAGAGGTGTAACCAGGAGAAATCTCTTTATTTCTCCTTGTTACTTCCTCTTGCTTGGTGTTATAAATCCGAATTAAGGAATTGCGCTGCCTAGCGTCACCTTGCATGACACACAGACAATGCAGCTGCTTAATAAATCTGACACCCAGTTTGCAAAATTGGCATGTGGCCCTGAAAAAAAATGCAGGCCTAGAGAACGATGTAGCCTCTGGCACTGCAGGAGCACAGCAGGGCTTGAGAGTCACAGTCTCACAGATAGTGTATACATCACAATAGTTGAGGTTTTTCCGAATCGGACAGTCATAACAGTTGATGGGAATTAGGACTAGGTAGGTGTATTTTTCGTTCATAAATAAATGTAGGACAGTCTGATAAGTACTGTTAAGGGGCATTGCAAACGTGATTCCTGCAATATGACTGCCTTTCGTGTTAAATGGAAGAGAGAAGGGTGTATTAAACACTACAGTCTGAACCGTGCAATATGAAATTCTGAGTTCTTAGCCCAGCTTCCCTACTTGACCAAACGGTGTGATCCACGGCTCATCGCTTTACTTCACTATGCATCATTTTCCTTACCGATCCAGTTTCAGAGCACCCTGATGTAATTCAGTACCATGTCCTTGCTCTACAAAAGCCTATGGTTATAAAATAAGTGTGACTCACATTTAATAACAATATAGCATATATAAATAGAGAACATGTGTACTTAATTGAGCCACTGAGAAATGTTTTTAAAAAAAACAAATTACAAGTCTGTATCCTATTTTTTCATGACATTTGTTGCCTGATTTACAACTTTTGATGGCTCAGTTCGTGTTCTGGCTCTTAGAGTCAAGTCAGAACCCTGCCTTGGCTCTCCCTAAAGACTGCCATGCCCCCTCATAGATGCCATGTTCTCAAATTGCATATGTTCAACATTTCTATGGTTTCACAGTTTCAGTGTACTTATGAGTGACAATCTACTGCCAAACGTGTGACACGTAGAAGGGACATTTTTTCCTTAAATTAAAGTAAGCACTTAAGTACCTTGGAAAATGATAAATATCAGTAAATACGTCCCTTTAACCAATAATAAGCTCTAAAAAGACTTTCAAACTGCTGCAAACCCCCTGAATTGTAAAGTCACTCACCTACTGCCCCTTTCTAAGAGGAGTGTTACAGGAAGGGGAATCTGAACGGTACCATTTCATGTTTCATGCTAGCAAAAGGCTTGTCTTTTAAAACTGCATGGAGATGGAAATTGCTACACAGATGATCATTCATCGTTATTAAGAAATAATATTTAGCATCATTAAATGTGAACTGTAAGCTCCAAGTAATATTTTTTTAGGGATTATTTCTTCATTTTCTCTTTTCATACTACTTTTCCAAAAATGTGTTCATGTTTGGCATTTATTAAAACAGAAGCTTTCTATGCAAAACTAAAACAAACGACTGGGCTATATGAGGCTGTGATCAGCAGAGGAAGGGGCCTGTGGAGGCAGATTCGTGTGACAAGACCATGGATCCATAGTATTGCGATCGCTACCCCATGTTTTAGAGACGAAACGGTGCTTTTCCAGGCGTCAATAAAAAGATAACAAGCAGATTATATTTCAATGAACTTAGTCAGTGCTGGACTCCCTCACTTATCTTATCTGTGTCTAGAAGTGCATTCCCACCAGCTGAGTGAGGCAGCTTAGGAGCTTGAGGTGTTCTTCAGCACAGCTCATCGCTCAAATGTGAAAACACAACTATGGAGTGTGCAGCTACCAGACACATGCATTTAGTGAATATCTCTTATGGGCATGGTATGAATAAATATGGAATTTTCCTGTATTATAAAATACAAAAAGTCAAGTGTTTTTAAAAAAGAGGCAAGTTTGGAGTCAATACGAATTATACCTGCTGCACAGATCATGGCGAATGCAGTGCACAGATGGGTAATCCTCTGCAGCTAGGAGAAAAGTTTCCCGGATCCTGCACCCCTGCATGGGAACCTTTTGTTCTCTGCACTTGCCGTGCTGTGGATCAGTCTGGCACCGGGACGATCATGATTGCCAAGGTTTCACATTGCTGTGTGTGACATTTTCATAATTATAGTGTACTTATGAGTGAGATGTCAACAACTATGAGTGACACTTTCTCATGATCAAAATCAAGCAATGAAGATGAGGGAAACATAAATGACACCCATTTGAGCAACAAGAAACTCTAGGAAGATTTTGGAACTGCTGTAAAGCACGAGAAAGGAAAGGGCACTCGCCTATTGTCCTTGTAACTAGGTCGTACTATAAAACAAATATCTAACCATTATATTAAAACTTCAACCATGACCTTACCTCAGCAGGAACATTCATAATGTCAGCAGATTTCATTTTTGACACTTACCAAGTCTCTGAGTCACAGTGTTGCTGCTGGGGGTATAAAGACTGCTGGTCATGGGTCCCCCTAGTCTCTTGGAGGCTGTCACCCTCCTTGGCTGCAGACAGCTGCTGGGAATCGGGAATCATTTCCTGTAGTGACTGACGAGGGTGAGACAAGCTGCAGAATGCTGTGGTTGAATGTCTCTGTGCAGCTGAGCCAGCCTCCAAGACACAAGCAGTGTGGACCGCTGACAGCTTTGCTGAGAGTGCTATTTATTATACTGCAGTCCTCCAGCCTTGCCTGGCATCTCAAATAAATACATACAGAAGACTAAAATCGCGCTGGGCGCAAAACTATCTCCATAATTATAACAAATTTTAAAATGCGATTTGATGCTGCTTTCTCCGGGACTGATATGAGGGTGGGAAAATCCACAAAGAACACAAGAGTGAAGAAAACGGCTAAGGTCCCAAAATATGTTGAACATGCCCCTCGTGTACAATTCCAATTGGTTGTTACAGGATCCCCCCTAAACATGCATGGTTGTGCAATGAGGAGTGCTAAAGGTGTTTTAATCCCCCACTTTTGGTAGATACCGAGGAGTAGCTTCGTGCTGCAGCGCTAGATGCGATGGGAGAGCAAAGCATGCAAAATCAATCAGCGTGAAGAAGATTGTGGTGGGGGGAGTCAGACTCCTCACAGACTCACATTGCTTTGGCAAATAGTCAGTTCACATGCACTGATCCTAACAAGCACGAATGTCTACAGGTCTCACTGGCCCGGACTCAGGCTGGATGTGTGGGACAGACACAGTCACTCAGGAAGGAGCCAGGGAGCCCCGCCGACTGGCAAAAGACGCACAGCAGGCACCTTCTGTGCTGGGACACTACTTGCACTCTCAGTGATATAGCAGAGCAGTCAATGCACAACTGACAAACTTTGCCTCAGCCAGTATCAAGCCATTGTAAACAGTAGCCAAAGCCCAACAGCCAATTATGAGCAAGCAATGAGATGTTTCCAGACAACCCCATAACAATACATCATCCAACTAATCCAAGAAGAGCAGATTAGTTTTAAAGCCCTGCGCCAATGCGGAAACAATTTATCTTTAGTCAAACTAATAGGGTGGTAACCATAGTAGGCCTCTTTGTCAAAGCGCCGGGACACCCCTTGGGGTAGCCGTGCGCTCTACAGTAGCAAGTCTCTGCCGACAGAGAGCACGCAAATGCATTGATTGGGCCACACTTCAAATTAAGCAGCCAAACATCGCACCACTGTTACTTTTGTTGTTCATTTCTACAACGCCCTATACTCCCACATTCTCAGAAGACCTTTAATGCGTGACTAATGCATTTTAGTGGAGTGATGTGGACACCAGCACTAAAATGCGTTAGTCTAACCCCTGATGTTTGGTACTTGGCAGAGCTGAGGCCGATGTCAGGTTTCTTTGTGTGTTTTGGAGGTAAGACTTTGAAGTGTAAGTGGGGCAAGGCACCGCTTCACCCCAGCCAGCCTGGCAGGATGGCCCATCCTGTCTGTATCAGTCCTCTATTATCTCACTGTCTTGGAGAAATACACAAAGCCCAACAGCAGAACCATTCCCAATCATGTGACCTAGGACACAGGCAGAAGAAGGCACAAATAGTTAGGACAAGAAAATGCCAACTTTCTAAAATTGGCATTTTCATAATTGTAACTTAAAACCCTACTTTAACATTAATGATGATTGAGTTATTTTAGTCTAAGCAGCATATATCTATCTGCTCCCAATCCAATGTTAACACTTATTAAATATAAGGTAACCCAGTGTTAGCCAGTGGGAGAGATAAGCCTTAAAGTAGTTAAAAAACGACTGTATGAGTTTTTCCTCTACCAGGACATATAAAACTTAAACCCACATGTCCTACTGTTTAGATAACATGCACCCTGCCCTGTGAGCCTTTAGGTCCTACCTCAGGGGTGACTTATAAGTATTAAAAAGAAAAGTTTAGGCCAGGCAAAGAGTTTATTCTGCCAGGTCGAAATGGCAGTTGTAAACCGCACTACAAGCTGCAGTGGCAGGACATGGGCATGTTTTAAATTGATACTTTAGTGGGTGGCACAATGAGCGCTGAGGGCGCACTACTAGCATCTCATTTACTGGCCCTAGGTACATGTAGTACCCCAACCTAGGGACTGAAAGCAAATGAAATGTGCCAATTCGGTAATACGAGTGACTTCCAACAATCGAGCTTGAAGACTTCACTATCCCTCTGTTCGTATTCACGAGCAGTTTACGTAAACTGAGCTTGGAGACAATGAGCCGAGACTTTATCTGTATGTGAGACTTTTTTCCACTTTTTTCCGCCTTTATACATCCACGAATTTGTGTTGAGTCTGTCAGCCGCGCGGAATACCGGAGGAATAGACACCTACTTCCGGTTTCCGTTTCTTGGTCGACTAGCTAATCCAAATGCAGGAGCATTGTTTCCCTTCTGGTCCGCAGTCTTAATGAGGCTTGAGAACTAATGTTCTGTACATCTATGCTCTGCGCACTCGTGAATCGCTTGTCCCAATTAAGCAGTTGACTCATTTATCATTACTAGCATTTTCTATGAAAAGACCCGAGATCTATCCACTGTGTGGGTCCCTTTACGTTTTAATACACTCGCAAGAACGACCCCGCCTTGGGTTGTGCTCTTACTCAGCCGCGTTGAATACGGGAGCGTTCTACAACAACTTCCGGTTTCCTGTCTCTGTGGCTAACCAATCAGATAAGAGGAGCCCTGTCTCCTCTTTGGTCCGCAGTCTCCAGTTTTTAAACCGCCGCGCCACCTGTGCCGATACCTTCCCCTCGGCTCAGTTTCAGCCGGAGGTACCGACGGACAGGTGGGTGGCTATCCTGGCTGGTGTTCTGGTTACGTGTCGGACTTTGGAGGATTGCCGTTCAGACTTCTGATCTTCGTGGTGGACTCCATTGCCCCTTCATTTATTCGGAGACTCTAGATCCATCTTGAGTTTCTCTTTGATCTAGAGGCAATTGGCTTCTTCCTATCTTTGGTATGCTACCATCAACTGCACTATTTCCACATTTTTGATGCATGTACCCTTGCTCTGTGCCAGTTGGCAATCCCCCACACCTAGTCCTTCACATTTAGCGGAATTTGCACTAGTATAATTCTGAATACTTTGCAACACTTTGTTATATATAACATCTTGAATTGAGGTAATCAATCATAGTCGTCGATCAGCCTTGCCGGTTTGCTGAGATCGCCATTCCATTCTGTTCATCATACACTAAAGTCAGCCTTAGAGAGATGGTTAAAACACAGAAATGTATGTTATGGATGAAATGAATGTGTCTTTTTCCTCCTCTTTCCATCCTCTCTAGAGCGGGGCCTCTCTACCTGAGCGAGTGCCAGGCGAGGTGAGGCTTTTCCCATCAAATTCTTGGGTGAGTTTCCTTTTCTAAAACAAACAATATGGAAATATGTAAAACATGAAATACATGGATGAATCTAGCTTTGATAATAGGCCATTATGTGTTTATGTTCACAAACTCTCTGCTCCTTCTACAAAATTGTCTGTGCATGTATTTGTCTTTCTTATAGGTGAGAATGTTGGTGACCATGTCTTCATTTTCCTACCGTTCAATATTAAACACACGGTAGGTTATTCCCGCATGGTACATTTTGGTTTATGGATAGATAATTTCTATTCTGTCCTCACTTGTTGCAGTAGTGTTTCAATACCATGAGGTCCTGAAGAAAGCCATTCTTTGGCTGAAACATGTTGACCAGCTCCATCTATTGATAGTAGTATTTGTTGGCACTATCTACACTCTGCTTTTAACCTTGCCATTGTGGTGGCCCCTACAATAAAGTCATTTCTTTGCACCACACTAGGCAATTTTAATCTTCACTTTTTCATTATTGGTTCACACACCCTTTGAGCACTGCAACTTTTTTTCCCATCTCAGCACCTGTACCACTACTTTTTGGCCTCCATCACTGGCGGATCTGTTCTTAGGATTTCTCACAATATCTTAAGTGAGTAACCTAACAGATACCAGTCTCATAAAAAAGATGATGAGTTTCCGCCATTTGGTGGGCTGATGGGTATATTTCTACACTGTTTCTCACCTGACTCTGCTTTTACATGCACCCACTGTTTAGTAAGCCGACATTTTTGAGCCGTATTTAGACCTTCGGCATCCCTTGTGTATCGGTTGCTAGTTAGATTAGGGGATAAGATGCAAATAGGTCTTTAAATATATTTCCCCTATAGACTCTCCTTTATATTCTGTTTTTTGTTTTTTTGTTTCCAATTAGGATTATGCCAAATCTACCATGTCTGAAGGGGAGAGCACAAGCACTTTAGCACTGGTTAGCAGTGGTAACATGCCCAGAATTCTAATGCCAACAAAAACAAAGTCCGAACAGAAGGCAAAAATCATTAGACAATAGTGACCCGTCCACTTACAATCTGTCGTCACAAGAGATAAGTTGTGCCACAGTTCAGTGAGACTGCTGAACTATTCTGGTCAGTAGACACGGACCACTTTGCCTTTCTCTTGAGTGACTTATGCATGCATAACTTCTTTCCCGCTTCAATGTAGATGAGCCAATGTATGTGCGTTGTTTTTTAACATAAAATAGAACAACATGAGATAGGAAGCAGTCTATAATAAGTAATAGTAACTGGGATTAACTCCAGAGTTCCATCCATATTTTTTGCCCTTCTCTGCAGCAAGACTAATTTGCATATGTCTGTTCCCCTTCTGAGGTGGCAGAGTCAGCAGAAACACTATTGGCTAGAATATAGCCTAGATTAATGACCAGTGACTGATATTAATTCCAATATTCTATCCATCACTTACTGCGTTCTGAGCAGCATTATGTAGTCTGCCTTTGTACACGAGTTATTTTCACATTTATGATTGTTGTCCACAAGGCTATTTATACTTTTTAGATCTTCACATTTACTTTTGAGTTTATTACATCAGACTATTCTATTGGTCTCTTGTGCCATTCACATTTTGAGCATGTGGCGCAGGGTCAGCCTACTTCAACCATTGGCTCTGTTATAGGCTAGTGGTGGCATTCTATCGAAGCACAATGTCTTCAAATAATAAAATAATGCCTTTGTTTACATTTCATTCTTCTTTCCTACCTACTTTGTGCCATGTCTGTAGTCCACCTTTTTTGTCAGTTTTATTTTATGTCTCATTTTACTTCCTTTACTTTTTCACCCCAGGCTGTTTAACACTAACCACTGTACATTGAGGAGCTTGTGGTGAACAAGCCACGCTATGGTCAATGGTAAGAGTATGTTTCATTTACTTTTGTTACTTCTTACATGTTTAGCAGATGAGTTGTCAGCAAAAGCCTGAAGCGCCGATCCCTTCAAATAGCCCACCTGCCCCTCCGGAGAGCTGTATTGTTTTTTACATTCTGCATGTATTTACACGCACTTGGGGGCATATGTACAAGAACTTAATGCCGCCGTAGCATCAATTTTTTGACGTTATGGCGGCTTTTTTTATCGCCTTATTTACAAAGTGCCGCTAACTACAATTAGCTGCATTTTTCCAGCATAAACATTAATTTTCAAGATTGCCACTTCTGTTAGCTGGACTTAACGAACAGAGATGCAAGGTGGACCTTCCCGTGCAAAAACGGCCGCTAACCCCACTTCGCGATATTTACAATGGAATTTCCTACCGGCGATAACCCCCCAAAACTGCTGCTAAGTCCACTAAGAGGCAGTTTTTTAAGATCCGAAAATAGCTGGTCTTAAAACTGGTGCAAACACTTGAGGCCTCATTTCAGAGGTTTTGGTGCTGGACAGCGCTGCAAGTAATATTGCTGCGCTACCCTGCGACAAAACAATAGGGCAGGAAAGCACACTATCAATAAGATAGGGTGCATTCCTGGGCCTCATTCATGAAAAGTGTTGCATCGCTGCAACAAAACAGCGTTGCAACAATTTTCACTGCGCCCTTTTTGCGACACCATGGATGTGCCGTATTTACTGTACAGCGCTCCATGTCGCAACTAATAAGAGATGCGTCTGGAATCCTGATGTATCTGTCACCGCTAAAGTCATGCATTGCTGCAGTTGTGTCACAAGCATGACGTAGCTCCAGCAATGCATGGGGCCAGCCTATCCCTATTGCACTGCGTCACCCTTACGCCTGCCATGAGGCAGGTGTAAGAGTCTAATGCAGTGGTGTCCTAGAATTGTTGCAGTAAAATCGGATGGATTTCACTCTGCCACTCTTATGAGGCTTTGTTGCGTGGGAACGCCCACCCTGCATACATCATACCTGACACAGGTATAATGTGGCACAGGGCTTCACAAGGTCACGCATATGCCTAGATGCATCACTTTGTAAATACGGCATATTGTGGTGCAAAATTCATGCTGTAAGTATGTCAAGAAAATGATGCACCTGTGGCTTTAAACTGTCGGAAGAGGCTCATGAATAAGCCCCCCTGTAATTTTGCCCCACATTGAAGCAGAATGGCTGCCATGCGCCAACGCAGGCACCCTTTCACCATGGTGTTGTTATGTTATGTTATGTTATGCACTTTTGTGTTGCGCACAGCTGCCCCAGCTAAGGGGCGTCCTGGCGCATGGCAGGCAATGTGCAACAGTTAGCAGAAACACAACACAGATAAAAGAGTTTATTTAAAAAGGAAAGTTGTCAGTGCTTTGCGAAAGGCCAAGAG
The DNA here is from genome assembly GCF_964261635.1 of Lissotriton helveticus. Lineage (NCBI taxonomy): Eukaryota > Metazoa > Chordata > Amphibia > Caudata > Salamandridae > Lissotriton > Lissotriton helveticus. The sequence goes on from NC_136061.1 coordinate 316,071,305, forward strand.
GTCATCCAATAGCCGCAAGTCCACTGGGAGGGAATTCCAAAGTTCAGCCGCCCTAACCCGGAAAGAGCGACCACCAACCCGACACAGCCTGTATCGGGGGACCACGGCGAGCGCTTGGCTTCCCGATCTCAGAGCGCGGGAAGGAACATACCACGACAGGAGATCAGCAAGAATTGGCGGACCTACTCCCCTCAAGATCTTAAACGCCAAGCACAACACCTTAAACTGGATGCGTGATTTGATGGGGAGCCAATGCAAAGATCTCAAGACTCCCGAGACAGAACTCCTTCGAGGTAAGCCAACAATGGCTCTCGCCGCGGCATTCTGCACGCGTTGGAGGCGGGTGGTCTCCGCCACATTGGTCCCTGCCAAAAGCGAGCTGGCATAGTCCAGGCGAGATAATACCGTGGCCTGGACTATCAGCTGCCTGGTACCACGGTCAAAGAACTTAAGAATGGGCCTCAGCGACCGCAAGATACCAAAACAGCAGGCCGCGATTTTCTTCGAATGGCCCTCGTAACTAAGAGCAGGATCCATCCAAACTCCCAGATTCCTAAGTTCAGTGACCGGGAGAGGGACCGGCCCCAGTTCAATGGGCCACCACTTGTCCCCCCACAGTTCCGCCCTCCTGCCGACGATCATGATCTCAGTTTTCTTCGCGTTGAGCTGGAGACAGTTGTTCTTCATCCAGCTTGCCACCGCCCTAAGTCCACTCTGAAACCTGGGGGCATCCCGGTCCGCATCCCCGCTGATAGTAACCGCTAACTGAGTATCGTCAGCATACGAGACCATAGTCATGTCCCATTGCTTGACGATCTCAGCCAGCGGTCTCACGTACAGATTGAACAACGTGGGACTCAGCGAGGAGCCTTGCGGGACCCCCTGTCTCAGAGGAAGGAATTGGGACTGGAACGGTGGCAGAGCAACGCTAAAGAAACGATCGTTCGGGAAGGAGCGAAACCACTGGAGGGCAGAGCCACCCAGCCGGATCTCCTCCAGGCGATGCAACAGGATAGGATGGGACACGGTGTCGAACGCGGCGCTCAGATCTAATAAAACGAGCGCCGCTGTCTGCCCCGCATCCATCACTGTGCGCAGGTGTTCAGCCATGGAGAGAAGGGCGGTCTCCGTGCTGTGACCAGCACGGAAGCCATTTTGGGTGGGATCCAAGATGTTAACCTGGATAAGGTGGGCCGAGAGAACTTTGTTGACATGGGCCTCCATTACTTTGGTAGGCCAGGGAAGCAAAGAGATAGGCCAATAGTTTTCAGGCTTGTCTGGGTCCAATGAGGGTTTCTTTAGAATGGGAGAAACCACCGCCCGCTTCCAGCTAAGGGGGACCGTGCCCGACTCCAACGAGATGTTGATCAAGGAGTGTACCACGGTCCGGCCCAAGAACGACTCATGTCTAAAGAGAGCCGAACTAAGAGGGTCGGCGGGGGACCCAGATTTCACCTGCTTTGCCAAGATGTCAAACCTTTCAGATGTCAACAGGGGCAACGCGTGCAGGGCCGTGTCTCCACAGATGGAAATCGGAGACTCAACTGGGGGTCCTGTAGATGGAAAGGTCTTATAGATGTTTTGGACCTTTTCCTGAAAGAACACCGCAAGGGCCTCACAATGTGCAGTGGAGCCAATCGTCGGAGCATCAGGGCGCTTAGCTAGAAGGTCCTTCATCAATTTCAAAATAGTTTTCGAGGGATTAGAGCTGTTGCCAACTTCGGCAGTATAGTACGTTGCCAGAGCACGGCACACAGCCCGATGGTACACTTTGACGGAGGCGAGGTAGATAGCTTTTTTCCCCAAATCGTACGCCTTCCGCCAAGCCCTCTCTGCACGCCTACAGCTACCCTTGAGCGCACGTAGGGCGCCATCGTACCACGGGCTAGATTCTCTAGCACTGGTCTTACAGGCGGTGAGTGGAATAAGCGCATCTAGCGCCTTGGAGATCCACGCGCAGAACCCATCGTAACCTGAATCAACAGTTACAAACGGGTCTAATGGCTCTGCAGCGAGGACACGGTGCAGATCTTCCAACCGTAATTTACCCCAATGCCGCCTTACGACCAGCTTGGCAGGAGGAATGACAGTCCTACCTGGTAAAGGGGTACTAATGGCGACCAAAGAGTGGTCAGTCCAACCCAGGGGCGAGACGGCAGTGACAGAAGCATCTGCCAAATTAGTGAAGAAGGGATCTAGCGTGTGGCCACCGGTGTGGGTGGACTGCTGAACAAGTTGCGTCAGCTGTAAAGTCTCCAAATCCGCGAGAATGCCACTGACCGCGGGTAGGTTGGGTCTGTCGAAATGGAGATTGAGGTCCCCCAAAATCGAAAAATTGGGACACCCTACCACCAAGGAGCTGACCACATCAGGGAAAGCAGCGCGAAACGCCGCCTCGCTCCCTGGGGGACGATAGACCACCATCCCCGAGAGTGAAAAGTGAGGGGTAACCAGAATCTTAAACATCGCACTTTCACATCCCGCAATGGTCAGTGCAGACCAGCAGCAAGTAAAACTAGAACGAATAGCCAGGGCAATTCCCCCTCCCCTAGAAGATCGATTAAGGGTACGGACTGTATAGTCAGGGGGGAATGCCAGATTAATAATGGCCGCGTCCTCGTCTTTCAGCCATGTCTCGGTGATAACCACGATGTCTGGGCTTTCATCCTGCAACAGGTCAAATACTGCCTGATAGTGCGACACCAGAGACCTAGCATTAAAACTAAAAATGCGGAGAGCATGCTCCGGGCGGTTATTGCAAACGGCTGCCACCGAATGCGTAGGGGCGATGGAAGTAGCTCGCTCCAAAAACCACTGACAGCCAGCACAATAATAAGGACCGACTAACGGATGTAAGAGAGGTATACTACACCTAGCAGTCCGACGTCCTAAGTCTCGCAAGGTGTCACAGGAGTATGTCAACATGGCTGGAAAAAACCACCCGCACACCGTACCAGCAGGGCCTAGCCCGAGTCCCGCACGTCCTTAGCGCGGACGGGCGCAGACGAGCAGGACTCAGGCACGACTCCGGCTAAGCGACGGCGTCCCGGCTGCGCGTTCCCGCTGCGCGGAGAGGACGACTTTAAATAGGCGTCCCCTGGACTGAAGCGAGCGTCAGGACGCTCTAAGATGGCGCCCGCAAAAAGCGCCAACAGCCCCAATCCAAAATGGCGGCTAAAGTTAAACAAATATGCCCCCTCGGGACCCGGACCCGCCAAAGCGGCGGTGCGCTAATATTTTAAGTGCAGGTGAGTGGAAACCCTTTCCCCCAGGCAAAGCAGCAGACCAGAAGAAAAATAAACGCATATAAATGCGCATTAAAGTTAAAATACAGCGCTGAGGAGCGACGCGCTAAAATGCAAAGCCAATAAGTCCAGCAAAGCCTGACCGCCGTCAGACACCACGAGTCTGCCTTAAATAGGCGTTGCAGAGTTGATTGATGTTATGCAGAAAGGTACTAGTACCTGCACAAATCCAGGGTATTTCCTCTTCCTCTGTATGGTGTGCGTTGATGAATTTGAAGGTTGTGTGAGTTTCAGGGGTATTGGTGTGGCTTCGTCGCTTCTCGAGACGTCTGCAGGTGCGTCTGGACTAGTGGAGGGCGGGAATGGACCATTTGGCCTTCTTGGAGTGTTGTTTGCCAGATCTTTTCTTGAGGGGTGCCAGGATTGTCGGCACAGTTGGAGAATCATCGGTGGAAGTTGCGCGCTGTGGTGTTGGCGTATGTAAGCGTTGACGGAGTGGTGGTGCTGAGGGAGCTGACGAGAAGTTCTTTGGTGGCCTTGAACCAGCTGCAACCGGTGGGATGATGGCGGTGGTGTACGGTGAACGTGGTGAAGGCGTGATGTATACAATGATGGTCGGTCCAGGAGAGCTCTGTGGTGTGGCTGTAGTTGAAGTTCCCGCTGGTTGAGAAGACGGGCTTGAGCGTGTGTCCGGCTATGTGGGTGGTGCGGTGACTAACTGCTTGAGTCCGATGTTGGCGAGGTTCCCCAGGAGGGAGGTTGTGTTCTGGTCACTGGGGTTGTCCAGGTGGAACTTGAGGTCTCCGAGTAGGATGTTGTTCGTGGATGGGAGAGCCTGGGGTGCGATGAGGTCTACAATGGTATCAGTGGATGGGGCTTATTGGCCCGGGGGGCCTGTAGACGAGGGTACCATGGAGGGTGGTGTTGGGGTTAGTCCGGATCTGGAAGTGGAGGTATTCCATGGTCGCCATTGGGTCATTAGAGTGTGTGGTCAGTCGGAGTGTGCTATTGTAGACGATGGCAATGCCTCCTTGCGGGTGAGTTTGTAGCAGTCGGGGATGGCGATGGCGATGTCCGCTCCGGAGCAGGGATTGGTCCAGATTTCCGTGAAGAAGGAGATGTCTGAAGAGGTGGTGTCGAGGAGGTCCCAGATTTCTGTGGCGTATTTGTGGAGGGGCCGCATGTTGATGAGGATGCAGTTCAGCCGGTTGGGTGCGCTGTTGATTGACTGGGCGGCAAGAGGCGCTAGTGTGCTATTGTGGCAAGAGGTGGGTTTGCAGTTTCAGCAGGCGCTGGGTTCAAGAGTATTCTTTGGTGATGCTAGATGGCAGGCGCATGGCGTCCAGGCTTGAGGGCGAGGAGGGTGCTGGCGTCATAGTGGTGGAGTGTCCGAGAGCAGGGTCCTTGGTGCTGGGCACGGTACAGGGGTGGATGGATGCAGGCGGGCTTGCCAACGGCACACCAGTGGCACACCCACTGCGCATGGCCGCACAACGTCCGCCATTAAGTAATGCTGTAGGGGGGCTGGACAGCTGGGAGGCGAGAAACGTGGGAAAGGACAATGGAGGGGCGAGGATGCGGCGGATCGCAGTGGCAACGAGGGAGATGATAGGGGTAAAGGAACTGCAAAAAAGCACAGGAAAAACAAAGCCAAACAAAGCAAAGATTAAAAAAAGACAAAGGTTGAAAAGCAATGGAGAAGAGCAGAAAGATTAACAGGAACAGCAGAAAAGAGGGACGGGGGTCTACCACCAGAGATGAGGCACAGGCAGGAGCCTCCGGGTGGAGGAGGGACTCGAACACCAGACCTCCGGGTCAGAGGAACCAGTAGTAGCAAATTGGGACCGCAGCAGCAGCAGCAGCAGCAACCAGACGGCGCAGCACTGTGGGAAGATGAAGTCCGCTAAGGGTTAGTCCCCATACACCCAAAAGCAAACTTACAGGGGGCAAGGAAAGGCGCCCCACCCGGTTGCCTCCTCCGATCTAACAGTGGCTACAAGATTCCGTGTTCCCCAGCAAGCTACATACCCAGCCCCATGCCCCTGGCACACACTGCCACAAATGGCTGATCTCAGCGACTTGAGCCAGGTATTGGAGTCCCCCACCAGTCTTGTGCAGTGCCCGCTGTGATGTAGGTCAGTCGCAGCGCAGGAATTGCTCAGGGCATGGTGTATGTCACCAATGGGTGCTAGGCCTGAGCCCGACTCGCCCCCCGGGCCTCCTCCGCTAAGCGTCCAAACTTCTCCTCACCTGGACATTGACACTGGGGCTCAATGCGCTGCACTCTCTCCAAATCTGTTACTCTGCCAGCAGGAGCCTCAGCCAGTCGGGATTTCACAAGCCTGGGTACAGCAGTCACCGCCAAGTCTGCTGGCAACTTCTCGATGCAGGTGATGCAACAGGGCCCCCATAGGCGTGAAGTTGCAGCGCTCCCGCCAAACACGTTTGAAGCAGCTCAGGGGCCTCACCTTCCACAGCGTTTGGCCAGCCCAACATCCTCCAGCTTGTGATGCAGATAGTAACAGCCCACATTTGGTAATCTCCTCTGTGCACCCCGGTGTAGTGGTGGCACCAGGTATGCGATGCAGGAGCGCCTCTACCATTCACAGCTCCAAGGGCCACCAGGCAGTCTTCTCACACAGTTCAGTAATGTGTCTCCATGCGACCTGCCAGACTTCACCATCAGGTAAGGGTGATCGCTGACCCCTCAATGACTACCACCACGGCCCAGCAACTCCACAGCACCTCTGCCTCCCACTCTAGGTCACAGAGGCAGCCTAGCGGGCCTCCAGGCCCAGGGACTGTCCCCGCTTTCAAGGTTTTGGCTGCCATGGTCTTGCAAGGAGAGGGCTATGAAAAGTGATTCATCACTGGTTTTTCCCAGCGATGCGCCTCGTTTCATAGTTGTAGTCCTGAATCTGCATTTCCTCTTTCTGTGGGACTCTGTCTGGTCATCCTGGCTGTTGAAGGGTTTAGGGGGGTTTTGATCTGTGCTGCACTTGGCCCTGGCTGCTCCCTTCTGCATTTCATTGGTTTTATTTCCTTTTTTTCATTGGAGGTGGACTTACAGGCTATTTTTTCCTCTAGAGGCAAAAAGAAGTCACGTTGGGCTAACTAACGTAAACATTGTTTGCCGCTAATGGGCCTTTCGTCACTTCGCTCTTGCTAACGTCAACATTTTTATCGCCTTGACGCTAGTGTTAGCGGCAGATTCCACCGCAGCTAGCTGTTACTATCGCCATGTACAAAAATAGGACGATAGTTTTTGGTGATAGGCTGCGTTAAGAAAACTGCTGCTAGCGAACGCTTGTTAGCGGCAGTTCTTGTAAATATACCCCTTGTGGTCCCTTATTGAGTGTTAGCTCATCAGTCGAAGCATACAAAATGTACATTGGTAACATTTATTTAAAGATTGAAGGCTTAGGTTAGATGTAATCACAAACTCTTTTTCCACCCAATTTGAGACAATTTCTATTGAAATTCTGAATGTTTTCTGCTAAATGTGGCTGCCTCAGCATAGCAAATCTGATTAGACTGCGAAAGACACACACACACTCACACACACACACACACACACACACACACACACTCTCCCTCTGGTTCTCTTTCTATAGCCATCATTTATATTTTACCAAGTCTTTTTAAGTCTCGGCTGTAGACAGCACATGTGCTGTCTCGTTGAGACATGTTGTATATACTGTGTGAAAGACACACACATGATGGATGGAATGCAGAACAAATCAAACGTTCACCCCAAGTCAAAAGATCTGGGCTCAATCCATTGTTCTTTTGCTCATCATGCCACCCCAGTTTAGTCCCAGCCATATGCAAATTAGTGTTGACCCTGCTTCTCCTGGGAACAGTCCAGCCCGAACTGCCAAATCGGGTCCTCCCTGGACCAGAAACAAGCATCCATGGACCGGTTTCAGGGTATCACCCCTCATCAGCCAGGTTAGCTTGAATCCAGTGGCACAGTGGGAGGAAGCAAAAGACACAAAAAATAATGGATGGAATGCGGAACAAATCAAACAATTACCCCCAGCCAAGAGATCTAGGTTAAATCCATCATTCTTTTGCTCACCATACCACCCCACTTTGTGGCTTCAGCCCACCCATAGGCTTCTTATTTGCTGGCTTCATCGTCGCTCTCCTATTCTGTCTCACCATTTGTCCATGGCATGCTTGCGTCATGCTTTTTCCTGTATTTAGCCCTCACGGAGAGTATGGACCAATTACTACTATCCATCCACTGCTCTCATTTTAGGAAATGTTTTATGAAGAGCACTTCACTTGAGCACTTGTGTTTTCACTCGCTCCTAGCTTCGTTAAATAGATCTATAACGCTTGTTCTTATCTATTCACATTTGGTGTACATTAAACGAGTGAGGTAAAATTTAAGACGCTGTATTCTAAGGGCGTCAGTTTACTTTTCTTTCTCTGACTTTAAAGTGAGAGGATATATTTTGACCCTTTGTGGGTAATTTTTAAAAAACCCTTTCGGCATATTAACATGAACACGAAGCAACCTCATGCTTGACAATACAAAGCCTATTATCAAATAAACCCCGGTAAGTCGGCAGACAAATCACACACAGAGCAGGCAGCCTTTATCGGATGGGAGGGTGGCATCATAATTCAGAAGCAATATCTCCCTTTGTAGAATGGCTGCACATTTTACATTTGTATTGTGTGTCTATAGAAAAGGCCCTAATTTTGTCACCAGTCCCACTGTCCCTGAATCGCACGTCTGTGTGTGGTGATTTGTATTAGCCAGTGCCTGTCTGTGAGGAGCTGACGCAGTCTGTGCCGACCTGCGTGGTTTCTTCCCGCGTTCTTTAAAATAAAGCGCATTGAAGGATTTACACAGGCGCTAGCTCTGCAAACAGCAACTTGTAAATTAAAAAGTAATTGGGGGTTAAAGTAACGTTTTCAAGCATTGTAGGCTCAGTGTGTATGTTCGTTGCTGCAGCATTTTAAAACACATTAACACATGAGCAGAATCTTGCATTCTCATTCCGATACAGTTCTTCACCCGGGTGGTTAACTTTAAAACCTATGACAGGGCAAAATTAAAGTGAAGGATAACATAACACCATCCCTCCACCACACCCCCGCCCAGCATTAGTAGCTTCAGATGTGCGTGCTTCTGTCCCCTCAATCCCCGTCCGTATTGCTCTCTCTTACCCATGTGTTTCTTTATTCTCCACCTCTCTCGCTATTGCTCTGTATCATCAAGGAGCTACGAGAGCTCAATTTTAATGTGCAAAACCGCGCTCCCACAGCGCTTAGTTAGTTGTGACAGAACGGCCAACACCAGCTATGGAAGCATTCTTCTGCCGACAACCTATATGTCAATGTCACCAGCGCCAGTGTCCTACACAAACGCACGTGTGGTGGTGGCCACTCTAAGCATTACACAAAGCTAAAACACATTAACACTGACAACGCCTGTAGCTCTCCGATTGACAAGACCTATTGGCTTTGCCAAAGCTTGTTTTTTAAGGGCTTGAGCTGGTATCAGGATTATGTATGCGTCGTAAGCATCTCTCCGCATCTGTGTGTTGAGGATGGTGAAACAGGTGCTTCATTATGACGGTTACTCCCCACTAATATTACTGTTTATAAGGCCTTCCATGTAAGACATCCCGAAACTGTGATTCAAAGGTTTATTAACAAGTTGTGGCTGTGAGCACAAGGTTTTTCTATCGCTGTACCTGTAGCAGGACAGACATGTTGATGAAAAGGCAACTTCGACATTGGACAAGTTACCAGGGAAGAGGAGGAGCATACAGGGGCGTAACACAGGCGCCTGCAGCCCCGCGGTGCGGGGGGGCCCTCACCCTCCAGGGGGCCCCGTCAGCACCGCACTTCTCCTGGGGAGCTCTAGATTGAGTCCGGAGGGGGCCCTATCACGTACCCTGCAGGGGGCCCCCTCAAGGTTCGTTACACCACTGGGAGCATACTATTTATTGTTCCCTAGCAGGACAAAAGTAGCAGTTAACAGGAATCTCTTATGCAGGGCTGGGTTCAAACGAACAGAGGGAGCCCACTGTTATCTGTCTCTATTGTGCCTACCTTTTTCGAAGCTGAGCCTAATTTCCCGCTCCATTAATTTACCAATCGGTATCCCATATAACAAGCATTGGCAATGCCAATAGGTCTTACTTTTAAAGAATGTTGTATGGTAAGGTGAAGCATTACACGTAGATAGCAAGGGAATGGATATGTATTTGTGTGGAAGCACAGAACTATAGGTTAATACTGATGTAGGTTGAAAGGTCAGGCGATACTTGCATTGTCAAGCCAGACCTAAAAATCCATGTAGGTTCATGACTACCCTCCTTCCAACTGTGCTTCTGCCAGAGAAAAACACCATACTTTATCTAGTTATCTACAACACGTTACAATGTCATGCGTATGCCCCATAAACTTCAAGCAGCCGAACAACAAAATGATCACATCTGTGTGCATGGCACACACTTTTTTGTGGAGGCAAGCAACTTATGCTCAATCAAAACATGTACTCCTAGCTCCCAACATATGGGCAGAGCCCCTCTCACATAATTGTCTGCCGACAGCTGTGCGGTAAAGCCAGACCATAAAAAAGGCACATCTCATTTTAAAAATTATCTTACAACCAGAAACATTAATCTCAAAGATAGGAAAATATTGAAACTGTAAAGCATGTATCAACTTCCATTACGAAGTCTGGCGTATCATTCCTCCTTGCAAGATATTGTTCGATTGGAATTCATGAAGGACTCTTGACTTTTATTTAATTGCTTCTTATTGGTCAGCTGCCTTAGGCTTCCTTCCTCTTGATGTGTTTGTCCCTCCCTTGGAGCATGGACTTATTACTTGAGTCCTTCCAGTACTCATTTTTTAGGCGCTACTGTTTCTATGTGACTCTATAAGGCTGTGTCTCTTTCAATTGACTCCCTCGTGTACTTGTCCCCACTTCCTCCCTACCTCTCGTCGGTGTTGCTTGAATCCAAATCATCTGTGTTGCTTGCCCCAACCCATTTTCCGTTCTCTGTGTTGTTTGCCCCTACCCGACCTCACAACTCTGTGTTGCTTGCCCTTCACCCACCCTCATCTTTGTTGCTTGCCCCCACTCACCTTCCCTCCATCCATGTTGATCATGGTGTTGCTTGCCCGATCAATTTCACCTCATGTTGTGCATCAGCCTGACCCCCCTCCCGCCCTATGTTGTCTGTGTGCTTGCTCCCAGGCTCTTCCTATCAACCTCTGTGGTCCATGTTGCTGTCAACTTGCCCTCTCTCTCTGTGTTGCTTCCTGCTCCCCCTCCTTCTGTCTTGCCTCCTGCCTACCCTCCCTCTGTGTTACCTCCCACCCCACAATAAACAAAAAGAAAAGTGCTATGGCGTGGCCAGCACTAGCTGCATCATAGCACTTTTTCTCACGCTCTCCATTGTCTCTGTTGCCCTCCCTCGTTCTGTGTTGCCTCATGTCAGTAATAAAAAAAAGCACTTTGATGCGGCCAGTGTTTATGATGTCATAGCACTTTTTTAGGTCTCGGCTCTAGACAGCATGCGCTGTCTCAAAAAGACATGTTGTATATACTTGGTGGGCTAGAAGCCCACCTTTAGGCTTCCCATTTGTTGGCTCCGTCTTTGCCTTCTTTTTTCCCCATTTGTCCATACAATGCCTTCATCATGCCTCTTCGAGTGTTTAGCCCTTCGCAAGAGCAGGAACCAATTGCTACAATTCATCTGCTGCTCTCTTTTCAGGGAATGTTTTCAGAACTCTATTTTTCTTTTCTGAAGAGCACTTCACATGAGCAATGTGTTTTCACTCACTCGGAGTCTGAACATAAAGAACAATTACATTGCAGTGGTCTCCAATAGTACCTAACAGAGTGCACTGAAGCGTTTCAAGTTACTTTATCTTCCAATTAAAAAGGGAAAGACGAGTCACCCTTTCTCCCGACACCAGTCCTAAGATACCAACTAGCACAAGTAATAGGAGACTCTGGTGGGCTGCATGTCTCAAAACACTATAACACATAGCGGCACTTAGAACAACCAGCGGCCATGCAGCTAATCTGAGGATTGGGTAGTGACGGCTCCCTATGACAGGCTAGTGTCACGACAGCCGCCGAAACTGCCTTTCTTATTTGCACAGTTCTGATGCTTTATGGACAATGTTTTTTCAAATAGAAATTAAAATATTGTCCACTACAGCATCTTATACGTCACAGATGAAAGTGCTCTTCTGCCATGCATCATCAATCACTGAAGGTTTCTTAACAAGAGAATTCATACGTACCAGGTTGGCTTCTAGGACCTGATTTCGGCCGGTGTTATCTCATGGTATGAAGAAGAAACCCCCAGTGGTTATTCAGAAAAAAACTCCACATGACAGCTATCTTTACACTACTCTGAGTTTTCTAAATAATTTCTTCTAGGATCTTCCATATTGTATTAATATAGAACGATTTCAAACAGTTTCGGGCAATAACTTATATTAACCTCGTATTCATTTCGATGCATGACAAAAAAAACAAAGTATGCCGTTTAAAGATGGCCATGGTGCGATCTTGTCGATGCGCGTAAACACTTCACATTGTGGTGCAAACCACCGGCAATTCAAATGGAAGCTCCCCAATTCTGTATCAACCCAGGCTGACATATTTGCTCATTGTCTCAGTCTTTCCTTGTCAGTGTAGTCTAAGGGGCGAGGCATCATGACACTGACATTGATGCGCTAACGGAACTGCATAAAAACTATTATCCATCTTAAAATGGTAAACTGTATCTTGGTGGGAACTGAGAGGTGACACAATTCAATCGTTTTTATAGGAAACAAGGAAACTTATCATGGAGAGATTTGCATAGTAAAAACAAATTACTAATATCTCCAGGTATACTTTAAGTTTTGTTTAGTTTTTGGCGATATATGTTTGAAAACAATAAACTAACCCTAAGAAAATTTACTCAGACTTTCAAAATACAAGAGCAATCTGGAGATTTATAAATATCTCAGACACGGTTCACTTTTCTGTTTAACCCACAGAAGATGTCTACCAAGTTGGCAAGGTATTGACTAGTAGTTTCACAACTGTGTGAATATGCCGGTAGGAACCCAAACGAGCGAGCCCGGCATTCTCCCAACCACACAGTGCGTACACCTGTTTGCTGAGTAGGGAATGTTTTCTTGGCAGACTTCACTACCCGGCCCTCATCTCTTTCGCGTTCAATAAATGGTCAGCGTTGACAGCAGGTGCCGGGTTGGAGGATGAATGGCGCAGGCTTCCCCATCTTCCACAGCACGGAGAGATCCCCAAAACTTGGAGAGAGCTTCGAGAATCAGCCACACTGTGGCTTCCACACCATCCGATGTAAGAACTGTGACAGATGATTGGAGGAAAGGGTGGCATAGCAAGGAAGAGGTTCAACCGACACTCCTTGCTCCCCGCAAAGGCCATACAGTTTCTCAGTTACTTCTAAAGCTTTGTATTGTTTTGTGTCTGTAGCACAGCACACCTTTGTTAATGTCATACACCTTATTTTTGTTGATGCTCCAACTGTACTGCATACATTTGGTGCAAATATTGTTGAGACAATCAGTGTAACATATTGATATCGTTTAGAATTGGTTTAAATTAACCTGTTTAACCCTTTATTATCCAAGTTTGTCTCTGGAGTAGCAAGATACATTTAAGTATTAGTATCTATAAGATGCAAACTGAGACTAGAATCAATATTAAGTGGTACAGACCACAGGAGGATTTTTTTCCAGAGCGTTCCTAGGCGGGAGCTGTGATCTGGCAATGAATAAACACGTCTCTTTGACTGAGTCTAGGAGCTGGATAAGTTGAGTGATTAACAATGCTACACAAGATGCTGTTTCAAAAGTTGTTTTCAATATTTATCCTAAATTTCAGAAATAATAGGCCATGCTCAATGTGCACTGGAATGCAATTCTAAATTATGTATGCAATTATGGTGTGTTACTCACTCTCCCTTGTATTTCCATATTTTTTTCATACCACAGATGTTCTTGTTTTTCCCTATTATGCTATTATTCCGAACAATTCATCTAAGTGCTGTGTCTGAGGAAATTTGGAAAGAGCAAAATGCCAACCCCACCACTGTCAGATGCTCACCAATCTGAGCAAACAAATCAAAATGAATTCAGATTTGTTCGGTATGTTTTATTTATACCTTTTACTTAAGAATATTTTTAAACACTTAAGAATGATCATATGTCTGAGAAAGACACTCAACACATAACATACTACAAAAATGACAATCACATAACTAAATTATTTAAGCAAACAAAAACCATGTTATACACCTTTTCTTTTGAACAAAAAGCAGTGAATCTTTGCATATGTTCAAGAAAAACAATATTTCGCAATTTTTCAATTCAATGATAGAGACACGTTCAAAGAAGAAATCAAAGAACACAAATCAATTAGAGACATTAATCAAGATCAGAAATTAATCCTGTGTGGTTCATGTATTCTTTATATTCTGCCGACGCGTTTCGAATCCGTGGAAAAATGCACGGACTCTCATCAGGGCTCAATCAATGGGGTTCTGTGAGGTGTATTAAAAAAGAAAGAAAAGAGAGCACTGTGTCACCAACCATCATTCAGTTATTAGGTGACCAACCCACCTCCCCCTCTATTGTCCTCCTGTACCTGTTAGTAAATCAGTAGCAGTTGTCACGATGATGTAAAAGTCCCACACTTATTCGAGACAGTGTTATCTGCAAGATAACGGTAAACTAAGTATAAAATGTCATAGTGCAATTCGTATGGTACATAAAGACGAGTAGCGCAAAAAAAGTTCATACCTTAGACAGGTATATGTGATCCTCCCTTCTATTTTTATAGGTCCTCTTTTGGCCTGGATTTCAATGATTTTCCCGTCGCATTCTCGATTCAGAGCGGGGGCCTCTTAGTATATGAGAAAACGTTCTAGAACGGACAAAGAGCGGGACTTGAGTCTGTTTGTACCCGTTAGTGAAATAATTTTTGCGTGTAAACTAAACACTGTACAATAAAAAGACTCGCCGCCCATTTACCTGCGCTCGTATGCCGCCGCTTCGCTCGCCTAGTCGATATGCTTCTGTCAACACAGCCGGCGTGTGAACGCCTTGCCGCTCTTGTACTCAACGAGTCACCTACCGATCGAGAACAGCAAACAGTTACTACTCCGCTATGACTGCAAAAGCGGGTTTTATGAAGCGCGTTTGTTTGCGCAATGACTTACCGATACACTCAACGTAATTTCTGATCTTGATTAATGTCTCTAATTGATTTGTGTTCCTTGATTTCTTCTTTGAACGTGTCTCTATCATTGAATTGAAAAATTGCAAAATATTGTTTTTCTTGAACATATGCAAAGATTCACTGCTTTTTGTTCAAAAGAAAAGGTGTATAACATGGTTTTTGTTTGCTTAAATAATTTAGTTATGTGATTGTCATTTTTGTAGTATGTTATGTGTTGAGTGTCTTTCTCAGACATATGATCATTCTTAAGTGTTTAAAAATATTCTTAAGTAAAAGGTATAAATAAAACATACCGAACAAATCTGAATTCATTTTGATTTGTTTGCTCAGATTGGTGAGCATCTGAAAAGTGGTGGGGTTGGCATTTTGCTCTTTCCAAATATAGTATACGGTCCTGCTGACCCTACGTCCTGGGACCTACCTCCTTAACTACTCAAAGTGTCTGAGGAAATGTCACTTAAAAATCCCTACCACTCCTCCCTTATGATGCTATATTATTTGAATTTGGCCCCTATTTGTGCTGAGACTTGAGGCATGTGCCTGTAATATAAAGTTGACACATTTGGAAAGGCCACAGACATTGACAAAGACTATGCCAATAGCTCTCGGGTTGCCGAGACATATTGACTTTGCCAATGCTTGTTTTTACTTTCAGTCATACTCCACAGTAGCGCCTCTGCTATACAACGCAGCTAAAAGACATTGACAAAGCAAATAGTTCTCGCTTATAGGGGAGACCTATTGTCTTTGACAATGTTTGTTTTAGTGAAAGAAAGAAAAGAGACAGCGAGTCACTTTTGTCCTGTAGGTGTCAAATTGGCGGTGAGGAGAGTTCCAAATAACCCTCAACGTCCCTCACACTATGGATACTTTTACACTTTTAGGGAGACCGGGCAGCCGATAGCATAAATTGACAATGAAATATTTGATTGCATTTTCAAATGGAATAATTAAACATTACTGCAGTGCCTGACTTCCTAAATATGGCATTTGTACATGCAGCGCATGTAAACAGCATTCGTGAATGCCTCTGTTGGAGAATTGACCCAGGTTTGATCGATATTCTTAGAGAGCTACATTGGGATACTACTGCCAAAGTCCGCTACAACATGGAGGGGGGGAACACAGAATCCTTTCCTTGTACCAGTGGAGTAAGACAAGGTTGTATTGTTGCCCCTTTTTTGTTCTCACTCTACATTAATAATCTGGAGAGAACCTTGATTGCTCTGAACACTGATTGCCGAAAAGCAGGAACGCTCCATGTACCGGTGCTTTTGTACGCGGATGACGCGGTCCTGCTTGCCCGTACTCCGAGGGGCTTGCAGTGCCTAATCGATGGATTTGTAAATTTTATGGGCACCTTAGATCTATCAGTGAATTTGAGTAAGTCCTTTGTGATGTTCACTGGTACGAAGCCCTGTAGGAACTTTATATTCAAAATAGGGACCCACACTCTAGCGAAGGTGAAGTCCTTCTCTTATCTTGGGCTACTATTTGATGGAGCTTTGAAATTTAAAACCTTGGTAGAAGAACGGTGCTCAAGAATGATATCCTCAAATGGTGCTATAACAAACTTTGCCCGAAGGCTGGGTCGTTGGTCCCCGGAACAGGTCATATACCTATATGTTATGTTATGTTAATAACTTTTATTCGGCGCACAGCTGCCCCAGCGAAGGGGCGTCCTGGCGCCTGATCAGATACCACAACACAACAGGTCAGAGCTGAAAGGAAGAAAGATCAATTAACCGAAGCGAACAGGTGAGTTTTAATGGCGCGTCTGAAAAGAGTAAGGCTATCCAGGGCACGAATGTGTACCGGGAGGGAGTTCCATAAATCAGCCGCCAGAACACGAAAAGAGCGCCCTCCCATCCTACTCAGTCTGAACCTAGGCTTAATCGCCAGATGGAGAGATTCAGACCTGAGGGACCGTGTGGGGAGATACGGAGAAATGAGGCCCGCAAGAGCAGGAGGGGAGGAAAGCTTCAGAATCTTAAATGTCAGACAGAGAGCCTTAAATTTGATTCTCTGTCTAACCGGAAGCCAGTGAAGGGAGGTCAGGACAGAGGAGACAGAACATCGTCTCGGGAGGCCCACGATGGCACGTGCCGCAGCGTTCTGCACAATCTGAAGCCTAGAAGCCTCAGCCTGGTTCACTCCAAGTAGCAAAGCACTCCCGTAGTCCAATCGCGACAAAATGGAGGCCTGAACCACCAGTTGCCGCGTGGGGGGGTCGAAGAACTTAAGGACAGGTCGCAGTCCTCGCAGGATACCAAAACAGGTAGCTGCTGTCTTCTTTGTGTGACTGGCAAAAGAAAGATGGGAATCCAGCCAGACCCCCAGATTTTTAACTTCGGCCGCTGGAGTAGGAGAAGCGCCCATGGCTCGATAAGCACTATGAAAGCCACGTATGGTTCAGAAGTGTGGGACTTTGTGGATACTAAGCAACTACAGTTAGAGGAAGACAAATACCTGCAAAGGGTTCTAAAAATCCCCCAGAGCACCCCAGCGGTCATCGCGCACAGAGAACTGGGCAGACCATTCATTGAGGATCAGATCAGGCTTAGCCCCGTTATGGCATGGTTAAGAATTTGGGCAAATCCTGCGGCAGACCTAGGTAGACTAATCGTGAGGGATTGTCTACGTAGGGATAAAGGTCTACAGATCCCATGGTTAAAATACATGAAGAGTACCTTAAAGGATCTAGACCGGGAGGATCTTTTTACCAACCCAAATGCAATATTAAATCAGGACAAACCACAGATTAAAAAAATGTTACTTGACCAGTTTGCCACACGTAGAGCAGAAATATAACTTTCCAAACGGTCAGTGAGTGCCCATGGTCTCATCAAGAATAGCGAGGGCATGGAACCTTATTTGTACCTGATGTATAACTCCCAGGATAGGTTTTTAATGTGTCGTTTTAGGCTCAATTTATTACCGAATATACTGGCTGACCCACCAGGTTTTACTTTAACAATTGAGCAGAAGGGTGCCTGCGACTGCGACAATCGGTCTCCGCAGGACACCCTTCATTTTGTACTTTTATGTCCTTTTTATAAAATACCTAGACGGAAATTCTTGGTACATATTTTAAAAGAGGCAAAGTTCCGTCATGCTAAAAAACGTGGCTTTGCTCTTCTTACAAAGAGCAACTGACATGCGTACACTATGTTGCATTATGAATTTTATAAAAGTCTCGGTGAGGTTAAGAAACACAAGAGGACAGGGTTAATCAATGGTCCCAGATAAAATCCTTCTTAACCGGTTTTTATTTGTGTTGGTGATTTTTAAATGAAGTTCAGATATGTTATTTAATTGAATTCTTTTAAAACTGTATATATGTACTTTTATGATGTTTTTTAATCATCGAATAAAGATTTACTGAACTGAACTGAACTGAACTGAATGCCTCTGTTTACATACATTGGTATCCAGACCTGTTGGCTTTGGGGGTACTTGCTGTCCTTGTGGTGGTTACCGGGTGTATACAGCACAGACATTCCAGATGAAAGAGGTCGTTTCGAGCGATGGGAAATGGCTACCACTGTTGGTCACGTGACTTTCCCCAGTAAAGGAAAGGCGGGCCGCATCGGCCCCGCCGCAGTTATGGCGGGGCGCACCGGCCCCCACCCGCCTCAGGTCCCCTGGTGACCCGGAAGTGATGGAGTCGCTTCCGGGTCACGAAGGGAACAAAGGCCAGGCCGGTTAGATGAGGCCTGGCCGATGAAGGGTTGGTTTAAAAGGCTGTGGAGCGCGAGAGTCGGTCTCTTTGACCCCTGCGCGCCATGGCCTGCCCTTCCAGCCTCCAGGAGGGTGTCATTATTTTTGTTGTGTTCCCCCCTTGCAGGTCTTCGTAATCGGAGCAGCGGATCGTCGCTGGGGAGGCCACGCGGGCGGGGGGGATATTTTCACTAATTTTCTTTGTGGCTGCAGGCTTGCTATCGAGAAGCTGCATTGGTTGAATGTGCGGCGCAGCTGATCGTGATGAGCGGCACAGTAAGACCTGGAGAAGTGTGCCGCGCAGAAGCAACATCACCTGGAAAGACTTGGCTGGACTTAGCGGGGGGGGTCTTTCATAAGGAACTGAAAGAGCTCCAATGTATACTCTATACCTTCCTTAAGTAACCAGGAAGGCGTTATTGAGTCATTGTAGATACGGTATGTGCCCTCGATGGAAAGTGTAACAGTAACTAGGTTTACGGTAGGCCAAATGCTGATAGTGGGCTTGAACCATCGGTAGGGTCACCCGCAGGGGGTACTTGTGGAATATGTGTTCAGAACTATCATTATGGGGTCTGCTCACGTAGTTAGTGAATTGCAAAATATGGCCCATATCTTCTTTCTTTACATGTAGGTTACTTCTGGGGGCGGGCTCCAGGTTTCAACAAGGGTCTGTACTTACTGAGGGAGGGATGCTTAGCATATTACAGCAATTTCTTTATATGGCAGGGATGTCAGGCCTACTTGGAAATGGCCTCGGGGAGGGTCACTCAGGTACACCTTCAACACTGACGTCAAAACAATACATCCCAGGCCCTGTTGTCATATCTTCAAGGGTCTCCCTGCGCGCAGTTGCGGAGGCCTGTGTCTAAAGCCCTAGGTACCAAGGGGTGGTGCACTTAAGCTTTGGGGGGCGGGGGGGGTGCCATGTCACACAGATACGCTCATACACGTATATGCAGACAGACTTCGGAAAAGCCAATAGCATCGGCCCGGCAAGAAATGTGCTGGGCAGCAGCGTACCTTTTGGTAAACATGAATGCGCTATTTCACACGGTGTACTGTCCTTAAGTAATCATGGAGGGGCTATTGCATTCACTGTAGACTCCAGGTATATTCTTTTATGAATGTCATATTACCAGGCACCCTCACTGTAACACTAATTCAATTGCTCCGTATGTGACACAAACTGATGCTATGCTAAACACTCGCAGTTGCAAGTTTGATGGGAATGCTTCTGGTGCTAATCGTAGCTAAGGCTTAGCATGTGACAAATATAATACGGGCATGAGTACTGGATCTTTCGTCAGGAAGCCAGAAACACTAATCGTTTGTATTTGTTTTTCATCTATGTATGGCCGGATCCATGGCGGATACCTGGAAAGTGCTCCACACCACAACGACTGCAGGAGGTGGACAGCCAAGGGGACCTACCCGGAACGGGAACGTCAAGCAAAGGCAGGCAGTAACGGCATGAGAAGGTGCTACCCATTTCATTATAGTTGAAGTGTGCAATTGTCACCCATTTGTGTTGCTAGTTGTGGGAAATGGGCAGTGCACAGGTGTGTACCGTCACTGATTGACCAGGAGCACAAGTATATGGAGGAGGCGTCACAACAACACCCTTGTTGTGAAACGGTTACTGCTATGACGGCACCTGTGCTTGCGGGCGCCTTTCATAATTGACACTGCGTGGTGGTAGGAGGCCCCGTAGTAGGAAGATAGGCTTGCACAGGGCTTCGCCTTGCAATGGTATAGTTGCACCGACAACGATTAGCATGGACGGGCGAGGCGTGAATATCCGGTGCACCATAATGCTGATGACGGAGGCCAGGTAATGGCTCCAAGAGGGGATGTCAAGTTCCTATGAGTAGGCCAGCCCCAGTTTTATGTCCCTGCTATTGGAGCAAGATTGGGTGGTCAGGAACACTGAAGTAGGATGGTTTTACATGTCCAGGGTCATAAATATGCCCTGTCACAGCAAGTCCAAAGTTTCCAAAGATGGTGTCTGTCCGTCTAGAGTAGGGCAGGAAACCTGCGGACAGATCTTTAGACCCAGTTAGTTGTGTATAGTGAGGTGACCTGTTGGTGCACCAGGGTACACCCAGACATTCCAGAGCTTCTAAGCGAGGAGGTGAGTCTGTGAGGCCATTGGGCCATTGGAAACATACCTAGTGACAAACTTCTGAGGTTAGCTAGGGCTTGACACTTACAGACTATAACACAAGGGTGGATATGGGTGAAACCGTGCTTCCTAAGAAGACGGTGTCCATTTGTTCACACTGGGGGGGTTAAGCAGTCGCTTGGGGATCTTCTTACCTAGTTAGGCGCAGATAGGGACATGGCATGGCCTTGCAGTAAATTGGTAGGGCCGGATAGTTGGGCTGAAAAATATAATGGCTTGGCTAGGGGGATTTTTCAGGCAGGGCATGACCTTTCAGTGTAGGAGGGTAGGGGGGGGCCAGAAAGTCGGTCAACTACGCTGGCCTGTGGCGGTGAGGTCATGATTGGTAAGCAGTTAATTTAAGGTCCTTAGGGGGCGTCACCATTCTCGAATGGGGTCGTCCAAACGGAGGGACAAGTGGTCTCTCCTAGAACTCCAGGGGCAGGTACAGCCTGTTGGGAACATGGGTGCGGGGGAGGGGAGAGTCACGCTTTCTCTAGGCTGGTTGGCCACCCCGCACGTGCACAATGATGCCAGTAAACGGCGCAGAGATGCAAGGGCCCCCTTTTAATGGAGTTAATAGGGCGGACGGGGGTAACCGGGGAGCAGAAGTACCCTCACGGTAAACGGGCCCTCTGCTCAAACGCCCTTCGACAGAAGGGCGTGGTGAGTTGGGCGTATGGGGGTAACCGGGGGCAGAAGTACCCTCCCGGTAAACGGGTCCTCTGCGCATGCGCACTTCGACAGAAGGGCGTGGCTAGTCGGGCGTACGGGGGTAACCGGGGGGAGAAGTACCCTACCGGTAAACGGGTCCTCTGCGCATGCGCACTCCTTCAGGAGGGCGTGGTTTAGTGATAAGGATCTGACACCAGTTATTGACCTTGCTGTAGGCCCAAATAGGTACGCAGAAAATAAATATGTATGTGATTGATATGTTAGACTCGGATAGGAAATACCTTGTACTAGAATGATGTTAAGGTTAGCCATCTGATATCTGTATATATCAATTGTAAAAGTTTTCTGCGTAATTGTATAAATATTGTTTATTTCAATTTTGATTTATTTTGTATGTTTTAATAAATACGGCCGGGGGGTTGAAAGACCCCCCGCCTTCCAAAGAAATCCCTCTCATGTCCTGTTAATAATGTTGGTTGACGGAAGAGTGGGGGTCCTCCGGCAGTCCCTGGCCATAAGGAAAGGCAGGGCCGCATCGGCCCCGCCGCAGTTATGGTGGGGCGCACCGGCCCCCACCCGCCTCAGGTCCCCTGGTGACCCGGAAGTGATGGAGTCGCTTCCGGGTCACGAAGGGAACAAAGGCCAGGCCGGTTAGATAAGGCCTGGCGGATGAAGGGTTTAAAACGCCATGGTGCGCGAGAGTCAATCTCTTTGACTCCTGCGCGGCACGGCCTGCCCTTCCAGCCTCCAGGAGGCTGTAATTATTTTCCCACCCACCAACCCCTGAAGCAGATGATTGTTATTGTGTGTTATGAAAGTTTTCACAATTTTGTTACAAGTGTTTATGGATGACAAGTGTGTCTCAATAATACGTTTTGTTCCTTAGAACTTTCTCCCGTTTGCAGATCATCAATCGTCGTATTTGTTGCTATTCCTTGGTCAGGCGGTAAGGTCATGATTGGTGAGCAGTTAATTTAAGGTCCTTAGAGGGCGGCGCCATTCTCGAATGGGGTCCCCCAAACGGAGGGACAAGTGGTCTCTCCTAGAACTCCAGGGGCAGGTACAGCCTGTTGGGTACATGGGTGCGGGGGAGGGGAGAGTCACGCTTTCTCTAGGTTGGTTGGCCACCCCGCACGTGCACAATGACGCCAGTAAATGGCGCAGAGATGCAAGGGCCCCCTTTTAATGGAGTTAATAGGGCGTACGGGGGTAACTGGGGGACGGGAGTTCACTCCCGGTAAACGGGCCTTCTGCGCATGCGCACTTCGACAGAAGGGTGTGGTGAGTTGGGCGTACGGGGGTAACCGGGGGGGAGAAGTACCCTCCCGCCCTCTGCACATGCGCACTTCGACAGAAGAGTGTGGTGAGTTGGGCGTACGGAGGTAACCGGGGGGAGAAGTACCCTCCCGCCCTCTGCGCATGCGCACTTCAACAGAAGGGTGTGGTTAGTCGGGTGTACGGGGGTAACCGGGGGGAGAAGAACCCTCCTGGTAAACGGGCCCTCTGCGCATGCGCACTCCTTCAAGAGGGCGTGGTTTAGTGATAAGGATCTGACACCAGTTATTGACCTTGCCATAGGCCCAAATAGGTATGCAGAAAATAAATATGTATGTGATTGATATGTTAGACTCGGATAGGAAATATCTTGTACTAGAATGATGTTAAGGTTAGCCATCTGATATCTGTATATATCAATTGTAAACGTTTTATGCTTAATTGTATACATATTGTTTATTTCAATGTATTTGTATGTTTTCATGTATTTGTATGTTTCAATAAATACAGCCGGGGGGGTTGAAAGATCCCCCGCCTTCCAAAGAAATCCCTCTCATGTCCTGTTCATAATGTTGGTTGACAGAAGGGTGGGGGTCCTCCGGCAATCCCTGGCCATATGGTATAATGGAATCGCAAACGCAAAGGATTGAAAGCTTACATTTTTTGTAGCAAATAAACTGGTGTTCCAGGCCCAGTGATTTATGGAAGCAGTCTAAGGAGTGGTAGCTGTAAGGGGTGCTGGATAGCAAGTCTAAATACGTCAACAGGCGAACTCGATACTTCCAATATACCGTCAACATTAAGAGTGAAACGCACACCATTTTGGCATGAATCCCTCTCTAGTGTCGCCTGGCTTTGTGCTGTGTCACGGTAGGGAGATTTATGGTGGGAAAACAAAGGCTTGGAAATATGAGTGATGGGCAGAGCAGTAAGGTAAGCAGAGATTAAAGCAAGAGTCAAAAATGACGAATTTGCCCAACAGAGACTCGCCCCCCACTTGAAAGTTTCTTCAGTGAGGGAATAGGAATAGCATCTCATATTGCCAAACCTTTGCTGGGAATCTGGTACTTCGGCCACGCACAGATGTCACATGACTGACTTGTTACAATCGACATTCAACATTGTTCTTGATATACTGTTTTAAAAAATTTTTTTTAACTGAAACGGAGCTGCAGTCTGTGAGCAGCTTCATTGGTTAAGAGGCACTAGGCCTCGGTTTAGTGCCTTGTCACTATTTCAGAAAGGGAATCTCAACACAAGAGCAGGCTGCATGCAGTTTGACTCTGATTCGACAAACGATGATGAGGAAGTGATGAAAGAAAGTTAAGATACTCTGGGCACATTTACTAATATTTCACGCAATGCGGCGTGGCAAAGGAGCTCGCTGTGATAGGGAGACAGACAGCAGAAATGATCCATATTTGCGAAGCTAAGGAGCTTTTTTGCTCTCTCTTTGCGCTAGCGCACTGTGGGCTGCCAAGAGCCAATGCAAGCACCCTTGCATAGTGCAAGCGTTCTAGCATTGAGAGCAGAATTGGTTGGTGCAGGAAGCGATACCTACTTTCACAAAAAACAATCCATTCAGGCATGTTTTTCTCTTTCCATGTGTGCTGCAGAATGTGGCACACATGGAAACAGGAAGTAAAGATATTTCTCCCTGTTAACCTTTTTGCAGGTATGTGCTCCATTTTGGTGCCAACCAAGGTTTACAGGTCTTTGCAAATCTGGGTTTGCGTCGAAATATATGGGTGGATTCGTGGGGACATGTCCCACCCATGCAATGACAACCTGATGCAAAATAATGCAAGGCAACGCTATGCGCTGCATTGCGTCACTTTGAATTTACTAAACCAAGCAAAGCCATGCAAGTGACTTAGTAATGGCAAAAAGGATATTAAATCTGGGCCTGTATTTTAAAAATCTCTGCAACCTTTGTGGCCTTTCATCTGCAATACAGACATCTTGTGTGCACATCTGGCTATTGAATGAAGAGAAATGCAGGCATGACAATGCAAAACAGCATATCAGTTTAGTTTTCTACGTACTTATTCTGGGGTACTTTCTTCATATGGGCAAAAGGGCATTGACCCCCTGCCCGATGTGATCCGACACATACATTAGGTTTAAAGTGTCATAATGATAAGGTAAGCTGGATGCCTTTATGCCTGAAGAGGGAGGTCAGGCTAGAGCTTCAAGAACCAGCAGATTACAGTGAAGCAGCCTGAAAATGTAGTGCGCATGTTAGGTTGGACTGGTGGCTTGTTCTGACCAGCCTGACATGCATACTTTGATTCTCACCTACCTGTGCCTTTTTAACCCCTTCGTTGCGGGTTTTATTCCCCCGCTGTGCTGGGGGGAGGGGGGCGCACACAGCTCATGACGAGCTTAGCTCGTCATGAGCTCCGGTGCTCCGGTGCTCATCATGAGCTGAGCTCGTCACAGGTGCATTGGCTCCCGTGGAACGCTCAGCACAGCGGGGGAATTCTCCCCGCACCTGAGCGTTCCACGGAGTGCCGTGGCTCATGACGAGCTCAGCTCGTCATGAGCACCGAAGGTGTTAAAGATCTTATGGAAACGCAGCCACAGATACCCCTCTCCTAAGGAGCACTGGGTTTGCCAATCCTGGTGCTGCTCTCATGCTGTTTACCAACATAAACAGCAAGTAAGCAGTGTCTTTAGCCGCTTCGCCGCGCCGGACATTCCGCAGCAGAAGAAATTACGCGTGTGCAGTCACCGTGACGTCAGGAAAAGGATATTGGCTTGGTCAAGTGTCAGGCAGTAAGCCTGTCCCACGTGGGCCTGCACAGAAGAGCTAGCGCTTGGGTGGGAGGTTCACAAACAATGGCCAATCAAGGTATAGCTTTATTGTGAAGCCATGCAATGATTAACCATGCTTTTCCCCTTTTATTGACGTAATGGTCTCATCCCCCTCATGAGTAGCATCAGTGATGGCACTGCACGCGAAGGAGAGAGAAGTATTGTCCTGCAATCACCCTGGCATGTCCTTCCACAGGCCTCCAGAGTAAGATGGAAAGACTTTTATGGAAGTTGCGGGTTAAGAACTGAGGCACTCCAGGGACTGAGGCTTTAAAATTCAATAGATGAATCATGTCCTTCTCAGTCCGCTGAGCAGAATTCATTGGGGTGATGCTGACGCGATCGCTAATCAAAATCATAGTTAGCCTGTGCGTGTTTGTGTGTGGTGTGTGTCTGTGTGTGCGCAGGCATGGGGGGGTTTGTGCCTGTCTGCTTGTGTCTCTGTAGGCATGTGTGTTTAGGCACGTTTGTGTTTGTGACTCTCCGTGCTTGTAGGTGTGTGTTTTTTGTGTGCCCTATCATTGGTGCTATATTTTCTGTTGCTTTCTTTTTCCTACGTGTCTCGAGTAACACGCTTTTGCTCGGAAGAGGTGTGGCGCCGCGGCCAGGGCGACTGACGCTGGAATCTGGGGACCACGGTTCGATCCCCGGCTCCGGCGGCAGGTTAGCCCAGCACCATGTGACTCTGGGCAATAGCTCGCTTAATCTTCCCGACGGCCCCCAGCGCCTAGAGACCCATACGGGTGATTGTGCGCTTTACAAATGTGGACTTTACTTTTTTTTCAGGTCACAGGCACTGTGCAAACATTAGCTATGCAGGAGAGTCAGAGTTAAATACTTTAGGCCTCATAAATAAGGTCCATTGCGGCACTTTTGCGCCGGCGAAACGTCACACTCCGGTGCCACAGGATATTTACAAGGCCATGTAAAGCCACTTTACGTGGCTTTTCATGGTCTTGTAAATATGTGCCCCTTTCACGCAGAACACTGTGAAAGGGGCATTCCATGGGTGTTGCTCTGGGTGTTCCCACGCAACACCCATAGAATCTGAAACATTTCCAGATTTATGAGAAATCGTAAACCTGGGAGTGCCTCAGAATCCAGCTCCACCACAGGGGTGGCATTAGGAAGGCGCAACGAGAAGAAATGTTTTAATGTATCCTTGTTTTTTTCTTTATCTGTGTGTGCTGCATTCTGAAGCACACATAGAAAAAGGAAATTGCCTGAATTGATTGATTTTGTGCAAAAAGGTGTCCCTTCCTGCACAACATCAATCAGCCTGCAATGCAGGCACCTGCATTGGTGCATGGAAGCCCATTTTACACCAGCGCAGGGGAAAAGGACAGGAAAGTGCGATATGTCATAGATACAGCGCATTCCTGCCATTTTGTGTTGATGTAGAGCAGCACATCAAGATTCCTTGTGGCGCTGCCCTGCGCCAAATCTCTTGTTTTGGGAATTTTGGAGGGTCAGCATTCAGTGGAAGCTCTGTTTGTCGTATGTTTCAAAGACAAATTAATTTTCTCTATGGGCCTTTAGTAATCATTAGAAGATGGGTGAATTGATTTTAAACTTATTTGCAACACGGTATTTATTTCTATTTTGTAATACCGTTTACTGAGAAAATTATTGAAGGAGTGATTGTATTACTAGATTTACCTAATATTACATGCAACGCACAGCAGTTCCTGGCTGCTTGATTATGAAAACAAGAAAAATACCACTATAATTTCTTGTCAACTCACTTTATGTTAAACATAAAGCAGGTGGAAATTAAAACAGCGCTGTACATATTTTGGCAGGTTTGATCTCCTATATTTCCTTTCCCAAATATGGCACGTTACCATTTTCAAGGAGCTCTGCAGAGACGCCAAGGATTGAATGTGCCTGTAGTGTCAACACCTCTATGACGCACCGACAGGCACTCTGCTTTGGAGGTCTCAATACTGTTCTGTCTTAAACACCCTCAACAACCTGAACTCACCCAGATAGTCATTTTGAGGCAAGAACTGTTGAACATATTCAATATAATAAAATTTGGGGCCTTCTTTAATCATTAAAAACATTGAAGTGGAGCAGTATTTACTATTGCTTAGCGGGAGCGGTGCTCCTGCCAAGCCATAGCATACTACAATGTCCTTGGGGTTGGCTCCCCAGGAGATTGCAGGAGCTGGCCCTGGTGCGTTGCGGTTCCCAGGCTAATATAGGGCTGCAGGAGGGGGGCCGTGCGGCCCCCTCCAATTTTCTAATTTGCCCCGGGGAGGTGGTGGTCCACGGGGCTGCTGGCCCTCCTCCCCTCCTGCCCCCCCAAACTCAATGAAAGTTATGCCCCGGGGAGGGGACTCTGTGTGGTCCCCCACATTTTTTAAAACTAAAGATCCAAGGAGGTAGCGGTCTCCAGGGCTGGGGGGCTCGGGTTCCACCCTGGAGCTTTAAAAGATTTAAGCTCCAAGGAGGTGGTGGTCCCCCATTCAGTCCTTCACCTGCATTGATAATCAAAGAAGCCCTGGGGAGGTGGTGGTCCCTAGGGCAAATAGGCCCCAGAGGGAGGGCCCGAGTGCCGGAGCCCTAGATTTGTTTTTTAAAATATTTAGCCGGATCCGTGGATCCCCCAGAAATGTTTTTAATAAAACACTTTTTTTGGCCCTGCAAGGTCCCAGTGGGACCCCCCCAGGACACCTGGGGTCAAGGTCTTTCTACCCTACCCCCTTTTCTTTACATTTTTTGTGGGACTCGGTTCAACTGAGTCCCAAGATGGCTTCCAATACTTACTGGTTGAAGTGTTGGCAGCCAATCAAATTTCAGTAGGAATTTTGGCTGCCAGATATGATTTTTTTAACTTAAATATCTTTGAAACTACTGAACGGATTTACACCAAATCACAAAAAGCTTTCTAGACCAACAACTAGCTTTCTGCCAAATTTGGTCTAATTCAGTTCAGCAGGTCGAGCTATAGTCTTGTTCAAAAAAAGGGAAAAACCCCAGAGACAAAACTTTTGGCCCGTTCCGGTCAGCTCCTATCTTGAAAGTTTCGGGGTGATTCGGCAAGCGAGGGCCGAGACAAAAGGGGGGGTCCCAAAACGTGTTTTCTCCATGTTAATTCCCATAAGAAACTTTAGACATGACTAAAGTCCGAACTGCTAAATGAAATTACACTAAATTTGGCAAAAAGGTAGCCCTTGTTTCAGAAAGAACTCTTTTTGTTAAATGGTGTAAATCTGTTCAGTAGTTCCTGAGATATTTTAAAAAAAGAGGTCAAAAATGCATTTCCCATAGGAAACTTTAGACACAGGGCTACAGCTGGAACTGCTGAACGGAATTACACCAAATTTGGCAAAAAGGTAGTGCTTGCTTCAGAAAGCATCCTTTTTTTAAATGGTGTAAATAAGTTCAGTCGTTGCAGAGAAAATCCCAAAATAAAAGTTTCGATATTTAGAGGCATGGAGGATCCACGCACCCTCACGATCACAAGCTTTATTCTAATTGGTTGTCAACACACCAAACCAGGAAGTGTTGGCAGCCATCTTGTGCCTAGGTAATCGAGGCACAAGAAAACAGGGAAACAAACGCAAAAAACAAGACAAGGGGGCAGAGTAGAAACACCCTGACCCCCTAGGCCTGCTCAGGGGGTCCCACAAGGATCCCCAGGGCCCAAAAAAGCATTTTTTTTTTAATCGTCCGAATTCGCGCTGGGTGTGCGAATCTGGCCAAAAATAAAAAAAACAAAGCGCGGGCTTCGGTATTATTTAGACCACGGGTGGGCCACGTCCCGGGGCATTCAATAATGTAATTGCAGGGGCCCAGGGAGGCCCCCGCAACCCTGGGGACCGCCACCCCCTGGGGCTTCTTATTTTTAATGTGAGGGGGGCCTCCAGGGCCCCCATTGCCCCGGGGACCGCCACCCCCTGGGGCTTTTATTTTTTTAAATATACACCTTTGTTAGGGGGCTCGAGCCCCTCCACACGCCCCAGGGACCGCCACCTCCCCAGAGCACTAATATTCAAATCGGGGGTCTATAATGGGCTCCCAAGTCCCGGAGACCACCACCTCCCAAAGGCTTTGCCAATGTTGGGAGGGGCCCGGCCCCCAAGGCTGGCTCCTGCAGTGTCCCGGGGTGCCCACCCCCCAGGACCCTGCTGTTTGCAATGACAGGGCGGTAGACGTGCGGCTCCCACCCTGTATTGCAAACTGCTTTGCTTCATTGAAGCGAGAGCAGGGAACCTGCTCTCGCTTCAATGAAGCAAAGCAGATTGCTTTTCCACATGGGGAGCTACATGTTAGCAGCTCCCCAAGTGGAAAAGCAATGCCGGCCCCTGCAGGACGCGGGGAGCCGGCGGGACCGTGGGAGCATTGGGGCTCCCCCGATGGTCCCCAACGGATAGGGGGGCCACAGGTATCTCCAGTAAGCGCCACAGGGCTGCGTTGCAGAGAGATGGTCCAGGCCACCCCCCTTTTTACACCTCTCTGCAACGCAGCTCTGTGGCTCTTACTGGAGGTACCTGGTGGGCTAGTTGGACACCAGGGACCCTCAGGATTCAAGGGGACTTAATCCCCCAACTTAAAACGCACCACGGGTGCGTTTGCACAGTGGTGAAGGGAGGGGGCAGGGCCTGAGGTGACATGTGCAAACACACCCTGTGGCGCATTTTAAGTATGGGAATTAATTCCCCTTCAATCCTGAGTGCCCCTGGGAGCCATCTAGCCCACCAGGTATCTCCAGTAAGCGCCACAGGGCTGCGTTGCAGAGAGGTGGTCCAGGCCACGACCCTTTTTACACCTCTCTGCAAAGCAGCTCTGTGGCGCTTACTGGAGGTACTTGGTGGGCTAATTGGACCCTAGGGACCCTCAGGATTCAAGGGGACTTAATCCCCCAACTTAAAATGCGCCATGGGCGCGTTTGCACAATGGTGAAGGGAGGGGGCGGGCCTGAGGTGACATATGTGCAAACACGCCCTGTGACGTGTTTTAAGTTAGGGCTTTAATTCCCCTTCAATCCTGAGGGCTTACTAGCCCACCAGGTGCCTCCAGTAATCGCCACAGGCCTGCGTTGCAGAGAGGTGGTCCAGGCCAGGCCCCTTTTTACACCTCTTTGCAATGGAAGTTGTCCCCAAGGATGTCCTTTGGGGCCAACTACCCCTCTTGTTACCTCCAGTAAGTCCCACACAGTGGGATTGCTAAGACGTGTTCGGAGGCCATGGCCCCCTTTCTCTACCACTCTGCCAACGTGCCTAGTGGCAGACTACGGGATGGGGGATGAAGTCCAATTTAGTCCTGAGGGAGTTTGGAGGCAGAGAATCCCTCCTGGTACCTCCTGTAAGTCCTACGCAGAGGAATTCCTGAGCGTTGGTTGAATGCCCAGCACTCTTTCTCCACCACTCTGCAAACATGACTGCTAGTTAAGGTAGCATATTTCTGCACCTCTGACTTAGAGGTAGTTTTAATCCCCTTATGTACTAGGGCCTTACAGAGGAGGTCATTCTAATAACACGGGTATCCCAACGCATAGTGTTCCCTAGTGTATGTAGGTGTTTTCACTGTATTCTAAGTGTCTTTTAGCATAACACTGGCTTTAGGCCTGGTTAGTCAGAGTCAGTTACCACCGTACCCGTCTGAAAAAGGTGTGGGTACAGGATAATTTTGCAACAAGGCCTCTCTCTGCTCCTCTGTTGGTTCTTTCTGCACGTCTTGCTTCTTCCTGCACTTTTATTCGTCTTTGTGGACTTCTGTTGCTTCTTTCTGCATTTCTTTTGCTTCTTTCTGTGCGTTTGTTTTCTTTCTTCACATGTCCTACCTCTGTAGGCATAGTTAGAAACTAGCATTTAAAAAAACCTTTGAAATTTACTTAGAAAACCATAGGTTTCAGGCACGTTAAAGTTAGAAATTAGCATTTAAAAAACCTTTGAAATTCACTGAAAAAAACATAGGTTTAAGACACGTTATAGTTAGAAATTAGCATTTACAAAAACCTTAGAAATTCACTGAAAAAAACATAGGTTTTAGGGAAAGTTATAGTTAGTTGGACATTTCACTCATACAAAACCATAGAAATTCCCCTGTTATAGTTAGTTCAGCTAACTATAACTCGCGCCCCACAATGCACTGCTGAGGATGTCACATAATACATCACTCCTGACCTGGTCAGTGACATCACTAATGACATCTCAAATGACATCACTGATGACATCATCCATGTGATAATTTGATGCATCTTCTCACACCCTAATATAACCTTTAGACCGTTAGACCCTTTGCATGTGGCCACTCTGTCACACCAGCCTCTCACCCCCTATCGTTCTCAACAATCACACTGGCATATAATTGCAAAATACATTATACGACAACCGGGGCACATGAAAGGGGCTAAAGAGGCAGTGGAAAGGGCAACGAATGAGAATTGATAGGGGTACCAAGTGAGAGAAAATAAAAAAAAATCTAAAATACCCAACATTTTTGAAGACTTTTAAAATAGAGAGGGAGAACGTGTGTGTGTGTGTGTGGGTGTGTGTGTGTGTGTGTGTGTGTGTGTATTTGTCTGTGTATATGTAAAAATTCCTGGTGAAATCAAGACATTCACATACCGATACAGACACTCTAACATCCACAATTACACCCAGGCAGACACTCTTGCATCCACTCACATACCTATACAGACACTATCACATACCTATACAGGCACGCCTGTCCTTTTACACCCCCACCCGCCAACTACGATCGTCCAATCAAGCCCTCGCGGCAATTCCACACATCCATAGATCCACCATGGGGGGAAGATCCTTCTCCTACTTAGCTGCCAAAACCTGGAATTCTCTCCCCACCCACCTCCGCCTTACACAGAACCACCTCTCCTTCAGAAAACAACTAAAAACTTGGATATTCGATAAGTAAAGCACCCCCCTCCCTCAAGCGCCTTGAGACCCTCTGGGTGAATAGTGCGCTATACAAATGTTAAACTTGAACTTGAACTCACACCTACTCACATACACATATAGACACTCTTAAACCCACACTTACACCCATACAGACACTCTCAAACCTACTCACATACACATATAGACACTCTCACACCCAGAGACACTCTTCCATCTACTCACATACTGATACACTCACTCTTCCATCCACTGACATATACATACAGATACTTTCACACCCACTCACTTGCCCAGACACTCTCTCACCCATACTTAACACACTCTCTGACACCCATTTACATACCCATACAGCACAGCTTTCCAAACTTTTCATGTTGGTGACACACTTTTTGGAGATGCATCATTTTGGGACACAGTAAGGCAGTGTAGCGAGCGATCATAGCAAGCGAGCCCGAACCACCTAGGGCGGGGCTCGGGGGGGTTCTCACTCACTCTGTCTGTCTCACTCTCTCTCTCTAACCGTCTCGCTCCCTCTGTCTCCCTTCCTCCCTCTCCCTCTGTGTCCCTCCCTCTCTCTCCCACTGTCTGTCTCCGTCCGTCTCCCTCTGTCTGTCTACCTCCCTCTATCTCTCTCTGTCTGGCTCCCTCTGTCTGGCTCCCTGTCGCCCTCCTCCCTCTGTCTGTCTCCTTCTGTCTCACGCTCTGTGTCTCCCTCTCACTGTCTCCCTCCCTCTGTCTCCCTCTCCCTCTGTCTCCATCTCCCTCCCTCTCCAGTCTCTCTCCCTATGTCTCCCTCTCTCTCTGTCTCTATCTGTCTGTCTCCCTCCCTCTCCCTCTCTCTCCCTCCCTCTCCCTCTCTCCCTCTCTCTCCCTTTTTCTTCCTCTCTCTCCCTCTCTCTGCCTCTCTCTCCCTCTTTCTTCCTCTCTCTCCCTCTTTCTTCCTCTCTCTCCCTCTGTCTCTCTCCCTCTGTCTCCCTCTCTGTCTCCCTCTCCCTCTGTCTCTCTCCCTCTGTCTCTCTCCCTCTGTCTCCGTCTGTCTCCTTGTCTGTCTACCTCCCTCTCCCTCTCTCCCTCTTTCTCCCACTTTCTTCCTGTCTCTCTCCCTCTTTCTTCCTCTGTCTCTCTCCCTCTGTCTCTCTCCCTCTTTCTCCCTCTGTTTCTATCCCTCTGTCTCTCTCCCTCTGTCTCCATTCCTCGGTCTCCCTCCCTCTGTCTCCGTTCCTCGGTCTGCATCCCTCCCTCTCCCTCTCTCTCTCCCTCTGTCTCCCTCTCCCAATCTCTCTCCCTCTGTCTCCCTCTCTCTCTGTCTCTCTCTGTCTCCCTCTCTCTCCCTCCCTCCCTATGTCTCCCTCCCTCTCTCCCCCTCTCTCTGTCTCCCTCTCTCTGTCTCCTTCTCTCTCTCTGTCTCCTGCTATTTCTACCTCTCTCTGTCTCCCTCCTTCCTCTGTCTCCCTCTCCCCTCTGTCCCCCTCTCTCCTCTGTCCCCCTCTCTCCTCTGTCCCCCTCTCTCCTCTGTCCCACTCTCTCCTCTGTCGCCCTCTCTCCTCTGTCGCCCTCTCTCCTCTGTCGCCCTCTCTCCTCTGTCACCCTCTCTCCTCTGTCGCCCTCTCTCCTCTGTCGCCCTCTTCCCTCTGTCGCCCTCTCTCATCTGTCGCCCTCTCTGCTCTGTCACCCTCTTCCCTCTGTCGCCCTCTCTCCTCTGTCGCCCTCTTCCCTCTGTCATCCTCTCCCCTCTGTCGCCCTCTCTCCTCTGTCGCCCCCTCTCCTCTGTCACCCTCTTTCCTCTGTCGCCCTCTCTCCTCTGTCGCCCTCTTCCCTCTGTCGCCCTCTCTCTGTCTCCCTCTCTGTCTCCCTCTCTCCTCTGTCGCCTTCTCTCCTGTCGCCCTCTCTCCTCTGTCGCCCTCTCTCCTCTGTCTCCCTCTCTCCTCTGTCTCCCTCTCTCCTCTGTTTCCCTCTCTCCTCTGTCACCCTCTCTCCTCTGTGGCCCTCTCTGCTCTGTCGCCCTCTTCCCTCTGTTGCCCTCTCTCGTCTGTAGCCCTCTTCCCTCTGTCGTCCTCTGCCCTCCTCTCCCCTCTGTCGTCCTCTCCCCTCTGTCGCCCTCTCTCCTCTGTCGCCCTCTCTCCTCTGTTGCCCTCTTCCCTCTGTCGCCCTCTCTCCTCTGTCACCCTCTCTGCTCTGTCGCCCTCCTGCCTCTGTCGCCCTCTTCCCTCTGTCGCCCCCTCTCCTCTGTCACCCTCTTCCCTCTGTCATCCTTTTCCCTCTGTCGCCCTCTCTCCTCTGTCACCCTCTCTCCTCTGTCGCCCTCTCTCCTCTGTCGCCCTCTTCCCTTTGTCGCCCTCTCTCCTCTGTCGCCCTCTCTGCTCTGTCACCCTCTTCCCTCTGTCGCCCTCTCTCCTCTGTCGCCCTCTTCCCTCTGTCATCCTCTCCCCTCTGTTGTCCTCTCCCCTCTGTCGTCCTCTCCCCTCTGTCGCCCTCTCTCCTCTGTCGCCCTCTTCCCTCTGTCATCCTTTTCCCTCTGTCGCCCTCTCTCCTCTGTAGCCCTCTTCCCTCTGTCGTCCTCTCCCCTCTGTCGTCCTCTGCCCTCTGTCGCCCTCTCCCCTTTGTCACCCTCTTCCCTTTGTCGCCCTCTCTCCTCTGTCGCCCTCTCTGCTCTGTCACCCTCTTCCCTCTGTCGCCCTCTCTCCTCTGTCGCCCTCTCTCCTCTGTCGCCCTCTTCCCTCTGTCATCCTCTCCCCTCTGTTGTCCTCTCCCCTCTGTGGCCCTCTTCCCTCTGTCACCCTCTTCCCTCTGTCGCCCTCTCTCCTCTGTCGCCCTCTCTACTCTGTCGCCCTCTCTCCTCTGTCACTCTCTCTCCTCTGTAGCCCTCCTCCTCTGTCGCCCTCTCTGCTCTGTCACCATCTTCCCTCTGTCGCCCTCTCTCCTCTGTCGCCCTCTTCCCTCTGTTATCCTCTCCCCTCTGTCATCTTTTCCCCTCTGTCGCCCTCTCTCCTCTGTCGCCCTCTTCCCTCTGTCACCCTCTCTCCTCTGTTGCCCTCTCTCCTCTGTCGCCCTCTCTCCTCTGTCGCCCTCTCTCCTCTGTCGCCCTCTTCCCTTTGTCGCCCTCTCTCCTCTGTTGCCCTCTCTGCTCTGTCGCCCTCTTCCCTCTGTCACCCTCTTCCCTCTGTCATCCTTTTCCCTCTGTCGCCCTCTCTCCTCTGTCGCCCTCTCTCCTCTGTCGCCCTCTTCCCTCTGTCGCCCACTCTCCTCTGTCACCCTCTCTGCTCTGTCGCCCTCTTCCCTCTGTCGTTCCCTCTGTCGCCCTCTTCCCTTTGTCGCCCTCTCTCCTCTGTCGCCCTCTCTCCTCTGTCCCTCACTCCTCTGTCGCCCTCTCTCCTCTGTCGCCCTCTCTCCTCTGTCGCCCTCTTCCCTCTGTCACCCTCTCTCCTCTGTCGCCCTCTCTGCTCTGTCACCCTCTTCCCTCTGTCGCCCTCTTCCCTCTGTCGCCCTCTTCCCTCTGTCGTCCTCTCCCCTCTGTCGCCCGCTCCCCTCTGTCACCCTCTCTCCTCTGTCGCCCTCTCTCCTCTGTCGCCCTCTTCCCTCTGTCGCCCTCTCTCCTCTGTCGCCCTCTCTCCTCTGTCGCCCTCTCTCCTCTGTCGCCCTCTCTGCTCTGTCACCCTCTTCCCTCTGTCGCCCTCTCTCCTCTGTCGCCCTCTTCCCTCTGTCGCCTTCTCCCCTCTGTCGTCCTCTCCCCTCTGTCGCCCTCTCTCCTCTGTCGCCCTCTCTCCTCTGTCGCCCTCTCTGCTCTGTCGCCCTCTTCCCTCTGTCGCCCTCTCTCCTCTGTCGCCCTCTTCCCTCTGTCATCCTCTCCCCTCTGTCGTCCTCTGCCCTCTGTCGTCCTCTCCCCTCTGTCGTCCTCTCCCCTCTGTCGCCTTCTCTCCTCTGTCGCCCTCTCTCCTCTGTCGCCCTCTCTCCTCTGTCGCCCTCTTCCCTCTGTCGCCCTCTCTCCTCTGTCACCCTCTCTGCTCTGTCGCCCTCTTCCCTCTGTCGCCCTCTTCCCTCTGTCGCCCCCTCTCCTCTGTCGCCCTCTTCCCTCTGTCATCCTTTTCCCTCTGTCGCCCTCTCTCCTCTGCCGCCCTCTCTCCTCTGTCGCCCTCTCTCCTCTGTCGCCCTCTTCCCTCTGTCACCCTCTCTCCTCTGTCGCCCTCTCTGTTCTGTCGCCCTCTTCCCTCTGTTGCCCTCTTCCCTCTGTCGCCCTCTTCCCTCTGTCGCCCTCTCTCCTCTGTCGCCCTCTCCCCTCTGTCGCCATCTTCCCTCTGTCACCCTCTTCCCTCTGTCACCCTCTTCCCTCTGTCGCCCTCTCTCCTCTGTCGCCCTCTCTCCTGTCGCCCTTCCTGCTCTGTCGCCCTCTCTCCTCTGTCGCCCTCTCTCCTCTGTCACCACCTCTCCGCCCTGTCACCCTCTTCCTTCTGTCGCCCTCTTCCCTCTGTCGCCCTCTTCCCTCTGTCGCCCTCTTCCCTCTGTCGCCCCCTCTCCTCTGTCACCCTCTTCCCTCTGTCATCCTTTTCCCTCTGTCGCCCTCTCTCCTCTGTCGCCCTCTTCCCTCTGTCATCCTCTCCCCTCTGTTGTCCTCTCCCCTCTGTCGTCCTCTCCCCTCTGTCGCCCTCTCTCCTCTGTCGCCCTCTTCCCTCTGTCATCCTTTTCCCTCTGTCGCCCTCTCTCCTCTGTCGCCCTCTCTCCTCTGTTGCCCTCTTCCCTCTGTCGCCCTCTCACCTCTGTCACCCTCTCTGCTCTGTCGCCCTCCTGCCTCTGTCGCCCTCTTCCCTCTGTCGCCCCCTCTCCTCTGTCACCCTCTTCCCTCTGTCATCCTTTTGCCTCTGTCGCCCTCTCTCCTCTGTCACCCTCTCTCCTCTGTCGCCCTCTCTCCTCTGTCGCCCTCTTCCCTTTGTCGCCCTCTCTCCTCTGTCGCCCTCTCTGCTCTGTCACCCTCTTCCCTCTGTCGCCCTCTCTCCTCTGTCGCCCTCTTCCCTCTGTCATCCTCTCCCCTCTGTTGTCCTCTCCCCTCTGTCGTCCTCTCCCCTCTGTCGCCCTCTCTCCTCTGTCGCCCTCTTCCCTCTGTCATCCTTTTCCCTCTGTCGCCCTCTCTCCTCTGTAGCCCTCTTCCCTCTGTCGTCCTCTCCCCTCTGTCGTCCTCTGCCCTCTGTCGCCCTCTCCCCTCTGTCACCCTCTTCCCTTTGTCGCCCTCTCTCCTCTGTCGCCCTCTCTGCTCTGTCACCCTCTTCCCTCTGTCGCCCTCTCTCCTCTGTCGCCCTCTTCCCTCTGTCATCCTCTCCCCTCTGTTGTCCTCTCCCCTCTGTGGCCCTCTTCCCTCTGTCACCCTCTTCCCTCTGTCGCCCTCTCTCCTCTGTCGCCCTCTCTACTCTGTCGCCCTCTCTCCTCTGTCACTCTCTCTCCTCTGTAGCCCTCCTCCTCTGTCGCCCTCTCTGCTCTGTCACCATCTTCCCTCTGTCGCCCTCTCTCCTCTGTCGCCCTCTTCCCTCTGTTGTCCTCTCCCCTCTGTCATCTTTTCCCCTCTGTCGCCCTCTCTCCTCTGTCGCCCTCTTCCCTCTTTCGCCCTCTCTCCTCTGTCGCCCTCTCTGCTCTGTCACCCTCTTCCCTCTGTCACCCTCTCTCCTCTGTTGCCCTCTCTCCTCTGTCGCCCTCTCTCCTCTGTCGCCCTCTCTCCTCTGTCACCCTCTTCCCTTTGTCGCCCTCTCTCCTCTGTTGCCCTCTCTGCTCTGTCGCCCTCTTCCCTCTGTCACCCTCTTCCCTCTGTCATCCTTTTCCCTCTGTCGCCCTCTCTCCTCTGTCACCCTCTCTCCTCTGTCGCCCTCTTCCCTCTGTCGCCCTCTCTCCTCTGTCACCCTCTCTGCTCTGTCGCCCTCTTCCCTCTGTCGCCCTCTTCCCTCTGTCGCCCTCTTCCCTTTGTCGCCCTCTCTCCTCTGTCGCCCTCTCTCCTCTGTCCCTCTCTCCTCTGTCGCCCTCTCTCCTCTGTCGCCCTCTCTCCTCTGTTGCCCTCTTCCCTCTGTCGCCCTCTCCCCTCTGTCGCCCGCTCCCCTCTGTCACCCTCTCTCCTCTGTCGCCCTCTCTCCTCTGTCGCCCTCTTCCCTCTGTCGCCCTCTCTCCTCTGTCGCCCTCTCTCCTCTGTCGCCCTCTCTCCTCTGTCGCCCTCTCTGCTCTGTCACCCTCTTCCCTCTGTCGCCCTCTCTCCTCTGTCGCCCTCTTCCCTCTGTCGCCTTCTCCCCTCTGTCGTCCTCTGCCCTCTGTCGTCCTCTCCCCTCTGTCGTCCTCTCCCCTCTGTCGCCTTCTCTCCTCTGTCGCCCTCTCTCCTCTGTCGCCCTCTCTCCTCTGTCGCCCTCTCTCCTCTGTCGCCCTCTTCCCTCTGTCGCCCTCTCTCCTCTGTCACCCTCTCTGCTCTGTCGCCCTCTTCCCTCTGTCGCCTTCTTCCCTCTGTCGCCCCCTCTCCTCTGTCGCCCTCTTCCCTCTGTCATCCTTTTCCCTCTGTTGCCCTCTCTCCTCTGCCGCCCTCTCTCCTCTGTCGCCCTCTCTCCTCTGTCGCCCTCTCTCCTCTGTCGCCCTCTTCCCTCTGTCGCCCTCTCTCCTCTGTCGCCCTCTCTGCTCTGTCGCCCTCTTCCCTCTGTTGCCCTCTTCCCTCTGTCGCCCTCTTCCCTCTGTCGCCCTCTCTCCTCTGTCGCCCTCTCCCCTCTGTCGCCCTCTTCCCTCTGTCACCCTCTTCCCTCTGTCACCCTCTTCCCTCTGTCGCCCCCTCTCCTCTGTCGCCCTCTTCCCTCTGTCATCCTTTTCCCTCTGTCGCCCTCTCTCCTCTGTCGCCCTCTCTCCTGTCGCCCTTCCTGCTCTGTCGCCCTCTCTCCTCTGTCGCCCTCTCTCCTCTGTCACCACCTCTCCGCCCTGTCACCCTCTTCCTTCTGTCGCCCTCTTCCCTCTGTCGCCCTCTTCCCTCTGTCGCCCTCTTCCCTCTGTCGCCCCCTCTCCTCTGTCACCCTCTTCCCTCTGTCATCCTTTTCCCTCTGTCGCCCTCTCTCCTCTGTCGCCCCCTCTCCTCTGTCGCCCTTTCTCCTCTGCCTCCCTCTCTCTGTCTCCCTCTCTCCTCTGTCGCCCTCTTTCCTCTGTCGCCCTCTTCCCTCTGTCGCCCTTTGGCCCTCTGTCGCCCTCCTCCCTCTGTCTATTATTATTATTATTATTTAGGAATTTATAAAGCGCGACTGTCACCATTGCAGGTATCCTGGCGCTAACATAAAACAGAGGAGGGCGAGAAGTAGGGACAATTGAAGTAAACTAACCAGGGTAAAGCCAAGTTTTCACCTTTCTTCTAAACTGCAGAAGTTCATTAATATGCCTAATCTCAATGGGGAGAGTGTTCCATAGTCTGGCGGCCGCCACCTCGAAGGATCTACCTCCGGCTCTAACCTTCCTAAATCTGGGAACAACTACCAATTTAGCGTCAGAAGAACAAAGTTGTCTGGTGGGGACATACCATACAAACTTAGATTTTAGAGGGGCTGGGCCGCAACCACGGAGGGCCCTGAAAACTATGCAGAGGGCCTTAAATTGAATCCTCTGTCTAAGAGGAAGCCAGTGTAGTTTTGCCAGCGCAAATGGTCCATGAGATCTTCTCGGCAACCCCAGGGCCAGTTTTGCAGCCGCCGATTGGACCCTTTGGAGCTTATCCAGCAGAAACTCAGGAGACCCAAGCAGGAGGGCATTGCAATAGTCCAACCTGCTCAGGATGGTGCATCTGACCACTTGGGCACGCGCCAGGGTGGGTAAGAGGGGCAGAACCTTCCTTAGTGAGCGGAGGATGGCAAGGCAACAGGCCGATGTTTTATGCACATGGGTCTCCATGCTGAGTTTATGGTTCAGCATGACCCCAAGGTTGCGGACGGAGTCCGCAAGACGTACGTTGGAGCCAGTTTCCGGGGGCCAGAAGTTATTTGGAAAAGGACGAAGGGTCCTCGTACCAGCACTAAAGAGCACCTCAGTTTTCTCGACATTAAACTGAAGTGAATTGTCCTTCAGCCACCTTGCCGTGTTCCAGAGACAGTTATGTAGGATCTCCACAGTGATAGAATCCTCACCTTCTAAGGAGAGGATCATCTGTGTGTCATCTGCGTAATTGACAATTCTAATGCCAAAGCCTTTAATAAGTGAAATTAACGGCCTGAGGTAAACATTAAAAAGTATTGGGCTAATAGCGGAGCCCTAAGGGACTCAGTGCAGTACAGGGGAAAAAGATGATTGAAAAGGAGGCATAGACACTGCCTGCTGCCTGTCCTTCAAAAAAGAGTGAAAGCATAGCAGTGCCGTGTCTCTCACTCCTGCCTCAAACAGCCGCTTCAGCAAGATCTTATGATTCACCGTATCAAAGGCGGCTGACATATCGAGCAGAATCTGAAACGATCCCTGTCTTCTGTCTGCACGGCTTTGAAGTTCGTCCATGGCGGTGATGAGGGCAATTTCTGTTCCATGGGCAGGCCGAAAACCGAATTGGTCCTCGTCAAGTAGTAGATGATGTTCCAGGTGGGTGGAAAGAGTGTTGCTAACCACCTTTTCAACTATCTTGGCAGGGAACGGCAGCAGTGAGATAGGCCGATAGTTTTTGGAGCAGTCAGGATCTAAGGAGGGTTTTTTTAACAAGGGGGAGACTAACGCCCGTTTCCAGTGAGCTGGGACGGTGCCAGTTACTAGGGATTGATTACAAATTAAAAAGAGTGGGGGGAAAAGCTCGCCCTCAAATTCCTTCCAGATTTTAGGAGGCACCGGGTCCAAAGGAGACCCGGAAACAATCCCCCTAGCTACCTTGGAGAAGTTTTCGAATGTGAGCGGCAAAAACCTCCATAATAAATTTTCAGGAGAAAAAACCGAAACAGGTAATTGGACCCCCGAAGAGGCAGGGCTTGGAATAGAAGGGGTGTCAATGTCAGGAGGGGTGTCCAGGTCTTTAAGGATCAGTTCTATTTTCTCTTTAAAAAAAGTGGCCAGATTGTCAGAGATCTTTGGACGGGACAATCGCATTTTTGCAAGACTCCGGGTTGGTGACGCTATTTAAGATGTTAAAAATACTCCTGGAGTTGTTAGTGGTGTTACAAATTAAAGAGGAGTAATAGTCAGCTTTGGATTTTTTAACCCCTTCGACGCTCATGACGAGCTGGGCTCGTCATGGCGTAGCCTCCTCGCACGCTCATGACGAGCCCAGCTCGTCACGTAAAGTGCGCTTTTTAAAAACCCAGCGTACGGGCGGAATTCCGCCCGCACGCATGCGGTTAATGAGATTCTTATAAGCAAGGATCTTAGTTTTACACATTTCTTTAGAGATTTCATTATAGTCGCGTCTCCACCTTCTCTCTGCTTGTTTGCATCCCAGTTTTAACGTTTTTAGATTGTCGTTAAACCATGGGGCAGAGTCTTTACCCCTACAGGTCCGAGTTTTTAAAGGAGCCAGGGCATCAATAACCGAGGAGATGCTGGTGAAAAGAGAGTTATAATTGTCATCAATACTATTATTCACCTCAAAGAGCGAATCCAGATGGAACAAATCACCAGAAGGGTGTAAGCGTGAAAGAGCCTTCCAATCCCTACACATAATTTCCCTAGTCCGGACAGGGGGTTTGTTGGAACCCTTCTTTTTAAGAAGGAAGAATTTGACTAATAAGTGGTCTGTCCAGTCCATCGGCAAGGTATCCCCCATTACCACCAGATCTGGTATTGCAAAAACCAGATCCAAGAGGTGGCCAGCTTTATGGGTGGCCTTAGAGACCAGTTGGGAGAGACCTAAGCTATCACAGGCTAAAAGAAGGTTCTCCAAAGCTAAATTAAGTGTACCATTACGCCAAAGATTAAAATCACCGAGTATAAGAAGCTTCTGGTGAGATAGAGCGATATTGGTCAGGGTAGTAGTTAAGCTTCTTGCTGTTGAAGGCTAAACGGTCCCGGTGGGCGATAGCAAACTAGCCCTGTGACAATAGTCCCAGAGTGGGTCTGTATAGAAAGTCCCAGCATCTCAGTGCCCAAAGTAGGGTCTAATGTGAGGACCTTAATGCTGCAAGAGGCTCTGAAGATCACTCCCACACCTCCGCCTTTCCCAGTAGGCCTAGGGGAGTGGAGAAATTTAAACCCGGTTGGGCAGGCAAAGCCAGGGTCGACCAAACAGTCAGGGCGAGTCCAAGTTTCTGTCATGAACAGAATATCTAACTCGTGAGATTCCATTAGCAGTTGGATCTCCGTACAGTGTTTAGGCAGGGACCTAACATTTAGCAGCCCACAATTCAAAAAAGCGTCACATAAAACATCAGCTTGAGGATGTGACGTAGGTGCTAGGGACAGAATTCCTTTATCTGTATGCTGCTTACCTATTTGAATGAGCACCTCTCTAGAGTAAGGTGGCCCGGCAGGGAGTTGCTCCTGATGTGAGAGACCGTAACCGGCAGCGTAGGTGGCCCATGGCACTACCTCGGC
This sequence comes from Lissotriton helveticus, assembly GCF_964261635.1. Classification (NCBI taxonomy): domain Eukaryota; kingdom Metazoa; phylum Chordata; class Amphibia; order Caudata; family Salamandridae; genus Lissotriton; species Lissotriton helveticus. The sequence continues at coordinate 316,113,821 of NC_136061.1, forward strand.
ACGGACGAGCGCAGACGAGCTTGCCTTATGCGCGCCTTTGGCGCGCATTCGTCGCGCCCGCTGCGCTCGTCCGCTGCGCTTCCGGCATTGACACATCCTTTATGGGTAGGGGTTTAGGAGAAAAAAGGGGGGCGTTGCTTGTGTCAGTGGGCGTGCCTTGGGAACCGGCCAATGACCTCCGGTGCTTCAGGAACCACCCGCCCGCGTCAGCGTTCTACCGCTGTGCGGGGAATCAGTCCTTAAGTCTTTCTAAAAACACGTTATTACACAAGTTAAAATACAGAGTGTCCCTGCTCCCGGCTGTGCCTCAGGAGAACAAACAATAAAAAGCGCCGCGCTCGCAGTCAGCGCGCGTTTTAAACAGATGGGGGGCGTTGCTTGTGTCAGTGGGCGTGCCTTGGGAACCGGCCAATGACCTCCGGTGCTTCAGGAACCACCCGCCCGCGTCAGCGTTCTACCGCTGTGCGGGGAATCAGTCCTTAAGTCTTTCTAAAAACACGTTATTACACAAGTTAAAATACAGAGTGTCCCTGCTCCCGGCTGTGCCTCAGGAGAACAAACAATAAAAAAAGTCTATTCCAGACAGTAGACGGAAGGAGTATGTCGGTTAGATGTGCACATGCCAACGCATTTCTTAGGAGGCCAAAATATGTTTGTTAAGAATAAAATAAAATAACAAATTGACCCGGTGGGGAAGGAGGACACGGACAGTTAGTTCTATTAAAAAGCTAACAATATTTGTTAAAAAAAAAAAAGAATTTTATTTTCGCTTCCTGCAGAATATATGGTTGGAATTCTTTTTCTTTTCCATACACACAGCAGACATGAGCTCTGAACATAGACGAGCTGATCGCGTGCCCTGCTGTGTAGAAAGCCTGGCACTTTGCACTCTAACAGCGTTTTGTATTTAAATTTCTCTAATTTCGCAGAAAGTATTTGAATAACTCATGGTCCCCTACATGCCAGCTCTGTATCTCGTCGATGCGAGGGGGGGATGTTTTATCAGCAGACAATCGGGTGTTTTCAACAGAGACCAGGGGAGAGTGGGTGAATGATGTCACTGGCAGAGGCCTTAAAGCACAGCTTAATGCCTCTTAATTACCAGCAGTTATGTGCTAAGTGCCCATAAATACCGGTGTCATCCTACGACACACCGGGACACACACTTTGGAAAGCTCTGCCATACAGTTTCACTCTGTGGTTCTGAAAATCTGGACCCTGTCGTCATCCCGATAACGAGGTCCAATACCCGTGTCACAAAATATCAACGTACCATGACGAATTTGGTGTCAGCGAACCGATAATGATTAGGGCATCATTCCCATGCATTTGCGTCATAATCGAGGGTCGCCAACACCCCCAAATCGTAGTTTCCGTCCCAACCCCTTAGACTCCATTTTGTGAACGGCATCCATCTTACGTCTTGCCCTCATGATAAGTCAATTACAGGTCGAGCTTGATCTAAAAGGACACGTCCTCCTTCCCTGACTTCCCCCTGACCTATCCCAACCGACTCCATTGCCTTTAGCCAAACCTGTCTGGGCAGCCCCTCGCCCAGTGGCCAAATGCGATAGCATCGACACATAACATTCCTCAAACCATTCACTACATACAAACCATGCTTTCTACAAACACACACCTGTCCTGTTCCCTGTTTATGGCCAGTTTTATGACTAGGAGGTGCCTTCCTTTATTGGGGTTTCATCGATATCTGATGGGAGTTCCGGGCTTGGCAGAGTAATCTATCACACATTGGACATCTAAAATACGGGCTTGCCTACATGACTTCGCTCTTTTGTATTATTGTAGAAATATGTGTATAGCCATATCATAAACTCAAGAATTCTCGCTCGCAGCTATTATTTCTGTATATAAGGAGAAGGCTGGTTCTGTAAAAAGGAACAGTCTCCTGAGAACACATGACCCGTGTTTGTCGTGCTTCTAGGACACCTGTTACTTGGTAGCTATCAATAAAACTCTATCTCTGACTCGACTAGAAGACTCCGTGTTTCTGTGGTCCGGAACAGGGAGAACTCAGAGGTCTTCGGGTGTTATCCCCTGGCACCAAACGGGTTCCTAAAAACCCGTTACCTCAGTTGGCGCCCAACGTAGGGCGGTATCAAGCGGCGACGGTCTAAGCCAGATGTTCGTGAGGAGCTTCGTGTGAAAATTCCGGAGGACGGCCAGCCACTTCAGCGACCCCTGTATGTCGACGTGGTTCCGAAGGTCTTTGCTGCGAGGTTCCCCGCGTCCCAACGGCTACGAAGGACTGCTGCCCTGACTATCGCCTTGTTTTGGACCCAGTGATCCTTGGTAGAGCGAAACGATAGACGAGTCTTCTAGCGACGTCACCGATCTTCTAATACTTCAGTTAAGTATAAGTGGAGCGTCTCCCAGTCCTCAGTTTGTCCTTAGTTTTTTGGTATCCTTGAGATACGCCTTGATTTGGTACTTGCAAGCCCCAAAGCCGAAGGACTTGTGTTTTCACGAGAAATATCGTAATTGATAATCCTTTGAAGTTTGAAGCTAGACTAGTGAGCAAAGATGCCTGGTTTTAGCAGACTTGGAAACTTGTTTTGTCTTGGTTATAGTAAGGGCTCCCGATTAGAGGATTCCTGTCCGGTTCCTCCGATTGGAACTCCAACATATGAGCTCTATGTAAAGCACGGCGTAGGCCCTATCACATATAATGAAGTGTGGATAAAATACACCCGCAAGGATGGTGTTTTAAAATGGCCCCAATATGGTAGTTTCGACTCAGAAATATTAGATAACCTAGAGGTCAGATTATTTAAGAGAAAAGCCCGGCCGGCGATGTTTGACTCTTTTCGCTTATGGCGCAAAGAAGCCAAACAGAAAGAAATAAAGTTAGCGAAAAAGAATAAAAGAGGTATGTCGATGGTGCAAGCCGCCGTTGCATACAGGGATAACGAGGAAGAGCAAGAAAGCGAACAAATACTTAGGAGCAAGAAACTAGCAGTAGATAAATGCTACCCGATGTTACCAAATAAGGGACAAGGTCAAGAGGAAAGATCCGAGAAAGATCCATTAATGTCCCACTTATTAAGCTCACCTCCACCGTATGCGTTAGACGCTACTACAACGCCAAAGCGTTTTTCTATACCACGCCCCGGCACACGAAACACAGCTTTTGCACACACGCCAGCTACTGTTCAGCTGGTTCCTACTTCTCCGGCGCAGCCTTCTCAAGGGCCGCCATCTTTGCTACCTACTCCATCTACTTCTACGACTTTGCCTACAGCTCCAGCTATTGTCTATGATACCGCGTCTGCTACTACTTCAATCTCCTCTACTATTGCCTCTACTTCTTCTTTGCCTCAGCCTATTTTTTCCAATGCACTTGCTCCTCCGCAAGCTTCTCCTTCTATTAGACAAAGAGTGACAGGTACCGTCACTGGTCTGCTTTCACCTTTCTTCGGGTCGCCTAAGAGGACCCCTAAAACAGAAAATAGACAGTTACGTAGTCAACTGCCTGATTACGAGGAAAGAAAAGTGCTAAATGAACTAGCCCGTAAATGGATTACGGATACTGTTAGGTATGATGTTCAGTCTGTTATGGAAGTTTTCCGTCAATGGAATGCACCCACTCAGAGATACGTATTCGAAGAAATGTGTGTATATCTGGGCGAAGATTTGGAGACAAATGATCCCACATACACAATGAACGAACTATGGCGTACACGCTTTAAGTTCCACGAAGGCATGATTACAGGCAGAGATGTTGAGAAAGCGATAGAGTTATTACTCTCTTATAGGAGTAAAGGAAACGTCTCTAGATCATTGTACGAAGACGACGTATCAGATAGGAAAAGAGCGAGACAGTACCCCATGAGAGAGGTTCCTCCGGTTTGGAGGGAAGGCGATGCAAATGTAGTACCGCCAATTCTGCCTCATTTCCAGCGTGTATGGGTACATGTCCCCTGGAAACGATCCGAAGTCTTGGCGCTCAAGCAGACATTGCCTGACCCTAGTAAAAACCCGACTGGGTATTATAAGGAATTATCGCAAACTGCAAGCTCATGTATAATGAATTTAGCGGACATAGACATGCTGTTTGGGAACGTTGTTCCACATCCTCTATGGAGCAAAATACGTCATACGAACCATGCCCAAGAACTAGGTGACTCATGGGCGAACATTGCCGCTATAGATGCTAGACAAATTGGTGGTTCTAAACCTGAGCCGTTAATAGCTGAACTTCCCGGTAGAATTATTGCGTACATGAAAACAATAATGCCTGAAGTACGCGTGAACTGGGACAAGCTATCTGCATGCAAGCAGAAGAAAGATGAGAATGTGTCTGACTTTTTCACAAGATTCGAGGAGACTTTCACCGATCATAGTGGTCAAGATATGGCTACCGAGGGTGGCCAAAGATTGTTTGTAGACAAGTTCGTACATAATTTAATCCCTGAACTGTGTAATAAATTGAAAGATTCAGAGAGTGCTTGGGCTGTCTCTACGTCAGCTCAAATTTTAGCTACAGCCCAGTACTATGAAAATAGGCGCAAAGACGAGCTAGATAAAGTAGACAGAAAGACAAAAGATTTAAAAACTAAAGTTCTTCTCCAGCAAGCTTATCCGCCTCGTACGGCTAGTCAGCCCAGTTATCAACCGCAACATCAGTATTCGAGAAACGCGCAAGGAAACGAGTTTTCCCACCAGCGTATTGCTTATGGCCCGAATCAATGTGCATATTGCAAGGAAGAGGGTCACTTTAAAAGTAATTGTCCGGCTCTTGCGCGACGTTTGAGCGGTGCTTCGGGTGTAAGGGGAAGAGGTGTTCAACATGCCCCTAGAGGTAGGGGCCGTGGAAATTCCACGCAGAATACAACTTCTTTTACGCCTCAGAATTCGATGAACAGCTTCGACCAACAGAATAATGCGTCGACCAGGTCAGCTCAGTACTATGCTGACGACTATTACACCGAACATGAATATGAGGGTAACGATTGCTAGGACAGCCATGGACAAAGAGAGGGAGTTGTTTCAGTTCCAGTAGATCAGAATGGACCTTATGTCGAGGTAATAGCCTCAGGAGTGTCAGAGCCATTTCTGCTGGATACTGGTGCTACAAAAAGTTCTATCATGCACTCGAAACTTCCTGGCGCACCTTTGTCTGGCGAAATGAATGTCTCAGTAGGTTTCTCTGGCGCCCCTGTTAGAAACCCGATCTCCAGTCCTGTATCTCTTTCTATTGGCCCATGCGAATTAGAGGCACCCCTCATTCTTACAACAGGTTGTGGTGAAAATTTGTTAGGATTGGATTTGCCAAAAAGGTTATATGCGACTTTGTACTGTTCACCATTAGGAGTACAACTTACTTTCGGTAAGAAAGTCATTTCTCCAATGTATGTGTCGAAAGAAAATATTGCAACTGAATTGTCGTGTCTTCCTGATGCACTCTGGGCAAACGGTTCTAATGATGTAGGTCGTTTGGAGATAGCACCGTATGTCATAACGTTGAAAGCCAACATTAGGTTGCCACGTATTCCCCAATACAAAATATCTAGCGAATGTGAAAAGGCGTTATTGACGATTGTTTATGACCTGATTGATAAAGACGTCATCGAAGAAACAACAGGAAATGTTTGTAACAGTCCAGTTTTGCCCGTCTTAAAACGTACTGATCCTTCACAACCCCCTGTGTATAGGTTCGTGATCGACCTCAGAGAAGTGAACAAGATAGTTATCCCACAGTTTCCAGTTGTCCCCGACATTACTGCTTTATTGACGATGGTTCCAGCTTCAGCAAATTGGTTCTCGGTGATTGACCTGAAGAACGCTTTCTTCAGTATCCCGATTGCTGAGGAGAGTAGAGATATTTTCGGATTTAATTTAGGAGGACGAAGTTTCCGCTTCAAGTGCGCTCCTCAAGGCTACTGCGAAAGCCCATCAATATTCAGTCAGGCCCTGAAAACACAACTAGACACGATTGTTCTACCAAATGGTTCAACTCTGATTCAGTATGTAGACGATCTACTGATCGCTGCAGACACTGAAGAGATTTGCAAGAAAGCTACGTTATCATTATTGCATCATTTATGTGACATGAAGCACAAAGTGTCTCTTTCCAAACTACAATTTTGCCGACAAGAAGTAACCTACTTAGGTCACATCTTGTCGAAGGAGGGAAGGAGACTGACACCAGAAAGAATACAGGCAATCGCAGAACTAAGTGCCCCAAGGACACAGAGAGAGGTTCGAGCCTTCTTGGGCATTACATCGTACTGTAGACAATGGATACCGAATTTCTCACTACTAGCTAAACCCTTGCTGGCACTACTCTGTAAAGACACGCCAAATCCTATGCCTTGGTCTGAAGATTGCCAGACGAGTTTTCACAAGTTGCGTGATGCATTATGTTCGGCTCCTGTGTTGGGAAACCCCAACTACAGTAAGCCTTTTACATTATATGTCCACGAGAAGGAAGGTTGTGCATTATCAGTTTTAACACAACATTTTGGGGACAGACAGCGCCCATGCGCGTATTTTTCGGCAACTCTAGATCCTGTGGCTAAAGCCCTACCAAGTTGTCTGAGGGCTACCGCCGCAGCAGCTGTCTGCATCCGACAGTCCGCTGGATTAGTCATGAATAATACTCTGATCGTTATGGTTCCGCATGCAGTAGACATTTTACTAAACAGGACGAAGACACAACACCTTACTAGCGCTCGACTATCCAGTTACGAACTTACGTTGCTAGCAAGTCACATCCACATAAAGAGGTGCGATACACTGAACCCCGCAACGTTATTACCCATTCCGACAGGAACAGACGAGATTGATAAACATGACTGCTGCTTTAGGACAGAAGAAGAGACAAAAGGGAGAGTAGACTTACAGGACACTCCCCTTCCTGAATGCAATGATACTTTATGGGTTGATGGTTCATGTTTCAAGCTGCCGAATGGTGATACGACTGCAGCATATGCCGTAACGACATTACACACCATTATAGAAACTGCGCGCATTTCCCATAATTCTGCACAAGCTGCAGAGCTAATTGCGCTTACCAGAGCATGTGTGTTAGCAAAAGGAAAACGAGTGAATGTGTACACTGACAGCCAATACGCCTTTGGTGTGGCTCACAGTTTTGGGAGATTGTGGCGTGAACGTGGGTTTCTTACGTCACATGGTGCTAAGATACAACATGGTCAGCTAGTTAATGAGCTCCTCCAGTCACTGACCTTGCCACTACAAGTTGCCATTATAAAATGTAGTGCACACAAAAAGATTCAGGATGATGTTGGCCGCGGGAATGCATTTGCAGACGAGGTTGCGAAAGAGACTGCAAGGAACACAATGAGTCGGATGTATGTTGTAGGTCCCGCTAGATGGATTACTGATGTAGGAATGTGTGAGGACACCATTGAAAGCGTGAAATCTATACAAGCCGAGGCAACTGAGAAAGAGGTGAATGAATGGAGAGAAAGTAAGGGTAGATTAGATACGAATGGTTGTTGGGTCGAATTGTCAGAACACCAGCGATGGTTATTGCCTAACGCCTATGTACTTGCAGTAGTAACAATGGCTCACGGATTTGCACACATCAGTTCGAGAGGAATCTGTAAAGTATTGGCCCCAGTATGGCAAAATAGCAACATCCCGAAATATGCAGAGAATGTGGTCAGAAACTGTATGGTGTGTTTGAAGTACAATCCCGGTAGGAGAACCCCAACTCAAGCTGGTCATTTTGCGCCTCCAACGTATCCGTTCGAGGTTTTGCAGCTCGATTTCATTCACATGGAGAGATGCAACAATCTGAAGTATGTGCTCGTTGTTATTTGCGCTTTCTCCAGGTAGGTGGAAGCGTACCCCCTTAAAGACAATACTGCCTTGTCAACCGCCAAAGCCCTTGTCAAAGAGTTCTTCCCGAGGTTTGGCATGCCTAGAATTGTCTGGAGTGATAATGGAAGTGAATTCGTAGGACGCGTGATGAAGAGAGTGTGTGAATGTTTAGGCATACAGCAAAAATTCCACTCTGCGAATCACCCCCAATCAGCTGGATTGGTAGAGTGCTACAACGGCACTTTAAAGCTCAAATTAGCCAAGATCCAAGCCAGTACAGGTCTTAAATGGCCCGACGCTTTGCCCCTAGCACTCTTGTCAACTAGGATGACTGCCCATTCCAGATTAGGATTTAGCCCTCACGAGATAGTGTTTGGCCGCCCAGCCAACGTCTGGGGCGTGCCAAGACCAAAGAAACTTAGCGAAATAGAGCACCCCGTACTGCTTGACTATTTGTGCGAATTGACAACTAAATTGCGTGTTTTACACCAACAGGTTCACAGTTCCTCTCCACCAGCCTCTGACGATCCAGGTCACTCCATCACACCCGGCACGTGGGTCTTGGTGCGGAACTTCCAGCGCACCAACAACGGACAGCCGAGGTGGACCGGACCTTACCTGGTACTTCTTTCCACGAGGTCAGCGGTTCGGGTGGACGGCAAAAAGAACTGGGTGCACGGGACCCATTGCAAACGGGTCCCTCTGCCCCTTCCATACGACCGGTGGGTCAACGAAGGAATTGCCGACTCCGAGACAGAATCCATACCTCGCTTCATCCCTTTCAGCGATGCACGTTTAAAAGAAACTGGTACCGAAAAGGAGAGTGATCGTATTTTACAAGGACTTGTGCCACCGTCTATGCAGTTGGACACTACCGAACCTGAGACATTGTTTGAAGACCACACCGTACCTGGGAAAGAACAGTATAATCTAAGGTCAAGACAAAGAGACTAATAAAAAAAACACAAACGAATGTGATTTTCCCTTCCCCCCAAGAACTATTTTTGATTTTCCAGCTCTCTCACTCTCAGGAAACTTGCTCATTTTTATTTTTCGAACCGCCATCCGGTTCTGCTGCTAGGGTCGCGGTTGAAGGCTGGGGAGTGCAACTGGGGACGTTTAGGTCAACGGTTCTGGTTGGTCCAAGGGAGTTACCCCGGACTGAACAGAGCGCACCCCCTGGCAGAACCAACCTACCACCGCGGGCAGCAACTAGAGGATGGAGTTTCCTAGGGTAAAGAGACCTACCAGACTCCCAAACTTTGAAAGACAATTATGCACTGTACTGGCCAAGAGAAGGTTTCTGATAACATGTATTTTAATGTTGTGTAGCATAACGATGTTTTTGACTGGTTATACTCTATTCGTATTCCAAGTTACCTTTTCAAATGACACCCGGCCACAGCCTCCTCCTACTATCTCTCCACACTACTTTCACCATCTACCTGAACACGAATCTGCCAGAAGACTCGAATTTGTAAATAACTCATTTATTCAACTCCTACACCAACACCAGTCCATCATGAACACATCGAACTGTTGGATATGTGGACTCATGCCACACACGACGGATAAGGGTATCCCATACTTCATCCTGCCTTTCAGTTATTATGGTTCTCTGTGGGCTTTCCAGACCATGTTCCTATTCGCCCTAGAACAATACCCGACACGTTCTACTGAAAGTGATTCCAGTAACAAGGCACTAATAGCAGGGATAAGAAATATGAGTAGAGAGTTCGACACCTATCTTACGATTCCCAAAGATGAACTCACTCCGTACACTCGTTGGAACGTAACCAAATATGGGGTTTACCTGAGTAAGAGCCAGACGGCAAAGAAATCCCGCCCAGTTTGGATAGTACCCAACCGAGGTCACTTATGTTTACAGGGTATCGGTAGGGATCCCAAAGCTCAATTAGGAAAGAGTATATGCGCGGAAACATATGTGTTCGCTTCCCGAACTTCCCCTACACTATTAGCAGCCAAAGGCACGTACTTCGTCTGCCATGACCAAGCTTACACGTGGTTGCCCCCTGACTTCTCAGGTACATGCTTTATCGCATTTCTGCTGCCTCCCACTTACACGGCCAGAGCAGATTACCATCGGACAAGGAGAGCTAGAGGCGTCGTGAGTAAAGACGACACCGCGGGTCAGGAATTCACTGACTTCGCAAAGGGTTTTCTGCCATTTTGGGGGCCTATGGTAAATAGCAGGAATATTCGCCAGTTATCGAGGATAGTTGAATCCGCCGTGACTACAACGGCCGGAGCCCTCGGAAATTTGACGACCGAACTTCAGTCGGATCGACTTATGACCCTTCAGAACCGAGTTGCCCTAGATATCATACTCGCCGATCGTGGTGGTGTGTGTAGAGTGATCCAATCCAGTTGTTGCATTTTCATCCCTGATAACGCACCGACAATGTACCAAGCCATCTCTAAACTACACGAAATATCTGATTCCCTCCACGTGGAAAAAGGAGATTGGTCCTTACTAGGGTGGTTCTGGGAACTGATCGCTACATGAGGATGGAAAACACTGATCTTCATTGGGATGATCTTAGCATTTCTGTTTATGTTCTGCCTGTGTATACAGTGCGCTCCTGCACTATGTGGCCTCTGTGCTACGTCATGTGTACGGAAGCCTGCGTCAAGAGACGAACTAAGCAACAGAATGATGTTACAGCAGCATCTCCACGAATTCCTTCATACGGATTTGGACTCAGATTAATATGATTTATTGCCTTACATAAGGGCAAAAGGAGGGTCTGTGGTTCTGAAAATCTGGACCCTGTCGTCATCCCGATAACGAGGTCCAATACCCGTGTCACAAAATATCAACGTACCATGACGAATTTGGTGTCAGCGAACCGATAATGATTAGGGCATCATTCCCATGCATTTGCGTCATAATCGAGGGTCGCCAACACCCCCAAATCGTAGTTTCCGTCCCAACCCCTTAGACTCCATTTTGTGAACGGCATCCATCTTACGTCTTGCCCTCATGATAAGTCAATTACAGGTCGAGCTTGATCTAAAAGGACACGTCCTCCTTCCCTGACTTCCCCCTGACCTATCCCAACCGACTCCATTGCCTTTAGCCAAACCTGTCTGGGCAGCCCCTCGCCCAGTGGCCAAATGCGATAGCATCGACACATAACATTCCTCAAACCATTCACTACATACAAACCATGCTTTCTACAAACACACACCTGTCCTGTTCCCTGTTTATGGCCAGTTTTATGACTAGGAGGTGCCTTCCTTTATTGGGGTTTCATCGATATCTGATGGGAGTTCCGGGCTTGGCAGAGTAATCTATCACACATTGGACATCTAAAATACGGGCTTGCCTACATGACTTCGCTCTTTTGTATTATTGTAGAAATATGTGTATAGCCATATCATAAACTCAAGAATTCTCGCTCGCAGCTATTATTTCTGTATATAAGGAGAAGGCTGGTTCTGTAAAAAGGAACAGTCTCCTGAGAACACATGACCCGTGTTTGTCGTGCTTCTAGGACACCTGTTACTTGGTAGCTATCAATAAAACTCTATCTCTGACTCGACTAGAAGACTCCGTGTTTCTGTGGTCCGGAACAGGGAGAACTCAGAGGTCTTCGGGTGTTATCCCCTGGCACCAAACGGGTTCCTAAAAACCTGTTACCTCAACACCCACACTTACATCTATACACACTTCCACACCCACACTTACACCTATACACTCTCACACCCACTATTACACCTATACAGACACTCTTACATCTACTCACATACTCATACACTCATTCTTACACCCACATACATATACATACAGACACTCTCACACCCACTCACACCCATACAGACACTCTCTCACCCATACTTATACCCATACACACTCTGACCCCATTTACATACCCATACAGATACTCTAAAACCCATACAGACACTCTCACACCCACTCACAAACCCATGCACGTTCACACTCACACTTACACTCATACAGACATTCTCAACTGTTAGAACTGGCTATTTCTGGTAGGCTAAGGCTGACGCCAAAGCCAGGCAGAAACCACCATTCTAGTCAGGGCAAGGAAGTCACACGCCAAGATAACCCCTGCTCACCCCCTTGGTAGGTTGGCACGAGCAGTGAGGCTAAACTCGGAGGCAATGTGTAAAGCACAACAGCAACAACATCCTAGGCACACCACAAAAGGAACTCCACACAAGGTTATATTAAAATAACTTTTGTATTGACAAAACATATCAGATAGAATCACACATATACATTGTGCCAACTGGCACGGGCAATATTCACATGGGATTATTTACACAGGACAGGGCCACATGGGCCACTGTCATAATCAGCACTTTTAGAAATAGAAATAGTACTTATAGAACTTAGAATAAGTATGGCAAAAAAATATAACAGTTGTAAATCACATCCAGTAACTACTGGGGACAGGTAAGTACCACCTACGCAACCCTAAACACCTTAGGAGAATGTCACGCAGGGGACCAGGACCTCACTAGGACCACCTGTACTAAAAAGAACAACCACCTAAGTATCACACAGCATTTAGGGGTCTAGGAAAGAACACATTACCCATGATGTATGAAACACATTCAGAGGAGTAGTAAAGAGAAACACATAATGCATAAACCTACACATTCAGCGGTGTTAAGAATAAAGCACATGATGCAATAAAAATACATTCAGAGGTACCATAACAATACAATAGCGCAAAAGTCACATGATGTCTAAAAACATTCAGAGGTGCAGGAATAAAAACCATACAATTGCGCACAACCTTACATAAGCCACCACCTGTGGCAGTCCCTAGGCCACCTGGCCTTGTTGGGGCTAGGACGCCCTGAGTCTCAATGTCAGGGCGCGCGCCAGTCCAAGCACAAGCCTAAACGTAGCAGGTGCCCACTACTTGCTGGGCACCTGGGAACACACAAGACCTAAACGGTGCAGCTGCCCACTAATTGCTGGGCAGCTGGGAATCAAAGAAACTGCGACAGGGTCCTCACTGACCCTTGGGCGCAAACTGTACCCACTGTGGGAGCCACACAGGCTCTAAAAACACATTCCTCGCAGGCAGGAGGGGGCGGGCACCGGCAATGTGCCCCGACGCCCCCTCTAACTAAAAATAGCCAAACGTTGGAGCTACACAGGCTCTAAAACACCTAGGCCCCATGGAGCCCTCAGGCTCTGGAAACAATGGTGCCCCCTCTACCTAAAAAGAATGGCCCCAGAGCCTTCTCAGGGCTCTCCAACAACCATAGCCAGAGGGGGAGCCAGCACGGGCTCAAAAATACATATGCCCCCACGGAGCGCACTGGCGCTCGAAACAAACATCCCCACGTGGTAGGAGCAGCGTAGGCTCGATGAATGCGCCATGCCCCCACGGGGCCATACGAGGGCCCAAAAAAAGCTTTCTAGGCACCGTTGGGGAGGCCCGCTGCCATCCGGGGCCGCCCTACACTGACAAAGAGCCCTGCCCCAGCCCTCACTCACCGGGCTGCTCCCTGTGCTCTCGCCGGTCTTCGGTGCGGCGGGGGCGGGCTCAGCGGCATCTGAGGAGATCCTGCTCCTCACAGACTCTCCTTGCTTTGTCCGGTCCCCCATCTCGGGACCGGGACTCAGGGTGGAGCCAGCAAGGCTCCCGGCGGCAGTCTCTTCTCTCTGCGGCGGGGGCAGGCACCGGCAATGTGCCTCGCGCCCCCTCCGCTACTGCTCCGCTCCTCCAGGGCTCCCTCAGCAATGGGAGCCTAGCACCGGCGACACCAGCCGCCATCTCCCGGGCACCTTCTTCCTGCGGCGTCCTCTCTTCTCTCGTCGGGCTGCCACATCACCGCAGGGCTCTCCCGTCCTCATGGGAGCCCCGCGAAAGCTCACGCCGGCCTCCACGATCCTCGGGCACATCTCCGGTCTCCCTCCATAGCATGGGAGACCGGTAACGAAAAACGAAAGCTTTCCCCGGGCAGGGGGAAGCGGAAGTTGCCTCACACAGGCCCCGCCCACGTCACCAAAGGATATGCCTGGCTTCCTGTCTCGCAGGGCCGCCAATGGCAGCGCGGCCCTGGGCAGGGAGGCGGGCTCAGCACCTCCTCACATGATCTCCGGGCCGGCGGCGGTGAATCAAACACAGGGCAATGCCGGGTGGGCACCGGCCTCAGATAATTCAATAAAAACGGGGTGGCACCCGAAAATTGAGTAAATAAACGGGCATAAAAGCGCTCTCAAGCGCTATGGGCGAATACAGCGCTCCCAGCGCTAGATGTACCCAGGGGTCCTGCAATAAAAAGGAAAGCACTCCCAGGGCACCATCCACAAAGAAAAAGTCCTCCAAGCTCCCCAGGCAAAGCAGAGGGGCCCTAGAGTAAAGCAAAGTCCTTCAGCAGTCCAGGACCTCAGCAGTCCAGGACATAAGGGGGAGTACCACAGCTCCCAGAACAGGAAAGTCTATTAGGTGTCCAGGGGCTGGGCAGGGCTCAGGGATTCCCCTGAGCCCCAGCAGCAGCACGCCCCTGGGAGATTCAAGTTAGAAAACAAGAACCTTTTGGAAGGGGACACAGCCCCTTCTTATACACAGAAAAGTCTTTGAAGTCTTTGAAGTCTCAGTGTGAGAACCAGCTAGACTGGTTTAGAGGGAAGTCCCTTCAGTATCAGGGACAGAGGTGACAGTCGCCCAGCGGGGAGGTGGAGCCAGCATTGTGGCAGGCAGGCACAGCCCTTCACTATCAGGTGCTAAATCTCCTCCCACTTCCCTGGCAGCAGATGCTGCCTTTCATCCACGGCTGACTCAGACAACCATCTGGGGGCTCTGCAGCCCTTGTCACACTCAAACCAGACAGTCAATCCACAAGCAGGCCCAGGCACTCCTGGGCCAGGCTCACCAGCCAATCACGTGCCAGCAGACTCACTACACAAATATGCCAACTTCTAAAAGTGGCACTTCTAGACTAGACACAACCATGCCGCATACACCATTCTGCAGCATTCATTCTCCCGAGTTCGCACATATCAAACTCGACCCTGCACTCCCCACACATCAGGAACTACCATGGGCATACATATTCCTCATTCATTCCTATGGGAGGGCAGGTCACTCACCACACATACACAGAGAGCACACGCGCTTTACACTGTACCACAGTAAAAAAGTGCGCAGAGGCCTAAAATCACCAACCCAGGTTCCAGAAACAGGCTAGGAAAAAGCAAAAAGTCACGGGGTGAACCTGCCCAAAGGGTCCAACACAACCCCCTTCCAGGCAAAACGCAGGGTAGACCAATCACTCCACTGATGGGCTTCCTTGCTTTGGGCGACAAAACACGGACACGGGCCCGCACGGCAGGGACACCACCCAGTTTTTCGCCACTCTGAACCCACATAGATTTCCCTCAACAAAAGCTCTCTGGCACAACTAGGGTCCCCACTGGTACACACTAGTCATCCACAGCCAGGACCAGGCCCTAGGCCATCCAAATATCACTGGTCCTAACCACCACACAGAGCGGGGGGCAGTAACCCCTGGCACACAATAGCCATTCTCCACTCTCTCTCTCAGTGTAGCTACACTACCACTGAACCTTCAACCTAGGGGCTATACCCTCAGGCTGACCAGAGGTCACGGGCAAGCATGCCCCACCCTACCTCTACTTCTGGGTTTCCGCACCCTCACAGGGAAGCACTCACCAGAACACAACTCTCCTACAGGATCAGGACCTCACTCCATCACTGGTCTACCACCTGGAAACTATTCCACTTCTGAGGTACAAAGCACACAGCACAGTTCCTCTTCAAGCAGGTGGGGGGACACAGCACACAGCAAAGTCCCCTTTCCTCTACCTTAGTAGAAACAACAGACTGCAGGTGGGCCCTAGAACACACAGCAAGGGCAGCCCCCTCAGTCTCTTCAGCTGATCCACTTTGGTAGAGATTCCTCTTGACCTGGAAGCTTCCTAATCTCCCAACCTAGGATCTAAACCCTCAGGTTGCACCGGGGTCAGAAGTACACCGTCCCTCTGCACCCCCTTCCAGTTCCATGATTACAGGCCCAGTATGTCTCAGACTAGACAGAGCACACACCAGCGGCGTATCAGCGACACATTCTCCTCCAGTACTCCCTATCACAGGGTGATTCTCAGTATGTCCCAGGCTAGACAGAGCACACGCCAGCGGCGTATCAGTGACACACTCTCCTCCAGTACTCCTTCCAGGTCAGGCTACAACCCCAACCTGGCTTTCCCCCTCCTCGGGGAACGACCTCCAGCGGCCCCACAAATTGTCAAGCACTCTAGACGGTCAAATGCTCAGCGAGCCAGGACTTCTGCACCCTCCACTTAGGAGCGGTACTGCCCAACACTAGGACCGCCGGAGTTCTGGTTACAGACACTCCCCGTCCTCTAGACACAGGAAGATCCTCCTCAAATGACTTGTAAGTACAGCCTAGGCCCCTGACCTGGCGCTCCCTTAGGGAACCCTCCAGGCCCTGAGATAGGGTTTCGGGCCAACGTGGGACACACCGCCCCACACTCACTCCGCCTCCACTGAGACAGGACGTGAGCCCCTACACCCCTACCATCCTAATGGGACCTAGCTGGGCTACACATGAACCTCTTCACCTACACAGGATCATCAGATACACAAGCCACTACTTTTAGAATCACTCCCTAATGCCTCTGCAAGACATCTAGCACACAGCCAGACATCCACCTTCTTGTCCAGTGCCTCTGCAGGATCTCCTGCACACCACCAGAGGTACACCTCACGTGCAAGCTCCTTAAAAAAACCTCACACCAACTCCTCCAGTTCAAGACACCACTCATCCACGCACTCCCCCTCCAGACTGGTGAGACAGTTCCTCACTGCCCCTGACTCTCAACCTGTCACCCTCTTACTGAGCACCAGGCACCATACTCTGGGAACTGGGAATGGGAATTCACGCACTGGACACATTTAAGCTGCCACCACTGGATCCTACCATACTGGGGAATCCAGACACACACACACTACACTCAGGGGATAACCACCCTCCCAAGCAAGTTACTTCTCCTCCACACTCCCTCTCTTCCATCTACCCACACAGGGACAGGAATAGGGATTGGGCACTGGACCCAGCAAGGGATTCCTAATCTATGGGAACCTCCCCTCTCTACTGGCGTCCCGCCCTGTCATTTTCTCTCATCTGCCACTAAACATAAAGCGCAGGAACACCATCTGAAAATGACACTCTTGAGGAAAAACAAAATCAAAAACAATAATCCCAAACATGTGACTATCTGAAAAATGCAGAGTTTTGTAATGTAGCCAGCTGTCGCTGTGGCACTGCGCAAACACAAGTCCAAATCCGCACCGCTGACCAACAATGTTAGAACTGGCTATTTCTGGTAGGCTAAGGCTGACGCCAAAGCCAGGCAGAAATCACCATTCTAGTCAGGGCAAGGAAGTCACATGCCAAGATAACCCCTGCTCACCCCCTTGGTAGCTTGGCACGAGCAGTGAGGCAAAACTCGGAGGCAATGTGTAAAGCATTTGCGCCAGCACACAACAGCAACAACATCCTAGGCACACCACAAAAGGAACTCCACACAAGGTTATATTAAAATAACTTTTGTATTGACAAAACATATCAGATAGAATGACACATATACATTATGCCACCTAGCACGGGCAATATTCACATGGGATTATTTACACAGGACAGGGCCACATGGGCCACTGTCATAATCAGCACTTTTAGAAATAGAAATAGTACTTATAGAACTTAGAATAAGTATAGCAAAAAAATATAACAGTTGTAAATCACATCCAGTAACTACTGGGGACAGGTAAGTACCACCTACGCAACCCTAAACACCTTAGGAGAATGTCACGCAGGGGTCCAGGACCTCACTAGGACCACCTGTACTAAAAAGAACAACCACCTAAGTATCACACAGCATTTAGGGGTCTAGTAAAGAACACATTACCCATGATGTATGAAACACATTCAGAGGAGTAGTAAAGGGAAACACATAATGCATAAACCTACACATTCAGCGGTGTTAAGAATAAAGCACATGATGCAATAAAAATACATTCAGAGGTACCATAACAATACAATAGCGCAAAAGTCACATGATGTCTAAAAACATTCAGAGGTGCAGGAATAAAAACCATACAATTGCGCACAACCTTACATAAGCCACCACCTGTGGCAGTCCCTAGGCCACCTGGCCTTGTTGGGGCTAGGACGCCCTGAGTCTCAATGTCAGGGCGCGCTGCCATGCAGCGCCAGTCCAAGCACAAGCCTAAACGTAGCAGGTGCCCACTACTTGCTGGGCACCTGGGAACACACAAGACCTAAAGGGTGCAGCTGCCCACTAATTGCTGGGCAGCTGGGAATCAAAGAAACTGCGACAGGGTCCTCACTGACCCTTGGGCGCAAACTGTACCCACTGTGGGAGCCACACAGGCTCTAAAAACACATTCCTCGCAGGCAGGAGGGAGCGGGCACCGGCAATGTGCCCCGACGCCCCCTCTAACTAAAAATGGCCAAACGTTGGAGCTACACAGGCTCTAAAACACCTAGGCCCCATGGAGCCCTCAGGCTCTGGAAACAATGGTGCCCCCTCTACCTAAAAAGAATGGCCCCAGAGCCTTCTCAGGGCTCTCCAACAACCATAGCCAGAGGGGGAGCCAGCACGGGCTCAAAAATACATATGCCCCCACGGAGCGCACTGGCGCTCGAAACAAACATCCCCACGTGGTAGGAGCAGCGTAGGCTCGAGGAATGCGCCATGCCCCCATGGGGCCACACGAGGGCCCAAAAAAAGCTTTCTAGGCACCGTTGGGGCGGCCCGCTGCCATCCGGGGCCGCCCTACACTGACAAAGAGCCCTGCCCCAGCCCTCACTCACCCGGCTGCTCCCTGTGCTCTCGCCGGTCTTCGGTGCGGCAGGGGCGGGCTCAGCGGCATCTGAGGAGCTCCTGCTCCTCACAGACTCTCCTTGCTTTGCCCGGTCCCCCATCTCGGGACCGGGACTCAGGGTGGAGCCAGCAAGGCTCCCGGCGGCAGTCTCTTCTCTCTGCGGCGGAGGCAGGCACCGGCAATGTGCCTCGCGCCCCCTCCGCTACTGCTCCGCTCCTCCAGGGCTCCCTCAGCAATGGGAGCCCCGCACCGGCGACACCAGCGGCCATCTCCCGGGCGCCTTCTTCCTGCGGCGTCCTCTCTTCTCTCGTCGGGCTGCCACATCACCGCGGGGCTCTCCCGTCCTCACGCCGGCCTACACGATCCTCGGGCACATCTCCGGTCTCCCTCCATAGCATGGGAGACCGGCAACGAAAAACGAAAGCTTTCCCCGGGCAGGGGGAAGCGGAAGTTGCCTCACAAAGGCCCCGCCGACGTCACCAAAGGGTCTGCCTGGCTTCCTGTCTCGCAGGGCCCCCAATGGCAGTGCGGCCCTGGGCAGGGAGGCGGGCTCAGCACCTCCTCACACGATCTCCGGGCCGGCGGCGGTGAATCAAACACAGGGCAATGCCGGGTGGGCACCGGCCTCAGATAATTCAATAAAAACGGGGTGGCACCCGTAAATTGAGTAAATATAAACAGGCATAAAAGCGCTCTCAAGCGCTATGGGCGAATACAGCGCTCCCAGCGCTAGATGTACCCAGGGGTCCTGCAATAAAAAGGAAAGCACTCCCAGGGCGCCATCCACAAAGAAAAAGTCCTCCAAGCTCCCCAGGCAAAGCAGAGGGGCCCTAGAGTAAAGCAAAGTCCTTCAGCAGTCCAGGACCTCAGCAGTCCAGGACATAAGGGGGAGTACCACAGCTCCCAGAACAGGAAAGTCCATTAGGTGTCCAGGGGCTGGGCTGAGCCCCAGCAGCAGCACGCCCCTGGGAGATTCAAGTTAGAAAACAAGAACCTTTTGGAAGGGGACACAGCCCCTTCTTATACACAGAAAAGTCTTTGAAGTCTTTGAAGTTTCAGTGTGATAACCAGCTAGACTGGTTTAGAGGGAAGTCCCTTCAGTATCAGGGACAGAGGTGACAGTCGCCCAGCGGGGGGGTGGAGCCAGCATTGTGGCTGGCAGGCACAGCCCTTCACTATCAGGTGCTAAATCTCCTCCCACTTCCCTGGCAGCAGATGCTGCCTTTCATCCACGGCTGACTCAGACAACCATCTGGGGGCTCTGCAGCCCTTGTCACACTCAAACCAGACAGTCAATCCACAAGCAGGCCCAGGCACTCCTGGGCCAGGCTCACCAGCCAATCACGTACCAGCAGACTCACTACACAAATATGCTAACTTCTAAAAGTGGCACTTCTAGACTAGACAAAACCATGCCGCACACACCATTCTGCAGCATTCATTCTCCCGAGTTCGCACATATCAAACTCGACCCTGCACTCCCCACACATCAGGAACTACCATGGGCATACATATTCCTCATTCATTCCTATGGGAGGGCAGGTCACTCACCACACATACACAGAGAGCACACGCGCTTTACACTGTACCACAGTAAAAAAGTGCGCAGAGGCCTAAAATCACCAACCCAGGTTCCAGAAACAAGCTAGGAAAAAGCAAAAAGTCGCGGGGTGAACCTGCCCAAAGGGCCGGGTCCAACATCAACCCACCCACATACCCATACAGACACTCCCATACCAATACTTACATCCATACAGACACACCCTTCTCAGAGACCCATGCAGCCACTCACACACCCACTCACAGATCCATACAGCCAGTCATACACCCACTCACTGACCTATACAGCCACTCATACACCCATTCTCAAAGTTTACTGGTTATAGTATAGGAAATATAATTAACAAAGCCATAGAAATTCACTGAAAAAACAAAGGTTAAAGGGACATTATAGTTAGGAAATAACAATAAAAACCCTAGAATTTGACTGAAAAAAACAAAGGTGACAGGGACTGTAGGAAGCTGGCTCTGTATATACTATACCAAAAAGAGGTATAGTGTGGACAGAGTGCAGTGAGCACCCAATGGTATGGCAGAGGTTAAAGGTGATAATACCTTACTCTCAATTTAGTGGTAGCTGGGTTGAGCAGTTAGGCTTATCAGAGGGTAGTGTGAATGCTTTTGGTGTACATACTCCTACAAGGTAGGAACACACACCCAATAACTGACTCCAGGCCAATGTTTGTAGAAAAATATTACTTTTGTTACTTTTATTTCTAGGAACTAAGTTTAACTCAGTTACAGGTAAGTAGACTTTTATGCAATACTTTCAATTACTGACAATAGGTTCTGCATAGCATCAACAATATTTTGAATGTGCATGAAATGCTTTTCAATACAGAAGGAGATACCTTGCATGCAGGATCACACTTAGTACAATACAGTGAGAGACTAATGCAATCATATGGGAAAAAGACAGGTGAGTAACTTACAGTAAGCAGTTCTCAAGTTCAGTCTCCAGGGGTTTGGATCAACACTGGGCCAGGGTCTGACCAAGGTAGGTACTGCACCACCAGCGGCACTGGGCAGCTGGTTGCAGAGGTCACTAGGCCCAGTGTTATCCTATGAAGGCTGGGGGCGCCTCGAAGAGGGGCTGGTTACAGGTAAGTACCTACGGCTCAGGGACACAGGCCCTGGGGGTTAAGATCAGCACTGGTAGGGCCACCAAAGAGCACTGAGACTGCACCACCAGTGGCACCTGGGCAGCTGGGTGCAGAGTGCAAAGAAGGCTTTGGGACCCTGTTGAAATCAATGGAGATCCTCAGTTGGGGAAAACAGCTGCAGGCTTGGTTTTAGAGGTTGGCTGAAGGAATTCCACGACTGAAGAGGTAAGTTGGATAGTAGGGGGATACCGGACACGGTCAGTTGGGCTCTCCAAGGCCAGGGGCTGCGGGTGCAGGGGTGACTTTTGCCATCTGGTTTTCTCACCTGATCCGGTTGCGGTTGAGGGGGGCCCTTTGAGGTTGAGGCTAAAGGCATCGAGTGGGAGCTCAGGAGAGGTTGTCCAACGCTAGATCTCAGGTGGGGAGACTTCACTCGGTCGGTGGGCCACTGGACTCGGGCATCGGGTGTAGTGTCCTTGTGTTGGTTTCTTGGTTGGGCAAATCCGGTGTCCACGGGAGACAATAGTCTTTGCTGAAGACAGCACAGGTCCTCTGGGGTTCTTGAGGTTTCTGGCTGCGGCGAATGCCGGTTTATTGGAGCAGGCCCGCTGGTGGAGACGGGCTGGTGCCAAGCCAGTTATCGTCTTCTTCTCCACTGCTGCACAGCTCTTCGGTCCTTTTTCTACTTAGGCCATCGAATCTGAGGAATAAGGGTCAGGGGAGCACTTAAATACTAAGTTTTTGGGTGTTACTGAGGTCGGGAGGCAGTAGATAATGGCTACTGTCCCCTAGGGTGACTGCACCCTTTGGGGAGAGGGGCACATCCCTAGTCCTATTGGGCTTAATTCTTCAATTCAAGATGGAGAATTTCTAAGAGAGGAGTTCTCCTCAGCTCCTGGCGAACCTAGGAGTGTGCCAGGCTGAGGTGGACACTCCTACTCTGCTTACTAATTTTCCCACCTGTCCTGCCACCAAAAGTGGCACAATTTATAGCTACTTGCGAAGTATAACTGATAAATTTCCGTGGTTTTGTTAGATGAAAATGATATGTTTTAACTGACATTTTTACCTAACTATAACGCCCCTTCAACCTTTGTTTTTTTCTGTGAATTTCTAAGTGTTTTTTTGTGTAAAGTAGCATATTATCACAATTTCCAACTTTAAAGTTTCTTGAACCTTTGTCTTTTTCATTGCTTTCTGTGTTTTTTTAACGTAAAGTAGGGTGTGGATTTCTGTGCGTGGTGTGGGGTTGGGCACAAGGCCTGGCCTTTAGCCAGGCCCTGTGCACAACCCCTGCAGGTGCCCAACCCCCTCGCTATACATAGCCTTTGGGTGTGCGCCTTGTGCGGCTTGGGGCAGGGTGCTAAACCCCAGCGGGCACTCACGGCTGACTGTGTGGTGTTGCAATATTAAGGGTATCATTTTAAGTAAAGCAGACGTACCAACTTTGCCAAAGTGTGAGAACACCAAATATAACAAGCAATGGCAAAGTCAATCTATTGGCGTTGCCAATGTTTTTGTACATGTTGCACAGCAGTTAAGCTTCTGTGCAACATGGCTTCAAGTAAAAAAAAAGCGTTAGGATGCAGACAATGCTGACTGCACCAGTGCTTTTTTTACTTTAAGCCATGTTGCACATTAGCTCAACTGTTGTGCATGCTTAGTCACATGCTGAAACCCGTTGCTTTAAGACCCTTGAAATGTTAAGCCTTAAAGTACATCCTCCTAATAACAATGGTGCAAGGCAGCACCAACAGCACACAAGCGCCAAGCGGCCATTTTTGTAGGTATGAATTATGAAACACTAAGACGGTTCTAAAATGCAATAAAAAAAGATTAGAAAGCAAAAATCCACTTTAAGCTTACAATGGTACTTTGTTTTAGAGTAGCTGTAGTCGGAACTGCCAGTGCATACACCAGCACCAGCAGAGTAAAAACAGGAGTAAGAATAGTTTCCTGCACCACCACCAACACCTCTTCCACCTTGGTTGAAGCCTTTCTGTTTTGCAGAGGATGGCCCATATGCATCCCTCTGTTATGCTATGTTCTGCACCTATGTATGTAAAGCGCTCTGATACCCCCGGGTGTAGCTAGCCCTATATAAAAATTATAAAATAAATAAATAAATAAATAATTGCTGTACTGATTCTGGTTGTAGAAGGGTGTCTGGCTCTGGTGTGCTCTGTAGCCTTGATTTAGGAGGCTTTTTATGATGGCTACTCAGTCACATGTTGTTTGGAGGCGCTGCTGTGCTGTAGCTGTCATTGTAGTCGTGCCGTACCCACCAGCAGATCCACCAGATTCGTAACTACTGCCAGATCCATTGACACCGGCGCCTCCAGATCCACCTCCAGAGCCTGCACCTCCGTTGTTGCTGTAGATCTGGCCTTAAGAGAAGGAGGACGTTCAGTTCTGCTCCACAACTTTGTTCTGACGAGGTCATTCCTTCACTTAACAGCTTTTTGTTATCTGGACTGCTTCTAAGGAGTGAAACTATTTCTGACAGACCATTTAGATCATTAGAATTTGGTTTGTATTTTTAAGAAGCTAGCAGCCATTTGCAATTGCCTGAGACCTGGTTGAAAAGCTCTCTGTGCTCCTTGCATGTCGGTTTGCTTTTGAAGCAATTTCGGAGGATCTGTACACATTTATGAACGAATAAATGGGAGCACTTAGCTTTGATTTTGTAGATGGATTGTTTGCTAATAAATTCAGTGATTTGCAAAACATTGATGGTAAACTTGAACCACTGACAAGTACATCCCCCGAACCTCTCTCTGTATAAGGGACTTTCCCTTAAAAAAAGTTAGGAAAGTTAGGACTCCTAACTTTAGGACTCCTAAACTGAGAAAAATCCTTACTTTAAGACTTTCGGTATACACAGAAGGCATTTAGGAGTCCGAAAGTTAGGAGTCCTAACTTTACTACTACTAAACTGAGACAAATCTGAACTTTAAGAATTTCAGTATTCATAGAAGGCATTTAGGAGTCCTAAAGTTAGGAGTCCTAACATTACTACTCCTAAACTGAGAAAATCCTAACTTTAAGACTTTCAGTATTCACAGAAGGCATTTAGGAGTTTTAAAGTTAGGACTCCTAAATGCCTCCTAACTCCTAAGCTACAACTGAACATAAATGGATGTGTATGCATACAACAGACCCTGTCCCAACTGAACATGGCACAGTTCAGAGTATCAGTGGTTCCTTGCTGTTCAATGCCGCAGATGCACAAGGTCTTAAAGAAGGGGAGGCATGAAATAGTGAACTGATCTGGAACACAACTACATGCTTGCATGCATTCCCAAAAACTGGAAAGTCAAAGCAGCTCACGGAAAGATGACAATTTTTCTGGGAAGGTATTCCCACAAATACCGTGTTGAGCCATCACTGTGATTGCCATAGTGTTTGGTTCTCCATCTGCACAAGACCATGCTTTTGGTACTGCGATGATTATGGGGCATGCATTCATAAGCGACACTCGCAAGGGATGTCAGTCTTATAATACTGAATATGAACCATCAAGCAACTTTTCTGCAGCAGTAACTTTCCGTCAAGTGGGCAAACAGCGGGGGCATCGGATTTGAATATATAAAGGCAAATGAAGGGTCAAACTGAAAATGATTTAAAAACACTGAAATTACTTAAAATCATTCCCATAAAAAGCTGGCGAATGAAGTCAATGAAGAGGGCGTTTTCAGTGCACCACAGCACTACGTACTCTTGCCTTCATCGCACACATCAGTGAGTTCAGAGGAAATGACAAATGGCAGAAAAATAAAAGTCTGCAGGTTCAAAGTTAAGGTGAAGGGAAAGTCAAAGTTGGACAACTCAGTGAAGCAGAGACAGTGCGATGGTTTTTGGAGGTCATGAGAATTGGAGCAAAAAGTAACTTTTATATGTGCAACACTCAAGCCCCTTCCCCGTGTCCCCAAATAGAAACGCACTTGTGAGACAGCAGGGGCTAGTTCCTGGTCGCCGTTCGGAGGTGCCCCGTCTCTCCATGTAGTGCCGAGATCAAGGTGCCTTGTCCTGCATGGACGGCAAGACAGTTGTCATTTCCCTTGTTTTTAAGTCATACCCAGCTGCGCGCAACATCCTGTAATTCTGGGCAAATCACTTAATGTTCCTGGTGATAAGCTGTCCTATATAATTCTGTTGCAAGATGATTCATGAAAAAATAGTTCCACTAAAGCGGATGTTAACAGTATTTCAGGGAGGGGAAACTGATAAGAGGCAGCAGACGAGGAACAAGCATTGCTAAATGTAGGAAAATATGCTTCAGCCAATAGAAATGCAGGAAAAGTAAGTGGTAAGCAAATGAATGAATATAAAGCGAGGGAAGAGAGGGGGTGGGAAGTGAGCCCCTTTTAAGTTTATGATAAAAACAACAGATTTCACAAGACAAACCTGAAAAAATGGGCCAATTGGCTTATCAACATATATAGTAGACCTATTGTCTTAGTCAAAAAATCACCAATAATTATAATCAAATATATATTTAATTAATTCACACATTGCAATGTTTACTAAAAGTGGTAACGTTTAAAAAAATGAATATGTCTTGGAGTCTTTCTTTTAACATTTTTCAGGCTACAAAATGCAGCATTAAAAACAACCACAAGAGGGCCCAGCAGTTCAGCTGAAAAGCATAGAGCTCCAGCTAGGAGTGCTTTAAAAAACAAATGCTATGCTGGGAGCCTGCTGAACTCCCTGCAGCCCCCCACAACATTAAACAAATGCTTGGTGGTGCCCCTTCATCTTCTAGGAGTACCACAAGGCTCCAAAAACTCATTTAAAGGCCTCACAGGGCATTATGAGATGCTCCTTGCTTGGAGCAAAGAATAATAAATTAGTGTATCCTGCAGCTCATTCATTATTCAATTATTTGGGGTGTTTTGGGGCGTCTCTGGGCTCACCCGGGACACCCATATATTTAATTTTAGTTCGGGCTGTGGGGGCGAGCCATTCGGCCCTGCCGGCCCCCTGTAAGCGGCCCCACGGGCAGGGCTGGACTGAGAAAACAAATCAGCCCTGACAGACCTGCTACAAAACCAGCCCCCACCCTGCCAGCCTCCGGGGGAAAATGCACGATGCCCTCTACGACTAGTCCAGCCCTTCCCACGGGGTACGCAGAAGTTGGCAACTCTTTTCTTTTTTTCAAAACTGCAATGTCCAGGTACCCATCTGGGGCACTTCACAGCATGTTCTATAATGGAAGATGAGGGGGGTAGTACCAAGGCCCCAAAAGCCCTACCGGCTCCCCTACCAGCACTCATACCGAGAGCTAGCAGGACCCGGCATTGCTTCCACCCTGTGGGATCCGTTTTTCTTTTGCTCCTCTGCTGAATGAGAGCAATTCTGCATCTTTTAGCCCACAAGAGAGTGGACTGGGATAAAGTATTGTGCTCCCACCCGGCAGGAGCAGCTTTCTGCTACCGCTGGTTGGGATAACATTAGACTTTTCTGCCAGCGCTCATGTGGGTATGGAAACCATCTTGTCCTGTGGGTTGGGATCCTCGGGACACTGCAGCGGAGCTGGCCCCGTGTGATGGTGTCTAGGGGGACATACAAAATTTCAGGGAGAGGGAGCTCACACCCTCAAATTGTTAATGAACCTGGAGGATAGAAGACTCAGGAAGGCTTGGAAGGGGGCACATTCCCCTCTCCCATTCAATTCCATATCGGCCCCAGGGGATGGCCCTGGGGCCGATTTGGCCTGAGCCCTGAAGCTCGAGGGGGGTGCTCACCACCCTCCCCTACTAAATAGATTATGCTGCTCACTTGGCCCTAGCCTACCCGGGGTGGCATGGGGGTGTTTTTTAGAGTGGGGGAGACCACACTTTTTTTCTTAAGTAAGTTAGTTTCTTAGGTAAGTTAAGTTTAGAAATATTATATTATGTGATCGTTATTCTAGACAGGTGCTCAGAGCTACCTAACTGTACTTGTTTTCATTCGCTTAGACTGATTATGTAAGAACTTGAGTAATGCAGACTATAGACTTCTTTGTCCAGTCACTAAGATAGTGTATTAGTAATTTAGTGGCACACGTCCTCTCACTTCAGTTTTTAGAACCGTTTTTGTAGCTCTTAGAGTGACAAGCAATCAACCAATTTGGGGGCAGATTCACAAGAAACTGACACGTCTGTAGAGATGCGTCTGTTTCCCTGCACCAGCCTGCGATACACTTGCGCCACCATGGATGCACCGTATTTCCAATACGGCGCACCATGGCGCAAGGATTAACAGATACGTCAGAAATTCTGAAGCATCTGTTGGCCCAAAAGTCACGCATTGCTGAAATCGTGTTGCAAGCACGACGCAACTCTGGCAATGCATGGGGAGACTTATAGTCAATGTTAGAAGCGGCTGTCTCTAGTTGGCAGAGGTATACACTTCTGACAAATAGGGACACACCTTTTCCAGTCAGGGCAAGGGGATCACACACTTAGATAACCCCTGCTCACCCCCTTGGTAGCTTGGCAAAGCAGACAGGCTTATCTCAGAGGCAGTGCGTTAAGCATTTATGACCCCATACAGTAATAAAGTGAATACACTACAAATGGACACGACACAGTAGTATTATAAAAAATAAGAATGTTTATATAAGGCTTAGCACAAGACCAAATAACGACAAAAATATACCACAATCTTAATAAATACTCTTGGAAGGAAAAAAGAATAGTTCAAGCATAGTTTCTTCTTAGCACAAAGTCTTTAGTATCAAAAGCAACTCTTCTTCTTTAAAACACAGTTCTTGGTAACAATGTAACCCACACGGGAGTCACACGACGTCGAGGCAAAGTTAATCCAAAGATTCGGCGTCGACCGCGAGGAGCGCTACGTCGAGCCCGGAGTCGCACAGACCCCCACAACACAGTACCTTGGAAAAGCGAAGCACTCGATGATCAGCGGCGTCGTGATGTCCGGCGTCGCGTCTTCGGCGTCGATCGGGCCTCGGAGTCGGGGCGATCTGCAGCGGCGTCGACAGATGTCAGGCAGGAGCAGCGCTCACGAGGTGAAGTAGGCTACGGCGTTGATGTCGATGTTGCAAGAGTGAGCAGCGCTCACGGCGTCGAGAGGGCTCGGTGTCGATGCGATCAGTGGCGGCGTCGACACAGGGTCACTTGGAGCTGGAGCCGAACTCGCTACTCACTGGCGTCGCTACTGGCGTCGATCGGGCCCGGCGGCCGGCGTCGAAGGTGCGGGACACGGGAGCTGCACTCACGATGTCGAGCTGGATTCGGCGGCGTCCGTCGGCGTCGAGATTGCTGGATTCTTCAGAGGTGCTGGATTTTCAGGTTCCAGCAACAAGCACTTTCAGCAAATAAATGAAGTCCTTTGGCCCTGTGACTTCAACAGGAGGCTGGCACTCTTCCAGCCCTTGGAGATTTCCTTGGCAAAGCTTGAGAGTACACACTCAGTTCCTCTCTCCTGGTTCCTTGGCAAAAATAAAGAAGCAACTGCAGGATTCCCCCAACACTAAAATAACAATGAAGGGAGGTAGAGTGAAAGGATAGGATTCCTACTCCACAGGCACTGATAAATAAACAAGAAGAATCCTACTTCCAGTGTGCACCACAGGGATGGGGAACACTCAGTGTTGTGTAAAATACCCCTCACACACCAACAGGCCCCTTGGTGTCATGCTTCATCATCGGGGTCTTCGCACCCCGCTAAAGGGATGCGGCACGCTACGACCTGCGACTACGCGGGAGCGTTAACAAGAAATGACTATGTGTGGTGTGTGTTGAGTGCATGTGAGGGGATTAATGTGAGTGAAGGGTGTAGTGAAAAATTAAAAAGTACCTGGCTAGTGGGAGGTGTGAAAAAAACTTTATTCCATACCCCTAGCTGGTGCTATTAAAAAGGTGTGCAAAAAACGAGGTTAGTTGTCTTAATTAGGGACAAAACCTCTGGTGTGCGTCGACATGTTTCGGAACTGGTGTTCCTTCTTCAGGACGGGGCACAACTTCCCAACCCTACTCACGTATTCCTATAAAAATGTGTTATTCTAATTATCTTTTAACAAAAAGTGATAACAATCTCACGAAGGCTAGCAATGTGCCTACAGCGGTATCTTCGGTTCATGCAAATGCATGCCTCATAGTCACTGTTGTAAATTGCGTCATGAGCATATCCAGAAACATCAGGGTAGGTAGGTGGATCCACAATGAAATCCGCCTAAATTGGCCTCCTTCTACCACCCTGTGCTGCTCCGCAGCACAGGGTGGTAGAAGGAGGCCAATTTAGGCTCCGCAGCACAGGGTGGTAGAAGGAGGCCAATTTAGGCGGATTTCATTGTGGATCCACCTACCTACCCTGATGTTTCTGGATATGCTCATGACGCAATTTACAACAGTGACTATGAGGCATGCATTTGCATGAACCGAAGATACCGCTGTAGGCACATTGCTAGCCTTCGTGAGATTGTTATCACTTTTTGTTAAAAGATAATTAGAATAACACATTTTTATAGGAATACGTGAGTAGGGTTGGGAAGTTGTGCCCCGTCCTGAAGAAGGAACACCAGTTCCGAAACATGTCGACGCACACCAGAGGTTTTGTCCCTAATTAAGACAACTAACCTCGTTTTTTGCACACCTTTTTAATAGCACCAGCTAGGGGTATGGAATAAAGTTTTTTTCACACCTCCCACTAGCCAGGTACTTTTTAATTTTTCACTACACCCTTCACTCACATTAATCCCCTCACATGCACTCAACACACACCACACATAGTCATTTCTTGTTAACGCTCCCGCGTAGTCGCAGGTCGTAGCGTGCCGCATCCCTTTAGCGGGGTGCGAAGACCCCGATGATGAAGCATGACACCAAGGGGCCTGTTGGTGTGTGAGGGGTATTTTACACAACACTGAGTGTTCCCCATCCCTGGGATTCCCCCAACAAACAGCACACTGGCAGAAGGGGTAGGCAAGTCCTTAGATCAGCAGGCTTCTTGAACTTGGTTCAGGTTTCCTTGTCAGAAGTGATCTAAATTCTTGGTTCAGGGGTCCTTCTCTTATACCCCTTTTTGGCTTTGATCCCTTTGTCCCTGCAGGGGAATTTCCCCCCATCTCGGGTTTGTTGTGGGTGTTGCCAGGCCGAGGCACCTGGCCTATTCACTGTGCAGGGCAGAGTCTTCAGCCGCCCAGCAGGAGCGGAGCCAGCATTGTCACTGGCAGGGGCAGGGCCATCAGTCGCCCGGTAGGAGGTGGGGCCAGGAAAGTCCCTGGCAGGCACAGAGTCATCAGTCGCCTGGCAGGGGGGCGGAGCCAGCATTGTATCAGGCAGGGTAGGCTATCAGGAGCTACTCTTCCCCTACTCTCAATGCAAATGCCCCTCTCACCCCACACTGACTCATTCAGACCTCTGGAGCCACCCAGCTCCTGTCACACGCACACCAGAACCAGCAGAGACCGGTAGACAGTTAGACAAGAAAATAGCTACTTTCTAAAAGTGCTATTTTCAAACACAGAGTCCAAAAACCATCCACCCAAACTGATGCGTTATTAAACCCTGAGTTCAGGGATACCAAACTCGACATTGCACCATGCTCCCCGAGCCCGCTAGGAATATAGCATTAATAATCCTGGCAGCCCATTCTAACTGATGGAGAGCAGGTAACCTTACAATAGTGAAAAACGAATATGGCTGTAATTCACTATTAGGACATGCCAACCTTGTCAGGCTTGTCCTACCTTATGCTTACAATGCACAATGCCCTTGGGCCTACCATAGGGGTGACTAACATGAAGTTAAGGGAAGGTTTAGGGACTGGCAAGTAGGTGTACTTGCGCAGTCTGCGTGACAGTACCAGACTGCACGTAGGTCTAGCAATGGCAGACCTGTAGACATACTTTTACTAGGCCGCTTCTGTGGGTGGCACAACACGTGCTGCAAGCCCACTAGCAGCATTTGTATTTACAAGCCCTGGCACTCCTGGTGCACTCTACTAGGGACTGACAGTAAACCAAATGAGCCAAACATGGAATTCAATCAATACAGCAATTTCACATAGGGAGCACTTGCACTGTGGCACTGATCAGCAGTGGCACAGTGCCCAAAGCATTATACCAGCAAAAACATCATAAACAGAGGAGGCAAACATAAAAAAATGGAGGAGAGACTCATGCCAATGATGTCAGGTCTAACAGTCATTGTACTCCGTCACTCCTTACATCTGCTTCAAGCAAGCATAAGGTTTTAACGTAGTGGCATCCTAGAAGTGGCCCAGTGAAATCTCGTAGATTTCACTGCGTCACTTCTACAAGGCTTTCCTGCGAGGCTTTCCTACATACAAAATGCAGACTTAGTGAATTTGACCGTCAAAGGAGGTTAACAATGATTGCGAATGAGATTAGAATTTAAAAGCAAACATAATTAGTTGCAATTTATTAGTAATTCGAAAGTCTTTGGAATAAGCGGTCTAGGTAGGTTTAAGAAATGTGGATTAAATAGATAGGACGGTCCGCGATACTAGTCTACTACTAGTCGATCGAATTTAGGAAAGTTAAATGTTATTGCAATTGCCTTTTCCTGTCAAAAACACTTTTTGTAGAGATTATTTATTGACCACCAATAATTTTTTGTCTCTTTATGTCTTACATCAGCATCCAGGGACAAGAGGTTGTCCAAAGGTGGATGAGGGAGCTGGAGGTGCCTCCCATTCCGAAGAACGTTCCTCTGCCTATGACTTTGCTGGCCCCAGTAAGTCTTGCTGTTAATATTAATATATATTTCCCTTACTTTTACCGGTCCTTATTTTAAATGATTATTTTTACCCTTTCCTAATTTTATTTTTTCCCAAATTCTCTTTGATCTATCCGTTTCTAAATACTTGTTATCTCAGCATTATCCTATTTACTTAGTTTATATATTCCTAGTGTCTGTATTTTACCTCAAACTGACTGTACTGGCCTATCTGTAGCTTCCTTTCTTCTGCTTTGTCAGTCAGCTTTCCCTCTCCCCTTATATATTTTGCGGACGGCCTAGTGGTGGTACTGTAAGACTCAGAGAACCCATTGGTCATGGTCACGTATTACTACTAGTACAACTACTCTGCTGTGCAGAATGCATGCCCAAGTATGTATTCTACACTTTTTTGTTGAGATGAGGCGGCTTTCTTTAACTTACTCATGCTGAATCAGTAAAACAAGAAAGTGACCATGGTCACTTTGGACACCCCAAAGTTGTGTCTTTTTCTTCTTAGCTAGGACTAGTATTATTAGCAGCAGTTGGTGGCGAACTGATTACAGTGCACCATCGCTGGAAAGAAGTATGAGGAAGGCAGCCCCAAGACCAACCAAGACCTTACGTCCAGTTGTTCACTATTGTTTCTTTTCAAAAACTCAGATTCATTAATAGCTCCAGCCACTCCAGTCCTTTACAGGTTGTTTCCTTGAGAGGCTTTTAAAAAATTGCCACCAACAAAATGCCTCACCTGATATTTTTGCTAGAAGATACTGTCTGAAAATACACCACACACAACACTACAATTGGGATAAAATGTTGGTATAAAAGTAATTTAATAGGGGAAGGTGTATCTGGCATCTAAAAAATGTGTAATGTTTTTTCTAGCCGCACCAACCACCAGTGCCAGGGCCAACGTTGATGGCGGCGCCGCCAGCCAAGTAGCAGACGCAGCAACGGTATGGGATGAGCCAGCAGTAGTGGCAGGCGGTGGTAAGTCATATTCCTTGCATATTGACAATTAATTATATACTCACTGCAAGGGTGTACTGTTGAGACTTGTGAACAGTTGAACACCCCCCGTTTTACTTAGCATATACAGTGGGAGTTGATGAACTAATGGCCTCTTCTATCTTGAATTCAGCAGAGAAAATTTCATGAAGAGTCAGACCTTGATGGGTTGATGGAAAAGGGAAAGAAGGATGGAAGGAGGAAGAACGGGTGAAATGTAATATGACTGGAAGAGAAGGATGCGTGAGTGAAAGGATGCATATACTATAGGTGGCTGATAGGATCCATGGGTGGGTGAAGGATGGATGAAAGGTGAAAGGATGCATGTCTGGGTGGGTGAAAGTGTATAAGTGAAAGGAATCCTCTGGTGTTAGTTGGTGATAGTTATATTACAAATGTATGTTGGTGAAAGGTTCATTGAGAATGTGAGCCATATTTGGATAGATGGATATATGGATATATAGATAGATGGTGGATGGATGGATGGTATTCATAGGTGAAGACTGGATGGAGAGAATGTAAAACTTATTGGTGACTGTGTAACAAAGCCAAGGGTGAAGAATAACAATAGTAGAAGAACAATGCGATGATAAATGGAAAGATCCCTGGGAAGTAGAGTAAACAAGGGACTAGGGTGCTCTTCTGTAGTGGCGTTCTTCTCACCTTCTTTACTTGCTTGGAATGTTTTTTTAACAGGGTTTTTGATTGAAGGGGTTGAGATGGTATTTCAGACTACTCCCTTGACTAACAGTAGTTTTCAAGCGTAACATATATTATGTACCCTTCCTAGTACCCACCCCCCATCATCAATAAACGCCTCGCTACCAACTCCCTACCCATGGGATTTCACCAGTGACAGCCATGGGTAACCTATCAGCTGCCTGGTTAAATCGGCGGCACTGCATTGCTTGCTGTGCAATGTGAGTATGCCTCAGTTAATGTGTAGACCCCTTTACAAATGTCATGGCAATGCGAAAAATAAATAGTTGTGTTTCCCTTTACTCCCAGTGCCCACTCACTCACTTCCTAGTACATAAGTAACTCCTATCCTAACTTCCTTTTCTGTCCCAGCCTTCCATAAAATTTGAAACAAAAAGGTCTTTGCATGCGCCACTTTCCTCTGGCCAAGAGATATATTTTATTATTGCTTCCATAACGGATTACGTCAGTTCAAATCTTTCCCTTTCAACAATTGCCGAACAAAGTGATTCACTACTAGCAAAAGCTTAGTCCCTTGATTATGATGATCAATGAAACCGTCTACCTATCAGGCTTAATCCCTCTAACTTACCTTATTTTATTTGCAAAGTTTTATATAGTGCTGGCTAGACCCGTAGGTATCAGAGCGCTTTATATGAGGATCAGCAAGTTAAAGATTACATAATTACTTCAGTTACAGATTCCAAGTATAGACATAAGAGAAAGATAAAGGGAAGGAAACATAACGGGGAGGCAAGGAAAACAATGTCAGAAGTCCGACTGGGTAGGTGACGGCTGAGGGGGTGAAACACGGCCAAACTCCTCTGTAGATGCATAGGACAGTTCCACGTTGGCATCGGCCTAGGTTGTTCGGACTTTGCGGTGAGAACAGACAGACGAAAAACATGCTATTACGCGATAAGTTATTTTCGCATTACGTAGCAAATACAACATGTCTAATGTGGAATAGAAGGTAGATGGGGGCAGTGGTAAACAGGGGGAAAAGGAATGCAGATAGCGTCAGGCAGACCAGAGGGGGGAAGGGACTTCAGGGGAAACAAGCAGTCAAAGTGAAAGATAGACAAGACCATGAAGCACCGTTAAAAACAATGTCCGATGTCTGGCTGGGTAGGTGACGGTCGAGGGGGTGAACCATGGCCAGACTCCTCTATAGCTGCACCCACCGGGTAACAGCCAATGGCACTCGGGATCAGTGGTAATTACAAACAGATTCGTTTTTTTCGCCCATGGGGCATCATCATAGTTTAATCAAAGGCATTGGTCACGGTGTAATTGGGAAACACCCTTCGCTTCGTCCTCCCGCTAGCTTAAGTCTGTAGATTGTGGGACAACCCATTGTTCTTCCCTTCAGGCCTCTAGTCTCTAGATCTAGGATCAAGGTCAGTCCTTGGGGGAGCCCCCATCTACTAGCCAGTGACATATACTACCTTTCTGTTCATTGTTTAGAATAGGTCTTGAACCGAAGAGCCCTTGAGCTACTCAGGAAGTCAGCATGGTTTTCCAAGTGAACACAAAAGATAAAATGTGGTGACCCAACACATAGCCCCAACCAGTGCCTGGTGAAAAGACCCACGGTACAGTGAGTATGCTCCTCCCTGTGTAATGATTGCAGCTCCAGATAGATAACAAGTAGATTCATATTATCAGCTCCATAACATTGCGCTGATGATTTAAGCAATCAGTCCCAAAACCTAATCTGGGCAACAATTCCTGGAGCTCCGCTACACAAATGACCCCTTTCTGAATTCAGAATTGTATCTACTTTTCTAAATGGTATAGCTTTCAAGGATCCATTATTGCTTTCATACTCATTTTTACCATTAGCTGGAAGGAGGTTGAACGCACTAAAAATAGCACAAATAGGCTATGAACCAGAAAAATGGTGATTTCAGCCCCACAAACAAGATAAAATTTGCAGGGAAAAACTCAGGCGCTTTCATTTGTAGCCCGTTTTTCCAATTTTTCTGAAAAAAACAAAAATGTTACAGTATTTTGGCTAATTTCTGGGACCCCTCCAAGGGAATCCACAAACCCTGGGTACCTTTAGAATCCCCATGGAGTTGGAAGAAAAGGACGCAACATTGGCGTGGATACCTTATGTGGTCAAAAAGTTACAGGGGCCTAAGTGCGCACTACCCCAAATTGCCAAAACAAGGCTTAGCACAGGAAGGGAAAAGGCCTAGCAGCGAAGGGGTTAAATAGCTTTTCTTCCTCGCACAGCCCGACTGGCTGCTTGACAGTTGACAATTTTTGGGATCTCAACCGGCCCTTCTTTTAGTCCATTTCTAGACACCAAATCTGATTTAGAGTCTGAGTCTTTGAGGTGTATGTGGGGGGGGTGAGGAGGGTCTTCTTACTTTTGAAGTGCCCACTCCTCTGACCTCTCTTCCTCTTGGAAGCAGTCTGTCACAGCAGTATCAACTCCAAAGTTGATTGCCTCACAACACTGGCCATGGGAGTGACTGAAGTTCAGACCTAGATGTTAACTTTAGTGAAATATGTCTTAAAAGGTTAGCCCAGTGCCCCAGCCCTATTCTTTATTATGCTCTTATCAGCCCAATCTCCTTCCTGAGATGTGCCTAGGACCCTTCCTCATGACCTCTCTCTGATCGAAAGAGCACTCTTTCACAGTGTATGGGGAAGCCTGGATCTCCCTTCTCCAGAGTGTCCCACCGAGCTTACAGGAATGCAACAATACACACATCGTTCTGTATGGATTTCTCTACATCCTCTTCTCATGTTTCACCATGCAGCCCTGGGTTTCCCCAGATGGAACCCAAAGTCTGTCATGTATTGTACCATTCAAAGGCATGAATACATACATACACCCA
This sequence comes from Lissotriton helveticus, assembly GCF_964261635.1. Classification (NCBI taxonomy): domain Eukaryota; kingdom Metazoa; phylum Chordata; class Amphibia; order Caudata; family Salamandridae; genus Lissotriton; species Lissotriton helveticus. The sequence continues at coordinate 316,150,447 of NC_136061.1, forward strand.
GCACATGCACTGCACAGCACTATATCCTTCAGGTACTGTATCACTCACAGGCACACATACACTCAGCATTTGCATTTACCATGCACACACTACACAGCACTATATAATTCATGGATTGTACCACTCACAGGCACACATACACCTAGCACATATGCCTTGAACATGCAGGGCCTGCACAGAACTGCATTATCCCTGTATTTTACTTTTCCCAGGCACAATTACACCCAGTACAGATACACCACTCATGCACTGCACAGCAGTCCACCCCAAACCAATGTAAGGCAAGGTGTCAGTTAAGCACACAACAGCGGAGTTTCGAATGAGTGGACCTGTAGGCCTAACGCCAGTGACAGGTTAGAGCAGACATGTTCAATCCTACTGAAACGGTGGGCTGCCACCCGCGTGCTCAAGCTTTTAGATTGAGTACTAGTCAAAGGGGAGTTGCAGACGTGGCAATCACTTTATGTGCCACGTCACAGCAGCACTAAACCGTGCTCACAGGCCCTGCTGTGGCAGAGGCCTGAGACAGGTTTGAAAGGCTACTTTGGTGGGTGGTGCAAGCAGCGCTGAAAGCCCAAATGTAGCATTTAATTTACTGGCGCTGGGTATATGGGATACCACTGTACAAAGTACTGACAGGTAAATTAAATATGCCAAACAGGTGTAAAATGTAAATGTAAATGTAGTATACTTGTAAAGCGCACAGCTGCCCCAGCAACGGGGCGTCCCGGCGCTGTATAACTCTGGGGAACCCGTCCTGGCTTTCCCTGTGGGATGGTCCCTTGCTGGGAGTCCCCAAGGTGGAGCCAGGCATCCCCGGAATTGGTGGGGCCGTTGTGGAGATTAGGCAAGCTAATGCCCAGAGTTGCCGAGTGGAACCCCTGATTAGAGTAAGCACCGAAGCGAGAATTATCGAGTCTGCTGCCCAAGGTCCAAGACCCTGCCGCGTCGGGAATTGAACCCTGGTCCCAGGCTGACTTCTGCTCTCAGGCCTGCCGCCTCTAACCAGTGAGCCACACCACTCCACGAGGTGTAGACCAATCTTACCAAGTTTATCATAGAAAGCACATGCACTTTAGCACTGATCGGCAGTGATAAAGTGCCCAGAGTCCAAAAACCACCAACCACAGGTCAGAAAGAAATACAGGGGGAAGGTAAAACGTTCTGGGATGACCCTGCAAAAAGGGCCAAGTCCAACAAGCAGGTTAAAGCAGACCTGTTCAATCCTACGGATATGGTGTGCTGCCACCCGTGCGCTCAAGCTTTTAGATTAGGTACTGGGAATATATTCAAGCAACCTTGATTATCATGTTGAATTTTTTTTTTTATAAATACATTTGAATTCTGTACTAATCATAAATATTCCCTTTTTTCTCAAAATATCTTGATTTTACAACATAAATGCAGCAGGATATCATAGCATCAGCTGAACCATATTACAAACCAATGCCATAGTAAGAAACAGATTTGTGTAAAATGGTTACTGCATAGTTACTACATTGATTTCCCTCTAGGCTAGAAGATCCTACTGCTTACACATCAGGAAGGGGATATACAACGCCACCCCTCCCCCGCAGCATTCGTTTAACAGAAAAGAAAAAAAAACTCTTGGGAACAGGGAAAAACTTGAAAAAGAATACATGCACACATAGAGCTTTGATATTCCTTACAGGTACTAGGCAGGTATACACAGAAGGCATACATTCAGAGTTGTCAACAATTGACTCATGGAGAGGGGAGGAGAGGCTCAAACTTGGAACAAATGCAGGGTTCTTGAATGTGGGCGACAAGAGAACAACGGCAAGCCAACAAAGAGTTATCTCACCAGGGGCCCCCATATATAGTCAAACCCTTTCCGGGATTCTGTGAGTTTATCCGTTAAACTTTCCATAGTGAGATATTGCCAGAGGCAAGCATACCACAGCTATATTGAGGGGGCTAATGGCTTCTTCCAGGCAGCAGCCAAACTCATCTTGGCGGCCTCGAAGCAGAGCCATATAATAGATCTATCCCCCACAGTCTGGATCTCGAAGTCCCAGCAGGACAAAGTACAGTGTCTGTGGAATAGAGTATCCCTAAATCTCCTTCTTTTGAGCCTTGATTTTGTTCCAATATGGTTTAATCGAGGGGCAAACCCACCATATATGTCTAAAAATCCCCCAGGAGTCCACATCTCCTCCAACATCAATCGGATGTATTCGGATGTGTCTTGTGGAGTTTTGAGGGGTAAAGATGGTTTAGTTACTTACCTGTAATCCTAGTTCTCTTCCAGGGGTATCCTCATCAAAGTCATAAGCATTAGAATATTCCCGCCCATGTGCGGGACCCCAGAAACACTAAATTATATGTGCTCCACATGTATATACTCATATATGAAATTTGAATAGAACATCGGAGGGTTTAGAAATATGTAAAAACAGACTGCTATACCTATGTTTTTGTAGTGTGTCCTCTATTTCAATGATCACGTGGGGTGTTTGAAAAAAATGCGGAATACTACCGCGAAAAAAATGTATTTAAGTTGTGGAGACTGATTTGTCTGACGATCTGTGAGCAAGGGCGGATGCCCGAAACGCGTCGGATCTGGTGGCTCTACTGAATTAAAATCTATTTGCCATTTAATTTTTCGTTGGAGTTGCGTGGTCGTTTTTCACTCGCGAGAGCGGAAGTGCTAAAGACTACACTTGGGCGTATTCATATATATATATATATATATATACATATATATATATATAAACATGCAATAGCAGCCAAATCACATCAGAGCTGAAATATGCTGTGAAGAATTTCCACCATACATGAATAATATGCATTAGAAACATGAGAAACAACACCAAAGATTGTTTAGAAACTGTTTTAATGCTTAGGCATGAGTAGAAATTCTTATAACTCCCTGAAAGCATAGAAAGCTCCCAGGCTGCATTGCAAACACACAGTCTAAAAAGACTGAAAAGCTAACCTGTAGCTGTATACAAAAAAATGACACCGTGCCTTTAAGGCACCCATGACCCCCGGTATCCCATCATGCCTCAGGGGTGACAGTTAGGTCAGTTGTTCTTTTCGGAGACTGAAAAAACCAAGTAACAAATAGGTTAACAATATCTCCTTATTAAAGAACATCCTTTGCCCGGGGAGGCGGGAGGGTTGCTTTTGACTTTGATGAGGATACCCCTGGAAGAGAACTAGGATTACAGGTAAGTAACTAATCCTTCTCTTCCAGGGGATCCTCATCAATAGTCATAAGCATTAGAATAGAATGACGAGCCTCTCCTCTTCCCTGCGGGCAAAGGAATGATAAGACAGTAATCTGATCAACAAGCCTGAGTAGGCTATAGGCTACCCAAACAAATTTCTCAAGGAGGCTTGCCCTACTTGAGTATCGGCCCTGGAATCAGATTCGAGACAGTAATGCCTCGTAAATGTATGAACTGATTTCCAGGTTGCAGCTTTGCATATTTCTGACATTGGAATGTCATGCAAGAAAACCACTGTGGCCGCTTTCCCTCTGGTAGAATGCGCTTTGGGTGATACCAATAAAGGCTTGCCTGCAAGCTGATAGGCCAATTTAATGCAAGAGACAATCTATCTGGAGATGGACCTCTTGGCTGCTGGAAAACCCGTTCTCATTGAACCATAGTTCACAAACAGCTGATCCGTTTTCCTGATCCCTTTAGTCTTTTCCAAATAGAACTTGAGCACTCTCTTAAGATCCAAGGAGTGCAGTGACCGCTCGGCTGGGGTCGTAGGATTTGGAAAAAACGAAGGGAGGGAAATGGACTGATTTATATGAAAATCAGAAACCACCTTAGGCAAGAAAGATGGATGAGCCCTCAGGACTACTCTATGGTGGTGGAAAACAGTATATGGTTCCTTCGCACAGAGCGCTTGTATCTCGCTAACTCTGCGCGCTGAGGTAATCGCCACCAAAAAAGCAGCTTTCCAAGAGAGATGTTGCAAAGAGGCCTTGTGGATGGGCTTGAAAGGAGGTGACATTAACCTGGATAGAACCAGGTTCAATTCCCAAGGAGGAGAAGGATTTCGCACCGGGGGATACACTTTTTTCAACCCCTGGAGGAAGTCCTTAACCACCGGAACCTGAAAGAAAGAAATCTGAGTAGGTGATTTCCTGTACGCTACTATGGCTGACAAATGCACTCTAATGGAAGCATATTTCAAACCAGAAGTTGCCAAGGAAAGGAGGTATGGCAGGATTACCTCCTCCTGCCCTGTAGTCGGATCTAGGTGATGATCCCTACACTATATGTAAAACCTTTTCCACTTGAACGCATAAGACGCTCTCGTGGAAGGTCTCTTAGCCTCCTTTAAAACGTGCATACATTCGGGTGGTAGGTTCAGATGCCCATATTGCAGGACCTCAGGTGCCATTTTTTTTTTTTATCGTTTTTATTGCAGAACCAAGTCTTACATACATCATACACTTATGGGCACCTTACATGGCTATTAACATTGCTTATTTCTTATTTGGGAGATTCGTTTACACAGCCAACAAGCCCACAACCCGGGGGTCGGGCGGCGTCAATCAGTGAATCACCCCTCCTAGCAACCCCCAAGCGCTATTAAGCTCTTGTGCAAGAATTTCTACAGTCTGCTTTTACATTTTTCACCCCTCTGCCCCCCAGCCCCTCCTCCCCCCCAACTTCCTAACTCCCTAACCCCCCCCACCCACCTCCCAGTGCCTGCGCCTGGGCCTGGATTCGCAGTCAGTGTGTGTATATTGCACTGTAAGGAGTGAAGTGGTGTTCACAAAGAAAGTGCACCTGGTGTGCTAGTGGGATCTTCAGTTCCTGAGTCAGAGTGCCCTTCTTCTTCTCCCAGCATACTATCTCGTAGTGCTTGCACTAGCGCCTCCCATGCTGTTGCCACTTCCAGCACCCTGTCGTCAGCTTTGCGGCGAGCCAGTTGATACCTGAGTGTACTTTCGCTCGCCGCCCATTTGAGAACAGAGGGTTAAGCTGGGAGAGTTCCTATCTCCATCCCTTCCTGTGCAATGTGGGGTCCCACAGGGGTCGGCATTAAGTCCGACCCTGTTTAACATCTACGTGACCCCGCTTGCCTGGCTGGTTAGATCTTTTGGGATGGAGGTAGTCTCTTATGCTGACGACACACAGATCCTGGTTTCCCTCTCCCATCTGGGTAACTCTTCACCGTTCAACTTGAGGAACTGCATGGAAGCAGGGTCCCAGTGGATGATTTACAACTCACTAAAGTTGAACGGTGAGAAGACTGAGATCTTGGTGTTCGGCCCAAACAATAACATCTGGTCACCTGAATGGTGGCCGCCCTCGCTGGGGACCTGTGCTATTCCTACGGAGTCGGCACGGAACTTGGGAGTAATGATTGAGCCCGCCCTCTCCATGACTCTGCAAGTCAACAGAACTGTTGCTACCTGCTGGGGTATTATTAAAATACTCCGAAAAATAAAACATTACCTGTCTCCTCAGGCGCGGAAGCAAGTGGTGGTAGCACTTGTCGCTTCGCGACTTGATTATTGTAACGCCTTATACACCGGCATGAGTGAGAGCCTGATACAGCGTCTTCAGACTGCCCAAAATGCGGCAGCGAAATTCGTTCTGGACGCTCCCAGACTGGCGTCAGCAACGGCAGCCAGGAAGGCCTTACACTGGCTTCCTATTGAATCGAGGATCATCTTCAAAACGCTTTGCCTGACCTATAGTGCACTCTCTGGTAAGGGGGCGGGGGGTGTTAAGAAACTGCTGCTACCCTATGTATCGGGCAGAGGCTTACGCTCCTCCACAAAGAACCTGCTGGCTGTACCTCGCTTCCGTAGGAATAAATGGGGTGGTAGGGCTTTTTCTTCAATTGGCCCTAGGTTATGGAATACCCTTCCTTTTGAAATTAAATCTCAGTCTTCCGTTCTGCTTTTTCGGAAAGCACTGAAAACATGGTTGTTTGTAAGGGCGTACCCGTAGTTACTGTCTTCTTTTGTTCCTATGGTTTTGCTGGTAGGCGCCTTGATGCCCTCGGGCTTAGTAGCGCGATACAAGATTCTTTTCCTTTCAGACATTCATTATACCATCTTTTGTGCGTGAGTCCCTTTTTTGATTTCCAATTTCTAGTTATTTCCCTCTTAGCCAGTATCAATCCCATATCTATAAATTTGCTCGTGACCCTATCGTGACCCTATTCCTGGATGTGTGCGGTTACCAATGCAGTACTCCTACCGCCTTAGTGTATTGTAGTTCCCTATCCGTTGCGTTGTTCAATGTCTCGCCAATCTCCTGCCAGTAGTCTCGCAAGTGTGGGCAGTCCCATAGCATATGACCTAGATCCGCTTCTGCTGTGTTGCATCTGGGGCAAGCTGCATTTTCTACCCCAAAATATTTCCCAATTTTCCCCGGTGTGAGGTAGGCCCTATGGAGAATATAGAAATGTCAGTTGAAAGCACTCGTTTCTCGTGCTCTTCCTCGCCCGCCTCAGTAGTTGCCCCCAAGTTGTGTCAGGGATCTCCAGCTGGAGATCTAATTCCCATTTGGCCTTTAGTGTTGTCAGTGGTTTTAAAGTTTCTCGCAGCATTCTAGAATAAAGGCACGTCACCGCCTTATAAGTACCAGCCGCCATCATAGTGTACTGGCAGGCCATGGACGTGGCGGGCTCCAGCAACCCTTCCCCCCAGTGCGCCTGCATGGCTCTGGTCACAGCAGCATGCATCAGATAGTCCCCTCTTGGGTGATCGAATCGATCCTGCAAGGTCTGGTATGGGAGTAATACTCAGTCTTCATATAGGTCTCCCAGCATTAGTAGCCCTGCCTCTTCCGACCCCTGTAGTCGCGACCAGTCGCCGCTGTGAGGGAGAGCTGTCACCATTCCCAGCGGTATCTCGGGTAGGCAGGCCATGGAAGTGGCGGGCTCCAGCAACCCTTCCCCCCAGTGCGCCTGCATGGCTCTGGTCACAGCAGCATGCATCAGATAGTCCCCTCTTGGGTGATCGAATCGATCCTGCAAGGTCTGGTATGGGAGTAATACTCCGTCTTCATATAGGTCTCCCAGCATTAGTAGCCCTGCCTCTTCCGACCCCTGTAGTCGCGACCAGTCGCCGCTGTGAGGGAGAGCTGTCACCATTCCCAGCGGTATCTCGGGTGCGTACATACGCCGCACTCCTGCTCTCCGTCGTGCTCTATTCCAGCAGAGCCTAAATGTCTGCTCCTCTAGGGATAAATCTCTGAGGATGAGCCTCTGCTGTAGAGTAATGTACGCGAGCACATGTCGGGGGGTGCCCCCATCCCTCTCTTGCTCCGGACCTTGGTACACCCTCGCCACTTCCTGCATGAAGACTTGTAATTGAGCCACTAGGTAGTAGAGCTCAAAATCCGGTACTGCCATGCCCCCCTCGTGCTCTGGTCGGATCAACGTGTCTAACGCTATTCTGCGTCTGCCCGAGCCCCATAGGAATGATATCAGCAACGATCTCAACTGCTGAAAGATAGAGCCCGGTACCCATACTGGCAACGTACGGAAGTAATAAAGGAGGCGCGGTAGGGCTATCATTTTCATTAAGGAGATACGGCCTGTTACCGAGAGCGGAAGAGTGGCCCAAAAGGACATGCTTCCCTTCAATGCTCGGATACAACGGCCCACATTGCCCTCTAGCATATTCGCCGCCTCGTGGTACACATATACTCCCAGATATTTCAGACAAACAGGTTCCCATTTAAGTAGCGGACGATTAACAGGTCGCTTCTCTCCCTGTCGTAGTGGGAATAAACAGGACTTGGCCCAGTTGACCTTTAAGCCTGATAGCTTACCAAAAAGTTTGAGAAGTCGTTCTGCGCCCTTCAGCGCCTCACCTGCATCCTCTAGAAATATTAAGAGGTCGTCCGCGTACAACGAGATGGCCTGCGGGATTCCCCTGTAGACTAGGCCCTTGTAATAACGTCCCGTTCGTGCTTCCGCCGCAAATGGCTCCATCGCTAAGGCAAATAGCAGGGGAGATAGCGAGCACCCTTGCCTAGTGCCACGGCCCACTTGGTATTGGTGCGAAATTAGGGAGCCTATCCGGACTCGCGCCTTCGCCAACGTGTATAGCACTTTGGTCCAACCTATATAATTATCACCCAGGCCGAAGCGCTTCATGACCCTATAAAGATATTCCCATTCTAAACTGTCAAACGCCTTTTCGATATCAACTGATAATACCAAGGGCATCCGCGTCTCTGACATCGGGTCACCCATTAGTCGTATCAGCCGGCGTACATTAATAGTAGTGTTCCGCGTGGGGATGAAGCCGGACTGATCACTGTGGATCAGCACCGTCATGTGGCTCAACAGTCTAGTGGCCAGTATTGTACTCAGGATTTTGTAGTCCGTCGTCAGCATGGACAGCGGGCGATAAGAGGCTAGTTTATTGTTCTCCCTCCCCGGCTTCAACAACGGGATCATCAGGGCTTCGCTAATAGATTGAGGCAACCTTCCCCTCGACTTAGCTTCGTTGTAAACCGCCTGGAGCCGCGGAGCTAGTTGCCCCAAGTATTTACTGTAAAACTCTATGGGCAAGCCGTCCGATCCCGGGGTTTGGTTTCGAGCCATCCGCTTCACCGCGCTTCCTATCTCCCCAGCGTAATAGCCCTGCCCAGTTCTTCTGATTGTTCACGAGCCAGCTGCGGCAATTGCAGTCCCTCCAGAAAGGTATCGATCTCAACCTACTGACCCTCCAATCCGCTTTCGTATAGCGTTTCGTAATATGCCCGGAAGCTGTCTAATATCTCTGGTTGGGTGTTGCAGAAAGGTACCCCCTCCTTCCTCGATGGCCAAGATCGGGTGGCTTCGCCTAGTCGGATTAGCCAACCAGGCGAGCATCGTCCCCGCCTTGTCCCCCTCGGCGTGCACCCTCGTCAGATAAATCTTATGGTCCAAGCACCGGAGCCGCTCCATTTCAACCGCCACTGCTTCCTTGGCCTCACTAACAGCTTCCTGCAGCTCAGGATGGTTAGGGCGTGCCAACTCGGCTTTCCGCAACACCCCCTCTGCCTTATCCAGATCGTCTAAGAGCATCTTGCGGGCCCCTGCATATTTCCCGATACAGTGGCCTCTGATGACAACCTTGAAGGCATTCCACTCCATCGCTCCGGAGGCCGTGGTGCCACTATTTTCTTCAAAGTATTGCGTGATTCTCTCCCCTAGGGCCTCCCTAAACGGTGAGTCGTCCAGGGTGTCCGGACGTAGTTGCCATGTCGGGACTCGTGAGGTCTCGGTCATCCAGTTTAGCGTCAATAATAGGGGGTTGTGGTCGGATAGTGTGCGAGTCAAATACTCAGCGTTTGCCACAGTTGAGATCACGAGCGAGGAGCACAAAAACACGTCTAGACGGACGTGGAGATCATGCAGACTAGAGTAATACGAGTAATTCCTCAAGGTTGGATGCAGTGCCCTCCAAGCGTCCACCAACTCCCATCTCTCCTGACAGTCGAGTCTAAGCTTCGCCAGTCGATGCACTGGTGATGCTCCCAGTGGTGGGTGAGACCTGTCTAGAGTGGTGTCTGTCTGCGCTTCCGGAGTCTCTGTGATTTTTGGATCGGCTGTCTACGCTTCTCCTCCTCGGCTCTGACTCGGGCTCGGCCTTGTAAGTGTCCCACCACGCCCAGGCATCTGCTGATGTGGGGAAGAAGAGTGCTTTGTCATCCACCACAACTCTAAGCTTGGCTGGGAAGAGGAGTGAGTATTTTATGCCCTCCACACGCAGTTCTGCGTTTCAAATGTGAAGTCTGGGAACATTGTCATGTTGTTATTATCCACTTGGAATGGGCCCGCTTCTCTGGCCCTTTGCAACAACCAGTCCCTGTCCTTGTAATGCAACAGTTTTATCACCACTGGGCGGGGTGGTTGGCCCGGCTTAGGTGGTCTGGCCGGGACCCGGTGCGCTCGTTCAAGCGTGAAGAAAGGTGAGAGCCCCTCTGGTGCCACTTCTGTCCGCAACCATTTATCCAGGAATCCCACCATGCCGTCACCCTCTTTTTTCTCCGGCAGGCCAACCAAGCGTACATTATTGCGCCTACTGCGATTTTCAGCGTCCTCTGCCCGCTGTTCCAGTGCTAGTATTCGGTCCAGAGCATCTCCTAATCGTCCCTCCATAGATTTATGCTCTGGCACTATCTCTTGTAGAGTGACCTCTGTGCTCTTGACCCTGGCCTTCAGTTTATCGTGATCCGCTCTCAGAAGCCCAAATCCTGTTGCTACCTGAGCAATCTCCTGTCGCAGAGCATCTTTCGTGGCCGTGATAGCTTCCAGGATACGATCCTACATTTGTTTTAAGTTCGTTGGGCCCTGCCCCGTGTCGTCCGCCGCCTCAGAGCCAGCAGCCCCTTCCACTCTCCCTTTGAGTTTCCCCATCTCGATTTGTCCGCCAGCCGGCAGTTTCTCCCCTGTAATACCAACAAGGGGGTCTCGCTCCCCGCCCCTCTGCAAGGAGCGTAGACTCAACAGCCCCTCCGTAAACCGCTCCAAGAGCACCACAGGCTGCAGCTTGTAAGGTCTGTCCGGCTTTCAGCGCCTCCACCTCCGGTCAGCACCCCTTTCCGCTGCAGCTTTCAGTTCTAGGGGGCCCCTCGCAACAGCAGCCCGCTCAAAACTTCTCGGCTTGATCCGGTCAACCACGGCACCCTAGTCCTCCCTTCAGCCTTTACCAGGCCACCCCATCACTATCCATTCGCCGCCTTGCTCACCTCCAGTGTTCGTTGAGGTCTCAGGCTGAATGCGTCCGCTCTCGTCGCTGCACTATTTGCAGCGCTCCCGGCCTCCTGATCCTGCCAGCGCCACCCCAGCTGGGCTCGAATGGCTATCTGCAGTAAAACTCTCCTTCTCAGGACCAGGGGTCCTCCCGTAGCCTCCACCGTCTCCGGGGCCGCTCCGGGGGCGTGGGTCCACACAGGGGGCTCCTTTACACTCACGCTCCCTTCGGGCTAAAACCGCCGTCACCAACGCTGTCGGCGGCTTGATTTCAATGCCGCAGTCATTCAGCCCTATTCATGGGGCTCCATGCACTCCCAGCCCCGCCTGAGCGTTTGTTATCTCCGGTCCTCGGCAGCCTGCACCGCTCAAAAGCGCACAGCTGCGTGCTCCCTTGGTTCCGGTATGCCGGTAATGACCCCCCGCTTCTCGCCGGCACTCCGGATTCAAGACACTGGGAAATCGTTCCCCGGTTATTCTGGTGGACCGCTCTCCTCGCCGGCTGGCTCTGTGCAGGGCGGGCACAATGCGCTGTATCCTTGGCCCTCTCACACTGCGGTCTCTTCATCCGCCGACTCCCGGGTCAGCCGCCATCTTGTGGGTTCCGGTGGGGGAGCCCGGCGGCCAGCAACCGAGTCCGCCGCCGTTGTTGTCAGGGGATCCGGGAGCGGCCTCCGTAGTTGGTGCCGATCAGGAGGATCTCGGGCGGCGCCTCCTACTTGCCCGGTGCATCCGGAGAGGGGAATGCCGTTTTCACTCGGCGCTCAGCTGCACTGGCTCCGAGCTCCGCCCGCCATTTTGAGGCCGAAGCGGCGCGACCCTCAGCTAGTCTGCCAAGCAGGTTTCAGAGCGCCAGAGTGGCACTGAACTCGATCCCTGGGGTTCCTTCGCCCCTCCGACGATCTCTGCAGGCAGGATGCTCTTGCGTTTTCTTCGTCCGCGAACAAGTCAATGGCTGGACGACCCCAACAACGAAAAAGCTCTTCTACCACTTCGTTGTTTAGCACCCAGTCTGGCTAATCTTCGAAGTGCCTGCTGAGTGCGTCTGATTTGATGTTTAACTCTCCTGGAAGGTGCACCGCCACCACTGAAAGGTTTCGAGCGAGAAGCCAGTGCCAGATGGTTTGAGCCTCCCGGGAGAGAGGACGTGACCGCGTGCCTCCTTGCTTGTTCAGATAGAACATGGTGATTGTATTGTCCGTCTGAAATAGGATAGAGTTGGACTCGATCGCTGGAAGAAAAGCTTTGAGAGCCAGAAACACCGCTCTGAGTTCCAGCATGTTGATGTGGTACGTCCGCTCCTGCGCAGACCACTGACCCTGAATCTGAAGGGGACCCATGCGCTTGCAGAGAGGCATCTGTCACTATAGACTGGGTTGGTAGAGATTGGTGAAAAGGAACTCCTACCAGCACATTCCTCGTCCGAGTCCACCATTTGATGGCATCCCTCGCTGTTTGGGAAAGAGTGATACGATCTTCCCAACGCCCTGTCACCTGGTCCCACTGGTCTTCGAGAGCCTGTTGAAGAGGCCGCATTCTCAGCCTGGCGTTCGGGATGAGAAAAATGGAGGACGCCATGGAACCCAGCAGGGAGGCTACCTGCCGGACTGTTGGAAGTTGAGACTCTAATAGAATCCCACACTTCTGCCTCATGGAAAAAAGTCTCTCCTACGAAGGAAACGCTTTTCCCAATTTTGTGTCCAGAACGGAGCCTAGGTAGTGTGTCGGCCGCTGGACTGACTTCTCCAGGTTTACATGGAGATCGAGCCTGTGCAACTGGTGTAGGCAAAGTTGCAGGTTGTGTGTTACCTGTACCGGAGACGGGCCCTTTAGGAGCCAGTCGTCCAGGTATGGGTAGATGAAGAGACCCTTCTTGTGAAGAAAAGCCGCCACCACTGCCATGCATTTGGTGAAGACTCGTGGTGCGGACTTGAGACCGAATGGTAGCACCTTGTACTGGTAGTGTTTGTTTCCTACAACAAACCTCAAGTACTTGCGATGCTGCAGTGCAATCGGAATGTGAAAGTATGCATCTTGCAGATCCACCGAACACATCCAATCTCCGGCTTGAAGATGTGAGCATATTTGGTGAAGAGCTAACATGCGGAACTTTTCTCTGACGAGGACTTTGTTTAGGAGACACAGATCGAGTATCGGTCTGAACTTGTCCTCCTGATCTTTTTTGGGGACAAGAAAGGATCTGGAGTAGACTCCCTTTCCTCTTTGAGAGGGAGGAACTTCCTCTATAGCTCTTTTTTGTAGCAGAACTTTCACCTCTCTTCGGAGCAAGCTTAGCTGGTGAGGGCAAGAGTTCTTTGGAGGAATGTTCTTCGGAAGCGCACGGAAACGTAGCCTGTATCCATTGCGCAGTATATTCAGCATCCACTGATCCTTTGTGATGCTGACCCACTCTGCCAGGTGTTGTGAAGCACTTCCTCCCACTGGAGTGGGCAACGGCGCCAGAGGAAGCCACTGCTCAGGCCTTTCCTCCTCTTGTGGTGGTAGAGGACCGCTGGTGTCCTCCTCTACCCCTGTTGGATTTGCCTCGAAACTGGGATTTTCCCTGATTCTTATTTTGGGACCACTGAGGGGTTTGAACCCTCTGTTGAGCCCCTCTCCCCTTGTTGGTCTTAAAGCGGCGTTTGAATTATTTTTTCTTCTCCAAACCCACCGCTTTTACCGTATCCAGCTCTGTCTTCATACGAGTCATCTCTTCGTCAGCATGTTCTCCAAAGAGAGAGGAACCCGAAAAAGGAAGATTAAGGATGCGATGCTGAGCATCTGGCTTCAGCCCTGTGAGGCGCAACCAAGCTGACCTCCTGGCACAAACCCCATGTGAGTAGGAATGTGCCGCAAGCACTGCACCGTCAGCTGCAGTGCTTATTAACTGATTCGCCACCAGACATCCTTCTGTCATAGTTTCTTCGAAGTCCTTCTGGTCCTCCTTTGGCAGCTTGGACTTGAACCTTTCCATGGAGTCCCACAAGGCTCTGTCATATCTACCCAGCAGTGCAGCCGCACTGGAGACCTTCAGCGTGGAGGCAGCTCAATCGCAAACCTTGCGACCCCACGAGTCCTGTGATTTACTGTCCTTATCTGGTGGGATTGAAGGGGAAGCAGCAACTGCATGCGTCTTCCTTGCCGCTGCCACTATCACAGAGTCTGCTGGAGGGTCAGATTTTACAAAAACTGGGTCCGAAGAAGCTGGTTTGTATTTCTTCTGTATGCGGGCTGGCACCGCTCTGATGGTTGCTGGAGTTAAGAAAACGTCCTTGACAGGGTCCATAATCCCCGAGACTAAAGGCAGCAGTGGCGGAGAGATAGATTTTTTGTGCAAAGTCTCAACAATTACTGTCGTAGTAACCTGGGGGACAGACATTTCAATGCTCAGCTTCTGAGCTCCTCTTTGTAGGACATCTAGATAAGTGTCGATGTCATCCACTGGAGAGGATCTAGAAGTAGGACTATCCGTCAGCGTGGGAGAGTAATCCCTCTTGGAAGACCTGGTAGAAGAGGTAGATGGAGTAGACGGAGTTCTTCGACGTCTACGGTGAGCACCGTGCCTCCTCTCACGTGATCTTCTAGGGTGCTCTTCCCTTCTAGGAGAGCGAGATCTGACCGGGTCTTCTCTTCTGGGCGGATTTTCTCTTCTGGGAGATCGAGATCTAATCGGATCTTCCCATCTGGGAGAGTGAGATCTGTTTGGTCTTCTCTCAGGCGATTTGTCTGCTTGGCGCCTGGGAGGACTACGCCTGTCCACTTCATCCACCAGTTTCTGGAGAGGAGATCTGTGCTGCGGACTGACATACTCGTGCATACGTTTGGTAGCCCCTGACTCTCGCCAATGGTCCAATGGCTTGTACCATCTGGGTGACAGTCGATCGAGCTCTTTCTGAATGTCTCGACGTCGAGCGTTCTGGCGTCGTATGTCTTTTTCTCGACGCAGAATGCCCCCGGGGAGTCGGCGGGTCCATCAATCTCGACTTCGAATGCCTCGACGGCGATCGATGCGAGGATTTATGGTCTCTCGACGTCGAGTGACGATGACCAGCCGTCAACGGAGCCCTCTCTCTCGACGTCGAACGGCGATGACCAGCCGCCGACGGAGCTCTCTCTCTCGACGTCGAACGGCGATGACCAGCCTTCGACGGAGCCCTCTCTCTCGACGTCGAACGGTGATGACCAGCCGTCGACGGAGCTCTCTCTCTCGACGTCGAACGGCGATGACCAGCCTTCGACGGAGCCCTCTCTCTCGACGTGGAACGGTGATGACCAGCCGTCGACGGAGCCCTCTCTCTCGACGTCGAATGTCTGTGCGACGACGGCGGAGGGGTATTGGTCCCCCTCGACGCCGAACATCGACGAAAAATCGTCGGAGACTGCGTCCTCGACGCCGATCGATGTTTTGTTTTCGACGGCGAAGAGGTCTTGGTCCTCGACGCCGAACGTCGTTTCTTAGACGACGGCCGAGGGGTCACACTTCTCGACGCCGGTCGTCGCCTGGATGACGACGGCGGAGGAGTGACCTCCCTCGACGCCGATCGTTGCCAGGTTGATGACGGCGGAGGGGCCTTGGATCTCGACGCCGACCGTCGCCCGGTTGACGGCGGCGGAGTCACATTTTTGACGCCGATCGTCGCCCGGTTGACGATGGTGGAGGGGATTTCGACGACGGAGCTGGATCCTTCGACGTCGTCGACGTACCTGGTCTTCTTTTCGACGGCGAGCTCGCCGTCGACGGTAGTTTTGAAGATAAATGACCCATCGGTGGCTCTTTCCTTAGCGCCAAGCCTGACGCTGAAGCTGAAGGATGTGAAGGCTTCTCTTTTGAAGATGTTCTAGCCTTCTTGAAACCCTTCTTCACTGGAGACCTTCCTCTGGATGACCTGTGAGCCAGGCCATAAATGCGAATTCTCTCCCTGTCTTTGAGAGTTCTTCCTGACAGGTGCTCGCAGTGAGGACAGGTGCCTGGATCATGTTCTTCAGGCAGACACAGGATACAAACGTCGTGGTTGTCGGATTTTACTTTCTTGTTGCCACAAGAAGGACATTTGTCAAAAAGTGAAGGCATTCTCAGCTGAAAATGCTCACTAAACTGACTAAAAAAGACAGTTCCTTCCTTGACTAGTTGTAAAATGTCAAAGTAAGTAGAAAAAGTTGTTAAGATGAAGTAATTTTCTGTCAGAAAAAACTGAAATTAGTGGAGCTGTGTTACCAGGATCCTTCCTGAAGGAGCCGGAAAGAACAACTGACCTAACTGTCACCCCTGAGGCATGATGGGATACCGGGGGTCATGGGTGCCTTAAAGGCACGGTGTCAGTTTTTTGTATACAGTTACAGGTTAGCTTTTCAGTCTTTTTAGACTGTGTGTTTGCAATGCAGCCTGGGAGCTTTCTATGCTTTCAGGGAGTTATAAGAATTTCTACTGATGCCTAAGCATTAAAACAGTTTCTAAACAATCTTTGTTGTTGTTTCTCATGTTTCTAATGCATATTATTCATGTATGGTGGAAATTCTTCACAGCATATTTCAGCTCTGATGTGATTTGGCTGCTATTGCATGTTTTTATATATATATATGTATATATATATATATATATGATGCTTTGTGTCTTCTCACCACAATTTACCATGGATGAAGTCACGGCACAGCAACAGGTCAGTTCACAGATATTTTATTTACACACCATGTGCAAAATAACGTGCATCAAATAATGGACGGCCTACGCGTTTCGGCTACTCCTAGCCTTCTACTGGACCATAGAGTCCTCGAGTCTAGACCTCATTTTTAAAGTGCTCAGTGTAAGTACCCTTTACCCTTTCCATGGTCATCTAGACCAACAACCCTGCATAGTTCAAGTCGGCATACTAAAGCAGCCATTTTACATTCTAGCAATTACGTAAAGTACTCTATTTGTTCAGACCCAATCTAAACCAAATTATAATATGTACATATTGACATTTTTACAATTTTACAATGTTTACATCCCCAATTCTATTTGCAATTGTGGTTACGTTGTAGTTAAGGAACACATTGTTACTTGACTATACTCGCTCCTTCCCCACGAGTTGAGGAGTCGCTCCCACTGTCCCTGCAGACAGCTGGTTTCTCCGCGCTGCTTTGCCATAATTATTGACTCTGTTCATCTCCTGCTGCATAGCTAAGTAGCGCTTTGCCTGTTCTGCGCTGTTTAGCTGCTCAAAGTGTATTTTACATTGGCGCTCTGTGGCTTGTAAAATTGTGCCGCTTTTTAACATTGTGCTTGCTTTGTGCCTCATTTGCGCTCTGTTACATAACTACTGCTTCACCTACGCTCTCAGCGCATTCTCCTGTAGCGCTACGCTGTGCCTCTCCCCTCCGCCTCCATCTTGTTTGTTTTCCTCGTCGTCCTCGTGCACCCGCCCCGCCTCCCAGCTGATACGCCCTCCCACTGTCCTCAAATAGTTCCCTGCCCCTGGTAGCGCCGTGACTCGCTCCTTCCCCACGAGTTGAGGAGTCGCTCCCACTGTCCCTGCAGACAGCTGGTTTCTCCGCGCTGCTTTGCCATAATTATTGACTCTGTTCATCTCCTGCTGCATAGCTAAGTAGCGCTTTGCCTGTTCTGCGCTGTTTAGCTGCTCAAAGTGTATTTTACATTGGCGCTCTGTGGCTTGTAAAATTGTGCCGCTTTTTAACATTGTGCTTGCTTTGTGCCTCATTTGCGCTCTGTTACATAACTACTGCTTCACCTACGCTCTCAGCGCATTCTCCTGTAGCGCTACGCTGTGCCTCTCCCCTCCGCCTCCATCTTGTTTGTTTTCCTCGTCGTCCTCGTGCACCCGCCCCGCCTCCCAGCTGATACGCCCTCCCACTGTCCTCAAATAGTTCCCTGCCCCTGGTAGCGCCGTGACTCGCTCCTTCCCCACGAGTTGAGGAGTCGCTCCCACTGTCCCTGCAGACAGCTGGTTTCTCCGCGCTGCTTTGCCATAATTATTGACTCTGTTCATCTCCTGCTGCATAGCTAAGTAGCGCTTTGCCTGTTCTGCGCTGTTTAGCTGCTCAAAGTGTATTTTACATTGGCGCTCTGTGGCTTGTAAAATTGTGCCGCTTTTTAACATTGTGCTTGCTTTGTGCCTCATTTGCGCTCTGTTACATAACTACTGCTTCACCTACGCTCTCAGCGCATTCTCCTGTAGCGCTACGCTGTGCCTCTCCCCTCCGCCTCCATCTTGTTTGTTTTCCTCGTCGTCCTCGTGCACCCGCCCCGCCTCCCAGCTGATACGCCCTCGCCCCTCCCCCTCCACTATCCATATATGACAGTTCTTCCCGCGCGCAGCGTTCACGCGCAGCGTCCGCGCCCAACCCGCGCCGAAGGTGCGCCAAAGGTAAGCCCGTCTACGCCCGTCCGCGCCTGGACCGCGCCCAGCGCCATACCCCCTGCCCCTCGCGCTGCCCAGCCCCACCGCATTACCTACGATGCTGCCACCCTCCTAGCCCTTAACCCCGGTCGCGCCCCCAACTGCGTCCAAGCCGCTCCTGGACGCAGCCATGGACCGTTCTCCTGCCCCTCCTGCAAATTCATCGGCACCGCCAACATCTCCGCTACGACCACACCACAGATTCCCGACCCCAACCACCTAGAATGCATCCTTCTCAACACCCGCTCGGTCCACAGGCACGCCATCGACCTTTGGAACCTACTAGACACCATCTCTCCTGACGTCGCCTTCCTAACGGAAACATGGATGAACGCTTCCTCCGCCCCTGACATCGCCATTGCCATACCTGATGACTATAAGATCACACGCAAGGACCGCACCGACCATACAGGAGGTGGAATCGCTATCGTCCATAAGAAATCAATCCGCATCTCAACCAACTCTGACGCCAACCTCGCTAACTCCGAACACCTTCACTTCCAGATCCACATCGACCCCAAGACCACACTCAGAGGCACCCTCCTCTACAGACCACCAGGACCCCGCGCAAAATTCAGTGAAGACATCACGGACTTCATCACCCCACACGCGCTCCCCTCCAAAGACTACATCCTTCTGGGAGACCTCAACTTCCACCTGGAAAAGATCAACGACCGCAACACCGCCACCCTCTTAGACAACCTCGGACTTAAACAACTGGTCACTTCCCCCACCCACATCGCAGGTCACACACTCGACCCCATCTTCACCTCCAGCAACCATGTCTCCTTCAACCACACTACGGATCTCCTCTGGACTGACCACAGCTGCGTTCACTTCACCTACAACAAACCGAAACCCATCGTCCACCTCCAACCAACTCTTCAAAGAAACTGGAACAAAATCACCACGGAGCAGATCTCCACATCGCTCCTTCAAACCTCCCCAGCCCTCTCTTCTAACGCCAACGAAGCCGCATCTTACCTCACCCTTTGGTTATCCAACACCGCCGACACCTTAGCACCACTGAAAAAACGCCAACACAAACTCGGCATCAAGAAGGCCTCATGGTTCAACGATGACCTCAAGAAGTCCAAGAAACTGTGCCGCTCCCGTGAAAAGGCCTGGAAAAAAGACCCATCCACCAGTAACAAGGACGCCTTCAAAAGCGCCATCCGTACTCACCACCAACTGATCCGAATAGCCAAGAAAACAGCATTCAAAGATCGACTGGACAACAACGCCCACAACAGCAAGGAACTTTTCAACATCGTCAAGGAATTTTCCAACCCCTCGGCCAACTCCAACAACATCACCCCCTCTCAAGCCCTCTGCGACTCCCTAGCCTCTTTTTTCCACAACAAGATTGCTGACATCCACAACAGCTTCGACAACCAACCTGGAAGCCAGCCCACCCTACCATCAGCTGACCATCTGCCCCCCGTTAACACCCTTAACGCCTGGAACCCCATCTCCACTGAGGACACCATCTGCCTGATGAATTCCATCCACTCTGGATCCCCCACAGACCCATGCCCTCACCACATCTTCAACAAAGCAGACTCCGTCATAGCTCCTCACCTCCGAGACGTCATCAACTGTTCCTTCAACTCCGCTACCTTCCCAGAAGATTGGAAACACGCTGAACTCACCGCCCTTCTGAAAAAACCAACAGCAGACCCCACCGAACTCAAAAACTACCGCCCCATCTCGCTTCTTCCATTCCCGGCCAAAGTCATCGAAAAAGCTGTCAACAACCAGCTCGCCGCCTTCCTCGAAGCCAACAATTCACTCGACCCTTCACAATCTGGCTTCCGAGCCAAACACAGTACTGAGACCGCCCTCATCGCAGCAACAGACGACATTCGAACTCTATTGGACAATGGAGACACAGTCGCCCTCATCCTCCTCGACCTCTCTGCAGCCTTCGACACAGTCTGCCACAGCACCCTTTTACAACGCCTCAGAAACATCGGAATCCAAGGAAAGGCACTGGAATGGATAACCTCGTTCCTCACCGGAAGAACCCAGAGAGTCCGCCTCCCACCATTCAAGTCCGAGGCCTCTGAAATCATCTGCGGCGTACCGCAAGGATCCTCACTCAGTCCCACCCTCTTCAACGTATACATGAGCCCCCTCGCGGCCATCGCCCGCCAACACAACCTCAACATCATCTCTTACGCGGATGACACTCAACTGATCCTATCTCTCACCAAGGACCCCAGCACCGCCAAAACTAACCTTCACGAAGGAATGAAAGAAGTCGCCGAATGGATGAAACAAAGCCGACTGAAACTGAATTCAGACAAAACAGAAGTCCTCATCTTAGGTAAATCCCCCTCTGCTTGGGACAACTCCTGGTGGCCGGAAGCCCTCGGAAATGCACCCATCCCGACAGACCACGCACGGAACCTTGGTGTCATCCTGGATTCCTCACTATCAATGAACAGACAAGTCAACGCCGTATCCTCTTCCTGCTTTAACATTCTTCGCATGCTCAGAAAAACATTTCGCTGGATCCCCACCGAAACAAGGAAAATAGTCACCCACGCTCTGGTCACGAGCCGACTGGACTACGGAAACACCCTCTACGCAGGTACCACCGCTAAACTCCAGAAGAAACTACAACGAATCCAAAACGCCTCAGCCAGGCTCATATTAGACATCCCACGCAACGAACACATCTCTGGTCACCTTAAAGATCTCCACTGGCTACTCGTCAATAAGAGGATTACTTTCCGACTGCTCACTCACGCACACAAATCACTCTACGACATCGGACCAGATTGCCTCAACTCTCGACTGTCCTTCTACTCCCCCTCCCGCCAACTTCGCTCCTCCAACCAAGCCTTCGCCACTGTACCTCGCATCAACAAGACCACCATGGGAGGCAGATCCTTCTCTTACCTGGCTGCCAAAACATGGAACTCACTCCCCGCTTACCTTCGCCTCACCCAGAATCACCTAGCGTTCAGAAAGCAGCTTAAAACGTGGATATTTGACAAATAATCCTCCTCCCCTTCCTAAGCGCCTTGAAACCCCCTGGGTATGTAGTGCGCTATATAAATCCTATGACTTGACTTGACTTGACTATATTCAGTGAAGTACTCTATTGAATCCACAATCTCGGACATAGTTATATTTCAACATACATTTAAAGCCAATTTCTAGTTCCGCTGGTATATATGTACACTATTTACATATTGTTGACTACAATTTGTTCAATTTTCCATAATTATGTACATATTCCTTAGTTGCTAGTTTATATGGCAGTATTTGATTGGGTGGCGCAAATGAACATTCAAGATTTATGTAAAGTACAAGTTCTATATCCACTTTGTTCATATCCCAAGTACCCATTCATTCAATGTTGTTCCATTATTGTCCGTTTCCTCTGTAACAATGATTTATAATAATTCCGTACAAACTCTGGGATGCTTAAATATTTTGGTTTATAGGTTCTGGCTAATGTGTTATGTTCAGTTTCAAATTTCCTCACATCTATTTACGTTATTTGTACCGTTCTTACACTTCTCTGTTTTGTGATTTAGATTTCTCGTTTTCTCTTCCATTTCCTCTTACAGATGTACAAACAGTTCGGCATCTAAATTATGTCCAAATGGGACTCAGTTCCCATGCCTAATATCATTCTGGATTCCAGCTTTCGAAGTTGAAGAGTTCGATCTCCACCTCTCTCCGAGATTTTACTTAATTTAATTCCTGAATATTTCAATAAGGCAGGGTGGCTCTGATGGTGTTTGGCAAAATGTTTGGCCATCGGGTAGCTAGGGTCTTTGTTCTTGATTGCCCTTAAGTGTTGAAATATTCTTAACTTCAACTTGTTGATCGTGCTCCCGATATAAGATTTGTCACAGGGGCATTGTAATCTGTAGACCACACATTTGGATTCACATGTAATGTGGTCCCTTATTTTCTCTGTTTTGCCGTTTTGAAGTTTGTACTCCTTGATGTTCACGCCATCTTCACAGGCTTTGCACTTGTAGCACTTCCAAAACCCAGGAGCAGTTAACCAAGTTCGTTCATCCGGTTCTCTTAACTCAAGGTGACTTTGTGTTAAGATATCTCTTAGAGATGAAGTTTTCCGGTAGGCAATACCTGGACAAGTTGTTAGGTTATTTTTCAAAGTTTCATCCAGGAGCAAGATTTTCCAATGTTTTTGCAAGGCCCTTTTCATTTCATTACTTTGGTTAACAAAATCCATGATTAATCTTGTCACTTCATTCTCATGATTACTTACCATGTCTATGATGTTTTCAGACCTTTGATTTTTCGGTACAAGCAAATCCACTCTATTTTTTGTCGTCATCCTTGATTTTGCGGAGGATATTACTTCTTCAGGGTATCCCCTCTCAAGAAATCGAAGACTCATTTTGTTTATTTCCTCTTCTAGATCCATTTGTTCAGAGCAGTTTCTTTTCGCTCGAAGCATTTGGCCATATGGAATGCTCCATTTTAATTTCACAGGATGTCCACTAGTCGCGTGGAGGATGCTGTTGCACGATGTTGGTTTCCTGTGAATCTTGGAGCACAGTTTGTTGTTCTTTATGAATATCTCTACATCTAGAAAGATGAGTTTTGTGGAACTGATGCTTGAGGTGAAGTGTAGATTATAATCATTTACTTCCAGGGATTCAATAAATAGTTCTAGTGAGCTATTGTCTCCTTCCCATATGATGAACAAGTCATCAATAAAACGACACCAAAGTTTTATTCTGGATCCACCTCTGTTTTCTTCTTCTTTCTTCACCACCTCACTTTCCCACGCCCCCATCAGGAGGTTCGCATAGGTGGGCGAATATGAGTATATATATGTGGGGCACATATACTATAGTGTTTCCGGGGTCCCGCGCATGGGCGGGAATATCCTAATGCTTATGACTATTGATGAGGATCCCCTGGAAGAGAAACCAGTCGTATAAAACTTTGTAATGGGCCTCTCGTAGACTCAATGTATTGAGGATACGCTTCTGCCTGCACACATTGATATGTTAGCATAAGTTAGTTAGTTGCTGAAACACCATTTTGCTGCTTTTTTAACACAACACTACTGCTCTCTGTTTTTATAAAGACAAACTACTTGATTTCCTTCACATGAGAACGGCCTGTTTTCCACATCTCTAGACTCACACTGTGACCTCAAGTCTGCACAAAGTGTTCAAGGTTAAAATAACAATGTATGCTGTTGATGCAGGTTGATCGGCCCTAGCTCAAGACACAACACGAACACAGCTGCTCATTTCTGAAACTTGGGTGCTTTTAATATTGCATTGCATGCATGAGACAAGGACTTGGAAGAAACCTTTTCATCAACAAAGAGCTGTTCTGATCTGGGATGTGATTCACTTCACCTGATCTTGGAGGTATGGGGATCCCCGTTTTAGCCTAGAGATCTTCTATTATAATACCTAGCTCCTAGAAAGGGAGGGTGGTACACAAGGCACTACAGACCTAGTTCCACTATCATTATAATATGATTTCTCCCTTTGATTTTTATGGAATTGTAACAATGCTGATTGTGCTGATTTTATGCATCATTTTACTTACGTTAGCAAAGATACTGCATCTTAGAGCACACAGTTAAAATAAACATTTTAAACTATACTGTGTCTCTGATTACTCACGTTGTGGACATTTATGAGAATATAAACGAAAGAGTGTTCTTGATTCCCACTATTCCTGAGAGGTCACAAAGCTGCTTGTTCTGGGTTGTCTAATCATTAGTAGCTTTGCTGTAATACGGAGAACGAATGAGACACTGGTGCTAGTCGGATAGGTGTTCTGGGCACTGAGGTGGGTTTTTGGTACACCACAATACACTGAGGTCCTGGTTTCCTGCGCATAGTTCTGTGCATGAGCAGAAACCCTGCAACACCAAGGAGCGGTTATAACTAGGGATATCACTCCGCAATCTTTTCCATTGTTTTGTTTTTATCGTACTTACCAAAATCTGATTCCATAGGCCCCTGTGTCTCAGGATATGTATAGCAGAAACTGTGTTAAGAAGACAGTATAAAAAGGTAATATTCCCCTTAGGACCCGCCCCCATGATGGACACATTTTTTGACTGAGTAATTCTCTAGTGGTTGCCTGTCTGTTCTCAGGTTGCATCACCCAGTGTATCAGTTGATTGTTATTAAATCTCTCCATGTTGGGAAAGTTAAAATCTCTACAACAGTAATCAAATGTGTGTATAGCCGAATTGTGATACAGGTCTGAGATAGTGAGTCACCCCCTTCTGGCCAAAGATCAAAGGGCCCCTGTGTGAGGGCAGGTGGGAAAGCTTTATTGCCATGAATGGGGGGTGTATGGCGACGGGGAAGGTCGTCAGTCTAGTCCTGCGAGTCACCTCATCCCATACTTTTAACATAGTTCTAGTAGGTGTACTCAGATAGGCATTGGGGGGCTTAGCATTCTTGGGTTTCCATATTACATCCCAAGTTGTCCATCCAACTATTGCCCTATCCATGTGAAGCAAGTGTTTATCTGACTCCCTCATGGACCACTCAGAGTACCCTAAGTTTTGCTGCTTTATAATACAACAAGAAGTTCGGAAGTGCAAGCCATAGCTCACCTCTCTGTATCGTCAATACTTTATTCTAGAGACAAGCTCTACGTTTCTGCCAGATGAATATTTAGAGCATTTAGAGTGTGGGGACTATGGGCATCCTGTTGACAACACACTGTCAAATTCTGCTTGGACAGTCTACGCTACATATAACCTTTGGGGCACACTTGAAAGGGATAGAATATACACACCCTAGAGTCTCGAATGGGATTCACCAGCAATGTCCTTCACTGGTTCTCCTCCTACCTTTCCATCCAACAGCAGTTTGTTCACATGGGCACGTCCAGGCCACAAAAAAGATCCCTATCATTTGTGGAGTCCCCAGAACTCAATACTGCCTCCTGTCATCTATAATCTATCCATGGAGCCGCTTCGTGCTCTACTCGCAGACAACATAAAAATTCACCAATTGGCAAATGATTCACAACTCTTCTTAAAAGTCTTCACTACTTAAGACATCCAATGCCTTAAAAACACTGCTTTCATATCATCCAGATCTGGATGTCCAGCGCCTTTCCTGGATGTCAACACAATTAAGACAGAATTCCTGTTATTTGCCAAAAATAATCAACTAGATACAGTACAAACCCGGCTCTATGACATGCACCTTGATGGCCTAGAACCCCAACTTCCACTGAATGTCAAGTCATGGGATTCACCCTTTACAACAACCTCACTGTCAAGGAGCAAATTGACAAATAAAACAAAGGCAGTGTGGTACCAACTCCTTCTTCAAAAGAAGTTCCATATGTTTCTTCCAAAAATCTACTTCAGAAATGCTGTTTAAGTCCTCCTGCTCTCCCATCTGGATGGTTTTAATGCCCTACTCCATGGCCTTCCAGACCACACACAGCACCCCTTAGGGGTATCCTACATACTGCAGCACATCTCTTCCAGGGCCTGAAAGAATACTGTGATGTATTCCTATAGGTTCTGTATCGATCCCCCTATTCCTGACCCTGTTCTGGTTAACAAGTTAACTAGCAGCCATCCCATGATGCAGAAACCGTTATCTGATGAAGCCACACCACGGCACAGGAACGTGTTATCTGATTAGGTCATAACGCTTGCCATCTAATTAGACAAGCAATTTCAATTTCAATTTCAAAAAATCTTTATTTCGATCACAGATCATAAAAGATGCAACAAGAACATACAATTAAAAAGCTTATTAAACATAGTGTGATCCGGTATGGTAAAATTCATTTAAATGTTGAGTAAAACAGTGAGAAAAGCCACTGAAGGAGTCCATTATACCAATCTTTTCATCATTCGAGTTCGGGTGACCCACAATGCAGTTAAAAATTTTGAAAGTACAAAAACTACATAAGGGGAGAGGTCAGATTTTAGAACTCTATAAGCAGTTTGGAAAGACCTAAAACCCAGGTTCCTAAGCATCGGAACTAGCCAATACTTTCTGCTTCGCTCATAACCCTTACAGAAGAAGACCACATGCATGTCGTCCTCCTTCGGGTGAGCACACATTGGGCAAGATGGCACGGTGGAGCACGCTGTCCAAGACGCTGTAAACGAGGCTAGAGGAAGACATCCATAGCGCCATTGTAAGAACAGTTTCCTTGTTAGTGCTGGGGAAATATTGTCCAGTGTTTTTTCGAGAGAGTAAGTGTCTTTTAATTCCAGGAATGATTTTGTCAGGGACCCCTCACGAGAATTATTGGAGGCTCTGGTGAACATCATGTCGTTGTAGGCACTCACAAGTACCTTCTTTGATATCTTCGTACATGAATTAATAGGATCTGTCCATAGTTCTGGGAACCCAATTTCCTCGAAGCTTCCCTTGACATAAGTCAACCAAGGAAACTTCTTTGTGTTCCCTTGTTCCAGGAATTCCTGTAGTTCCTCTCTATAACTTACAAGATCTGGGCTGGACCACAAACGCCTCCAAAATTTTAGGGGTTTGAGTCCCAACTCCTCTGTTATGGGTATAATACCCAGATCTAATCTGAGTGGGAGTAATGGGGTACTCTGGGGAAGGGCAACTACCTGTCTCAAAAATTTGACAAGCAATATTCCTCCAGCCCCTGATAAGGCATACGGAGTTCTCAAAACAAATCAAACCTATGACAACCTGGGAAAAACCCTGCGGCCATTGTTTTGATTTCACCGAGAACTTCAGCAAAAGAATGTGCTAACGACCAGCTCGTATGACATCCTTATTGACGTATCTATGTCCATCCTTGCGTCAATCTCGGCACCTTACAGGTATAAATATTACCGATATTGCCTTAAGCAAACACACGCGGTGGTGACGAGATCGGAGCAGCCAGACTTGCCGAAGCCCGGAGCAGAGCAGACCCCGCTGGCGCAGCCCCGCCTTCCTGACGCGCTGAGAACGAGACGCTGCTTTCTCCTGCCGAGAAATCCAGCTCCGGCGCTTCCGGGTAGCCCTCGCAGGCAGCCTGGAATATCGAGACCAGAGACGAGAGATACCATCCCTCATTCATCCTAAATTCCAGGTACAGAACTGAATAACCCCTCGCAGAGAATTCTTGAGTCAGTCACTTGGCAAAACAAACTTAACTTAAACTGCTACTTTCTATTCCCGCCCACGTATTAGGCTTAGGTCAGGTACACCGGGGTAGGCGTAGTTAGAAACACCAGTTGAGTACGATTAGTCAAATGTATATGTATATATATATTTTATCCATTTTAAACCTGCATATGGCTTAGAAACCATATAAATGTTTTTACAGTATTATTTTATACTTCTGCTTTTATTGTATGCACTTTACTTAACCATAAGTATTGCGATAATATCGATCCATTTCTCTTGTATGAGAAAAGAGACTGATCAATAAATAACATCTTTTATTGAACACGCCCGTCTCTTCCTTTTCTCTACAATCTGGTGAGACTAAGAATGCACGTACTGACTGAGTAAAATAAGTTGTCTTTTGTTTTCACACGACTCTAGAGATACACTCTTGATTAGGGGAGAGCAAAGTTGTCATGTTCTATGGTTGTCAGAAACTAAATCCCTTCTTGTCTATCCAGGGAGGTTCAACTCCTCCTTGCCTATTCGAGAAAGTTTCTAGTGAACTCTGAGCTAGCTGGCAAACCCAAAACTTTAAGTCTAATATCGACAATAGAAGACCTAGTTAACGTCTGGTCTAGGCCTATACTATTGAAGGTATTATTCCAATGCGCAGAGCCTATTGGGATAATAGGAACTACACTACATGGCGCCCAAACGTTTGGAAAGGCGATAAAACTAACGCAAGACATTAGAGTAACTCAGTCGTGCTTTTTCACTCAGACCCCTTTTTTCCCATAATACTCCAAAGACGTCTGGAGTGGGTGAAAGGTCATATCCGCCAAACCTCGCAGGAGGAAACTCCTATGTATGGTTCTTGGTTTAGTCAACGTTGAAGGATACACTGTTCCAAAATATTGTGCATCTAAATCTTTGTTTCCATAAGAAACCTGATCTGCAAACAAACAAAATAACCTTCCTGACAGTAGAATGTCAGATACTGAAGAAGAAAGAGAGATAGCTAGAGTAGCAGCTGAACTCGTAGCAGCTGATAATACTATGCAAGAAGCAGACCCGGATTTAATACTCATCCCGGTCAACATAAGGAAATCTATAACTTTAAAACTTATAGAAAATGGACTGACACCTAGAGGTGGCACAGTCATATTCGTAATAGAGGCACACGAATATCGGCAGACAGAGGTATTCTATTCATGGATAAACTTTCCAGCAGCAAACGCTGTAACAAAGGTCTTCCACCATTACAAAACAGAGGAACCTCCTGAAGAATACACTCCTTTCGAGGAGGTGGAAGTACCACTTAAATTTCAAGAGCACCTGCTCTTGTTTAATGGCGCCCTAAAACACAACAATCACATCACCAGGCTCGGTCCATTAGGTAGACCAGGAGCAACGTGGCCGGTCCTAGCCGGATACACACCACATCCAGACATCGAAAGAATGTCTGCAGCAGATGTTTTAGTACAACTAAAACAATTAATAAAAATACATAGACAATTAGTCCAATATGTAATGCGGACTTCAACAATCCAACCAGCAATTAAAATTCCACAGCTGACCACTCATCAGGGGAACACAAATAAAATTACACCACAGAACATACAGTCCTGCCTAGGTAAGGTACCAGCTAAAAGGGAACAAATACCATTCCGGTTAGCACAAAAAATCACCCAAATAGAGGCGGTGTTTCCAGACACCACTCCTGTGGATAAACACAGGATTCTGACTATCTGTCTTCCAATGGGAATCGCACCACACGTGGAGGACTGTGACACTTGGGGTACAGTCTTTGCTTCCATCTACACAAAAACGCATGGTGTTCCATCCATCTCGGTAATACCAGATGTGCTAAAACAAATTCAAGACGAATACGGTCCAGAACCCGCTTTAACTCTTGGTATGAAATTACTGAAAGACTTCAAGCAGGTCTCGGCTATATTACTAGCCAATATAAAGGGAGAAGCAGCAAACGTGGCGATCCGCCAGAGGTTAAAAGAAACAGATATAGCAGACCAACCAGCTGAAATAGCCAGAATCATAGAAAAATCCTATGAGGAACTAGGTAGAGATAGTTTATGTGAAATACCAGTAAAACCCCAACTGATTGAAAGTCCTGAAAAAATATTTATTAAAAATAATTTAACATCACAAAAGAAGAACT
Source organism: Lissotriton helveticus (assembly GCF_964261635.1). Lineage (NCBI taxonomy): Eukaryota > Metazoa > Chordata > Amphibia > Caudata > Salamandridae > Lissotriton > Lissotriton helveticus. The sequence goes on from NC_136061.1 coordinate 316,179,807, forward strand.
GGGATGGAAACAAACAATCCAATCCGAAAGAAAAGAGATTCCAGTCCAGAGGAAGGTCTCCTCGGCGGAGAGAAAAATCTCCAAACCAAGGACACAGGTCTCCCCAAAGTGAGCCCTCTGGGAAAAAATACAACCTTAGAAATAGGGATAATATAAAGAAACCGGATAGATATCAAGATTTTGATACACGTCCCACTCAATCTTTTCAGACTTCCTCGCAGAAATCGGAAAGAAGAGGACGATCGGAACCCAGGGAAGGGCACGTCAAGTCCAAAGACAAGGAACCTGCTCATCCAAATAAGAAATTACAATTTCCCAAAAAGAAGGTAGCCAGTATTAAAGTATTCAACAATGCCGAGAATACTGAGGACACAGCTGAAAAACGGAGAGTGGGCTCAGACAATGCTAGACAGCGCAGCAGAAGTGAGCATAGCTCGCAAAGTCCTTATGAATCATCTGGAGACAGTGGACACGAATGAATACCTTCAAGTGGAAACTGCAGACACCAAAGTTAGCAAACCTCACAAAATATATGAAATAACATTACGTATAGAGGGGGATAAGACTAGAAAAATAAGGGGACTATTTTGGGATAATCTCTCCAAGGGCTATGACATCCTTCTAGCTGAAAAAGACTGGCCACCAGAGTTTGTCAGGGACTGCCCTCATGGCGAAGAAATAATTATGCCTGCCTTCTCAAATCATATCCCAATTCATAAAAAATATACACTTGCAAGAAAGTGGGCAGTAGCTCAAGCTCCTGCTTTATATAAAAATCATGTAGGATGGGATGAGGACTCTCCTCCTCACAAAATCCAGTTAAAATCACAACCTACTGCACAAAGACAGTACCCAATTAAGCAAGAAGCTAAAAAACAGGTAAAAGAAATCCTAGACCAATTAGAATACCAGGGGGTGATTGAAACTTGCACCTCACAAATGAACAACCCTTTGTTTCCTGTCTCCAAACCAGACAATTCATATCGTCTAGTTTTGGATTACAGACACCTTAACTCATGTTGCAAAACTTTTGCAGTACAAAACTCGCATAGTGCAGCACTAATGAATAACATAGTGCGCAAAAAATACAAAACAACATTAGACATCTCTAATGGATTCTTCTGTCAAAATATAGCACCAGAGAGCAGATATTTGTCTGCGTTCTCAATAAATGGCGCTCAAAAACAATTCTGTCGGTTACCCCAAGGGTTCAAGAACAGCCCAGGATTATTCTCAGCGAGAGAACAGAATTATTACAAACATATGACGAAGATGCATTATCTTATGTCGACGACATATACCTAACAGATGATGACTTGGATACTCACTTGAAGAGAGTGAACACCATAATACTTGGGTTCGCAGCAGAGGGTTACAAATTCAACTTTAAAAAATCTAGAATTGCCCATCTAACTGTCCTGTTCTTAGGATATGAATTATCAAGTGAAGGCAAATGCCTGGCTGACAATTGCCTAGAGAAATGTGCCGTACTCCAAGCACCAAGAACACTAAAAAACCTACAGTCAATTCTAGGCTTCCTAAATTTCGGAAGAACATACATTGCAAATTACGCAGAAAGGGTCAAACCCCTTTATGATCTAATAAAACCAGATTTAAAAAAAACCAATTGGACTCAAATACACACAGAAATTCTGAGATCCTTACAAACAGATATGTTAATTAAAACAAAATTAGAAACACGTGATAACACACGCAATCTTGTGATTCGAGTCATCCCAGGAAGATGCGGATTCACATACCTGACCTCTAACGAGGGAGAAAAGGTACCAATTGCATTCAAATCACACTTGTACACTAAAGCTGAAATGAAATTTAGCCCAACGGAAAAAATTCTAACTGCAACACAGACAGCTATAGCAAAAGAACGAGCCCTGGCACAAGGTAAACGAATAATAATCGTGACACCGATACCAGCCCTGGAGGCGGTAACAAAGGCAAGCATTCCGAATGCTAAAGCACTACATCCAAGGTGGATACAGTGGGCTAATTCTCTTGCTGCAACTGACGTGGTATATGAATTTGATCCCAATTTAAAAACACAAGAATTTCTCCAATACGAATTCGAATGTCCTCCGCCGACCGAAATTCTGCCTCTAGATCATTACGGCTGTATAATATATACAGACGGATCAGCACAACCCGCAGTGGGGGGTAAACAAGCTTACAGTGCTGCGTGCGCGATTGTTAAAGGTCGCTGGCACGAAGGGAAATTTAAACCAGCTATCACCAAAACACAATCTCTGGGAGATTGTACAGCTCAGCGAGCTGAACTACTGGCATTCAAGATGGCGCTTGAAAATACCGATCGAGAATTCCCCACACTCATAGTGTGCGATTCGTATTATTGCGTTCATTCTTACAATGAATACTTGCAGATCTGGCTTCAGAATGGTTTTAAGGATGCAAAAGGAGGCACAATCAAGCATAAAATGCTCTGGGAACAAGTAGTTCTTTTACAGAAAGAACTACCAAAGACTCACGTGATACATACACTGAGTCATCAACGTGATGGCGTTCACGTTGCAGGGAATTCATTGGCTGATGAGGCCGCGAAGGCAGCTGTGCAAACGGCTTCCGTAGCTGCCATCACACGGTCAAAAACAAAAATAGACAGCGAAATATTACAGGCTGTCAGCGCTACAGAAAAGGATTCGATAGAAACACTCCCGAAAGGCTTTCCAGTAAAATACTTATACATAACTGATGCAAATAATGTTCCGTTTGCTCGAATCCCTGGAGTGGGGGATAGGGCAATTCCAAACATGGAACATAGGTTAGGACTAATAATAGCGGCACACGAAGGGCTCGCTTCTGTACATGCTGGCGTCTCAGCCACAGTATCATTGTTAAAACAGAGATACTGGTGGCCACAAATGAGAAGACAAACAAGGAACTATGTTCTAGAATGTGAAATATGTCAAAGAATGAAAGTATCAACGGTGAGACGACCAGCGCAGACGCCCCTTCTAATCTCAGATAAACCATTAGCCTGTGTTTATCTGGACCACTGTGGTCCCTTACAAAGGGATTGGGAACTATAAATATATCCTGGTCGCAGTGGATTCATGCACGAGATTCATATGGATGTGGCCCCAGCGAACGGCTGACGCCAGAACTGTTATAAAAGATTTGCGAGTCTTTATCGGCACATACGCAATTGGCATGCTGCATTCGGACCATGGTCCTGCTTTTAGCTCTAGAGCTTATAAGGAGGCCATGGTCAGCATGGGCGTTACATTGCGGTACTCTTGTCCATTTCACCCTGAGGGGAACGGAATTGTAGAAAGAAAAAACCGTGACATAAAGCAATCTATAACAGCAAAGTCCAGACATTGCTGGACTTGCGGAAGGATACCAGGCATATTGAACCTGCTGCCCTTGGCATATGTGACCTGTGAAAAGGCCCTGAAGAGGCTGGACTCCATTCCACTTGAAATGCAAGGATGGAAAGATCTCCAAGGATTATAAGGCAAATTCCTTGGCTGGCTCCAGGAACATAAAAAAGCTGAAAAGGACATTTCTGTGTAGAATCCAGCGGACTAGTGGCATCTGGACCTGGACTGGATGTTACTGATACCCTGAGAGTCTCTAAGTTTATCCTACAGGTCCTGGGGGTCTTACAAGTGTACTACTATGGCTATTTGGACACCAAAAGAAGTTTGGGAACTTTTTCAAAACTTTTGCTCCTAAGCTTCAAGGGGACTGACCTCATAACGTATCCGATCTGCAGTTCCATAGTGTCTAATGAATTTCAGCATAGTCTCATGTGCAGAAGGATTCTTCTGCCGATTTGGACTTTAAAACTTTTTTGATCCCAACTTCCAGCTTCTAGGATGGCCAATCTACTTGGTGTATCCAACCCATGCTTCATCGTGGTCGGAATCAAATTGTCCCTCGGTCCCAGACTACCATTGGCACGCTGGCAGTTTTCCCACTTAGATCTTTAAAAAATGTATATCTCTGGTTCTACTTATTGCATTTTGTCCTTTTGGTGTTATTTAGCTTGTTATATTTTTCTCCCTTTTTATATACTGGAGAAGAAATTTTATTGTGTTGTGTTTTTGACTTTCTAACTGTTTTGGTACTTCTAGATGCTCTACACAGTTTAAGTTAAGCGTGTCTGTGCCATAGCTACCAAAGGTTCAGGTTAAGGTTGCTAAAACCTTTGACTGAACCTAACAAGTTAGTGACTTTATTACTTGTGTTGGACTACTAACCACCCCAATTAATAAGTACATTTCTCAGATTGGTGTCCTGCTGTGGGAACCAGAACTTGTGCTTAGCAGCACCACTTAGTTTTAAAACTTGAAGTTAAACTTCCCAAAATGTAATTGACAGCAAAAAATATTTTTGCACCTTAAGTCTAAGGGAACATATAGGTGCATCTGGATACCCTTGCTAATCTTCCTGTTGTGGAAATAGAAGCCATGGTCAAAGCAAGGAAGCTGAAGATGGGCCGATATGCAAGAAAGGCGGATTACGAGATTCTTTCAAAGAGCAGAATCACCTGTGTTGTCCAGGAAGCAGTGTGTCTTCTTGCCGCATAATCTCAGTCAGAGCTGGAATCTCACAAGCTAGAATTTGAAGCCTAGAAAGCTGAGAGAGAATTGAGGCTAAAGCTGGCTACCCTAGAGTCAGGGTTGGACCTGTACGGACCCACGAAAATGGTGGCTGCAAAGGTGAGGTGTCTTAAAGGGGGGGGGTGGGCTCTCAACCCTCTCTTTCCAAAAATATTGTGGCTAGCTTTGTTGGTAAGGTGCGGGGAGGGGTGATATTGAAAAATGGTTTGACCCTTATGAAAGGACATTGAGAAAGTGCAGTGTACACAAGTAGCACTGGGGAATCTTATTGTGGGAATAGCTACCAACACTGGGGAGTGACACACCTGACTCTAGAAGAAGGAGTAACGGGCTTATACACGCACATGAAAAGGGCCTTGGTGCAGAAAGTTAAACTTACACCTAGACCAGCCTGCTCCTTAGGACACCGCAATAGATCATGCAGCAGGAGAGACCTATTCACCAATATGTGACTTAAAAGGCTCCCCCCTCCCAGGACCAGATGCGTGAGCCAGTCATACGATTAGTGTACTAGCCCATTTGAGGACCTTAAGCACGGTCAGGCCTCCTAGCATATACAGTACTCCTTAGCGCGAGTACTAAAAATGCTGTAACACGTGGTATATTTTTCCCACTCACATTTTTTCACTTCACTCACTGTATTTGAGAGGTCCTGAAGAAAGCCCCAATAATTTCCAGAGGGCTGAAACATATTGACCATCAAAGGATAATAGCAGATTACACATAGTATCCTTAACACATTATCCACTCTGCGGTTTTTATCAATACCCTGGATCACCAGGAATAAAAGTAATTAACAGGTAGAAATCCAGAGGTATTTTTAAATTCACACTCACTTACACCACAAATCCACTCCACTGTAAACAGGTGTTGCAGCACAGCTGAGTAGAATTTGGCTACTTAGCTGGGACCCGATGATGAAGCATGACACCAACCAGGTTGGTGTGTGAGGGTTTTCTAGACAAACTTTTGAGGTGCCAGACACTACTGTGTCAAACAGTAATTTAACGTGGCCGTCTTAGTTGGTTTGAAATAAACTTACACCTACACTGTCCTACATTGTACTGAGTTGATCTCACTCATCAGTTAAAACAACAAACTGACATTGGACAAAACTTCTTCCAAGTTTGCAACAGATATGTCAATTGATTATCCAGTTCTTTGAGACTGCATGCAAGATATATACCCATCATGGCCAAATTCAAATGATTCACAAAACTGGGGTCAAGTCTGATTTCTATCCTCATTCTCTACTGGTTGACCACTGAATTCATAAGCTTCTAGTAGAAATTTCAAAACACATTGAACCTCTTTACCAAATACACTAACTAATAATGCTGTTTTTCTAGAACGTCTAACATCTTATCCATCTAGTGCTATCAGATAGTTGGCAAAAAATATTTAACCCTCCTCCCGCTTAATTGGCCCTGCTTGGGCTAGGAATAATAACATATAACTCCATTTTGAGAAACGGCACCAAAATGAGTACAGGTTGGTTTCCTGAAAAATAAAATAAAAATAAATTATAAGGTTTCCCCCAAACTTCAGTATTAAAGTATGTCAAAACACCGCTAGATTTTTATTGATATTACTAGGAGGGTGAATAGTGGAAAAATGGAACTGTCGCTAGCAAGATACATGAATGGATTATAAACAGTGCTTGCCAAGGTTCTTTATTTCGGTGTACCTGCTCATCACCACTGTAAATGCTGTAATTCACTAAAATTACAGACAGGAAGTAAATCATATTCAAAGGGGTGTTGTGTTAGACCTCTGACAAACTTGATTCATGTCGAATTCGCACCGTAATGGAAAAATGCTGCTCTGGTATCCTCTAGTGAATGCGAAATGACATGTGCTAGTCCTTGCCTGGGATCAGCTAGGGTGTCTCCTACATGGTGGGATTTGCTTGCACAGTGAAGTTTCCTATACAGTAGGTTGTGTGTTTTTGTGCACTGTCAGCAGGCCTTCGCCGCTATGAATTCCATCCTCCACAGGATGCTCCCATGAGGTCTTCGGCTCACGCATTTAAGATAGACAATACTTGGCAGCACCACTAATAAACAGCTACACCCCGCACACTGAGCCAGCTTACAGTCTAGACAGAACGCTACTCCCCACAGACCACCTGCTGAAGGCCCTGTACACCAATAAGCGGAGTCGCGCGCTTACTGGCCCTACGGCTCACACAGAGAGCCTTGGGATGGGAGGGAGTGCTCACGTTGGCTACCCCGCTTTGGGACACGCGCCGACTGGGTACCCTGGCCAACACCAAGGGTTTCCGGCAGTGAGACCTCATAGGTATCTCAAAGATAGGGGACTTGTGGAATAGGGGCGACATCATCACATTTGAAGCCCTGCAAGGAAAATACGGACTGGCAAACACAGAGCGGTACGGTTACATGCAAATCAGACACGCCCTAAAAGGAGCCATCCCGACAGGAACGACCCTGGTTGAATCCTCCCCACTGGAGGACAGACTCCTCACTGACCATCTTGAGAAAAAAGCAATTTCACTAACGTACCGCAAGTTGCTAAACAATCTTCCAGACCCCACAGTGGTCCTCCGTAGCAAGTGGGAAGTGGAATTAGGGGATATAGAAGACGAAGACTGGCTACACGCCCTTGCCTTGGCAAGAGACGCCTCCATACCGTCTCGGCTGAAACTCATACAATTGAAGATACTGCACGAATCTATTATTCCCGCACATTACTACACAAATTAGGTCACGTCCCGGAGCCTGGGTGCCTGAGGGGTTGTGGAATCCCGGGAACGTACTTTCATACTCTTTGGGACTGCCCCAGAATAAAAACGTACTGGACAGGAGTGCTGTCAGAACTCACAAATGCGAGCGGGGTAGAAATACAACTTGACCCACGATGCAGTATATTGAACATATAGCCGCCCACGGATCTTAACCGGGGGCAACAGACTTGGGCAACACTGGGCATGACACTAGCGCAACATAGCTAGAAAATGGGGGACCGGAACCGTTCCCTCAAGGACACAATGGGGAAATGACATGGATGCGGCGATGGTGGCAGAAAAGGCAGTATATGTACACAGGGGGTGCCCAAAAAAATGGTCCACTATCTGGGGCAAATGGAATGAATACCGAGGCTGCTGTCAACAGTTGTTTTTGTGCCCAAGCGGATTTTTTGCTGCCTCTTGCCCACTCCTTGCGGCCCCCGCTTCGCGGGAGCCGCTCGAGGCATCTACCTTTACAGGACTCCCTGATTTGGAGAGGAGCCGTCGAGGGACGCCAACACCTTTGCGGGACTGCGAGGACCAGCGGGCGCTGCGTTCTTAGACTCGCCGCAGCTGGTCCTCTTCCCGCCCCCTCCCGCCTGGATTACAAGAAGGGAGGGCTGGGTGTGCTTTGTGCTGCTGTCAACGGTTGTTTTTGTGCCCAAGCGGATTCTTTGCTGCCTCTTGCCCACTCCTCGCGCCCCCGCTTCGCGGGCGCCGCTCGAGGCATCTACCTTTACAGGACTCCCTGATTTGGAGAGGAGCCGTCGAGGGACGCCAAAACCTTTGCGGGACTGGGAGGACCAGCGGGCGCTGCGTTCTTAGACTCGCCACAGCTGGTCCTCTTCCCGCCCCCTCCCGCCTGGATTACAAGAACGGAGGGCTGGGTGTGCCTTGTGCTGCTGTCAACGGTTGTTTTTGTGCCCAAGCGGATTTGTTGCTGCCTCTTGCCCACTCCTTGCGGCCCCCGCTTCGCGGGCGCCGCTCGAGGCATCTACCTTTACAGGACTCCCTGATTTGGAGCGGAGCCGTCGAGGGACGCCAACACCTTTGCGGGACTGCGAGGATCAGCGGGCGCTGCGATCTTAGACTCGCCGCAGCTGGTCCTCTTCCCGCCCCCTCCCGCCTGGATTACAAGAACGGAGGGCTGGGTGTGCCTTGTGCTGCTGTCAATGGTTGTTTTTGTGCCCAAGCGGATTTTTTGCTGCCTCTTGCCCACTCCTCGCGGCCCCCGCTTCGCGGGAGCCGCTCGAGGCATCTACCTTTACAGGACTCCCTGATTTGGACAGGAGCCGTCGAGGGACGCCAACACCTTTGCGGGACTGCGAGGACCAGCGGGCGCTGCGTTCTTAGACTCGCCGCAGCTGGTCCTCTTCCCGCCCCCTCCTGCCTGGATTACAAGAACGGAGGGCTGGGTGTGCCTTGTGCTGCTGTCAACGGTTGTTTTTGTTCCCAAGCGGATTTTTTGCTGCCTCTTGCCCACTCCTCACGGCCCCCGCTTCGCGGGCGCCGCTCGAGGCATCTACCTTTACAGGACTCCCTGATTTGGAGAGGAGCCGTCGAGGGACGCCAGCACCTTTGCGTGACTGCAAGGACCAGCGGGCGCTGCGTTCTTAGACTCGCCGCAGCTGGTCCTCTTCCTGCCCCCTCCCGCCTGGATTACAAGAACGGAGGGCTGGGTGTGCCTTGTGCTGCTGTCAACGGTTGTTTTTGTGCCTAAGCGGATTTTTTGCTGCCTCTTGCCCACTCCTCGCGGCCCCCGCTTCGCGGGAGCCGCTCAAGGCATCTACCTTTACAGGACTCCCTGATTTAGAGAGGAGCCGTCGAGGGACGCCAACACCTTTGCGGGACTGCGAGGACCAGCGGGCGCTGCGTTCTTAGACTCGCCGCAGCTGGGCCTCTTCCCGCCCCCTCCCGTTATTTAGAGACAGCCTCAGACGCGCTAGCGGGACGCGCGCGGAGCAAAGGGCGGGCCCTCTGAGGCCCTCAGAGGCCAGAGGAGACTGGACTGGGCACTAGACGCTGGTACCTTTTGGGACACTTTATAGACAGGTACTTTTTGTGAACTCCTGTTATACAGATCTAGGTTTAGGTTCTGAGCGCTGAGCGCTGAAGCCCTGTTGTCTTGTTATTATTACCTATCTTAACTATTTTTACTATCCTTTCAGAATCTGTATGAATTTAAGCTAGTATGACGTCTAAGGAGAAATTAGACAAAGGGCCTATGGATAATTATTTAATTCAGAAAATTACTCAGATTAATTGTAATAGACGGGCCTCTCTAGGTCATGGGAACCTTTCTCTGACCCAGGATGAGGCGCAGTTAATTGATTTATCTACGCCTAAAAACCCCCCTACTGCCTGTGGGAAAGTGGTCACTGCGATAGCACAGGTGCATGCTGTAAAACTTGCCGATCACCTAGATATCGTGGAAAAACAACATCTTACACCCCCAGTAAGAATATTTAAAAAGGCAAAATCAAGAAAGAGAAGGGGGAAGCAAACTCACTAAGTACAAACAGCTAAAAAGAGCACACAAGTGGTTAACATGATATATAAAAGTACTTGTGCGGGTCATATAGGGACAGCGCAATCGATAACCCATATACATACTAGTATGGAAGAAAATAGGTCATCTAACTTAGGAGACAGGGGGGATAAGGATGAAGTATTAGATTATTCTACCACTGAGATCTCTATTTTAAGTACTCCTATTAGTATGCAACCACCCCACACGAGTCTGTGTAGCACTTATGTTGATGAAGGGTTATCAAATTCCCCTAGATTTTCTCCAGCATCATCTCCAAATACAATCCAGGTGTCACCGCCTAAAACTAATACTAATATCACCAATAAAAGAGGGGGTTGTCCTATGAAGACTAGGGAAGCCAAATTACAGAAGAGGAGTCCAATTGCAGTAGTGACTGATGCGGCTACTTTACCATCCCTTCCGACTCTACCTCAAATGATAACTCACCCTTGTTCTTTTGGTGAGACTGGATTATTAGTAAAATTAGAAAGCCTGTTAAAAGTGTTAACTCAGCCCCTGCTAGAAAAAATAAATTTGTGTAATACTAGACTTGATCAGTTAGATAAAAAAGTAGGGAAAAATACGCTATTACTAGCTGATCTGGTACAGGGGGTGAATCTCATGAAATCTAGTGGTCCATCTGTTTCAATGATGATTGCTCCTAAACAAGTACCACCTTGCTCAGCCCCCCCTACAAAAACTGTTCAAATTGGGGCAAAATCAACTGGGCCGATACCAAAAAATGCTCCATCTACACCTTTGTTAAAAAAGAAGCCCGACCCTGAAATCAAAACTCTAAGTATAGTAGGTGGCCAAGGCGGGGAAAATATGATTGTGGAAGAAAGGCCACAGATACTGCAACCTAAGGCCACTAAGGAGAATGGTACAGCAAACTCTTATAATAGAAAATGGCACCCACAGAGAATTGTTGACCTACCACCTGAAGCTGCTCCTTACACAATAGTCATGGCGGGTGTCCCCGAGTTACTTATGGATATTAGGGAAGACCATTGAGCCTTAAGAAAGAAAGTGACACATTGGTTACATAATAATAGACCCCTGCCTGCGCATATTAATGGAGAAATCCTGACCGTGAGGCGATCATTTTGGGTGGGCTCTAGACCCAAAGACAAGAAAGGGGATGTTATTATAGAGTGGTCCGGCATATAGGAGATTGGTATGAGTCAAGAAGTAGCGACTCTATCACCACCCACTATCTCAGCTACTTCTATCCTTATTTTCCAGGGCAAAACCCTGGAGATAGGGATAAAGTAAGGCATCCCGCAGATTGGTTTAGTTTAAATCAACGTGGTTACGGTTCGATTCCTTTATCCCAAACTCGGAGACAGCTTAATTTTAATCAAAGGCAATTTCTTCCAACAACGTCCGGACTAGATTATGGAAATAATAACCGTTTTTGGGAGAATAGAGATTTTCCCCTTCCAGCCTATAATCTACCAATCTATAATAGATTTGATGTTTTTTCGGGCCTTGATTACGTCGATTGACAAAAAAAGGATCCCGACCGGACAAACATTTTGAGTGTAGGAGATGTGGCTGACTCTAAAAAGAATCTTAAAATGTCCACCCTGGGGGAGGGATGTAAAACTACCTTATCTTTAGAACTGACCCTAAACATAAATTATGGTGACGTTGAAGAGCCTCCCTGTAACATTCCGAACACCCAGGAGGCAGAGGTGGGGGATAACAGTGGAGGAGTAAGCCCTCCATGCAAGGAGACACCCTGTGATATCCCCCGGGCAGATTTGGAAGTAAATAATAAAAAAGGGAATTCCTGTACATTTCTATCTTGGAATGTAGCAGGACTAAAGAACAAGATAAATAATCCATCCTGGGAGATTATCCTAAACGGGCGGGATGTCGTGGTTCTTCAAGAAACTTGGACCCCGGACCCGGTGTATATAAGTGGATATAGAACCTTCTTTACTCCGGCTGAGGGGGGCCAACACGGACGTGCGAAGGGAGGTCTAATAACACTTCTCTCTAATCAGCTCAAACATGAGAAAGTACGTTTTAAGTCTAATTCTAGTTACTACCAAGTAATAACCCTAAACTTAAAAAAGGGAGTTAATGTAGTCCTGATAAATTTCTACAATAACATTCTGAAAGATGAAATCCCGAATACTTTAAAAACACTTAGGGTAGATATACAACATGAAACAGACAAATCAAATAAAGAAATGGTAATTTTATGGGGGGGGGATTTTAACTGTCCACTCTGCACAAAGGGGAAAAAAGGGGATTTGTGGCTTAATGCTAGAACAAGATATAAATCTAACACACTTTGATCATTCCTTGATCGGGGACCTACTTAATGAACTAGTATTTGTGTATGATTTGGGTTTTGCAAACGAAATAGCTCAGAACCCTACTTCTTTTGGGCCTACATTTATTGGCAGAGGAGCCATGTCCACTATTGATTTTATTCTTGTATCAAATAGTTATAGCCATAGGATCAATAGCTTAGAGATTTTAGAGTTACCCCATAGCGATCATTTGCCCCTATCATTAGAGGTTGAGAACCCTTTTTATGAATTTTGTGAACATACTTTCACCTCACATACCGCCTCTGATGTGAGTTTGGGAAGGCAAAATGGGTACACACTAAAATGGGGCAAAGTCATGCCAGAAATGTTTCTTGCAAAGCTGTTAAATGCCTGTTCAGATAGTTTTTCTATTTGTGTTGGGGAGACGTCTCAGTCCAATCAGATTTTAGAGCATTTTGATAGAATAGCTCTTCAAATTAAGAAAAGTCTGTGGGTGGAGGTAAAAAACAGGACTAGGCGTACTAAAAGCTGGTTTGATACCGCTTGTACCAGGGCACTAAGTGATTTGAAACATGCTATCCATAGGTCTCCCCAGGATCACTTAGTAATAAGAGGGTTGAGGAAAACCTATAATAAGGCCCTGAAAAATAGAAAAAAACGCTATAAAAAAGGAGGCCCTAGAAGCCCTCTGCGAGGCTGCACAGTCAAAGGATGCATCTGCTTTCTGGCGGGCTGTTAACACTCCCTTCCTCTTTGATAGTCATAAAAAGTAAAGTCCACATTTGTAAAGCGCACAATCACCCGTAAGGGTCTCTAGGCGCTGGGGGCCGTCGGGAAGATTAAGCGAGCTATTGCCCAGAGTCACATGGTGCTGGGCTAACCTGCCGCCGGAGCCGGGGATCGAACCGTGGTCCCCAGATTCCAGCGTCAGTCGCCCTGGCCGCGGCGCCACACCTCTCCATAAGGCTCGCATAGAGACGGCGATTACCGAAGAAGAAATGGGCGGAACATTTTTCAACTTTATATAGCTCGCAGGATGCTCCTTATATTACAAATGTTCTTAAATTGGTTAACGGTGGAATGGGTGAGGAGAATCTGGTGATATCCCTGGAGGAAGTTTTAACTGGGTTGAAGGCAACGAAGGGTGGAAAGGCTGCTGGCCCTAACGGGATCCCCGCAGACCTATATAAAGCAAACAAAGAGATTTGGGGTCCCGTGTTGGTACAGCTTTTTAATGCCGCACTTGCCTATGGTTTAAATTCATCCTGGTTTACTTCGATAATTGTGCCGATTTACAAGAAGGGTGAGAGACAAAATTGTGCTTGTTATAGGCCAACCTCCCTTCTTGATTCATCCGTAAACATTCTCGGTAGAATTATCCTGGCAAGACTCCAGAATTGGGCGGAGGAAAACGAAATAATGAGCGACCTGTAGTATGGTTTCCAGAAAGGCATGGGAACTGTTGAACAATGTAACTTAGGACCTTTTTAGACCTTAGAAAAAGGCCACTCCACAGAACGGGGGGCGGGGGGGAGTGTGGTGAGGAATATGAGATTAGCTAGAGTATCCACCAGAAAGAGTGTTATCAAAAGTAAGTAGCTTGACTCCGAAACTTAGAATAGATACCAAAGCAGTACTTCCCTGAGTGGAGGATCTGTAAGAACAAAGGTCTTGCAGGACTGAGCATCCAAAATGTCCTTTGCACCAGACCTGGCTATCAAGTCAGTAGTGTATTTCTTGAACGTATGCAATGATGTCTGTGTCGCAGCATGGCAGATGTCACGGGCAGGCACTCTGCGTGCAACTGCAATGGTACCAGCATTGGCCCTAAGGGAATGGGCTCTTAGACTTTTTGGTGCAATCTTCTTGACCAGTGCCTAGCAGATCTTAAAGCAGAGAGTGTCCTCTTCAGCACAGCCTTCCTTTTCTTTGGCCTGGAGAACCACACAAAGAGGTGATTGTCCACATGATGTTCCTCGGTACAATCAATATAAAAGTTTAAAGCCCTTTTGGCATCCAGTTGATGATGCCTCTCCTCTTGTTTCAAGGAGTGAGAAGGACAAATAATGCACTGCTCAATGTGGAAAGGAGTCATAACTCTAGGCAAGAAGGCTACCCATGTTCGCAACACCACATTTGTCGGGGAAAAAAGATGGTGTAGGGTGGTTGCTCTGACAGTACCTAAAGCTCACTTATGTGATAAGCTGAAGTAATGGCAAAGAGTGATATAGCCTTCAAAGTCAAGAGATGCCGCTAGCAACTGTGCATTGGCGCGAAGGGTGTGCACGCAAAACACATCAAGACAAAACTGAGGCCCCACTGTGGTATCACAAATGGTTTGGGAGGGAACGTGTTTAAAATCTTTTATAAAACCCATAACAAGATTAAAACAAGGATGGTGGGTTGCCTTACCCTCAAAGTCACTAAATTAATCTGAGCTCAAGCTCTGGTAGCTATGGCACGGAGCAGAAAGGCTTAACGCAGGACATTGTGTAAAGTTTTTATGCAGTACCAAAACAGTAATAAAGTCAAAATCTAAAACAATTAAAATTCCAAGCCAAATTAGAAAAATACAGTAAACTTTAGTAAACAAAATGACAAAAATCCAGTATTGGGAACCAGAGGTATGAATATTTAAAATTTTATGAAGAAATTGTGCCAAAAACCACAAAACACCAATCATATTCACGGCCCTCAGTAAATCAATACCTAGGCATATTTTGAGGATGAGCGTGATGGAGCGCGGGACAGATACACATACAAGGTTCACCCTAACTAAATATTTTACCTTCTGACTAAGGGGCTGATTTAATTATTTGTAGTCAGAGTAATTACTCTCACATGGCAGAGAACTTCACTCTTGCCATGGCAAGGTTACTGCACCCACTGTATTTAGAGATTTCCGCCGCACCCGCGGACATCTGTAGCATTTCCAAGAACAGCTGTCACTGCGGCTCCTGGAAATGCATTGTAAGTTTGACAGATGGCTCCATCAACATGTACATCAAGCTTACAATGTTTTATTTTTTATTTTCAAACAAAGTCCCAAGCTGGATTTTCTTTCTGAAAATTAAAAGAACAATGACCTCATCATGCGAGTTTTCTCCCATGGCGTTGGGGTCATTTAAAGATTTTACTGCCCCATACTGCCACATTTTTCATGGTGGTAAAGGGCAGTGAAAACTGGCCATGTGTCCGTCCAAACTAAATAGAGCATGCGAACATATGGCCAAACCTCCGACGGCTCTTACTCAGGCCGTCGGAGGTTTGTGTAGGTCCGAGTAGTCTCCACTGTCTATTCACTTAAGGTCTGCCTGACTCTAAACAAGGCGGGAAAACTTTCAGATTGACAGAATGGGTACTCCATTGCTGGTGAGATGGAGTACCCTTTGCACAAACCTATAAATCAGGCCCTGTTAGACTTGGCTTCTTTTGTGTGGTTTCCCCTGACTTTTTGCCTCTATCTCCTGTATTTCGTTTTTGCTGGCTTAGATGCTCAGGGAACTTTGCAACTGCTGATCAGTGCCAAAGTGCAAGTGCTCCTTTGGTAAATTGTTGTTACAATTGGTTGTCCCTGATTGGCATATTTGATTTATTGGTAAGTCCCTAGAAAAGTGCTCTGAAGTGTGCCAGGGCCTGTAAATCAAATGCTATTAGTGGGCCTGCAGCACTGATTGTGCCACCCACATGAGTAGCTCTGAAAAGGTAACTCGGGCCGGCTACTGCAGTGCCTGTTAGCAGTTCACTGCCATGTCGACATGGCAAGTGCATCCACTTGCCAAGCCCTAACATTCCCTTTTCTTACATGTAAGGCACCCCTTGGTAGGCCCTAGGTACCCCCTGGGCAGGGTGCAGTGTATGTGAAAGGTGGGACATGTACGGGTGTGTGTGACATGACCTGATAGTGAAATACTGGCAATTTCGTTTTTCGCTATTGAAAGGCTATATTGGCCCATAGGATAGAACAGGAGTTTATTTATAACATCGTATAAATATAACTTCCCATTGGAACAATATCGAGAAATACGTTTTAGGCTCTCTAAACTCAGTATTTGGTAACACATCTTTTAGTAAAGACGGTTTTTAAATTGTGTGTTTGAAATGCCACTTTTAGAAAGTAGGCATTTTCTTGTTTCACCATTCTGTGTGCCTCTGCCTGTTTGTGTATTGACCGTCTGGATTTGGAGTGTTAAGGTCGGGGATGTGCATTCATTGTAGACAGCCACTGGGGGGGTTAAGGTGAGCCCGGCCCTTCCTGGATGACTCAGAGCTGGGCTGAACAGACCCTGACTGAATTTAGAGTAATGGGAGGAGATTTCCTTGCACCTGAATAGGGCCTGACTCCCTTGCACAATGCTGTCTCCACCCCTGTGGTCATACTGCACCAGTAAGGACAGAACTGGTTTGGACTGGGCTCAGAAACCCTTGCACAAACAAACAGAACAAATACATTCTGGGGTATAAGTATTAGACCTAAAACCCCTGAACTTTAGACTACTTCTGGAATCAAGAGGAACTTTGCCAAGCAGAAGAGCTGGGAAAACTGGGGAGAAGTACTGCTCCTTTGCTGTGAATGGGGTTGGCCTGCAGTAGCTGTTTCTGCCAAGGAAAGGAGAAGGACGTTGCTGTGTCTCCTGCTTGAAGATTATCCCCAAGGGCTTGAGTAGAGCTTGCCTCCTGTTTTGAAGTCTCAGGGACACAAAGACTTCACCCCCAGCTCCCCTGAACTTCCTTGCTGGGAGTTCTGACCTGCCAGGAGTTGCCTGTGACTGTCTTGGGCCTCTGGGGGTTGTTTCTGCTGTTGGGAGCTGGAAAAGCGACTCAACTACAAGTACAACGATGCATCACTCTTCTTGCAGCAGTTTTTCTGACACAGCACCATGGTGCGAGAAGAATCTTCACGCATCGCTGCTGTCGAAACCAATGAAGAACCGATGCATCGAGGGATCGCGGGTTGAAGAAACCAACGCAATGCCGCTCGACGCCGTCTGCATCGATCACCGACGCATCCCGGATTTCCACGCATCGTACCTGTGCGGCAAGTTTGCCCGATGCATCACCTGCGGATCGGAGTCGCCTTGGAGTCGACGCATCGCTTTCCCCCTACAGACTGGACTTGACGCACCGCTCTCCTGGTGTGGTGTTCATTTGTGGTGTTATCACTGTATTACTATGTGTTTTGAGTACAAATACTTTACACATTGCCTTTGGGATAAGTCTGTCTGCTCGTGCCAAGCTACCCAGGGGCTGAGCAGGGTTTATCTTAAGTGTGTATCCCCCCTACCCTGACTAGAAGCAAGGGTCCCTATTTGGACAAAGGTACCTACCTCTACCAACTTGAGACTCCTATTTCTAACAGGACCTTACACTTTTAAGTCCCAATCCCCCACAAGAGTACACTTCTAAAGTCCCCCTCGACCTCAGGGGAGGCATTTAGAGACTGACAGGGTGTCAGGCAGAGGCCTACAGCAGGGTCCGCTGAGCGATTCCAAGAAAAGGCCGCTTGTAGCTTGTTGTATCCCTGTAGCTTGAACAGCAGTTGAGGCATATGGCCTAGAAGTCCACATCCTTGTCCTGTGTACAAGAGGGACCAGGTACAGTCCTTCAGGACTCCTCCCAGGTCACAGGCAGCAAGTCCAGTCATCTTCTGATCTGCCACAGGTCCAGAAAGTGTTCTGAAGTGAGTGACTGGAGGTGCCAAGTTTCTGCCTGGCACTAGCTAGTGGATGCGAATGAATCTTGGGTACACCCTAACCAATGGGGTAAAAGTTCCTGGGCCAACCCTATCCACTTTGGACATTTTCAAGATGGCAAATTCTTTGGCTGCAAGTGCTCTTCCTCTGGCTGTGAGAGTTGTGATCCTGCTGTTGAGGCAGTCCCTTCGCAGGATGGGGTGGTAGGGTGGCCTCATGCGAAATACTCAGTTATGGCAGAATAGACCTATTCCCCAAGTGGCAGGCCTGCAGGGCTTTCGGGGATGGGATCATATTGGCATTTCCTCTTTTGGTGACATTATGCACGGCCTTATCCTTAAATCATTCCAGGAACTATAATCCAAATTCTCCATGTCCTGCAGCCAATTTGATAAGTACCTCCAACTCCACCATTCTTTAACCTCATATATCAATGGTTTCACAGCCCTTACAGAGTTTAACCCTTTACAGGGGAAACTCCTAATGTGGGACCTTGGTGAACATAAAATAACAAAGATCTACCAATCTTTAATCGCAAATAGCACTACCACCTTAGATGCCCTCTGGGTCACGTGGCAGAGTAATTTAGGACATATTGATGACGATGACTGGACGGAGGCGTTGGAGGGGCTGCGATATCCTCTCGTCTGCAACTGATTGGATTTAAATATCTACATTCCGCCTACTGTATCCAAAGAAAAAAGACTGGAATGCTATGAGACAATCCCACCAGTATTTATCTATATTATCAGTAACACTGAAAACGCTCAACTGTTGTAAGTCACCACATTGAAATAACAAAAATAAAGCAGGAGGGTTTATTGTCTGGATATATATTATTCTGAATAGTTACATCATCAACAATATCTGCAATATGTACATTAAATCCAACCCGAATCTACGGGAATCATTGCTTTTTGTGTTAATTTTATTTATAAATTATCAAAGCAACAACATGCCATCTCTTTAAAGGATACATATCTCAATAATTCGACAATTCTCGAACAGACCAATAAATTGATAACAATCTTCTTATAATAGAACAAAATCCCCCCGCCCATACCCTGGCACATCATTCAGTTATAGTGTCTCTTGCTCCTGATCTTGTCTGGCAATTGGGCCACACAACAATCCCCGATAACTGTTTCATTTCCCCCAAATATTTGTCAATTTTTGGGGGCATCCCCTACTTTCATAGATCGTCCTTTCCACCTGCATATGCCAATTTAGATCGATTTTTCACTCCTTCAGTGTCTGAGCATCCAGTGTCCTCCATTTCTTTGCTATATTACGTTTTGCAATCATTCACCCCAATGTTACCCATAGGCGTTCAGCATTTGTAAGGTCAGAGACTCCCCAAATGTTTAACAGACACCATCATGGAAACTTTTCTTCCTCCACATTATAAACCTCCCTCATAGTCGTCAGTATTGCTGTCCAATAATGTTGAAGTGGTGGGCACTCCCACATTAGGTGGAAGAAGGTACCTTCCTGTCCACACCTCCTTGGGCATCATGAGGATGTGAGTATCCTCATTTTTACCTGTGTGGTACACGCATAATAGACCCTATGAAGAATCTTGAGCTGAATTAATCTGAAGCGCAATCGTATGGCCACCTCTCTGGTTGAGGCCATAGCTTCTACCCAATCCTCGTCATCCAAAACACCCAGGTCTTCTTCCCACCTGTTCTGTAGCGACCTCAAGGGGTCCAGCAAATTATTTATAAGTTTACGGTAAACCAGTGATGTCGCTCTTGTGGCGAGATAGCCATCTAGCAGCCTGTCCTCAAATGGGGAGTCCTCTGCCAGTTCAGTCCTCTTGGGTATTGTCGCTCTTAGCGCATGTGTGATTTGGAGATATCTAAAAGTTTCAGATTGTGGCATCTGATATTCTTTATCTAGAGCCGGGAAGGTCTTGATGTCTTCTCCCTCCCAGAGGTCACCCATTTTCGAGATCCCAAGCGTGTCCCACCCACCAAAACTCGCCCAGAGCCCCAACAAGCCTAACCTCCTCGCATCGCACAGGGGTCATTAAGACAATTCTACCCTGCCAACCCATCGCCTTTTTACCTTCCTGCCAAACTCGTAGCATAGTCTAAGTCGGGGGGGGGGAGGGGGGGGGAAGGAATCGACCGCCTCCCTCCCTCAAATAGCAACATCAGATATCCTCCTAATTGCATGTTGTTTCGGTACGCAGGCTCACTCTGGGATTTATATATCCAGTGGTTGATGACTGTGGGCTGCCCAGTAATAGTGTCTAAGCGAGGGACGTGCTATACCTCCATCATACCATCCCCTGGTCAATTTTGTTAACACGATTCGAGCCGCTCCCCCATCCCACAACAGCTGTCGTACTGCTGCATCTATTGGCTGAAAATACCGAGGGGGCACTGGATAAGGCTTATTGTGGAGCACATAAAGGAATCTAGGCAAAGCTACCATTTTAAAAAGTGCAGCTCTACCTAAAAGGGATAGTGGTAATGTGCTGGACGCACACTGCAGGCTGTGTAACAGAGGGGCCACATTTTGCTCGTAAAAGCTCTTGTGATCGTTAGTGATGTATATACCCAAATATCGAAACCCCTTTGTATCTATTCAGAGTTGGCATCCACTGGGGAGTATAGGCTGACTTCCTGCTAGGACATAGATCACTGACTTGTTTATTGTTTATTAGTTTATTGTGTACCCCGAATACTTGCAGAACAGTTCAAATATATTAAGCATCCTGTGGATTGTGACCTTTGGGTTTGCTACATACATAAGAACATCCTCCGCATATAGAGAAATGTCATCCTCCCACTCCAGGGTCCATCGTAACCCACGGATCATAGGATCTTCCCAAATCCAGGTCGCCAGGGGCTCTAGGACCAATGCAAACAGCAGGGGGGATAGCAGACATCCCTGCCACGTCCCTCTCCGAAGCTCAAACACTCTAGACTCACTCCCATTTACCGAAACCTGTGCCAGGGGTTCCGCATACAAGAGCCTGATCCAGTTTATAAATTTTGGCCTGAAACCCAGTCTCTCCAATACTGCGTACAAAAAGTTCCATTGCACCGTGTCGAATACCATGCGTGTGTCCAGCGACACCACCAACGCATCCTCCTCAATAGTCACGGCTCTACCAATCACCTCATGTTGTCGTCTAAGGTTAAGGGCTGTGTTACGTCTCGGCATAAAGCCAGATTTGTCAGGGCCGACCAGAGAATTTATCACCGGGAGTGGGTGGTTAGCCAAAAGCTTGGCCAAGATTTTAGGTTTGGCATTCAAAAGCGAAATCGGTCTATGCGGGCCGCTGTCGTTAGGGGGCTTACCTGGCTTTGGAATCACCACAATATTAGCTCTTTGTTGGTCTCTGGGGAGTATCCCATGATTATAGCTTTCATTAAACATTTTATGCAATAGGGGTGTCACTTTGGTCCATGTGATTTTGTATAATTCAATTGGTAGCCCATTGGGACCAGCGGCTTTACCTGATCGGAAGTCTTTAATTGCTTTGGCTATTTCAGACTCTACCAAGTCTTGCTCTAATAATTCCCTTTACTCTGGCCTGAGAAGCGGCAATCTGAGCGTAGCTAGTAACTCCTATTAGGCCATGATTGTGGTGCTGGAGTCCGATGCATAGAGATATTAATAATAGTCTGCAAACGCATCCGCAATTTGACTCCCACCCAGGACAGTGGTTCCATTACTTCTCTACACCCATATAGAAGCCTCAGAGTTCCTATCCAACCATGCCAGCAATTTGCCTGCTCTATCTCCCACCTCGTAAAGGTTTGGTTTCATCGCCCGATATCTGGCTTTTGCTGCATCTTCGGCTATTGCCTTAAACTCCACTTTTTTTAAAAACCAACTGATGCTTTACTCCAATATCGTTATTACTGATCAAACTTGCCTCCAGAGCCAGGATGTTTCGGTCTATCTCGTCTAATTGTGTATACTTATTTTTTTTCACCTGCTTTTAGAGAGATTCCCTGACCCCTGATCAGCGCCTTTTAAGCCTCCCAGAGTATGCAGGCTGAGTCCACTGTACCAGTATTATCAGATATTTATTAATCAGTTGCTTCATGCATTTTAGATCTAATAGCAGGGATTTGAAAGTACCAGGGGTTATTCCTGCCCAGACGCTTCAGCCTAAGTTCTGACATTTCGTAATGGACACAAATTGGAGAATGATCTGATATTACACGGGCCATCTTATAAGCTTCTTGAAAATGGGGTGCCTGCTAAGCTAGTGTAAAAAAATAATAGATAAGTGACATACTACCATGTGCCCTCGAGAGATATTTGTACTGCTGTGATTTGGGGTTGAGGTCCCTCCAGATATCATGTAAACCCATGACACAAAGTCAGATAATACCGTACCCGCCTGGTCTTGCGGTCGTGGCGGTTGATGGTTTAATGTCGGGGACAGGGCCGCATTACAGTCACCCCCGATAACACCACCCCCTCCGGGCGACTCAAAAGGAGAACCCTTAATTCTGGCAGTACAGGGATTTGCTGTCGGGGGGTATATACAGTCGGATAATATTAAAGACGTGTCCCTCCCAGCCACCTGTAGCTGCAACCAGTTTTCCCTGGGGATCATGCGTTACCCTTGGATTCGTAAAGAAAAGGAAGAGCACATTAATATACAGACTCCTCTATAGCCCCTAAAGGAATCATTGTTAGTATTACACGAGTCATCACGTGGTCTAGATGAAACATTTCTTGATTTATTTCTATTCTTTTGTAGATACAGACAAATAATCAGCCGAGTTAACGCGTTTTGTCCTTGCTGACTTCATCAGGGCTTTGATGCCTTGCAAATATTGCATTTGTGTGCATGTTGCTGAAAAGCAGTACTCCATTTCTGACCAGTAAGATTTCAGAATTTAAATAGCTCTAGAGTGCAGTACAGCTCTGCATGCCACCATAGCCCCATCAATACAGATGGATGATATCTGTATTGATTCGTCTTTGTGGACTTCATCAGGGCTTTGATGCCTTGCAAATATTACATTTCTGTTCATGTTGCTGAAAAACAGTACTCCATTTCTGACCAGTCAGATTTTAGAATTTAAATGGCTCTAGGTTGCAGTACAGCTCTGTTGTCGTCCTCAAGGATGAAACACGTTGGCTGGGCTGATTATTTGTCTGTATCTACAAAAGAATAGAAATAGATCAAGTAATTTTTCATCGAGACCACAAGACTCCTATGTATTACTAACAATGATTCCCGGGTTGGATTTATTGTATATATTGCAGATATTGTTGATGAAGGAAATATTGTATAAGAAATTGACGAGATGATCATGGCATAGCAATTTTCGAAACTATTAAGAATAATACATGTCCAGATAATAATTTTGTAAAACTTTTTTTATCGCACCTACTATACTAGACATAAGCTTTGGCTAATGGGACTTGTTGCCTCCCCAGTTTGCCTGCGGTGTGGCAACAGAGATGGTACCTTCTTGCAAATAGGTTGGTCCTGTGGAGCTCTTGCACGGTTCTGGAGGGGGATTGTGGCGTGCCTGACTGAAGTTTAGGCCTGGGACCTTCCCATGTCCCCGAAATTACTTCTACTACATAGCACTGATGGGATTGGGGGTAACAGAAATAAACGCCATATGCTTTTTCTTGGTCTTACCCTCAATAAGCATGACCTTATCAGACTGTGGAAGGCAGAGACTCCACCCTATCTGGGCATCTGGAAGAAGGGCATGGACTGAAGAGATGCCCACAGAAGCATTCCAAAATCGGGCAGAGGTGGGCATACTACCGAAGCTTGATTCTTGAACCCATCGCCTCTGTGGAAAGGCAATAAGACACTGAAATCCGACAATATGGTTTGGACACATGTAATACTTAGTAACTCAAGAATATGGCTGACTGCGGGGTGGGCAGGCATAGGGAGCACTGGCAGGCTAAGTTGCATTCCGTTATGTTGTTGTCTTGTATTTTTATTTCTTTATTAGCAAGTATGCTGGGTTTAAGCACAGGAAATAATGCCATGTCAACGACTGAGAACCTAATTGTCTCTGTATTTTGTCCTTTCCTGCCTTATTGTGGCATGAAATCAAATAAAATGTGTTGAGGAAAAAAGTCTTTGGCTACACTAAATGTGGGTTCAGAGGGCTATGTGCATATATGGGGAGTGTACTACTATGGTAATCCTGGTGTCCTCCACCAACATTAAAATCCACAATAATCCTAGAGACAGAAATCTGTTACGACAAACACACAATCCTTCATCAAGCAGACAGTAGCTCCAAAAGAACTGTCTTGGCATCCTGTTCTCTCCCCTTTCAAGTGTGCCCGAAGGCTTATATATAAACTCAGAGACAGAAGTCCTTAGGCAACCAGCCATTGGAGTCACAAGAATCGTCCTGGAATCCTATTTTCTATCCTTTTAAGTGTGCACCAAGCGTTATGTGAACCCAGCAGATCTGTCAAATAGGATTTGACACTATATTCTGTGGAGTTCAGATGATTCATCGCTACTCATTCAGGTCAGCCTATTGTTTGCTCCTCAGAAGCATTTCACCCTTATTTAAGGATAATTACTGAATGGGAGAAGCTGGAGCACATGCAAATTAGCCCCCACGAACTCCAGGCAGGAAAAAGGTAACTCTAAAAGTTTTTTTTCCTTCATATTTATAAAAAATACAATGTCACCATTGAATAACTATTACAAATAATTGTTTAATTACTTTTCCAACTGTTCCCGTTCCCAAGATACAGTATTAGTATTTAACCTGTACTTTCCATATAAGGCAGGTCTGCCACAATGAAAATAGCTGTTGGGTGCTAGTCACTGTAAAGACATGTTAACATTGAAGACCTCATTTACTAAGATTCTGCATTGGGGTTGTGCTTCTTTTTTGGCGCAGCCAGGACGCAAATGCTAGTGGAGATGAACAAAGCAACGGGCAAGCCGATTTGTGTTGCCATGCGTTGGGTAGGCATTACATGGATGGAGAAGGGGTGTCCCCTTGCATACATCCAAGTATTTTTATACAAACACAGATTTACTAAAGGCAGTAAACATGGGATTGCACCACAATGGTGCACCTACAGAGAGAGTCATAACAAGTTTCCATGAGTTCTGAATATGCCTCTCAAGAGTTTCCTGCACAAAAACAACCCTGATCACAACACAGGTACCTTTGCAATATGATGCAAAAGTGCCTGTGTTGGTGCTAGGAAGCTAGAAGTAGGCCACCGCAGGAAGAGAGGTAAACAGTGCTATATCGTTGTAAATATGGTACTGTTCAACTCTCTCCCACTCATGCAACTCAGCAACTTGCTTTGCTACTTTGAACTGGGTGAACTTTCAGTAACTCTTACCCTACATTTCTACATTTTTGCTTTTAAAATCCACACACCCTGCTTTCTGAATGACAAAGCCTACATAGGGGCGACTTATTAAATATTTAAAAGGTAAGTTTTTACCTGTCAAAAGGGCTTATTTTGATAGGTCATATTGGAGTCTTTACACTGCTACAGCCAGACTCTAATGACAAGCCTGAAGCCATGTATGAACTGCTACTGAAGTAGATGGCACGATAGGCGCTGCAGTCCACTAGTCGCATTTAATTACCAGGCCCTGGGCACACATTGTATTGTATATAGACCAGTTCACTATAGCAATTAGGAGTACGCCAATTCAACCATGTTAAAAGGTTACCGAGGCACTTTACTATTGGTTAGCAGGTGTAAAGTGCACCAAGTTTTAAAGCCAACATAAAATATAGGGTGCAGCAACAGGAAAAAAAATCTAGGGAGACCTTGCAGAAAAGGCAGATTTCTTACAGTTTCCTACATAAAATTACTAATAGGGCTGACAAATAAGTATTAATAGTGCCAACTACAAGGTCTTGGTGGGTCAAAAGACAAAACGATCAAAAGAACATCTGACACCTTAGCTTGTGAAGGGTCCTTACAAGGATTTAAAATCTGTTGTCTGACACATAATTCCTTACTTGGATAAGGTCCCAGCTATCTATCATCCAGACTCGCTAATTACTGCCGTTCTAGACAACTGAGATCTAGCGACAAGACACTGTTGGCTGTCCCACGTGTCAGAAGGACCCATAAAAGAGGCAGATCCTTTTCGTGTCTTGTCCCTCTGTACTGGAATATCATCTCCAATTTATAAAACTATTGAAGACAGTGTTCTTTTAGAACAGTAATTCCTTGCCTGGCATGTGCTTCTGGCTATGCACCGAGATACCACTTTCGGGGTTGTGAAATGTATAGACTATATTAACACAACAGAAAGGGTCAAACCTGTGGCTATCACACCAGGCAACAAATCTTTACCAGTGCCCAGAATAAATGGACTTCTTGAAAGGTTATCAAGCAGATAAGGTGACATCCACCATTTAAGGCAGAAGATCAAATGCAGTCAACTGATACTGCTCAGTCTTCATGCATGAAGGTGTAAATTGCATAGATTCGGGAGGAGGACCCTACCCTGTTGCAAGACAGGATGTCCTCGCAAAGTGACTGCCTGACAGGTACTCATGCCCTGAAGTTATGGGTACCACACTCTCCTGGCTCAAATCCGGAGCCACCATGATAACTTGGGCCCAGTCGCTCCTGATCTTTTTCAAAACTCAGGGAAGAAAAGGCAGGGGCTGGAAAGCATACACAAGTCATATGTGCCATTTCAGCTGGAATGCATCTCATATTGAATGTTCTAGTTAGGGGTGGGCAAAATCTTTCATTCCGCTGGAGGAATTGATTAATTCTGCGTTACTCTTGTAACGTGAAATTCATAAACTCCACAGCTCCGCTCCACCAACGGAATAATTATAATTAATCACCAGCACTAGTTTTATATTGGAAAGCAAAGAGAAACCGTTGAGTAAATGTGCGTGATTATACTTTTAGAACTACGTAGCCATTCAAAATATATTGGATCCTCTAAGATACACATGTATCTCACGTTGCTGATCCACCAAGATAGCTGGCACAACCTTTAGCTCACATTTTCATTAGCGCAACCTCTAGCTCACACTTTCATTAGACTGGAAAAGATATCTGCATGATTTATAGCTCTCATTGTCTTTGTCGCCACTGTAAGCAAGGGTTGAAGAATTCCAGAAATTTTGGTAGATTTGAGTGTCATCCGCATAGAGGTAGATCCCAGATTTAACTAGGAGATTTCCCAAAGGCTCTAGATGGAGATTGAATAAAGTGCGTTAAAGGATAGAAGCTTGAGGGACGCCTTGACCTACCACCAATGAGGACAAAAGACTGTCCGCTATTTTGATCATTAGGGACCTGTCCGAGAAGAATGAGGCAAATCATTTACCCCTTGCATGCAGGGGTAATTCTTCCCGCTGTGCTGGGGGGTGAGGGGGCCCGCACAGCGCCCCC
Source organism: Lissotriton helveticus (assembly GCF_964261635.1). NCBI lineage: Eukaryota > Metazoa > Chordata > Amphibia > Caudata > Salamandridae > Lissotriton > Lissotriton helveticus. Next base: position 316,207,037 of record NC_136061.1, read on the forward strand.
ATGCTCATGACGAGCTCAGCTCGTCATGAGGCACAGCGCTCAGGTGCTCATGATGAGCTGAGCTCGTCACGGCCACACCCGTTCCCATGGAACGTTCAGCACAGCATGGGAATTATCCCCGCTGTGTGAGCATTCCACGGGCCATGACGAGCTCAGCTTGTCATGAGCACCTGAGCACTGTGCCTCATGACGAGCTGAGCTCGTCATGAGCACAGAACGGGTTACGCACTGTGCCTTCCAAACCCATTCTCTGTTGGAAGAGTGTTAAGGAGAGTTTTGTGATTAACAGTGTCAAAGGCTGCAGAGAGGTCAAGAAGAATCAGAAGACAAGAACCCCCCTGAATCGAGTTTACGCAATGTATCATCGATCACTTGCAGCAGGGCTGCTTCCTTGCTTTTGAATGAAGCCAGACTGGAAATTGTAAAGAAGATTATTATCCTTAATATGTAAGGAAAGTTGTTTTGCTACACATATTTCTGTGATTTTCGCAAGAAAAGGGAGGTTGGTGATAGGACGGAAGTTGTTGAGGTCGTTCGCATTAGCCGTGAGTTTTTTAAGAAGTGTGGTAACCTGTCGTGTTTCTAGGGCAACAGGAAGGGAGCCTTGGCTGAGGAAAAGGTTAACCAGACAAGTCCAGGGTGTAGAAATCAATGGCAATGTCACTAGGGATGGGGTCAAAAGAATGGTTAGAGGATGATGCAGCGCTACTCCGGAAATAATTTCTAAAACCATGTCACCTTTCCCTGAAGTACAAAACTCATACATCTACTAGTCAGTGGGGCCCATAACACCGCGAGTCACTCACAAAACACTTCCATCCTACTTCATTGATCGGTGAGATTCAGAGGAGAGCTGCTGTATCATAATGGAGTGTCTAAACTAAAACTGGATATTTATACTATTTACATCTGCAGTTTAAATGAGTTTACCATGGTTTTTATTAACAAAACATTTGTTTAGACACGCCACCATTGTGGTCGACGAATCTGCTAGAAAAAATTAGGCGTAGGAAAATACATGACCAGCTTAATTCTCCATTTATCTAATTTTTATTAAAAGCAAAGTTTAGCATGTCTAAAAGTTTTTTCACTTTATTTATTTCTTTATTCAAAAAACAACAATAAAGAATAAGAGTTATCTCAGACAGTTATATCCATTTATTTTAGAAAATTCAGAAATAGACATTATTATTTAGATTCAGAACGCAAGTATTAGCAAAAGACAGATAGTTCCCAAAATTCATTTTCCCTAACTTCCCTGACTAATAACCTCATCTAAAGCTCAGACCTCATTCAAAGAAAAATAGAAAACTATTCTAAGTCTTACATCTCAGGAAAAATCAGCATTCCGACAGCATCTCTGGAGGAAATTGAAGAGGAGTTTTTTCTCAAGTAAAATAAGCACTTTTTATACCTTTTTCACTAACTTAATCTATCTACAAAAGTAACTAACAGCATAAACTCAAATCCTGATTGGACAATTTGGGGTAGATGAGCATAACCTCATCTTTTTAATATTCGCCTTCCGTTGTGTCAGCTAAAATTTAATGAGTCTTTTGTTTAAGAAAATGTCTGGCCTAGTCACGTTCTCAAAAATTGTTATATCCAAACATATTCCCACGTTATACAATAGTGACATCCACAGTTGTTGGCAATCATCTGTATTCTCGGGGCATGGTGGCCTTGAACCTCGCTGTTCAGGCACAGTCAGCTCGCATTCATTCTTGGCTTTATTCACGCATGCGTATTTCTCTTATGGCCACAGTAATCGAGTGACTCCATTTTTCTGGTAGGCCTCACGAGCAAAAAGGGGAACTATCATAGACACAAACACAAATAAATGTTAAATATGAAATTATAGCCCTTTTGTTTATCTCCCCCCCATACTAGGGTTTCTCTGTTAATTATTACCTGGCAAATAAGCGACATTTATACAATTTATACTCACTTATCCTTCGGTTTCTGCCACAAATACATGTACAAAATGCACATTTATGCTGCTTTTACTTATTTTGAAGCTTTGCATTAGTTCAGGACACGACAAAATCACTTGATTAGTTAATTATGATTGCAACATAAGCAAAATTAGTTTCCCACGTGTACTTGTGTAGGTGCAATTTTTATTCTAGGTTGGTTATTTTCACACATCATTCCATTAGTTCAAATTATGGTTATGGAAGTGTAATTTCACAAGGGGTATACAAAATTTTGTTTCTCCACCTTGCTCCATCAACTGTTCGAGGATGCATTTGAGGAGGGCATCTTGGGAGATGACGTCAAAGTTCTGCCGAATGACTGAGGATTTGTGCTCCTATGGGGGGGGGGGGTAGGATGAATGACCTGATCCACCAATGATTTCACTTTTTCATCAAAGAATATAGCGAATTCTGCTGCTTTCTTTGGAGGGTCGTCAAGCTTGATGGTTGGGGGAGAGCATTTCGGATTTTTGAGGAGGTAAAATAGTTTTTTGGGTCTGTTTTTGGCTGAGTCAAGGAGGGTTCTGAAGAGTGATGCTTTTCCATGGAAGATCGGTTTGTGGTATCTTGATCTAGCTGAACGTAGAATAGAAAGATTAGTGGTGGATGGAGAATATCTCCCTTGTTTCTCCAGGATTCTCAGGTTCTTCATTTCTTCATAAAGGGATTTTTTTAACCATGGTGCAGAAGGGGTAGGCCCTTTCCTTTTGCTTTGAAGTGGAGCAACATTATCAAATTCGACTGCAAGGACTAAGAGGCATTGGGAGGTAAGATAGTTGACATCCAATTTAGGGTCTAACCTTGGAAGTGAAAGCATAGCAGAATCACAAAGTGTCAAGGTTAATGTTTTTGGTGTTACGGAACCAGGTAGTAGTCCTTTTAGGTTGGCCTAGAGTGTGTGATAGGTGAAGAGAGAAGGGGGTGAGGAAGTGGTCAGACCAGTATACATGAATAGGGATAGCAATAGCAATAGTAAGCATGTCTGCTTTAGATATAACAAGGTGCAGAATTGAGCCCTTGGAGTGTGTTGTTTCAGAGCATTGTTGGATAAGATCATTTGCTGAGAGATAAGTGGCAAGCTTATTGGCAGCAGAATCTTCCAAAGAGCCCCAGTGAAGATTGAAGTCTCCCAGGAAGATCTGTCTGTCACTTGAGAGTATTGGTCGCTGATGAAGTCGGTGAGTTCCTCCAAAAAGGAGGAGCAGTCACCGGCGGGTGATAAATGGCATGAAATCTGAAGGGTGAGCAGTGTTGCACTTGAAGGTCCAAACACAGGCATTCGAATGTACGGAAGGAGCTGTTAAGAAAAGCCTTAAGTTAAAGGGAGTTTCTGAAGATGATTGCAACACATTCCCCAACTTTGCCTGTTCTGTCATTTCTAAAGACAGAATAGTCGGAGGGCGATTACTCCGGCGGAGTAACCACCAGGAGTTGAATTAGTAGCAGCTTAAGCCAGCTTTGACTGCAGCGAACGGTAAGGAGAGGAGGGGTCATTATAACTCCAGTTTGCGGTTACTGCAGGTAGCCTTGCTGCATCCGAAACCCCGCCTCTAGAGAATTAGCGCACACAGTGCTTTCTGTGAGGGTACTCCAAACTAAATCTGTGTCAAGAAGGGAAGACATTAAGTGATGCTGTGTGTGTTGCGGAGACATGGAGGTACTGTAGAGGTTTGCGCCAGAGGCAGTGGGAGAGAGGAGTTAAAAGTCAAAAGACTTCTGCCCACCCTCAACAATGCAGGAAGTTTCTGCACTCACAAGCCTTCCCAGCCCCTTTGCCCCTCCCGCCCCTTCTCTACCCTTTGCTGACTCGCGCCATAGGAGCTATGTTGCATACACATGGTTTCTGCTGCCACAAGCATGTATCATTTGATGCACATGTGTGAGGCTTGTCCATGCTCTTACCGCATGCTCATATTCAGGAGACAGTGACCGGGCAACTGCCCAGCTAGTCAGAAAGGTGTCCGGAACTCTGCAGAACCTCACTGAGTTGTTTATTGACTCAGCGGTATTCTATAGAGTAGAACTCTGCGAGTTCCATCTTGCCTAGTTCTGATGGAAACTTCAGTGGACAAAACCTTTGACTCTGTATTCTTGACTGTGGCTAAAAGATTTAGCCAGGGTTCTCCTCACTTCAGTAGATGCCCTGTGGCACCTTAGGATGCAGATGCCATTCGTTATCTCCCAGACACGGCTTGCTTAGCTCGTCTCCTCTGGTCATTCAAGGATCCCGATGGGTGGTTCATGATCATGGAAATTGCCACACACTCCAACCAACTCTAGAGGAGCAGAGCCTGCTGGCATTGAACCAAGGATTCCACTCAGCCCTGCTGTTGTATTACAAGGTGGTGTTTTCTATGAGAACCTACAGCAGCCTCCTCTTGATGGATGGCAGTAAGGCCTTCAGAGCCAAGTGAATGGCCAGCAATTTCGACTGCTTTAGAGACAGGCTTCCATCAGAGACCAGAAGTCTCTGTTCTCCAGATGGCCTTTTCAACCCACTGGTGATGCATCCATCACCACTGTCAGCTCTGGGTGGGGAAGAGAGAGGGGCCTGCCACTGGACAAATTGCATTTGAGCAGCCATCAATACAAATTATAAGGTGTCTTTTCCGTAAATTGAATGGCATCTAATAGAATTCTATTCTGGCTAGGCCCACTGGAACTTCAGAGTCCATTGCATGTGCTGCGTGGCATAGTTGACCAGGAAGATGCAGGATGCTAGGAGGCTGAGAAGCCTCAAAACTTTTCTTACCAAGATCCAAGGCTAAAACATTGGGGTCCAGCCTTAATGTCTGGGACTCGTGGTAGAGGGAAGGCCTTGCACTGCACTGTATGCAGGATTGCTTAAATGAATGGTAGCTTCTATGAAGAATTCAGGTGCGACTGTGGCTCTTTGACCTGGATATGATTTACAGCGGACTGTGACACCTGCCTTCTGCAGCCAGTTATTTTTTTTCTGAGTCTGGGACCCTTTCAATAGCAACTTTAAAGAGCAACACTTGCACCTCCTGTTAACAGAATGGAGAGGTGCTCCTCTGAAAATCGGTTGGATGTGGGGGAAACATTTGGCAGAGCAAAAATGAAAAAGATGTGTATGTCCCATCCGTCAGAGGAAGGGAAGAAATATTAAATCCTGCCCCCTCCACCCCCCACCCCACCGCTGCTGAGGTAAGACTGTAGATGTTTAGTGCCTGTTGCCATAGGGGAAAGGGGAATAGGATGACTGGAGCACTTTTTGACCTAGGGGGGATTGTTGGAGCAACTATCCCTGCCTATAGTCCAGCCCCCTGGAGTATGCTCTGAATTTTCTGAACTGATCTAGGAACTGCTTGGCTGGAGCCAAGAGGCCCAGGGTACGCACTGTAGCTCTACTATCCTTAAAGTGCTCCAAGGCAAAAACAGCTTTTTCACCAAAAAGGTGTGACCCATCAAAGGGTATATCCATGAGAGGCTTTTACATCTCCAGAAAATCCTATGAAATGTATCTTCACATGATGGCGGACTACAACACTGATGCTAACCAGCTATCCCAGGCGCTGTAAGTAGTATGAAAGCCAGCACAAATTAATTATTTGGTTGCTACTTGATTATCATGAATTGTTTGAGCCAGAAAGGCTCTACAGCCTTCTGGACCGCTGGCCAGATCTTTGGCTATGTCCCAAAGGGTACGCATATAAAGACCCAAAAATCAGTCTGCGTTGACAAATCACAATTATAGGCCAGCTGAGGAAACCATTTGTTTTCCAAACGCTTCAATAATATTGGACTCCCTATCCGGAGAAGTCATGGGAAATGAATTGTGGTTCAATTTGGAGGTTGAAGTCTGAATCACCAGGCTCTCTGGGGTAGGGTGTTTAATGAGAAAATCAGGGTTGCGAGGCGTGGGTCTGTTATGCCTGGTCACTTGCCTCTTCACTGGTGGACAAGAACAGAACGTTGACCAAGTGACCAGCAAGGTATCAATGTGTGCCTCGACACAGACTATAAAATTTCCATAAGATTGTTGGTTTTGGTTACGACGGAAGTCAGCTGCAAATTTTAAATCTCAGTTGCCCGTCAAACCACTACTGCAAATGATGCAGTCTTCTCAAGTGGTGGTTCAAGTGGCTAGTGGAGGTATCAAGCCAACTAGTATCTAGTAAGTCCATTAAAACATTGTCATCCTCCTAATTAGGGGGGTTTCACCTTCCACCTCCACTCCATCAGCTCACTCTGAAACTTGTGCAGAGTTTGAGGCAATAGTTGATGCACTGATTACAGTGTGAAACTGTATGACGACTGGCTGAGCATTGGTACTTTTGTAGCTCAACATCAGTAGATGAGGCTAGTTTGGACTAAGACATCCGCATCAGCACTGGATCCTCTTCTGGCCTGGCGTGGGTACCAGCATTGATGAGGAATAGCCCAGAGAAGGTCTTGGTATTCGAGTAGATGTATGTAGCAGAGTCATCAAAGGCCCCGGAGCCAGTCCTGAGGGGTCAAACAGCACTGAAGGAAGCTATGCAAGCAGGAACCCTACTGGAGGCCTATGGTTCTTTGGGACCTGAAGGTGTGCCATAGAGAGTCGGAAGTACACCACAAATCAGTAGCAGGCCTTTGGAGTCCTAAATCTGCTGCAGCATTGCCAATGGCCCAGGAAACTCATGGCACACTGGGATAAGTTGCGGAATTACTCTGCAGCGGGGAATCCGAGAAGGACCGACTGAAACTGTGATGCCTTCATCTTGGATATGGATTGGCTGGATGGGGTTGAGCACTGCTTTACTTTTTTATGTTATTGTTTGAGCTTCGAATTAGAGTTAATGAATGATACAAAGAAGAGAGTCAGGGACTAACGCTGCTTATCTCACTTTTACAAGTTGCTGCCCAAATTACTATCGCTAGGGTTTGAGTTTTTCCTAAATCCCCCTCTATATAGGCACATGGTGGGCTTATAGTAAGGGGAACTTATGAAATGGAGAAAGCCCTAACTAGGGCAAGGGGAACTCGTTCTCTGATGAAATGAAAGACCATATGGGAGTACTTGGCACTAGATACACAAGTAAAAGACTAGATTGGGGGGAATGAGTAATATGTAAGTGAAAGGGGTGTCTCCTGTAAGCCGTAATTAGATGCCAGTCTTAAGCTTATAATCATTATTTTTTTTTCTTTCTTAATTGTATAATTATTTCAAGAATGCTTATATATGTGTGGTGATGTACCTCTAAGGTGTTTTTTTCTTTTTTGGACAGTATAAGATACTTTAAGTATATTCTTGACAATAAAAATCATTAAAAAAAATAGAGTTACTGGAGGACTTCGAAAATGAGGTACACCGCTAGCTGCAATGGCCCTGGCAGCGAGAAAGAGTGTACGTGGGGCTTACGTGAGGGTCTCAGCTTCTTATTTTATGGGTCAGTTCTGTTTAGTGAATGGAACACAAGCAAATCAGGTGAAATCCACAGCTTTCCACATGCAACTCTGGGACCGGCATCATAGTAAATGCAAAATCAAAATTGTAACTTCTAAAACCCTCAAGGTAACTTCTCCCCTGTCCCTCCTCCTTCCAATAATATAGATTTGGTGATCCACATCTGCTGTATGGTAGTTTGAGTTGTGGACCTATGTGAGAGAGGGCAAGCACTCCGCTTTCAGGTCAGAACTGGTTCAGTGGGAGTCTGCACCGCAGGGAGCAGGCGTAGAAGTTCAAGGTAATTTGGAAGACAGGATAGTGTTAAACGGTGCCCACAGTTCAAAGTAAGAGTTGCGCCTTGGGTCTATAGCTAGGGATAACTTTCCAACCAGAGATATACCACCATTAATGTAGCCACGCTATGTAGTTGGGTATTCTGACAGTACTCCAGGGAGAGAGTATGACTTGATGGGTAATCCCAAGAGCCAGGTCAGTTTGTTTTCCCCTCATGGAGTGCTGTGGATATGTCAGAGGGTTAAGGATAGGATAGCGTAAGCTAGGAACCTTGGGATAGTAGTAGTGAAGCCCCATATATATCATCTAGGATTAGTTCCCAATAACGAACCAGTTTAGGACAGTGCCAGAGTGAATGTACTAAGGTGTGAAGAGAGATGGAGGGTTGTGCCCTCTTGATTGGTCAACGTCGGTATGAAATAAATGTCAGACGTTTTGCTGATGTTTATCACATGCTTGGTTTTTATTTATATTTCCATAAAGTGCAGACAGAAATAGGGAAAAGAAAAGCCGACACGTGTTTCGCCCTAGTGGCCCATTGGCCTTGGGCTTTTTCAAGGCTCTGAAAGTAAAGTGCTTCGTCTCAGCAGTCCCAGATGTACTAAGGTGCCTGTGCTACCGCTACCCCTCCAGCATTCATTAGGATGCCGGTTTGACCAAGAGTCTGGTGCAAGTATGAAACTATACCATACTTGCCATGTTATGTGCAGTGTGTCGGGTTTGACAGGAAATGTCCGCCCATTCTTTGGAGGCAAGTGCTCTGCCCAACTCTGTCTTCCATCGTCTTTTACCCGTCATCTTTTCTGGTGTTGTTGCACCTCCCCACTACCCTCCCACCCCCAAGAGTGCACAGAGCTCAGTGATATGTCATCTGTCATCCCTCTTGAGGAAGTCCCATTTCTCAAAGGGCTTGAGGGGGTTCTCTGCGTACTGCCTGACAGCTGGCTGAAACACCCAATGGCAGATTTGTAAGTATTGAATGAGGTCGGCCTCTTCTAAGCCATTGTACGTTTTCAGGTAGTCGAATGGGATAATCCCCTGGGTGTCAAACATGCAACCTATGCGCTTCCAACCTCCCTCCCGCAAAAGTCTAAACCTCTCCTGCTGCATGCCTAGAGGGAAGTCAGGGTTAGCTAGTATGGGAGTTATGGGTAAGGGGAAGTCAATCCAGCCCGCAGCGCCACACGTCCCAACCCCTGAAGGTGGAGCTGGTCACAGGGGAAGAGTAGAGATCCCTTGCTCTACGTCTGCAGGGCAGCCACAGTTTCTTCCAGATTTGGGACCCTACCACTGCCTGGTCCATAAAACACCAGTGTTTCTCAGAAGAAAAGCGACTCCACTCCAACACGAAGCATTGGAAGGCTTGGAAATATCTGGCTACCAAGGGGATGGGTAATCCCCCTTCCAGGTCGAGGGGAAAAGTAGGTGCCTGTCAAGCTGGGGAGTCTTCCTATCCCAAATAAATGTATTGATCCCCAGCTGTAGGGTCTTTACAATGTGTTTTGGTGGCATGAGTGACAGGGTTTGGAAGATAAAGAATCCGCAGGAGTACTGTTATTTTGATAGTCACTATCTGTCCTCGAAGGACAGCTGCAACCGGTACCAGTTTACTGGGTCGAACAAGACCTGGGAGGTATGGGCAGTGTTACTGTCTGTGACCGATCGGGCCAGTTTAATGCCGAGGTAGGGTATAAACTCTCCTGCCCATTCAAACGGAAAACGGGAGCGGAGATATACTTCAGGCTGTGGTGAAAGAGACAGGCAACATATTTGGGACTTTTGTATGTTAACCTTGAACCCGGAGGTTTCTCCGAATAAGGATAGTTCCATCACTAGGGCAGGGGAAGAGGACATCAGGTTAGAGAGAGCAATAATAACTTCATCAACATAGAGGATAATAATGTGCTGATTGCCTTCAAAGGAGGTCCCCAGGATTCCACTCTCATCCGTTGGGCATGGGGTTCCATGAATAAAGCAAAATGCAGAGGGGAGAGCGGACCCCATTGCAGAGTGCCCCTTTGGATTGGGAAGGGTTGAGATGCAACTCCATTGACTCTTACTGATACCCATGGCGAGCTAGACGCTCTGGATCCAGCTTAGGAATCTCCCTCCAACACCAAACTGTTGCAAGATCGCAAAGAGATAGAGGCCAATGTACCTTATCGAACGCGTTTTCGTTGTTGACTGAAAGGAGGAGAGCCTTGGGACCAGTGGATCTTGTCCGTAAGGCAGAAGATACGCTTTGTGTTTACCCTGCATTGGCGGTTGGGAATTAAACCAGCCGGGCATGAGAGGGTTAAGGTGGAGGGCGAGGATGCTGGTAGCAGCTTGGCATCGACATTAAGAAGGGAGATAGGTTAATAGGATCCCCGTACTCACTGTGCATGTTGCGCTGTCTTTCCCAGGTTTAAGGATGACTGAGATGGATGCCTTAATCATGGTGTCTGTCATTGTCCCCATGTTGACAAAAGAGCTAAAAAGCTGAGTAAGCAAGTGGGCAAGAGCATGACAAAACATGTTATAACACTAAGGGAAGTAGCTGTGCGGTCCAGGAGCTTTCAGCGGTTTCAATCGGGCAATACCCAAGATCACTTCCTCAACCCGGATAGGCTTCTCCAAGTCATCGGCATTGTGTAGTGTTCTGTTGAAGTCTTAAAAGATGTTGACTATTTCCGTGTATTCTCGAATCTCAGATCCCTGATTTTTATGGATCATGTTAACAGTATCCCTGTGAGTTTTAGACTGACGCCGGTGGGCCAGCATCTGGCCACACTGGTTACTCCAGACTTAAAATGTATGCTTCAAACGGGACAGAGCACATTCCACCCTGTTGAGGTCCCGGTGCTCAAGCTGTAGGCACACTTTTTTCAACTCCCTCCAAACCCTCAGGACCCATGCGTTTGTGGATGATGTCTAACTCAAGAACCTTTTGCTCCAGACCTTCTGTTTCTCCTTCTTACAGACTCTGACTGTATGAGGCTATCCTGGAGCCTCAAATGAGAAGGCCTAATGGAGCTACGGTCCACTCGAATAATCATCGAGAGGAAGGCATGATAGGGCACCGGCATGCGAGCAATGTGCACATCCTGGACAAGGGTCTGTATCGCAGGAGAGGATACATAGTAATCAATGTGGGCATATGTTTTATGGGCTGCAGAATAGTATGTGTAAATTTGGGTAGTGGGGTGGGAGAGTCGGCAAAAGTCCCCTAAGCCCCAGTCACCCAACCATTGGAATCCCGGAGTCAAGAATGTGCTAGATTGGCCGAAACATTGACTGGAATGGTCCAGGTCTGCATTCATAATGAGGTTCAGGTGGCCCCCCTATCCAAGATGGCAGCATCAGGGGTTTCCAATACCGATGTGTGGGCTCCAACAATGAATTCCTCCTGCTGGTTGCTGGGTGCATACAGAAAAGCAAGCGTGATATGGAAGAGGCCCACTTGTAGCCAGTAGGCAAGCAGCGGCTCTTTAATCTCAGCTACTATATTCCACACCCCGACCCCGAGAACCCTAGAGAAGAGACTCGCCACCTCACCATTTTTCACAGGCCCAGAGGACCAGTACTGGTGCAGGAGCCAGCGGGATTTCATCCTACGCTCATCTTTGGGATAAGGTGGGGATAAGGTGGGTCTCCTGAAGAAGGCAGATGGATAAGGTGGGTCTCCTGAAGAAGGCAGATGGATAAGGTGGGTCTCCTGAAGGAGGCAGATGTCGCTTCCAAGCCGTTCTAGGAGTGACCGAATAGCCGTCTGCTTAATAGGGCTCAATAGGCAGGGGAGGACAGACGCCAAGTACCCACCCTCTAGGGAGGCATCCTAAATGCTGGGAAGGCAGCTGAGCCCATAAAATTAGCAAGTCCATTACAAATGGATAACAGGAAGCCGGGAATGGTGCAGCAGAGGACGTAGTGCACGGTCTTCACTTAGTGCAGGTGTATAGACAGCCCTCCGCCACGTCACCAGGTAGGAAGGTGTAGTCCCAGGGAGAAAGCACATTCCAAAGTCCCCAGAAACAAGAGATGTCGATGGTCATGCGGGCACAGTCCCAGATGGCAGACTGTCCTGCACCACTTGACGTTCCTGAGCCCGTTCTTTCAGACTTGTTTCTTTTGGTTTGCCACGTTTTCTGCCACAGCTGTGCACATGGGGTGGGGGAGCCCCTAGGGGATCTGGATGTAGATCAGGTATGTGAGGCCCCAGGTAAAACCAGGATGTGGTGAGCCTCCCCCAACAGTTGGACGTTCCAGCAGAAGACTAGTCTTAAAGGGTGACCTCAACCTTAGGACACTTCTTTGGAGCGTAGGAACTCAGTGATCGGCTTGAGGTCACTGAAGGGTGATCACAGAGATATTCTGGAAGATCCCTATTTGGTGCCCACAGAAATGGATAGGTTTTGAGGCGCTTGCTTTTTTCATGACATCTTCTTTGGTCTGGAAGTCATGTACACAAACCAGGATATTCCGTGGCTTGGTGTTAGTACCCTGAGAGCGACCAACCCAGTGGAACATGTCAAGCACAATGTGGCGTCATCGTCACAACCCAGGACAAAGCCGAACAGTGCTTTGACGTAGCCCTGTATGTCGGAGCCCACTGGTATACCCCAAAGGCGGAGGCTGTTGTGGTGGGACCAATTCTCCAGTTCCCATGCCTGAGCCTAGAGCTCGTTGTGTTGTTCATGCAGGCGGATAACCTCTTGCTGCAGCATCACAAACTACTCGCCCTTGCCAGTTCGTTGTCTTCCAGTAATGAAATCCACTTTCCCATGGAGTTCAGGTCCTGCTTCACACCACAAAGCTCTTAAGAGAGGTTCTGCTTGAGGTCTTGAATATCTGCCTTGAGGGAGTCTAACAAGGACGACAGAAAGGCCTAGGTCACTGGTGCCTTATCCTGGTTGAGATCTCCCTCGGGTCCGCATGAGGAGGTCTTTGCGGCCTGGTACAGGATCCTTGGAGGCAGCTGGGGTAGAGCGGGTGAGCATGTTTCGGCGTCCGCATGAGGAGGTCTTTGCGAGCCTGGTACAGGATCCTTGGAGGCAGCCGGGGGAGAGCGGGTGGACATGTAACGCACTGTGTTCACGCTTGCCTTTTGCTGCTGCCATATTTGAGGTGGGTGTAAGCTGTAGATTTCTGGCCTTACTACTGCAGAGCCACGCTCAGATCGTCAGCAGATCACCCCAATTCCCAGGTGCTGCCTCAGACGGACAATGTGAAGAGGAGGGGTGCCGGCTGTGGTGCGTCTTGGGCACAGAGAGGCAGACCAGCATGTGGGTGTGCGACTGGTGGGGGACTCTGGGTAGGCGGGCCATGGAACACCCTCTGGGCCAGCGTCAGATGTGCGCAGCCCTGAGCACACCATACTGCCCTCCTGATCTCTGTACTCATTGTGTTCTGAGCGTCAAGCTAGAGTCCATCAAGGAGGAACGGAGTGGAACCCCATGTCAGTTACAGTGGGCACTAGCTATACTCTTCTGGCAGAGGTCATGCCCCAATTGCATAGCGGTAGGCCAGCCGGGCAGTGCAGGGGTCTGCGGTGCAAAGGCCTATTCAGACGTTGGTTTGAGCATTCTGCCTGAGCTCACAACTCGTGTAAAACTAGGGGCACACCATTGCCCCCCAGGCCTTGGTGCGGTTGCCAGGATTTCTCTGAGGTTCTGGTCGTGCTGTAGTCACAAGGGCCATCGCATGTGCTGTTAGACTGCGTGGAGCCCCCCCATCTCCTGTGTCGCACCGCCTCTATGCTGACCTCTCATGGTGGTGAAATCGGGCACTGTTGCTGCTGGGATCTCCGTCATCAGGTCAGCTGGCCTTATGTGCGGGAGGCTGCCATTTTGTTTCCCTCTGGCCGCACCAGCAACACCCAGTGAGCAAAGGCGTGAAACCTCTAGCAGCAATGCAGTCCCTTGGTAGGATCTAGGGGACTCAGTTGTGTCCGTATGCCAGCAGCCACCCGTTGCGTACAGGAGGTAGTGGGCAGTATCCCTTCCGGCTACTGCCATTTTGCCTGGGTCTCAGTCAGCCGCCCAGGCCACCTCTCTGCAATTGAAGCTCCTTCAGGTCAAAGATAAGCCCCCCACCGGTGGCCCAGCTATTACTGCACCATCTGGGGTAAGTGGAGATGCAGCAGCATTCCCCGGGACCGCATTATCAGTTGCAAATGAAGGTCTGGGCAGTGGAGGTGCAATCCTCATGTCTCATTCCACCGTAATCTTTTTAAAAAAACGTATTTATTGCAAACTTGCTCAACAGAGAAGGACTTACATCATAGCATATTGAATCATATCGCACATACATGACATTTGAATGACAAAAAGCTGAATGACCAGCAGTAAACCACTGGATCTGCGAAGGTGCTTTTACAGTCCATCTGTAATATTGAACCTCTCCGCCTGCCCCCATTGTGGAAAAGTAAATTTTGCCATGTTCTGTGTCCCTACGCCTCATCCATCATATGTTATGTGTGCATGACCAATATGCATATGTTATTCCCCATGTCCGATTAATGACGCAATTCCAGTTGTGTCCACCTTTAGTATGCTAGTTTCCAGTCTTCGTGAATACTACGAATATCAGGCATATGTAAAGTAATGTTGCCACGTTTCCCAGTGTGCACGTTATTCCATTATAAAGTCCCCGTTTCCAGGCCTCAAAAGGGCCCGGACATCAGATTCAGCTCCTGTCTCCTGAAAGCCTCGCTGAGGAGCGATACAGCCCCCACCTGTATCCTCGACCCTTCACTTACTTCCTGCCTCGCAGTGCCCGGTGCAGCTTGGCTCTGCCTTCGAGTCTGCCAAGAGTATGTTATGATTCCAGCTATCAGTTCAGTCCTCCTTCTCTGCATTCCTGAGCTACTGAACTGCATCAATAGTTTCCGTCATTGTCTAGCCTTCTCGTCTCCACGTTAGAGAAATACTGTATTAATGGTCATTTAGTATTCTCCATCACGCACTACATGTAGGATAATGCATGGTCCAGTCTTAGAATCAAGTTAGCTTTTCCCCTCATGACTCCTAGTTTATATCAACATGTTCCCTAAACATCAGATACCAGATAGGGTTTAGGTACATGTCGCTCCGACCCTCCAGACTCTAGTCTCTGCTCCTAGCACAGAGTTCGTAGCCCCCAGTTTCTCCTAGTAATACGTCATTGCCAGTTTTCGCGCACCACCAGGTTAGAGGTCCCGGCTCCTTAGGTAGCCCCCTCCTATGTTTCCGCCCATTCATGACATATTCTGTTACGTTTGCATCACATGTCTATGTATACTCCCAGTTACACCTACTTTTACTGTTATCTCTCGCGACTGCTACGCGTCACGCCTTCTGCTCCACCCACTGCTACGCCTACTGCAATGTAATGCTATGTGTTTGCGCTATGTATATAAGTTGATGTATTGTTATTAAAAGCTAGCGCGCTCATCCCAGACCTAGCCCCAGCAGCTGCTGGGCCTCTTTTCCCCTGCTGGGCCCCAGTTGTCCTGCTGGGCCCTGTCACTCTGTTCCCATGCAGGTTGTCCTGATCCTGTCCTTATGCTGTAATAAACCTGCAGAAACTCCTACTACCTCGAATCTTGAATCTTATTTATTGAGCTATCTGTTATACTATATGCTTAGTCAAAAATAGGGTATTATTTATTTATTTACCACATAATGGCGCCCGAATAGGGACTTGCCCTTTCCCCACGCGTCGGTGAAGCCACGCCGACCCCCTGACCCTCTGCAGTCGTGACGGAACCATACCGTGCACTGGCAGATATTTCTGCTCCAAGTATCCCTCAGGCCCACGGAGGAGACGGAGGAGGCGGTCCAGCATCCAAACGAGACGGTGGAGGAACGCGGCGAGTCCCGACCAGAGCCCAAGCCGAGAGTCCAAGGTCCGAGGTATCCGGAGGCCCACCCGTAACTGAAGTCCGAAGTTCGTCGTCGTAGAAATCCAGTCCAGTCCGAGGCCTTCCGTTCCGTGCTGCCCGGTGAGTACCATTGCTGGGGTAGTATCTAGACAGGACCAATCTAAATTGACTCCTGGTCCGTGGGTTGGTGGTGCCCAGACTCACAAACCAAGTCTTCACCTAGGTGGATACGGGTCTTGATGCGTCCCTTTATGGGACCGGTATGTTCCGTACTGTTACAGCAGTGCATCCAGTAACTCTAGTCTGTTCCGTTCTCGAGAAAATCTGTTCTATTTCTGTTCTCAGTATTCCAGGTAATATTCTGTTCGAACTGTTATTTATAATGTTCTTCATGTATTTTAATGTTGTGGTATGAGTGTGATGTGATTTCGTGTTTTCATTGTATATTGTATTGTGTCCAGATTACAGTTCAGTCATGCCTATATTTTCCAAGTTACGTCAGTTAAAAACTAGAAAGGGTCTGCTGGAAGCAGCAGTTCCTGTCCCGCCTAGGGACAGTCCAGGTCACTTTATGTATCAGAAACATGGCATAAGCGCCATATTATATCTAGATTTATGGGTAGAGTATACCAAACAGTTGGAAGAAAAGTATAGATGGCCCGTATCGGGTACATGGGATGCCGAATGTATCATGCGAGTAGAAGAAGCATTATGGAAAAAGAAAGCCAGACAGTCACAGAAAGATGCCATCGAGTTATGGCGTAAAGAAGCGCATAAAAGAACGGAAAAGGAAGTCAGAAAGTCAGAGTTAAGTAGAGAATCCCAAGAACGAGCCCAAGAAAGAGAATTAATCGAGATAGGTGAACAAGTCAAAGCCGAACAGTCAGACAGACGGAGGCATGCCCTCATTAAGGGTATGTATCCTCTTCTTGCCGAGGGCTCGCCAAAAGCGACCCCAGAGGCATCCAGTAATTTCCCGCCACCATTAGTTCCGACCAAGCTACGTCACAAACCGACCGCAGCTGATATTTTTATTTCGTCCTATTTGGACGACACAGTCCCCGAATATGCAAATCCTGTTCGCGCTCCGCCAGTCCCTATAAATCAGGCACTTCCCGCTCCTCCAGACACCGGAGTACCTGTTACGGTACCCCCGGTCCAGCCTACAGTTCCATTTCCCACTCTGCCAGGACGTAGAGCCTCAGTAGACGACTCCAGTCTAGGGGCCGCAGGAGGAGCTACTCCTCAAACCCCGCCGCCACACAAGCGTTTATCAGCACTCGAATTACATGCTCAAGCATCACAGCGTACTCCTAAAAGTAATAAGTCTGTCACAGAAATCAGACAAGCCCTTAACGAATGTGTCTATGATCCAGTTCCAGGCGAATATAATATGGTTTTATATTCCTTACGTGTAAGGAGAGTGACCGAGTATCTAGTCACCTTACCGAATATGAAAGAAGATCTAGACAGAATATATCGTTTCATCCGTACAGGGGATGATCCAGAAAGTATTGGCGAGATTATGTCTCAAAGGAAAGCCGAGATTCAGCTCATGATATTAAAGTTCCTGATCAATTGTCTAATAAGAGAACAAGATTACCCGTCTAAAGATCCCGCCGAAATGAGAATCCTGACAAGGTGGAGTGATAATATAGCCGAGGGTAAGCACAAGACCGTTAGTGCCATGGAGAGTATGTACAAGAAAATTCGTAAAGAAATAATAAGGTTACACGAACAGCGTAAAGCAGCACAAGTAAGCGAGAAAGAAAGTATCTCTGATCCTGAAGAGGAAGACGAGAATTCCGACAGAATAGCGTATGTAGGAAAATCTAGATTTCCAGATCGCCATTTACGTCTAGAACACAAGTCTATTTTTCATCATCCAGCACCAGAACAAGGTTCTCTAGAGCAAGTATTTCAAGCTACCGATCACATTCTGAAATCACGAATCGGTTATAGCGAATTAAGTACTATGCATGAACAAGAACTAGCCCGATCAGCAGTCCGATGGATTACTGATTCTACCACTTTTCCAGACGAAATAGTGGCACAAATGTTTCTGAAACTGCCCCCAGCCGAGCAGCGACTGGTGGGTATGTATATGATCCAGCACCTCATTACTCTGTATGAGGGTCAACATTCCGATCCAGGTCCGTTACACGATGTCCTGAACGAGTTACTCCAGTATAGATGGAGAGGTCTAGGTACCGATTTAATCAGTATCATTCTAGAACAGCGCCACAAATATAGAACGTTCTTGAATCCGCATTTTGTTCATGCCTCACCCCCAGAAAGTAAACCGTTTTACATAGACAGACAGAATCCGTTACGAGAAGTCCACCCAGTCCAAGGGGCGGGTGGCGTAATGCAACGAGTGTTTGTATACACTCCGATTTCAAAGATGGAACTTCTTGAAATGAAGAAATTAATTCCCTGTCATGACAAAGATCCAGCAGGGTTCCATAGAGAATTAAAAGACATGCTCCGTATGGGAGAATACACTTACCCAGATATCATTAAAATGTTAAAGGTCCTGTTACCCGCAGGGGTGTATGAAAAGTTAAAGGAAAAGGAATGGGAGGTGGGAGAGAAAAAGATCGATTGGGCAGCTCTAGAAGCTGAAGACAAGGCACGAGTACCAGGTACCGGTCTTGGAGATAAATGTAAAGAATTACCAGAATTACTGATTCAGGTTTTACCCAGATTATTGACAACTAGAAAAGAAGACTGGGATGCAATCTCAGCCTGTAAACAGAAACAAGATGAAGATATTAGTGATTTTTATTCTAGATTTGAAAAATGTTTTAGTATCAACAGTGGTCTCAAGACAAGTAGTGAGTCATACCCTCACCTTTTTGTTACTAAATTAGTCGAGAATTCAAGTCCACAAATTAAAAACCGAGTTTTGAAAGTCGAAAGCACCTGGCAAGCAAATACTCCGTCCCAGATGCTCCAGATGCTCCAGTACCACCAGAATAGAATCAGAGAAGAGCAAGAGCACGAAAGAAAACGTATGAAAGACACGAAAATGAAAGTGCTAGTTGCACAATCTGTTCCTCAAGACAGTCAGAAGAGGGGTCCGAATCAAGCCAGTCATCCTGCAGCTCCCGTTAAAGGGAACTGCAATTATTGTAAACAGCCAGGTCATTTTATAAACGAGTGTGCAGTTCTGAAACACAACATAGCTACTGGTAAGACTAAAGAAAGACCACGTCCGCCTAGACAAGAACAAGTTTCACAGATTCCTCAGTCACAGAATGCACAACAGACAGTTCCCGCACCGCAGCCTATAGCTGCAACACAGCACGTTACATCGCAGATGTACCAGTATGCACAGTCCGAGTATCCAGAGTACCAGCCATATTCATGAAATAGCCTAGAGAGGGAGGTAGGCTTGCCTCTCATCGAGATACCTGTAGATCAAGAAGGTCCCTATGTTCACAGTCAAGTATTAGGGAAAGACAGAAAGTTTTTGATTGATACAGGGGCAAGTAGGACCACAATTAGTCATGCCGAAGTTCCAGGGGCTCCGCTCTCAGGCTCAAGAAATGTTTCCCTTGGATTTTCAGGAAAACCAATAGTTAACGAGATATCAAAGCCAGTTACTCTAGAAGTAGGTCCATTGTCCCGTACTACTGATCTGTTACTTACTAAGTCATGTCCAGAAAACCTGTTAGGCATTAAGACACTGAAAGAATTAGGTGCAGTTATTTGCTGTTCCCCAGAGGGAATACGTCTGTTCCTACGTGACTTTAAGGGTCACTATGTATTACGAGATTTTGATTCAAGATTGTCTAATGTTCCGCAGCACTTATGGGCGCAAGGTCCAACTGATGTAGGTTACATGCAAATCACACCCTATCGTGTGACTCTCAAGCCAGGTGTAGTGTTACCCCGAATCAGACAGTACAGATTGCCACCTGAGGCTGTAGCAGCCTTATCCAAAATTATTGACGAGCTCATGGCTCAAGGAGTAGTTGTAGAAACTGACTCCAATGTATGCAATTCTCCGATCATTCCAGTCATGAAACGTACTGATCCAAATGCACCCCCAGTATATCGATTAGTGATTGATTTACGAGAGCTTAATAAATGTATTATTCCTCAGTACCCAGTTGTTCCAGACATCTCTTCCCTGTTAACAGCCATTGATTCCGAAGCCATGTTCTTCACTGTCATAGACCTTAAGAATGCATTTTTTAGTGTTCCAATTCATCCAGACAGCCAGTTTCTTTTCGGATTTTGTTTAAATGGAAGGAGCTATATGTTCACACGCGCTCCTCAAGGTTTCACAGAAAGTCCTAGTATTTATAGTCAAGCACTTAAGAGACAACTAGACAACATTCACATGCCAACTGACACTGCCCTGCTCCAGTATGTCGATGATCTACTGATCACAGCCCGTTCTGAACGTGCTTGCGAGCGAGCATCCCTTACAGTTCTGTATTTTCTAGCCGAGATGGGGCACAAGGTGTCACCTTCGAAGCTTCAATTCTGTGTCCAGCAAGTGGTATACTTAGGACACTTGCTGTCCAAGAGGGGTAGGCAGTTGACACCTGACCGTATCCAGTTAATAGCGAGTCTTCCCCAGCCCAGAACCCAGAAGGAGGTACGTGCCTTTATCGGCCTTACTTCTTATTGTAGACAATGGATTCCCCAGTATGCATTTCTAGCCAAGCCACTGATACAGTTAACGACACAGGAGGCAGCCGTATCGACTGTCCTCCCTTGGACATCTGAACATACACTTAGTTTCAACGAGTTAAAGAAAGCCCTATGTCAAGCTCCAGTTCTAGCTACACCGAACTACAGTAAGCCTTTTACACTTTTCGTTACTGAACGTGAAGGTACAGCATTATCTGTTCTCACACAAGATCAAGCAGGACAATACAAGCCCTGTGCTTATTTTTCGAGCACATTAGATCCAGTCGCCCAGGCGTTGCCTGCGTGCCTCAAGTCAGTTGCAGCTACAGCACTAGCTATCAGACAAAGTGATTCCATAGTTTTAGGACATTCCCTGACAATACAAGTCCCACATTCAGTAGAAGTTCTTTTAAACCGAACACAAACTCAGCACTTGACAATTGCACGTTTAACGGGTTATGAATTGACACTGTTCCAGCCACACATAGAAATTAGACGCTGCAACGTCCTGAATCCTGCTACACTGTTACCATCAGTTAGTTCAAATTCTGACCCACATGATTGTGTGGAAGTAGTCAACATTACGACAAAGCCAAGACAAGACCTGACAGATATTCCGTTACCAGATCCCGACCTGACACTTTATGTGGATGGTTCATGTATGAGAACTAGTACAGGAGAACTAGTCGCCGCATATGCAGTGACTACTGACACTGAAGTTATTGAAACACACCGTATTGATACCCTGTCCGCTCAAGCAGCAGAGCTAGTTGCTCTGACACAAGCCTGTATACACGCCAAGAACCTGAAAGTTAATGTTTACACAGATTCACGTTACGCATTCGGAGTTGTACACGACTTCGGAGTGCTCTGGCAGGAGAGAGGTTTCATGACTTCTCATGGAACCAAGATTCAGCATGGTCTCCTTATTCAAGCCCTGTTAGATGCCATACATTTACCGACATCCATTGCCATCATGAAGTGCAAAGCACATACGAAAGTTACTGACATTATTTCCCAAGGTAATGATCTAGCAGACCGCACAGCCAAGCTTACAGCACAGACTCCAGACATTCCAGTTAATCAGACACATACTCCAGATCCGATTAAATACATGACAGTTAAGGACCCTACACAAGATGTCATAGATATCCAGTTACATGCTACCCCCGATGAAATCAAGAAATGGTCTGAACAAGGAGGGGTCCAGACAGATCAAGGATGGTTAACGAAGGGTAGAGCCATATGGTTTCTCCCCGACTCTATGGTTCAAGTCATTATCAATACCGCACATAGTCCAGCACATTTAGGAGAAAAAGCTATGTTAGACAGTATCCAGAACATTTGGTTCAACAAGCATTTACGAGCTGCAGCCAAGCAGAAAGTCCGTACCTGTATGATATGTTGTCAGTTTAATCCAGGTAAAAGTGTCCCGGTGGAACAAGGTGGTTTTCAGCCTCCTGACCCCCCTTTTGAGGTCCTCCAGATGGATTATATTCAAATGGAGCGATGTCGAGGTTTCAAGTATGTCCTTGTAGTTGTATGCGCTTTGTCCAGATGGACAGAAGCATATCCAGTCCCAGATTACACAGCCGCGACCACTGCCAAGCAGTTGGTTCGTGAATTTTTCCCTAGATACGGACTCCCTAGAGTCGTATATTCTGATAACGGTCAGCCATTCTCATCTGAACTCATGAAGCACGTTTCCCTTTTGTTAGGGTACCAGTGGAAGTTTCATTGTGTACGCCATCCTGAAGCAGCCGGTCTCGTAGAGAGACATAATCAGACTCTGAAAATCCGCATTGCAAAAGTCTGTAAGGAAAAAGGTGTGGACTGGCTAGTAGCTCTGCCAGTCGCTTTATTTTATATGCGCATGGTTGCACATTCCAGATCAGGTCTGTCCCCGTACGAGGTCGTATTCGGCCGCCCCCCTAACATGTGGGGTACTCCTAGACCCCGAAGTATTACCGATGTTTCATGTAATATGCTGACAGATTACCTAGCTTCCTTGATGTCTGCCCTCAACTCATGTCGTTCACAGGTTGCCGCCGCATTTCCAGACAATACCGAGGTGGCACCGCACGAGATCGTTCCAGGCTCCTTGGTGATGATCAGAAATTTCGACAGATCAAGTCCGCTGGAACCACGTTGGAAGGAGCCACGTCAGGTCCTCTTGACCACCCGTACTGCCGTCAAGTTGGAAGGCAGGAAGGGGTGGGTCCACCTTTCTCATGTAAAACTTTTCAATGGATTGAAACCCGTCTCCAAGAACATTTCCCAGGATTCCCAGGATTTTAAAAACTGTCAAGACATTGTTTTAAAGGACTGTCCCGCACAAGACATTATTACAACCCCTCCCTTGTTAGAGAAAACTCCGCAGCAGGAGTATAAGTTAAAGCTCAGGTCTAGTAAAATAAGTCAGTCAGTTTGATTGTATAAGTCCTCCCCTAGGTGAAACGGTTAGATTGTTTCTGACATGTATAAAATAGACCCCCATAGTGAGAGAGTCAGTCAAAATTCAATCAGATGTATCGTTTTTCTGAGTTTCGTATTATTCATCAGTATTATGATTTCCTGCACCAGCTATGCATTCTATCTGTATTTTCCAGTTCCTCATGTAAATATGTCTGCTAATGCTACAGTAGAGCACACGTTTAGTGATCTGCCTCCTCACGAATATTCATACCGCCTCGCTATGCGCAACAACACATTTATCCGTATGTTACATTATTCACACCAGACCAGCAATGCCACTAATTGTTGGGTGTGTGGTCGACTCCCCCCTTTCCAGACACCGAAGGGAGTTCTGCCACTCTTTCCTTATCCATTCTCACATAATGGTTCGTGTGGAGCATGGTCCACGTTAACGTCATCCTCAACAGATATGTCTTTTCTTAACAGTACATGTTTCCCAGACAAGCAAGGTCTCCCCCACAGAACAGGTTTAGATCTCGAAAATGAAGTTTATAATTTAGGTAATTATTCGTCGAATTTTATGGTCCTGAATGTTCAGTCTGATACTACTCCAGACTTACCTGCTATTTCAGTATTACCTGTCAAAGGC
This sequence comes from Lissotriton helveticus, assembly GCF_964261635.1. Lineage (NCBI taxonomy): Eukaryota > Metazoa > Chordata > Amphibia > Caudata > Salamandridae > Lissotriton > Lissotriton helveticus. The sequence goes on from NC_136061.1 coordinate 316,230,253, forward strand.
GAATTATGTGTCCGTAATTATGGTTCCATACATGTAGGTCATAGTGACTGTACTACTGTTATCAAGTATAGTAACAGTGGGAAATCTGTTTTCAAAGCTTCACGTCACTCTTATTTTGTTTGTGGTCAAACTGCATATGTTCGTCTGCCCCTCGATTGGGAGGGAACCTGTTACATTGCTTTCCTACTGCCACCTGTTTTCCTAGCCCCATCTGATTATCACAGAAACACACATCTAGTACACATTAGACATAGAAGGGAGTCCCCAATTGTCGATTATACTGAAACTACTCTAGAACAGTATACAGATTTCAATAAAGGTTTCTTCTTCTTTGTAGGACCTGTCCAGAATAGTAAACTGATTCGTAGGTTAACAAGAACCCTTGAAGCTGTAGTAAATGAGACTGCCTCTGCTCTAGGTAACCTAACCGAAGAACAATCTGCTATGAGATTTGTCGTTTTGCAAAATCGTCTCGTCCTTGACGTCATACTGGCCGATAGGGGCGGGGCCTGTAGAGTCATCGGATCTAGTTGCTGCATTTTCATTCCAAATAACGCGCCGTCTGTTTATTCAGCTATAACCAGACTCCATAAAATTGCACATCTGTTACACCAAGATCCAGGCACCTGGACATGGTCCGGTTGGTTCTGGAATATAATTTCCGCCTGGGGATGGAAAGTCCTGTCCTTTCTAGGTATTGCAGTAGCGATCATATTTAGCTGCTGCCTCTGTATACAATGTGGCCCTGCGATTTGCAGCATGTGTGCTACCTCTTGTATTCCTAGTCCCAAGCCCCGTTCTAAATCCCGGTCCAAGACAATTCGAGATGAGCAAATGGTACTGTATGAAATGATAGATGGTATCATGAAAATTGATGTTTCCTGATGGAAACGTAGTGACAAGGAGGGAATGTGGAAAAGTAAATTTTGCCATGTTCTGTGTCCCTACGCCTCATCCATCATATGTTATGTGTGCATGACCAATATGCATATGTTATTCCCCATGTCCGATTAATGACGCAATTCCAGTTGTGTCCACCTTTAGTATGCTAGTTTCCAGTCTTCGTGAATACTACGAATATCAGGCATATGTAAAGTAATGTTGCCACGTTTCCCAGTGTGCACGTTATTCCATTATAAAGTCCCCGTTTCCAGGCCTCAAAAGGGCCCGGACATCAGATTCAGCTCCTGTCTCCTGAAAGCCTCGCTGAGGAGCGATACAGCCCCCACCTGTATCCTCGACCCTTCACTTACTTCCTGCCTCGCAGTGCCCGGTGCAGCTTGGCTCTGCCTTCGAGTCTGCCAAGAGTATGTTATGATTCCAGCTATCAGTTCAGTCCTCCTTCTCTGCATTCCTGAGCTACTGAACTGCATCAATAGTTTCCGTCATTGTCTAGCCTTCTCGTCTCCACGTTAGAGAAATACTGTATTAATGGTCATTTAGTATTCTCCATCACGCACTACATGTAGGATAATGCATGGTCCAGTCTTAGAATCAAGTTAGCTTTTCCCCTCATGACTCCTAGTTTATATCAACATGTTCCCTAAACATCAGATACCAGATAGGGTTTAGGTACATGTCCCTCCGACCCTCCAGACTCTAGTCTCTGCTCCTAGCACAGAGTTCGTAGCCCCCAGTTTCTCCTAGTAATACGTCATTGCCAGTTTTCGCGCACCACCAGGTTAGAGGTCCCGGCTCCTTAGGTAGCCCCCTCCTATGTTTCCGCCCATTCATGACATATTCTGTTACGTTTGCATCACATGTCTATGTATACTCCCAGTTACACCTACTTTTACTGTTATCTCTCGCGACTGCTACGCGTCACGCCTTCTGCTCCACCCACTGCTACGCCTACTGCAATGTAATGCTATGTGTTTGCGCTATGTATATAAGTTGATGTATTGTTATTAAAAGCTAGCGCGCTCATCCCAGACCTAGCCCCAGCAGCTGCTGGGCCTCTTTTCCCCTGCTGGGCCCCAGTTGTCCTGCTGGGCCCTGTCACTCTGTTCCCATGCAGGTTGTCCTGATCCTGTCCTTATGCTGTAATAAACCTGCAGAAACTCCTACTACCTCGAATCTTGACTCTTATTTATTGAGCTATCTGTTATACTATATGCTTAGTCAAAAATAGGGTATTATTTATTTATTTACCACACCATCTTGCCCCAAAGCAGGTCTGACCCACGCCAAATATGTCTCATCAGAATCCCCTGTATGTCTACCATGGTCCCCAAATCTTCCTCCACTTCTTTGGACAGCCCCTGCATTGGTAGGTAGACTGTTTTTTCAGCTCTCTTACACCAGTCTAGGTCTGTTTACCAGTCCTGTAGGCTAGGGGGATTAAAGGAAATCCATGCCCGTGCTATATTCCTTTTTGCCACCCCGGCCGCCAGTGCCAGCCACATTTTTCGATATTGAGGGTACGCCTCCTCCCCAGAGACTATCAATAAAAGTCACTTTGCATCCATGGGGATCTTTAGATTCAATACCCCAGCCACCGCTTAAGTGACCTCTAGAGGAGAAGCCTTACTCTGCCGCAATCTTGGCCACCATTCTTTCTATTTTAGGTGGCATGTAGTTTCAATTCTTGGTCCAAGATCGCTTTTAGGTGCCAGAGGGCAAACTAATCACATGACTGCGAGTCATATCCCAAGCTAAACCCCAGAGAAACACCTTGTGCGTGCCCGTAACCTGCATCTGTTTTCTCCAGTAACAGCATGGTTTAAAACCTGTAGCTTTAGGAGGGGGACATTGTTCCCGAACACACTGGATTGCATTTTTAGGGGTCCTCATTAGGCCGAGGAATTTCGGAGCAGAGCACCAGACCTGGGTCGGAAGGAGTGGGTAAGAGAGGAGTTTACATAAATGCCAGCATTTGTAAAGCGCACAGCTACTTCCGGAGAGGTGTCCCGGCGCTGGGGGCCGTCGAAAAGATTAAGCAAGCTATTGTCCAGAGTCACATGGTGATGGGCTAACCTGCTGAAGGAGCCGGGGATCGAACCGTGAACCCTGTGGTCCGGAGTCAGGCACCCTTGCTGCTGTGCCACACCTCTTCCACCTTATTGTAGAGGGATGGCGCTTATATGTGGCTTCACTCCACCACTTGCGAGGCAGCACAGTGCCCCACTGTGCTACCTAGCAGCATGTAGGAGCATTGCTGAAAACAGTTTCCAGGTACAGTCTGGTGCCTGGATAGTATTCCAAGGTGAGAAATCTATAGTTAGAAATCGCCATCAAAAACATCTTTCGTGCCCCTGGACTGTTCTCTTCTAGTTCCCCAAATCTGCCTCACCATCATCATCTCCACTGAATTCCTATGAGAAAGAGCTCCCCTCCCTACCGGTCAGTTCCTTGTGGCCCCGGTTATGTCTCTAATAGGTTTTTAAAGGCGCGTGAGAACAGAAGCCTGCAGTGGCACCTGATCTATGTAGCTCACAATCATTAAGTCACAGCTTTGCATTCCTAGCATTTACAGAATACATATGCGGACACATCTTGGAAAACTGTCACCAGGGATCCTTGCCATCAGTTTCTGGCCTCTGAGCTTGGACAGGAGCTCTACCCCCACTCGGAGGAATCAATCAGCAATAATCTCGCTCAGACTTTTTATTATATTTGCTCCCCTATGTCCTCTAAAATGGTGTTTAGTCCCCCCTTCTTGAACCCAAGTAACACTGTCTTTAACCATTAGTTTCACCTCCCTCAGGGTCTCCCCACATCTCATACACTCTGCAAAAAAACATAGGCTGCATCCCCTTTCGCACTTCTCAATATCGTTCAGTTTATACAACATTTCTTGTTCTCTTCTCTCAAATCCAAATGCTCTCTCGTCCAATCAGGAAACCTCAAAACGTTATGCTTGTTGAGCCCCTTCAAGATAGCAGATTCCTTCTTCCACACCATCCAGTCGAATCTTTAATACTGGAATGGAACAGGTCACCTTTATAGCATCGGACCAGTATTACTAAAACAAGTTTCTTAGTAACGTTTCTTTCAGGTCCAGTGCCATTCATTACGTTCACTTGTCTATGCTCTAGCAGAGACACATTTCTAGATTTTGGATTTATTTCATTTTTCTCTAAAAATCAACAAAAATAATAGCTTCTTCTTCCTTTTCATGTAGAGCCTCAGAATCACACCTAAACCTCTATTCGCAAATAATGAGATCTTTCAGGCATTTCAGCTTTTGCACATAACCTTACTTAATTTCGATCAGGGTGTCACACTATCGGAGTCACTAGACCTTTCCCCCAGCTTAGTTTGCTGCTATTTTTTCCAGAATGAAGAGCACCCTTTGACCAGTTCTTTTCATAGGAAGCTCCCCTTTTAAATAAGCACTTAGATCGTTTTAGTCTCAATGCAGGCTTCAAAAGGCTCTAAAATTAGAGGCCCTTTCCCGTAAGCCTTATTTCCCATATTAAAGTAATATCAATATTAAGGGCCCAGCGTTACAGCCCAACCCCTTGCACTGACAGTACACTGGTGTAGGCTTCCAGCACACAGCTCCCATTTACATTTCTGGTCTATCCGTCTCTGCTCCGCAAAGGGTGGTTCCTAGGAGGGCACTGCCATGAGACAAGAGGATGACAATTTGTGCCTTCACTAGCCCCAAAGTCAGGTCAGTATGGTCTGGGCTCTTTTGCTTCGCTTTTGTGCCAAGACACTTCAGTGACACAACAGGATCTGCCACACTGCTCTGCCACAGTACCAGACCAGAGGACAGCACTGTCATCACAATCAGGCACCCTCGTTTTCTTTCTTCTGGCTGCCTGTTAAAGCCACACAGGCCACAAGGTAGGAAATCTTGGCAAGGTCCCTTACTGTTATCTCTCGCTGCTGTGGTAGAGACAAGGGAGAGAGGTGCTCCCATGAGTCTCTGGTGGTTGCTGTAGGTTCTGCTACATGTTTAGACCCGCATGCAGTTTTTGCTTTTTTTTATTTAAAAAAATAAAATAAATGTTTTTTATCTAATTACTGCGGGATGGAGAAGCATAGAGATATATATCACTGCACATCCAACATGCCCACCCCTCGCCACCTCCTTCTGAATTTTGGCATCACCCTTGGGAGTAAATGAATCAAAGGGAAGGCACACAAAAAAACGCAGGCTACAGAACAAGCAATGCATCCACCCCCATGAGAGGATTCAGGAATCTGGCAAAAGAGAGGAACCACCCAGTACTTTCAGGTGACAAAGACGCCCAAGATGGGGTGACCAACGTTTTTGCACAGCGCATAGAACACAGTTTTAGAAATGCAAAAGTCCTGTGAAGACGGGAACAGCCGACTGAGGTGATACACTCTCTGAATCTGTAATACCTAATATGGACAGCAGACAAGCAAGTCAAACAGCTTTATGCTCACGTGAAGATTCTGGAAGCTAGAACCTTTACAGCCATTGTTCACATGCTCCCGATCGGTTGTCTGATATATGCCATAGCCAAAGTACTATGTGTGTGAATCACCACCTCCTGGTCACTCAGCAGTACATAGAAGACCAACTTGTGACATTGTCTCTAGCAATCTGAACTTCCATTTGAATTGAGGAAACACATATAGGGTGCACTGGCATTAGTGGTCCGTCTCAACAGAGACTTAAGGACCAACAAGACGCCCGTCCTCAGATAGAAGAGCGGAGCATGGTGACCGATGTCCAGGCACCAGAAGAAAGCATTTGTACATACCTCAATCGGAGGTCAATTAAGCCAAGACACAAGTTTCAGGGGTGTTGGATTCTTTAAAAAAAAAATTTAGATGGTGTAGGGCAGGCTACTAAGAGACTAGATGCAATGCTGAAATTACTAGAAGAGGAAGCCAACGTGACCCCCATTTCTATAGGGTAGATTACTGATGAGCTAGAATGCATAAAAACCAAGCTTTCACAGAACAGAGCGGTTTTAGATTACCTCCTGTCAGCCAAATGAAGGAGTGGTGGGGTATTTCTGCAGAATACTAGGTTCAAAGCGATGTACATAGCCCCCCCCAAAACAACTCACTTTGCATATTTGACAAGATAGGCCATATTTTGGATAGTGTTAAAAAACACTACATAAAAAGCCAAAAAAAAGGGTGCCTGATAAAATGGATTTACATAGATCTGTGCCTTAATACATATATGTGTGCTACGAAAACGCCAATACTTGTGTGTGCATTAACAAGTGATATTGCATTGTACTCTTGTTTTACCACGTAGTTTCATTCCTATTCACTTGCACTGAGAGACAGGTATATAACAATGTACAAAAATAGTATACATTTTAGCACTACTGTTCCAAATGATTACGGTAGGAGAAGGCTCTGCACTATTAAAATGGCAATTGCCTTGTAGTATTTGCGCTTGCTTATTGTTTTTTTTGCATTAAATGCATGTTAGACTTTATAGGATATCCTGAATGTTGTTTTCTTTTGAAGTGCATATAGGTAGCCATAAAAGTGACTTTGATACTGAACCATGAAGATGTGCAGACTGCACGATCCACCGGCATTAGGAAGGCCAGAGACTTGATCAGCGGGAAGACTAGAAGTAAAGTTTCCATTTTGAAAGAAATCTATTTAAATCCTTTGGGTGATGTTGAACAATCCTTTGGAACTATTGGCTACTAGAATAGTGGTAATTTATACTAGGTTACCGGCGCCACAGGGAGATGTGCACTTTTCTTGTATACAAGTAATTGGATGCTGATTTTTTCACGGTGCTACAAGGAGAAGAGAACCACTTTCCCTCTTCTAGTTAGGCGATGCCACAAAATGCTTGTTGCTCCTTAGCACACGTTTGGTATTCTACGTAATTGTTAAATACAAGTGTTTCCACAATACAGTTCATACACCAGCAAAATACATTTCTTAATCCTTTTGTTCAGGGTTTGTCGTTGTTTATTGAAGGAGACGTCACAGCCAACACGTGTTTCGTCGTACTGGGGAATGTAACCCCCGACTTTTTCAAGGCTGTTTAAAGAAAATGGTAATGTTGTAGCACATTACTTTAGATCATAACATTTGTTCAAGTTTTATAAACAACATTAGATTCCCCAGTACGACGAAACACGTGTTGGCTGTGACGTCTCCTTCAATAAACAACGACAAACCCTGAACAAAAGGATTAAGAAATTTATTTTGCTGGTGTATGAACTGTATTGTGGAAACACTTGTATTTAACAATTACGTAGAATACCAAACGTGTGCTAAGGAGCAACAAGAATCCTTTGGAACTACCAAGAATATGAAGTGGAACCTACACTAGATCTTTGATCTGCCACACCGTCTGCCCTCCCAGCACCTCCCCAGGAACGTCCTGCTTTCTTTTCCAACACGCGTAGTCCAGGCGGCAGACATAACAAGAAGGGACCCCGAGGGCCCCTCCCCCCCCACCGCTGGGCATTACCTCCCGTCCAAACGCCTCTCCCCCGGGCCCCTTGCTGCAGGAGGAGCCTGCCGTGGTCCATCGAAGGATGAAGGTCTGAGCGGCCCCGGGCGGGAACGGAGGTGACTGCGGCACCGGCCGCCGGGCGAGGAGGAGTCAAGCCGCCCCTGCTGCTCGTGAGTACCGTGCACGCAATCCAGTGCTACAGCGCACACACTCACAACAAATCACCCGGCACCCAACTCCTGCAGATTCCCTCCACCACCAGGTGCAAGCACTGCTCTCACAAGGGCCCGAACCAGAGGGCTCTCTGGGTTCCTCATTGGACTCTTGACTTTGGTGACTTTTGTGCATCCAGCCATTTTTGGAGATGGTCTCCTTCCAGCCATGGATTCTCAAGGACTTCTTTACTTTTGCTTTTGTCCTGGCCGCCATTTTGCTGCTGCTCTCGTACGCTTTTCTCTGGACCCCGACCCACCATCATGTCCATTCCCTCGTCTTTTACCCTTTTCCCTGGTTTCCCCCTTGACGATCCTCAAATGTTTGTTCCCTTTTCTGTTTTGCCTTTTATCCATACCCTTGTATCCCTCCCACCCTCTCTTGGTGCTGGTGACTGCATCCCCCTCCGACCCCACTTAATGGAACTCTGCTTTTCTGTTTCTTTTTTTCCCCTGAGAAAATCTAGTATGTGTATATATATATATATATGTATATAGAGATAACTCTAATCACTAGTATATGCAATAGACCTTTGTACTCTCTACCATTCCTATGTGACTCTTAGAGTATATCCATTCGTATCTCTTCCTTGAGTGACTTTACTACTTGTACATTTGCAATTTTTCTTTCTGTTTGTATCTCCTCCTTGTGTGATTTTACATCTTGTACATTTGCAATTTTTTGTGTTTGTATCTTTTATGTTTTGTAACTGGTTCTTATGTAAAGCGTTCTGACACCTTAGGGTAAAGTTCGCGCTATAGAAAATCGCATTAAATAAATAAAAAATAAATTTAAAAAAAAGCAGATGCTCTACCCAAGAAGCCAGAGCTCCACGATTAACAGGATTTCTAGGCAAAACTGTTATTTTGGTAATCCACACTGATGCAGTGCCCTTGAATCAGACACGGCAGAGCTGAGTACCAATGTGTCAGACTCACAGATCCAAGTTTGAAGTATCCTATGCATTTTAGAAGAGATAAAGACTCCCAACTACTGGAGCCTTCAAGAGTGGACTTCACTGCCAAGTCAAGCTTGCTCAGGCCTCTTTTGCCTTGCTGCGGCAGCAGTTTATCCCATACTGTGTCTGGAAGAGGAAGCTCTGGAAAACAAATGTCAGGATTTAAAGCACTGAGCTTTGGACCTGGTGAAATATATAGGTGTACTAACGGTTATAAAAATACTTTACCTCTTTCTGATCTGTGCAAGAGTTTTTAACCTAAAAAAAGGGCATATGCAGCAATAAATTCTTTTGGGTTATATCTGGCATCCAATATGGCAGTTTTACGGGTGCCACCAAGGTCACTTGTCACCTCAATCATACAAAAGCAGACCTATGTATACAGTAATAAGCAACATCCAGAAGTATCATAATTTGTTCCTCCTTAATGGACACCATCCAGGAACAAACCACCTCATTCTGCATAACGTAATATAGGATTGAGAAGTCCTTGTTGATAGGTTTGGCCATAAAGATTGCAAAGATGCCTGTCCTACTGGACAGACGTGGTCATGTAGAAGTCTTTTTAAAACAGATTCCTTCCTCAAATAGTCCAGACCTATGGGATTTAGATCATCAGCTGACACAGAAACCTTCCATGCCCATTTAAGCAAAGTCACATACACAGGAACAGAATAAGTCAACACTATTTCCTCATCAGTAGTGGGGTAAATATTTACCATAAACCCAAGAAGCAACAGCTTCTCGGTGTATTTCCACTCCATCTGAATGACTAACTTATCAAGTAATGCACAATCCACTGCACTGAGCATCTTGTACTTTACTAACATGTTCTCACATTCCAAGTGTGGCTCTTGTAAAGTCATGATCTACACTCAAACAAAAGAGGTTGTCAAACTTTTGACATACACCTCAACTATGCTGCCACCACTTTTCTATCCCCCATATTGGAAATATAGAAAATAATGTTCCTGCCACACCAGCTTGGCCAAGGCACATGCAATTTTACTAGAATTGGTAAAGCCAACTGAAGCAGGAAGGTACAGTGAGGCAAAAGAGAGACTAAAAGAATGACAGACACGCACACCAAGATGCAGCAATGCTGTATGCTGGCAGCAGAGGAAGAACACAGAAATAGGGAGGGAGGTGGTGGACGGTGAGTGGGATAACTAAGGATGACTGGGGAGGCTGGAATAAGGAGAAAGACTGGGAAAATAAATCAGGGCAAGTATTTTCATTGAGTGCTAACGTTCAACTGGCACAATACATGGAAATATAAAAACAGTTCCCGGATGTCAGCAGTGGAAGGATACAATCAAAACGCAGTGTGAAACCTAAAAGCTGCAGGGGACGAGTGAACACAAAATAAGGAGGAAAATCATCAACTTAGGAACAGGGAATTGTAATAGACTAGAAAGCCATCTACTCAAAGCCTACTCTAGGTGTATGTTGAAGTAGTGGTTACAATGCTGTCTGCGGTAGACAGCTGAAGTGGTTGGGAGCGAAAACGCAAAGATAGGATATACTCAGAGGGGACCTACCCTATTAGAAGCATCTGGAAGGGCAGGTGGCTGGGATGGCGAGACAATTAAGCCAAAAGAAAGGATTCAAGAAAACTGAAACCAAGCTGCTTCATAAGACTGTCAGGAGACTTGTTTAGTCAATGAATGGAACAAGAAAAGAGGCAAGAGAAGGGTAATGTGATTAACTCTCTACTGGACCCACTACCTAGGATATTAACAGTCTCAGAATTCTAGTGCACGCTCTATTTTTGATCTCATCAGATCTACTCACTCTACACTTCTTAGCTAACGTCGCTTGCCGCTCGAGGCTTTGGACTGTGGTGAAATCTTTCCTTTTGCATCTGTCACGTTGCAGCCAGCTACACTTACCGGGACCAGCGTCGACTTGGGGCTCTGTTCCTTTCATAACGCGGGACTGCGAGGACCAGGTTGGCCAGCGCCAAAGACACCGGCCGCACCTGGGTTCTCTTCCCGCTCCGCTCCCCAGCACTACATAGCACCTCGTGGCCCCCGCTTCACAGGTGCCGCTCGAGGCTTTGGACTGTGGTGAAATCTTTACTTTTGCATCTGTCACGTTACAGGCAGCTACACTTACCGGGACTAGCGTCGACTTGGGGCTCTGTTCCTTTCCTAACGCGGGACTGCGAGGACCAGGTTGCCCAGCACCAAAGACATCGGCCGCACCTGGGTCCTCTTCCCGCTCCGCCCCCCAGCACAACATAGCGCCTGGCGGCCCAAGCTTCGCGGGAGCCGCTCGAGGCTTTGGACTGTGGTGAAATCTTTCCTTTTGCATCTGTCACGTTGCAGCCAGCAACACTTACCGGGACCAGCGTCGACTTGGGGCTCTGTTCCTTTCCTAACGCGGGACTGCAAGGACCAGGTTGCCCAGCGCCAAAGACACCGGCCGCACCTGGGTCCTCTTCCCGCTCCGCCCCCCAGCACTACATAGCACTCTCGGCCCCCGCTTCGTGGGTGCCGCTCGAGGCTTTGGACTGTGGTGAAATCTTTCCTTTTGCATCTGTCACGTTGCAGCCAGCTACACTTACCGGGACCAGCGTCGACTTGGGGCTCTGTTCCTTTCCTAATGCGGGACTGTGAGGACCAAGTTGCCCAGCGCCAAAGACACCGGCCGCACCTGGGTCCTCTTCCCGCTCCGCCCCCCAGCACTCCCTATTTAGGAATCACCTGTATACGCGCACGCGGGCGAAGCCCGGGCCAAGGGCAGGCCCGTTCAAGCCCGTTAAAGACCATGTGAGACCGGACCGGGCCCCCCCTCTTTCCCTTCCTCTACAGTAAACTTACTGTATGTATTATATTCTCTGTATTACATAATTAGATCCAAACTGTGGCTGTATCCAGTGACTAATTACGTACAATGTCGACCGAGAGAGCAGGAGTAAAACAGCCGCAGGCAGGGTACAGATAATAGGCCCGCTAGATAATTTCATAACCAGGGCAAACTCTGTAATTGATCAAGGGATTAGCCTTATGGAAAGAAGAGTGTCTCAGGACTTAATGCTGGCGAAAAGGTCATCTTTGGGCCAGTTTGCGATGGCCCGAACTCCTGAGCACGACAAGGGAGGTGGTGTTATAGAAGCCCATGCTGATGTGCATAGTATACCACAGGTTGTAGATTTGTCGGTCTCCCAATAACTATCTGATTCCCAACTAGATTTGTCCTTAGAAAGGTCTCCAGAACTGGTTTTAAACCTTACACCGGAGGAAACCAGCACTAGACAGACGAAGGCAGTAAAGGAGGGAGCAATACCCAAGACGAAACGTTTTAATACTATTATGTTAGGTGGGAACAAATCTAAACCAATTAAAGCTAAGGAGGTCAAAGTCCCAGCAAAAAAATAGGGGGGGACTAACACAATTTGTTCAGGGAGGGCAAGAACAAACACATACCGATGCAGAGAACTTAGGCAGTGCAGAGGCCCCGGATAGAAGGGCTGGGGATTTAAACGATGCTGTTGTTGACCGACTTCTAATGAAAATGGGGGAGGTTTTAAGAACACATCTTGCTCCAATTGAGACTAGATTGACACATATAGAAAAACAGCTCACTGATTTAGATGCTACTAAAAGAATTGCATCAAACTCTGCAGCATCCCAGATAGGGGGCAATAAACCGAGTAATACTAAACCAGCAGGCGCGACAGTAACAAGAACTACGGCGCCAGCGCCTGCTGTGAGCCTGAAAACACCAACCGCCATAGTGAAAAAGATTTCAGATAAACCTTTGGGTCCAGCGGTACACACAAGGCGAGAGGAGAATAAATCGAACGCCCCCACACCACACCCAAATAGGGACTGGAACAAGGGTATTGCAGAGGGCAGACACGCCGCCAATTTGCCTCCTGAGGCAGGCCCATTTGTGGTGGTTACGACCGGGGTCCCTGAGTTGGCAGAATCTTTTGAAGAACCTAACTGGTCATTAATGAATAAAGTTCAACACTGGCTAAACATAAATCGTCCATTACCATTACATAGGTCAAGTAGGATTTTAACGGTGCGCAGGGTACCTTGGGTAGGGCATGAAAGAAAATCCACTCAGGGAGACTGCATTTTGGTTAATTTTGAGGACCCCCGTACGGTTGACCATATTTGTTCATGGAGTCCCTATCAGAATAGTGAAGGAATAGAAACTAGAAGACTTTCATTCTTCTATCCATCACCCCAGACTATGGAGGGAAATGGCGGAAAGTAGGACACCAGGATTGGGGTGGTGTTGCAACTCACCTCTTGGTTCCTCCCACCCTTGGGGTTTTCCCCCCTCTGCTTCCTCCCCTCTTGGAATGTCCCTAGCTGTCACCTGAAGGCAGCAGTAGAATGTTGACAATGATTATCCTGCCAAGCAGGGGGCACCTATATTGAATTGAACCTAATAAACGTTCTAGAAACTTACAACGTGTGGACTTCTTTTACTACAGGTGGCGTTTGGGGAACCTGGGGAGCTGGTACTACCAGGGACCAAGCATATAGACACAGCTGGAGGGGTGCCACAACTGTAAACAGATTCAGTTGTTTGGAGATGGTAGACTGACTGACACCGTTTAATAACACTATAAAAGGATGTCGGAAGGGGCCTTGTAAACTAATCAGGAAAACTAACCCAATGGTCCGCCATAATATTAAAACATCACCCATGAACAGTGACAAAGATGCCACTACCTCACCTACTTTAAAGTGTCCAATAGTACAGGAGAGAGATGGATTGGAGGTTATAGACTGTATAAGTACTGTAGGAGAAGTAGAAAGCCTATCAAATCAGTCGAGGAGTGTAAGTGAGTTAAATAGGAGTGGAGGTGATACATTGGAATCTGCCTTACGGGTAAAAGATACTGTAGATCTTAGGAAAACTGACTCAATGACGCAAAAGGTCGAACTAAGGGGAATAATGACCCTGCTATCTTGGAATATAGCGGGCTTGTCAAGTAAAGTAAAGGACCCTACTTTCCTAACCTTTATTGATAATTTTAATGTAATATGTCTTCAGGAATGCTGGAACCTGAATGAACCCCATATTAATGGTTTTAGAACCTTTTTCGCTGCAGCACAGCAAACTAACAGGGGAAGGTGCTCTGGAGGGCTGTGCACCTTCATAGCTAATACAACTAACCTGACTGTTATGTGCTTAACAGCTGGGGGAAATAGTTTCTACCAGGTATTTTTACTCAAGGCGGGATGCGATCAGATTTTTATTCTTATTAATCTGTATAATAATATTCCAAAGGCCGACCAAAAAAAGGTAATGGAAGAATTATTTAATCTTCTACATAATGGAACAGGACCAGAACTTCGGGAGAGATGTATAATAATAACGGGTGACTTTAATTGTCACCTGGGTCCTTTTAGTAATCTTCACATATGCGGAATGGTCAACCTTAAGGGCGATCCCTGTACCCACTTTGAGCATTCTGTTTTCGGAAATGTATTTAATAATTTACTATTTGAGTGGGATTTGCAAACGAGCTTTGCAATCCGCAGGTCAATTTTAGCCCGACGTTTAATGGCCGGGGCCTATCATCTGTCATAGACTATACTCTGGTTACGGCCAGCTACTTTAGCAGTGTCTTATCGTTTAAAACAGAAGACATTGCATTAAGTGGCCACTTTCCGATTAGTTCAACTTATGATACTGGGTTGAGTAACAAACAGACCTCTGATGTGGCAGAAAACCTATATCATCATGGGATTACCCTCTCCAGAACTAACGGCTACAGAATAAAATGGAATAAGGGTAACCCCATTAACTTTCTGCAAAATCTGGTCACGGACCAGCTAAAAGAATTTATGAGCTGTCTTGAGGAAAACTCCGACCCAAGTTTGGTCATAGCAGCTTTCCACAAGATTAGTGAACAGATTAGCAGTAAGTTAATGGGCACCATACGGGAAGGGGAGAGACACATGTTAGAGGGCTGGTTTAATTCTGAGTGTAGCAAAGCTCACTCATTATTGCAATCTCTAAAAAGAGTGCCCAAAAATATGTTAGAAGTTAGGTCCACTAGGGCGTTTTATAAAACTGCTGTAAAAAGGCGGAAAAATAAACTAAAGGTGGCCGCCTGGGAAGCTTTATATAAGGCATGTTCCTTGAAAGATAATACCGCCTTTTGGCAAGCAGTTAACGCCCCCTTTTTTATTAAAAGGAAAACGGATCAAGTAGAGGTTGCTATAGACGAGACCGTTTGGGTTAATTACTTCACTGAACTTTATAAGGAAGATGCGTTAGTTAGAGCAGAGAGCCTACGCCATCTGTTACCCACGGAACTAACCACCTTGGACCCCTTCCCTCTGGAGATAGCCTTATATTTAAGGATAATAGTACCTTATGGGCCCCGCTCCTGACAAATGTGCTTAATAGCTACAATATTTTAGGATTTCCATCAACTTGGCAGGAAGCAGTAGTAGTGCCAATATTTAAAAAAGGCAATCGAAATGACCCCAAATGCTACAGGCCCATTTCCTTACTCGACTCTATGATGAAAGTGGCAGGCAGAATCGTCTTAAACAGATTACAAACATGGGCAGAGGAAGAGGGTGCTCTTTCCAAATTTCAGTATGGGTTCAAGGCAGGTATAGGCATGGTTGAACAAAGCCTAAATTTGGCGATACTAGTTGGAAAATATATGGTGACAAAAAAGGGGAATTTGTTTATGACATTTGTAGACCTTAGTTCAGCTTTCGACTTCTTAAGTCATGAAGTTTTATGGGGCACTTTAGCTTACCTTGGCATTGATCACTGTATCTTAAACTTTCTTAAAGAACTGTATATAGAGGGGCAGGGGCCAAGGTTCGTTTCGGTAAGAGAGGCGAATGTACAACTAAATTTTTAATAAAGAAAGGTGTTCGCCAGGGTTGTGTACTGGCACCCTTTCTTTTTAATTTGTATATTTATAATATGGCTGATTATTTAACAAATTTAAAGGTGGACTACCCCCAAATTGATGGTGCTGCAATACCAATTTTACTATACGCAGATGATGCGGTTATAATGGCAAGAACCCAAGTTGGTCTACAGAAAGCATTAACCAGCTTCTCAGAATACATGGGATCAAGGGGATTAAAGATCAACATTGGGAAAACCTTTACCATGTGCTGCTCATCTAAAAAAATGGTACCATGCAACACCTTTTTAGAACAGTCAAAGATAGGTTTAACTAGCACCTTTTCATAGATGGGAATTGTTTTTAATAATAGAGGTAACTGGAGTACTGCGATTAATACTAGGAACTTAGCCTTTATTCATGCTATTGGCGCAGTTAGACAGTTCGCCAACAAGTTGGGGGTAAGGCCTGTACGCATTCTGCAGGATATTTATAAAGCAAAATGTATATCAACTGCAGTATACGGGGCAGGTATTTGGGGGATCTCAGACTGCCAGGCGATTCAAACAAGTAAAAACGCTTTCCTGCGCTATCTGTTAGCTGTCCCCAAATCCACCCCCACCTATGTCTGTCACAGGGAACTCGCGATGGTCTATATTTCAGATGTAATTAGGACTAGCCCAATTTTGCTCTGGCACAAGATATGGACATCGCTTGCTACAGAGTTTAACAGGTTCATTCTGAAGGACTGTATTAAACATGAGGGGTCAAAAAATATACAGTGGCTTCGTTACGTTAAGAATTTCCTAACAGACTTAGGACATCCAGAATTCTTTAGTACACCCTGTTCATTGTCCTCGATCTCCAGAAGAACATTGAAGGAACACTGTTTAGCGTTCCTAGATGACCAACGATGGAATGTAGAGGGGAAGAAGGTGTCTGTATTTCAACATCAGCTTTTAATTCAGGGCCCTGATATACAGCTTTATTTGTCTCCTGATCAGTCTAGTTACACTAGGATGTTACTAGCACGACTGAGAACTGGCAGCTTTTTTAGGCTGGTTACTTTTCCAACCATTAACGACTGGTCAAACACCTTAATTAACTGCCCATGTGATGACACTTCCTCACAATCCTTAATACATTGTATTTTATTTTGTAAATACTATATTTGGAGCAGGAAAAGGTATTTGTTGCCATTGTTGAAAATTTGGGGTATAAGACAGTGTAGAGCAGCCCTGCAAGATGAAATGACAATATGTACGGTATCTCTGTTCCTAAAATCTACTATTAGATACAGAGCGACCATGCGTTAGCCATATGCTTTTCACTGAATTGAATTCATCTGAAGCTATTGTTTTTAAAGTGAACTGATGTGAGATGTCGTATCTATTGTATTTTCTTAGATTTTCACAGAATATGCTTGAAAAGTGTTTTTCATTTTTATTATGTGCAAATTATTTTATGTCTGTATTTCTATGTGCTTTTATGGTTCTCTTTATTGAAACCGAATAAAGCTATCCTTTGACTTTGACTCTCAACGGATCTATTATTAATTACTCATTATTATATTACAATATATCCACAGACTATCCCTCTTCATTACTTTTCTCTATACTTTTTTCTCTACTTCACCAAGCGAAATCTCTCTTATCATGTTCTGCTTCTCTTTTCCAATCCTTTTTGCAAGCTATTCTCGTTGGAACGTGTTTCTTCTACTCTGGCTTGCATTCTTAGTTCATAGTCCACAAAACTCTGAAAATTCATAGTTTACTTCGTACTTAAATGTTACTGCTAACATGCAGTATTTGGTGGATTTGACAAGTCCCTGTCTTTTCTCCTTTGTTCACTTACCTTCGTGGTATTTGTCTCGGTATTACTCATTGGAATTTGGGTGTAGGTAATACAAAAATAGAAAAAAAAATAAACCAGCCCTGCAAGATTTCAGAATGCATTTGGTCTTGGGAGGGCACAATTTTCAGGTACGTATTTCATCTGACTGACACAATAAGGCAAGAGGTCAACAGGTGCCTGAAACAACCACTACAAGTATAGCCTTCCAAGCAGGATACACACACAATAGCCTCTGACTTCGGCTGTCATTCAGTGTCAATAACTGGGGATGGAAATGCTTGGGGAGCCATGAACATACAAAGCACCAACCCTTGCTGCTCTTGGCGAATGTGGGCATGCTAAGTACGTTCTTCTTCTGGGGTGCTGAATGACAGCTGCAATCCGAACTACACACTTCCCGGTGCAGCGGTCATCGCGATACTGCCACCATAGGTGGCAACAAAGTGCTTTATATCATTCTGCCTTTGGCTTCCATTGCCACAGTAGGTACACAAATTACAAACTCCAGCTTCCATGGCTCTTGCGTAAATTGTTATATGACGAGGAAGCTGCCGGGAAAAGGGTGTAAACAGAATATATATATATGGGGGTGCAGCACCATGGTCTTACACGAGTATGTTCAATTAGTTGTAGATAGAAAGGGTATTACCATGCAAATAACTGCTTTAAATCACAATAAAGTGCCAACGCCTTCGACTTAGGAGCTTTAATTTGAGTGGAGGACAATTACTTTATGGCCAAGTCAAATCTACTACGTTAGATATGCTATATCAATCAATCAATCAATCACATTTGTAAAGCGCGCTACTCACCTGTGAGGGTCTCAAGGCGCTGAGGGGAGGGTGCTGCTACTGCTCGAAGAGCCATGTCTTGAGTTGCTTCCTGAAGGAGAGATGGTCCTGGGTCAGCCGTAGGTGGGTGTGGAGGGAGTTCCATGTCTTGGCCGCCAGATAGGAGAAAGATCTTCCCCCGGTGGTGGTTCTGCGAATCCGTGGGATGGTGGCGAGGGCAAGGCTGGCGGATCAGAGCTGGCAGGTGGGTGTGTAGAACGTGAGGCGGTTGTTGAGGTATTTGGGGCCCATGTCGTGGAGAGCCTTGTGTACGTGGGTGAGGAGCCTGAACGTAATTCTCTTGCTGACGGGGAGCCAGTGCAGGTCTCTCAGGTGGGCAGAGATGTGGCTGTGACGGGGGATGTCCAGGATGAGTCGTGCAGAAGCGTTCTGTATGCGTTGAAGTCTTTTCTGTAGTTTGGCTGTGGTTCCCGCGTAGAGGGCGTTCCCGTAGTCCAGTCGGCTGGTGACAAGGGCCTGGGTGACCGTCTTTCTGGTTTCGGTGGGGACCTTGAATGTATGGTAAAAAGTTGTTATGGACAGGAGGCAGTAGCTGACAGACTAAAATGATCTTTGAGATGAGCTATAAATGTGAGATACAAAAAAAAAAATGGAGCTCATGGTAAGTAAAAGAAAAAGAGGTTGAACAAAATGTTAAGTTGAATCCACTGAAAATTTTAAAGAATCAGACCATGTAACCAGGAACCTATACCTAAAGAACTCGCAAATGTCACTTAGAATAACAAAAGGCAGTGGAATGTTGGGAGCTATACAACTATACTGCTTTAGTGTATATAGGGATGTTAATAAATAGCAGCTTCAGGCAATACAGCACAATGCCAAGATGCTTGTATGGCAATTTCAGTGAACTTAGAGCTGACCTGCGTGCAGTTTCTTCAAAAGGAATATATCATGGGTGTTCGTCTGTCTCTAACCACCTCTTTCGCACTGTATTACAAGTCCATGGCTCACAACAACATTACCAGAATGAGCAAGATTCAGTGTGGTACCTCTACAATTTTTGCTTCACCCCACCATACTGAGGATCTTTGAACAAGAAACCGCAGAACCATCATAGTAGGTATAGGTACCTAGTAACAGTTAAACTCTGGTACACATTACATTTGGCTCCTCCTCAATCTGCATTACAAGGGCCTCGGTCACCATGACTGAAATAAAGGAAACCTACTGACTACAAATGCTTATCTATTTCTGCATTTTAAGAGTTCCACCTTATGACAAAACTCATAAGCAGGAAAGCCTTTATGAAATGCAATTGGGTTACATTTTTGGATTGCTTCTGCTATTCACAATGTCCAGTTTATATTACAATGCTGCGCTAAGATTGACTAGTCACACGTATGGCAATGGATCAGTTAAAGAAATAAACGCAACCATTAAGGTTGAAATAGTGCTTTTGTGCGCTTTATTTTACAATTCATTAACTGAGCATATATGCCTTAAATGTCAGACTGTAGGCACATACAGAGAATCTGGTGATCTTGTGCTTTACCAAGCGAATGCTCTCTTAGGGAAGCAATTTAAAAGAAACATTTTAAATGGAGACGAGAGGTTAGTGTGAAAAAACAGACCGCGCCCCCATTTAGATCCTCCATTGAGCACGAGTCCTTGCATTTGAGAATTTGCATTGTTAACACAGAGGATCTAAAAAGACACTAGTGAATCTGAGTTTTTCTATAATAAAATAATCTGAACACGAATCTCAAAGTATGTGCACTGAGACGGTTTCATCTTTAAGTCACTTGGCTTTTAAAGTTTGGCACGTCGTTAAGAGAAGGTCAACTTAATTTGGCACAGTCGCATCCATTTATGGACCAATATCACTGCATCTTCAAGCAAACGTACGTAGGGACAAAGCAGCTTGTGCAAGCTCTTTTCCATGGAGTCAATGTACTCAGCACAATCTTTGTAGGTAACACCATTGGAGTTTGACATTATAATAGTCCCAGCCGGAATGTGCGTAAGCGATTCCTTTCAATGGTTTGCTAAAATCAATGGTAGTCCAGAACAGGATTCGACAGGCTTATAAAAAGGCACCACAACAGGCTTGATATTAGAACGTGAAAAACATATCGAAAATCCATTGTTTTGATAAAAAAATGATCATGTTATAAATAATGTCTTTTATGCAGAATATAAAAAAAAATCAATCCTTATTTCTTTAAATGGGCTCTGGCTTTAACTTGTCTGCTAGGAAGTCGTTCACAAAGCCCTCCACAATCTCGGGTGTAATTTCTTCAACATCCATCACATACTTGGCTCTGGCAGACATGTCAAGGATGGTGAGCAATGGGGCAGCCTCTGGAAGATTGGTGTAGTCTCGCAACGAGTCCGTCATGTCGTCCTGCAAGAACCCAAAGAAACATTTTTTAGTGAAATACAGCAGAACCAAAGCGCTAAAAACCGCTGTGACTCCAGATATGTCTGGAGATATGGCAGGCGTGGTGAGCAGCAGTAGAGACATGTGCATCTCTCGAATGCAACACAACTTGTTCAGACGCTATCGATAAACTGCAGCTATAGTTTAACATGACTAAAATGTGTTTAAAGGACCCCAGCTCTCCTCCTAAGTTGTACTTGGACTCTGGGGTGTTGTCAAAGAGCTACCATGTAATCGAATTCTCAATAAATGTGAAAAAAATATGCTGTCATTCAAAACAACCCCTGTGGACCTGACCCACAGCTACTAACCATACCTTTTTCCTACTCGTAGCTTCTCTTAAACATGCATCTTTGGGCTGCTGCTTGGACCTTTCATCGAACTAAATTTCACCTGGAACCACTATATTGTCCTCCACCGCCACCATAAACTGCTTGTAAGATATCAGTGTAATATAAAGTTCCACTCTCCTCGCTCAGGACAACTGTTAAACTGTATTTCTGCTATTTAACATCCACTTTTCAACAGTAATGGGCCACTATACAGTGTACATTATTACTGTACCTCGTGCAAGTAGTACAGGTACAGGGCTGTGACATCCACAAAAAAAGCAATGAATACGACAATAAAATAAGGAGGATTTGAAATATTAATCACTTTCTGAAATCATTTTTTGGGGCCGAAGTTGGCACACAAGACATACCACAGTTATAGACATACGCATGCAGGCAAATATCCATAGACTGAATGCGTGAAAGGCACACAAGCAAGTGATAATGCATGGCTGCGTGAGTGAGTGAGTGACCCTGGAGTGAGATACATACTTCAGGAAGTCACAGCTTTCCAGCTAAAATCCAGGAAGAGCCCTGCCGGCTCCTGCATGAGCTGAGACTTCCAAAAGGGGTCGTTTGCTTACACACAAGGCTCGCTGGACTAGTGCAGCGAGTCTAATGGCGGCCAGTATGATGTGTTGCGTGCAACAGTTAGTGTGATGGAGGCAGAATCATGGTAATCAGTGTACTGTTTTGCTGTGTCCTGTATATCGGAGCACGGAATTGGTCGGAAAGAACCCTGAGTGTGTGTGTGTGTTATGTAGCCCCAGTCAGTGCTATGCTCTGGAATAGAATGTCTAGACAGAAGTGTTGTGTAATCTGTACTAAAATGCTAATAAAAAAATCGATTAAAAAAATGATTAAGATGTTTTACATGAGAAAACTTATCTGGGAGTTTAATGGCATATACGTGGGATGGAGCGAGTTCAACAATGTGATGCTTTGATTTTAATGGGGTGAGTTTAAAGCGGTGAATGATGCAGTGAGTGCAAAGGGTTCGCTCACTTTAGATCGCACTGTGTTAACTGTCTAATGATGCCCTTTGTTTTTAGGAATTGCCCTCATTTAACCTTCAAATATTGTATGCGTTCACTTTAGTGGTTTTGGTAATTGCAATCTATAAACTACGCTACAATATACGTTTTGTCTGTGAAAGTGAATTTATAGAGGACATGCCCACAAGCATAATGTTTGCTCACGTTATTCTTGTCAATGTTAATGTCACTTCTACACAAGCATTTGCAATGCAATAGGTCTCGCATTAGTAAAGTTTGAGCTATTGGTATGGTAAATGACAAATTTTTTATGTATGTGTTTTTTTTTTTAAATAACGTAATTAATAGCTTTGTCATTTACAATGCCAATAGTTATAACTTTCACAAATGTGACACCTATAGCATTGGTAATGCAACATGTTTTGTATTTACGTGACTTACATGTGTTGGTATTACAAATAACAATGGCTTTTATTTCTTTTTAATAATTAATACTTAAAAGTGATTCTAATTTATAATGGCAATAGCTTAAACTTTTGTAAATAACTTTTATGAACATTATTGTTCAGTGTATTTTATTGTGACGAAAATCCAAGAACAGAAGTGAAATATTAACATCTTTTTGTGACATTTGTAATAAAGCTTGAAACATTGAGAGAACATATTTGAACCAGTGATGCTGTGGTGGTGCTGAGTGATGCTGTGGTTGCGCTGAGTGATGCAGTGGTTGCGTGGAAAGTAAAGTGTGCCATACTGCGATTTCTACAATAGTTAATTGTGGATGCGTTAACAATTGATGTGTGCACTGATGGCTGGTGGTGTGTGTGCCTGTAGAAATGGTGCACTGATGGCTGGTGGTGTGTGTGCCTGGTGGAAGTGTGCACTGACGGTTGGTGGTGTGTGTGCCTGGTGGAAGTGTGCACTGACGGCTGGTATTGTGTGTGTTTGGTGAAAGTGTGCACTGACAGCTGGTGGTATGTGCCTGGCTAAAGCGTGCACTGACGGCTGGTGGTGTGTGTGCCTGGTGCTCGCTTCAAGTGTGTGCTTTTAACGAGCCCCAAAGAACACTCCGGGGGGAGGGTGGATTACAGGGCCTCAGCAAAATGTAATTCAAATGTACTTTATTAGTCATAGCAAGTCAACTGGGACAATTCCAAGAACACGCACTAGTCAATATTACTTATTTATGTATGCGATTTTATATAGTGCCTGCACTACCAGAGGCATCAGAGCGCTCTAGATTGGAGCGAGGAGTGCTACATGAGAAGGTTTAAAGTAACAAGGTAGTAAGGAACCACATTTATGGGTTCTACGGTTATTCGAGGTGAGAGTTACATATTTACAGATTACAAATTTAGGTGGCAAGTAGCCTGCCCCAAGGGGAGAACCACCATGACTGACAGACGCCCCTGCTAGGATGCTATTCAGCAATGGAAACCGAGCTTAGGAGAGTTTGGGGTCAATTTGCGGCTAGGCGTAGAGTTAAGTGTGAACTTGATTTAATTTCAGCAAGGCTCGTCAGACTTCAGCGTAAGTGCTCCCAGCCCTCACGTTGATAAGGAAGCGTGGAACTGGAAATTACAGAGATTTGCCCAGTGTCAGACACTTTAGGTGAAGGGAGGGGAGCGCCAGTATTCGGCGGCTGGTGCCCTGGCTCCAAACTTTGAAACTGCAGGGCACCGCACCATCTCTGGAAAGAGATGCGTTTGGAGCGAATCGCGCCCTCCCCCCTCCCCCGTTCTTCTTTAATGTTTACTGACGATCCCCCGCTGAGGAGACTGGCATAAGGCGTGTCCCACCCAGTCGACCCGCCATGGGAAGTATGTTTATCAGGCAGTGTCTGTTCAGCGACCGGCACTGGAAGTTCACAGGAGGTGCGGAGGGCGCGGGCGAGCTTTGCCAAGATTCCCTGGAGACTGCCCGAGAAGGAGTGACTGTCAGTGGGCTTGGAGCAGATTTGACATTAGGTTTGGGTGTGCTCCTGTTCCAGTATTTGAAATGGAAATACAGAAGTTTAGGTACTCACTGTCCCAGAATACCCGCGGGATACTGCGAAGTGACGGTAATATTCCCCTGCATCTCTGCTGAGAAGGGCAGGTGCTCCCCCTTCATAAGTAAAGTGCAGAAACTCTGTATCCAACTGTACCTGCCCATTTAAAGTGCACATCGGCTCCGAGCAGGGGGTGCACCCCGTGCGAACCATGCAGACTTTGGTGCCCCCACCCCCTGACCGCAAAAATACACAGATCCTAAGCTATGAAGAGGAGCAGAGAATAGGACAACTGAAAGGGCAGATCTCGGGTAAATACACCGCAGATATGCCCACAGGAGACAGACCTGAGGTCAGATGCACAGGACAGGGCAACTGCGGCGAGCCGACAGAGAAGGAAGGAGGGCAGCCACATTGGGCATGAGGGCACATACAACGGGAGTGATACAGCATGGTGGCGAGGGCACCCTCATGGTATAGGGAAGAGGGTAGCATCAGGAGTTGCAACAAAAGCTGAAAGGGCACAGGAATGGAAGCATAGAAATCCTATGACAGACCAGGGGGCAGTTTTGGGCGAGGAAAGGGGCAGCCTTGGGCGCCACCCTGAAGTTGCTGCTGATACCATGTGCCGTGCCAGGGCGCCTGCTGCCAGAGAGCTCCCGAGTCACAGGTGAGGAGTTTGCCAACTACGCACACTGTTGCATGCACTGATAGGGAAGGGCTCACCCACGCCACGGGCCTCTACATGAACACTTTCACCCTTAAACTACAGATGCATCCTGTGCCTGTGCACCCCTTAGCTTGGCAGAGGCACAGTTAGCACTGCAGGGGCACTGTTGGCAGTACAGGGGTAGACGACGTCCCATGTCACCGGTTCTCTGCTGCAACAGAGCATCAAGCAAAATCACAACAAGGGGGCTGCCCGCCCCCCAGGACGCAGATCTGTCCCATCCGCAGCTCTCCTTACCTGTGTAAGTCTCGCCTTCCCGCACCGCAGTCACAAGTCCCGAGGATGGCAGCGAGCGCCCGCGCCATGGCTGCCGCCGGACTGGCGGCGGCGGGAGTCGCCCCTGCACCCCGTTGTTCCAGCCGCGCGTCCTCCCGATGCTCCGGCTCCCTTCCGGCTGCCCGCGTGCCCCCCGCACAACTCCTTGCTCCGCCAGCAACTCTTTCCCCGCGCGCTCGTCTCGCGCTCCAGCAGCCTCCAAGCTCAGGCGGCCGCGCCGCTGACGTCAGCCGCGCGCGAGCTCTTCTACCACACCGGGCCACTAGAGGGCTCGTGACTGCAAGAACTGCTGAAGGCTGGGCGGGCTCCCGCTGGATGCAGAGCGCGCGCAGCTCTAACTGTACAGGAGGCGCAGGCGCGTTAGGGGAGCCCGGGAGCTTCGTCAGTGTTACAGGGGTGTCGGAACAATGCTCGATTTCCTGTATTCAAGCACAATTTAAAACGAGGCAGAAAGAGCACGGTGAGTGGGAGGGAGGGGGGTTGTATCTGTGTAGAGGGCGCGTGACTGCAAGAACTGCTGAAGGCTGGGCGGGCTCCCGCTGGATGCAGAGCGCGCGCAGCTCTAACTGTACAGGAGGCGCAGCGTTAGGGGAGCCCGGGGGCTTCGTCAGTGTTACAGGGGGGTCGGAACAATGCTCGATTTCCTGCAGTTCTGCAAACCTTCAGAACAGTATTCAAGCACAATTTAAAACAAGGCAGAAAGAGCACGGTGAGTGGGAGGGGGGGGGGTTGTATCTGTGTGTGTGCGCGCCCGTGAGTGGTAGGTGTGCGTGCGTGGCTGTGTGTGGGGGGGGGCATGTGCGTGTGTGATTGTATGTGCCTGCGTCTGTGTGGGTGCCTGCCTGCGTGTGTGCCTGACTGCGTGTTTAGGTGAGAATCAGAGGCAGGGGATGTGCACGGCCCCGGCTGGGCGTGCGCGCACACGAGGTCCAATCTCCGGCAGGAGAAGCTCGTGACAGTCTGCTGTCTACATTCCCCCAAAAGTGATTACATTAGTTGTCTCGCATAGACAGCAAAAGCTTTGCTTTTGCTTTCGTCTAGCGAGACCTAAAAACTACTTAGGTTGGTGCCTTGTGCGTATGTGGGGTGTTTCCATGGTGTGCACCGGGAGCATCGAGGTGGTTCTCGTGTATGGGATGCAGCACTTGGTGCTGTGATGGACGAGAAAATATAGAGACAGATGCACATTTTTAAATTTTATGGAATGCTGGCAGCTCTAAAGGCCCCTTTATTGTTTTGATAATCTCTTCAATCGGAGTCCCTTTGCTGGCTGAGGCAGGAAGCCATCCATGCTGAGATCTATGGCTGTGGCATAGGTAAAAGGTGTAAAGAACCAGTGAGGGCAAGTCAGAGATCTGTTCAGATAGACTCCATGACCGCCCTCCTCTGCAGAAGGATCCGATGTTACAGCAAGACTTACATGCGCTTCAACACTGAACGATGTATGCCGTCAGACCAGACCGCGGTGACACCTTAACACTTAAACTACCTCATGTACATCATCTACCTCAGCCACCGCGGGCATGGCAAACAACCTAAAACACAAACTGTACTACCATCTCAGTATTATAACCTCAGGGACTAGAGGATGCACAGGACTGCGGCACAACAGAAATATCCTTTAACAGACGTGAACTATAAGAGTCAAGGGAAAGGGGTAACAGGGACTCGGAGGGCGGGGAGGAATGTTGCCGTCGCACGTTTACTGTACTTTGGTAGGAGGGAGGAGAGGGAGGGCAGGGGGGACACGGGGGGGGAAAGGAACTACACAAACATTAGCAAATCCGTGGAGACACTCTTTTTCTTCTTCTTTCTGCTCTATCACCATTCTCAAGCACCCACTAAGACCCCAGGGGGGGGGGGCAAGTCCACACACAAACCAGTAGACATGGTCGCAGGTCACGCCGAGAGCCAGGGGAACATCGCGGAACAAGCGCAGGCGTAAGCGAGGCACACACCACACCATGACTACACAGCCTAAACATGCGCAGCCACAACTAACCTCAGACATCAAGATTGTGTCCATGAACGTCAAGGGCCTAAACCACCCTATAAAGCGCCGGAAGACACTAGAACACCTAAACAAACTCAAAGGAGATATTTTCGTCCTCAAAGAGACTAGAGGGAGCGAGGAGGACGCCAAACGACTTAAGGCACGGTGGATAAGCGAGGTGGTCTGCTCTCCGGCAGTAAACAAAAAGGGGGGAGTTATCACTATCATTAGCAAGAAAGCGAAACTTAAACTACAGGACTGCCGTGCAGACACAGAAGGTAGGAGGCTAATCACAAGTATGAAGAGAGGTGATGACACCATACACGTGGCTAATCTCTACGGCCCAACCTCAGCAAACAAACAATTTTGGGAGGAGGTAGAGTGCGAACTCAGCGACATCCCACTGGGAGAGATGCTAATAGTAGCGGGAGACATGAACTTAGCGATGGACAACGCCACAGATAGACATCCACACAGAGCCAGCCATACGACACTAGAACAAACTACCCTCAAAAACCTCTGCGCCAAACTAACACTGTCAGACCCATGGAGACTACAACACCCCAGCACAAGGGAATACACCTTCTACTCACACCCACACAACTCATATAGCAGAATTGACTACATACTCATGTCCTCCACACACATGCACCTCACACAGGCAACAGAAATTGGGCCCATAACAATATCAGACCACGCACACATCACCCTCTCCCTAAGTGGGAAACACAATGTGAGGCCTACCCACAACTGGCGCCTTAACAGTGACATTCTAGAGAACCCCTCGAACATAACGGAAATAGAAGAGGCAATTAGAGAGTACCTATCCTTCAATGACAACCCAGATACTGACACCTTTACCCTATGGGAGGCACTAAAGGCCACGGTAAGAGGGAAACTCCTGAGCATCAAGGGCAGGATGAACCGCAGCAGGAACAAAAAAATACAAGAGCTAGAGGACCAGATCAAAGAACTAGAAAGGAACCACTGTGCAAACCTAATAGACAGGAACACACTCACCGCACTAACAAAGAAAAAATACGAACTGAATAGGACACTAAGCGAGAGGGCAGGTAATTGGATCAACAAATACAAGTCCATCAATCTCTGCTCGGCCAACAAAGCGGGCAAAGCACTAGCAGGGTACCTCAAAGCCAAACAGAGGCAATACTCAGTCGCAGCAATTACAGACAACAAAGGCAGAACACACACGGACAACAAATCAATCCTGGAAACCTTCAGGGGTTTCTAGAAGGAACTATACGCGGCCGACAACTCGCTGGCCGCTGATGGAGGCATCAGCCTTCTAGACAAACTAGACCTGCCCAGCCTAACAGATGAACAGAAAATATCATTAGAGCAGGACATATCCGGGGCCGAGGTGGAGATGGCCATAATCTCCCTGAAACAGAACAAGACGCCGGGGCCGAACGGCTTCACGGCGGCTTTCTACAAGAAGTTCCAGCCCCTCCTAAAAGATACCATGGTCAGGGTCTTCCAAACATGTGCAGCCAGGGGGTGCATGACGAACTCTATGGCAGAGGCGAACATCATTTTCATCCCCAAAGAAGGGAAAGATCCACAATTCGCTCGGAACTACAGGCCTATCTCACTAATAAACGTGGACTGCAAGATCTACGCCAGAGTGATGGCGGCAAGGCTAAACACATACCTCCCTCACCTAATACACAGATCACAGGTAGGGTACCTTAAAAACAGACTTTCACAAGACAACACCAGACTTCTCTGTCACCTCATAAACCGCACAGCCAACAGCACAGAAAAGGCAGTAATGATAGCACTAGACGCCGAAAAGGCTTTTGATAGAGTCTCATGGCCATTCCTCAACGAATGCATGCGCAAGTTCGGTTTAGGCGACAAATACAGAGGGATGATCATGTCGCTCTATCAAAACCCCCGAGCACGCGTGGTAGTCAACACATCCACATCGGCGCTGCTCACACTAGAAAGAGGGACAAGGCAGGGATGCCCTCTCTCACCAGGACTATTCCTACTAGCATTAGAACCACTCCTCCATATGATCAGAACCAACCCACTAATAACTGGAGTTTGCGTAGGGAAGCAGGCATTCAAACTGGCAGCGTACGCGGACGACATCCTGATCACCACCCACAACCCAGAATCATCAATCGAAGCCCTAATGACCACCATTGAGGAATATGCCCACATCTCGGGTTACAAACTGAACCGTGACAAATCCGAATGCAAACCGATGAACTGCCACACGACAAGGGAGGTGCTAGGCGTCTCCGGTCTGGCGTGGCAGACAAAACCCCTGAAGTACCTAGGCCTCCTCTTCGGCAGAGACCTGAGGACAACGCTAGACCACAACGAGGAGGCAATGCTAAAGAAAATAAAAAGCAAACTGGAGGAGTGGAGCCCGAGATACATTAGCTGGTGGGGTCGGATCGAAACGATCAAAATGATGGTGACGCCTATGTTAAACTATCTGCTGAGCAGGCTACCGCTAACACTAATGTCGGATTTCCACAATAAATTAGACAAAGCGCTCAACATATTCCTATGGGAGGGGAAAAGAGCCAGAATCAGCCTCTCAAAACTCAGACTGAAGAAAGACCTAGGAGGGCTCAACCTAACTAACTACAAGGCATTCCAAATGGCATGTCTGGCGAAACAGGGCATACACTGGATCTCCCCCACACCGGACTATACGCCAGTGTGGTTGGATGTGGAAAGGAACATCCTAGGGGGGCAGACCCACTGATGGCACTAACGGCAAGCAGACACCCAGAAGCGAAAAATGCAATCATCAGGAACACCAGGACAGCCATGCTCAGGGTGGACAAAGAACTGGAGGTCAGCATCAAAATCTCCAAATGGGAATCCTTGTGGCACAACCCCAGAATAACATACAAAGGAGACACACTAGTGAATGTGGGGTGGTGTAGCATAGGCATCACAGTACCGGCCCAACTGGAGCTAAACAACAACCCACTCACATTCGAGGCCCTACAGAGGGCACACAAGCTACATAACAGAGACTTTTACACCTTCATCAGCATCAAAGCAGCAATCACTAGAGCCAACTTATCAAAACAGAGGCCCTCAATAATACAATACACACAGAACCTAAACAAAGTGGGAAACCAAACAGCGAATATTTATAAACTTATCACCCCCGCACCACAACGCTCAACAACAAGACACTAGCATTCTGGGAGGGGGAGTACCAGAAACCACTGAACGAGCCAGCAAAAGCCAAACTATGGAATTCGGCGTCAAAAAACAAAGTTACACCCCAGCTAGCCCAAACAAAATACTGGCTACTGCATAGACTACACTGGACACCAGCCAAACTAGAGACAGTGGGTGCCAGAGACAGTGACACCTGCTGGAACTGCCAAAAGGCTAGGGGGGATCTAGCACACGTTATATACGAATGCCCCAAGGTTAAGGACTTTTGGCGCAGGGTACACGAATTCATAGACACACTCACAGGCAGCCAAACCACACGCGGCCTACCAGGCATCACCATGGCCTTCATGGCCACATCGCTTGACTCGAAAGGAAACAGTGACCTAGTGGATGTCCTGCTCACAGCTGCCGCCAAAACTATCTTAGGTAACTGGAAGGACACTGGGAAAGCCACTTTCAAACGTTGGTTTAACTGGGTGACCTTCCTGCGGGGGGCAGACAACATCACCGCAAACCACCAACCGGCCAACCATACAGCAAGAAAGGGGATGTGGGCAGCCCTAGACGCTCATCTGGAACAATAACCCCCCCCCTCTTTCTTCTTTCTCTTTCTTCTCCACCTAAAACCAAACAGCCAAGTAAATGTTTCAAACTGTATTGTATATGCAAAATTTTATTTTCAATAAAATACTTTGAAATAAAAAAAAACAAGTTCATGGGTTTAGAACACAGATAACATTGTACACTGCAAAGCACAAATACCGCACTCTGTACTGCTAATATGTCTATCGCCGACTTGCACCTGGAAAGAGTCTATGATATATGCAAACAATAAAAGAATGTATGGTCATATATGATATGCTATGAAGCATTGAACTTGCGTACTGTATTGAATACAAAATACCAATAAAGTTTGTGTAAAAAAAAAAATGACAGTCCTTTGCTATTATGAGACTTCAAGTAAGGAGATTTGCCTAGATACACCCTTTTTTCTCATCTACATTATAGGATGTCAGTGGGGATCAGGCGGTGAAGTTGTATGTATCATATTATCTGGTAACAGATTGTATCAGATGGGAGCAGGACGACGGTCAGGACGTTGAGTTACTGTCTTCCATCTTGCGGTTAGCGGTAGGGCACACAGTTCACTATGTCGGTGAGGTGTGTGGGGATGGGGAGCACTACAATTAGAGTCCTCAATCGCATCAGTCAAAAAGCAGGTGTTCAGGTGAAAAGTGGCAGTAGGTACTTCCAAAATTGAGCGGAGAGGCACATTTCATTGTTTGCATTGCATAATTACAAACTTCCATTCTTATGCGGAGGTCATTGCCAGGGTATGTTGGGTGGAGGTCCCTAGTTCGGACAGGGTGCCCTGTGTCCATCCTCGTGCAGAGGTAGTTATACAGATCTGAGGATTGACAGTTGCCCCTTTTCCTTTACAATGACACCGTTGTGGTAGCCATTGAAATAAGCCTCACTGCTGAGAGAGAGGCCAGTAACATAGGTCTGTAACATGCTGTGGGGACATAACGCTGCATCATATAAAACAATCATACCTCCATCCTAGTTTCAGGAAACCATCCGTTGCAATTTTACCCAAAAAGATTTGCACGTAATACACTGCCATAGTGTCATACTCAGTAACATTTATTTACAAGCTTCTGTCGAATCAGAGCAAATTAAAGCATGAAGAACGGCTCTCAGTCTCTGGAAAGTTCAGTACAACCGCTCATACAGGAAACAGACATCTATATTGTACCTCACTCTCATGGGTTACAGAAGCATTCACACATACTGATGAAGTAGCAATGTTTCTTTACTTTCGTCATGGGCAGGGGCGCCTCCTCCCTCCCTGGTCATGCAACCCCAGATTTGTCCCACAGCTACTTGCGGAAGGTAAGCCAAGCAATTACAGCGTGCAAGCGTGTGGGTATTTTCATCCATGTCCCCTCCAGGTCCAATACTGACTTCTGTAAGAGGACAGCATTCGTTTGGGGCAAAATAAATATAGAAATAAATAAGCAAATGGGTTTAACTATTTTTACTGAGTTTAAAAGGCAAACATAAAATACAGCAAGAGTGGTATTTATCCCAAGACTCCAGCGAACCCAAATTCGTCAAATTACCATCTTCAATAGATAACCCCTGCTCTGTTCGCACCCCAATGCCCTATGGCCAGGTCCCAAGCAAGCAACACCTAAGAAATTGGGACACTCCAGGCCCGCTACACTTTTGATCCACGACCAAGGCTCGCTAGCGATTCTATCACTTTCTAGAGTTCTCCACTCCTCTAGCTTGTACTAACAACTGATTTAGTTCAAAAGAAATGATCCCGCCACCTTGAGGTACTTGCAGGACACAAGTTCATGGAATTCTGTTAATATATCACTTAGCAATCACAAACTATTTTCGGTTGTATCAATATCTCAATAATTATCTTTCCCATGGCAAGAAGGTAATACAGTTGGTGCGGTCAGTCTAGCTAGTCAGTACTTCTCCCCTCAGTCATTTGGCTGCAACAGCTTGTCTGGACGATCTCCTGCTCCCTTTTTATAACCAGCGACATCACCCAGCACACTGAGCAAACAAAGAGAACCAATGGGTTACAAGGTATGGCAGTGTCATATAGCCTATCAGTAGTGTTAAAGACATCCTCTCAATAGCTGGCCAAATTGGCGCAGTTCAAATATACGTTTGAGAGCATACCCCCTCAAACACATCCTCTCCAACATCAGTCTAATGCTCCTGCTTTCCATTTTTGGAATCTGGCTGGAATATAGTACCAGTGGAAAATAAGTTTGATAGGACTTTCTACCGTTGAAATCCTGGCTGTCTTTGTTTGTTTGTTTGTTTGTTTTGGATTTATATAGCGCTTATAACCCAGGGGTCTCTAAGCGCTTTGCCTTGGGAACCCGTCCTGGCTTTTCCCTGTGAGATAGCCCCTACAGGGCATCCCCAAGGTGAAAGCCAGGCATCCCGCCGCGGGGGGCCGTTGTGGAGATTAAGCAAGCTTAATGCCCAGAGTTGCAGAGTGTGAACCCATGATTAGGTCAGGCACCGAAGCGAGAATTATCGAGTCCGTGGACATTTGAGCTCGAGACCCTGCCGCGTCGGGAATTGAACCCTGGTCCCGGGTCTGACCTCTGCTTCAGGGTCTGCCTGCTCTAACCAGTGAGCCACACTTCTTCTGACTATATTAAGCATGTTCCCTAATGGCTGTCTGACAAATTGAATCAAAGCTTCTTCTCCCATCATTCTTGAAAGTCGTACTTTTGAGTAACACTGAAATCCAGTAGGCGTTATAGACCAGTTATTAGACACTTATCACCCACCTTGAACGTTGACCATTTTACAAAATTAACGAGTGACCGCAAACGCCAGACATATGAATGTAATATCCAATGAGGTAGCTGGTTATAAAGCAACTTTTCAGAATGACAGGCTATAACGTTGAATCCCTTGGAAGGACCAAATAAATCCCTTTCCTAACCTTTAAAGAGGTCCCACATTTTTGTGTAGTTTTGTTCTACATTTGTCAAATCACTTAAGCAGGGGATGAGGTAAAGTCTGGGTTGTTCCCTAGAGGCGGGAAAGCAACTCTCCTTTTCACCATTAGGGTTCTCTAGAGGGCAGAGTTATAGAACCCCACAGGTCGGCCTTTCTGCTTTTGGCATCCATGACATCTATTACAGTACACCGCCTGATAACAGTGAGAACCTCAAAGTCATCTGCCTCAACCTCAGGGTCATACAGAGGAACAAGTTACTTGCCTACGGTAACACCTGTTCTGGTAGAGACTATCAAACCGTAGATTCCTCACCTTAGTATGTTCTCCAGACATCAGACTTGCTACAGAAAATCTTGAGCAGTACCTATGTATGCCGGTACATTGTGACCATTGGCTCTGCACCATCCACACAGCAAGTAACATTGCGGTGTCGATATATACGCCACCCGTGTGTGTTGAGTTTCTTCTGTGACTATTTCCGTGTCGAAAATACGAAGCCATGTAAAAATAAATGTTTTGACCAGTGTCTAATGGGATCTTTAGGATGAAGAGCCCAGGTCGCAGAATGGGGGGGATGGGCAGGCCGTTGAGGAATATGCAGCTAGATAGAGTCTCTACCAGAAATAGCATTACCGAAGGTAAGTAACTTGTTCTCCTGAGAGAGACTTCAAAACTCAGAATCCTCACCTTAGAATAGCTAACCAATCAATACCTCCCAGGAGGTGGGGTCTGCGAACTGATTCAAACCAGAAAATCCTAAAGCACCAAGCTGATGAAATTTCCGTCTCAATGGACCTGATTGTACAAGCAGTAGTCAAGTCAAGTCAATTAATTTATATAGCGCGCTACATACCCAGAGGGTCTCAAGGCGCTTGAAGAAGGGTGGGGAATTACATGTCGAATATCCAGGTTTTTAGTTGCTTTCTGAAAGCAGCGCTTGGTAAACATGTGGCAGCTTCATAGAAGTCCAGGACAGATACCCTGTATGCTAATGCAGTAGAAGCCGTCTTGGCCTCGTGAAACAGGCCCACAGAAGGTTGCTTCTTCGCTAATACGTATCAGATCTTAATGTAAATTACAACCCATTGAGAGATGCCACCATTTCTGCAGAGCCTTGCCCTTCATTGCACCTGCAAACCTGATTATGAGCTAATCGTCCATCCTGTTGTTATTGGTGTGATTGAAGTAGAAAGAGGGAGCTCTATTTGGATTCAGACGATGGAGTCTCTTCTCCTCCTTAGAAGGATGAGGTGGGGTGAAAAAAGGCAAGCAGCATGATGTTCTGGCCAACTTGGAAGAGTGTGACCACCTCCAGAAGGAAAGAGGCACGAGTTTGAAGGATCAGCTTGTCCAGGAAAGATGTGGTGTACACAGGGTGGACTGGCAGAGTTTAAAGCGTGCTGACTCTTCTGGCAGATGTAACCGGTTTAACAGTCAAGAGCAGTATAGTATTGTGTAGGGGCTCGAAAGGGGAACACAAGATATGCGAGGACCAGACTAAGGTGCCTTTTGGGCATCACAAAAGAGGTAGGAGGGAAAAAGTGCTGCAAAGCTTTCACAAAATGAGTCGCAACCAGTGACTTGGACAAGGAGGGTTGATCTGGCAGGCGTGGGAAAGTTGAAATAGCCAACAAGTAACTCTGAACAGTGCCCAGGGCAAAGCCTTACCAGGATAGAGATAAAAAAACAGCAAAACCTCTAACAGATGTGCAGAAAGAGGGTTCACATGGTGTGAAGAGAACCAAGTCAAAAAGTTTTCCCATTGGCAGGCGAATACAGTCTTAGTGGAGGGATGATTGACTGCCACAAGGACTTCACAGAACTCGGGAGGGAGAACGAAAACTTTCATCTGTCGCTGCTCAATCTCCATGCATGAAGGTGGAGAGTGCGCAGGTTCGGTAGCAGGACCCTGCCCTGCTGTTGTGATTGAAGATCCACCCAAAGAGGCAGCCTGATCGGAGGACATATGCCCAGGAGTTTGGGATACCACACTCTCAACGCCCAGTTAGGGGCCATTAAGAGGACTTGGGCCCGGTTGGTTCTGATCTTCTTGAGAGTGGTATCAGTGGAAGGAGTACAGGAGTCCCAGGTTCCAGGCTATATGTGTCTCCAAGCGAGAGCCGTTTTGGAAACTCCAACACACAGAAGTACTGACATTGTGCTTTCTGGGCAGTAGCGAGCAGATAGAGCCAAGGCTCTCCGCATTCTGAAGAAACTTAACGCCATCTTGGGGTGTAACCTCCATTCATGATCCACAAGGCATCAACGGCTGAGTTAGTATGCCCTGGCGTTCAGAGACCCCACCAGGTGTTGTACAACCAGGAAGATGGCCTGGCACTTCAGTCAAGTGCAGAGGCGCAGAGCCTCCTGGTACAAAAGCCCACACTGCACTCTGTTTACTGCAGTACCACATGGCACTAGAGTTGGACGTAAACATCTGAACCAGCCTTTCCTTGATGGATCGGAGGAAGGCTTTCAATGGCAAGTAAATAGTCCTTAGCTCCAGAAGATTAATGTGGAGATGAGCTTGCACCAGAGACCAGAAGCCTCTGATTGCCACGTCTCACAGGTGGTCACCCCAACCTTGAAGCAATGCACTGGTCACCACTTTCAGCCCTGGGTGGGGAAGCACCTGTGTCCCAAAACACATGGGAATATCAGCCCAAGTGGTGTAAACCAACTGCAGGGCTAGGCTGGTGGAAGAGAACATGGGCTTTCCAATGTGTCTAGCCTCTTGGATTCCCTGTCCAGTGGGGTGGAAGGAAACACATTTGGGTGATCTTGGAAGTTGAGACCTGTACAATCTGGTACTCAAGGGGGGAGGGCGGGTGCTAGTCAGGAGGAAAGCTAGGTCTCCTGGGGCGGGTCAGAGACGTCAACACACCCTGGGAAGAGGGGGTCTTGGGATTAATTAAACCCTTGGAAGGGGGGGTGGGACAACACTTTAAAAAGAAGCAAAGGATAGTTATTTGCAGCCCTATTTTCGTCTGTGAAGAAAGCAGTCTTGATCTGTTTTATGGCGTGTTTATAATACAGTAGGAGGGCCTTATGCTTCTTTTTATCCCTCAGGGCCTAAAGCAGACTTATTTCCGCTCTTGTCTGCGGCATTCCTGTGTAAAGTCCATCAGTTCTACAGAGAAACAGGACATAAATGGTTTACTTCTGGTAACCATTTTAACCTTAAGAGTTGCTATGCTATCCAGGGCAGTGGTGATCTAGGTTTGGAAGCCATCTGCGAAGTAAATATAGGAGTCAACATGTCTGGCTCTGGAGAGTTGTAATGCCTGTTCCAGGCTATCAGATGTAATCTTACTCAAATTTCTGCAGCTAGAAAGCTTGGGTGGAGCCAGGCTCGCCCTACATATAGAGCGCAGGGAAAAGACAGTGAATGAGAAAGCCTGATGGTCTGCCCAGCTACGAGCGTGGACACAGTTGACAGTCAGATCCTCATAGAAGGTAAAGATACCATTGAGTGTATGACCTACAGTATGGGTAGGCAAGCAAACCCGCATGGAGAACCCCATGTTAGATATGAATCCAAGGAGGGATGTTGTGTACATGAGGGATCATGCAGAAGGTAATTCTCGGTTATAAAAAGACAATCCAGGGACAATACAAGAATCATGTCATGTGTTTCAATGTTATGCTTTATGAGAGACTGGGTATTAAGCACAGCACCACAGAAGTATTTCTGGCTGTCAAGGCTAAGACTTTTGGCTTTATGGGCAAGTGTACCCAGACATGCAGTGGAAGAGAAACAGGACAACTAACTGTACTTTTGTAAACATCCAGCACAGTCAGACAGGCCAATTTAGAGCCTCAATGCTGAAGGTACACAAGTTGGGCATGGGAATAAGACTTTACCATGTCCAAACTCTGATAGGCCCCAGAACCGGTAGTATCGCAGGCGCCGTCTGGGTACAAACGGGCTTGCCTTTGGTCCGCTAGCATGCGCATTATGTAGGCGCTATCCCTGTATTATCTTTAATCGTGTTTCTGTCACCACATCTAATAACAGCTTATTCAGCCTCTTTGCCCTATGCTAATATGCAGGGAGCACCAAGTAGTCTTCAGGTGCACCAGGCTATGATCAGATAGTATAGTCTGTTCAACAGTAATCTCTCACCATGTCTCGTAAAAGAGAGCTAACAAGACAATAGTCAGATTGAGCTTATGCATTGTGGCCCACTGAGGAAAAGGTAAAGTGTATGTAATCTCCATCAGAGTTGCTTCAAGCGACTCTTACCCTCCCACTCCTGGCTGTGTTCTACCTTTAGTAGTCTATAAAAATATTAAGGTCACACTTATTATCAACTCCTTCTCCACTAAGCTAACAAGCTCTGGCATAGTGTCTCTGAAAACTAGCACCTTTTCTGTCTTTAGTCCATACAGCAATTCCACTGTGTACTTATGTTTGCCCAGTTCCAAATTCGATAAAATATAACAGCCCATAGGGTCAGCTTTACCATCCATTATTGTACTACTAAAACTACTCTTGCAAAGAATAGCTTTTCCACCTCTCTTAGCTACTCCTGAAGAGAGAAACTGCTGAGGGATCATCTTGATCTCAAACAAGACGGGTTTCTTTCGATCAAATGCGTTACTTGCTGCAAACAAGATGTTATGACTACGCTCTCATCATTGTCAAAAATGCCCTTCTCCTTTGCTGGCGACTTAGGCCCCCTTAGTTTGTGGCTTGGTTTATGGCCAGTGTTCTGGATCAGAACTATAAGCTTGCACCACATTTTCCAGTAAAAATCTCCACAATGTGACTAGAACCCCAGCTAGCTGCTTCTTATGAAGAAACCCGAATCACTCCAGCTTCCCCCATAACAAAACCACTATTCCATTAACAATGTATTCATGTATTTCTTTGACATTATCGCCAGGGTCGGCCCTCAATACCTGCCAGGTTACCCCTCCCTAGCCCTTTCAGTCAATGATCCCTAGGCTTGGTAATGACATATCCACCAAACCAATACGCTTTGTCCTAGTCGAAAGGTGAAGCCTGTGATCACAAAAACTGATCCCCTTCCCCTTAATCTCTAAATTCTCACTTTCCTCCCAAAAATGTGTGTTGATGCCACAATGAATTACCCGCTCACCACGACCCATCCAGTATGACCACAAGATGCCCACCTCTGACTGGCACCACATACAAATGCCTTGATGTTACCATCTAGTGCAGGAGACTACCACAGGTCAGGCTTCTGCTTAGACCCTGGTCCTTCATCTACCCTACTGTATTTCCCATTTGGTAGCTTCCAAATTCTTCATGACGTACAATAATAGATTTTTTGTTTAAGCCACAGCTTCATTGGAATTACTACTTCATCTCCCTTAGTTTACACTCTGTGAGACTGAGTGTATTTCTGTAGACTTGGGCAGCACGTTAATGTTTTGGCGTTTCTCTGGTGCGTCCTTGAACCCTAGGATCTCATTTGCTTCCTTCGAGGATCTCACTGCCACCTGTCTCTACTTTAACAGGAAAAGAAGTCAAAAGGGATAATTCAACTGATATTGTATCTGCTAATCTCAGACAGTATGTAAGTGGGGAAGAAATCTGCATTTTCTCAAGGTGATTACTGACAGGCCCTGGTAGATATGCATCCTGTGCCTCTCGAAAATGAATGCATCTTTCAAAGAAGTGGACTCTTGCTAAAATATTGGCTGGTACACCTTTCCAGGCCTGCTATATGTTTATCTTGTGCTTTTTCTCCAATCTATCTAGGGGTGTCGCATCACTCATATTCCTCTCTTATCACCATCTGTATGTTTCAGGACCCATTGATCCATATGTTATTTTACTGCAAATAATTTTCAAGGTCTCAATATTTGGTCCCTCCAGGACCTCTACTCTTTCACTAACTGCGCATCTCTTTTTGATCTTTTTTATGCGCTCAATGTAGTTCACTCTCTCAGTTCTCCCACTTCTGCAAAGAGCTCATGCGACCAGGGTTTTAGGTCTCAGTGAAATAAACATGCCTGTCTGTTGTCTGAGCATTCTTGTTTGATCTTTGGTCTTACATATTTTTAGAGGCCCTTTCAGAAGAGTCATATGGGTTGCAGCATATCCATCTCGTGTCCTTTTTCATACAGGTTGGGCCCACATAACCTTAATCAAAGGGATTCCTCTCTCGGTCACCTAACACTTCAGATGTCTCAACACTCTGCCATTTAGTTCAGGGAGCTGTTGTGCAACCGGACTTTCCCTTCCTATTCCTCTGTAGTTCAAGTATGCTTATGTGAGAGGGGGGCTCAGGAACATACAGACAATGACCTACCAAGACTATTTCTCAATTGATCCACGGAATCTCTTTGATGTGGGCTCCTGCCCTCTCTCAGACCCATCACTGTCTTAATTGTTTGCATAATCAATGACAATTCCCCCCTACCTCGCCTTAGCAGAACAGAGCTGTGGCCCCCATCCATCAGCACCTCCAAGCTTCCAGGGGTGGAGTAGGTCACTTTTTATCTGGATATTACAATAGCACAGAGTATAGAAGTCTCTGCTCCACGTTTCCCTTCCACCTATATACTCCTTCGCAGGTGCAAATGCTGCTATATTTTCCCATGACTCCTTGGGGTTTTACACAGTGCCAGCTGAGTGGAATGGGCCACTGTCTACTCACTCACCCTCCAACCTTTTGAAAATGGTGGCGACCTCCAAATGAAACATCTATTTCCTCACTGTTGAGTCACTCCTTAGGTCAAAGAGCACCAGTCAGTCTTATGCCAACTCCTGGTGCTCCAGTAGACCCACTACCAGAGATTCGTCTAAGTCCTCTAGGGGTTTTGTCTTGCCACCAGTCTGGAAGTGTCCTGGAAAGTTATTTGTCTATTGCTTCAGCAGGCTTACAGCAAACAACATGCAAGTGGACAGCAGCTGCAAAAGACTGGAAAGTCTTGGCTACTTCTGAAGTGCAGTGGCCTCATCTTCTCCAGGAGCAAACCATTGATCAATGCACAACCTCATACTAATTCCTTGCTCCTGGGAGGCCTCTGCACTGGTCAAGTTCTACCCAGGCACCGGCCACAGATCACCAGTATGGCATCCTTCTCTGTCTGCGTTTGTGGAGTCTTCTGGCCGAGGGATGCTCTCTGTTCAAAGAGATGCTCAGGGTCGCATCTTAAGACTATGAATTTAATTGGATGTGTCCCTGCTGTTTACATTTAGCCAGTGAGTGAATCGGCACATTGGATTGCTTAATTTTATCTGCTGCAAGTCTAGGCAGAGAGAAGCACAGGGAAACTGTTTTAATCCATGCCTTGCTGGATTTACCCACATTTACATGTTTATGGTTTATTTAAAGGTATCTGAATGGTAGAAACTTTAATACAATGATTTGTTGATCAAAACCTTTATCTATCTATCTATCTAGCTAGCTGGCTAGCTATATACACATTTATGAACTACTTGGCTGATAGGAATATTAGTCGTAGTTGGAATCCTGCTGCAAAGGTGACAATCTTTGCGTTTTCTGCTTATGCACCCCCCACTGCATTTCATTATTCCATATATTTGAGTTCTCATTTATAAATGCATATTGCTTTTAGTATTGATTGTACATGTATACAATATATATTTGATAGTGCATTCATTATTCATAGGATTGATATTGTATTATAGAATTAAGTAAGGGTGCAACAAGATTAGCATGTCATTTCTTGTGTTTTACAGCTTTCATTGTGAAGCCCGAACTTTTCAAAATAATCAGAAAAGTGTATTCAAGTTGGGAAGAGACAAGTATTAGGCAGAGAGCAGCATTTTCAACTTCCTCGGAGACTTAGTTTTAGCAAGTATAGCAGTAAACATCCTCAAAGCAAGGTTGGCATTATCGATTTGCTGGGAACGCCATAACTTACTGAGTGCAGAGACCGAGAACAAACTTCACAATACAGAACAACGCAACTGTTAAGTTAAATTATGCGGGTGAGAGGCCCCTTTAGAAGCTCATATAGTACCTTATTTGCTAAAAAGATTAGCGAGGTGTAAAAAGGTAGGTTGGAGAACAGAGGCTGGTTCCATCTTTTCATGCACAGAAATTCAGCAACACTGTCACAATATTACAATTCTTGTTAATATTT
This sequence comes from Lissotriton helveticus, assembly GCF_964261635.1. Taxonomy (NCBI): domain Eukaryota; kingdom Metazoa; phylum Chordata; class Amphibia; order Caudata; family Salamandridae; genus Lissotriton; species Lissotriton helveticus. Next base: position 316,271,814 of record NC_136061.1, read on the forward strand.
ACTTTAATAACTGCTTTCATTGCCACTATTTAGTTTATTGTATAGTTACATTACCTGCAATAGAAGAGGATGCTGACTTTATTAAAATCATAAAATAGATTAATTGTGTGCATTCTTGAATATGCCCATATATGATGAAAAGAGATTTGGAACCACAAATAAAAATATTCCTTTGAGTCTCACAGAACTGGTCGCTGCCCAGAATGTACCATCTTCATGTAATGTGCAAGAGGTTCATGGGGTACAGTCCACCAGGTTTCCTGTCGCAAGTTAATAAGTTGGCATGTAGCCTGCTCTTTTCCAAAAGGTCTACAAAACCTAATTCTGGTATACATTTTGCTTAAAATTGCAGAATATATCGTTTAGTTCCCAATGTGAGACCGTTATTTAATAATTGCAGAATATGAACCATACCATATCATATAGAACGTTTGAAAGCAAGCAGCATTTCACTGGCATTTGTCCACTGTTCCTGTGCAAAATTATGAATGGGAGCTTCCTAAAATTAGTTCAGAAGTGTCCAACTCCGTAGGCTGGGATATTTTAGGTTCTAGAGTCGCAAAAGCCACAACTCAAAGCAAAAAAACAACCTGTCGCTAGTTCTGTGACAGATACATTTGCCCAACATTTGGATCTCTCTTTCAATAGTAATCCTCCTTTTGTCCATTATAATGTTTGGTTATAGTTTTGTTGCTACTGATTGGGTACTACCTTCCTGCATACCTGACATCTCCCTGTGGTCCAGGAACTGCAGCCACATTCTTCTTCTCATAGACCTAAAAGAGATTATCATGCTGTTCACATAACAGTGTACTCTGCTTAGTGGATCTATTTGGAAAAATTACCTTTCTCACATGTTCGAGCCTACAGATTCAATTCCATATGGTTTGAGAATTTTATTGGATGCACCTTTGCTCTTTGCCTGCCCCTGTAGGATTTGTACAGCGGATTTTGCTGTTGCTGCTGCTGCTGTGACTGCTTGTAGGGACGAAAAGAAGATCTTCCAAAGCCCCTATACCTTTTGCTCACAGATCCTCTAGTCTGCAAACCCAAAGACCTGGCTGTTGCCCTGCTGTCTTTGAACCTCTCCAATGCAGCATCAGGCTTTTTTACCAAAAAGGCCTGAGCTTTCAAAGGGCAAATCCATCAAAGCAGCCTGAACATCTGCAGAGAACTCGGAAATCTTTAACCAGGCAGCTCTTCTGGTGGCAATCGAAGATCCCATGACCCTAGCCACTGAATCTGCTGTGTCCATACCGCTCTGTATGACCTGCCGAGCAGCAGCCTGAGTGTCAGCAAGCACCTCATTAAAATCTTTTCTGTCCTCTTCAGGAAGTTTAGGAGTCAATTGCTTTACAGTATCCATCAAGGCATGAATATAATGACCCAGGAGACAAGTGGCATTCGTAGATTTGAGAGCCATAATCGCTGAAGAAAAAACTTTTTTTGCAGATTAATCCTGTTTTTTTGAATCCTTATCACCAGGTATCTGGGGAAAAGCACCTGCGGATTTTTTAGAGCAGGCTGCCTGTACCACTAAACTCTCTGGTAAAGGATGAGAGCACAAAAAGTCTGGGTCCTCCGTAGCCACTCTATAACATCTTGCAACAGCCGTAGAAACCGCAGGAGCCGTAAGAGGTCTACTCCACACCTCCAGGATAGGATCTATTAAGGCATCAGTAAAAGGAATCATAGGCTCCACCACAGATGAAGGAGAATGGAGGGCTTCAGTCAAAATCTTTGATTTATACTCTGCAGTGGGCAGAGTCAAATTCAGTAAACCCTTTGCTTTCTTGATAACTACATGGTAGGGAGCCACATCTTTACAAGGAGCATCCTATACCGAGGCTAAATCCCAATCAGGGGACAGTTCAAGTCCACTTGCCTCCCTTAAATCATCAAAATAATCCTCCGACTCTTGAAGCTCTCCCTCTTCAAGTTCTGCTTCTCTATACCTCTGCTCTTCCAAAAGGCGCAGAGCTTCACACCTCGACCTCTCCTTCCGGAGCGACATCGTCAGTTCCGGAATCGACTCCGAAGGAGCCGGAGCCGGCGTCGAACACGGAGCCGAACACGGAGCCAGAGCCGGCGTCGAACACGGAGCCGAACACGGAGCCAGAGCCGGCGTCGAACACGGAGCCAGAGCCGGCGTCGAACACGGAGCCGAACACGGAGCCAGAGCCGGCGTCGAACACGGAGCCGAACACGGAGCCAGAGCCGGCGTCGAACACGGAGCCGAACACGGAGCCAGAGCCGGCGTCGAACACGGAGCCGAACACGGAGCCAGAGCCGGCGTCGAACACGGAGCCGAACACGGAGCCAGAGCCGGCGTCGAACACGGAGCCAGAGCCGGCGTCGAACACGGAGCCAGAGCTGGCGTCGAACACGGAGCCAGAGCTGGCGTCGAACACGGAGCCAGAGCCAGCGTCGAACACGGAGCCAGAGCCGGCGTCGAACACGGAGCCAGAGCCGGCGTCGAACACGGAGCCAGAGCCGGCGTCGGACACGGAGCCAGAGCCGGCGTCGGACACGGAGCCAGAGCCGGCGTCGGACACGGAGCCAGAGCCGGCGTCGGACACGGAGCCAGAGCCGGCGTCGGACACGGAGCCAGAGCCGGCGTCGGACACGGAGCCAGAGCCGGCGTCGGACACTGAGCCAGAGCCGGCGTCGAACACGGAGCCAGAGCCGGCGTCGAACACGGAGCCAGAGCCGGCGTCGAACACGGAGCCAGAGCCGGCGTCGAACACGGAGCCAGAGCCGGCGTCGAACACGGAGCCAGAGCCGGCGTCGAACACGGAGCCAGAGCCGGCGTCGGACACGGAGCCAGAGCCGGCGTCGGACACGGAGCCAGAGCCGGCGTCGGACACGGAGCCAGAGCCGGCGTCGGACACGGAGCCAGAGCCGGCGTCGGACACGGAGTCAGAGCCGGCGTCGGACACTGAGCCAGAGCCGGCGTCGAACACGGAGCCGGCGTCGAACACGGAGCCGGAGCCGGCGTCGAACACGGAGCCGGAGCCGGCGTCGAACACGGAGCCGGCGTCGAACACAGAGCCGGCGTCGAACACAGAGCCGGCGTCGAACACAGAGCCGGCGTCGAACACAGAGCCGGCGTCGAACACAGAGCCGGCGTCGAACACAGAGCCGGCGTCGAACACAGAGCCGGCGTCGAACACAGAGCCGGCGTCGAACACAGAGCCGGCGTCGAACACAGAGCCGGCGTCGAACACAGAGCCGGCGTCGAACACAGAGCCGGCGTCGAACACAGAGCCGGCGTCGAACACAGAGCCGGCGTCGAACACAGAGCCGGCGTCGAACACAGAGCCGGCGTCGAACACAGAGCCGGCGTCGAACACAGAGCCGGCGTCGAACACAGAGCCGGCGTCGAACACAGAGCCGGCGTCGAACACAGAGCCGGCGTCGAACACAGAGCCGGCGTCGAACACAGAGCCGGCGTCGAACACGGAGCCGGAGCCGGTGTCGAACACAGAGCCGGAGCCGGCGTCGAACACAGAGCCAGAGCCGGAGCCGGACACAGAGCCGGAGCCAGCGTCGAACACAGAGCCGGAGTCGAACATAGAGCCGGAGCCGGAGTCGAACACAGAGCCGGAGCCGACGTCGAACACAGAGCCGACGTCGAACACAGAGCCGGAGCCGGCGTCGAACACAGAGCCGGAGCCGGCGTCGAACACAGAGCCGAAGCCGGCGTCGAACACAGAGCCGGCGTCGAACACAGAGCCAGAGCCGGCGTCGAACACAGAGCCGGAGCCGGCGTCGAACTCCGAGTCGGACACTCAAATTGTATGCCAACGGACCCATGGGACCTGCCGGTGCTCCAGAGGGGTACATGGCTCTCGTATAAACACCATACATGGCATTTAAAAACTGAGAAGGGTCTTGTCCTGGACCCGGAAAAGGAGGATACGAACTCACCGGCTGCTCTCGAGGAGGCTGCGCCGGAATCGACTCCTCTTGTTCCTCGGGATGGTGAGCCGGAGTCGTCGAGCCCCGAGGAACGGAAACCTCTTCCTCCTCCTGAACTGGAGGATCAGACGGAGCCGGAGTGGGATTCGACACCAGAGCCGGTGAATGCTCCGGCGACTCCACAGGCGAGGCCTCACCTTCCGGATCCCGTACTGGAGAAGGAGATACCATACCCTTTCGATGCCTTCTTCCAGGCGACTTCGTTTTCGAATCTGACTCTTTTCCCGAATGGTGCCTTGAACCATGCTTCCTCTTCTTAAGCTTCTTTTTCATTGATCTGGAAGCATGTCCTGATGACGACTTTGAAGCCGACCTCGATCGAGACCTCTAACTCTTCTTGGCCTCTTTTCCTTTTAATTTGGCAACCAGGAGCTTTACCTCACATTCACGAAGGGCTTTTGGATTCATCTTCCTACAGGAATGACAACCCTGGACATCGTGATCCGAACTCAGGCACCATATGCAGTCATCATGCAGGTCCGAGATAGACATCATCTTCCCGCATTCACCACACGGCTTAAAACCAGTCTTCTTAGTCGACATCACGACAGGAGACAGTAACACTGGAAAAGACACAGAAACCACAATAGTAACAAAGTTACTATCAAGCTACAGAGGATCCCTCAAAAACCGTTAGCGTCGACGACGCAGAAAAAAGGGAACTGATGTCATCATGCCGACGTGGGCCTATTATGGAGTTGGTGACGTCAGCGGAGCCGCGCGCGCGATGCCGTGCTTCTGTGACGTCGTCTACATATGGCACGAAGCTACAAAAAGAATTTCTGAATGTTGCTGACGCAAGTGGATATTCACAAGGTGAGGAATCCACTGGCAGATGTATCCATCAGAACAATAGTTCTCATAGATATTTTGCACAATTTTTTTTAATGGAATAAAAAAATTGGACATCCCAAGCACTCAATGAAATACATACTTGATTTTTTTGTAAGCAGACTTTTATTGATTTTTCAATGCAACATCATAGGAGAAGCAGCCCGAAGGGCACATCAAATGATCGAGCAATTCAATTTAATTAAACTCAAGTACAGGTGTCCCCCCTCACTCATTTGGAAAAGTCCTCCTTCCCTTCTCAGTGTCGAGCCTCCTGGCGGCTTGGCAACAGGTATGTCTACTTGCTGGACCGCCTCCCCTCCCTGTATCTGGTTGCGTATGATTGTCCCAGAGTGCTTCCTATAGTGAACAACCCAGTGGCATTCCTTGTGCGAATGCCACCTGTAAAGAGGATTCAATATACATGAAAAAGAATTTTAAAGACACATTCGTACAGCAGCCACCACCCCATTTCCCACCCTCCCACTCTTCCCCAACTCCCCAGGTAATGCCGCCCCCCCCCCCACCACCACCTCAAGCATGCCGCTCCTTCAGGAAAATATCAGTTTGTGGTCGCCTAGTGCATCCATCATGTTCCGTGCCCCTCACAGTGAGAGTGAAAGGGAATCTGCAGCTGTACCCTCACAGGCCCCATACTATATCCAAGTTACAGGGAATCACTGGATTTAGTCACCCAGTGCTTCGCCCCTCTCCCCCACTGCATCCCCAAGCGGGTGCTTTACCAGGTACACCAATGCCAACCTGGCACGCGCCATTTCCATCGACCTTTCATTCCCTGTGGGCGTAGCCATTTGTAACCTGCAGGTCCCCTCACTCTCCGCCCATTTCACTAATTCCCTATTCCATCTCCGAAGGCTGGGGATGTTTGTTGACTTCCAATGGGTAGTAAGCTCCCTCTTTGCCAATACTAACCCCAGGTCGATAAATTTACTGGTAATTTTTGTCTTAGCAGTGCGTGGGAACCAGTGCAACAGACAACAGCGAGGCGTCAATGCTACTTCTCTCTCCGTCACTGTGACCAGTTCAGTTGTCACCCCTCTCCAGTAGTCTCCCAGGCATGGGTACTCCCAAAACATATGTAAGAACCCTGCTCCCTCCAGGGTGCCTCTTGGGTAGGTGGACGATACCTTAAAGTACTCGGTGAGTTTCCCGGGCGTAAGATAGGCCCTGTGCAGTACATAGAAGTGAATTAACTGAAAGCGCACGTTCCTGGTGCCCTTCCAGGCCCGTTCTAATATCGCTCCCCATGGCCTCCCCCAAGTCTGCTTCCCATTTACGGAGTAAGTCTGCCAACGGCTGTCGCAAGTCATGTGTGATCCACCTATAAAGGCATGTAACCGCCTTGATAGTCCGTGCTGCCATCACCACGTACTGACAGGCCAGGAACGTCTTAGGTTCCACCAACCTCTCTTGCCAGTGCTTTCTAATGGCTGCCGTTAGTGCCGCATGGAAAATAAAGTCTCTTTGTGGGAGATCGTGACGCTCCAATAGGTCAACAAAGGGGAGGAGGTTACCCTCTTCATACAAGTCTCCTATAGTGATGACCCCTGCATCTTCCCATTGGCGCAGTTTGCTCCAGTCACTTCCTTGAGATAGTGCCTCGCATATCCGCAGCGGATTCTCTGGCACGTATGGGATTCGTACTCGAGCCCTCAGAGCCAGGCGATTCAAGCATTGTCTTACCGTCTCTAAGTCAGGGGAAATCCTATCACTCACTGGCAATCGCAGCAGCACCCGAGATAGCTGGGTCAAACTGGGGTCCTACCCACCCAAATCCTCCGCATCCCGGATTTATCGCGCCGCCTACTTCGTGAACCACTGGAGCTGCGCTGCGTAATAGTGGGCCTTGAGGTCCGGCAGAGCAAAACCCCCTTCTGCCCTGGGCCACTGCATAGTGACGAGTGCCCCCCGCTGTCCCACAGAAACCTCGTGAGCAAGGAGGTAAGCTGCGCAAAAATCTTACGCGGGATCCATATGGGGAGCGCCCCAAAGAGATAAAAAAGCCTGGGTAAAGTGATCATCTTTACAAGAACGACCCTACCTGCCACAGACAGCGGTAGTGTCCCCCAGAATTCAAAGCGGCTCTAAACATTGCGCACCGCGCGCCCTATATTACCCTTAAAAAGGTCCACAGGGGCGTGGTATATCCGAGTTCCCAGGTACGGCAAGCAATTCGACTCCCATGGAACGCCCTCCACACTCTGGGTTTCAGCTCTTCCCGGTCTGGTAGGGAACAAAAACGACTTGGTCCAATTGACCCAGAGCCCTGAAGCCTTCCCCAGCGTGCTTCACAAATCTTTAATGCCCCGTAGCGCTTCACCCGAATTGGCTAGGAACAAAAGTAGATCATCTGCATATAGCGCTATATGTTGCACCTGGCTGTATACTAGTAGCCCCTGATAATGTCCCGTCCTGGCATGGACAGCCATGGGTTCCATTGTTAGGGCAGTCGGCATGTGCCCGGGCAGTATAAGCCTTGTAGGCAAAGCATCTCAATCGTTCTATGTGTACCACTAGAGCCTTGCAAGCCTCGCAAGTCTCGTGCCCCTTTCTACTGAACAGGTAGCAGAGATCAGACCCCCCCGCCTTGACCCTGGCAGTGGAATTATTGTACAAGATTGCCGTCCACTCCACAAATCGGTCCCCCAAACCGAACACCTTCAAGACATTAAAAAGATACAGCCATTCGAGGTTGTCAAAAGCCTTCTCAATGTCGACCTTGAAAATACAGGCCTCTTCCTTGCTATAAGTATCCGCACGCTAAGATGCGTAGGAAATTCCGAACATTCATCGCTGTGTTCTGAGACGGGATAAACCCGGCCTGGTCGGCATGTTGGCCAGCAATCTACTAGCCAACACACGGCTCAGTATCTTGTAATCCAAGTTGAGCATGGCTGTGAGAAGTCCGATCCCAGGCCGGTATACCAGACTTCAGAAGGGGGACAATTATTGCCTCTTGTGTAGATGTCGGGAGGACGCCTTAATGTCTCGCTCTATTGTACAGGGCTACCAAGCGCGGGGCCAGTGCATCGATGTATGCCGAGTAGAATTCCACGGGAAGCCCATCGGTCCCCGGCGTCTTGTTCCAAGCCATGTGCTTGATGGCGCTACGAACCTCTCCCTCCTCTATATCTTTGCCCAGTTCCTCCTCCTCCTCCTCAGTCCTGGGGAACTCCACAGCGGTCAGGAAATCCCCGTAACCTGGGAGCTCTGGAGCAAGTTTAATCTGGTATAATCCCGTTTAGTACCACAGGAACTGCTCATTAATAGGACACGGAGTATACACTGCGTCACAAACGGGGTCCCTCAACTCCATTATCGACGTCCCCCTCCTCGCTGGGTTGGCCAGCCAGGCCAATAGTGCTTCAGACTTATCTCAGTCGGCATGTGCCCGGGCAGTATAAGCCTTGTAGGCAAAGCATCTCAATCGTTCTATGTGTACCACTAGAGCCTTGCAAGCCTCAATGAGATCCTCCTGCTTGTCAGGTCATTCAGGTCTCTCTTTCTCCACCTCCCTAAGGTTATGTTCTGCACTTTGGACCTCCCATGACAGTACCCTCCGTACTTCCACCACTTCCCCTATGCAGCATCCCCTGATCATAGCCTTAAAGGCGTCCCATTCCGTTAGTGGGCTTGTCACCGACCCAGCGGTGAGCCCGAAATAGTCCTCTATCGCTGCGCCTATTGTGCTCCGGAACACTGGTTCCTCCAATGTCTCCGGCCGCAGCCACCAAGTTGGGATAGTGGGGCGACCCGGCAACCAATTTAGCGATATCAACAGCGGGTTGTGGTCTGATATTGTTCTAGCTAAGTATTCACTGTGGGCGATCCCTCCATGTATGCCGTCCATATATTGCAACTTGTTTCTCTACACATAATTACTGATACTATATTTTTGGGAAGCTCAATGGGATCTTCCATGTAGGCATTGTGTGGGACCTGAAGTGAGTCATATTGGGACACTCGCCCTTTATTCTACGCAACACCATAGGGATTTACTGCTTTGTCATCACTCTTGCTAGACTGGTCCTGGCACGACAGTGGCTATTAAGAGAGGCTCCCCCAGTCCGCTGGTTTGGTGGTATGAATTTCTTAATATGTTTAGAGAATGATGAACCTAGAACAATGCTGAGCATGACAGGGGAACCAGCAAGAGCCTGGATTTATCACACTTTGGCTGGTCAAGACATGGCATCACCATAATGTCTTTTTCGGACTCATTAGATTTGATTTTGTATGACGCTTCCTGCACTCTAGATTTTACCTCTGAGTGTTCCTCCTCAAAGTTGTTGAATTTTTTGTTTTCATTTGTTTTGTTATGTCTTTTTTACCTTGATAATTTTCTTCAATACAAAAAAAAAAGAAAAAGAAAAGAATGGGTGAGAGGAGAAAACTCATCCAAAAACTGTTTTCCTTGTGACTGCTTTCCAAATATCTTTCTCAACAACATACCAGAGCAAGCCCGTTTACCTTAATAAAAATATTAGTTTAGATCTTGAGCTAGTAAGGTTCTGTTTGATATCAGGTTGCAAAAGAAAATACACAAAACCATCCCGTTACTTTTTTTTAGCAGATAATGCTGCACAGACAATTACCATACTCTACAAACATCAGTTCTGATCTTTTAATTTTATTGCAATATTAATTAATGTATCTCTTTGCATAAAATATGTTAAGACAATTCTCTGTAGTTGTGGAGAGATACTGGGAAAATGAAACAGTGATCCAACTGAAAATATGAGATCACTGATAAAAAAAAATCAAAAAAGAAGGAGATAGTCCCGGAGGTAAACCATATAATTGTGGAAGATTTTATATGACTAATCAGAATGCTGACAGATGTAAGGGACACCGTCAGTTCAAATATTCAACAACAACAACAACAAAATCAAAGAGTGATGGTTTTGTAGTGTAGTTCCTATTATCCCAATAGGCTCTGCGCATTGGAATGATATCTTCAATAGTATAGGCCTAGACCAGACGTTAACTAGGTCTACTACTGTCGATATTAGACTTAAAGTTTTGGGTTTGCCAGCTAGCTCAGAGTTCACTAGAAACTTTCTCGAATAGGCAAGGAGGAGTTAAACCTCCCTGGATAGACAAGAAGGGATTTAGTTTCTGACAACCATAGAACATGACAACTTTGCTCTCCCCTAATCAAGAGTGTATCTCTAGAGTCGTGTGAAAACAAAAGACGACTTATTTTACTCAGTCAGTACGTGCATTCTTAGTCTCACCAGTTTGTAGAGAAAAGGAAGAGACGGGCGTGTTCAATAAAAGATGGTATTTATTGATCAGTCTCTTTTCTCGTACAAGAGAAATGGATCGATATTATCGCAATACTTATGGTTAAGTAAAGTGCATACAATAAAAGCAGAAGTATAAAATAATACTGTAAAAACATTTATATGGTTTCTAAGCCATATGCAGGTTTAAAATGGATAAAATATATATATACATACACATTTGACTAATCGTACTCAACTGGTGTTTCTAACTACGCCTACCCCGGTGTACCTGACCTAAGCCTAATACGTGGGCGGGAATAGAAAGTAGCAGTTTAAGTTAAGTTTGTTTTGCCAAGTGACTGACTCAAGAATTCTCTGCGAGGGGTTATTCAGTTCTGTACCTGGAATTTAGGATGAATGAGGGATGGTATCTCTCGTCTCTGGTCTCGATATTCCAAGCTGCCTGCGAGGGCTGCTCGGAAGCGCCGGAGCTGGATTTCTCGGCAGGAGAAAGCAGCGTCTCGTTTTCAGCGCGTCAGGAAGGCGGGGCTGCGCCAGCGGGGTCTGCTCTGCTCTGGGCTTCGGCAAGTCTGGCTGCTCCGATCTCGTCACCACCGCGTGTGTTTGCATAGGGCAATATCGGTAATATTTATACCTTTAAGGTGCCGAGATTGACGTAAGGATGGACATAGATAAGTCAATAAGGATGTCATACGACTTGGTCGTTAGCACATTCTTTTGCTGAAGTTCTCGGTGAAATCAAAACAATGGCCGCAGGGTTTTTCCCAGGTTGTCATAGGTTTGATTTGTTTTGAGAACTCCGTATGCCTTATCAGGGGCTGGAGGAATATCGCTTGTCTAATTAGATGGCAAGCGTTATGACCTAATCAGATAACACGTTCCTGTGCCGTAGTGTGGCTTAATCAGATAACGGTTTCTGCATCATGGGGGTTTTCTGCCTCATGGGATGGCTGCTAGTTAACTTGTTAACCAGAATGGGGTCAGGAATAGGGGGATCGATACAGAACCTATAGGAATACATCACACCCACTCCACGCTAACTATGGACATATTTACGAATCTAGGCATAGTAAAACATACTGTAGAGTATTATGTATACCTCACCACCCCAAAATACATAAAATGCATTCTGAAATTATCAAATATACGGAAAAAGCAGTCACATGTATTATATGCACTCAAGCTGTAGAATAATGCTACGGTAATCACGCATTTGTATACATTATTGCTAATTGGTATATGAGAATTTACACATGAAATGGCTCTTAATACAGAAGAAAGGTTCGAGACCATTCCATCACAGAATAAAATAATTATGAACATACCAGCGGGCAGCTAATGTCTAAAAAGTATCTAAAAATAGAAATTTTAGTTCTCTAAGAATAGTTCTTACTTTAAGCAGAGGATAAGTGTCCCGAAAAATCGTAAAAATATTTTGGGGCTGCTGAAAAAAATTGCTGTCCGTGAACTGGAGGGAAAATTGTTCATGGTATTCTGTTATTAAAGTTGAAGGCCAAATTCAGGGAACGCCGTGTGCGAGCTTGCTCAAAAGTCTCTATTTCTGTTCTGGTGAGAACATCATATCATTTAGACTGTCGAAAAAGCTGTCAACAGCTTCCTGTGAGAGTTCCACTAACTCGGAAAAGGATGTAACCATGCATTCATGCGCATGATTGTCTCCATTGACGTTTTGATTAATATTGCTGACAGAAGGTCGTACCTGATCGATGCTGCTTTCATCTTGAACTTCACTACCCCTCAATCGTAGTGGTGAAGATTCCACGAATGCCGTCATCAGGATTGGCAGCCGTTGAGGGCAGCACAAAGCATGAGCCTTTATCGGACTCAACAATGTTTCTGCATCCATTGGCGCATCTGATTGTAGCGTCAGACAGGTGTCCAACACGCATTCTTCTCCGCATAGCAGGCACCTTAATACAGGTAAAACACATCGATGCCACATTGGTCGAAATGAAAGAAACCAAGTCATGTTCAGGTCTCTAAGCCGGGTTAGTCCCAGGATTTTTGATATCCGGTCCCGGTATCCAATGGCTCGGATTGTTTCTTCCCTTGTCGCAGGTGTTTTGTCTGTGACACGGTTTGCCATAACGAAATATAAGGACTAGGAATAGGATTCCTGCAATTAGTCCCAAAATGAGGGGAAGTCCGCCAAAAATCGAATGGACGAAATCTGGAAAAATACCCAGTATGGCTTTGAATGGTGTTAATGCCATCGAAAATACTGTCTTAAATACTTTTGAGACTCCACTGGTATCAGAAATATTTAAGATTTCATTCAGGATTTCTGCGAAATGTATGGGGGAATTAGTTGATAACAATGAGTGAATCTCTGCAGTCGTCCTTGCGACTAGGAGATCATACGTTTCTTTTGATGACGTGAGCCTGGTTGGCGTCTGAAGAAGCACTGTTTTCATTCTGCTTAAAGTGTCTATTCGAATAGAAGTAATTTTCAAGTTGGGCCATGCCCTTGCCTCCCTGTCTGGAAAGGAGCTGGGGAACAATAAGCGTCCACAGCACTTGACCTTCGCAGTCGTAGTTACGAGATAAGGAGTCCCGGGCATAAGACTACAACATCTGTGATCCACAATTAGAATGTAACTCCCATTGTAGAGTCTTTGAAAGAATGGTTCTATCTTTGTTGCAGGTGCGCCTAGCTGGTGACATGAAAGGTTATTTGAGTTCCCTTCACAGGCTCCATGCAAACTAATTCCATTACACAGAAGTGTACCGCTTAGTGACATCGCACAATTATTGCCACTAAGAAACACTTTCTGTCCTTTATTACTGACACATGCATGTGAATAGGGCAAGTTCCATGCTGTCTTAATGTAACCTTTTCCCAATTTTTTCGTACATGCCAGCCTGTATATATTTTTGGCAGTATTGAAACCTGAAGGTTGATATTGGAATATTAATTATCCCATGTATTATCCATTCACTGACAGGTCGTTCTGACATTGTCACTGGTAATCTCTCAAGTTTCTCAATGCTCAGGATTGTATAATCAGCACCCTTCTGTGCCATACTGATTTGTTTATCAGTAAGGTTAAAGATATTGAATAGTGACGTTGTGTTGATTAAACGCCAAGGCACATAGCCTGAACGCAGATTTTGTAACGTCCAGCCAAGCTGTACAATAGAACGCAATTGAGACTGACCGTGTTGTAACAGCAGTAAGTCTTGCGATAATATGTCGATTGCTGAAGACACAATGCTGTCCAAAGAAAAAATTCTGGAGGACAGAGTCATTAACCCATTGTCCACTACAGAAAGTGATTTTTCCAAATTAATACGGTCAATTTCCCGTATTCTTTCTGCTGTCTCAATTTGAGTCACCTTCCAGGCCTCGTTGTATGCTGCATATACAGAGGCTGCTATGAAGCGTTTTTGACGCTGTTTGCGTGGTCCCATAATGAAATCACGCAAGTCAGCACCATCAGTAAGTAAAGTTAGGTGTTGCTTAATTTCTGTCAGTGTGGAAGTTTGTAGCCATTGAAGGCATAATTTGCACACACTGTAGGTTGTTATTATCCCTGGGTGTTGTCTTTGGGAATATCTAGGGTCTGGCCTGGTCAATTTGAACCCCTGTGTTTTGTTCAGGAATCTGTCTTGACAGTTATTAGTATCTGTGGGCCAGATCAACCACTGTTTCCAATCTGGATGTGTTCTGTTTTGGTTTAATACATAATTTACGTCTATCTCTTCATCTGTTTAGCTATTGCTGTTCATTGTTGGTTTTGGAATAGACGGTTTATTTAAGTCTTTGATTTTGGCTAAGCCAAGACAGGTGGTTTGTTGAACAGTGTCATTCAAAAATATAATTTGTTCTGGGATCATGCAGGCTCTAAACAATGATTCTATACCTTGTACTTGCCATTCTTTTGTACCCCAAACACTTTTTACTTCAACATTTTTGTCCCAATAATCAAAACCAAAAGTATTCATTTGTTCAAAAAATGAGTCTGAATATATCAATTTCGTGTTTGTTATCATGGTCTTTGTCCCTGTCTTATTTGACAATTTGAAATAAAATGTTTCAGCATTACTTGTGTTAAAACCTGAAAAGTATGCATATTTGTCATAAAAGGTTCTTGAGCTTCCTTTTGGAGGGGTTGCACAATGTTCCCATTGATTATAATTTAAAACATTTCTAGGTTGTGCAGATTTATGTAGAAAATGGTTACCATAGTGGTTGTAACAGTACATACTATCATAATTTGTCGAACCCTGCAAATAATCATGTTTGGTAAATTTAGCAGACATCACTAAGTCAGACATCATATTATTTATACTTTCAAAGTCCCAATCATCAGCAAATGAGCTTGGTTTTACAAAGTCACTCAACGAGATCTTAATTTGGTGTGGATATTTCAGGATCTCAACCGGACCATAAATTTCGTAGTCAGTGTTGTCCCATGCTACCCCACCAGGTATAGGATTGGCTGTGAAGTTGACTGAAGAAAGTTCTCTTTTCTCGACGTGTGAAGATGTGTGTGGCTTGAGGATTAAGTTGATTTTCTGACTTGCTGTGTCCATTTTAGCATATTTTCCCTCAATGAAGCGTCTCAAAGTTAGTACCATGATGAGCCAAAGTATGAGGATAAATGCACCAAAACCCACCCAAAATTCAATCCATGGAGAAATCAGATATGTTTCTTTCAGTTGTTTCAAAAGTTCTTTAGCTTTATCTTTAAAGGTTTTTGTTGATGGCTGTGTTTTTGATTCACTGAGGTCTTCAGAGGAATCATCGAAGTTTATGAAGTAGCCGGATGCAGTTCTGTCAATTGTTCCAATTGCTTCAGGATTATTGTTTCTTGCATATTCGTTTGTTACTTCATTGTAGGTCGGTGTGTCTCTACTAAATGTTTTTATTTGGGTTGTTAGAGGTCTGAGTTCCATTGCATTGTTGCATAGTCCTTGTAGTTGTTCTGTAGGCGTTTCGAATGTGATTAGCCTCTTAGTTTGGACCTCTGTATTTGTAGCAAACCTTGGTGTTCTGCTACTTATCGGGAGTCCACTTGGCCTACTATTTGTTATCGGCCACATGATTGTGGTTTTACCAGGTCGATGGATACAACTCGGTTCTCCTTTTTACCAGCAAGCGGCGGTAGTACAACTGATCTTGTCCCGTTGATAGACAAGACAGGAACTGCTTTTCTGTAAGAAGGCCCAAATTCCTTCTTTACCGCGATCTTTTCCCTGACTAGATCCCTGACTTTTGGAATCCAGACAGGTCTTGCTGGGACAGGTGGTGGTTCTTCAGTGGTTGTTGGCTGCTGTTTCAACTTTATGTTGCTCAGGTCTTTTCTTGTTTCGTTTAAGTCCTGCAAAATAGCCAAACGATCTTTGATATCAAAGCTTTTTTCCTTCACCACTGAAGTCTGACTGTCGAGGTCTAAGACTAACATCCTAGTTCCAAATAATAATTCGTACTGACTGAATCCCTTCTGAGAATTTCTTGGCAGGTTATTTAGACTACGTTGGACACTTATTAGATGTTTGATCCACCCAGCTCCCGAACCTAATATCCTTTCCGTTATAGATAGCTCTATGCCTTGGTTTTTTCTTTACACCATCCCGTATCCCTCAGGAAGGAAGTGAGAAGAGTCCCGCTGTGCTATGCTCATTTGGCCATGTTTCCCCTCAGGCTTAAGGGCTAAAGTGAAAACATTGGTCAAACGTAGCATGCTCCTAGCGTATATGCCATTTAGACTCGCACATCTTTGTATAACAGTCCAGACGTCAGCCGAGTGCTGGGGATCTACATTATAAGTGGAAACTAGCCTGTATATGTTAATCGGACGCTTTGCTTTTTACTGTTGATCCTTTCTGGAGTGAAACGCCACGGTAGTATACCGTTTCTCTCGCCACTGCGATCTCTGTTGCAGTCCGGGCATTTTTTACAAAAATGTCATGCTGCAGGCTCATGCGTGGCCACCAGTACACTGATTGTAGTTCTTCCAGAGAATCTTTTAGTTTGAGGTGTCTGAGACCCTCGCCTATGTGTGCGTCTACAATTAACAAAGTTCTCCTGTCCATGTTTGGAATCACTCTATCCCCCACTCCAGGGATTCGAGCAAAAGGGACGGAGTTTGCATCGATTATGTATGTATAATTGAGTGGATAGTTGATCGGTAGTGCTGAGCAGTCGCCTTTTGATGACGTTTTCACCGCCAGCACTGTTTCACCGTCAATGTATTTTATTGTACGCTTTTTCTAGCTACGGAAGCCGATTTAGTTGCTACCGCTGTGGCTGTCTCAGCCAATGAATTCCCTGCAACGTGAACGCCATCACGCTGATGACTCAGTGAGTGTGTCACGTGAGTCTTTGGTAGTTCTTTTTGTAACAGAACTATTTGTTCCCAAAGCAGTTTTTGCTTTATTGTTGCACCTGTGTCATCTTTGTAACCGTTTTGAATCCATGTCTGCAAATCCTTGTTATATGATTTGATGCAGTAATATGAATCGGACACTATAAGTGTCGGGAATTCGCGATCCGCATTATCTAGCGCCATTTTCAATGCTATTATTTCAGTCTGTTGTTCTGAATTAGTTTCTACTGAGTGTGTTTTTGTTAATAGAGGTCTTAATTTACCTCCGCGCCACACTTCTTTTGTAATCTCACATGTGGGGTTGTATGCTTGATCTCCCCAAACGGAGGGTTGAGCATGTCCGTCTGTATAGATTACACAAGCGTACTGTCGTAATGGCAGAATGTCGGCTGGCAGAGGGAATATTCTTTCATATTCTAGATTTTTTAATTCCTTTAGTTCAGGATCAAAGTAGTAGTATACTTTGTCCGTTGTAATTGAATTCACCCATTGTATCCATTCCGGATTCAATGTTGTTGTTGGTAAATTACACAGTGTTGTTAATGCCTCAAAGGCTGATTCTGCTGTTCTGACTGTGATACGTCTACCGTCAGCTTTATCTTTTTCTCTAGCTATTGCGGTTTGAACTGCATGAACAATGTTTTCTTTAATGCTGAATTTCTTTTCAGCTTCTGTGTACAAGTGTGATTTGAATGCAATTGGTACCTTTTCTCCCTCATTAGAGGTCAGGTATGTGAATCCGCATCTTCCTGGGATGACTCGAATCACAAGATTGCGTGTGTTATCACGTGTTTCTAATTTTGTTTTAATTAACATGTCTGTTTGTAAGGATCTCAGAATTTCTGTGTGTATCTGAGTCCAATTGGTTCTTTTAAAATCTGGTTTTATTAGACCATAAAGGGGTTTGACCCTTTCTGCGTAATTTGCAATGTATGTTCTTCCGAAATTTAGGAAGCCTAGAATTGACTGTAGGTTTTTTAGTGTTCTAGGTGCTTGGAGTACGGCACATTTATCTACGAAATTGTCAGCCAGGCTTTTGCCTTCACTTGATAATTCATATCCTAAGAACAGGACTGTTAAATGGGCAATTCTAGATTTTTTAAAATTGAATTTGTAACCCTCTGCTGCGAACCCAAGTATTATGGTGTTCACTCTCTTCAAGTGAGTATCCAAGTCATCATCTGTTAGGTATATGTCGTCGACATAAGATAATGCCTCTTCGTCATATGTTTGTAATAATTCTGTTACTCTCGCTGAGAATACTCCTGGGCTGTTCTTGTACCCCTGGGCTAACCGACAGAATTGTTTTTGAGTGCCATTTATTGAGAACGCAGACAAATATCTGCTCTCTGGTGCTATGTTTTGACAAAAGAATCCATTAGAGATGTCTAATGTTGTTTTGTATTTTTTGCGCACTATGTTATTCATTAGTGCAGCACTATGTGAGTTTTGCACTGCAAACGTTTTGCAACATGAGTTAAGGTGTCGGTAATCCAAAACTAGACGATATGAATTGTCTGGTTTGGAGACCGGAAACAAAGGGTTGTTCATTTGTGAGGTGCAAGTTTCAATCACCCCCTGGTATTCTAATTGATCTAGGATTTCTTTTACCTGTTTTTTAGCTTCTTGCTTAATTGGGTACTGTCTTTGTGCAGTAGGTTGTGATTTTAACTGGATTTTGTGAGGAGGAGAGTCCTCATCCCATCCTACATGATTTTTATATAAAGCAGGAGCTTGAGCTACTGCCCACTTTCTAGCAAGTGTGTATTTTTTATGAATTGGGATATGATTTGAGAAGGCAGGCATAATTATTTCTTCGCCATGAGGGCAGTCCCTGACAAACTCTGGTGGCCAGTCTTTTTCAGCTAGAAGGATGTCATAGCCCTTGGAGAGATTATCCCAAAATAGTCCCCTTATTTTTCTAGTCTTATCCCCTTCTATACGTAAAGTTATTTCATATATTTTGTGAGGTTTGCTAACTCTGGTGTCTGCAGTTTCCACTTGAAGGTATTCATTCGTGTCCACTGTCTCCAGAAGATTCATAAGGACTTTGCGAGCTATGCTCACTTCTGCTGCGCTGTCTAGCATTGTCTGAGCCCATTCTCCGTTTTTCAGTTGTGTCCTCAGTATTCTCGGCATTGTTAACTACTTTAATGCTGGCTACCTTCTTTTTTGGAAATTGTAATTTCTTTTTTAGATGAGCAGGTTCCTTGTCTTTGGACTTGGCGTGCTCTTCTCTTTGTTCTGATCGTCCTCTTCTTTCCGATTTCTGCGAGGAAGTCTGAAAAGATTGAGAGGGACGTGTATCAATGTCTTGATATCTATCAGGCTTCTTTATATTATCCCTATTTCTAAGGTTATATCTTTTCCCAGAGGGGTCACTTTGGGGTGACCTGTGTCTTAGGTTCGGAGATCTTTCTCTCCGCCGAGGAGACCTTCCTCTGGACTGGAATTTCTTTTCTTTAGGATTGGATTGTTTGTTTCCATCCCAGCTCTTTTTTTGTGATGTTGAATTATTATTAAAAAATATTTTTTCAGGACTTTCAATCAGTTGTGGTTTTACTGGTATTCCACCTAAACTATCTCTACCTAGTTCCTCATAGGACTTTTCTATGATTCTGGCAATTTCAGCTGGTTGGTCTGCTATATCTGTCTCTTTTAACCTCTGGCGGATCGCCACGTTTGCTGCTTCTCCCTTGATGTTAGCTAATAATATAGCAGAGATCTGCTTGAAGTCTTTTAGTAATTTCATACCAAGAGTTAAAGCGGGTTCTGGACCGTATTCATCTTGAATTTGTTTTAGCACATCTGGTATTACCGAGATGGATGGAACACCATGCGTTTTTGTGTAGATGGAAGCAAAGACTGTACCCCAAGTGTCACAGTCCTCCACGTGTGGTGCGATTCCCATTGGAAGACAGATAGTCAGAATCCTGTGTTTTTCTAATGGGGTGGTGTCTGGAAACACCGCCTCTATTTGGGTGATTTTTTGTGCTAACCAGAATGGTATTTGTTCCATTTTAGCTGGTACTTTACCCAGGCAGGATTGTATGTTCTGTGGTGTAATTTTATTTGTGTTCCCCTGATGAGGGGTCAGCTGTGGAATTTTAATTGCTGGTTGGATTGTTGAAGTCCGCATTACATACTGGACTAATTGTCTATGTAACTTTATTAATTGTTTCAGCTGTGTTAACAGCTCTGGTGCAGGCATTCTTTCAATGTCTGGATGTGGTGTGTATCCGGCTAGGACCGGCCACGTTGCTCCTGGTCTACCTAAGGGACCGAGCCTGGTGATGTGATTATTGTGTTTTAGGGCGCCATTAAACAAGAGGAGGTGCTCTTGAAATTTAAGTGGTACTTCCACCTCCTCGAAAGGAGTGTACTCCTCAGGAGGTTCCTCTGTTTTGTAGTAGTGGAAGACCTTTGTTACAGCATTTGCTGCTGGAAAGTGTATCCATGAATAGAACACCGCTGTCTGCCGATATTCGTGTGCCTCTATTACGAATATGACTGTGCCACCTCTAGGTGTCAGTCCATTTTCTATAAGTTTTAAAGTTATAGATTTTCTTGTGTTGACCGGGATGAGTATTATATCCGGGTCTGCGTCTTGCATAGCAGTATCAGCTGCTACGAGTTCAGCTGCTATTCTAGCTGCCTCCCTTTCTCCTTCACTGTCTGACATTGTACTGTCCAGAAGGTTATTTTGTTTGTTTGCAGATCAGGTTCTTATGGAAACAAAGATTAGATGCACAATATTTTGGAACAGTGCATCCTTCAACGTTGACTAAACCAAGAACCATACATAGGAGTTTCCTCCTGCGAGGTCTGGCGGATATTACCTTTCACCCACTCCAGACGTCTTAGGAGTATTATGGGAAAAAGGGGGTCTGAGTGAAAAAGCACGACTGAGTTACTCTAAATGTCTTACGTTAGTTTTATCGCCTTATCCAAACACGTTGGGCGCCATGTAGTGTAATTCCTATTAGCTAGCTCAGAGTTCACTAGAAACTTTCTCGAATAGGCAAGGAGGAGTTGAACCTCCCTGGATAGACAAGAAGGGATTTAGTTTCTGACAACCATAGAACATGACAACTTTGCTCTCCCCTAATCAAGAGTGTATCTCTAGAGTCGTGTGAAAACAAAAGACGACTTATTTTACTCAGTCAGTATGTTCATTCTTAGTCTCACCAGATTGTAGAGAAAAGGAAGAGACGGGCGTGTTCAATAAAAGATGGTATTTATTGATCAGTCTCTTTTCTCGTACAAGAGAAATGGATCGATATTATCGCAATACTTATGGTTAAGTAAAGTGCATACAATAAACGCAGAAGTATAAAATAATACTGTAAAAACATTTATATGGTTTCTAAGCCATATGCAGGTTTAAAATGGATAAAATATATATATACATACACATTTGACTAATCGTACTCAACTGGTGTTTCTAACTACGCCTACCCCGGTGTACCTGACCTAAGCCTAATACGTGGGCGGGAATAGAAAGTAGCAGTTTAAGTTAAGTTTGTTTTGCCAAGTGACTGACTCAAGAATTCTCTACGAGGGGTTATTCAGTTCTGTACCTGGAATTTAGGATGAATGAGGGATGGTATCTCTCGTCTCTGGTCTCGATATTCCAAGCTGCCTGCGAGGGCTGCTCGGAAGCGCCGGAGCTGGATTTCTCGGCAGGAGAAAGCAGCGTCTCGTTTTCAGCGCGTCAGGAAGGCGGGGCTGCGCCAGCGGGGTCTGCTCTGCTCTGGGCTTCGGCAAGTCTGGCTGCTCCGATCTCGTCACCACCGCGTGTGTTTGCATAGGGCAATATCGGTAATATTTATACCTTTAAGGTGCCGAGATTGACGTAAGGATGGACATAGATACGTCAATAAGGATGTCATACGACTTGGTCATTAGCACATTCTTTTGCTGAAGTTCTCGGTGAAATCAAAACAATGGCCGCAGGGTTTTTCCCAGGTTGTCATAGGTTTGATTTGTTTTGAGAACTCCGTATGCCTTATCAGGGGCTGGAGGAATATCGCTTGTCTAATTAGATGGCAAGCGTTATGACCTAATGAGATAACACGTTCCTGTGCCGTAGTGTGGCTTAATCAGATAACGGTTTCTGCATCATGGGGGTTTTCTGCCTCATGGGATGGCTGCTAGTTAACTTGTTAACCAGAATGGGGTCAGGAATAGGGGGATCGATACAGAACCTATAGGAATACATCACAGTTTGACCGCAGCATAAGCTCAAAGTAGAATCAATTTGGAAACAATGGTATTGCAATATACCTTGCTTAGATCTTCCAAAAAGTCTCATTCAGTTTAACTGTGAGAAAGGATTTTTACAAGGGCATTTTTTGTCTGCGCTGCCATGAAGTACACCACACAGGAAGAGAATTGTTGATGATGCTCTAGATTAAATGATTTTGATGAAGTCCCCTATGTGAAGCTTCGTCCATTTGAAAGAACAACAATTTTGCTGGAGGTCTTTTGGTTTGCCTAAATATTTTTATACAGTTAGAATGGACACATGGGTATCCATAGTACAAGTATTTAGAAGCCAATCTGTAGCATTCAGCGATATAAGACTATTGTAATATCCTCTGAGGTTCATCACCAGAGGTAATGTGATCTGCTTTCCTCTTTCTGGTAAACCTCTTCTTAGGATATAAGGCAGCCATAAGCTACCACTAGTAAGGCAAAGCTTGGGGCTATGAGGCTTGTTCTCGATTCCTGAAGCTTAGGAACACCCATTGCCAGCTGATAAAAAAGTGCATTACTTTGGGATTCCAATTTCAGACTGCTGGGAACTCAAGAGGCAGTGTCAAGTTATGTCTCCTAATGGAAAGCCCCCCTTGCTTGTTTAAGTATTATATAGTAGTCTAATTGTTTGTGTTAGTCACTACAGAGTCACCCCTTGTATGTTATGTTGTAGAGTCACCCCTTGTATATATGGTATCTTTATAGCACAAACCTAGCCAGAAGGCAGCGGAGCACTGTACATGATCAACAGCAGGCTAAAATGCTGTGAGAAGTAGGAGAGGAACCTAAATTGAGGACGGTTATTGTAGTGGTGAAGTATTCTTCAAAGAGGTGAGTCTTCAACTCTTGCCTAAATTGGAGCAGAATTGGATGGATATGGAGAAGTTGTTTCAGATCTTGGGTGCAAAGATGGAGAAGGCCCGATGACTTGCTCTTCTTTTTTACACTACTTAGCCTGCAGTCTTATGGTATCCTGACTGTAGGTGTGCCAAGAGCCACCAGAGATAGTGAGCTTGTCTACAACATAAGTGGGTGGCTGATTGTGATGGCTTTGTAAATGATGGAGCTGTCTTTGAAGATGGCGCGAGCTGACAAGGGGAGCCAATGGAGTTCCATCAGGGTTGGGGTAATGTGATCATATTTCTTCAGGCCTGAGTGAGACATGCTGCAGCATGCAGGATGCCCCTAAAAGCTGCCAGTGTAGAGTCTGGGAGGAAATGGAGTAGGGCATTACCACCATCCAGATGTGAGGGTACAACAGCTTGAACATCAGTTCTTAAGTTGCTTTCTGAAAGAAATGGTTTGACTTACTTTAGCAGAGACAGCTTGTATTACGTGGTCTTTGTTTGTTTTTGGCAATTTGTTTCTTGAGGGATAGATTGGTGTCCAGGGTGAAGCGACGTGACTTAGCATTTCGGAGGAGTTGGGATTCAAAGTAGTCTTGGTACATGTCATTGAGGCAGGTTTATAATGTATCTTGTTTGTTGTTCTGGCTAATAATAGTAAATCTGTCTTGGGTGTATTGAGCTTCAGATAGGCAATAGACATCCAGATCTGAATGATGTATGTACAGCGTTTAAAGTGCTGAATCTCTGAAGCATAGAGACTTTGAAGTAGAGTTGTGTATCATCAGCATATTGGTAAATCTTGATGCTGTTATCTGTGAGTACAGCAACAAGCAGCTCCATGTAAAGGTTGAAGATAAGAGACAATCTAAAACCCCGTGGTACTTCCATGTCAAAGGGATATTTGTGGCCTAGAGATGACCATGTGGATACACTGGTGTCAACTGGAAAGGTAGGAGACCCAGTAAAGGACACTGTTCTTGAAACCCATTCCCTTACTGAAGTAAGAAAGGGCTTGTGACTAGGTAGACTGCTGGTATCTGTTCAGCATGTCCCATCATAAGCCGTCTCTTATTCTAAGCAGACAACTTAAATTGTCAGACTATCAACGTGAGTCCCCCACCCTGTAACTGAAGCACATTTCATAATTATCGGAATCAGTGGTTCTTAATATGTGTTCTGTGGAGCTAAGGGGTCTGACAAGCCAACTCAGGTCATAGAAAATTAACTAATAGAATGAATAAATAAGTATATTTAAATAAAGAAACAAAACTGATTTTTTAAAAATGTAAAACGTTATGTAAATGTGAAGGAATTTGAAATTGGAGGCTACAAATTTGGATGGTCTATATTGAAGCGCAGACTTAAAAATGAAAGCATGCATTAGGAACACAAAATATTCAATATGCAATATCTCGGTCTTTAAGATTCAAAAATCAAATTCAGAAAAGCTCCAAACGTTCAATTCAAATTCAAATTGGATTTTTCCGTTTGTGAATTAAATGAAATATTTCGATATTTGTGTATATGTTTGATGAAAACTTGTTTCTGTATTTTTGTGTATTGTTCTGAGGTTCACATCGTAGAAATTGCTTAGGAGGGGGTCCCCGGTTTCCAATAGAGACCCAGTTGGGACCCCTGGATTGCAGTAATGATTTAGTGGGGGTCCGCAGAAGTCAAAATTTTAATACAACTTTTTTTCTGTGAGATGTATCAATTAGTCGTGCTGTTTTTCTGGATCAGCAGTTCTGCTCTACCATTGACCACAATTTATCAACATTATATTGTTGAAAGGTTAAGCAAAAAAAACCTGAACGACTAGACCTTATTATATGAGTCATTGTGACTGAGGCTTAATGGCTCATCTTGAACATGTTTAGTAGTAGGGCTACGTGGGAGTGAGCAGGAGTTATGAACACAGTGGGATCCATTTTGAATACCCAGGGCCTAACATAGCAAAATATGGACGTGTTTTACCTGCATTGCTGTGGTGGAGAGGGTGGAGATGCCAACACTGAATTGAGCAAGATGTGGACAAGGTTAACTTTAGAAATTCCATGAAGACTTTCTTTAACAAGGGTCTGCTGATTAGTTCTTACTGAACACTACCATTTGGTTGATGCTAGGGGTGAGTGGAGTGACTACACTTACTGATGCATAAGGTGAGGAAGTTTCTACGCCCAGCCTGCCTGGTTTGTCTATCCCCGATTACTGCTTCAGTGGAGGGGGTGCAGCCAGGTGCAGAAACCTCACACTTCATTATACCTGAATTAGAGGTACTCTAATTTGGACACAGCCCCATAGATACCTGCTGTGAGAAGCATCTCTCGCCACTAAGGCTGTGTCTGGAGCACAGATCGAGAAGCACACTTTAAAGGAGAACCACCCCAAACCGGTTGTTTGGAGGAGAGACTGTAAAGGTTGAAAAGTACCGAATGACACAAGGGTGTGGAAGGTCTCCCAGGTCTCACATTCCTGGTTCCAGGCAGCAACCACTCTGCGTTATCACTTGTTCGGCTTAGTCAAGGCTGCAACTGCCGTACAACTACATTATCCTGGTCTGGCCTGCATCTGACTAACTGACCCAGTCAGGGCAGTCACAGCTGTGCTACAACATAAGCTCAACTATAGCGACAGCTACAACTTGCTTCTTATCCTGGGCAAAGCTGAAGCTACTACATCATCAGCCAATTAGTGGCAGCACCAGCCATGAGACAAAATGACCACCCACGGATTCCTGTGCACTCAATGAGCCTAAACTACCATGGTTGGGGATCAGTAGTCCGGCTTGTGGCTCACAAACAGGGTCTGACCAATATAGTGGTGAAAGTATTCTTGGACTCTGTACCAACAATGGGTTACAATTGTAGGAAGCAGATTACGTTAAAAAAATATTATGCAAAAATATCAGACTGCATGCTGAAATAAGTCTCGGAGATAGGTGGACTCCTCAAACTAAAACTTGCACACATTGAAAACTTAAAGAAAACAAAGACATATAGGACAGAAACAGGTTATTAGAGGCATCTATAGTCTTGCTTTCATTACTAGAGCAACAGAATTCAAACGAATCTAAAATGATTTTTACTCACCTCGCCTGCAATAAAAAACAGTAGTGGTGCCTCTTCCTCTTTGGCTTTGTATTTTGCAATGATTTTTTCGGCTATTGGTCGGATTAGCTCCTTCGCTGCCTCCGATTCTCCATCATCTTCAGAATCTTAAACAAAGTACAATGCAGAAAATATATTGAGCTTATGACGACAATGCATTTGGTTAAAAGTACCACTGGAATCCTAAGGGTGATACACACAATATTTAGGAATTGAACTTCCTCAGGCTGTTACCACGCTAGTAGTCCAATTTAAAATATGAGACTAAAAATTAAGTCGGTATCCTTAGCTCAATTCATGGGAGCAGAATCTAGTATGGACAATTGGTGGCCTCATTTGAAGCACTGGTATGGGTGCAAAAAAATTAGAGCATGCTTTGGGAGAAATAAAGAAAAAGTAATATCCTAGAATCTAGCATACTGCTTCAGCTTTTAAAAATAAACCCACATCTTGAAACGCTTTAACCGTCCCTTTAAAATTCTAATGTTTGTTTATTTTGTGTTTGTGAATTAAATATCATTTCAGAATTTGGGCATCTGTTCAGTCTATACTTGTTTCAGTATGGTTTTGAACTTCAAATAGTAGAAATTGATTCGACTGGGGTCCCCTACTTCCATAGTGATTAAATGGGGTCAAAGGGTGAAGCATACAGGGTTCTTGACTCTGTGCAGTGTGACGCTAAAACCCACATTTTCTGCATGGTCAACGTGTGCCTTATTTTAGAACAACAGAAGGAGTTCAAAGCAATCATCCTTGATTTGTTTTTGCTATTTTACGTTCTGTTGTATTGATGCTTTTCACTACGATCGCTGAATAAAGAATTGCAACACTTTACTTGTAATAAAAAGTCTTTAATTATAATTTTGAAAATATGTGACTGAGGCTTGTTAATCAGGAGGTACAGCTTGAGAATTTGGAAAGCATACATACATCCTGACGTTCCACCTCATGTCCTGCAGATCAAATTTACACTAATGTATTGTTTCATCATCACTTATTAATTTTTCTATTTGGTCACATAGTTGGGGTGAAAAAAACTTAATTAGATGCATCTATCATGTATCATGTGTTCCTTTAAATTAGTTCATGCTGGTGTATATCCCTGTAAGTGACCCTGTAGCTCAACAACTTTTCCCATTTTAACTGATTCCATTAACTTCCCCACTACTGAAAAAGGCTAACTGGTAGTCACAGTTTAGTCTCTTCATGGCTCCCCACTTTTGTGGCAGTGGACTACCTTTGCCTTTTTAAAGTCCTCTGATAGTCACGATATAGGTAGTCAAAGAGGCGTTATTCAAGGTGTGCGGCCAACACCTCGCAGAGACTATCCTATTCATTGAATAACCGACCTTTTGAATGAATCTGGGGCTCACGGTCATTATTTTACATTGTAAATGACATAACACAGTGGTTCTTATCCTGTGGTCCGCAGCCCCCTTTAGGTTCTGAGACACCTAACAAGAAATCCGGGACTCTATAGAAAATTGAATAATATTAATAAAGTATATATAAATAAAGAAGCAAATCTGAAAATTTAAAATTTTAGAACGTAGATGTAAAGGAATTGTTAACTGCAGGCTACAAATTAAGTTGGTATCCTTAGCTTGTTTTGTTGGAGCAGCGCAAGTAAAGCAGACACAATATAGTTTAGACCATGGCTTGCCTCAATCGAAGTGATGACAAAAAGAGAGCATGCATTAGGAGAAGCGAAAAAAAAGGACCGCAATTCGCTAGTGTTTTGCATATCTGTTTTTACGAACTGAAAAACAAATTTAGGAAAGCTCCTACCTTCTCATTAAAATGTTGATTTTTCTATATTTGATTGTGAATTAAATTAAATATTTCAACATTAGTGTATTCGTTCCATACATATTTGTTTCTGATTTTTATTGCGTTGTTTTGCAGTTCAAAGTGCAGAAAGTGGATTCCTACTGTTGGCGCTAGGTCTAGTTCGGGTGGGAACTGACCCGTGTTCAGCACTTCTCGGCATTGGATGAGGAGATTGGAGTGATCTGAATATCTTATATTATTAGACTGAGAATCCATCTGGTCCAGAAGTTTTTCCCGATTGTAAATCACCAATGGCCTTATATCAAGCTCTTCCACCGTGATATCTTGCTAAGGTTCCGCTCTATATAGGGCAGATAGAGATGCTAGGGGAACGTCTTCCCACAAGGGGGGTGTCCTTTTCCTGACTGGAACGTTCCTGTTATTCATAGAGTATATAATAATAGGAGGCAAAGACAGAAACAATCTCCTCCTTACTTTCTGCTCACCCACGTCTTTTATACTTTGGATTACCCTGCACGCAATGTCTTGAAATGACAGCCAGTGAAAAAGTTACCAGATTTTCCCCCCAAAGCAGTTATCCTAAGTTTGAGCTCTGCCTTTCGTGGATAAAGAGGGATAAAAAAGCTACACTAGAAACTAATTTATGGTGGTGTCAATGGCTTCTACACAGTACCTTGCTGTAGGGGTTCGCTCGATGGAACTTCATCGGCATATCTCGACTGGGGGGCATTTGGCCAGGCACACAGATGAAAGATTTTCAGAAGGTTCAAACTGAATATGATCTTCATAAAACAGTTCTATAAATACCTGCTACTTCGGCATGTATATGACCACAATTCCTTAGTGAATCCTCCTGAACACAGCTCTTTAGAAGTTAAAATCCACCAAGATCCATTAAGCTCTGGTGGCATCTCATGCATATATATAAATCATTAATCCTAAATGCCCGATTTTTTCCAGTTACTTAAAGAAAGATAGGTGCCACCTGGAGGAGAGCGACTGGGGAGACTGGCTATTCCCTCACAGCTGCGACTCATACAGCTAAAATATTTACACATCAGTTACCTGGCTCCCAGAAACCTATGGAAAGCTAGTAGGCTTCCCTCGCTCAAATGTTTTTGATGTGATTAAATAGATAGCGATTTCCTTGAGATGGTCTGAAAAAGCCCAGAGACAGTGCGGGGATACCCGAGGGTCGCTGTGCGCTTTATAAAACCCAAAATCAATCAATCAATCAATCAGTGCAATCCTAGTCAAATATATTTTCAACTTTGGCTGATTATAGAGACATCACAGAATTGAGATATTAGTTTATTTTTTAAGACATCACAGAATTGAGATATTAGTTTATTTTTTAATTTTTTAGAAAACTTGGGAGGTTGCATAGGAGATTGCAAACGAGCAGATATGTGGACTTTGATATCCAAAAGAGATATTGCCCAGCTCTGGAAATCTCACTGTCCCCAACTTGCGCTGCCTGGAGGAAAGCCTTGGACAGCTGTTCTAAAATGGAAGAACCCATCTAAAAGCTAGAGTCTGCGCTAAGAAATACCATAGGATAAGGGGGAAATGATGGGACTACTTTGCCTAAGCGGACAATTGCTGTGATTTAATGATTTCTCCATTGATTGAGCAGGTGAACTTAGCAGCGTGATTGCAATGTGCATTATATGTGTTTCATGCTGTCTTTTTTTTGTCTTCACAAAACAATAAAGCCTGGTTTGTAAAAAGTATGCAGGAGTAATGAGGCAGAGTTGGGAGGTAGACTTTGATGTCAAAGATTCTCTCATCATATATTTACATTTTCTTCTTCATTGTTTTTTTAAATATTTGTATTTGCTTTTTTTCAAAGTGCATAAACATAACGAGCATGTCACATGAATCCGTTATCCATACCCTGTCCCCCATCCACCCTCCTCCCTCCGCCCACCGTACCCAAAGTCTCACCAGTGATCCTACACAATGATAGTATGATGCCCCACCTGTCTCTATATTACACACATTAGTCAGGGAAATCCCCGCATGCAACCGGGATAACAGAGTGACCCTTCCCCCGTCTCTTCACAGTCCCCCATCCAGTCCATGATATCGTCTTCATTTCCCCCATACTCTAGTAAACTTCTTGGGACACCCCCTGGCCTTGTAGGTGGCCCTCTCCGCAGTCATGTACATATCCATGCCCCATCTCCAATCATGTAGCTTGGGAGGTGTGGGAGCGCCCCACCCCCGGGCCACGTCCCTCTTAGCCACCACCAGAGCCAGTGTCACAAATATCAGAAGTGGGCGAGTCAGATCCACATTGTTTGTTATTCCCAAAAGAACCAGTTTAGGCTCAACTGCGAGGGCCGTCTCCAGTATCTCACTTAGTTCTCTTAAGATCTAAGCCCAATACTCCTGGTTTCTTCTTCATTGTTCAATGGGGTTTCAACATCAGTTTAGTTCTTGATGAAAAAGCAGATGGCAGAAATACTGATCTAGTCACTAGAGTCCTTGGTGTTACCCAAAAATGACGAGACTGTGCTTTTAGGTCCCCCCTTTTTGGATCAGACTCTGTGAGGGCACTCAGATTCTCAGGAGTTAGAGACTCTTGTTTGAAGGAACCTCTTCCCCGTGTCCTCTGGAGATTTTAGTCTGGCAAAGGCAATTTGTCAGGCTCTTTACACATGAAAGTGATTTTTTACTGTCAAGTTTGTGTGCGTTAATGTGAATTGGTGACTGTGTGAGAATAAGTCAACAGTTGGATGAATGAGTGACTGCAAAGATGAATGAATGAGCACGTGCATGAAGAATATGTGATTGAATGGATAAATGAAAGAAAAAGAGTACATGGACAGAGATTCGGCTAGATGAATGGGTGCCTTAGTAATGAGGGGTATACATAATGTGAAGTTTAGATTACAAGAGTGCTTTATTAAAGTGAGATATTTATACAACGTAAAAACCTGATAGGAAAGAGCCTTGTCAAAAACAAAAAAACAGGCATGCACAATGTTAAACTGAGAATATGCAGAGATCTAATTAAGTGGGACATACAGAATATAACGTTATGAAACGGTTTTCTTTGACGTTATCGTTCTGTCTATACTTTACAGTGGATAAAGGACCTTGAGGCAATAGCAATCTCCATAACCCTAAACACTCATAAGTAAATGTCAGGTGCATGAGGGCGAACAGAGGATTTCTAAAGGTTCATTCCTCAGGTTTAACATGAGGGCAGAAGGATCCCGGATGCCCATGTATCAAGGAGGACAGCACTAAGGAGCTTACCTGTGAGAATACGTGTAAAAACACCCGCCGTTTGTGCATGAAACTATTTGTTCTGGGACTACTGATACATTTGTGAGCATCCTCAAGGCCCCTTATACAACCCTCAGTAAAATGCACTGAGTTTGATACAGGTTTGTCTGTAGGGAAACCAATGGGTGCCCACGGGTGTAAGTAGCAGGGATTTTTTTAAGAGTCATAATGCAGTGAAATATAGGCCTTCTGAGTGAAAGCACGACTCTGAGGCAAAGGAAGTCTGGGCGGAGCAATCTGGACAGCGCAGGAGCTGTCATATGGCTGCGTCCAGGAAAGCAGCAGGCAGGCCAAGGTCCTGCAAGTTGTGTGACCTGAGATGAACAGTATGCATGCAGAATAGCGCAGCTGCATACCATGTTTGTAGTAAAGTCGCAAGCATGGTAGTGAGAGGATTTACAGTACCCGGATATCTGGACAACGAGTGGTGCCTTGTCGCCTGTAAGCTGATGCTTGAGAGGCACTCTCTGCTCAAGGAGACCAGTGCAACCTGCATACCTGTCAGACAAGCCACAAGGCAAGAAGTTGCCCATGAGCAAACTGACTCAACATAAAAGGCCAGATTCACGGCAAGTGCCAACCCCATTGTTTTCTTTGAAGCTCAGTGCATATGCACAGGGTCAATGTGGCAGTCAGGTTTCCTAGAGGCTGGGCAGAGTCACAAATGGTGCGATGAAGATGGGCATGCCCGCTGCAGCCTTGCAGGATGAATACGTACTGTATTCGTACGTCAGTCAGTTAGAAATAACCATTTTGCCAACACAATGATGGCAAACCTTGACCCAGCCTTGAGGCGGAAAGCCGGGGCTGGAGGTACTCTGTTGCTAATTTTAAAAAAACTTGTACTTTTACTGCACTATATCTTCTGTGTCACTATTTACCTGCTTTTAAAACACAAAGCACAACCTAGCGCTCGATCTCACCTTAGCGCCCAGCTGATTCAAAAGCTGCTCGCGCTCTCTCAGGTCCTTGCCTGCCGCCGCCATCCCCAGCGGCGTGCGCGCTAACTCTGCCCCCTTGGAGGCCACGCCCCCTTACCCGCCCTACTTAACCCGCTGATTCAGAGCGGCTACCAGCAAACCTTGACCCAGCCTTGAGGCGGAAAGCCGGGGCTGGAGGTACTCTGTTGCTAATTTTAAAAAAACTTGTACTTTTACTGCACTATATCTTCTGTGTCACTATTTACCTGCTTTTAAAACACAAAGCACAACCTAGCGCTCGATCTCACCTTAGCGCCCAGCTGATTCAAAAGCTGCTCGCGCTCTCTCAGGTCCTTGCCTGCCGCCGCCATCCCCAGCGGCGTGCGCGCTAACTCCGCCCCCTTGGAGGCCACGCCCCCTTACCCGCCCTTCAAACGTGCATGCATAGGACGCGCAGCGGACGAGCGCAGCGGGAGCGCCGTCTGCGCGCCGAAGGCGCGCCTAAGGCAAGCCCGTCTGCGCCCGTCCGCGCCAAGACCGCGACAGGCGCAGGAAACTCTGCCCAACTCACTCCCCGTATCACCTACCAACCCAGCGATCTTCTTCAACTACAGCCCTCTAGGCATTGCCCATGCATACTTGACCCAACCGCACTTTTAGGCCCTCTCAGTTGCAAACTCTGCCACTGGTCCGCTGAGCTCCACTCAGCCGTCCCATCAGCCAATTTACTTCAGGCCCCTCTACCCTCCTTTAAAGGTGGCTTGATCAACGCTCGCTCCATGTGCAAACACAACCAAGACATACACGACCTCATCTTGGAGTCCGACCTCGACTGCCTCATGATAACTGAGACATGGCTTACAGCAGATAGTAACCCCGATATCGCTGTTGCTCTTCCCCTGGGCTACTCCCTCTTTCGGGAAGATAGAGCCAAGGGCCGAGGCGGAGGTGTTGCAATTATCCTTAAAGACTCCTTCCACTGCCACACCTTTAGTCTAGAGCCTTTGAGAAAAACTGAGGGACTAGGTTTCTCTATAAAACTGAACGAACACACTTCGTTCTCTGGCGGACTTATCTACCGCCCACCGGGCAATGCAACTGAGTTTCTCGACTCTCTGTACGATTCCCTAGGACAACTCTCTCTTAGATACCCTTTCTTCACCCTCCTTGGTGATTTTAACCTCCATCTAGAATCATATACAGATATCCATACCATCAATTTCTTACAAACCCTCGAGATGTTCAACTTTAGGCAACTTATCACCTCACCCACCCACTCTCTAGGCCATACCCTTGATGGAATCTGCTCTAATTTCCCTTCTTTGATTACCCTTTCCCCTCTGCCTCAGATCTGGTCTGATCACTCCTTGATCCCATTCCATATCCTGAACAAAATTCTACCCAATCGTGACAAAGTTGCCTCCAACCCTGATAAACATATCAATTGGAAAAAGGTCCAGGATAACATTGCTCTTAATCCCTCAATGCTAACACAAGCTCCCACTCTATCCTGCAATATCGACACTGATGCCGATCTCTTCCAAAACTGGATTACTCAAGAAATTAAATCCAGAATCCCGCCTTCACGCCCCTGTGCCTCCCGGCGCAAAACCAAAACTAAAATTAATGCTCCCTGGTTCACACCAGACCTTGCTAAAATGCATCTGCTATGTAAAAAAGCAGAAAGAAAATGGCGGATGACATACGAGGCTACCAACCGGTCCTCCTATATTACAACAAGGAAAAACTACCTCGCGGAAATCAAACTGGCAAAAAAAAAACACTATGTCAATGCCATAAAAAATGCAGGCCAAAAACAAAAAGTTCTGTTTTCAATCGTCAAATCTTTCACGCATCCAAAGGCACTCCAGCCTGAAATTCCCCCTTCTCAGAAATTTTGTGATCAAATTTCTGACTACTTCGAGGAAAAGATTGCCTCGCTCCAAATCAATTCCCCCCCCCCCATTGCCCCCCCAGTGTCCCCTCCATTGGCCCCCTCAAGCCCTGCACTAAGTCATTTCCCCACTGTCCCTTTTGAACAGTCGAAAAAAGCCATCCTGGCCTGCAAATCCGGTGCCCCATCCGACCCTTGTCCCCCTATGATACTTCATCAACTCATTGACGAGGTCAACCCGATCATCAACAGCCTAATCAACTGCTCGCTTAGCTCAGGATCAGTACCCAACCGTTGGAAAAAAGGGATCGTCAAACCCCTTATAAAGAAAGCAAATAAACCCTTGACGGATCTCACCAACCTCCGCCCTATTACGCTACTCCCGGCCTTGGGTAAAATTACGGAACACCTAGTCCACAACGAGCTGAAACGTTACCTGGATGATAACAACTTCCTCCATCCCCAACAATCCGGATTCCGTCCCAGACACTCGACAGAAACTGCTCTCATTGAACTGTCCGACACCATAAAAACTCTACAAGATCAGAGAAAGAATTGCATCCTTATCCTTCTCGACCTAACGGCGGCGTTCGACACCGTCTCCCACTCCATTCTCATCAGTAGACTCAGGGACATTGGAATCTCCGACACCGCCCTATCCTGGATTATATCTTTTCTTTCGGACCGTTCCCAAGCCGTCACGCTGGGCCCTTTCCACTCCAAAAACAAACTTGTCCCCTCAGGTGTCCCGCAAGGTTCTATCCTAAGCCCCCTCCTCTTTAATGTATACCTCATCCCCCTCCTTAACTTGATAGAATCATTTGGCATACCTGTCACTTCATATGCCGATGACACACAACTCATTGTGCCGCTTGACAAACTATCGACCAGAGCTGAACTCAACCTTAAGCACTGCCTGACCGAAGTATTCCGATGGATGGACAATAACCATCTGAAATGCAACTCAAGCAAAACAGAGATCCTCCCGATTGGCACAAATATCTCCTTCTGTCCAGCACTATGGTGGCCAGATAATTCTGTTGCCCCCCCCCAGACGGTGTCGTCAGCCAGGAACCTCGGCATAATCTTCGACTCTGAACTCTCCTTTGACCAGCATGCCAGAACCATTGCAGGCAAATGCTTCGGAACGATCAGATCCCTCAGAAAGTTCTTCGACTTTCTCCCCATCAATGCCAGAAAGACGGTGACAGTCGCACTCATAATCTCGCGACTGGACTACTGCAATGGCTTGCTTGCAGGAGTCAAAAAGAGCACCCTCCTTAAATTGCAGAGTGTACTTCACACAGCTGCCCGCCTTGTCCTGGGCTTACCCCGCAGATCCTCCATCTCTGCAGCGCTTCACTCACTCCACTGGCTCCCCCTTCACAAAAGGATTCTTTTTAAAATCCTGATTATAGCCTTCCGCGCCTATAACAAGACAGGCCCCAAATACCTCACCAGGCGCTTTCCCCATTACACGCCCAGCCGTCACCTTCGCTCAACCAATGACAACCTCATCCTTCTCCCTAAATACAACCTGAAAACGAAGGGTGAGAAAACCCTCAGCTTCCTTGCATCTAAAGCCTGGAACAAACTCCCTAAAAATCTCAGACAACAAACCCAGGAAAAGCCCTTTAGAAAGCTTCTAAAAACATGGATTTTTAATCTTCCGGACGAGTACTCCAAAGCTTCCATCTAACCCCCTGGCCTGGTTCATTTAGGTTTCTTAGCGCCAAGATGCTCCCTCCGGAGCGAACGTTGCGCTCTACAAATACCCCTCAAATAAAAAACAAATAAAAAATAAATAAATAAATAAAATAAATAAAATGTATTCTACAAATAAATCAATTTCCATTGTTATTGCGAATTAAAATTATATGTATTACAGCAAAATTACTAAAAGAATAAGATCAAGTTAAAACATTATTCATATTATACAAATGATGATAATTCGTGAAGATACACATAGTTATTGCACAGTTCAATAGCTTAATTTACAAGTTGAATGTCAGATAGGCAATGTGATCTTTCCAGGGCAGATGCCAAAGAAAAACATGTAAAGGGATCAGGCAATAACTGTAGGTAATATAAAGCCACAAAACACTGTACAAACAATAGATAAGTTAAATTTGCGTCAATCGACATACTCTGGACAGCGTAATATGCTCTATCTGTCGACAGCTTAAGGTTAGAATCCTGCCTCCTTGCCTGTAACTGGGTCAGTAAGTGGGTTTCCAGCTCTTTCTTAGAGATAGACCAACACGTCATTGGATCTACAAAAAGATGGTGTAACCCAAATGTCTTAAGGGTGAACTCAACGTATGTTAGCCAGCTGATATTCACATCATCTAAATTCAAAACGCCATTTATGATATACCTGGTCAGTGAAAGGGTCTCCTTACGCCAAAACGAGTGCCACATCAGAATGGGTGCAGTACAGATTTTATCACTAATATAAGGTGCTCTCAGCTTTGTGCGACAGTTAAAATTAGAACATGACTGAGGCAGGGAGGCCAGGTTTTTCCAAAAAGGCATCTCTTATACGTTGCAATCTAGAAGAATCTGAGATGCCCCAGACAGCTGCCCGTAAGTGTCAGCAGATGCAGTTTTAGCTTCATAAACTTTCTTTACCACTTCAATAGGTTTGGTACCGATTTTATTTGCGAAACTAAAAAGAGCCCCAATATTTTTTTTTCATCTGTAGTCCCCTATTAGAAAACCATTCTTCGCCAATTATTATGTCGGTGAAACATGATCCCTAAGTAATTAAAAGTCCACAACACCTAGCTTCCCCCTTCAATATCAATTTGTGCCTGTTTCTGCTGCTTTGGACCTGCAACAAGAACGAAGGACTTCGAGTAATTCATTTTCATGTCCAGATCATTCATAAATTTTGTGTATTCCATTAAGAGTCGGCGCAGAGGATTACTATTACATGCCAAAATCACTGCGTCGTCCACGTAAAGGAGTATCGGTACTTGTAGTGAATTAATATGGGGGACATCTGGGGGGACCCTAACAAAGCTGATTCTACGTCATTTGTAAAAAAAATGCAAATAAAAAGGGCGCGAGGACGCACCCCTGCCTCATACCTCAAGTGATTTTAGAGTGTCTAGTGCATTCTCCTTCCTTGCCAAAGAGGACGCAGGCAGTAGCTCCGGCATACAGGTCTCAGATTATATTAATAATCTGTATATCAATCCCCATTGCCTCCATGATCTGACACAGCCTAGACTGTGCCACGCAGTCAAAGGCTGCCGACAGATCCATGAAGGCAAGGTATAAGTGGCCATTCTTAGCTGCAGTGTATTTGGCTATTATTAGATTCAGGTTCAACCACTGATCCACCGAGCCCTTACCTTTCCTAAAGCCGTATTGGCATGGAATTATAATGTTCTTTTCCTAATCCCATTCCTCGAGCCTATTTAAAAGTAGCCGGCCCATTAATTTAGCAGTAGAGTCTATCAGAGATATGGGCCTATAATTTTTCGGAATTGTTCTATCCCTCTTTGTATAACTAGGCACAATTACAGTCATCTTCCATGAAGGAGGAGCACCTATTTGAGCAACCCGATTAAAAATATTTGTTAAAAGTGGGGCCCAGAGATCTTAATTATCTAGAAAAAGATCAATTGGGACACTGTAGGGTCCAGGAGACTTCGCTCTTTTACACTGGTTAAGAGCGTATTTTGTTTCTTCCAGCGTGAACAAGACATTGCCACCTGTGCCAACGGGCTTGAGAGGGGGAATTGGGTGGTTACCTCCTCAGTATTTCCAAATAGGCCTTTAAAGTTTGTAACCCATGCCTCCTGTTCTACATGTGTATCTGTTGTCATCCTCTGCTGATCTCTTAGAAAAGGTACATTGATAAACAAATCAACAAGCAAAATGCCTGTGGGGTGTTTAATAAAGCAGACCTTTGCAGGCTTTCCCACCAGTCTTCTTTTAGGGTTTTTAGCCTTGATAACGTTGCTTTCTTGAAAAGCTGGCGTAAGGATTTGACCAAAAATTGGTCTTGAAGTTTGGACTTTAAGGCCGTATGAAGATTCCTGAGTGATTTTGCACATTCATCGTCAAACCAGTTAGGCCTCCTACAGTGCCCATTATATATACAAAGTATTACATTGTTTTTAATTTCCAGTACGATTTGCTCAAATGCTGTAACTATGCCATCATCAGATCTTGGGTCTAGACATATCATTATCTCTGATGTTCGTTTGGAGACTATGTTACCCAGAAACCTCATCCAATCCAGGCTCACCGGCTGGCAAGACCGCATCGTCGCCATCACGCCCCCTCACTGCTGTGTATCCTGACACTGTTCAAACACATCACGTATCTTCCATCATACGAAGACCGCCAACTGCCTTGAAGGATTTCGCTAACAAGCGACCTGTGTTCCTCAACTCGATGCTTACTGGGCAATTCCCTGCGTAAGCCTTTAACTTCAGCCCCAGCGACCTCACTTGGTTCTGGCACTAATCTCAGTACGGCTAGCCTTCTCAATCGAGGCATAATAATTTCCTCAGGCAAATCAATTGTTTTTACAGTCCTGATGATGATCCTTAACTATTTGAGCAATGGATCGAAACGTCGGCTCTTTTAAGTGGACATACATGTAACCATTGTGTATCAATTTGCATGCTACACTCTGGAGAACACTGCTTACACTGATTTAAAAGTGTCCAGTTTGCTCTTTTTCCTTGCCTGTGAATTTTTCTGCTCTTATTCTTGCTTCTATTTTCTGTCTCTCTCACTAGTTTGGTACAGGATTGTGCCCTACTACAAGCAACTATTTTTTGTATTCCATTTATTGTTTTGATTGTAACAAAATAAAAATCCTGGTCCGGCTGGACAGGTTAAATATATAGTCCCTATTGTGTTCTATATCAAAAATTGTTTATATCTTAATTTAAGCTCAGGACCTCTGTTCACGTCAAATAATCTACACCCACGGTCCTCTGCTACCTTTTGGGTCCCCCTTGTTTTCATAAAAAACCCGGAAACCTCACAGCATCAACTCTCTCCCACTTCAAGACAATTCCATTCTCCCTTGCAATCACTGGTTTAATATTACGTTTAACAGGATATTCCCTTTTTGGTAAAGAAGGGATAAGAAACGTGATTGCAGCATGGTCACTGAAGGCATAAAAGTTGATTTTGAATTGGGTAAAAAGCTTCCTTATAGGATCAGAGACCAGGACATAATCAAGCGTCTAGAAGTGGGAGCGGCTAGAAAAAGTGAAGTTTAGCTGGCCAGTTAGGATTTCAGAAGTGTTTAAAAATACGACATTATTTATAATTAATAGCCTATTTAAATCTTTACTATAATCATTATGGCTAAAATGGGGAACAAAATCCCCATCTTCATCTACTAGCCCACACATTGGTGCAGTAACCTTGTTACAAGGATTGGCATTGAAGTCCCCAAGTCAGATTATATCGTAGGGCTTGTTGCATACTTTCTCCAAATTAACAATATCTCTTCCCAGAGGGTCCAAAATTGCTGCATGATTACTACCAAAGCTGTTGTTATAAAAATATATATAAGTAGCCAATATTTGTCACTATAAAACTCTAAAAGTATAAGATGATAGTATGGAGATGTGTGTAACAACTTCGGTGCTCATGAGGAGCTCAGCTCGTCATGAGGCACAGTGGCGCTGTGCTCATGACAAGCTGAGCTCGTCATGACCGCCACGGCGCTCCCACGCGGGGATAATTCCCCTGCTGTGCTGAGCGTTCTAAGAAACGGGCATGGTAATGACGAGCTGAGCTCGTCATGATCACAGCGCCACCGTTCAGCGGGACGAGCTGAGCTCGTCACTAACACCGTGGCGCCGCGCGCAGTCCCCCCCCCCCTCTGCACCGTGCGGGAATTAGCCCCTCGGCGAAGGAGTTAGAAAAGTTTTCACCTTTAAGGGAAAAGTATTTGAAAGTAATGTCAATAGACCACCTTTTGCACGACCAGCGGATGGAGGTATTGCAGGCGTAAGAAATGAGCGGCACCCATTCAGGTAGATCGGGTCAACCTCCCAGGTCTCCTGAAGGCACATTATGTCATTAGCCATCAACAAAGACAGCCACTCTAAATTGGACTTTTTTGGTTACACCCAGCAATGTTCCAAGAAATGGCTGCAACAGATTCTGGGATAGTCACTAAATGTATTGAACACTGAGGCAAGATTGAACTACCTGTCTGCAGGCATGAATTTAGTTGAAAGTTTACCGGGGGGAAGAAACGACAGAAGACTCCTTATGTAACGCTGTATCATCAACATTATTTACTATTAAACTCTGCTCATCAAGTCAATCACATTCGTCCATGCCTTCCAATAAAGTAAATCTATTGCTAAGAGGTAAAGGTAAAACAGGCTGCGGGAGACGTTGGTTAAAATATCGTGAAGGCAAATGGCTATTATTTATTTTGTGGAATGGGACTTGAAGTGAGGTGCAGGGTTTATAAAAGAAACCAAGCGGGAGTGCACAAAGTTTAGAATAATGAGTAGGGGTGCTTGGTAACAAACTTAGTAGGTCACCTACCTTGTAGTGATTGTCAAAATTAACGATGATGCAGTCCCCTTAAGTGTTTTGGGGACCCTTCTTACCCAGTTAACCCTCCTGGCATAATAATATGTTGATATACATTGAAACTATCCCCTGTGTGGTTAGAGAGCCAGGCAGTCAATTACTGAGGTATCAGGAACTGAGATATATTGTGGGGAACAGCGAGGCCCTCAAAGAGCGGGTGGAAGAGGCATCCCTGCTAGAATATAAGGCGGTCCCCTGACAAGCCAAGGGATATCCCAAATTTATTCTACGCTGCTTCACAATAGCCCCCCACCACTTGATACTACAGGAGGAATGGTAGGGGGATCAGAGTAGGCAGGAGAACGATGACTGGGGGTTGGCGTGCAGATACCCAGAGGAAGTGGCAATCAGTAGAGGATTTCGGTTAATCCACCTGAAATTTTACCACAGGGACTATTCCGGGTGGGGAGGGCAGCCGATGACTGCTGCTTGTGGGGCTGCCGAATGAGGGGCACCCTGCTTCACATGATTTGGGAGTGCACAGAGGGAGGTCAGAGTGTACTGGGCAAAGATAAAACATAGATTGCACCCTGCTTCACATGATTTGGGAGTGCACAGAGGGAGGTCAGAGTGTACTGGGCAAAGATAAAAAATAGACTATCAGATGTGTTTGATGTGTTGGCTCCCAAATTGTGGAACTCCCTTCCCCTTGAGCTTACCAGTCAATCCTCCTTGGCAACTTTTAAAAAAACTTCTTAAAACCTGGCTTTTTTCTCAAGCATATTAGACTCTTGCTCTCCCAATGGCCTTGGTCTAGTTATCTGGAGTCTGGACTTTCCATCTCTGTTCGTTGTGCGCCTTGATGCCCCTTGGGGCTAAGTTTTGCGCGGTAGAAAAACGCCATTCATTCATTCATTCATTCATTGCAAAGTGCAGCTCACCCCTCAACTGGCCTCCCTAGGTATATGGAAGGGGATGGTGGTAGAGGACAAACCCTAGATCACAAGGTCTTGCTTTTCAGTAATGTGGGCCTGATAGTGGCGCAGATGGATATCATTAAATGCTAGAGGGGGCAGCGAAGGGGTTACAGTCGAACCTGCGGGAGTGGGAAGAAGGCATGGATTGGCGTATGAGGGAGGAAAGGTTGGTGAATCAAGCAAGGGGTTGCCCATGTAAGTTTGATAAAATACGTGGTGCTGTGGATGGAAGCATGATAATTCTCAGGATGAAACATCAGGATATTGCAGCAGAGGACAACAGGAGACCCCGATTGAGGTGGGAAGATTTGTCGGATGAGAAAACATTCTGTACTAGCTCACCGCAGATAGCGGCTCGACCTTGGATTACTGTGGGGAACATGAATATTTGTTAATGTATGCTTGACCATATGCCTACTGTTACAACTGGTTTCTTATCTAGATTTTCACAAACCTTAGAATCCGTGGTCGACTCGATCTTTGTTGCCTGCTAAGAAGTGTAAAGGGACGATTTCCAATTTCATGACTTATGACAACTTTTGTAAATGACCAAATCAATCCAATTTCAAAGGACCACTGACTACTGAGTAACATTTTAAAGATTTATTACAAAGCCAAAAATAACTGAACATACAAACACCTCAGTAAGAGGTTCAGAAAATAAACCGGTACTAATACAAACATAATCCTACGCAAGAGTCTCAGACGACTCAATATGAAAATCAGAGTAAGTTCGAGAAGCATCAGGCAAACAATGACAGTTCCTGCTTGAAGTCTCGACTGCATTTACTTAAACGAAAAGAATGGGTTAATCTGTCCCTACACTAACTCTAAGGTGACTTCCTTACTTAGCATCCCTCCCAGACAAGAGAAAAAGGTGTCAGCAGTGAAGACTTCCTAAGTAGTACACTCACTTTCCATAGGTAAGTAGCCTAAGCTACAGAGCTCATTCTAAGATGCTCCTTCCTACACTCCTCTCCGGTCGGTCTGCCTCAAGTCTAAGTCTGTATTCTGCTCCTTCTCTGCCCCATCTGCTCAAAGGCTACCCTAAGACGGCTCTCCACCCTCGGGGTACTGTCCCTAATACAAATCCCAAAAACAGTAAACACGCCCTAAACACACCACTTAAGGCAGGTGCTTCCTCCTGGATTTTTCCAGCAAACCTTCAGCTTCATCCTTGGGTCCCAGGCACCTTCTCCGCCAAATGTATCATTTATGAATTCTGTTGCACTCCCTCGATACTCGACTCTGCCATCCTAACTCTAAACAAAGGATTATTCTACCTGACAAGCTATGTGTCCTTGCACCTGCAGCAGAATCGTGTGAGAAAGCAACCTTGCACTCACTCTAAGTTACAATTCGAAATTCAACAGAGACAAAGAGCCTTTCCCAAGGAAAATACATTTTGGGTCTACAATGTACAGTTAAGCTAAGAAAATTCAGCTAGGCCTCTGCTAGCGTTTCCATGTCTCAGGCCTTTACACTTTTTAAATGCATTTCTAACCCTACATCATAAGCATTACGTCCGAAGTCTTTCTAAAAGCATTACATTAATTTCATTTTTAAGCATTACTCTTCGTCTCAGAAAATAAGCAACCTACACGTGCAACCTTTAACATGGGGCAGGTTTAATTCTAGTGCACTATTTCAACATGAAGCATCATTTTCAACATTTCCTAAGGCATATTCTCGGTTAAAGCACTACATTAGCCTTTGAATAACATGAGCACACTCTTACATATTGCAATATACTCGATTTAGTTCTACATTTCTAATGATAACATGTTAATACAGTCCTCTAAATATATAGGTGCTGACTACTCGTGATGATGCACCCCTAAAAATGTCAAAATAACATGGCACTCTATCACTATTATGTTTGTGCGGAGGGGGTTCGTTGCAAGAATAATACAAATATTTTCCATAGAGTTATATTTAAAAAAAGGCCTGCCAGTAGGACTGGTTGCAGTTCATATTGGCAGCCCTAACCCCTACACAAGAAGCGAACGCCTTACCTCAGACCCCAGAAGATACTGAGGCCCGAACCACATAGATACCCGCAGAAAACGTCCAAGATAGAGCACACCACAGTGCATACCCCGCAACATGTTAGTAATCACCATTAGAGTAGAATTATGCCCAACGACAAGGGGGGAGGATAGATCTGGGGAACACTAGTGCCGGCCCCCAGTTTCATTCCCTTTATGTATTAATTTTCCCCGGTTCAGTTACAACCCGCCTTCACAATTCTTGAAACATGCAGCAAAAGACTGTATGTGCATAAATGTAAAGCATGCAAACGTTACTGAGTAAAATCTGTTAATCTCAATACAACAGCATGGAACTGAATGTGCTTTCTACTGGATTTTCTCTTGCCGTAAGGATTGCCAGAGACTTTTGTTGCAGCCTGTTATCCCTCCAGCTCGCCCTTCACCTTTCGCGACACCCGCTGCGCGGGTGCCGCTCACCTGTTCCCTGACGCCGTTCCTCACTGGTGTGAGCGGCTCTGCAGTCGGCAGAGAGCACACGCGCTCCCAGCGGAAGACGGGTCAGGTGAGAGCCTCCAAGTGCCAGTTTGTGCATCGAGCCTACCGGGGGACTGCGAGGACCAGCAGCCTCAGCTCTACACAGCTGGTGCCTCTTCCCCCGGCGGCCACGCCTCCAACCTCCAGCAGATATTAACGAGCACAACAGCGGCTGAGTGGGTGCTTTCTACTGGATTTTCTCTTGCCATAAGGATTGCCAGAGACTTTTGTTGCAGCCTGTTATCCCTCCAGCTCGCCCTTCACCTTTCGCGACACCCGCTGCGCGGGTGCCGCTCACCTGTTCCCTGACGCCGTTCCTCACTGGTGTGAGCGGCTCTGCAGTCGGCAGAGAGCACACGCGCTCCCAGCGGAAGACGGGTCAGGTGAGAGCCTCCAAGTGCCAGTTTGTGCATCGAGCCTACCGGGGGACTGCGAGGACCAGCAGCCTCAGCTCTACACAGCTGGTGCCTCTTCCCCCGGCGGCCACGCCTCCAACCTCCTCGTATATTACTGGCCTGATAGTACCGCGTCGCGGGACGCGCGCGGGGCGCAGCCCCGGGGCGAAGACCGGACAAAGAGCGGGCCCTCCGTGGCCCTCAGTGGCTGAGGTAGGCTGGGCCTCGTTATTTTCATTTGCACGTGAATTTTCGTAGAGTGCCACTTCGGGACACTCCATAGGAGATACTTGTGTACAACGACGAACAACCACCATTTGCAATAATCAGTGATTGCTATATATATATACTATCTGAGCTATACTTTGCTGCCTGGTTGTTTC
Organism: Lissotriton helveticus; assembly: GCF_964261635.1. Classification (NCBI taxonomy): domain Eukaryota; kingdom Metazoa; phylum Chordata; class Amphibia; order Caudata; family Salamandridae; genus Lissotriton; species Lissotriton helveticus. The sequence goes on from NC_136061.1 coordinate 316,316,176, forward strand.
TTTGTTAAGGATGACAGCAAAAAAATTACGTTCCGGAAGAGTCCTAGGGGGAAGGTCATGTACAAAAACTAGATCTAACCCCCTGAGGAATAAATATGACAACGGGGTATTAATGAAGGGACAGATGCAGCTATTGCAATTATGGGAACAACCCGTTGTAATCCCGGAGATAGGTGGTTCTCAGATGGTGCCTTTGATGGGGGCGCCGTCTGTCGTGGAAAAAGACTTATTGTCCCCTAAACCAACATCCTCTGTGGATAATCTTCCAGCTTACACTTCAGGGGGTGAAATGCCTAATAATAAGATAAAAGTTACGATGGCACAGCGATCTAATATTTCCTCCAGTGCAGAATGTCCCAACGGGGCAAAAAAAGGAGAGTCCTTTTTGTCCAGTATTGACCTTGAATTATGTGGCCGTTATATGGAGGATGGAAATTTGAACCACTTGAATCCTAGTAAGAAGGCATCGGGAGCAACGCCGTCAGGACTATTGCTATATAGTAGTACTCCCTCTATAACATCTAATGATATTCCTTCATTACAGAATGATTCTAGGAGTTCACTACTTAATCTATCAGGTATTTGCCCCATTGCTGCTTCTGGATTGCCTAAAGATGATAGACCTATCTCTGATTGTCTAATAGTACTAGAACACTTGTTGGCCTCCATATTGTCTTTATTGAGCAAATTCGTTGGGAATTCTGACTGCACCTTGGATTCAGTTACCCAGATTCTGAAGGTATTGCTGGCAAAAAGTGCAGAAAATGGTACTACTGTTGTCCCGGAGACTGTCTTTCCTCTTGACAGCAATAATTTATCGAAAAAAAAGGCTTCTGCTGGAATGCCAGAAATAGTTACCAAAAATGAGTCCTTAGGGATACCTATTCTTTCTGTTTCTAATGGTATGAAGGCATTAGAACCAATCGTAAAAGAGGAAAGTTTGGTGGAGGTGGACCACACGGTGGGAAAAGAGTTATTCCCAATTTTCACCACCGAAAGAAAGGAGCCTGAAGTAAATTCTGAAGTAAATTCTGATGAAAATGGAAAAGGCACTAAAAGTAGAAAGAATAAAGGGAAAAATAGGAAACCCGTTCGTAAGTACAAGAAAAAAAAACAGAGGCAAATCATTTTTCAAAAACATATGAACAATGAAGTCTATAATGAGCCAGAGATTGAAGATAAATCTTTATTGGACATTTTTTCTAATAAGGTGACTGACTGTACCAATGGTTCTGTAGTTAATTGTTCTCGTAATAACGGTACCAAAACTGCGGAAGTCCCGCTACAAGAGAACAATTTAATATCGCCCAGTGTTCCAATGGAAGAAGTGAGGAGAACTATGCCTACTGTATCAGGGGTACTTAACCCATCAGCGCCTATCTTTCAACTACCGGTTGATGCTGCCATAAACTCTTCTTCTCTACAATTTAAAATGTCTAACTCATATGTAGATACCTTGACTTTGGACTTCTTGCCATTATTCGATTCTGATTTATACCTAAACAGGTCATGGTTGCTCAACTGTTTTAAGGATATTGATTGTTTAAAACTAATTCAGTCGAATGACATTGATTTGGTTTCCTTAGTAGGGTATAAAAATGGTCGATGTGTACGGGCGAAATTTTATTCTAAAATAATAGTTAATCTTGTGTTACAACAGGCAGAATTATTTCAATGTAGAGGGATTGACGTGCTACCCTTCCTACATACCGGAAAGGATATCCTCCCTAGAGAAGGGGCCACAAAGCCGGGTGTTAGGCAGGAGAATATGTCTAAATCTATTAAAGACTTACAAATCAGGGTCTTGAGAGGTAAACGTATGGTTTCCCAGATTCTACCTACTCCTCTGAACATGACTGCTCCTGTAATAGAAGAAAATCATCGGTGGAATTGGCTTCCAGGAGTTTTGTCTAATAATAACTCGGATAATCCAAGACTGTTTCAACATCTTTAGCAGTCAATTAAAAGTTTTATCCTGGAATGCAGCAGGGTTGTTTAATAGACCGGAGAAACTTGACTTTTTATTTTCACTAAATGCGGATGTGATATGCATCCAAGAAACTTGGTGTAAAAATGGTCTATATGGTGGAAAGGATTATTTTGTGCTAGAGGCAGCAGCCGCGCCGGCTGAAAAAGGTCATGCAAAAGGGGGGATTGCCTGCCTCCTGTCTAATGCACTGCAATGGCAATTCTCTCATTATGTTGATAAAAGCAACCTTTTTCAAGCTATAACTATTAATAATTTAACCAGTGTAGGCAGCCTGGGTTCTCTAGTAATCATCAATGCATACATTCCGCCAGAAGATGGTTTTAATATTGTACTGAAGCAAATGTTCTCATATGTTAAACAGCTATTAGAATGTGACCAGCCCCCCTATATTTTACTTGTGGGCGATTTGAATAGTAAAGTGTCCCACTCAAGCGTAAATTTTTTAGAAATAAGTTTAAAGAAGAGGCTTATAATATACCGCAATCTACTCTTCCAAGTAAAATAAAAACTAGCAAAAGAGGCAAACTATTGCTGCAAGAACTTAGTCATTCAGAGGGGTTGATCGTAAATGGTAGGATGGCATCAGATAATCCCGCTAAATTTACTCACAGGTCCCCTAAGGGTGAATCTATCCTCGATTATGTAGTTATGGACTATGTTTCTTTTTTTCTTATTCAGGACTTAATGGTCTCTCAAACTCCTATGAGCGATCATAACGTGATCAGTATAACTCTTTTATTACAACCTCAGGTCACGGATACATGGTCTTTAAGTACTGGAGGAGTCTCTTTGCTTTGTAAGTCAGGTAGATGTTTCTGGAACCCAACGACTATGAAGGGTTTACAAACTATCCTTGCAGAAACCTTACTTGAATTAAAAGAATGGCAGGGTATGGAATTTTTCTACTTTGAAAACTTTATGAAAAAGCTTACTGCAATCGCAAAGAAGCCTAGATACCCCAGGAAAGTGACTTTTGTCCCTGGTTTATTGTTGCCTTTAAATAAATAAATAAATAAATTAGTGAGGCAACAATTTCTTTCAAGATCCATGGAAACTAAAAATAAGTTATCCCTATTAAAAAGAAGGAGGACCAGAGTGAGAGCAAAATTAAAGAAAGAAAAAGAAGACTCCCTCTGGATTAGCTTAAGGGAGGCTTCTATCTATGGTAAATCTAGAGAATTTTGGTCCATAATTGGCAAGGGATGTGGTGTAAGAACTTCCCCTATTCCTGTTTCTATTCCTGAGGATGTGTGGCGTTTATTTATATTGAACATGTATGCATCAAATGGCATAGGGAGTGAGGATAGTGATCTTTTATGGGACTGTAGGTCTGTTATGGAGCCTCCATCTGAGAATTCCATTGCTTTGGCGATTAAGAGTATGCGCTCTTCCGGAGCATTGGGACCAGATGAGTTGCCCATTTCAGTATTGAAACAGGATGTTACTTCTTGGAGCAGGATCCTTTTCCCTCTGTTTAAAGCATGTTTTTTATTAAGAGACGTCCCTATTTCTTGGAAGGGAAGTATATTAATACCCTTATTTAAGAAGGGCGAGCGGGACAAGCCCATGAATTATCGTTTGATCGCTCTACTGGATGCGGTTGGAAAAGTTTTCGCTAAATGCCTTCTATTATTATTTGAAGATTGGGTGGAGGCAAATAACATTTTACCTTTGGAACAGACTGGGTTCCGTAAAAAACATGGTACACTTGATAATTTGACTGCTCTTCAAGTGATTACGGACAAATATGTACGAATCCGGGGAGGTGGGGTATTCGCGGCATTTATAGACTTCTCCACAGCGTTCGACAAGGTGGATCGTCCAACGCTGTGGAGAAAGCTTGCTGCAATGGGTATGCCGCCCCAGCTTCTGGAACTTGTAAAATCCCTTCACTCGAATACCTGGTGTAAGGTGTTGCAAGGTGGAGAAAGGGGTCTTTCTCAGTCCATCCCATCTTTAAACGGGTTAAAACAGGGGTGTCTACTGGCCCCCATGTTGTTTTCTCTATATACTGCGGACCTTCCTGCTTCTATTGCTGCAGGTGTTGGCTTAGCTCCGGTGGTTGGAGGTTCATCCATTTCTGTCTTAATGTATGCGGATGATATCCTCATTTTAGATTTAACTCCTAAGGGCTTATCTAATCGCCTACAAGCTTTACACTTATTTGCAGAGGGACACTTCATGAAGATTAATGTCTCCAAAAGCAAAATTATGTGTATCACTGGAAGGAAAAAATGTAGATCTGTAAAGTTTGGATGGGCTATAGGTGGTCAGAGATTAGAGGTAGTCAAGACTTACCCCTTTCTAGGTAAAATAATCTCGGCAAACTTAAGTGAAAGACCTCATATTGAACATAATTCGCGTAAAGCATTGTCACATGGTATGGGGTTATGTTCGCTGTACTCTGCTACAGGGAAAAGACACTTTGCTCGTTTTATGGAAGTGTATAATGCAAAAATCCCTGCAACTCTGCTTTATGGATTAGAATTGGTGGAATAAAGACATTGGGGTTTTCTGCAGTTAATGGAGGGAAAGGTTTTGAGAAGACTTTCTTCCCTTAATACAGCTTGTTCCGTGTCTGCATGTAGGCTGGAATTCGGCCTCCGGAGCTGTTGGGTACAGGGGTTGACTGCCCTAGTAAGATGGGTGACCTGTTTGGCCAGAGGTGATCCGGGTTCCTTACGGGCATATATAAAAAAGGAACTGCTGGGAAATTTAAATGAGTTCTCATTACTAGTAAAAAACTTTAGAACAGCTGTAAAATTGTTAGAGTTGGAGGAAAATACTTTGTTTTTACTTTCTACTTCTCAACTAAAGTCCCAGCTGAAACATGCATCTTGGGAACTCTGCTTTAAATTGGATATGACTGCCTTACATGGAAAGAAGGGTGGTGAATTACTCCTAAATTCGTATTCAATAAAGCAGGCCCAGCAGTATGTCACCTGGAATATCCCTCATCGAGTACGAAGGCTATGGTACCTCTTGCGACACGATTTACTCCCTTTAAACTCTCTACTAGCAAAGTGGTATGGAACATCCCCCATATGTAATTTTTGTAATAAGGCAGTCCAAGACCGAAATCATGTTCTGTTTATCTGTCCTATACTACGCCCATTTCGTTCTAAATGGTTAAGATCTATTTGCTTAAAATTAGGAATTCTTAATGTAAATACTTTTTTTCATGCTCTTTATTGTCCACCCAATGAAATGTTTTGCTTCAAAATTTTTAATTTTTTAAAGAGTTTTTTTAGACATTTATTAATGAAATCTGTAGTGGTAATTTGTGAATTCTCCGGTCTGTGCTCATGTGGTATTTCCTTGAATGATTTCTTTGTGTTTACCATTGTATATTGTATATTTTGGTGTTTAATTATATGATTGTTATATGTGGCCCTCGCTTGAGAGCCGAAAACATAATAATAAAAACTACAGAACTGAATATGCAATCAAACAAAATGTAACAGAATGATTAATTTGGCTGTATGTGTTGGAAAAGTATGTTAATGTATATAAAAATCAATAAAAGCAGATAAAGCAAAAAATCAAGATAAACTCGCCCAGCAAGAAACTTACGTTCCAATAACCCCTCTTTGGCCAATAGCACTGCTCATTCTACTGCGTATTATAAATCACCACTGGGTATGGGCTCCCAAGCAGTAAGGCCAAACCCTGCCTTTTAGTATATCGAACAAAAAAAGCCAATACTGCTACACGAGTTTACAAGTATCATTCTATTCTAAACACACAATCAAAACACTATGCCAGAGGGACATTTTTTTCTCAGTCATTTATCAATTTTGCATTTTATTTGCACATTTTTGATTTGGTATTTTTAAACACATTTATAGATTTTCAAAAAAAACATATACAACACATCACGAGAATATCAAAAACAACAATTTCTTTTTTTTCATACCACATTCATACTCATTCAACCAGGGGGGAATTTTTTCAAGGCACACTCAACACTTTCATCAAAATCACAATCTGAAAAAATGAGATAGTGTATTTATACAATTTATATACACTTTTTTGAAGAAACCATAGGGTATCAGTAGAGATATAAATCGTTATTGTCACATTATTAATCTATTCTCTTATGGTTTCGGTGTGACAACGTCACAGAAGCAGGTCTACGCGTTTCGAACTCTTTTAGTGTAGAGTTCTCGTCAGGACCATAGACTGTAATGGAAAACAGAGAAACCTCTGTTAAAGTATATCATTTTATGTCAAAGAAAGCTACTTTTGGCTCTACACCCAGACCTCTGTCTCTTACCTCTCTAAATGTCAAACGGGATGTGTTCCTAAGTTAGCCAACGTCCGCGAAGCGGGACCACCTGTATAATAAATATATCCGGTTTTATACATGCTGCCAATTATCAGTCATTCAGCGTTACACACATTTTCTTACATACTTACTTAGAGATGACAGATGTTCATTTCTTTCTGTGAACAATAAACAGTGATAAGTGTAAGGATGTTGGTCTCTTGTTTGTAGTTTTTTATGCATTGTGATGAAGCGAGTAGAACAATCTTACCAGCTTAATCAGCCCTTATTTTTTGGACGCTTTACGAGGGTCAGTCGGCGAATTTGTTCGCAGGGTTCACAGCACACCTAGAGGGCAAGAATATATTTTTCACTCATTGTGCGGTTAACGAGGCGTGTGCCCTGGGTTCAAACTCATCTTGATTCCTTCACGTACCGATTAGTTGTGGCGTGTTCTCTCTGAATGCCGGCGTCAATCTCGAGTGAGCGCTTAGCGAGACGCTGTGTTGTTTATGTGTGTAGGTCACGTGACTTTTTCGGAATTACGGGCGCCATCTTGGCCTGGTCATGCTCGTTCTTCGAGCAGTGGGCTTGTGTGTACATTACTTGGATTGAGTGGTATGGATGGTATCCTATATTCAGTATATTTAATGGGTGGATCGTCGGACTTCACGCTCTGGGTTTAGAGCATTTTTCCTTTTTGTGTGATATATTATTGGTTACTTAGTCTATTTGTGGCGGCCATCTTTGATGTGGGATCCTTGCCAATAGCAACGCTCCGGATGTATGAATGGGGCTATAGTTTGAACATCTCCGAAAGTTCATTTAACCCGTTAATTGCCGTGTTGAATCTTACAATCATCATTGCTTCTTGTTTAGATAGTTTCTTTTTTTCTTTTTTCTCCAGAAGACGTTCTCGCGGAGTCCACCATGCTCGTTTTTTTGAACGGCGTAGAAGTTTGAAAAAACTTCTACGCCGTTCAAAAAAACGAGCATGGTGGACTCCGCGAGAACATCTTCTGGAGAAAAAAGAAAAAAAGAAACTGGATCGAACAGTATTGGTCACCACATTCTGTCCAAATTCGAACAAGTTGAAAAAGGTGGTAAATAGTAACTGGCATTTGGTTAAACATCTAAGTGATGAATTAAAAAATCCACCCTTATTTGCATTCAAAAAAGAATCCAGCCTGGCAAATAAACTAGTCAGAGCAGCATTACCAACAAAACAACAACCAAATTTAAGAAGTATGATTGGATTACCTCCAGTGATAGGACACCACAAATGTGGAGGATGCAATTGTTGTGATTCCACTGATGAGGGTTCAATTTTCAAACATAATTAAACAACTTGGAAACATAACACGTTCACAAATTGTAAAACCCGATATGTGATCTATGGGATCAGATGTCCTTGTAATTCTCTGTATATCGGCAAAACCAATCAAGAGATCCGTGTAAGAATTCAACAGCACAAGTCAAGGATAAAACGAAAGGTACCCAATGCCCCACTGGTAAATCATTGGCAACAAAAGAACCATGGAGACAATGACCTACGATGGACTGTAATAACAAAAATTGAACAAGACCAGAGAGGAGGAGACCTTGATAAAAAATTATCTAAACAAGAAGCAATGATGATTGTAAGATTCAACACGGCAATTAACGGGTTAAATGAACTTTCGGAGATGTTCAAACTATAGCCCCATTCATACATCCGGAGTGTTGCTATTGGCAAGGATCCCACATCAAAGATGGCCGCCACAAATAGACTAAGTACCCAATAATATATCACACAAAAAGGAAAAATGCTCTAAACCCAGAGCGTGAAGTCCGACGATCCACCCATTAAATATACTGAATATAGGATACCATCCATACCACTCAATCCAAGTAATGTACACACAAGCCCACTGCTCGAAGAACGAGCATGACCAGGCCAAGATGGCGCCCGTAATTCCGAAAAAGTCACGTGACCTACACACAAACAACACAGCGTCTCGCTAAGCGCTCACTCGAGATTGACGCCGGCATTCAGAGAGAACACGCCACAACTAATCGGTAGGTGAAGGAATCAAGATGAGTTTGAACCCAGGGCACACGCCTCGTTAACCGCACAATGAGTGAAAAATGTATTCTTGCCCTCTAGGTGTGCTGTGAACCCTGCGAACAAATTCGCCGACTGACCCTCGTAAAGCCTCCAAAAAATAAGGGCTGATTAAGCTGGTAAGATTGTTCTACTCGCTCCATCACAATGCATAAAAAACTACAAACAAGAGACCAACATCCTTACACTTATCACTGTTTATTGTTCACAGAAAGAAATGAACATCTGTCATCTCTAAGTAAGTATGTAAGAAAATGTGTGTAACGCTGAATGACTGATAATTGGCAGCATGTATAAAACCGGATATATTTATTATACAGGTGGTCCCGCTTCGCGGACGTTGGCTAACTTAGGAACACATCCCGTTTGACATTTAGAGAGGTAAGAGACAGAGGTCTGGGTGTAGAGCCAAAAGTAGCTTTCTTTGACATAAAATGATATACTTTAACAGAGGTTTCTCTGTTTTCCATTACAGTCTATGGTCCTGACGAGAACTCTACACTAAAAGAGTTCGAAACGCGTAGACCTGCTTCTGTGACGTTGTCACACCGAAACCATAAGAGAATAGATTAATAATGTGACAATAACGATTTATATCTCTACTGATACCCTATGGTTTCTTAAAAAAAGTGTATATAAATTGTATAAATACAGTATCTCATTTTTTCAGATTGTGATTTTGATGAAAGTGTTGAGTGTGCCTTGAAAAAATTCCCCCCTGGTTGAATGAGTATGAATGTGGTATGAAAAAAAAGAAATTGTTGTTTTTGATATTCTCGTGATGTGTTGTATAATATGTTTTTTTGGAAAATCTATAAATGTGTTTAAAAATACCAAATCAAAAATGTGCAAATAAAATGCAAAATTGATAAATGACTGAGAAAAAAATGTCCCTCTGGCATAGTGTTTTGATCGTGTGTTTAGAATAGAATAATACTTGTAAACTCGTGTAGCAGTATTGCCATTCTACTGCGTGGCATTTTAGTTCTCTTGTCTTCACTCATCTCCAATGGCTTTAGACTGGGCTCTAGCAGGTGTGGCAGATGGCATTGCAAGAGGTAGAGCAGGGGTGTGGAATTCCTATAGACCAACCCCCTGCAGTAAACTATTTGGTTGCCAGTTTACAGTACCACATTATGGATCAGAGAAGGGAATTGTCTGCAATTAAGGTCATTTGATCAGGAGCAAATATTTGCAGAAGGTTGAAAGCAAGATTGAGAAATCTTTGCTTTCAAAATATTCACAAAACAATACGAGGAAAAAAACGTTTTTCTAAACTACTAAGAAATGATATGTACCATTTCCTGAAGCATCATTTAGTAAAACTTGTTGATGCATGCTCGTATTTCCCAAATATTCATAATGGAAAATCAGTAAACCAGTTTCAAAAAGATTAAGGAATATATGAAAATAAACAGCATTGGAAGAACCAATAGGTCAGATATTGGTGGTCAGTCTTCTGGTTTCGTCAATGTGTGTCTTGTTTTGAGATGGTTTTCATACACAAGTTTTGTTGAGGGACCTGCCGGGCCCTCACCACTATAACAAGCATTGGGAAAAAGCAAAAATATTTTTGGCCTCAAAAGCACAAACTGTCATAGTAGTCCTTGGCACTGAGCAAAACTACTTTGTCTGCTGATATGCTCCTTGTGAAAGAGCAGAATGTCACTCACAGTGAGGACAGCATAAAGCTAGATAGATAGAATTTTAAGAAAAGCAATAGGTCTTGGTTAATGCCAGACGTAATTAGGGGCACAATTCTTACAGAAAGTCGAAAAAGTGCACCCATAGTATATGTCCTTGAATCAATGCAGATTTACTGTTTTTATGAATTCACAGAAGGAAGCCAGGAAATCGTTCATAGAAAATATTTGTGAACTGCATTTTAGCATGACCAAATATGCATGTGTAGATTTGCTCATGTGAAAATCTGTTGAGCATTTACAAGTTCACTTTCGCTCCAACCACTTATTTCCCCAACCCTGGAAGATGTTTTACTTCTACCCTTGTCAGGAGTACATTTCAAACCTTTCTGAGAAAAACCCTAAAACATGCAAATTTGTAGTTTTGCACAGACTCAAAAGGGCATTCCAACCCTGGATCTATTGCTTACCACTACCACTAGCCCTGTATGCAGACCGGAAGACAGCTGGCGAAATAAGTGAATTGCTAGTATTCTACTAACGTATGATCTCCTGCATAATCAGAGAGGTTATTATCATTGCTGCCATAATTTGTCACTGCCCTACATGGCAGCAAAAGGACAAATGGATTTCTTTTACAGGACAAGTAGATTTATGAAGCATTGTGTCCAACGGACAAGTAGATATTTTATTAAATTCCACACCCCTCAGTAGAGGCTGGCAGGACTGCAAAGATGGGAACAACATGGCCATGCTCCTCCTGTTGTCACATTGTCACATACAGTGGTAGGGGCACTTCACATAATTTCACAGCAATTTATTGATGTTTAAAACTTTTTATATTGCTAAAACCTGAGCATTCTTTAATCCTAGTGTTGCGTTATGTGTTTTTTTAATCCACCACAAATCCTTCATCATGCCTCTGGGGGACTGCCTCCCGCGTATTATTCTAAGCAGTTTAATTTATGAAAAGGAAATTTAGCCTGCCAATGTTGGCAGATGAGCCTCTGTAGAATGCTATTCTTTGCACTTCAGTGTTTAGCTTTGGTAGAGCAGTCAATGGGTAACATCGCTGCACTGCTAAAACATCCTCAAAACAAACTCCAGCATTCACTTGGTCAAGAAACATCTCCGATCGAGGACAGATATTAGAATGTAGGTAGAATAATATTTTCAGCCTTAGCAGTCGGTATTTAAAAAGTGAAGACTCAACAATAACTTCACACTGAAATCCTGCAACAGAAAAATTGATAAATTCGCAGTTATTATTAGAAAGTTTAACAGAACTTAAATAGTAGGGTCATCAAAATTAAAGGTTCGAATCACCGATTTCAAAATGCATGAATATGAAAATCTTAAAAAGAATTAGCACAGAATTAATTAACATAACAAAATATCCAGTTCTAGCCCGCACAATAGGGCGGCCCATTTATTTTAGTTGCACACAATGAACTTAGAATTTGGTTAGAATGATATAAGGGTAGTTCAACTTATTAGAAAACAAGAAACAGCCGGGATGATGCAGAAAGAAAGGATTAGTCGGTATATGTTATGCTAATCTTGTCAAGTACATTGCTGCTCAAACGGGGCTTACCAGTGCTGGAACGGCAGGAGGCACAGAGAACTAGAAAAGCCACATTTTCAGCAGTTTCTTTAATCTCTCAATCACCAATTAAATATCTAACTTCAACAAGAGATACAACTAAGCATAGTTAAAAATGACCATTTCCCCACTTCGGAGCCTAGGGGGTTGAGGGGTTGGATAGGGATAAGAATAGGGCTTTCACGTCTACGCTTTCTGCAATACAGGCAAGAGACTTCTAAGCCTTGCGGAATTCGTGGAGTTCTGCTCCACGAAGTGACGCAAAAACTCAGCCTAGCGGAGTTTGGCAAGTAGCAATACTCTCACTGATTTTTAGAACCAGGAATTTCCCAGCACTGTAAAATCAGCGCGACCAGCACAACGTGCAGCGCAAGAAGACGCTGCTTCGTTCTGCAGCTCGAATAGATGTTCTACTTGAACTGCAGCATCATCAATACTGGAATTGCGTTGAAATATTTGCACAAATATTCTGCTTGTGTAATTTTTGCACAATGTTTGTATATTTTTCATGTTTGCATAATTTTCATGTCTCATTAATTTACTTGATGAAATGCATTATATATGTATCGCAGTTGTTGTGTACTTGAAATGTATTTAATAAATTAAAAATGTTCTATAAAATGTGTCGAACATAATAAAGAAATGTGATCAACACACTCAAAGAGCAAGAACTTATAAGTCTTAGCTTTTGTCCGCCCAATTAACATAGCGAGTTATAAATTGATAGCCAGGATGTCCCTTTTTTTCTTCATTATATTCACACGTCCAAACCTGGCGTCTGGTCTTGGACGAAACCCCCCTTGTTTTTTCTCATCTTCAATGAGAGCAGCAGATTTCTCAATGCGAGCGGACGCAACATAATGTGAGCAGTCGTGACTTGCCACGACCACCCACATTGAGAAATCTCGCCGGGAGGAGGTCTAGCATGTGATTTTTTCTCACAAGCGCTCGCCAACTTAATGTGGCGAGCTGTTCGAGAGAAAAAACTCCACTCCGCATTACTTTGCTGAGTTTTGTGGAACTTTGAGCTCTGTGTGGAACGGGTAGTAGGAGAAACTCTGCGAACTCCGCCGGCTGAGCGGAATTCTTCACCCACCCCTAGAGACTTCATATGTTCTGCTCTTTCTGTCTGCGGAACTCAGAATGGGGAGTTCCATTTCCTGTACAAGTTCTTCCAGCTAAAACCTGGGGTACTTTGCGCAGGGAAAGCAGAAGTCATTAAGGTTAACAGCAGCATATTACAAACCTCACAATAAAGTGAATATTTGTATTTTGCAACATAATACAAATTAGCAGTAAATTAAAACAGCTATATCTTACCCACAAAAAGAACCAGGCAAGGTCCTTCATTCAGCTGCACAGCATTGGAGTCTGTTAGTTCCAGGATAGGCTTTGGATGCCATGGAAACTCTTTGCAGTCAACATCATTTAAAACTTCAACTCGTCCCTGTCGTGTGACAATATCTCCCTTAGGGTCAAGTACTATGAGCGTTGGTATGCCTGTATCAAAAAGAGACACAATACGTGGACAGGTGATTTCCTATGCTCTTGTACATTCATACATACAGTTGTGCTCTTCATCTGAAGGTGGAAACCACTTTAAAAGTAATTTAGACATACAATTCACGGTTAACAGACGCCCTAGGTTTGCATACTTTTCACATCTATTCGGTCCATCTTGCACTTTTTAAATAGTACTCAACGAAAATTCGATGACTTTTAGTGACCACTTGAAATGTATGTGTGTCACTAACTCTTGTGAAAGTAGAGTGAAGTTTCACTGCAACAGACCCTAAAAGCAGTGTCTCTCGTTCGGTCCACTGACAAAAGAGCAGCCTAAGGATCGTCCATCCAGAGACTACACCTAAACATTACATTTCTGCTCACCTTCCCCAGATCCGATAAACACTATCAATTCTAGGATCAACTTTTCCTTCACAAATAAAGATTAACTTAATGTTACGAAAAATCAGCAGTCATAACTATTTCACCTTGTTGTCTCAGTGTAACCAAACTGACATACTAAAAAATATACAGTAGTACGCTTTGGCAGGAAAGAGAACAGTTTCAATGAAGAATTGCATAAGCGTACAATGAAATGATGAATATTACTTACAATAAGGGGAGGAGTAGATGGAGACCTAGATGGATATGCATCATTCTTCTCTGGTCCAAACTAAAGTAAATAGTAGCCTTGAAGGTGTACAGGGGCCTCTTCTGAGCTGTAGATGCTATTGCCATCTGCTCCTTGGTTGGGAGAGGCACGAGCAGATGATTTGCGGCCCTGTTTACAGAGGCAGCAGCAAAGGTAAACGGGCGGGTACCACCTTTAGAGCGATCAGAGACTAGAGTGCAGCACTGTACAGGACTCTGCACCGCTGTGCGGGGGAAATTTACACTCAACACCACTGTGCACCACAAGAAATGGTCGCAGCGCCTGACTGTGGCCGAAGAAACTGCTGCAACCCTAGTTCAGCACACCGTGTCTCCAGGGTCCGAGACCACAGCACTGAATCCGACGCAGGTCATGCTGTACGGCTGAAGAAATCGACACAGCGCCTGTTTGGTGCAGCCGCATCGACATTCACCGTGCCCAGATTTCCACGCATTGCACCTGCGCGCTAACTTTTCTGATGCATCAACCACAGGGCAGAACAGTCTTGGATTTCAATGCATCGCTTCCCCTTTCAGACCGGATTAGAATCAATACTTCTTTCTAACTGCACAAATAATAGTAATGTTTTCTTCAGAGATGCAGAAATGTGCTTATGCCAACCTTTTAGAAACTAAGCCATTGCGTTCATAAATGGACCAAATGATCTTTGGTGGAAGAAGCATCAACATTTTTCTGATAGAGCAGTAGGAGTTCTGTCAAACGAATTTTGCAATGTCAAAATAGGCAATTAGTTCCTCCTGGAGTTGAGGGACCTCTTGAAAACAAAGTTACACAGCTTTGGTAACATGGTTTGTGATCCAGAATTTTTCACAGTACACTGCTTTCACCAATGCCTGGAGCAGAAACAGCTGCTACTGTTCGAAGAGCCAGGTCTTGAGGAGTCTCCTTAAGATTGGAAGGTCTTCGGTTTGTCGTAGGGGAATGGGGAAGGTGTTCCACGTCTTGGCGGCTAGGTGGGAGAATGATCTGCCGTCGGTGGTCACTCTTCAGATGCGGGGGACGATGGCGAGGGCGTGGTCGCGGGGCGGAGCTGGCGGGCGGGGGTGCAGAGGCCGAGTCGTCTGTTGAGGTGCGCTGGTCCGGCGTTGTGGAGTGCCTTGTGTGCGTGGGTGAGGAGCTTGAAGGTTGTCCTCTTGTTAATGGGGAGCCAGTGCAGGTCTTTCAGGGGGGGTGTGATGTGGCTGCGGCGGGGGATGTCGAGGATCAGGCGCGCGGAGGCGTTCTGGATGCGTTGGGAGTCATGTCAGGAGTTTGGCCGGGGCTCCTGCGTAGAGTGCATTGCCGTAGTCCAGTCTACTGCGGACGAGGGCTTGGCTGACCGTCCTTCTAATTTCAGTGGGGATCCACTTGAAGATCCTGCGAAGCATGCGGAGGGTATTGAAGCAGGAGGAGGAGATGGCGTTGACCTGCTTTGTCATGGAGAGTGTGGGGTCGAGGATGACCCCTATGTTTCGTGCGTGGTTTGTGGGTGTAGGGGCTGCCCCTAGTGCCATTGGCCACCAGGAATCATCCCAGGCCGAGGGGGTGGAGCCGAAGATGAGGACCTCTGCCTTGTCCGAGTTCAGCTTCAGTCGGCTGTCCCTCATCCAGTCGGCGACAGCCTTCATTCCTTTTTTGGAGGTTGGTTTTGGTGGTGTGGGGGTCCTTGGTGAGCGAGAGGATCAGCTGGGTGTCGTCGGCGTAGGAGATGATGTTAAGGTCGTACTGTCGGGCGACTGGGCAAGTGGTGCCTTGTAGATGTTGAACAGCGTTGGGCTGAGAGATGAGCCTTGGGGTACGCCGCAGATGATCTCGGTGGCTTTGGAGCGTAAGGGGGGAGGTGGACGCTCTGGGTTCTCCCGGAAAGGAAGGAGGTGGTCCAGTCCAGGGCCTTCTCTTGGATTCCGGCGTCATGTAGGCATGCTCTTAGTGTGCGGTGGCAGACTGTGCCGAAAGCGGCTGACAGATTCAGTAGGATGAGGGCCGCGGTTTCTTCATTGTCGAGCATGATCCTGATGTCGTCGGTGGCGGCGATGAGGGCAGTTTCGGTGCTGGGGTTGCTGCGGAACCAGGACTGGGATGGGTCCAGGATGTTGTTCTCTTCGAGGAAGCTGGTTAGTTGTTTGTTGATGGCCTTTTCGATGACTTTTGTTGAGTCACGAGGTATAGTGACTCCTCCTATGGCTGGTAAAGAGCACGGGCATCGGGATACATGGTTAGATTGTTTTCCTGCCTAGCGGGTGAAGATGGAGATGGAACACATAAGTGACAGCGCTTCCCTGTGCAGGTGAATGATGAAAAGAAAAGGAAAGTGACATAAAGTAACGCATCTGCAACAACCAAAGACTTCCGGGGAGGTGGGTTGGCTCATGTGAATTAACAGCACTACAGGACATGAACAGATGCTAACAGGGAAAGTAACATTTTCTGTTCATGGCAGGTGTAGCTGTAAATAAACATAGCTTGCATGGACTGTAAAACAGTTGTCTATACGTGGTGGTTAGCCAGAGGATGCTGCAGAGGATTGAAAAAGTGTACGTAGTACAGCCGGCCCACTTGAGCTTGTTGAAGTACCAAGACGTCCACAGAGTAGTATTTGGTAAACATGTGTGGAGTGGACCAGATAGCTGCCTTGCAAATGTCAGCTATTGGGATCTTACCCAAAAAAGCCAAGGAAACCACTTTCTTGCATGTAGAATGTGGCCTAGGGGGAGCAGGGGGCTGTCATTTGGCCTTGGCGAAGCAGGTCTGAATGCACTTGACGCGCCAGCGAGCTATCCCTGCTTTTGAAATGGCACTGCCTTTGTCTGGTAAGTGTGGGTGATAGATAACTGTTGTATTGGTCTTGAAGATGTAGTACATGAGGGCCATTTTCACATCTAATGTGTGAAGGGCTGTTTCCGCTAGTGAGTCTGGTTGTGGGAAGAATACTGGAAGCTCAACTGGCAGGTGGAAATGGGAGACTACCATGGGCAGAAACTTTGGGTTAGTTCTATGTACTAATCTGTCGGTGTGGACTTTCAAAAAAGGCTCTTCCAGGATGTGAGCTCGGATCTCACTCACATGCCTGAAAGAAGTGAATGTGACTAGAAATGCAACTTTCCATGAGAGGAACTGGAGAGGGCACTTAATACGGGGCTCATGAGAAGAGTGAGGACTACATTGACATTCCAGGACTAGGTTCGGGCAACCTAAAGGGGGATGACACTCATTAGGGACAAACCTATTCCTCTTTGCCACCAAGCAGGGGTGAGTAGTGGGACAGTGAGCCTCTGAGGATGAACATACACTTAGCAAGCAGGTTCAGATAGGGATTTAGCTCCTGAGGTCCTAAAATATGGCTAAGTTCAGCTACTTGGGGTCAGGGTGTCGGACTGTGTCATGATGTAGAGTGAGAAGATACAGCTAGTAGGGTAGCTTCTCCTGAGGGACTACAGAAAACTCTATAACAATTGTGAACTAGAGATGTCTGGCCCACGTAGGTACCACCAGGATGAGGGTGAGTGATGTTTGCTGTAGCCTCTGGACTACGTAAGAAAGAAGTGGGAGAGGCGAGGTAGCGTAGCCAAATATCTCTGACCAGTTAATCCATAGTGCATTTCACATTGACTGTGGGTGCAGCAACTTGGAGGCAGAGCTTGGGTATTTGGCATTTTCGGCAGTTGCGAACCGATCTATGTTAGGGAACCCCCAACACTAGAAATATTGGGAGCAGGACTTGGGGGTAGAGTTACCACTCGTGAACTTGTTGCCGCCGACTCAGTAGGTCTGCAAATTTTTTGTCTGCTCTTAAAAGGTATTCCGCTTGTAGATGTACCTTGTGGTGGATCACCCAATGCCAAATGCTCTGTGCCAGTACCGAGAGCTGGGTAGACCATGCCCCCTTTTTTGTTTTCCATAGGTAGTACATGGCAGTCATGCCGTCTGTTTTGAAAAAACAGTACGCTTGTGCCCAGGTGTACGGGGAGGGGGAGAGGCCGGTACGCACTGTAAGAACTTGGCATGGCATATGCTGTCCACTATTCTAGTGGGCACCTTGCAGCAGTCCAAACGACCCTTATTGATGGTAGGTTAAAGACAACCTTTTGTGAAAACTATCCTAGTAGCAGCTATGGAGAGCAGCCTTCATGCTAAGTCTTGAAGGAATGTAAAGCAGCTAGTTTTACCAGTCTACAATCTCGTGAATGACTAAATGAAAGGAGAACCACACCAGGTATATTTATAAAATATATGCATTTATTCTAAACACATACTACTAGTCTCTTTATAAGGCTAGAGGCAAAAGTACATAGGGTAAACTTATATCACACAGTAAATTAGCACAATATACGTTGAGCCCTAGGGGCGTACCAAACCATATATTAAGAAAGTGGTATAAGAACCACAATTTGACTAGACACAAGGCCTAGAGCCTGTAGAATCGCTGGTGCCACAAGGAACCACCCAAGGTAGTGACACAGGGGACCCATGGAGGACGCGTGCAGTGTGAGAACACAGTTGCGAATCACCATTAGCTTCTATGGGGAAAGTCGCAGTTGGAAATTTAAAGATAAAGGACACTTAGGAGAGGACTTTGAGCAAACCCCTTTAGACTTAAGGGGTTCTAGGGCCAACACCCACGGGGGCACCGGAGTACTAGAGTTACCTCACCCAGAGAAGCCGGGTGCATAGGTATCTTTTGGCGTCAGGAATCGTCGTAGTTTTCAATGGCGATCTGCTTCAAAGTGCTTCTGCGGTCCAAGTGGAAAGTGTGCGGTGTGATTCAAGCCTAGATCGAAGATGAGAAGAACCTGAAAGCAGGGGGGACAGAGTCTGGGTCACTTGCCAGTGACCAGGGGCACGATAGTCGAATGCCCACCGATGTCGGGTGATTTCAGGTGAAAGAGGTGAAGCTTGACTCTTCAGCCACGAGGATCAGAAGGCGTCGACAACGACCAGTTTCTGGAATCAAGCTGTCCCACGAAGGATGTAGAGTGCTGCGGTATTGGTGCCGGGATTGGACCCAACAAGCCTTAGCAACAGCAACCCACGCAGGAATCAAAGAAATGCTTCGGTGTGGACAACCAAGGTCCGAGGGACTCACCACGAGGTGGGGAGTCAGGGCATGTCTGGAACAACAAGGGAAGCCCAAGGAAAATCAGAGTTGCATTCGTGGGGACTCACCAGTCGACGGATCAGGGATCGCGAAGGAGCTAAAATGCAAGAAGCGGCGCACAATCTTTGGTGCAAAAGGTGCTCGGGGCATGGGGTACAAGTAACCTGAAATACAACTTCAAGAGACGTCGAGAAGTTAATGCACTAGCAAATGTGCACAGTGTCCAGGGGTTCCGGTTCCACGTCACTCGTGAGGGCTGTGGGTCTCAGCTTTGCTGGGGACTGGGTCGGTCTCTGAGAAGTCTGGAAATCTTCCTGTGTTGCAAATACATCAGAGTCCGGCAGGAGCTTCGGAAATGCAGACCAGCAAGAGGCTTCGTTGGTCCTTGCAAAGCAGGGGAGTCACTCCTTGACAAGTCAATCACTAAACACCTCGGGTCTAGGACACAGATCAAAAAGTGAGATAGGTGAAAGACAAACCAAGTGTAACGCGAAGACAACAGCCTCCTAGGTCAGAGAAGAATACCTCTCTTGCCAGAATCCATCATTCACAGAGAGTGACTTATCATTTGGATCCGGCCTTCTCTTGTGCGGCAACCCAGTCTAGACAATTAACTGGGATAGCCTAAAGGATGGCTGATGACTCCGCATATAACACTCTCAAAGCCACAGACATATCTAAATGTTACGTGAAGAGGGTTATAAAGACCAAAAAGTGCAGCGCAAAATAATAATAATGAAGAAAGGTGTCTTAAAAAAGACTAATGGAACTCTATACTAATTTTATTCTCAGAGTGCCCTTGTCATACTTAAAAAGCAGTGTGTAGACACTTGTGTTTCTCAAGCAGTCAAACACGGTGATAGGTCGACATGTTTCTTCCCTCGTAAGATCTACTAGTATCAGGGCATTCCTCAGGACCAAGCAAACAAATACTGCTGCTGCTACATAAAATTGTGAAAACAATATATGTACAGTGAAAAAGTCACATAGAACATAACATATACTCCACCAACATTATCCAATTCGGTAGGAGTGGAAATCATTACCGGGGACCCATATCAATTGGGTGTCACCCTCACCTCAACCTGGTCACTACTCAGGGAAGGGGGCCCGCTCTATCCGTCGGTACCCCGGGACGGTCATTGAGTGTTGACCGAAGGTCCCCGGTAATGATTTCCACTCCTACCAAATTGGATAAAATTGTAGCCCAATGGTCTATGTAAGGGGGTTTGGTGGGCAGCCGAGCACCGCGAGGTCTGCCCCCGGGCAGATTTGGGAGGGGGGCGAGCAGAGTGCAGCCATTTTGTTGCTTTGGGCTGCCTGGGAATAGCTCAGCCACCATTTTAGGTTCTGGTGACTTGGTAGCTGGGAGCGCTGTAGATAGGGTTTTTGGGGGAGGCTGTTTTTGGTAGGTTTTGGATAGGGGCTTTGATTGGAACAGGTGCATAAGGGGTCATTTTCTGTATTGTTGTCGCTTGGAACAGGTGCTGGCGGAGTTGTTTTTGAAGTTGGCCAAGTTTGGCTGGAGTTTGGTAGTTTATCGTTAAATTTGGGGAGGTTGTAGTTTTGTAAGGCAAATTGCCAGTTTTAATAAAGTGTGATGTGCACGGCAGTAGAGGGTCTGAAGAGCTTGCCTGCGGTTTGAGGACCTCAGTGAGGAGGTTAGTCCTCATGGCTGCGACGGGGAGCTCAGGCCTTGGCTGCCCTCGCCAACACCACACTGTAGGCAGCGCCCTCCTCCGTAGCCACGGTAGATGGGGAGACAAATCCAGTGTCGGGTGAAGTGTCCAAACCACTGGCCTCCCCTAGCTCACCTGCCCAGCCCAGAGGGTCCTCAGACCCCTCCCAACCGCCCTCGTCCTCCATCTCCTGGTAGTGTACGAAGGATGGGGCCGGATCATAGAAGAATTGCTCTTCTCTCGGTGTCGAATGCCGGATCGAGGGGGGGGGGGAAATCGGGGACAACGTCGTCCAGGGACGCGTCGGGGGCGACACCCTTGGAGTCGGCGCCGGCGGAGGGGTCGTGAGGTCGACCAGCGGCGACCCGGATCCAGAACCGGATCCGGTGGGGCCCTGCGGAATTAGGACCGAAGTCGTCGACAGCGCCAGGACCGAAGCACCCGACGGCGCCTGGGCCGAAGCACCCGGCCTGCTTGGGCTCCCAGTCGGGGCCGCGGGGCCCGAAGGCGCTACAGCTGGACCCGACGGAGGAGAGACGGAGGAGAGAGCGACCCCATGGCCATGAGGAAGGCATCGATCTCCTCCGGCGTCGCGTTCAGCCCAGGGACCGGCGGGTATGGAGCTGGCAGCGGCGGAGTCGGAAGAGCGGTGTCATTTCTTCGACTTCTTATGCCTCTTACCTGAGGACTTGGAGCCCGACGAATGGTGTTGACTCACTGAGCTTCGATGACTGTGGCCCCGCGACTGGTCCTTCGACCTCCTCCTCGACCTGGACCGGGAACGACGCTGGGCCGACTGTCGGAGCTCGAGGAGCTTACAGGACCGCTCCCGCCTAGCCTTTGACGTCAAGGCACGGCAGTTGGGGCACGACTTGTCATCATGGTCGGCCCCAAGGCAATACAGGCACCGGCGATGGGGGTCGGTAACCGACATCAGTCGGTTGCAATCGGCACGGGGCTTGAACCCGGGCATCCCTACTGGCACCGATAGTCTTACGACTAGAAAACAGGATCAAAAAGATCGAAAAAGTTAGTCAAAAAGTGACTAAGGAGTACTGCTTTTTCCGGATCTGCGCTTGCTGGCGCAGAAAACAGAAGACCCGACGTCAGCGCGCGAGGGCGGCGTCTAAGTACTCCGACGACATCATCCCGGCGCCAACGACGATGGGCGCGGAGCTGCAGACGACGCCTACCGACGCGCAGGGGTACTGCTATGCAAAACTTTCCGGATCCAGTCTGACACCTGGGGATATTCTAAGGTAAGGAATCTAACACTAACCTGTTTCTTTCAGATGGATCATTCCAACCACACAAGATTGATCTGCAAAGTAGAAGTCATATCTTACTGACTGCTTTTCAATCCTTGCAGATGCCTCTAGGGGCATCTAGCCATCTCCCACTTTTAAAAGTGATAAAAGCTAAATTATTGCCAAGTATAGCATATGGTAGTGAAACAATGCGAGGAAAGGTCTCTATAACCATAAATATTCCCTTGACCAAAACCTTCAAGTTACATTTTCAGCTCCCACACAATGCATCGCTTTCCCAAATTTGGGCTTTCTCACCAGCTCATTGATAGAAAAGGCCAATTCATAAAATTGTGGAAAAGAATAAAAATAGACAACACAAGCCACCTTTTATGGCAAGAAACAAACAAATAAGAAATCTCAATGTTGCAAGTATTTACAAGCTGCCTCAGCACATGCTATTTGGGACAGTATATTTTAAAAAGACTTAATAAAATAACACAACTATCAATGCATAAAGCCAAAGAATTCCTCGGAAAAAGATCGCATGAATGGATACTCATGAATGAGTACAAAACGGGCAAGCCACAATCCTCAATCCTATCTATAAACTCCTTGGTCAATAAATCTAAAAAATATTTTTTTTAAAGCATGAACTGGCCTTTGCCCAGGATCATCTCACGCAATGCCATGACTGCACACAACAGAACGGATGGCTTGTCGATTATGCAAAAAAGGAGAAGAAAATATTATCCATTTGCTTTGTATATACCCATACTTGAAGGAAGAAAAAAGAATGATACTTAGGAGGTATTTTAACACTCGCAGAATACGGTTTTGTAGACAAGCATGTATAAGATGTCTTAAATAAACTGACATAGTTTTGAGCTTCGCTTTAGTAAAATGTATATTAACGATAAAAAAAGAAATTGGACTCTGATGATTTGACATCAGCAATACTGCTGTGAACTAAAATTAAGGAGTATAAATGGGATATGTCTAATAGCAAAACTGCACAATCCAGATATTGGTCAAATAAAAAATTACAGTTAATAAGTGGAATTTTATCAGTGTTATGACGATTTGCTACCTTTTAAAATGTGGAATTTTCAATCCAAATAATGAATAATGTATTTTTATCCTAAATGTGAACTTTTTTATATGGATTGTTGTTGCTCTTACATATTGCATGATTTAAAATATTCAAATGATAAACATGTATTGAACCGACTTAACAAAAGAAACCCAGACACTGGAAAAAGAATGTATGAAACACAAAACTAAACAAAATGTTATCCCTCAGCAATAATACCTTGACTCCTCTGGGTGACATGTCTGATGTCCATAACCTCACAGCCCATTACAACAATTGCATGTCAAACATTCTTGATTAGATTGCCCCATTACAACTAAAAAGAATTTCTACCAAAGACTCCAAACCATGATTTTACCCTTTACATGAGTGGAACGGCCAGGAGCTGTCCGATATCACAGTGGGGGTGTCCGTTGGACCGCTCCCAGCCTTCCTAGCACCCACCCACGGGTAAAGCACTGGCGCTCGCCCGTGGGCCGCCCTTTAGGTTGCCCCCACGAGGGAAGGCAGCGTAAGACCTTTCCGCTCCCCCTTGCCCCTCAACTCCACGTCATCTAATGATGTCAGAGCGCACCATGTGCTGACGTCATTAAATGAAGTTGGACGCGCTGGATGGCATTTGCTTTGAGCGCGCCTAGGAGAAAGGTACGTTTCTCCTTGGGGACGGAGGTTTTTTTTTTTAAAACAAAGGCATTAGGGAAAAGGAAAGCGTTTTCCTTTCCTCCAATGTCTCATAGGAGCTTTCCTACTTCATGATTGCGCATGGGGCGCGATCGTGCAACAGGAACGCCCACGAGACACAAGGGATTTTTTAAAATCAATTTCATCACCTTCTTGCTGTCCTCCCCCTGCATTTGCATTGCCGTCCTGGACAGACATTTATTTATTTATTTATTTATAGCTTTTATAAAGCGCCTGACATTGCAAAATAAAGTTCAAGGAAATAGAGATAAGGTTTATGCACAATGCAGGGAAATAATCGTTCAAGCTTGAATAAACCTACAGCTAATATATAGGGTATACCTACTCAGCTGCGTTTGATTTTCCCCTTCCCACTCCAAACGTCTCTTGGTATATATGAATAGGGTCTCTGAGAATGCACAACTGAACTACTCAGATTTGACCATTAAATAAGAACCTAACCAACGTTGGTGGCGCTATGTCGTGTAGTTCCTACAAATCTATATAGGATCTGCACGTTTAGACAACATAAACTAAGGGACTGGTGTCCAGACTGATTCCAGACATCCCCAATATACTTTAGTCTGTAGACCAGCTAACTCACAGTGCTACTATAAGCCCTACAACCTTATCAAAGGAGAAAATAGTTTCTGGCAACTTTCGAACATGACAAACCTGACCCCTCAGGGATCGTGGAAATAGTACAGTACTTTTTGCTCACTCATCCTCACTTCTACTCAGAGAGAAATATAGAAAACATGGAGGGGACGTTTTCAATAAGCATTTATTGTACCAGCGTCATTTTAGTATAAAATATGTGTGCTGCAACAATCATTAGACAGAAACAGGCATTTACGATTGTAAGCAATAACACAGTAAATAAAAGGTAGAATTCTACCATGATGCTAAAACAGTGAATATACGGAGGCATATAGATACATCAAAAGACACACACATGATGGACAGAATGCAGAACAAATCATAAAATTCACACCCAGTCAAGAGATCTGGGTTCAATCCTTTTGTCTTTTGCTCACCATGCCACCCCAGTTTAGACCCAGCCATATGCAAACTAATCTTGACCCTGTGCCTCATGGGAACAGTCCAGCCAAGCCAGGTCCTCCCTGGACCGGAAACAAGCATCCTAGGTCCGGTTTCGGGGTTTCACCCCGCATCAGCCAGGCTAGCTTGAATCCAGTGGCACAGTGAGCCGAGACCCACGTCTGGGCATAATGTAAATGTAAATGTATTTCGATTTATATAGCGCACGAATCACCCAGGGGTCTCAAGGCGCTTGCTTAGGGAACCCGTCCTGGTATTCCCCTGTGAGATACCCCGGCAGGGTATCCACAAGGTGAAAGCCAGGCATCCCGCCGCGAGGGGCCGTAGTGGAGATTAAGCAAGCTATTGCCCAGAGTCGCAGAGTGTGACCCCGTGAGTCGAGTAGGCACCAGAGCGAGAATTGTCGAGTCCGTGGAATTTTGAGCCCGAGACCCGCAGAGGCGGGGAATCGAACCCTGGTCCGCGGCCGATCTCAGCTTCCGGGTCTGCCGCCTCTAACCACTGAGCCACGCTTCTCCAGACCCGGCGCACTTAGTGCAAGAAAGCAAAAGACACACAAATGATGGGCAGAATGCAGAACAAATCATAACATTCACCACCAGTCAAGAGATCTGGGCATATAGATACATGGTAGTAATCATGAGTACTCCTACAATGCAAACCCTAACTAAATGTACCTAAGTGTACCTAGCATGTATGTAGGTGTATAGCCAAGATTCCCTTCTAGGAAAGAGCCAACCCATTACCTGAAGGACCCTGTCTTGGTTTCGAGTTGGACACCCCACGAGGGATGTCAGACCACTGCAAGCTGGAGTGTCTGCGTGCAGGGACTTCAGCGTCTTGTGTCAGCATGGAAGCTTCTCCTCTGGTTTGCCCAGCAAAGATGCGGTACTTATATACCCAAAGGTACCCTCAGGGGTTCTACCTAGATGTGCCATGGTATTGTCGTCCAAGGATGACGATAGCGGTTAAATTTGTACAGAGTTATTATGCAGAAGATAGTTTCACAGCAGGATTACCAAGAATCCTCACGCATAATAAATTAGGCTAGTTTTCGGAGAAAACCACACAACATTTATTCAGCACTTAACTAGGTTAAAAATCAGCAACAGAGCCATTATGCAGAGCAAGGTAGGACAAATGTAAGTAAAAGGTTGTGCAGCTACCTATGCCTATATTGGGGTACCTTGGGGCTCTTAAAACCTTTGATTCCTGTTGGAGATTTCTGCAGTGGTTGATCTAGTATGCGTAGTTGTAGGTGTTTGATAAGAAAAACATTTTTGTAGTGTTTACTCCAAATGAGTATTATTGTCATGCATGAATGACGTTTTTGTAAGTAGTTTCATAATAGCAGCATTTTAAGTTTATGTTTTCAGTGTGAAAATATTTTTGGATTTGTGAACGATGTGTATTCAGTCTCGTGTAATTTTTGTTTCTAGTGGGATATTGTTGGTCCTTGCTGTGTCTGTGCAGAGTAGGTGGTTGCGAGTCTAGCTGTTTCTGGCAAGTGAGTGGTATCGGTTTGGAGTATATAGGTCTTTGTGGTAAAAAACACATTTCGATTATTACTTATTTTACAAGGTATTTGTTGTTGTTGACTTGTTTGTCGTGATTCCTTTATTAGTAAGGATTATGGCTAGCTGCAGGATTACTGCTCAGAGGTGGTTGGTATGCTTTTTTAATCTTCCTCTTACCATCATTATGAGACTGACAATCATCTGAGGCAGAGGAGGAAGAGCAAGATTCTGGCAGTGAGTTTTCTGTCCACGAGAAATCATCTGATGATGAAGCTACTTTCAGTGTGGATGAAGCTACTCTCAGTGTAGATTAAGTGCCTGTTTTAGAGGAGGGCAGTGAAGTGTCAATGGTGCAGCAAGAGGCATCTGGATTGCAGCCTGGGGCTGTAAGGCTTCCCATTGGAAGTGCTAGACTCTGGGTTGATCCAAACATGGTGTTGCCTACCTTCATTGGGGTTGCAGGGTGTGGAGTGAATTGTGAATTTTATTTGCCTATACGTTTTTTTTCAGTTGTTTATGAATGATGTATTTTTGGCTGCGATTGTTGAGCAGACTCATTTGTATGCTGAACAGTATTTGAGGGACATCAGTGCCAGACTTTCTACTCCGACAAGATCGAATCTAGTCCCACCCCTGCCAAAGAAATCTTCAAGCTCGTACAAGAACTTCAGAGCAGCAAAGCTCCCCTCCCGAGTATTTCCTCCGAGCAACAATGCGAAGACCTTGCCAGGTTCTTTGTTGATAAAGTACAGAAAATTTACACTTCCTTCCCTCAGCACTCCCCCAGCCCTACCAGCAATCCTTCCCCTTCCCCCAACTACTCGACCTTGACTCACATCCTGGAGATCTCTGATGAAATCCTCATCAGACTTTGTAAAAAAGTCAAATCTGGTTCCCCTGCGGACCCTATGCGCCCGGCTCAATTCCTAGAATCACTTAACTTCTTTCTACCGACACTTACCACCATCCTGAGCCTCTCCTTCACTTCAGCGTGTGTACCATCTGCCTGGAAGCAAGCGTGGGTTTCGCCTATCATCAAGAAACCCACCCTAGATCCATCCAAACCGGAGAATTTTCGTCCAATCTCCCTGCTTCCATGGCTGTCCAAACTCGCTGAAGCGCATGTCAACAGTGCTCTATCCCAGCATATGGTCGAGAACAACATTCTAGACCCATCACAAAATGGGTTTAGACCAGGCCATAGCACTGAGTCTGCCCTCTTAGCCACCACAGAGCATCTCCGAACGATCTTAGATGCCGGTCAAAGTGCTGCGCTGATCCTTTTGGATCTCAGCGCAGCCTTTGATACGGTGTCTCATAACATCCTTCTTAATCGTTTGGAGACCTTTGGAGTGGCTGAGCAGGCCTTGGATTGGTTCAGATCTTTCCTCGACAACAGGTCCTTTCGAGTCTCCACCCCCCCCCTTCCTGTCCAAACCCCACCCCATTGCTCAGGGAGTTCCGCAGGGCTCTGCGTTGAGCCCATCCCTTTTTAATTTCTACGTCCAGCCTTTGGCGGCAGTGGCCAAAGAATGGGGCTTGACATTAGTGTCGTACGCCGACGACACACAGCTAGCCATCGCTCTCTCAAAAGGCCCTTCCAGCTCATCCTCTAACTTTAAAAACGGACTCTCTGCGGTCGCCCAATGGATGACAATGAATTGTCTGCAACTTAACGGCGGAAAGACAGAGGTGCTATTCCTTGGCAAAGACACCAGCCTCTGGAATGAGCACTGGTGGCCGTCCTCCCTAGGCACCATCCCTCCCCCCAAAACCCTAGTAAAAAATCTAGGCGTTTGGATGGATGCCTCACTCAACTTTCGGTCTCACACCAAAAAGGTTGCGGGCACCTGCATTGGCTTACTGAGAAGCCTCAGCCATATACTTGGCTTTTTTAACGCTAAAACCCGCCAACTCATTATCCAAGCCACCATCCTCTCACGCCTGGACTACGCTAATGTGCTCCTTCTTGGTGCCAACAAATGTGAGATAGCACGGCTCCAACGCGTGCAGAACTCTGCGGCTAGAACTCTGGTCGGCCTCCCCCGCAGATGCTCTGCCAGAGCGACCATCAAGAAATTACACTGGCTACCCGTTGATTCTAGAATCAAATTCAAGACCCTCATTCTGTCTTTCAAAATCCTCAAATTCAACACCCCTCCTCTGCTTCGACCCCTTCTCACTCCCTATGCGCCGTCACGGAACCTAAGATCTTCCAACCAAAACCTCCTATGCGTCCCACGCATAAAACTCAGCCGCATGGGCGGCCGCTCCTTTAGGTTCCTCGGAGCCAAGCTGTGGAATGACCTGCCACAACACATTCGCTCCACTGACAGCCTACCGGCATTCCGGAAAGCAGTGAAAACGTTCCTATTCCCTTGCCTGTAAAGCCTCTCTCCAGCCTTCGTTTCTCCCTGCTCAGGCTAGGATCTTGGGTTCTTAGCGCCGGGACGCCTCATTGCTGGGGCAGCTGTCGCGCTCTACCAAAACGAATAGAATAGAATAGAATAGACTAAGGCCCTGTTCTAGAGCTACCTGGTGGACTCTCACAAATCTGGATGAGATGACGTTTTTAGGTTTACACTTTTTGTTGGGCATGAAAAGGAAGCCTTCCCTGTCTTCATATTGGTCCACCAGTCCATATGGTCTGCAATTATGAGTCGTGATCTGTATTTACTTTTGCTTCGGATGCCACATTTTGTTGATAATGCTTCGGCGTTGCCACGAGATCACCCTGATTGTAACCGTCTTTTTAAGAATTGGCCGGTTCTTGATCACTTTGTATATTGACTTTCAGAGAGTCATACTCCAGGGAAAGAAATAGTTGTTGATGAGTCTTTGGTCCTGTTCAAGGGCCGTTTGGTTTTTAGGCAGTATAATTATAGCAAGAGGGCACGTTATGGAATTCAGATGTATATGTTGTCTGAGAGTTGGAAAGGATATTTCTATAATTCCGGGAGTAAACTGGTAGGGATTCCACTATTGATGCCCCTGGTTGTCCATCCACTTTAGGAATCTCAGTGAAAATTTTGTGGGAATTTGGTAGAGAGCTTTTTAACAAAGGTAACCATTAGTACCTAGATCATTTCTACACTGCTGTGCAATTGTTTAAGGAATTGTTCAAAGTGGATACTCCTGCTTGTGGAACAATCCACTCTAACCGTAAAGGTTAATCAAAAGAGCTTGTTTGCAAAAAGCTTCAGAGGGGACAGTGCAGGGCCTTGCGTAGTGATGAACTGCTAGCTGTGAAATTTGTGGACAGGAGGGATGTCTAAATGTTGACTACCATTCATGATGAAAGTACTCCACCTGTGACTATTTGGGGTCAGGTTGCTGAAGTGTGCAAACATGTGTGCATTATGGTAGACTACAATAAGCACATGGGTGGTGTAGATAGGGTAGATCAGAGGTTGGAACCTTACACTCATGTTCGTACGGCTTACATTTGGTATAAGAAGTTGACAATTCATCTCTTCAACCAAGCAACTTTTAATGATTTTGTTGTGTTTAAGGAGTGTTCTCTAGAATAAAGGATGACTTTTGTTCAGTTTCAGGAGACTGTGACAGGCAGCCTTGTTGTAGGTGAACAGGCAAGTGTTCCTAGAGTTGGAGTGGTGGAGGATGTGGCTAGATTGAAAGATCGCTACTTTCCCGATTTAATTCTTCCCACGCCCAAAAAAACCAATCCCTGTAAGTAATGTAGAGTCTGTTTGTGAAGAGGTATGCAGAAGTATGCAGTGTGCTGATTGTCCTTCTAATCCTGGGCTGTGTGTGCCCACATGTTTCCAATTGTATCACAATCAAATGAGTTTCTGGGAGCAACCCTGAGTCGAACAGTGAACTGCCTGGTCTGTATGGTTTTATATTTCTAGTTCTGTTTCACGGTTGCCATTAGAATGATGCGTTTAGGTTCTGCTTTTGTGTTTGTAGTTATAGTTCTGTATCTAGTTCCAATTGGTTTGTGTTTTCTTTGTTAAAAAAATAATTGATGACTGTATGTGGACTGGCGTTTGGAGCTGTACATGGACTGGCATTTGGCTGGCGGTGTGCGTGGACTGGTGCTTGGCTGGCGGTGTATGTGTGTGTGGACTGGCGTTGGGATCGCAGTGTGCGTGGACTGGCGCTTGGCTGGCGGTGTGCAGGGACTAATGCTTGCCTGTTGGTGTGTGTGGACTGGTGCTTGGCTGCCATTGTGCATGAATTGGCGGTGTGCATGGACTGGCGGTGTGCGTGGGCTGGTGCTTGGCTGGCGGTGTGCGTGGACTGGCGTTTTGCTGACGGTGTGAGAGTAGCGACTTGCTGATGGTCATTACAAACACTGCTAGCCAAACGCCACTGTACACAAAATGTCAACCCCCAGTCGGTGGGATTGCGGTGTCAGTCATATGGGCGTTTGAAATTGATGGGCCTTTGAATGGCATGGTCTGTTGATGTGAATGTTGTAATGTGCTAGCGGTATGAATGGTCTTTTGTTTGTCACGTATGAAAGGTGTGTGAATGGCCTGTAAAGAGGTTGGTGCCTTGCCGTGGCCTTACAGCTCACGAGCTGTGAGTCACTGATTCAGGTTTTTAACCTTTTAATTAATAACTGTGCATTTTCTTTTTTTGAAATCTCTCGTTAATAAAATGTTATGCCCTCAACCTTCACTCACCCTTATCCCAAATCCAACAAGTATGTGTGTGTACTTAAGGAATAGTTAGTTGCGAAGTAATCTATGCGTTTTCTGTGTTTCTTTGCCAGAGTGTACATTGTTTCAACATTGTCTGTTGATGTGAGTGTTGTAATGTGCTGGGCCCGTGGCAGGTGGTGTGAACATGTGTGTCAAGTATGAAAGGTAAGTGAATGGCATGTAAACTTTTGGTGCCTTGACGTGGCTTTACAGCTTACGACCTGTGAGTAATTGGTTCAGGTTTTTAACCATTCAATTATTAACAGTGCATTTTCTTTTTGTGAAATCTCTGGTATCAGAAAAACCACCAAGCGTTCCACCAGGTCTCCCGATAAAAATGGTACCTCATTGTGTGGGTAGGCCTAGTGCCTGAAACAGGAAATGGCCCAAAACGTATTGTAGAGACATCAACATTTTCTATCACAAAATGACCTGGTTTTGCAAAGGGGGCACCTGTGTTTTTGGTCCTGGGCCCGCTGCCATCAAGGGAAACTACCAAACTCACACATTTGTGAAAATTAAACACCCGGGGGAGAGCTGGAAGGTGTGGCTTGTGTGGATCCCCCAAAGTTTTCCTACCCAGACTCCCCTGGAAACCTCAAATTTAGCTGAAAACAAAATCACATTTTCCTCATATAACAATGATGCATGTTTAGTCTGCCTGCAGCAAGACAATACTGTTACTGTTTACCACACACTTTAAACTTTCTCTAGGTCTTAATAATTTACAAAGTTGACTTGCAAAACGATCTGTAAGCTCATTCAGACTTCTACGTATGATTACGAATGTAATTATAAAATGTTAAGGACATCTTGGTGAAGCTGTGAAAAGAAACGTAAAAAAAGTCCACAGTATGGCTTGTAACTACAGACTCTTTATATACAGGCGATTATTAATTATAGGAATGTGATCATGTTTTATATATTGTATTGTTTTTTCAGTTGCTTTAGTTGGAATGATTTTTATTAATCAAGCAATTAAGAATTACTTACTTATTTATGTCGACAAAAAGTTACAGGTGCCTAGGCGCCAGCTATCCCAAATAGCCAAAATAAAAGCTTATCACAGGGGGAAAAGGCCTAGCAGCAAAGGGGTTAATGACAGCCTAAACATAGAAAGACGCAATCTTATTTCAGCCGAATGCACATGAAGATTCTCACTGTCCCGTGAACATCTTAAGCACCTGAGATTGTTGAGTAGCAGCAACAACAAACTGATCAAAAGTGAGAAAAGCGAAGTTCTTTAGAAATCAATTCGATAAAGCCATAAATCGCTCCAAAAACTGTTAGAGGTAGTTAATCTACAGTCCAATATTCAACACAACCCTCCCACAACAGGGTCTAGTTTGCTGCCAAACTCTGAGGAATTCGCCTCGTTTTTCCGTGAAAAGACGAAAAAGATTGAAAGGGATTTGCAGTCAACAGTCATTCCTCATATACCCTCCTGCCCCACCATCCCCAACCCTTGAGACCTTCCATTCCCCTTGAGCCCTCCCAAAAAATAATGCTTCTTGGAACAAATTCAAAACTCTTGATAAGGTCTCCATCCACAATATGCTTACAGTACTGAAACCTTCAAACCACTGCAATGACCATTTACCTGTGAATTTCTTCAATGAGATGAAGAATTCTTTACTTACACTTTGAAACAAGATAGTAAATGCCTCACTACTTCAAGACATGATCCCAGATTGCCTAAAGTCGGGGCACGTAACTCCTATTTTGAAGAAACCCACGGAGACCTCAATAACTTCCACCCAATCACAAACATTCCAACACTGGCAAAGGTCCTCGAGAAATGTGTTCATGTCCAACTTTGTAACCACATAGATCAGTTCCATCTACTTCACCAATTCTAATCTGGCTTCTGTCAGGGTCAAAGCACATGACAGCCTCCTAGACCTTCTAGAACACAGGATGAGTCTATCTGTGTCTGTCTTAAACTGGTTTGCATCATTTTTCCACTATAGAACAAGGTTAGTCAATCCCTGACCAATTCCACACCGGTCACATTAAGTGGACAACAGGAGTACTTCTCACCCACTCTCTTCAACCTGTTAATGGAGCCATTAACTGAAATTTTGGGATCAGGTAACATACACCATCACAGGTATGCTGATGACACCCAACTACCTCAAACTAATACTCTCAAAACAGAATTCCTCCCAAACGCCCCACTCAAGCAGTCTCCCTTTATTGAAGAGTACCAGAAATTACTAACTGCTTTCAACTGCGTACCACAAATCATAGATTCTATAAGATCACTGGAATTAAAACTGGATAAGAACCTGAATATGCAGGAGCACACCAGCACTGCCATCAGAGGAGCGAACTTCCAAATGAGGATCTTATGGAAAATTAAACCCTTCCTCCCCCTGATGACTTCAAATCTGCTGCTCAAGCTGTAGTAAACTCCAGGTTGGATTATGGAAGTGCAACCCTCTGTGGTTTACTTAGTTACAATCTGGCTCCCTAAGGGCCTCTCTTAACACTGCTGCAAGGGTTATCACAGGATCCAAACTGTCCCTAAACTGGCTCCCATGTGAGGCTAGGATTAAGCTAAACACTGCCTGCATAACACAAAAAGCCCTACATATCAAGACCCCAATGAACCTTGCACAACAATTGGAGTTATTTGGTGGTTGCAGGTCCTCTAGAAGCACCAGCACTTTATTGCTGAAACAACAGAAATTTCATAAAAAGAAAACATACAATGTGCCTTCTCGGGCATTGTCCCAAGAATTTGGAACTCAATGCTCCCTGAAACCAGACTTAATCCCTTAACTGCAGATTTCAAACAAGCATTTGCAATGCAAATTGGTCTCGCATTTGTGAGAGATGACCATGTCATTTACCCATGTGTTTTGGTTTGTAGTGGGAGTGAAAAAAAAGGAAGGACAAAGAGGGAAGATTGACTTTAGCAAGCAAGGATTTTGAAAGGACACTGGCATAGACAAATAGAGCTCACAGTCATCTGCGATAGTCTAACAAAACAAGCTACCCAACTAAGGGCTTTTGTGGAATGGTCCCGCCCAGAGTCAGAAAAGCGCTGGTTATTCATAGATAGGACTCTGGCTGGCCAGGGCCTATGGAGTATCCTTGTCTCATCATTGAACAGTGTCACACTTGGAACAGTAATAATTCTGGGAGTAATTGAAAAATGGATATACATGTGCATATATAAATACTTAACTATAAAGTGTTTGGAGAGGGAGCATTTTTTTTTATTTAGTTGGTTAATTTTTGCTCCGGGGGGAGGGGGTGGGAGGGTTGCTTTCGTTAAGAGGTATTTGGTCACTCCAGCTGGGAACAATTATGAGTTTATGTTGAAGCCTTTCAAAGGGGGCAAGTTAATACTGTTACTGGTCCCATTGGAATTTAGAGAACTACTTGTAATGAGAGACATAGTTGGTAACATCTGGCAGCAGGAAGTTTTTCAATAACCCAATAAACTCAAACAACAGATCTCAAGGAAGCTTTATACAGACTACCTACTGTGGTGCCGCAATAAGCAGAGTGAGGCAAAGTACAGACAACCCACTCCCCATGTATTCCAACACCCGTACCTTCTACAGTTATTGTAAGTGAAGCCTGAACAGAGCTGGGGAAGAATGAATGGTGGAGCACAAGAGCGAAGAGCATGTTGTGTAACAAATAGTGCATTGATGGCACATTAGTCTGCAGCTCCATGGCACGTCATCTGTCAGGGCATCAGGGTGTGAGAATGGTTCTGGTTGGAGGTGGGTGGTCACCAATCCCAATTACCCTTGGCTGCTCTTTTTTCAGCATAACAGCAGGACTGAGGAGGGAAGCTGGGATGGCATTGCATGGTCTAGTGCATCCAGTTATGAGACTCTGAAGTGGAATCATAAGGAAACATTTACTGGTTCCATCTATGTTTTGGGAGCCAATATCCCACACTACTCAGGAGTCTTTCATTTGCTGAGAGGAAGACGACACTGGGCAACTGATGCAGCCACTGTGCACGGAGAACAAAACCTTGTTTTTGATAGGCTGCGGGGGCAGTGACAAAGCCAGGGGAATTGGAAGAGTAGGGTAGGGATCATTTCTGAGAAAGTTTAGCAACAGCTTTTTTGGAAATAAAAGTTAATAAATATTAATGTTGCAATACACAATATTAGACACACCTGTGCACCAGTGGCCGGCACAGTAGTTCCACATGGCCTGCCCTCTGGGGCACCAGTATGTAGTAGTTTTATGCTCCATATAGGTACCCTATATAGGCTCAGGTAGTCACCAAACCCTTCACCTATATTCTCCCAACCATTACACTACATAACGATTCTTAGTAATGACCTTTTACCTAGTTACGGTAATGTCCAAAGATGACATGGGGTTTTCTCCGAAAAGCTTAAGCCTCATTCAATATGCATGAGAATTCTTGGGATCACAGCAGGAGAGCAGGCCTACCATCTACAGCATAATAACTATGTATAAGGGTCATTCCTTCCGTCATCCCAGTCTGACATGACACAGCAAGGTATATCCCCAGGGGGTACCACTTTGGGTATATATACATCATCTCTTGGTGAGATAGTCAGAGAAGAAAAGGACTTCCATGCCGACACACTGACGCTTAAGCTCCTGCGCGCAGAAACTCCAGCTTGCAGTGGTCTGACATCCCTTGCGGGGTGTTCATCTCGCGACCAAGACGGGGGTCCCACAGTCTCCGACTTCAGGTAATTGGGTTGACTTTATCCTAGAGGGATTCTTGGCTTTACACCCACATATATGCTAGGTACATTCGGGTACATCTAGTTAGGGACGCATCGTAGAAGTACGCATTTTACTGTCATGTATTTTATATACTTGCCTGTATACATTGTTTTTGTACGATGGTAGAATTCTACCATCCTTTTACTCGGTTAGTGCTTATAATCATTTATAACTGTTACTGTCTAATGGTTGTTTCAGCACACCTATTTTACACTAGAATGGCGCTGGTTCAATAAATACTTATTGAGAAACATCCCCGCCGTTTATTCTGTGCATCTCTCTGAGACGCAGTGAGGACGAGTGACTGAGCGAAAGGTAGTACACCGTTTCCACAATTCTGAGGGGCAGGGTTGTCATGTTCGATAGTTGCCAATATTATTCTCTCCTGGTATACAGGCTGACATATTTGGGAGGGGTGTCCAGACTCAGTCTGACTCCATCCTACAGTATATGATGTCTAAACGGGCAGATCATATATAGGTTTATAGTAACTACACAACAGTAGTTTTGACGGTACACACATGGACCATACGGCACTAGTACTCATAGGGCACCAGCGCAGGTGGTGTACACTAAGTTCCTCTCACTGTTGTCCATGTAGGTGACGCCGCGGAAGCCGCACTCGGTGCACAGCTAGTCCTGGAGTGCTCCCCAGTAGGGATGGTGTTAAGGGGATTTTGTCAGGCTTTTTATATGAGGCGCAACAGACTGCGAGTTCATCCAAAGAACACAGTGGCACAGCTGCTAATGTTTAAGCTTGCCATGTATGACATTGCCATCCGTGCACTAGACGTCTGTGTGATACTTCCATTTCTTATGTGTGACATTTCTCTGGGAGTAGGGCATTTCCATTCTTTTTTACAATATGCATTTCTGGGGGAAAAAACTTCCTTTATGCAAAGTAAATGATGGTTGGGGTATCTAGGTCAGTGCTGGAGGGACACAAACCAAGTGAAGTGGGTCACTTTGAGCAGCGGTCAAAATTTCACTATAAAGTGAAATGGGTTTAAAATGTGTGCTCCTCTACTTACTCTGCACCCTACCAGAACTCAAACACAACAAACCTTTAGCAAGTGGAATTGCCGGAGGCTTTCTGGACTCCACAGCTGTCCAGGGATACACCTGGGGCAATTCACATAATTTGCAGGGAAGCCAATAATATTTACTGTAACTGCATCATGGTTCAGCGACTAAGTGACTTCAACACAACCAATCAGATTGGTTCTTATGTTCGGAGCAATTTTTTACTTGCTTGGAGGGGAAAAAAAGCTTTCCACAACTTTCAACAGCTTTGTGATCCGAAACCCTATAGGGCACCCGCTAAATATTAAATAGCAAGCTGTCATGTGAATCCAGGCCTGCATTTGGAAGCCTCAACAAAGCAGCCTGTTTCAAAACTTTCGAGTGTGTTAAAAAAAATCTAACGCTGCACTTGAGCTATTTAAAAATATATTTTCCATGAACATGGGGAAGGGCATTTTTCAAATTGTCATCCTCTGATTTTCTATAAAAAAGAATGCATCTTAAAATCAGGGAAGACCACCTAGAACAAAACACGAAAGGAGGATTACAATAGGCCAGGAACATGATGCATGTAATTTCTGGCAGGAATGGCGTTGTGGTCAGTTGTAGTTGGTTCTGAACTGATACGTACCAGTTTCTCTTTGATAAGAAAGCAACACTGTTTTAGTTAAGTGGGGCGCCTTTAAAAGCAGAGTCAATCCGTTCTTTAAAGCCGGAGAAGTGGTGTATTTCGAGACGTCATTTTTGTTTGTTAGAAAAAAATGTAAACCTATATGCTTATAATGGCTTCTTTACTCAGTTAACAGTTTGTTTTCAACTTTGCTGTGGTGAGGTAAGATACCCTCTCTCTTACCTAGTCTCTCACTCGCTTTTTCCTCTCCCTTTCAGCTCGTTTCCCTACCCCTCCTACTGCTGCAGACATTCTGATCACGGAGTCTCTCTTGTGCCCCAGTACCATTAGTGTGGACAAGCAGCCATGTCAACAATAAGTAACAAAATAACAGCAACAGCAGAAAATGTCCACTGGCAATAAGAAAATACTAACAGTTATAAAGCTCCTCAATTGGACTTGAGTTCAAATATTTTTGGGAAATTTTATCTTTTTGATTTCAAACAACTACATACGAGTTTCCCAAAATGTTTTTTTCCAACAAACCTGCATGCTCCATATTTGAAAAACACGCTTATCCCCCCCCCCCCAAACCTCATTTTGAGAATACGGACATGTGTAGCACTGCCATCTTTAAAACAGCCAGACCCTCTGAATTACATACAGAGCTAGTACCGCTGTAAAGCCAGCAACTTCCAGGGTACTGGTGAGGAGCCAATAGCTCCTGAGCTACCCGTTGGAGACCCCCTAAACTGGAATCTCTCAATTCCCTTACGCAGGGTCAATTCTTCAAAGATTACTGCATTTTAACACCTGCAGAACTGGGATCATTAAAACAAGCGTGCAGAAATTCTGCCTCTGGATGCAGAAGACCTATTTCTATTTTAGACATAGTAGATAAATAATATGACATTTAAAGACACAGCGGATGCTACAACTCACGTCTTGAACGTCTCTGCATGAATGGGATGTCAAGCTTCGTTTTGTACTTTTTCATTGTAAGAGCGACATTTAAGACAGTAAAAAAAAAGTACAATCTGATGGTAAAATGCGGTTTCTATCTCTGGACGAGGTGCTTCAAAAGTTCAAGATTAGACTGCAGGTTGTTAGTGTGAATATTACTGCGCTCACAAAACAGGGTTTCTAGAGTCTTCTCAGGTCTTTCAAAATGTACATTTCATTCTGACGCCTATATAAGTGTCCTTTTATAACCATCGTTAACTAGAATTAATAAACACAAATCACGGACTGAAACTCACAAAACAAATCATGTATCCACACTGTTTTAATTCACAATGGGACAAAGTATATTCAATACACCAAGCAATTTTTCATGTAATATAGGACGGCGAGTTCGTTTGGCGGCTTCTGTCCCGATTGACTCGGCGCGTATACCACGGAGTTTGAAAACCCGAAGTTCTCAGGCGGCTGTGCCCCGGACCGTATAGGTGACGGTGCGATCGTTTCATTAACAACTGAATTGCCACCACCATTTTAAGGCAGTCGACACGGATGAAGTAAAACAACCCTATGTGATGTCACTACGTATCACCGTGTGATTCTAGACCCGCAGGTTGCCTGCCCCCACCCCCGTTTTGGTCCTGAAGAAGACCCCACAGCAAGGGCACAACTGATCCCTGCATATAATAGAGGGTCGAAACGTCGACAGCTACCTTTCCTTTTGTCAACTTCACGCCATCATTGTAACAATAATTGTACTATGTGGAGTATGCCATCTCATTTAATTGCCTGAACCTCCGGTCATTTTTTGTTTCGTATTTAATTCGTAAACATAATATTGCTAATTGTCTGATTTTATTGTCACTAATTCCTTCTATCCTCACATCCTCACTTGACTATCACCTTCTTTCCCTTGTTTCCTACTTGGGCACCACGCAACCGTCCTATATTACATGAAAAATTGCTTGGTGTATTGAATATACTTTAACCCATTGTGAATTAAAACAGTGTGGATACATGATTTGTTTTGTGAGTTTCGGTCCGTGATTTGTGTTTATTAATTCTAGTTCACACTGGGACCCCTTCCTCCTAGTACTATCAGAACCCAGGTCCCAGTGACTATGTTTGGGTAAACCTCCTCATATATACCCTTTTATAACCATCATCAGAAAATTATTAACTAAGACTGAGCACAGTGCTGAACATTAAGCCTGCGGATGGATGACATTAAATTCAGCTGCAGTTCCTCTAACTTAAATATCACTTTTTTGGATGTTAAAATCTATGCATCAGAAGGGATGTTGGGGACCACATTGTTCCGCAAAACAACCGACCGGAATAAGGGACTTCATTATACCAGCCACCGCCCCAGAAGCCTTAAACAAAATTTGCCCTTTGGGCAATTTCTTCGAATAAGAAGAAACTGTTCGAATAAGGAGGAATATTTCTTTCATGCAAATGGATTATTACAACGTCTTCTAGCCAGAGGATACCCAAAGAAATTACTAAAACATACATTGAAACGCGTTTGGTGGGTCCCGCGAGAAACTTTACTTAAAAAAAAAAGTACGACCCGAACAAAAAAGGATTGTATGCGTTACCACGTTTGGCCCTAATGCCAACCAGGTACGCAAGTTGGTGACACAAAACTGGCATTTAGTTAAGAACTTACACAGTGATCTGAATGAACCACCACTTTTTGCTTTTAAGAAAAAAAAAAGTGTCGCGCAACAGATCGTAAGGGCAGCATTACCCCCTGCCCATAAAACAACTCTTAGAAGTTTGTTGGGACTTGCTCCAGTAGTAGGTCACCATAAGTGTGGAAACTGTTCCTGTTGTTCGCAGGTAGAGGAAGGTTCTGTATTCAGTTTCAATGGAATCCACTGGAAACATGAGGTCTTCACAAATTGCCTGTCCAAAAATGTGGTATATGGGATCACATGCCCTTGCCCTAAACTATATATAGGAAAGACGACCCAGGAAGCACGACAGCGTATTACGCAACATAAATCTAGAATAAGGAAAGAGACACCAAACGCCCCTTTGGTACAGCATTGGGTGCTGCACAAACACAAAGAGGAAGATTTACGTTGGACTGTCATCTCTAAGATCGAGAAGGACCCCAGAGGTGGAGACATTCAAGGCAAACTCAATCAGCGTGAAGCTCTACTAATAATGAAATATAATACAGCAATCACAGGGCTGAATGAAATTTCTGAGATCTTCAAAGGAAGTATAAAAACTCTGTGTTGATTTATGCTTACATTCATGACGACCAGAATAGGTAGGTTTTCACAGTGACGATTGGTCCATTTTTAAACCAGGCTTTGGTTTATTTCTCTTTAAAACTGACTTCAGCAATCGCAAGACAATGGTTAGCTGCAAGTGACTAAACATGTCTTCACTCCTATTAGAGCACATGCTTTATACGATTTTATCAAACACCCTCGTTTTCTCTAAGGCTTAACTTTCACTGTTTGTAAAGATAAAGAGGGTTCAATAAAGTTGCCTTGAATTTTGACAACTCTGAAAAGATGCACTTGCGCTTTAAATTCTTTCCACTGTGTTTCTGGTCATTGGACCATGTGACCGCGATGACAACCAATTAATTACATGGAAGGGAAGAACACAGAAGTACACTCTTCCGATACTGTGAGAGGCGCCCTTGAAGT
The DNA here is from genome assembly GCF_964261635.1 of Lissotriton helveticus. Classification (NCBI taxonomy): domain Eukaryota; kingdom Metazoa; phylum Chordata; class Amphibia; order Caudata; family Salamandridae; genus Lissotriton; species Lissotriton helveticus. The sequence goes on from NC_136061.1 coordinate 316,356,984, forward strand.
GATACAAAGGTAACTATGGCTCTTCGTCGTCCCGTTGTATTGAAGTGCATGCCGTCGTATCAGTTCTTCTAAAATCTAGCTCATCTCGTTGCAGGGCGCACAACGCGAGATTCGTTCCAAATTATTCACATCATGGCTATGATGTTTCCAGCACAGCTTCTTGGTAAGCGTACACCAGCAGCACGTCTTTAGTTCTGGCCGCCATAATTTCAAAGGTACTTGTTTGACTCATAAGTGCTCCCTTTTCTCGCTCTTTCCACAGGAAACGCGCACTAAATTAAATAGGTAAGTGCACAATGTTGCACGCCACGTCCTTACACATTAGGCTTAAAAACAATTATGCCTGTGCCAAATGCTAAGAATGTGTTATGCTGTTTTTGTCTCTAGTGCCTCGCCAACTGAACATTACGTGTATTGGTGTCTGAATTTCTCATTAAGAAGGTAGGGTGTTTGGGGACCGACAGGTGGTGACGTCATTAGTTATTCCAGTTGCTTTTCGGAATAAGTAGTAAAACCAATGTTTGTTTGTTTTTTAGAGACAGTTGGTCCTGAGGAGAACCCCGCAAATTGGGGGTTTGAAACGCGTCGACCTGGTTTTTGGTCCCTTTTGTCAACCACATTAGATTGAAACTTATCTTTTTAGCAGGGCGCTGCTTTTTATTATATCTCTGACCAAATGAAAATATGAGATGAATAATCATTTATGTGGATATATAAAAATTATTTTTGACATTAGGACCTAAATATATGTTTGTATGAGTGAAGAATGAATGTTTTGGCCATTGCGTGAGTAGGATGTGTTTGGAATTTGTGAACTGTATTGTATATTCTATTTTTGATGTAATGTTTTATATGTGTACATACAAAAAATTCATGATTTGCTTATGAAAAAATGATATTCGACTAGTGAACTAAATGATATAATAAACTAGTGACGAAAGTAACAAAACCGGACCGGTATGTTTTATTCATAAAGGTCGTTATCAGTATTTGAAAAGTAATTTCCAGCACTGGCAGTTGTGTTGTTTGATTGGAACATTAAGCCTGGGCAGGGTTCGAGGAGTTGTGCTATGCCGAGCTCCGCGAAGTGCAAAAACATGTCAGCCGCGCTATGCGGAGATCAGCAAGCAGCTGAGTGCGTTGGATGAATGCTGTTCACGATGATTTTCAGTGCCAGGTACTTGTCTGCATTGTGCAATCATCACAAACGGCACCATGCATAGATCAAGCGGGCGCTGCTTCCTTTCTGCTGCTCAAGTAGATTTTCACTCAAGGGACAGCTTTCTTAATGCGAACGGACATTTTCACAACCCGAGCGGTCGCAAGCATCTGCAACCACTCGCAAAGAGAAAGCTGACCGCATGAGTTGAGAAATGTCGCCGGGAGGTTCATTTTCCACGCTCTCCAACTTGATGTCTGTGATCGCGAACGAGGGAAAATCTCGCCGGGATGTGGATTATCCTTGCTCGCCAACTTGACGTTGACGAACGCGAGCGAGCAAAAAACTCCACTCCACTGAGTTTTTCAGAACTCTGCGAGCTCAGCATAACACAAAAATTTCCACAAACTTTGCAAGCGGAGCGGAGTTCACTGCCCAGACTTACTGAACATGGTCATGAACGTCCAGACATGCAATGCTCTTCAAGCTAAGATGGCTTCATGCACACTTCCAAACTCTTCCTGCCCTGCCACCTATTGTAGGCTTGACTAGCAAGGGTCAGACTGCCAACTTGAACACTAGTTGTATCTAAACAATTCCTTTTACCCTCTCAATGTAATTTACAGCTGGTCAAGCCTCAGTTTTTAGGTCTTGCATATAGACAGCTTTTACCTGCCAGCTGTCAAAACCTACTGTCTACTATATCAATACTTAAGAGTGGGCTATGGGTCAGACCCATGCTTATAATTTGTTAGTTTTCTTGTCATTCACATCTGCTTGCTTCTTATTCGATGGCTAACATTCCTCTTCTTCTGTAGGCCCCACCCATTGAGCATAGATTATTTTGCATCCTTATGTTGGAATGGCTTTTATCCTCGGATGGCTGATATCGGGGAACCTTTTTTTCTTTGAGCTCTCAATAGTATTCGACCAGTTTTCTTTGTCTCCTGCCAATGTGCTGCTTCTCCTAATTGCACTGCAGAGACAGAGACAGACAGACACACACACATACACCTCTCTCAGCTTCACTCCAAACCACAGAAGATTGCGCAACCGTAGTCCTGATGATATTATTTTATTGATAATTAGAACAACGCGTTTCAACTACCTCCGTAGCCTTTTTCGAGTTTAAAGTGACCTGCCCCACATCGGCAAAATAAGTGAAGCACTTACATAGACATGAAAGAAATACTTCGAACACCGAGTGGGTTACATGCATGAAATGAATAAACAATAGCTTGAATATACCATTGTTACGGCAAATATTATTTCCAATGCAAATTCATCTCATTTCGGTTCACAATTAATTGCAGATAATTTCAAGTCATTCAGGGCATGGGAACGGAGTGTAGACATTAATGACGAACTTGCCAAGTGGCCGAAATCATAAAAACTGATAGCAGACTATACATTTCCAATATCTTCCTTACATGATGATATTCCAATGAAATAGTAATTCTGTAATGATTTAATGATATTCAATGGCATTTATAAATGTCACATATATCTTGTAAATATAATGTAACATCAGCCTATAATTTTATACTTCATCGTGTTATAAAAGCTTCAAGAGCTTATACAAATAGAGCAGTAAAAAGTGCTGTGCATGCAATGATGTGATAATTATGCCACATATGAGTGTAATGTACTCAAGTCAATTGACCCAGGTATAAGGGCCATTATACTATATGTGCCAGGTTGCCAGAATTAACTAATGGAGCCTACTAATAAAGCGAAGCATGCTCCATGTGACTGACACTGTGAGGTTCACTCCATTTAAAACAATAGTCATCAAGTTGGAGACGTAAATCACGTGGGTGCGCATATGTCAGACCACTCAGCCATAACGCTAACACTGTTTCCTCAGGATATGGGTGTGCAATAGCGATGGACTGTGGATCGCACTATATTGGTGGATGGCACGTTAATGGAAAGGCTGAGTCAGGAATCTCAAGAATTCTTTGATAATAATTTGGGAAGTGCTCCCTTAGGTATAGTTTGGGACACTTATAAAGCCTTTTTAAGAGGGAGAATTACATCGGCTCAAATACATAAGAACAGGCAGAGGAAGGCGGAAATCTAAGACTTAGAAAGAAAGATTCAGACTCTGGAACACAGGATACACAATAATGGGATAAGATGTGAGGAGGGGCAAGCTTCTATTCAGGCTCAAATTAAATTTAGTAGACGTGCTAGAAAAGAGGTTACAAGATAGATGGCGCGCTGGTAAACTGGCTCATTTTAACTACGGGGAGGTGTGTGGCAAGCTTTTAGCATGAAATATAAAAAGCGACCAGGTAAGAAGCTACATAAAGGAGCTAAATTATGAGATAGCAGGAGGCCCAATAAAAGTGGGGGATAGTATAGAGGATTTAATACTAAAATATTTCAAGCAAGTATATACAGAAGACTTGAATACAACAGGGGCCGAGATACTCGAATGGCTACATCAAGAGCTCCCACTGGAAATATCAGAGTGTCAGAAGGAGGGTATTAATGAGGAGTTAACGGAGGAAGAAATTTGGAAGGCCATTAAATTAGGGAAATCAAATAAAGCAGCGGGTCCGGATGGCCTCCCTTTGGAATTATATAAAAAATTAGAGAAAGTTTTAGCTCCGGTTTTAAAGAAACTTTTTTCTGCTATATTTGAAAAGGGAGAAGAGATCCCTCCCTCATGGAATGAAGCTACTGTTACGCTTATATTAAAACCAGATAAACCACCAGATTGTTGCGACTCGTATAGGCCTATCTCGCTTTTAAATTCTGATTATAAGATCTATTAATTAATACTAGCGGATAGGCTAAATGGGGTGGTGGGAGCACTCTTGCATGAGGATCAAAAGGGGTTTGTCAGAGGGAGAAATATAAAAGATCTTACGTATAACCTCATAGGCGCCATCGATCTAGCCTCGGCGGAGAAATTGCCTTTAGCAGTTATTACTGTTGATGCAACCAAGGCTTTCGATCGAGTGAACTGGCGATATTTGGAGGAAATCTTGAGGTTGTCTAATCTAGGTGGGAATTTCTGTAGGGCTATAATGCAAATATATACAGCCCCATTTGCAAAAGTATTAATAAATGGGAGATTATCCAAGCAGTTTAACATCTGTAGGGGGACAAGACAAGACAGTAGTATCCCCACTACTCTTTAACCTGTATATCGAGCCCCTAGCAGAAAAAATTAGGAAGCATGCTACAATCATTCCTTTCAAAGCAAGAGGATGGGAAAAGAAAGTAGGCCTATACGCCGATGACTTAGTGGTGTATACAGCAATTTGGATTCAGCTCTGCCAGTGGTGTATGAGTTTGCTGCCGGTTTTGGCAGGATCTCTGGCTACGAAATAAATCAGTGTAAAGCTGTTATAATGGTTTGGAATATGGATACACGGGTAGACTGTGTAAAAGAGGAAATGAGATATTTGGGTATAAAAATAGTACAGAATATGGAGCAAATCCCTGAAACTAATTTTCATAAGGTCAGCAAAGAAATTGGGAAATTGCTGCAGAGTTGGTCACACCACCGATTATCAATTTATGGAAGAGTAAATATCATTAAAATGACCATCCTTCCAAAAATCACTTTTCTAGTCCAACATATTCCAATGGCCTTTAAGGAAGAATAGCTCAAGAAGGCTCAGTCCAAAATCTCTAGCTTCATTTGGGCCTCTAAAGGAGTACGTATCTCCTGGAAGAAACTTAGAAGACAAAATGCGAAAGGAGGCCTGAAACTGCTGGATCTTTCCTACTATGCATGGATGTTTTTGTTAAAAGGAGGGAAAAGTTTGTTTAAATCTCCAGAAGAGTCGGATATAGGCAAAATGTATAAAGCCATGCTAAAAAATGTAAAAGGTCGAGACACTGATTTTATACACAAATATGGGGACCCTCGTTACTTTAAAAAGATTCGATTAAAAACTCTGCAGGGGTTAGTTATTACGTTGTATAAAGTTAGGAGGGAATTAAAAATCAACTATTATAGCTGTTGGGCGTCAATCTTTGGCTCGCCAGGATCCTCGGAATGGACTATGGACAGTTTGGCACTACCATTAAAAGAAGAGGGAATATTGCTCTGGGGCTCGGTGATGAAAAACGATGTTTTAATCTCTTGGAAGGAGGCCCAAATACTAACCAAGGGTCGCTTATCAAGATTTAAATAGCTTCAAATGCTGAGCTGGAGTCGCACTGCGGGACTTGGGGCGGGACAGGACAATAAACTGGAATCATCTCTGGCGGCTGGTGCAAACCTGAAAAAAGAGGTGGCACAAGGACAATGGCTGTTGGTGGAGCTGAGTGATGGTCATTTCAACCTGCCGAAAGATCTGTGGGAGAAGAGCTTGCCTGGAAGCTTGTTGGAAGAATTATGGCAAGTATCTTGTACTACTTTATACTCCACAGTACGGCCCGCAAATTTAAGGCGGAAAAGGCGATGATATTCATATGTTCTATGATTGTCCAATGATCCAGGAATTTTGGTTGGAAGTGAGTAATACAATCTCTATTATACTTGGAGAGACTCTCCAGGTAAGCATATCTTTGATTTTTTTCGGAGTCCCTGTTAATTATGCATCACAGAGAAAAAATATAAATAAATTGATCTTTCTCCTCATTCTACTTGCCAGGAGGGAAATATGTAAGAATTGGGTGAAAGTGGTGTCTCCCAGCAAAATAGAATAGTTAGCCTCTATACAACATACTAATGTTTTAGATTCTTCTGGGTTCCATATGAGAAATGGGTTGAATCTATAAAAGTCCGATGATTAGGCCTCTATACCTCACTGCCTAATACTCTGATGGTAGCATACAAGAGCCATAAAGAATCAGCTACCGATGGGTGAATAAGGAGGGCAAGGCGTAGAGTGATCCATCCCAATATACGGTCGATAGGGCAGTTTCAATCCTTTTCTTGATTGAGACCCGAGACCCAAAACTCTGGTATACTTGGGCAATGAGGACAGGAAAAAAAAAAATAGTCTCAAAGAATACAGGGAGAAGATAATGAATATCATGGCAAGTGCCTCATGATGGCATGCTCACTACATGTCACTACTGATACACTTTGGCCTGTGAGGTAAGAATGTGAATCTACACCAGTATCCGTAAAGAATGTTAATACAAATAATAGTGTGCAAGTGATATGTGTAGTAAAATATCACATTCAGAAGCCGGACGATAAAGAACGGAATTAATAGCAGGTCAGTTGGTCTTTCAAGGTCTCATACCACGGACCCTAGTGAAACCCATATGATAAAGCCAGGCTATTTCTCTCTCACTTTATGTACCTATGTGTATCGCTAATTCTTCGCCCCTATTCAATCCATAGGGATTTTTACTATTCAACTGTATAATGTATCTGGACTCACAAGATCCTGAGTTTTTTTCCCCAGTCCCCTCCTCTGACGTTTTTTTCAATCCTATCTATTCCATAGTACATTAGTATTTTAGGATTAATTTCATGTTTAACAAAAAAGTGACTGGTCCACTGGGTAAGTCTGATCATTATTTACATTGGCCCTCAGTTGTTCGAGGACCCTCTTTTTTAAGGGCAATTTGGTACTTCCTATGCACTTGTGGCCACAAAGGCACTCAAGTACACATACCACATAATACGTGTTATATGTAATGTATTTTTTTATTTTGTTTCTTCTTCCTCCTGGAGTTTCATACTAATCGTTGTTTTTACTTGTTTTACAAGCCTAGCTTTCTTGTGCTAAGGTCTCCATAATGACTAAAAAGATCACAACATGAAGGGGAACTTTATTTACTCACATAATGCTGAGAATATTCACAGAATGTCAGGGGGAAACAGAAAAGGGGGCAAAGTAATGTTCCCAATGCCGGCCTAAACTGCTACCTGTATTATTGAGAACTCAAACTCCACCACTTTCTTATTCAAACACTTAACCTTCTCAGTCTTGCATTTTCCAAACTTGTCCCGTTTCAATCTCTTTCTCTACAACCTCCTTCTCCCTCCATCATTACACCTCCATATTAATGCTACTGTCCCACTAGACCCCATCTTTGTTGTATGCTTCTCACTGCACTCCTAATTAATTCTTTCAAGTTTCTCTTTCGCGTTTTCATTTTTAGAGTTCTCCTCACTTGTTTATCTAATAATTAATTAATGTCCTTCTCATCGTTTCTAATTATTCCTTATTCCTTTGTTTCGTCTTTTTGCCTACCTTAAAAGAATATGAATGGACCAAGAAAATTATTTATTTTCATTCCTGTACCTTTCCTTCTATCCTACCCTTATTTGTTCTTACCTTCGGTTTCTCCCATTTGTTCAGTGTATAGCATCTTTCTTATCTACTCATTTTCTTTTCCTTTTTCCCTTTTTGTAACGTAACATCTCTTTCTTCTCACTTAATTTTTTTGTCTTATTTTGACTTCTTTATTTTTGGTTTTACTTCTATCCACTTCAACCCCATTTTCCATCTTGTTTTATTCTTCCTCTTGTTCCTCATAATTCTTGTTTCCTTGATTCTCCTTTTTTTTCTCTTTCCTTTTATGTTAATTTAAGTCTTTCTTTGCTTTTTTAATATTTTCTCTTGTTACTTCTTTCTTTTTTAATCTCTGCTCCTTTGATCCTTTTTTTCATTCCCAATTCACTTTCTTCCCTTCTTTCAGTCATTGGTCCAGCCTATCATCCTTTCTTATATCCTTTTTTGCTTTGTTCTTTTCCCTTTGGTCCTTTCTTCCTTTGTTCATTTTTCTATTCATCATTCACTTCAATAATTCACATTTACTCTTTTGATCCCTTTTCATCTAAAATACGTTCATGCTTTATTTCACATCTTTCTTTCATCCTTCCATAATTTCTTTCTTTTTATCCTATGCTTTCATCATTTGTTTCACATTAGCTCATTTCATGTGTCACGCTCACTATTGTTTTCATTTTAGGACTTCATCACATTGATTCCTATTGTTACGTTTAGGCTCTGTTGATAACATGATTCTTTACCCCAACCATTCACTTTCTCTTGCAGTGCTATTTATGATCTTATTCTTAGAGATTAGTGTCTACAAACAAGTTTGGGTGTCACAGAACTCCAACATCTGGTCCAGTGGGCTTATGCTTTTATCTAAGCTGAAGCAGCTAGGGTGGGCCTTCATGACAAATTTGTTCCTGTACTTTGCCTGCTCTGTGTGTCTGAAGGAAAAATGCACTGATGCTGCCTTATTTGTGCCTCCCTTTAATGAAGCTAGCACTGCTATCACTGTTTGGGCTAATCTGCAAATTAAGAGACAGTAAGATCTGAAAGTGCCTGCATGGACGAGTTGAGGTTGGTTGTAAAGTTGGTGACCTGAAATTCAACATATGATCAGAGGATTTGGGATTGACAGCCAATCGTATACAAAGTGGCTGAAATATTATGCAGGGGCCACAGGCAGGCATCCTATTATAAGGTGACAAAAATGCCATCCATGACTTGCTGTTTCACGTCTGTAGTGTGGTCTAAAACAAGATTAGTAGTGCTTTCGTATGAAATTCATGTAAATCTGGTCTTTTGGTGGATAATTAATGCTTAGTTATGATTTTGAGGAATGGAAGCTTTTGTTTAGTTGGTAGTTGACAGGGTCCTATGTTGAGATGTGTGAGTGCTATTTTAGAGAAGGGTTTAATGTGGGTGGATGGTTGTCTCATATATGGTAACAGAGGGTTGTAAGGTTGTTAGCAATGTTCAAATGAGGTGGCAAATTTAAGAAGCCACATTTTAGTCAAATTCAATTCTTTTATTTACTGTTGTTTTTATATAGCACTCGCTCAACTCAAATAGGTGCATCAGAGCGCTTTTCATAAAGAGACAAGTAAACATTGATATAAACATATCAGAGAAACTGACATTCATGCTGGTATGGAGGAAAGCATTAAAAGTCTTGCAGCACAAGAAGCAAACAGGACATAGGAGCATTGGATGGGCCGGGGAGGGGGTGCAGGGTTGGGGAAGCATGGTTTAGGAACAGTAGACATAAGTGTGCAGCAAGAAGCTAAGATAGTCATTGCAGGTATTCAGGCAAAGGAAAAACACTGAGTGTGTGCACAAGGTGCGGATGATTCTGGTAATTCAGCATGCCCCTAGGAGGTATTTCTTTATGCTAGACTTATATAAGATAAAGGGGAGAACGGAAAGTAATCTGGCGGGAAGGGAGTTCCGTACTGTAAGTGCATTGCTTAGAAACACTTACATTGTGGTAGATATCTTCTTGCATATGTGGGTCTTTCGGCATAATGGGGTTTTCTTCTTGGATTTCGTGACCCTCCAACAAAGTAAAAGTAAGCAGGTGTGGCCAATGTAAGTATTTATAGGTAATGAAGATAGCTTTGAAGATAGCCACTTATGTTTGAAAGAATTGTTTCATATGGTCATATTTTCTTTTCTTAGCAATGAAAGACCTAGCAGAGAGAAGAAAAATGTTACTTGCCTGTAACTGTAGTTCTTCAGTCTTGGAATTTTTCGTAGATTTGTATGCTTGAACCATCCCTATGGTTGTAGTGGGAGTCTCACAGTAGATATAGTGAGTAGTGCAATGTTAAGCATAGCCAGGAAAGCTTTAACATGATTACATTATTAGCCTATTCACGTAATTTCAAAAGACCAAACGCGCTTGCACACTAGCTTCAGTTTCCTGACAGGGGATTGTGCTCTTTGCCAAGGAGCACTATGGAATCACTTCCCCTACCTGTTGACGGCGATATTCTCCCGCAGTCTGCCGCCGGTGCAACCCTCCTTGCTGGATTACATGTCCTGGTGGGACTCAGTGTCCCAGGGTACATCGCTGTCAATTGCCTGCGGCTGCGAGGGAGGAGGCGTGCCCATCGCGCTACGAAGTGCAGCCTCAGCACCGGCGGGCCGCGCACGGACAAAGCCCGAACCAAGGGCGGGCCCGTCTGAGCCCGTCCGAGCCCGGAGGAGGTTGGGCTGGGCCCGGGCTCTTGGTTTTGATTCTCAGTGTACTGTGACAATTACGGTATCTACAGTAACTGTAATTATGTTTATTACCCTGGTATAGCAGCGGTTGTTTAATACTCTGGGAAAGTATGGGTAAAAGGAAGGAGACTTGCATCGTCAGGGGTGGGCACCATGGGGACTCTAGATGCATTTTTAACTAGGGTCGAGTCAGTTTTGAACCATGAAATCCAGCTGACCGAAAAGAGACTCTCCCTGGATACTTTTGCTGTGCAGAAGCGTTCTTCACTGGGTCGTTTAAGCTTGGCCAAATCCCCTGTACCCCCTTGAGTAACTGACAAACATTTGCATACTGTTTCTGGGAGACCGATCACGGCTAGGGTTATGGGAGAGCAGATACCATCGTTGACAGACTTTGACTCTTCTAATATGGGGGAATCTATTAGTGCTACTCCTGTAACAGCACCTGAAGTGCCACTGCCGATGGTTATGTCTCTAGAGCCCGCAGCAGCTATTGCTCTCATTGCGCCATCATCCTCAATACCTGATCCGGGAGTTAATGTGGTCTCAACCAGATCCCAAAAAAAACACATGGGTGGGTTTGACAAGGCTGACTATAGTAGCTAACAACGAACCATTGGCCAAAAGGAGTAGGGGAGGTGCCTTGCAAAAGTGTAAACAGAAGCCAAAGTCAAAATCAAAGCATCAGCCCCTCAAACTGCAAACCTCTGATTTAGTGGCTGAGGAAGCCACACAATGTCCAACATTGCAGACTATGCTTAACAAGAGCATATATACTCCACCGGTCCCGGATTGTGACTCCGAACAATGGAAAAGGCTTGAGACGCTAGTTACAGAACTATTAAACCCCTTACTAAACAAATTATTGTCAATTGAGGAGAAATTGTCACAAATTGAAAGGTTAAATACATTACCTCCAAATACTACGAAATGTTGTTGTGAACGTGTAGACCCTGTAGTAGCTGAAGATTCTGACATCCGCGATAAGTGGTCCCTTGAGGGAACAACCCATTATAGCGGGTTCTAGTCCAGGTGCATATAATTCTGTTGCAGGTGTAAACAAGAGGAAACAGGGTGGGAACGTAAACCCAAAACCCAATCCACGGACAAATCCAACAGCTAATACAACAGGAGAGGGTTCAAGTACCTGACTATCACCGCAAGTGGGGCAGAGGAGGGCCAATGCTATGCATAGTGGGGGAGTTTCATGGCTCTCCCACGATACGCATTATCCGTTTATCCTCCCTGAGGCATCATCACCGCTTGTATTGATATTATGAAATGTCCCTCCATTGAAAGAGGATCAGACAGAATAAACTGCTCAATTTCTGAATAAGTCTTTGCATTAGCTGACCCATCAAGTAAATACAGGAGATATTCGGGGGACTCGCTCGCTAGCCAACTTATAATGGTTAGAAGAGTAGAGTGGTTGGGACCAGGTCAAAAAACGCTGGCGGGAGATTGCGTGGTCTTAAACTTTAATAACCGCTTTATACCTAGATTTCTTGTAGATCGTCTGAGCTGGACTACAGGGGGTGGCACCCAAATTAGAGCACTGCCTTATGCATTCTTTTTCAAACCACCATATGTATTGAATCCCGAAGTTGGCGGAATGGGTGCACACATGAGGGGTAGTGCCGCAAAGCATGACGCATTGGGTAATTTTGGATACATGGGAGTAACAATAGAGAATAGGTTTGCTCCCCTTAGCGGCTTAGACCAGTGTGATTGACTAATCCTCCCTGAACACCCTATTCCCGAGAGTAATAACGGGATAGTCGTGCCTCATATTGTAAAATCGAACTAGGAAGAAAGGAATGATCAACTCTGTGAGCAGACTGATGCTATAGAAATGACGAAACCAACTACACCTGCACTATTATCCTATATGTCCTGGAATATTGCAGGGCTACAGTCTAAGATCGAGTCAAGGGACTGGCAGGAACTAATTGAGCAGAATGAGATTTGTGTATTGCAGGAGACGTGGTCTACCAAACCAATACATCGGTTAAGATACCTACATTTTTATGAACCAGCAATGCAAGGACAAAAGGGCAGACCGTCAGGGGGTCTAACCATAGGGGTCAAGCAGAATTTGCCCTTTAGTATATGTATGACCTCGATTGACAGGCCAGATATTATGGCCATCTGTCTAAAGGCTAATTCCAACACATGCATAATTGTTGTTAATGTTAATGCTCGGGGTCTTAGTGGCGGTATACAGTAAAACAGTTGACATCTTGGAGGACTATGTGGGGGGATTGACCGGTGTCCCAAATCTAATTATTGCAGGGGATTTTAATACTACCTTTGAACCCCTTGATAATGAACATTTTAAATTGACCAAGGAGGAAGACATGTTATGGAGCGTACCCATCCTAGAGCTGCCCCCAATAAAACGGACGGAGGCAGCGCTTCAAATGAAAGCATTGTGCATGGAGAGGGGGATTAGAGCTGTAAATGGTCACTCACCCTCTGACAAACAGGGAGCCAACACATTTAAAAATGGTGTAAGCTCAAGCCGAATTGACTTTATATCTATCAATCTGTAATATTGGTACTTAATTAATGATATAGAGATTCTGGAGAGAGCTGAAAGTGACCATAATCCCCTTTTACTAAAGATGGAAACCATGGGTATAGCCCAACCATCAATCCCAGTCCAGCTATGTTCTACTAGAGAGGTTCAGTTATGCAATAACATGAGAAGGCTAAAATGGGCCAAGATAGTGAGTAATGAGCAAGCACTTACGGGTATGCAGTTTCAAAAACACTGGGAGAGCTACGAGCTATTACCACAAAGCCCGAGCTAAACAATAGAATTATGGTTCTGCATGAAGAACTATTTTGTAATATTAGAACTTTTTTCCTAAAACAAGATAGAGGCATGAATAAACAGAAGACCAAAGATGCCAACTGGTATCATAAGAACTGTAGGGCAGCCTATAAATCATTGGCAGTTGCTATTAAACAACACAATTGTGGTCTATTTAAGCTTGCCCGGAAGAAGTATAAATCAGTAATGCACCAAGCAAAAAGGGACTGGGATGAGCAGAAATGGGCGGACCTTTATGAGGCAAGCAAAGGGAGGAACCAACAGTCCTTTTGGCAACAGGTAAAATGGGGGAGAAGGGGTCAAGAACCCGTGCCCCACAACCATGTAGCACCAGAGGCGTGGGTCTGTCATTATGTATCACAATTTGCCCTATGGGCAGAGGGTGAGAACGAGGATGTCCACACTGCACCGACCTGTGCCACTGTATTACAATTTGCAATGGGAGAAGTAGAAGCAGCGCTGGGTTCGGTTGCCAGTGGTAAACCTCCTGGCCATGATGGCGTACCGGCCGACCTGTTTCAAAATGATAGGGTACTCAGGCTAGAGTATATACTTATGCTAGCAAACACAATTTCTAGTAGTGCACCGCTTCCCGCTTCCTGGAAGGGTGCAGAGATTTTACTGATATATAAAAAAGGCGATTGTTCCTGCCCAGGCAATTATCGACCAATCAGTCTCATAGATGCCATCCAAAAAATTATAGGAAGAATGGTACTCAATAGAATATTAGACTGGATTGATAAGGATATATTGTCTCCATTTCAGGCAGGATTTCGCACTAATGTAAGCACTGTAGATCAGGTTTTTAGGTTTGTTTTAATATATTGGTGTGTTGTTGTTCTGGCTTCTGGTACTATTTATGCCGCCTTTGTAGATCTAAAATCTGCTTTTGATTTGGTGTCTCGAAATAAACTCTGGAGGGTTTGTAAGGATCTAGGTATGCCTGCAGAATTACTATCTGTTGTGATACACCTGTACACAGAGAATTATGCACAAGTACGTTGGAGTACCCAGGGCAATGTGACCAACCAATTTCCCGTATCTAGAGGGGTTCGGCAGGGGTGCGTTTTGGCGCCAACATTATTTTCATTGTTTATTAATGGCGTTGTAGCTTATTTCTCTACGTTCCAGACTGATGCACCATCCCTTGCAGGTATAAGAACGCCTATACTTTTGTTCGCAGACGATACTCTCAGTATTTCTAAAACGCAGAGTGGTTTGCAGATGGCTTTGAATAGGTTCGAGGTATTTTGTAGGGAACGTGGGCTGGAGATAAATGCTAGTAAAACCAAGTTTATGGTCCTCCACAAGCAGCGGGCCATTAAAGAAAGGGTTAAAAAAAAGTACACCTAGATGAAACAGATGTTTTTAATTATCTGGGGATTACAATAGGGAAAAAACTTAGTTGGAAGCCCCAGATAGAAACCATGGCCTTAAAGCACGGTCACCTCGCTGGTGCATTGTTGAAGGAACACAAGCTGTCATTGACCCAACCTATGTATCCACTACTCCAGATTTACAATACTAGGGTTATCACTTCTGTAACCTATGGCGCTCGAATTTTCTAGTGGGCTTATGCTCCAAGAATTGTGAGGTTAAAGTTCCCCATTTTGCGCTCGTCTGCTCCTCGGTATGGACCCACTCCCAATAGATTTTCTTAACAACTTGCTTAGGGGGAGGGGATTGTGAGGTCCAGGATTCGATCAGTCCCAATTGCGTGACCATTTCTCTCAATTTATTTAGCCACTGTATTTTATTCGCGCTATTCAGGGCTATTAGTTCGTCCATCACCAAGGCATAATTTGCTAGTTCTGGGGTCCTTCTTAGGCGCACCCAGAACAGCACAGGGCGAAGGCGAACTATATCTGAAATCGGGCGTTTGCCCATATCATGGAAAAGGGGCTTCAATGGGGTTGAGATAGGGAGAGAGACTAAGTCCCTAATGAACTTATTCTCAGCTTTGACCAAATCAGTTACATTTTCGCATCCCCACAATTCCGACCCATATACTGCAGAGGACAGCGCCTTTCCTTTATATACAGCCAGAGCCGGGGCTATTGGCCTACTAACTGACATACGTTGACTCCTCAAAATAGCTCCCGAGACCCTCTTGGGATTAAACAGCATCTTGGCAACGTGGGAATCCCATTTAATTCTATTATTAATTCTGATTCCCAGGTAGTCAAAATCCTCCACCACCTCAAGGGGCGACCCATTAAGGATAATATTAATTTTCTTAGCTTTTTTTGAGGGGGGCAACACCATCAACTTAGTTTTGGATGTGTTAATGGTCAGCCCACGTTCATCACAAAACAGACTAAATCTGTCTGAGAGCTTCTGCAGCCCCGAGGGGGTTTTGGACAGCAGGAGGGTGTCGTATGCGAAGAGGAGGGTAGGTGTTTTCTCCCCTGCCAGAACCGGGGCATCGGCATTGCCCTCCCTCAAATGGTCTACCACCCCATTGATGAAGAGGGAGAACAATGTCGGGGCCATTACACAGCCCTGGCGAACCCCCCTGTTCACTGGCACACTCCCTGTTAGCTGCCTCTGGTTCCCCCATCTAATTCTGGCATAGTTGTCTTGATGTAGTTTGACTATAAACTCCAGAAGGTAACGCAGAAACCCAATTTCAAGCAGCACCCTCCAGAGTTTATCATGAGGCACCAAGTCAAAGGCGCTTTTGAGGTCTATAAATGCCAGATATAGATTCCCCTTCATGATGGTATCTATTTTCCAATATATTGCCCAAAACCTAAAGACCTGATCCATTGTGCCTACATTTTAGCGGAAACCCGCCTGAAAGTGGGACCGTATATTCCCTTCTTCTAGCCACATACCTACTCTATTTATAATGACCCTGCCAACTATTTTCTGAACTGCATCGATTAAGCTAATCGGCCTATAGTTGGCAGGGTCCTCCTTATCGCCTTTCTTGTAGATTGTGACAACTTCGGCACCCCTCCACGAGTCTGGGACTGGGTATCAATAAAGGATTTTGTTCATTAGGGGACCGATAAACTCAGACCACAGCTTGGGATCATGTATATACAAATCGCCCGGTAACCCGTCTGGGCCTGGCGCTTTGGAGGAGATTATAGTCCTAATAGAGTCTCAAACTTCCCGAGTTGTAAAGGGTTCTGCAAATATACCTTCCTCATTAATGAAATCATTTTGTGCCCTCCCTGACGGGTCTAGCTTATCTACGCCACAATACAAATTTGAAAAATGGGAAAAGCACTGCTGCTCTGTTATGTGATTAGGGAGGGGGTCTACTCCTCTCCTGTTAAGTTTGTTTATCATGTCCCAAAACTGGGTAGAATTCTTTTGACCGGCAGCTATCTTAAGTTGTTGCCAATAATCTTCCTCCCATTCCTTCTTTGCACTTTTAATGCAATCATTATATTCCTTTCTAGTAGTCCTTACTGCTATGGCGTCCATTCTCCTAATGGCAGTTGCTATAGCCCTTCTCTTTTCTCTACATCCTGTCGTGTACGAAAGAGAGCCACTTTTTGTTGGGTTCTTCTTTCTTGGCCCACTGGTGTCTTTAATAACAAAAAATGAGCCAATTTTTTCAATTAGATTCTTATAAGAGTCTAAACATTTTAAACTTTGTTCCGGTGACTGAACAGGAATATCGGATAGGAGCTCCCTAGTTTCTGCCTCTACCAATTCTTTAATATAAGTCAAACTATCTTCTTGGCACATCACCCTATTCCACTTTAATCTGCGTTTGCAATTTGATGGGACTATTTCTTTTGTAATCATAAATAGGCCATTTGATACTTCTCTCTCATCCCCCCATCTTATTTCCATGCAGAGTGGATTGTGATCACTATCCTGTGACTGTCTGACTTCCATATCAACTAGTCTGCTCCAGGAACTAGTATCGAGCAGAATATAATCAATGCGGGATGGGCAACTAAGTCGGTTATAAGTCATTTTGCCATTTGGATCTGAGGTTGTCCTACCATTCAGGGCACAAAGGTTATGTTCTAGTGTTAGGGCATTTAATTGGATCGCTCTTGGCGTCCATTTTCTGATTGGCGCTATAGTTAGAGGCGGAATAGACTGTCTAGATTCCTCATCATTTAATCCCAAGAGGTCTTCTTCGCTTAGGGGTACATATGTACAATTAAAATCTCCCCCTACAATAACACTAGACAGTGGGGGAATACCTGCTAGTGCCGTATCTAGTAAAGCTATGGTAGGTGAAGTTTGACCTCCTGGGGACCTCTAGCATAAATATTAAATGGCTTCATCGTACCTCCATTTTGGTGGGCCTTGATGGAGATATATAATATATCTTGTGATGGTAAAGAGGTGCACAGTGAGTGCCCAATTCAAGGCCACTTTGACCAATATATGCAGTCCTCCTGATGAGCGACCTTTCCCTGGACTGGTTGCTGGAATAAAATGGGTGGAATATCCACTTTTATGCAGAGAAGACATGCTCCATGTTTCCTGGAACATACAGATGTCGAACATGTCTATAAATTCGTTCCATTCTGGATTTGCCATATTTTTTTGAAGCCCCGCTATGTTCCAGGAAAGCAATTTAATAATGTTTGTATTAGTAGTCCTCTCTGTATTAACTACTTCTAAGGCTGGCCTTCCAGCTACTGTTATTAGGGGATATTGAGCGTTGACCATTTCATTAGGACTTTCCTCCACCTGACGGGCAATCTCATCATTAGTCTCCGTAGCCTCCATGTCTAGTGTACTTATGATGGAATCGATCTGACACTCGGGCTTGTGCAAATTATATATTTGTGTGACACTATTCGGGTAGTTATCCTTTAATGGTCAGTCTATGTTGTTAAGGCCCGATACCTCCTCGGGCATAGATTTGGACCATAGGGGTGCGTATCTAATTTGTATGTTAGAGTTCCTGGGTGGGCATGTCCTGTACTCTAAAGCTACTAAATTATCTGCAATTGCTATATTGGCAAACTGTATCTCAATACAGTGTCAGTGAGCAAGGCAAGGAGAGTCTTTTAACATTAATCATGTCCTCCCTAATAACTGATCTGCACCCTCTCACGTGACGAAGCCAATGAATGGCTTTATTACGTATGGAATCGCTATTCTCATAAGTGTTTACAGTTCCCAGCTTCTTGACCCAAGTCATGTAGATAGTACCAGCTTGAGATCTGTATGGTGTATTTATCTGCTCGTTACTCCAATTGGTTGTTTCAGCCATATTGCTATGATATTTTTTATCATCCTGCAAATTTCTACATTGTAGTATTGGCCCCCTCTGGTTTACTGCCCCAGCATAAGAACCCGAGGTGGTTTGCCTAGGGATCGTTTTAGCTGGGGAATTATGAACTGGGATTTTAGGTCGTAGCTCTACTACCGTTTTAGAAACACATGATGGGGCTGTTCGTGCATTCGATTTAGATAGGGCAACTCCTGCTGTTTGATTTGATGGGGCCGCTCGTAAACTAGAGGTTTTTATCGGGACGGATACTAACACTGGATGTGTGGTGTTTGTTGTATGTTGTTCCTCCCGTTTTGTATAATCCATCATGATTTTCTTAATGAAAGCTATATCCCTTTCCAGGCCTTCCATTTTCATCATGATCAAACTATCAAACTTAGAACATCTAGAGCATTCACCTAGGTTGAGCACAGCTTCAGCAGCCTTACTAGGCCCCTGTGATAAAACCTCACTTAGTTCCCTGGATTCCCCTTCCAATACAGAAAAGCGGTTAGTACAGGTAACACCCATGTCACATGCTATTATCTGCAAAGACTTTCTATATTTTCAACTGGTGGGGCCAAAAGTTTGGTATTAACACTCATATTTACCCCTCTTATTGCCTCTGTAACATTAGCCTCAATTGGGTTAACAGGGTTAAGGTGCATTTCGTCCACCGAACAATTGGACTTTGGTCTCTTAGAGAAGATGGCTGGGATAACTTTACTCTTTTTCTGCAATAAACGTTCGACCAAGGGGTCATGGTTAGCCATGTTTCCTAGGGTAGGGGCCATCAATAAAATGTCCTCGCAGTCTTCAACAATAGATTCGATGCTCAACATTACACAATTTGGGGCAACATGTGACTTTTTTTTGATTTCTTCATTTTTATGGTTGTAGTTGCAGGGCCCCCCCCTTCCATTTCCTTTCTTTTACCCATTGTTAACTGCAGAATACCCTTATAGATGGCGCAATGTACAACAATACGACACGTAAATGGCCCACACTGTCTTATATGTCAAGGGACAGTCAAAATATCCAATATGCACAGTACCTTGTTAATACAGATGGTCCAAATTGCCACAATTAAGGGGGGTGGCCCTGCCTCGGTCTGCCTAGGAGGGCCGCAGACGGCCCTGCCCTTGTCCCGAGCTTCTCCCGGCGCTGCCCGCGCGCGTCCCGCGACGCAGATGGAGCCTGTCCTTTTTCAGCGCCTCCGGGCGCGCAACTGGCTGGAAGCTGTAGTGCCGCTAATCCTCCTGGGAGCTGTAGTCTCCCCCAACTACGACCGGTGATCTGGTGACGGCGGCAGGGGAGACTAACAGCGTTGGGGACCCAGGTGCGGTGAGGTCAGCCCGTGCAGCCAAGGTAATGGCGAATTGTATGCCCCCGCTCCTCCGAGGGAGCCTGACCTTTTTCAGCGCCTCCGGGCGCGCAACTGGCCGGAAGCTGTAGTGCCGCTAATCCTCCTGGGAGCTGTAGTCTCCCCCAACTACGACCGGTGATCTGGTGACGGCGGCAGGGGAGACAAACAGCGTTGGGCACCCAGGTGCGGTGAGGTCAGCCCGTGCAGCCAAGGTAATGGCGAATTGTATGCCCCACAATGTGTTAACAGTCCACAGAACAGCAACTGCTCCTATCACTTGTTAACTTTTATTGTCTTTGACCCTGTACAGCGGTCGGCTTAACTAGGTTTGAATTATAGAAATACCACATACATAAACATTAATTCCTTATTTTCCTACCTTGTATTCCATAAAGACGGTTCAAGCGTGATCTTCTAGTTTCATCACTGTATGGAACAGCTAACCAGGGCATTTCACTGAAGTATTGCTTAAATGAGTCTTCAGATCTGTTAAATGCCAAAAGAAGCATAGAAAAAAATTTAGATTCTTCACTTACTGCTTAAGAATGACCTTATCCACTTAACACTTTTTCCATGCGAGTCACTTTACGCAATTCTATAGGTGCTTACTGATCTTGCATACTAGCCAGCTTACAATTTACAGTGAGCTTAGCACCAGTCCAATGATTATCATTGGTTGGCTTTATTTTTACTCTCCTTTGCTTGCTGCTTATTTGATGGATTGCCTTCCTCTTGTGCTCGTCCCTCCATGGAGCATAGCCTCTTTACATTACTTTTATTTGGCACACTTGTATCGTTTCACAGTTCACATTTAGGAAACTGCTTTTTTCTTTTTCATTCAGCATTCCATGAGTGCATGTGTTTTCTAGCTATTTCCCTCTAGTGCTGCTTAACCACCCCCACTGTGTTGCTCCCCATCAATACCAGCTTGTCTTTAAAAGTACAGTACGAGGTATATTTTGCTGGTGCATGGGGTGAATAGCAAAATTAAAAGCTTGTTTTGCTTTATCTTATGTATTCCACATACATCCCACATGAAAGCCCAAGCTTTGTCACACAAAGGCTTATGTGTCATGGGGGAAGGGTCATCTGCTGCACTCACTCAACTGGCTTCTTAGGCATATTGTGTACTTAGCATGACACTATGTCTGGAGGCTACTGCAGAAAACCAAATTGCTCAATCCTGTGGGGAAGTAAATTAGGCCTTGGCAAGCATTTCCCTTTACGTATGACACTACCTTAATCTTTTTTTTAATTCTGTTCACAGTTTTCGGAGTGAAAAGTATCTGAAAATAAGTTTGCTGTTTATCTTGTTCCAATAATTTGATTTTTTTCTTTTACTTTTTTTAAACAGTACTTTACAACAAACGTTGGCAAAGCCACTGCTCAGCACTCGCATTAATTAGATAGGTGAGACCTATTGGCGTTGAAAATGTGAGTTACATACAACCCCTTATAGAATCACTAAGCAGTTCTGAAGCAGAAAACAGATGACTGAAGGAAATAGAGTGCTACAAGGGAACACAGTAATGTACTTTTTATGCATATCGCTGACATTGTATTCGGGAATAGGCTCCATTATGGACGACAAGAAGTCTATTCGAAGTGAAAATTAATTGGGGTTTCTCTGAAGCTGCAGGGGTCATTCAGCAGCAGGCTTCAGCACAGATAGTCACGGTTCCGAATCCTGGGCAGTTGTACCCCTTGACATTCTCTTTAGAATAAAACTATGGATTAGACTTCCCTTTCTGTCCTCATTTCTTCTCAGAAACCTTATCTCTCACCTTTCTGTTTCTAATCTTGATGAAGAAATAACTTGCTAAATGTGGAGCTCAACTACATTGCAATGGTCAGAAAACGTTCACGGTGTGTTCATATTTTTTATTGAACGTTTAAACCAAATTAATAGTATGCTTTGATGCATTGCAAAACCTTCACATTACTTACTAGTAAGAATAGTTTTGTTGTAGTAAAATGACTGCATGATTGTTAAAAATCTCATATAATTACAAACTTTAGTTATTGATGCACCATACACTTTACTACAAACTTACTCCATAGTATAGGTAAATGTGATTTAAAGAATAACAAATGCCTCCACACGTTTTAACATTTTGTTCAAGAAATATTTGTTTTAACCAGTAACAAAACTGGAGGGAATGGTGCATGGCTACTGCTTATGTCATCAATTCTCTTTCTTGTCCTTTTGGTAGCTTTTTAATAATTTGATAGCCTCTCTGCCTGGCACATGCCATATGGATTACTGGGATTTATCGGAGTATTCTCCCCTTTTTAGTATATGAGCATACACCATCCCTCTGCCCCTTTGGCTCAGCTGGTTAGCCCTCATTATGATTATAACTTGCATGTTTCTCTCTCACCCATCACACCACCAGACACTGCTTACCGTAACATAACCACGCCTTGGTAGCCATCACGCACACCAAACCCTACATGGTGTAGCTTGGTATCCGTGTAGGTAAATGCTTCTGCTGCAAATGTAGGGGTTGTAAGTACTATACAAATGCAACAATATCATTTTGTGAAGCACATACAGTAAAAACGCATATGCAACATCTCAGGTCTAGCTGTCCAAGGAAGGCAAGAGTAGATTTCCATCTTCACGTTGGGTGCATTAGTGGCATAGGCTACCTGCTGTTTTAATGTTAAAAAAAAGTAAATGAAAAAATCGAGTCCTTCCTAACTACAGATCCATTTTAAACTTACCTTTGTTAGCAAATTTTTGAGAGAGTGGTAACATGTCAACAACAGGATTTTGCAAGAACAACAGTCTCCATGGCTCACAATCAGAGGCCAGACCGAGGAGAGGAGCTAAAACGATACCAGAAAAGTGCTACTATCCCATTTGATTTATTAGCTACCTCTAAAAGGTAGGATTAAAAACAAATCTTCTGGAAATCATAGTGAATTGGGGTGGGTGTCACTGGAATAACTCAGCCATGGTGTTGCTTCCTAACCGAATTCAGCAAATTAATATGGGTTACTGTACAACATCATGATCACATCACAAAATCATGAATGGAGAGAACGGTTTGTGTTACCACCTTTAATACAGCCTCCAGCAGTATTCAAAAGATTGTTTCACACCATTGGCAAATTTTGAATTTCAATGGTTTATCTTTGGAAAAGCCGCTCTTTTCTTTCAAACGGAGTCAAAGTATCAAAGACATCTTGGTGCATACAAGACCAAGAATGAACAACAGAATACAGATGGGCACAGGAGAAGGAAACCGAACGGTGTTCCTTCCCCCAGTTACTGGTCACACAAGATGTGGAATGTGTGATGTATGCCATTTAACAGAGAACACCAAAATGAAAGAGGTCAGATTAACTTACCCTTAGGAGCAAAGGAGACATATGAATTGTAATTCTTCCTTCGTTACATACATGTTGAAATGCCCATGTGATTTAATGTACCAGGGAATGACCACCAGAAAGGTATAAAGAAGAATCATGGAGCATAGAGCCACATTCAGGTGCCAACGGAATGTTAGTAGACTGACAACACACTTTGTAGAGAATAATCACTCCGCTGAGGATTTCTCTTGGACAGTAATTGAAAACCCCAACATCAATATGAGTGGGGGGAACCCAGAAAGAGCTCTGTTCATCAGAGAGCAAAAATGGATTTGTAGGGTACAGAGTTTTACCAGGGGGCTGAATGATGACATCCCCTGGAATACTCTGAACAACTTCTGAAACTCTTTAGGGTGCTTTATGGAAACTGAAAATTAAGGTATGCCCCATATTTAGGAACAGCTGAGTCAGAGTGGGTCCTTTCCTTTTGTAATGTATTGGAACCAGGAGATTGGATAGTTCTCTTCATTTTTAATGCCCTTGCCCCCCTAGTATCATCTGCGGTGTGCGGTTCACAGAAGTATTATCATCCTCCCCTTGAACATTAACTTAAGTCATTATTAACATAGGAACCACTCCAGGTGTATATAGAAGCCCCTGACTGAGACAGTTTTCATAAGATTAATATACCATAGTCTCTATTCACAAATTTTATATATTGTCAGAGGAGTAAGGCGCTCCACAGGGTGTAAGGTACACTATCAGGAGCAATTTGTGGCCAAAATGGATGCCATAATTGTCTAAACACACGGAGGGGCCAGCGCTCTAGCGTTCCGAAATGTTCGGTTACACTGACGCGCCCCTCGTGGTGTCCCACGCTCTCTGGAGGCGTTGTTCACCTCTTCAAGAGAGCATTTTTGTAAATGGGGAAGTGCTCTACGCGGCGTGCTGGAGAGACGATATTGTCGGCCAACAGCTTACCTCGCAAGCATTAAGTCAGTACGATGACGCCGGAGTGAGTAGATGAACCTGGGCAGAGGGGGTTGGATACCCGCGGTGGTGTTTCGGTGCCAGCTCTGTTTACTTTGTTTATCTCGGAGAGGCACTGTTACCTGATAACCGATAATGATTCTAAGGGTAGAGATTACATGAACTCGGACCGGTTATTTAAAATCAATACGGGCTGGTAGAGAACGGCTTTCTATCAAAAAAGAGGGTCCGAATGATAACAGGGAGATTCTGTGTTACAATTAAGAGTGGTGAAGTATTGCAGAGAACGGTCCTGTTTTCAGAAAGGGATGTTGGCTTCGGGACATGTTTGGGTACATATTTCGTTTACTGGCATGGTTGGCGAATGTGAATTATGAGGAGAATCCATGTCATTAAATGTACATCTACATTAATAGTCTGTTCGTGTTATGGCTAACAGACTAATAATTTCGTACGGCACACACACGTGCTTCACCGGGACTTATCCTTCATTGTATTAGTTGCGGTGGGATCTCTCACTCGAGCTCACGTACTGGCGTCTAGACCTACAATATATTTGGATTAGTTCGTACTTTTATTCTTGTAAGGCCCCATCAAGACTGATCATACCCTACCGGGTTGGAATTATCACCGGCTTTGGGATATCATGGACTTTTGAATTCAGCCACAAAGCCCTGAAGAGTCGGAGAACACTGTTTCTCTGATCAAACACGTGTCGGCTGGCTGTGTGTCTTTCCGTTTCACGAACAATTAAAGAATTTAAGAACTTCAACGTTGGATTAGGTCCATTTGCTTCAACATTACGTCAACCCGATGTACTACTAGACACTATGGGTGCAAGGGACTGTTGCTATATTTGATTGTGCTTGGATTTTCCTTGACAGATTAAGGGGTTGTAGGGTCTCCCCTTCCCGGTTAGCACCATACCAAATTGTTTCTAACTTCACACTTTACGTTAATTCTTGCAGAGCGCCATTCCTTCCTGTCCACGAAAACCCTGTCCGCTTTACCCATAATCTCGGTAAGTGTTGGGGTGTAATAGCTTGGATGATAGTGGCATTTCCAAAGTTTCTTCTTAGATTATTCTGAGTCCAGAGAAGAATATAGATTATTATACACTGGAAAGCTAACATGGCAATAGTCCTGTATCAAGTGTGTTGTCTTGTTGATAATTGTCATGTAACTAGGCTCGGGCATTACCTTAATAGAGCACCCACTTTCACAAGATCCAGTGTGGATGGGGGAAGCCCCCCCAGGTTTTTAAGAGTGTGTTTAGAATAAAGGGATGCTAGGCACCAAAAAATGTGTTTTACCAAGTTTATGTATGTTTGTGGTTACGTTGTATACGAACATAAGCAAGGGGCACTGACATTGTCATGTGTCTTCTGTTGTTGTTTTTATTTGTACAGGTTCCCCTTCACAAGCGAACAGCCCTTTTGAAAGGCGATATTCCCCTTTTTTCACTTCTGAATTGGTAGAAGGTCAAGGGGGTCACCCAGGGTCATAGAGGTGAGAGTCCTGAGGAAAGCCGGGGCACTGTCATTTGCCGGCGGAAACATGTCGACACCTATGCATTGTGGAGCAGGTGGAGTCTCATAATAAGCTCCTCTACCTTGCATCCACTACTTTTTAAATCCTGGACAGAGGACCTAATATTAAAATTGTAATAAGAATCCCCTGGGACCAGCATTTACTACCACTGATTCTGCACTATTTCTCACCCTTGAGTTTTCACTAACCTTTCACTGTATGTTGTACTGTCTTCCCCTCCCTATTGCTCCACCTCCAGTGCTGGGTAAACACGGAGGTGTGTTAGCAGCCCTATGATGAAGCATGACACAGCTTGCTGTGTGTGAGGGCAGTTTTAAAAGTAAGGTGTATTTTCCTTTACTCACTCTTAGAAACTTTTCTTTTTATGAATCATTTTGATCCCTCTTATGTCTGTGATTGAAGTCTGAGCGGGAGGCCGAAGGGGGTTTAGATCCTCTCACCCCTCTGTTCTAGTGTGTTTTCTACTGTACAACATCAACCAAACTACAGGGCTCATCTCTTGCCCTTTAACATATACTTAAGACCCCTGTCCCATTTTAACTTCTTTTTATTAAAATTTTATTTCAAATGTATGTAGAAGACATTCAATAGCACATCCAAATTAACTAGAACTCAAACCAAAAGACATTGCAAAAAGAGCAAAATACATCTACTATGAGATGAAAAACATGTTCTCCAATAGAAATTTCTGAAACACCAAAATAGGCATAACCTATTATATAGCCTGAACAGTTGGAACCCATTTGAACCTCAGATTAACAAGTAAATGAAATCTCAGTGATGCAAATAAAGCATTAGGGCCTAGAATGCAATGCATCATGCTTTGGGGGTAACTCTAGCCAACAAATATCATCCTGAAACTGACCGCAGGTCTGTGAGGTCATGCAACCACTCTAGTGGTCCTGAAGGGAAGTTGGCAGCTGGATGAAGGGACAAGGAGAAGACAAGAGGGGAAGGTGAACTTGTGGCAACTGACAAAGAGCAGAAAATAGTGCCAGAGCCCACAAGCACTGGAATTGCCACTTGGGTGCATGAGAATGGAGAGGAGGAGAAACCTTCAAAGTGAAATGACTTGTGATGCCCGTTTGTCCAGTGTTACCAGCTTGGAGCTGTTGCATAAGGTATGGTTGTAACTGACGCGGAAGGCAACAGTCCTGTGGAGCTGGAGAGTTGAACCAGAGAACTGTAGAGCTTTATTGTCTGTCAAGTATTGCCGGGCTTGCAGTGCGTGGCTACGGTATTTCACCACTTACCCCTCTTACCTAACTCTACTACGATGTTTCTCCAAAGTTAAACTCTTACCCAATTGTAGTAGAGCCAGACCAGGAGGACTGGGGGCATTTTCAGAGGCTCCATTCTCATGGTGCAGAGGGTTCTCGACGCTAACAAAGCCCTACACAATCAAGTACCGGCCTACATCAGCCACCGACTTAGATTCCATCTACCCTCAAGACACCTACGCTCCTCCTCACTATGTTATGTTATGTTATGTTATATTTCTTTTTGTATAGCGCGGGGCGGCTCAAAAAGAGTATCCCGGCGCTTTCGCTGCGGGACCTACAGCAAAATAACACAACACGGCAATAAAACAGAGAAGAAAAACCAAAAATACAGAGGAAAAAAAAACAAAGACCTAAAGAGTGAACAGCCAGGTCTTTAAGCCCTTCCTAAAAGCAAGAAGGCTAGTAGCGCCCCGGAGTGTCAGCGGCAGGGAGTTCCACAGCTGTGGTGCCCGCAGTCCAAAGGAACGACCTCCGATACGAGCTCTTTCCACGCGTGGCACCACAGCCAGAAGCTGTGACTCCGATCTGAGAGCACGGGCCGGATGGTAAAAGGACAGCCTCCTTTGGAGGTACTTTGCGCCCCCGGAATGAAGGGCCTTGTAGGCCAGAGTCAGCGTCTTAAAGATGATGCGCTTGCGGATAGGGAGCCAATGTAAGGCCTGCAGGAGACCCGACACACTGGCTCGCCTATTAAAGCCATAAATGGCTCTCGCCGCAGCGTTCTGCGTCACCTGGAGGCGCTGTAGCAAGTACTCCGGCAGGCCCAGGTAAAGGACATTGGCATAGTCCAGCCTGGACCCGATCAGAGCCTGCACAGTCAGTTTGCGATGTTCTTCCGACAGAAGGGGTAGAAACTTCCTCAGTACCTTAAGGAGACCGAAACAAGTGCCCGTCACTCCCAAAATCTGGGCTCTCATCGTCAGGCCCTTATCCATCTTGACCCCCAGATTCTTGGCAACTAGAGATGGAGAGGAAGGTGGAAACATGTTAACAGGCCACCAGCCATGCCAGTCAGGGTCCGACGTGCACCCGAAGAAGAGAACCTCCGACTTCTCCGAATTGCACTTGAGGCCATTCAAATGAAACCATCTGAAAACAGCCCCAAGGCAATCCCGGTTGCTCTCTCCATTAAAATCTCCCCCCCCTCTCACAGGAGAAGAGGAGCTGTGTGTCGTCGGCATAGGACACGATCCGGGCCCCAAAAGACTCCGCCAGTGCCGCCAAAGGGGTCATAAAGATGTTAAAAAGGGTCGGGCTCAAAATAGAGCCCTGGGGGACCCCAACACCCAGTGGCGGCATCACAGCAGAGTCCGAGGAGACCCAGACCGTTTGTCGGCGGTCAGCAAGAAATGATGAAAACCAGCTGAGCACCGTCCCCCTGAGGCCTATCTCATAGAGTCTAGAGAGAAGGCCATCATGGGGGACGGTGTCAAAAGCCGCCGAAAGGTCCAACATGACCAGCATGGCCTTGCCTCCCGAGTCCAGAACTCCTTTAATGTCTTCCGACACCTCCAGGAGTGCTGTCTCTGTGCTGAGATTAGGGCGGAAGCCCGATTGGGAGGCATGCAGGAGCTCATGCGATTCCCGAAAATTGGAGAGCACCGTGTGTATGTGCTTCTCCAGAATTTTCATAAGGGCAGGCAGGAGAGAAATCGGTCTATAATTGACCAACGCCTCAGGATCGAGGCCAGGCTTCTTCAACAGGGGAATCACCATAGCCTGCTTCCAAGCTAACGGAACCAAACCCTGGCTCAGTGAGAGATTAAGAAGAGGGTTGACCAGAGGATTTAGGACTTCCGCCATACTTGATAGAAACTTCGCCGGGCAGGGGTCCAAGGGCGATCCAGATTTAAGCGTGCCCATAAGTCCTAAGGACGCAGCGGCTGAAAGAGGGGGGAAGATTGCCAGCGACGGGCCAGATGAAACTGCCAGGCGCGGGCTATCCTCTGTGCACTAGCCCTTGCGCACACCCCCAGCATCAGTCGCAGACGTAGCAGGGGGCGGTGCTTCTCCCACATCGCAGCCAAAACCTGGAACGACCTGGCCCTCCACCTTCGGACCGCACCCTCCCTTGAAGACTTCAGAAAGATACCTGGATTTTCGACAGAGACCTCGCACCGCCAATGCCCCGATACCCCTCGGGTGACAGTGCTGTGCGCTACAAAATCTGACTGATTGATTTATTGATTGCAACCAACTGATAGGACCTTCAAGGAAGCCTAAGGTAGAAAGCATTAGGGTGATCCACACTAGTGGTTATCAAAGCTTGAACCACCATCTTCCTGGAGTGTAGAGAAATCCAAAAAAAGGAACTTGAGGGCAGGGAGCAGCGCAAAGCAAGAACCTATCACTGCAGGCACCTGTGTTTGAAGGGAAGGTTGTTTGTCAAACTTAACACAATGATGTTTTGCAACTATAGTGGGTGGTGGAGGAGATGGTATAGTTGCTGGCCAACCAGACTCCCACCAATTAACACAGTGGGTTACAAACAAAAGAATTTCAGTTTTATCTCCATTGCACTTCAGATTACTCATGTGCAATGCATTCAGCTAAAGACTTTGATGGACATCCCAGCAGTTTCCAATCTACTCTCAAAAGAGAGAAGTAATTGGGTATCATTGGCATAGGAGATAATTTTAAATCAAAATGACGTAATGGCAGGGGAGCAGGGAGACAGCAAAGCCTTGTATGTATTATCGTAGGGCTCAAGGAAGAGCCATGTGGCACCCCTGGGTGAAGAGGATTAATAACCAATAAAAATGGAGCCAACCAGACCACCTGCCCCTAGAGTTAAAAAATAACTCAATCTAGCCCAATTCCTGGCCATCTACTAATAGGTTGGCATGACGTTGAATGGGAGACTACAGCTGAAAATCAAGTGAGATCAAAGTGGCATTCTTCCCTTGATCGAGTTTCAACTTGGCATAACCTGTCGCTTGTAACAGGGTTCTCTCTGTACTATGTTGGCGGCTCAACCCAGATTGGCTGGGATGCAACAGCTTGTGTTGCTCTAATCAAATCTGAGGGCTAAGTATTAACAAGCTTTTCAACATTTTAGATAACGCAGTGAGGAGGGAGATGGCCCAGAAGTTGGATAGCAGTTTGGACCCAACAAAGGTTTTTTAATAATGGAACAATTTTAGCCTGTTTCGAAGATAATGCCATTGTACTAATTGATAATGAGGCACTGAAACCCTTATTTATGAGTGGGTTGCCCACTTTAACCCCAAGCACAAAGACAGAAGGTGTGCAAAGTCCAGTCAGTGATCCGGATTTACAGTTCTGTATTGCCATTTGAGACTCCTCTACTGAAACACATCTGAACTGAAAGGCATCACAATGTTCATAAGTAAGCGCACCACCCTGCAAATTTTACCCGGGCAGTCGATGGGGTGGTGCATATTCATCTGAATTTTAATGATCTTAGCCTCAATGAAATCTACAAGCCAGTCGCAAGGTTCCTGGGAAGGGGCAATACACCGGTTACAGACCTTGGGTGCAGGAATGTTTTAGTGGTCTGAAAAATATTTCTAAGGCCATATGTAGCCAAATTGATTTTAAATTCACCCGATAACTCATTTTTCCCCACACAACACTAGGGGACTGTCTAAATGAAACACTTTTTGGTTTAGATTTAGGTCTGGCCAATAACATGAAAAACCCTCTGGTCCCACCTATCCCAACCTTTAACGGTAGAGGCAGGTCAAGTACAATAGACTTTGTTTTTATTTCTTGTAAAGCGGAACCACGAGTCACGAAGTGTATGACTCATGATATTGCTATGAGTGATCACCATCCAAATAGCATCTCTCTATTGCTTCTACAGAAGCTAGCTAGACATAATACAGTCAGGACCCTGGAGCAAAATACCTTGATTCTAGACAGGCTAAATGGGTTCTCACTAAAATGGGATAAAGTGGATCCTGTAGCTATTATTAGAAACCTAGTCAAAACAGCACGAGTGGCGATTGAAAAATGTCTTGACATTGACACCTCTGACGAGGAAGTCTTGATCAATTTTTTGACTGTTACTAAAACAATAAAAGAAGTCCTTTCTGTCAAACTAAAAAAGAGAAAGCCTAAATAGAAAGGTTGGTTTAAGAACAGCTGCACAAAAGCGCATTCAAAATTGAAAGCCGCATTGCATAAAATAGAACGGGATCCCCAAGAAATCATCACTCTTAGAAAGCAGTATAATCAAGCTGTAAAATCCAGAAAAACAGAATTGAAAAAGGAACCGTGGGACCAACTTCATAAAAGCTGTACCCTAAGGGACAGCCCTGCTTTCTGGGCAGTCATTAAATCTCCCTTCCTTTCTGATTCTAGAGCTACCCCTAAAATTGACGTGGCGATAGACGAATTGACGTGGGTTGAACACTTTGCCCGGATTTTTGGCCTCTCTTCTAGGGGGCACAAAGCATTCAACTCCCAGGAAAAGACGCACCCGGAATTAAAACTGACTCCTTACCCCTTCGTTTTAGATATAACGCCTGACAAAGCAGAGCTCGCATTGAAGGCTAGCAAAAACGTAAAGGCGCCAGGCCCCGATGGGATACCAATTGATTTCTTTAAAGCTAACTTGGAATTGTGGACCCCAATTCTGACCAGGGTCCTGCAGGCATCATGTGCGGTGGGGCTTGTGGACTCATGGTCAGAATCCATTCTCGTTCCGATCTTTAAAAAGGGGGACCGCCAATCGCCATCCTGTTACCGTCCAATCTCCTTGCTTGATTCGCTCGGGACAGTGGCGGGTCGAGTTATTCTTGAATGCCTAATAACAGGATCCTATCGGATCTACAATTTGGATTCCGCGAGGGGCTTGGCACTATTGAACAAGCCCTTAACTTGACACTTTTGATGGGCATGTATGTAAGTGCTACGGGAGCCTTATACATTCCCTAACAGGTACACAAGCATGTCCTCATTGTGATTTTACTCTATCCAATGTTCAACCCCACCCAGAGGTTACACGTAGTCGTAAGCTACCTATTCAATCCTCTGATCAAAACCCCTGCGTTTTCACATTCTATACCGTCAACTGTAGATCTTTACCCCAGCATAAATCAGATATTTTCCATCTATTAGCCGAGGAAAAACCATGTGCGGTGTTTTTAACGGAAACCTGGCTGCATGAAAGTGCAGGTCCGGATGTAGCCGCCGCCTTGCCTACGACCTATGCTATTGCTAGAGTAGATAGAATGGGACATGTTGGAGGTGGCATTGCCGTGATTTTCAACAGGGAGTTTAAATGCGACCTTGAATTGGCTAATATTCCTGGATGCGAAGCAGCATTTTTTAAAATTTCACTTAACCCAAATTTTATGTTCTCTGGTTTTTTAATTTATCGCCCACCTGGAAATAGTAATGCTTGGGCTGCGAACTTGGCCAATTTCATTTCGCCTTATTTTCTCAACGCCCAAAACTTAACTATACTGGGTGATCTAAATCTCCACTTGGAGGACAAATCAAATAGTACAGCTATGAACCTCCTGGAGGATTTCACCGCTCTGAATATGACACTGCGCAATGAGGGCCCTACTCACAAAGCAGGACATTTGTTGGACCCTATTATATCAAACATACAGGAGTTAAAATGGCTTAAAACTGACCCCATTTGCTGGTCTGACCACTTTCTAACTCTCTTCAGCATTACCCTCAGAGAACCTACGCAGCTATGTTCCACCCGGCCCCCGATCCTCATGAGAAATTGGAAAAGGCTGGATCTGACTGAGCTGCAGAATGCACTGAAGAAATCCCCCCCTGTCATGGGTTGCGATATGGATAAAAATGCGTTTGAAACCCATACATGGTTGGAGAGGGCAGTTGACACTTGTCTACCTATTGCCAGGTGTAGAGGGAATGTACATCGCCCACCTGCTCCCTGGTACACTGAGGATCTTAAATTAGAAAAGACTAAATGTAAGGCACTTGAACGGAAATGGCGCAAACACTATGACCCTCTAAAAAAAGAGATCTATCGTAAGGCCAGAAACCTTTATCACTCGGCCTGTACGAGAGCCAAAGCCGGTTATGTAACGGAGACCATTAACACTGCTGCTAATAAAGCACTGACTCTCTTTAATACTGTTAAAGAACTAGCTGGAGCAAACTCTATGGCTGCTGCATGCCCCCTTACCACCCAAAAATGTCAAGACCTTGCCACCTATTTTGTGGAAAAGATTGAGACTATCATTGCCCAATATCAATCCTCCTACGAGGGATGGCAGAGAGGATCCGCCTCCAGTTAGGTCAGTAGGGTGCCGGCTTGACTCCTGGCCACCCATTACTTTGGAAACTTTGAAATCCCTAGCTACCTCTATTAAGTCAGGCTCCCCATGTGACCCTCTCCCTATCAGCATTCTAAGCCAACTGGATGACTCTGCTCTGAATATCATTTCCGAGACATTAAATGCCTCTATTCATCTGGCAAAAGTTCCAGCGTCCTGGAAACATGCCATGGTCAGCCCTCTGCTGAAGAAGCCTTCTGCTGATCCTGAGGTGTTGGCCAACTACCGCCCCATCTCCCTGCTGCCTGCTTTCTCAAAAATTCTAGAGAAACATATTCACGGTGTACTTACCACATTTACGGAGAACAACAACTTGCTCCATTTCTCCCAGTCAGGTTTCAGGGCTGGCCATTCCACCGAATCCGCCCTCCTGGGAGTCACCGAGAAGATTAGGGGGCTCATGGACGATGGGCAAACGGTTGCACTTGTCCTACTCGATCTGAGTGCGGCCTTCGACACCATCTCACACGACAGACTGCTTACCAGACTGAGTGAGGATGGTGTCGGAGGGGCAGCGCTGGACTGGATTGAATCCTATTTGTGCAACCGGACGTTTCAGATCTCGTCTTCACAGGCCCAGTCAGACACCTTTTATTCGCCCCATGGCGTGCCTCAGGGCTCAATTTTGAGTCTGTTATTTTTTAATCTGTATCTCCGCCCTCTCGCCGATCTAGCGGAGCGAGTTGGTCTAGAACTAATGACCTATGCGGACGATTCGCAGATTATTTTTTCTCTTACTAATTCAGATCCTTCATCCCCTTCTGCGCTGAAACTAGGTCTTCATGAAGTCTTCAGCTGGATGTCTACGAACCAGCTGAAGCTCAATGGGGAGAAGACTGAGATCCTTCTCTTAGGTAAAAACAGAGACCTTTGGCAGGATACTCACTGGCCGCCATCCCTGGGCGCTTTCCCTATTCCAGCTACCCAGGTCAGAAACTTAGGGGTGCACATCGATGACACACTATCGATGAAACAACAGGTCAACAAAGTGGCTGGTACTTGCTTCACTATCCTCAAATGGCTGCGGAAGATTATCTGGATGTTGCCTGCTGATACCCAGAAGACCGTGGTCAATGCCCTCATTACATCTCGGCTTGACTACGGTAACATCCTTTACCTGGGTTCCAACTTAGCCGTGATCAGACGGCTTCAGCTTGTCCAGAACTCCGCAGCCAGGTTGCTGTGTAAAATCCCCAGGACAGCGAGGATTTCTAAGTACCTTAAGGACCTGCATTGGCTCAGGGTGGAGAACCGGGTTCGGTTCAAAGCCCTGAGCTATATGTTCAAAATAAAGGCAGGAACCGCACCAAAGTATTTGGAAAATTAGTCAGGCCCTACTTTCCTGCACGTAATCTCCGCTCTCTAAATGCAGCAAACTTTGCGGTACCCAGATTTAAACTGGCCAGAGTGGGAGGGAGATCCTTTTCCTATCTGGGACCAGTCCTCTGGAACTCCCTTCCCCCAGCTATACGAAAGGAGGAAAACTTTGCCAGCTTTAAGAAAAGCGTTAAAACCTGGCTTTTCAATAAATAATTTGGTCTCTGGCCGTCCTGTTTTCTGTGCTGTTTGGTTCTTAGTCCTGGCGCCGGGAAACCCTTTGTGGGTATCTGCGCGCATTACAAATGCAAAAAATAAATAAATAAATAAATATACATATTTATCGGCTGCGTTTGATTGTGTCGCCCATTCAAAACTATGGTCAGTTTTAATGGAAATGGGGGTAGAGCAGGCGCTTGTCGATTTCCTGCACGAGTTATATTCAGACGCTACAGCGAGAGTGAGGTATGTTGTTGGGGGGGAACTAACAGCGTCGCTCGGGGTAGAGAGAGGGGTTAGGCAGGGCTGCGTCCTGGCCCACTTTCTTTTTACACTCTATACCAATGGCCTGGAGCGGGACATGGTAAAAGGGTGCCAGGACCTTCCATGATTAATAGGGGCCCAATACCGTCCCTACTCTATGCAGACGACGCTGTGATACTAGCACGTACCCCTCTAGAATTACAACGTGCTCTCTTGAGATACAACACCTTCATGGCCAATATGGATTTGAATATTAACATTAAAAAAACCTTTGTTATGTCTTCCGGATCCAAAATTAAGAAAACCAAGGCCATTTTCTTAAACAACACTAAACTTGAGAGCACCACGTCATACCCATATCTAGGCATAGTACTAGATCATAAAACCTCCTGGAGACAGGCCATTGAGTCTAGAAAATTGCTTTTTATGAGGGCTACTATTGCGCTAGTAAATTTTTCTCGTAGGCTGGGAAAAAGGCCCCCCCGCTGAACTCATCAAGATATATAATGCTAAATGTACAACTGTTGCATCTTACGGGGCCGGTGCATGGGGCTATGGAAAGATAGAAGCTCTGCAAAAGGTTGAAAATAGCTTTTTAAGGTATCTTCTCGCTGTTCCTCAAGGTACCGCGACCTTTTCGTGCCATTTGGAACTGCGTCTTCCGCATCTGATAGACATTGTCAAAATCCAACCACTTCTCTTATGGCATCGTATATGGTCGTCCAATAGTACCATTTTCTGTCAAGGGTTCATACAGGACTGCATTTCTTTAGAGAATGCTCATAAGATTGGGTGGATAGTTTATATTAAAAAATTCCTATATGATCTGGGACTGGAAAAATATTTTCATTCCCCCATCGCAATCTCAGAATTGTCTAGAAAAGCATTCAAAGCGCAGTGTTTAACACATCTAGAACAACTGCGGCTAGCCAATGAGGTCAGCTAAACATCAGTCCAAAACATGCTGCTAATTCAAACAATTCTGACTATTCAACCCTACCTAACCTTTAACTTGACCAGCTACGAAAGATTTCTATTAATCCGGTTTAGGTTGAACTCTTTTTATCGTTTAGTTAGCTTCCCAAAAACAGACAACCGGGCCACAGTATTACCACTCTGCCCTTGTGATGACCTCTCTACTCAAGCCACAATTCATACAATCTTATTTTGTAAGTTCTATAGTGAACCGAGAAGGCTTTGGTTGATCCCGATCTTAAAAACTATGGGTCTTCGAAGATGTCGTCCCGCACTGCTCTCCCTACAATTTCTGGATGAGGAGTGCGCAACGAAAGCCATTGATAAATTTCTGAAGTTTATTGTGCAGCATAGGCCTAACCTAGAGTAGACTATAACATTCTTTTTAGGACTTCTCTTTTGTCATTGTACTGTTTAAGACACTTTTTTTACGAAGTTTTTTTATACAGTTTTTAAAGGATTGCATATTTGCACTTTATGAATTGTTATAGCCCAAAATTAATTTTACCTTGCAATGTATTTTAGAGATATGCATTCTTATAATTACGGTGTGGAAAAAATGTTTTTTTATCCTTTTAAATGTACTTTTGTGGTTTTATTTCTGACAAAAACCGAATAAAGGAATTTTGAATTTGAATTTGATTTTAAATTCAAAGCTGTTTGGACAGCGGCATAATAGGTCCTCAGACTGCTTTAAACATGG
Source organism: Lissotriton helveticus (assembly GCF_964261635.1). Taxonomy (NCBI): domain Eukaryota; kingdom Metazoa; phylum Chordata; class Amphibia; order Caudata; family Salamandridae; genus Lissotriton; species Lissotriton helveticus. The sequence continues at coordinate 316,393,382 of NC_136061.1, forward strand.
CCTTGCTCATAGGCCAGTAGTTTTTACGCCACTCTCTCCCCATTTGTTTTTTTTTGCCTTTTTTACAGGCCCTTCATTCCAAGGCTGGAGAAGGTGAAAACTAAGGCCTAGAAATACCGTTCTGCTCTAGGCTGGAGCGGGTTCAGAGCAGTAGAGGCTGCCTGAAGACAAATGTCGACTGCATCATGATCAATTGCACCTGAAAGAGAAGGAACCTATTCCATCCCCAAAATGTCTGTCTACCAGGGTCTGTATACGTACAACCGAGGAAGGAAGGATATTAGACCAGCATCCCATCTTCCCCTAGGGGTAGCTATTTATATAGAGAGAATGCCACCCATCAATTTCAAACGGAGACCCTGTCTCATTTTGAACCAAAAATCTGGTATAATCCTAGATTTTATTAAAAGGACCCTCACCCACACAGATGTGTCCAATGCTTTGCCATAGAGCCCTCGGCCGGCTAGTTAGTTATAGCCAGACGGGCTCTACGCCACTTAAGAAGAGAGTATTTGTTGGTAATAAATATTATTATTGGGAACATGAATAAAATAAAATCACTTAAGCAAACCTCCAAAGTCTTTAATAGTGAGTAAACGTTTAGAAAGATTAAAGGAGTAGTTAGTAATCAGTCTGTCCAAAGGTCAACAAGTTTCAGCCGGTCATGTTCAGTTACACAGGTCTTCCGGCTTTTGACAGGACCAATCTGACCCCAACTATCTTATTCACAGAAATATTTCTTCACTGACGGAATAGGTTCACATTTCTCACAAATACACTCGCCATCCATTAAAGTGTGAATAGTATCATCACTGGTTACTTCTGATAAACTTGTTTTTTTAGCAAGTTGTTGTTGTCTTTGGAAATAGGACAACATTGTTTTAGGAGGAAAAAAACAAAGGTACTAATCTTTTTTTTTTTTTTTAAAACCTTTATTGTAGCATTCAGTAAAAATACAAGCATGGGCCTACAACCGCAGGGGCCGGCCGCTAAACAAGATTAAGACCCCCTATATCACAGTACGACACAGTTCATCAGCCGACAACCCTTAGGTCCGGCAGCGATTCAGGATAGAACTTGTATTAGAATGCACAACTGAGTCCCGGGATGAGACAGGTTTCATTTTATATTATTTAAGAAAGGATCAGGCGCCATACAATCAAACAAAAGAATACGGGGGACAGGGCAAGAGACAGGATATGCACGCAAGAACCGCTATAATGGAACAGTGGCGCCAAAGCATATGGATCTATGCAAACGACAATACAATATACATTCAATGTTGAGCGGCAGTTCTCAGGGCCTGCCCACCCGGGAATCAGGATATCATAAAAAGCATAAACACTAAATACAAATACACGATAAGAATCCGAATGATTCACAAGCTATACTGATCCTTTAAGAAAGAGAAAGGGAAGGAAAGAAAAAGGCCATAGAAATAAAAAAGGCAAAATAAAAAACCCTTTCCAACCCTGCACCCCTGCAAATGGCTACAGCCTAACCCCACTAGCAGCGTGCCTGTCGCCCCTAATAACTAAACCCCTAAAAGTAGGAAAAAGAATGGAGGAGGGCTTATCCGTTTGGGCTCCCAGCCCCTTTAGTCCCCCCGCCAGAAACAGACACCCCCATCACTAAAAGACCAACGTATGACAACACTTATAGAAGAAATTAGGGGGCACCGTAATACACCGCCCAGCCTTTTAGATCAAATAGTTGCAGGTCGAACATCCGTAAAAGCCACTCCAACCCGTCCCAACCTAGTTGATCTTAACCTTGGCCCTTCCGAATCAGCACACGGACCCCCCCCCAGCGAGACCCAAAGGCACACAAAGGAGTAATAGAGGAGAAGGGAGTCATCAAGAACCAATCTATGGCGGCTCGCAGGCAGTGAGTCCACAAGAACTTCAGACGCAGACAAACTCTACCTCCTAGATGGACAGTCCCAATGTATCTTGCCCAGGAGTCGTAAAGTCACCAAGAAAAGAGAAGACGACCACAAAATGAATGGAAAGTCAAGAACTAAAGTCTCCGGGAGGGGAACGCCTTTCGATACCTCCAAAGTCGATAGTGGTGGAAGGTTCGGCAATACACTGACGACCTCGGGAACACCTTCCTCCAGGGCACCATCCGATGGTTTCAATACTTGCTTCCTCACGGGGTTCTCGCACGGAGTCAAAATGGCCACGGTTTGAATGGCTGCAGGTTGCTGTTCCAACAGTAAGGCTGGGTCCGGTTCCACCAGGAGCATCTCAGATAGGCGCGTGTCCAATTTGCACAATAAGACATCCACATGTGAATGAAACGCCCTAATTTCTGCCAATATTGACCTCAGCGATGGCTCAATCACCTTTCGATCCATAATCTCACACCCGACACCAATCACAATCAGCTCCCCGGGTGAATCTGGCATCCTCAGGGGGAACAAACAGGATCACGAACGTACAGATGCGGAGGGTGACCAGTCTTTATTCGCAGCCACGGTCAACCCGGGTAAGGCCGCAGGCCAGAGACCCCAACCCACCGAACCCCGGCGGGCCCAATACCGGGATACGCGGGACGGGGACCCCCACCCGCAGCCAACAGCAAGCAGAGTCACTCCTCCATCGATGCTGAGCAATAGAAATGATCGCCGCCAAATTCGGGCTTAAACAAAGCCTCCACTCCAATTGACCGGACCCAGCCTGGGTCTCCCGGCCGACGTTGTTGCACTGCAGCCCGGCTGTGAAAGTACTCGAGGCCCCGGCTTCACCGCTGGAGTAGGCCACAATCTTCAACTCGATGTAACTTCGTTAAACCAGCCGATAAAAGTTCCCGGATTTCACCATCGGAGTGCGGAACAGTTCATGTACAAAGAGGCTAGGCGTAAAATCAGGATAATGTACAGGATATTGCGGCGGGATACGGAGATCGGCGGAGCCGGGAGCCTAAGCAGCCATCTTGTTTGCTGACGTAGCTCCTCCCCTGAAAAAGGTACTATTCTTACTTCTTAATAGAACCACTATGCTCATGTTGCACTGCATTCTCTTTTTTAGAATGGTAGTGTGAACTTAAATTCTGCACCATTATGTTTTTTTATTTATTTATTTTTTATTTTAAAGATTTATTGACAATGAGAATTAAATCTTACATTGTAGAATTGGTTTTAGGAAGCAAAGTAAAAAATGTTTCAATATACATACATTACAACATACATTGCATTGTGAATTCATTAATATTAGAAATAAGCAAACAGAAAAAGGCAAAAACAGAAAGAAAGCCCAGCCTAGAAAGAATACATACACCAGTATTATGGCTCTTTTAACTCACCCATTCTACGACCGTCGCCCAAATCTTTGATTCCAATTGTCACCTCCTCCCCCCTTTACAAGAAAAAGCAGAAAATTCAAGCCTATGGATGGCTAACAATCTAGCTCGCCAGTTCAGGAAGGTAGGAGCTTCCGGGGACAGCCATTGAGATGTTATGTACAGGCGGGCCTGTGACATAGCTATGAATATGAGGGCTGATTCATATCGCGAATTCCTACCTACTACATTGTTACAGACATCAAGCCCAAATATCACTAGTGCTGGGGTCAAAGTGCAACTAATCCTAGGTATAATATTAATGAAGCGCTCAATGTCTTCTAAAAAACCACCAAGGGACGGACAGGAATAGAACATATGGATTATATCAGCCGCCAACAGCCCGCACCGTGCACAAGAATCACCCTTTCTGCTACCCCATTTTGCGATTTTAGCGGGTGTATAATATAAATCCAGCATTGCCATATAGCTTTGGGTTCTAAGTGATCCTGACACAATGACCTGACTGGCAAGTTCTAACACTGGTGTTAAATTGATAGCCACTTAGTGCTTTGGGCTATCAAGTCGTCCGGAAGAGCCGAAACTATATATTGATACGGCATTCCTATTCTACTTCTTTTTTTGATCAATTCAAAAATTGGTACTTTATCCAACATACATGGTGTATCCTTCAAATGTTTATAAATAAAACTTTGGATCTGTAAGTACTTAAAAAAGTCCCGTGGTAATAGCTGAAATTTGTCCTTAATGTCACTGTAGGATAAAACTTGTCCGTCGCCCACCAAATCCCTTAACACATGAACCCCCTGCCGTTGCCATCTATGCATAGTATAGTCTTGAAAAATGCCTGAAAATAGTCGAGCAGCTTTGAAAGGCATGTACAAATTAAGACTTGGAATAGCTAATTTCCGCCTTATTTTCTGCCAGATTGTAAATGCAGCAATAATAACCGTAAATCGAGTTCTTTTATAGTAACTGGGCTCCAACACCTCCACCAAAATACCCTACTCTGATTAGCCTCTATTTTGGACAAAAATGGGTCGATATGAAGGGCGAACAACAGGGGTGAACAGGGACACCCCTGCCGCGTGCCCCTAGTGATGGAAAAAAAGCTGGTCTGTTGACCAGAAATACGAAGTACGGCTCTTGGAGAGGAATACATCGCACAGATCGCCTGCCTAAATTCTACAGGAAATCCCTTCCACTAGAGCTAGACGGGCTGCCATAATTTTTGAGTACATTTTAAAGTCACTATTTATAATTGAGATCGGCCGAAAAGATGACGGAAGCAGCTCGGGTTTGCCCTTCTTTTTAAACAGCACTATAATTGTATCTTGCCATGATTCGGGTACTATGCCCCTCTGAGCTGCTCAAAGTACCTCGAGAAAAACCTGCTGGATCTCCACTAAAGATGCCTTATAGAACTCAAGCGGAATTTCATCTGGGCCACAAGCCTTACCATTAGCCAGAGATTTTACCGCGAGCTCCACCTCATCCCATTGAATAGGGGCTGCCAAGAATTCGGCCTGCTCCTGAGAGAGTTTAGAAGTATCAATATCAGCTAAAAAGTCCTCCCCGGCCATCTCTATATCTAATCTGGAAGTATCCTCTCTATATAGAGTAGAGTAATAGTTCAAGAACACTTCGTTAACAGCCTCCTGGGTGTCACGTACTATTCCCCATTGGTCTTGAATTTTTGTAACCCGACTCTGTACACTTCGCTGATGGGAGTCTCTTGGCAAAAACCCTACCTGAGTTCTCCCCGAACTCAAACATCTCTGTACGATATTGTAAGTACTTCAAGGACAAATCCTGACCAAAAGACTCCACCAATCGAGCCTTCAAAATTGCTACTTCCTGTTGACTAGACTCTGTATCGTGCCCGTGCTTAATTTTTAAGGCAAGTTCAATTTCCGCATCCCTTAACTCTTTCACACGAATCTTAATCCGCTCTTGCTCTAAATTCCACCTATGAGAAGAGAAGCTTTTAGTCTCCCCCTGTAGTCCCGTTTTCAAAGTATCCCATACTATCTGGTCTGTTGCTGAACCCCTATTAATATTTAAAAATTTGACTACCCATTTTTTAATATATGCACAGTACGCCTCTTCTAAAAATAATTTCCTTTCGAATGTCCACTCCCTCAGAGGTCTCCTAATTCGCGGCCACGGGCATTCAGCAATCAGTGGATTATGATCCGAAAGGATCCGTGGAGGACAGGAAATAGACGAGACAGCTGCCACCTGCTCTGAAAGAAAAACATAATCTAACCTAACATTTTTATTGTGGGGAATCGAATGATGCGTGAAGCCGTCTTCCATTTTATTATGCAAAAACCATAAGTCTATAACACCATGTTCCTGGAGCAGAGCCTGAAGTGCTTTGAAAACTTTTGGCTTTCTACCCACATAGTTTAAATCTCTTGCAAGGTTAAAATCACTTAGAGTATTAATATTCATATCACCACACTAAAAAAGTGGGCTAGGTCAAGCCGCCAATTCAACATTAAGGTATTTGACCACCTCAGGATCGTCTAAATTCGAGCCATAGACAGTGCAGACCGTTAGTGATTTGCCACCTATAAATAGTTCCGCTATGGCCCACCTGCCCACCCTATCACCAAGAGTCCTTTTGCAAAATCCGACCCCCGCTTCATAAATCTAGCCACTCCTCTAATCATTGAGGACTGTTTAGAGCATAATACTACCTCAAAACCTGGAAGCCTAAGACACTCCCGCTTCCCCCATGGTACATGCGGTTCCTGTATACATAATATGTCTACTCGCATAATATATACAATTTTAAAAAATAGAGCTCGCTTCTTAGCATCATTGAGACCACAGACGTTCCATGTGCCTATAACAAGTTTATCTTGCCCCATCTAAATATACCAAAATCAGCCAGAAATAAGCCTTCCTCAGCCTTGAAAATGTACCAATATACATACATGAAATCATATGAACATCCTTTAATACCAATTCTGCACTATAATTCTCAGACCTTCTTAGTCTTAAGCCTACCTCACCCCCCCTACACCACCCTCTCCCAACCCCGTCCCGCCCCCATACAAACCCCCACCCCCCTTTAAACCCCCATCCCTTACAACACCCTTAAGTGGCAACAGGACTGATGTCCTTGTGATGGATAGAGCTGGTCTTGCTTCCTCACAGGTTACTTCACCCTATATCAACCGACAAAAAGACAGCAGGAGGGCTGCAGGCAGAGTCGCTACCCCAAAAAAGTCAGAGAAACCATATAAAAATAGCATTAAATTCAAAAGCATATACATGATTACCCACATACCCTACCTTATCCTTCCACTTAGCCCCCCCACTTTACCCTACAAAAAGGAGTCAGTCATCCCCAGGGCGGTAACCCCCAATATACCACAGAGAGAAAGACACATTTTCTTTTAAATTGAAGAAAGGAACTCCTTCGCCTGAATTTCAGAGGAGAAACATTTTGTTTGCCCATGCTGAATAACTTGCAATTTTGAGGGAAAAAGCAAAAAAGCCTGAGCCCCTTTCGCCTGAAAGGGAGTGATCAGCTGCCGGAGCTGCCACCTCCGTTCCACTGTCGCTGGGCAAAAATTAGGCCGAACAAAAAAATCACAGCCCTTGCCACGCCTTTTCCTATCCGGCCGCGCCAAATCATAAAGCTTTTCCTTTGCTAAAAAATTATTAAGGCAAATCAGAATCGCCCGCGGTTTATCCCCTGTCCTTTGCCGTTGTTTAAAGGGGAATCTATGGGCGTGCAATACCTCCAACTGCCAGTCCCACTCTGCAATTTCCGGGAATGCTTCTTTAAAAAGCTCCACTACGAATTGCCTTATATCATCCCCTTCACATCCTTCTGGCACCCCTAAAATTCTGAGATTGTTCCTTCTCACTCTATTTTCTAAATCAGTCAATTTCCAAATAATGTCCTCCTTCTGTGCCCCACTCAAGTCATTTGCACTCTTCTGTGCAGCAAAGGCATCCTCGAGACTAGAGATCCTTTCATCTGCCTCTGTAATTCTCAATGCAATTTCAGAACATGTTTTTGCAACTCTCCGAACCGAGTTCTGAACTCTGCGACACACCCCCTGGGTGCGAGCACTGTCCTGGCGCGCTTCCTCTCGATGAGCCATCATTGTTTGGTAAATAAGTGACAACGTAATCTCTGAAGGCGGCAATTCCAAAGCTTGGGGCTCCTTAGAAATTTCGACAAGTACATTGCAATCTGCAGAATCGCCACCATTAATTAGTGAATTATCCGTAAACGAAAACCCATGTACCTCTGGGTCCTCTCTCTCCATGTCACGAGATTCCTGAGCCCCCCCCCCCCTTCCGAAATGTCCTTGGATGTCGGGGGACCAAGCCATTATTCAAAATGTCATTCTGCCGCCAATCTCCATTTTCGCTATCATCATCAGTCCAGTTGGGGTCATCCCCTTCCAAAGACGATCCCGTATGCTCTGAGAGTGAAAAGAATTTCTCCGCTTCGAGCTCCTTAGAAAGCTGACTGGTAACATCAATAGTCTGAATGGCCCTTGAATCAGCAGCTGATGTAGAGAGAGGAACAGATGGGCGTGCACTCACATAGCCCTCAGCATCTACAGCCCCTTCGGCATTAATGTCAGCATCAACTGGGACTATGTCTCCCAGAATGCCCTTCGACGATTTGCCCCCAACAGAGCTTACATTTCCATCCATTTGCCCAAAGGCTCCTCTCCGGAAGTCTTAACCATTCTCTATGGGGGGAGGGGGGTAGACAATGCCCAAGTCAAATTCTGCACCATTATGAAGTGAGGTTTTTGCTTGTGGGTTCGCTAAAAGAGAAGAACACTGTGCTCCTTTTATCCTTAAACTTTATCGTGTATTCCGAAGACATGTTCATACTCTCACTCATACCACATCTTGGTGTGTCAATCCATTCTCATAGTATAGGTTTAGAGTTGATTGGACCCGTATGCCAACTGTTATGGTACACCTACTTGAATCAAGAGTAGTACCCCCCCCTCTATAGGACATTACAGGCGGGATCAACCCTTGAGTAATGCACTGTAGAAAGTCACAAGAAATAATGTTTGCCTGTGGAGGCTTCAAATTCAATATCACCGGTGCTCCTAACACAAATGTCTGATGGGCATTCAAGATTTTGTGCGAACCTTTGCAGTGTCAATCAAAATATAATTACAGACAAGTTCACTTTACCAAACATAAATGAATTATTGCTTTTGCTCAATGGTGTAAGTACTTTTCAAAGCCAGATTTGAAAAGTGCTTAACATCAGATTCGGTTGCATAAGAGTTCCAGGGATAGAAAGGACTTTCTGCTTCACAAGAATGCCATTTGGATGGTCTTCAGCAGCCAGCGTATTTCAACGGATGTTGTCACAAATATTTAAGGGTATCACAAATGTGATCATCTTACAAGATGACATTTTAGAATACGGAGCTACTGCAACAAGTCAACTAAGTCTTGATGAAAGGGCTTTTTAAAAAGTGTTCGATGTGGGCCTTACTCTACGTAAGGAAAATCATGTGTTTCCATGCAAAGAGATTGAGTATTTGGGCCATACATTGTCTGGAGAAGGAGTACAACCAAAAGGGGACTTATTGGAAGCTATAAAGTCGGCTCCTCAACCCAAAGAGAAAGACCCATTTTGGTTGTTTATGTCATGTTATGTTATGTTAAAAGCACTTTTATAGCGCACAGCTGCCCCAGCCAAGGGGCGTCCCGGCGCTTCCAAGAATAACAAACACAACACAGCAGCTACGGAAGAAACTACACTGCAAGGAGGCTTAAGCTAAATGAGGGAAAAGATGGGTTTTAATAGCCCTCCTAAACTTCAGGAGCTCATCCATCACGGATATGGAGCGGAAGGGAGTTCCACAATTTTACGGCCAGTACCCTGAAGGACCGACCGCCAGCTCTACATAGCCTGAACCGAGGAACAGTTACCAGATTCTGTCCCGAAGATCTCAAGTTTCGGACAGGGACATAGGGCGCCAAAAGATTCCGAAGATTCTGGGGGGAGGCCAACTTGAGGATCTTAAAAGAAAGGCACAGGGTCTTAAAATGGATCCTCTGTGCCACAGGCAGCCAGTGCAGCGAACGAATGGTACTTTCCGCAGAACAGAATCGAGGTAAGCCCACCAGGGCTCTGGCTGCGGCGTTCTGGACACATTGCAACTGAGTAATCTCTGCCTGATTGGCTCCCAATAGGAGCGAGCTGGCATAATCAAGCCGAAATAAAATGGACGCCTGTATAACCAGCTGCCTGGTGGAAGGATCAAAGAACCTAAGAATAGGTCTTAACCCTCGTAAAATGCCAAAGCAAGTGGCCGCCACTTTTTTAGTGTGTCCACAAAAGCTAAGGGCAGGATCCAGCCATACCCCCAGGTTTTTTAGCTCCAGGACAGGGATGGGAGTCACACCCAGCTCAGGGGGCCACCATATGTCACCCCAAAGGTCAGCCCGCTTGCCCACAACCATGACCTCAGTTTTTTTGGCGTTTAGCTGGAGACAGTTGGTATTCATCCAGCTGGCCACTGCAGAGAGTCCATTCCGGAATCTTTATAGGGCTCACAGAATATTATGCCAAATTTGTTGAAAACTTTGCAACCAAGACTGGAGACTTAATTTGATGTTAATGAAAGGATGTACATTCAGGTAGGATGTAGAACAAAAAAGATGCTGTGATAATATCAAGCAGGAGGTGAGTGCTGCAAGAATTTTGGTTCCTTTTGATACCAAATTGAATCCCATTCTTACTGTGCATGCCAGTTTATTGGGAATGGTTGCTGTCTTATCTCAACTTCATAAGAGGGTGGAAAATGCTGTAGCTTTTGTGTCACACTTATTGACGGAGACTGAGAAGAGCTACTCGGTCATTGAGCGCAAGACATTGGCGGTGACCTGGTCTGCGGATTATTTCACGACATATTAATGGGGAGTGAGTTTCAAATTAAGAACAGATCACACACCTTTGAAAAGCTCTGACTCATGGGGGTGCTAGTAAGGGATCAGTAAGAATGCCAGTGCATCACTGAGCTCATTCCTGGTTGGCGCAAAGCTCAGGCCAATGCTCTTGCTCATTTATCGGTGATTGCAAGGTTGTGGATAAATGAGAAGCCATTGATAAAGAGAATGAGGGTGCTGTGGCATGGTTAGAAGACGTGGTGTAGAGTGGAGTAGGTGTTTTTACAGAAGAAGAATGGGTGCAGGAAATGACAAAGGATAATACTTTGAGAGAAGTGTGTAAAATGTTTTTTTAGTGGCAGAAGGAGAGAGAGCACAGTTACTCCTTCCGTGAGATCGTTTATCAAAATATTTGATGAATTACCCATCAGTGAAAAGAGTGTTTTAATGAGGAGGGACAGGTTTCTACCACTGGAAAATCAGAGGAAAAAAATCATTCAGTTAGCGCATGAAGGTCATTTGGGGCAGACCATGACACAATGGAAAGTGAAAGGAAACTTTTGGTAGCTGGTGATAGATGGTCAAACCGCGCAATGGGTAGAAAGGTGTGTGGATTGCAAGGAAAGTGAGAAAAGGTTTAAGGTCGGTGAGCAGTCTGAATCGAGTCACATTCAAGATCCCAAAAAAACATGGCACAGTGTGTGTATGGATTTTTTAGGTTTATTAGCAGGAGTTAAAGAATTTAGGTTTTCCATGGTTTTGGTTGATGTATGGTGGTCAAATTCATGAAGGACGCATCTATGCGGATTAGCATTAGTAACTTTTGGAGGGAAGGTTTTCCTCACACCCAGATATCGGATAATGGTACTCAGCTCATGTTGAATGAAATGAAGCCGTTTTGGTGGATCATGGCATAAAACATCATTACACAGCTCTTTATAATCCTCAGGCCAATGGTATTACATTACGGATGAATGGCATAATGAAGGGTACCATCTAGTAAGCTGTGTGAAGGTGCTCTGATATGTGTAAGGCAGTTCAAGAATTAGTGTGGGAACATCACAGCACTGAAAATAGGGTGCTTTACAAATCACCTGCTGAGTTGATGAGAGGTTGTACACCCAGGACCAAACTGCTTCCAAGTTGGTTGAAGGACGGTGATAATCCCTGTTGTGCTCTTCAGGGGCATAAAGTGTCAAATATTCAAGTTGATGACTGAGTGAAAGTGAAAGATGAACGATTAGGAAGGGAAAAAAGTTTCGAAGTCAGCTCAGAGTCGAGCAGGTCTTTGATAGGTATGTGGTTCTGGAGAATGGGAATAAGTGGAACAAACGGAAAATAGCCTTGTATCAGGAGATGGAGTGTGAAAGGGAAGTTGGTGATGGGAGTATAATGAAAATTGAGAGAAGAGAAGGTTGCATACAGAGAGAAAGAAAAACTCCCACTTATTTGCAGGATTGTGTGCGGTGAGACATAAGAGGACATGATAATGTGTTTTGTATTTTATTATTCGATTATAGGTGTATGACAGGTTTTCCTATACGTAAGAAGTGTTAGGATATTTCATTCTGCTACTCTATTTTTTTATTTGCCTATTCATGCTTAGAGTGCAATATTTTTTGTATTATTTATTTCTATATTTTTATTGTTTATTGTTGCTATTTAATTATTGTATAGTATTCTATTTCAATGTGAAAGGAGAAGGATGTGTCATATTTATGAAGTAAGAGGAACCTGTTTTCTAAGGTTCTTTTAGAATGTTGTGCTGTGTTGCATTTTGAATTCCTGTGGTCAGTTGTGGTGAAGACTGGCAGGATAATGTCATGCCGTGGCAGGCTGATTAAAGCTGCAGTTAGATCTACTCTTACACAACTGGCACATCAGTTACAACAATAACCTAGTGACTAGAAAATTCTTTCACAAGAGGATGAGAGATAACAGGGACAATATAGCCTAATAGGCTGAAGCCCAAAAGGCTCAGAAAACGGTGCTGCTCCATCAAGTATTAGCAACCCACAAGTATCCCATCAAGTTCTGTAGCTGACAGTTGAGCCAGTACTCTTTTTTATTATTATTATTTATTTTTACAGAGAGGGAGGATCAATGTAGAACAAAGAGCTTTAACCAAAAAGATTTTGCAGAAAGGGTTGTCTCACTTGAGCATCATCTCTGCAAATTGTGTCAATACAATAAGGTTTTGTGAAAGTTTGTATTCACTCCCAGGCAAGGGAGTAGCCAGAAAATTAAAATACCCTCCACACTCTTATGGCACCAAGCAAATGAAGCAAGTCATTACGACCCGCCCCAGAAGAGCTCTATTGTCTATTTCACCCAAGCATCTACCCATTCATCCACCTGCTGATATCTACCATTTCACCTTTACATTCTCTCATCCATTCATTCTTTCAACCATCATTCAGTCTTTCACCAGTATGTCCGTCTGTCTGCTCATCCATCTCCAAACCAATCCATTTAACCTATCCTCATATCCCTCCACCCTTTCACCTATCCATCTCCTAATCCACCCTTTCATTCAGCCATCCATCCCTACAAAAACGTATTCATCCATCCTTTCCCTCATCCATCAATCCACACTTTCACTCCACTCAATATCCACCCATCCACTCTTTCACTTCGGCCATCCATCCTCCCTCTCACTCATCCATCAATCCTTTCACTCAATTATCCATCCATGCTTTCACTCATCTGTCTATCTATTCACCCTCCTTTTACTTATCCTTCCATCCACGCTTCCATTCGCCCATCCATCCACCTTCCATTTCACTCATACATTCTTTCACTCATACACCTATCCTTTCTCTCATCCATCCACCCTTTCACTCATCCAATCCATCCTTCCATTTACTCATTCATCCTTTCATCCATTCACCCTCCCTTTCACTCATCCATGTATCCATTCTTTCACACATTCATCCTTTCATTCATTCACCCATCTACCCATTTATCCTTTCACATACACTCATATCCATCCATCCATCCTATCACTCACCTTTGTCTACCAAGCTCAGAACAGAAGAGGCCCACCAAGAACTTTATCCCCGCTCTAGCTGCTAACGTTGGGGATTCAGGCCGACCCAGCATTTATCCTCTTACTCATCCATCCATCCACCCTATTACTCCACCCATCCAATCTTTGACTCAGCCATCTATATTTTCACTCACTCATGCAGACATAATTTCTCTCATATTCCATTCACCCATTCACTCCTTCATCTAGCCACCCTTGTTTTCATCCATCCAGGCGCATTCTCACTCATTCATCCTTTATTTCACTCATCCATCATCACATCATCCTTTCACTCATTCATCCATCGATGTATCTACCCATCCATCCACTCTTTTAGTCAGCCATCCATCCACTCTTTAACTCACACACCCATCCATCCATCCATCCATCCTGTCACTCACTCGCACAACCACCCACCCTTTCATGTTATTTATGAGCCTTTGTCTGCCCAGTTTCAACTAGAAGATGCCCATGAAGAACTCTACCCCCACTTTAGCTGTTAAAAGTAGTGGGAGGGGATGGTTGTGACCGTACATTTGTAAGAAGGTGACCTTATTACAAATGTTGGCAACAGAAAAGTTTCTCACCAATGCAGCAGTGTGTGTTCTTCCTGTTCTGGGCTTATCCATGAAACTTTGTTGGCAATCATTACTGTAAAACAGCAAGATATAGAAAATAATCCATTGAGAAAAACTGTTTCGAAGTAGCTAACCCTGTTCATATTGGACCATAGTTAAAGAGATGATCAGTCTACTGTCTTTGGTCTTATGTAAATAGAATTTCAAAGCTCCTTTAATGCCCAGCAAATGTGAAGACTTTCCGCTGGAGAGGAGGGATTCTGAAAGAAAGTCAGTAGAGATATTCTCTGATACATACGGAAATATATCCCACTTAAGGAAGGAAAATTGGAGGAGTCATAGTCAGGACTTTGACCTTATGTTGCACAGTATGATAATTCCTTATAATAGAGGGCCTGTATCTCAATCTTACTGGCAGAAGTTATAGCTACTAGAAAGGCTGCCTTCCTGGAAATATGTTGCAAACAGGGTCAACTCAAAAGATTTAGACAAAATCAGATTTCGTTTCCAGGGTTTGATGGTCTCCTTAAGGAATTGTCACTTTAACACCTTCCAAAAAGTGCTTCACAACAGGGATTTGAAAAAGGTTTGTGTATGGTTTTTCCAATAAACTGTATTGACTGCTAAGTACACATTGATAGAAACATCTTCAACCCAGACTTTGCCAAATTAAAGTACTTCTTGACATCTTATCCGGTCTATGTTCCTTTGGAGGCACCAGATGCAAAACTTTCATTTAAAAGAGTAGGACATTTTTATGGAAGGATGTCTGTGTTCTTTAGAAATGGCTCGTGTTATATGGCCGAAGATCTAAAGGACCGTATTGTGAGAGTTCAGGAGCTGAGCTACCAGTTTTAACAGTGGTAGGTTGGGGTGCACGTTCTGGCCCTCAATTTGACTAGGATATTTAGTCTGCCTGGTAGTCTCTTGTGCAGCCGTTCTGATAGGTGAACCACCACCGACTTAACCACTCTGGAGCAATGAGGATCAGCCTTGCTTGTACCTTCTGCAACTTAGTCAGTTCCATAGGCATCAGTGGGACTGAAGGAAACCGATGAAAAGAGCATTGAAAAGAGCATACAACCGAGATGTAAAATTTGGGAATTTCATCTTCATTGCGAATAAGTCGATGTTCTTCAACATCAAAGTCCCTATGCACCTTTATATTATAAAGATGCTCTGATCCAGCTTATAATCAAATATGGATGTTGGTTTCTCATTAATGTGAAGTTCTTTAGCTTCAACAGAGCTGCTAAGCTTCGTGGCTTTGGTAGACCTAGAAACCATTTTATTCGAGGCAGCACATTTACCACATTTCAAAATAAAGCGTATTTAGCGTGATTTTAACAAATAAATGAAGTCAGCAGTATAATGTGTTGTATATCTGCTTCAATGATGTGTTGCATTTGTCTGAGAAGATCCTGCCATTTGCTCATTAGATAAGTTTCACTCAAAGTAATAAGGTTCTGAAACATGTTTGCTCTCTATAGACTTGTGCAGAGGTAAAAATGCATAAAACCCAAGTTAGTATGCTGCAACGCTGCCCACTTTTTTTTTAGCTCTCGATTAAACGCATGTTAGACTTTTGGTTTCCAGACGTTTTGTGTTTTAACAGTTGTTATATTGGCGGCAGGAAATCAACTCTGCAAGCAGTACGTAGGAGTGCAGTGGATAGAACTTCACACAATAACCCCAGGTACCAGAGGAAAGGTGAAAGTTTTCTCTAGGAAGATTGGGGTGGAGCAAGGCCCAACGCTGGACCTGAAGAATATGCTAAAAGATTGGGCACAACTGACAAAAATTTAGGTAAAGTCTAACTTGCGAGTACCACATTTTTGTTCATTAGCTTAAATTGATTGGCCTCTTTTATGGTTGTAAATGTATTGTTAAAAAATGAATGCGCCTAATTGTTGTCTGGGTTGGAGACGACAGATCAAACAAGCAAGTTGGGCAGATACGATTGATAGGAGCTTAGTGAACAGAGAATGCATACGAGTGGGAATCCTTGGTTTAGAGCATGAGGGCACTAGAACAACAAGTTACTTACGGTTGGTAACACCTTATCTGATAGAGACTATATCTAGCTGCAGAATCTTTACCGTTTGAATTTCCCCAGGTGTCAGACTGGATCAGGAAGATTTTTCGGGTCTTTTTTTTGATATTTTACAATACATAACATGTCCGAAATAAACAAACATACAGACCATCATGCTACCGCATCCCGCACCCAAGATCAGCAATCCTTTGTATGCATAGTGCAGATAAGATACCACCCATTACAGGTAAGCCAATAAAAACAGTAAATAAAAAAAAACAGTGCAATACATCATTAATCCAGTGAGTTAGTTTGTAAATAGTCAACCAAATATGTCCAGTAGTCTTGTGGGCTTGATCCTGCTGGCAGTTCTTCTTCGTGAGTGGTGAGTGTGTCATGACAGTAGGCCATATCGCGAAGCCATTGGCGAGTTGTAGGTGTGTTTTTACTATCCCAACATAGTGAGACTCTACGCTTAGCTAGAAGCAAAGCAATCATACAATACTTGCGTTTCAAAGCCCGAACATTGCATAATAGCCCCAGAAGAAACGTGCGGCTTGAGCAAAGAATCGACACTCCTACCAGGACACTCAATATTTGTGTAACTTTTACCCAATAGTCCTGTATTAGCAAACAGCTCCATGCAAGATGCAGAAAGTCTGCTAAGTCAATTCCACATCGTTTACATCTCGCATCTGGACGGAGCCCATATTTGTGGAGCCTAGCCGGTGTATAGTAAGTTTGGTGCAGATATTTGTAATGTAGTATTCTTAAATAACCGTTAGGCGTTAACATTTCCGTTAGAGAACAGGTTACTCTCCACTCCTCCTCCGTAAGGGGAGTGTCGAGCGCCTCATTCCACCTCGTCCAAGCCTAGTGTGTCGTGTCCGCTATTTCCTCTTGGATTGTGGTGTAGAGTCGTGATATTAGTCGTTTATTTCTAGAGGAGGTTATAATCAGTTGAAGTGCTTGCAACTGTGAGGGTTCCCCCGGGTATGTAGTGTAGTGCTGGTTGATTGCCCCTTGGAGTCTGTGGTATGTGAAACAGAAGAGCAAAGTTTGGTTGTGAACATAATCTAAATCCTTTAGTTGCTGAAACATCCCATCGATATAAAGATCACGTATCGTGTCAATCCCTACTTGCCTTAACAGTCCCATTCCCACCTCTTCTTGTGTTACAGATAGATTTGGGTGGTGATGTAATGGAAGGGCAGGGCCGTACAATGGGAATTTATTTGTCAATCTACCTATGTGACGCCATGCGGTGTTGGTTGTGTCCACTGTGTTGATATCTTTGGCGTGCAATGGGGGCCTGCAGTGGGTTATTATGGCAGTCAATGAAACAGGTAACGCATCACCTTCTTCAATTGCTGCATACATAAGGTAGGGGGGGTTGGATTATACCAGTGGTGTGCGTACTGCGCTTGTGCACATAAATAATAGAGAAAGAAATCAGGAACTTTGAAGCCACCTCGGAAATATGGCAGGTTAAAGCTCGCAATTCAATTCTGGCTTGCTTGCCGGCCCAGATGAGTTTGGTCACTAATGATGATAGTTGACGGAAGACTTCCGTTGGGGGCGTAATGGGGATGTTGTTAAAGAGATACAGGAATTTTGGCAGTACCACCACTTTTACTATAGCTAACCTGTCAGCCAGGGACAGGGGTAATTGGATCCAGCGATCAATTTTATCAGTTTTAGTACAAATTGCTCGACCATAGTTTGTACGAATGACAATTTCCGGATCTCGATGGTACCATACTCCCAAGTACGTCACTGGGTCGTACTGCCACTCCAGAGGAAATTCTGTGGTGTGCGGGTGCGTGGAATCTTTAAGGGGGATAATGATAGATTTGTCCCAATTAATTTGGAGGCCAGAATGTTTCCCGAATTTGATATAGTCCCTCAACAAGGGGGCTAAATGAATTTCCAGGTCACGCACATATAATAACAATCATCCGCGTACATGGAGATATGTAAAGGTCACTGTGGGAATTGCAAAGCGGAATAGCGATGACACTGTCTGATCTTGCAGGCTAAAGGTTCGAGCGCCAGTGCAAATAACAATGGGGACAATGGACATCCCTGCCTTGTCCCACGTGCTATGGTTATACTGTCTGAGATATAATTATTAATGCAAATATGGTCCACAGGCTTTGTATATAACAACTGAACCCATTGTATAAAGACCGGTGGAAACCCATTCTCTTAAGTACTGTCATGAGATAGGGCCATTCTATTGAATCGAAGGCCTCGGCCGCATCTAACATAACTGCCGCTGCTCTGGTAGTAGGTACTATGTAGTGAGAAAGTGCAAACAACGTCCGGGTATTGTGTGCCGTTGACCTCGTCGGTATGAAACCCGACTGGTCCGGTAGGACCAGATTAGTTATAAGGGGCAGCAGTCTTACTGCCAGCAATTTGGCCAATATTTTAAAGTCCACATTTATGAGCGACAGCGGTCTATAGGATTCGCAGTATTCGGGGTCCTTAGCAGGTTTTAGGAGGGCGACCAATACAGCAGGAAGAATCGCTTTGTCGAATGCGTCACCATACATAGCAACCAGGTGAGGCGCTAGTAAATCTGCAAAGGCCTTGTAAAACTCACCAGTGAACCCGTCCGGGCCTGGAGCCTTCCCATTAGGAAGTGATTTGATAATTTCTGTGACTTCTTCTACCGTGATTGGTTGGGAGAAGTACTCCCGTTGTGTATCTGAGAGTCAGGCGATGGCCACATCCTCTAGATACTTCAGAATCTCACCTGAGGGCGCAGTGTTACGTGATTCATATAATACACCATATGTTTTCATGAATTCTTGCAATATACCATGTGCGACGGTCTGCACTTTCCCGGTTTCGTCTCGAACCTGCAAGATAGTTTGTGGGGTACGGCCTTCACAGATTTTAGATGCCACCATACTTCCGGGTCTGCCACCCTCGCCGAAGGCCCTGGCCCTACCCTGTTTTGTCCTGTATCGTAGCTAGGGATTGATATTCTGACATAACCGTCCTAATGTCTCAAAGTCTCTTTGAATTCTGTGTCTGTTCATAGTCCCGCTCCAGGGACTACAACTGATTCTCACATCAAAATAATTGTCTGCGAATATCCTTCAAAAAACCTGCAGTGGTGCTGATGCAAACGCCACGCAGTGTGGCTTTAAAAGCCTCACACAGCAGGCATGGGTCATCGGTGGTAGGTTCATTTAAAAAGAAGTAGTCCGAAATGGTCGTGGCAATTGCGTCTGTGTAGACCGAGTCAGATAATGCTTTTGCATTAAAGCACCAGCTATAAGGAGGCGATACGTAATGTGGTATCGTAACAGTCAGAAGCACGGAATTAATGATCTGACATTGTCCTCGGAAGGTGTTTGATCGTATTAGTCCAAAGCAGGACATCTTTTGTACCTAACCAATAATCAATTAGGGACCAGCTAATATGCGCCACTGATGTGTGTGTTGCTTCCCTACAGGTTGGATGTTGAGTCCGCCAGATGTCATGCAACTGCAGTTCCGACATAAAGTCGATCATTTTGGACATAGCTTTCCGGTGTGGTTCTGTAGTAGAGCCCGACCTATCGAGACTGTCATTTAATACTAAATTAAGGTCCCCTCCCCATAGCAATGTTCTATCTGCCACATTATACAGTTTCTGCCATCACTCATGGTAAAAATCGAGGGCATCCACGTTCGGACCATATGTGTTTATAAGTACCATCTTCTGCCCACGAAGGTTGCCTACAACAATGACATACCTCCCCAGCGGGTCTACCATGGTAGTGTCAACAGAGAAATTCATACCCTTTTTGATCAAAATGGTAACCCCCCTGGAATATGAGGAATACGTTGAACTGTGAACAGTTTCAGCCCATTTGTGACTCAATTTGTAACCAGAACGTGGGGCAATGTGTGTTTCCTGAAGAAATACGATATCAATATGTAGACGGTCAAAATAAGCAAACGTATGTCCATTTTTTTTAGGATTATTAAGTCCCTGTATATTCCATGTAATAAAATTTAGAGACGCGGGTCTCAATTTATCGTGAACCATGGCACCACTTAAGTAACTTAAGTAACATATCCCAGCACCACATAGTAGCCAGTAACTGCACGACCCTATGGAGATATAGTATGTTGTGAGTAGCATCTGTCATGCATTGTATGGCACATGTTTCATGGAGTGTGGCGTTGCATCTCAAGCATCTCAAGCACTTCGGTCTGCAGAACAATTTCCTACCCTCACCTTCCCACCCCCCACCCACTTTAGCATCCCAAAAATGCCAAAGACAAATCCCCTCATAAAATCCCAAACAAACCATGAACAATCTGGGAACCCCCGCTTGAAGGTCCGCCAAGGGCACACAACACCATCCACAGTAGTGGATGCGGTCAGGTTAACAATATGAATGCAGTGCAAGAGTAATCAGACATTAAATGAAAAGACTTGGCTAGAATTCAAACAGATTGTGGAAGTGCACATATTGTGACCATATTCGGCCCCCTTCATATGCTTATTGCTACAATTACATCGGGTAGGTCCCATATGGTCCAACAACCCATGTCAGGATGCTCAATACACACAGGCAGCCACTGTGCGTCTCTGGCAATACACCCGCAACTCATACCATAGTGAGCTCCTTCAGAAGCCACTCCCTTTCAATCACGAATCAAGTCCAAAACCCCCTAACTCAAGGCAGTTCGCACCACATGTACAAATATACGTGGCGTAGGGGGAGCACGACGTGCACCTCACAGCGGGTCAAAGTCACAGTCAACAATACGTTCAACCCCAGACCTCCAAACATGCAGGGGCATCACCTCCTCACATATCCTGATATCTTGAGTTCCCCTCCATAGCTGGAAGATGCGCTGGGGCAATGAGACCCGTGAGTGAGAGTCAGGGAAGGCTCCTCTTCAACAGCTGGAACAGTGCTCACTCCACCCCAATTCAGAGCCAGTGGGAAGGCAGTACCACGCAGAACCAGATAGCGATGCGCAGATTTCATGTTTCAGTTTCATTGCCATAAAGTGTAGGCTAATCCTGTCGGGACCGCTCTGTCCATCCAAACCATGCACTATGTTGATATCCTATTCGGAGTCCTGGAGTAGCTCACCACGCCCATTGTTCCTGCGTTTTGAGGTTAGCTTCTTGATGAATTCCTGAGCAGCTTTAGGGGTCTGTAGGATCGTCGATCGTCCTTCCCACGTTACCTTCAGCCTAGCGGGATAAAGCATTGCATATTCCACGTTGAGCTCCCGTAGTTTCAATTTGGCCTGGGCAAATTCTCTGCGAGCCTGTTGGACCGCCATGGTAAAATCAGGGTAGAATTCCAACTTATTACCCAGGTATGTTACTTGTTGCTTCTCCCTGGCTAACCTCAGTGCAGTATCTCTGTCCCTATAGTTTAAGATTTTAGCTATAATAGGATGTGGGGCTGCCTCTGGAGGTGGACGTGGGGCAAGGGACCGATGAGCACGCTCCACAATGAGGACTGCTGAGAAGTGTTCTGCTCCAAAAACGGACCGAAGCATCTCCTCCACATACGTCTAGAGTCGGCCAGTATTGGTAGACTCTGGATCGCCTGCGATTCGGATATTATTCCGGCGTGATCTGGCTTCTAAGTCCTCAGCCTTATTCTTTAGAACATCTCACACCTTTTCCATGCCAGTGCATTTGCTGGTAGTGGCGTGTGCTTCATCTTCTACAGCCGCAATGCGAGTTTCTGCGTTGTCCAGTCGCTCGCCTTGTTTATCCAATTTTGCAGCCATACTATCCACTCGCTTGGTGAGGTGATCCAACTTCCCATTGATGCCCTGCAAGCTTGACTGAAATGATTTAAGGACAGCCTCCATCGCTCATCCCGCTGGCGAGTCCGCCTCTAACTCAGTGTCTGAGTGAGATGCCGTGCCCTTTGATTACTTTTTTTAATTCAAAAGTGAGTTTGGGCTGCTGTTTATCCGGTTTGCCCATGTTGTCGCAGTTTGCTGCAATGGACTTTAGAGCAGTGCACTTTTCAAACAATAGCTATATAACATAGGGCCTGGATCCGCTCCACGTTATGCTGTGGGATGCTCAAGGGCACATGTGATAAGGGCAAAGATAAAAGCACAGTGAGAGACGCTGAATCAATTAAGGAGTTTGTGGGATTCCAGGGGTCAGCGCAGCTATATTTTAAAACGGTGGCATAGTGTTGGTAATGATAGGGGGGGTGCAAAACCTCCTTACACGTCTACGACTTGTGCTGGAATAGGCCCCCTCAGTCGCCCCAGGGGTGAACACCTGCGCGGATAGAGCATCACAGGTGGCAACAAACATCGAGCACCGAAGTAGGCACAGCGCAATTATTGTCCATCACAAGCCCTAGCTGCCGCATCCATTTTGTGTGTGGGTATTGTCGAGTGCAGAGCACTCTAAGGTGTCAGCGCGCTCTTGTATTCCCAATATTTCTACCTTGTATAATGGATTGAATGCAGTCATAGCATTGGTATGTTAAATCGCTCTTTGTGCTCCACAGTAGCGCTGCTGCTGATCAGCCAGAACTCTCACTAATGGCCGATGGTGCATCGGGTGCCGCCATTTTGTGCATGGGGGTGGTGGAAGTATACATTAAAGTCCTGATGATCTCCGCGGCCTCGTCGCTATACCGCTATTGCCCCCCCTGCCGCGTTGGTGTAAGCGGCAGTCCGCTAGGTCCTCGCGCTGCACTCCCAGCCCGGAGCTCCCGCCCTCCACCACTTACCGCGACAGTGCCTCCACTCTTCCCGGCACCTGGAGGATTATCATAAGGCAGTCCTCCACATGAGCGGGACACATGGGGTGATCCCCGTGGTCCAGGTGCTAGTCGGGGGTCAAGGTGGATCGTCGGCACAGCCCCGCAGCAGAAATTATGTCTCTGACCAGGCGCTGCCGGTCACGACTCCACGACGACCAAGAGTTAGACTAGTAGTTGGAGGGATTTCATTCTTCCTTTCGATAAGCGTTCCAGAACATATCTCCCACAGTTCAGTTGTTAACTGCTTTCCTTCTCCTCACAACATTCTTTAGAAAGCCCACCATAGACCCAATACAGTAGTAATTTTCAAGCATGTGTAGATTTATAAAAGCGGGGCGACTATCTCCATCTGCCCTGATGTAATAGAGGTATTAATCATCTTCTCCTCTCCTTATTATACAACTTACAGAATAAAACCACATGCATAGTACTTTGTCTAGATACATTATCGCAGGGGCATTGGCACAGTTCTCTTGACCAGTCATTTACAATCGGGTATGTGATTAGATGATGAAAAGTCCCAAACCTAAATCTGGTCAAAAGATATCTGTCATAACCACCCTGAACACAAAGAAAATAGGGTTGAATAGATACAGTCGTAAGGGTCAATTGGTGGCTAATCACCGTAGGTTTACTCAACTCTGATGCTAATCTGTTTTCTTCTAAATGGGACATAGACATATTTTTAAAATCTTTACGTTTTATAAAGTTCATACAATCAGGCTTGGTGTAATACTCTGGATGGGCAATGTCCTGCTTAAAACTTCTAACATATTTCAACCATAAGTTTTTGCAAACCTTATCTAATCTCATAGAGTCCCTGATTATTTCTCTATTTAATCTTGCGTTCTCTGTGGTCCAAATTCTGTGCCATAGTAATACTGGCTGTACCTTGATCAAATCGGTAATTGATACAACCCCCAATTCTGAGTGACAGTTAAAAACAGGGGCACTGTTAGGAAGACATAAAAGGGATCTGAAAAAGGTATTTTCAAATCGTTGAATTATGTTACAATCTTGGTTCCCCCAGGTTCCTGCCCTGTAGATCGCCATGCTCACGCACCTTGCTTGGTATATTTTTAATAAAATTTCGGATGGCGGGGGAGGAGCCAAGCCAGCGACCAAGATGGCCGCGTAGGGAACCGGCTCCGCCGAACGCCGTTCCCTGCCAACTTATCCTGTTAAGTATCCTGGCCCGAGCCCTACTCCCTGGCTCCGGAACTGAAGAGACTCCTAACGCTTCTACCGCGGGTCATTTCTGTGGCTCGGAGGCGCAGCTGCATCGCCTTGAAGAATGAGGCCTGGTCCAGCATGAAAGCCGGGAACTCGCGTACATGAGTGGCCGGCTACGAGTGAGTCAACACCCGGGGGTGAGGACGGACTAAAACCGGTCCGGCCCGTGGCGCGGGTGCACACCCCCCGGGATTCGCGATTGAAAGTGCTGCAGGCACAGGGGCGGCATGGTGACCAGGAGGGATGCGGGTGCATCAGACGCCCCGGCATGTCTTAATTAGCTGATAGTAGGGGCTGCACTGTGCCAAAGCCGCCCTGGAGTACACTGCACAAGAGCCGCGGATTGCCTGTCATCGGCCCTGCTACGGAGGCGATATATCCCGGGGGACTCTTGGTGCCCGGGGAGTGAGAGAGGCGGTGCTGAAGAGTTCGAGGGATGCGGGCGTTGGAAGCTGAGCCTGCCTTATGACTGGTGCCCCGGGGGAGATTGTGCATGGAGAGTGGAGGAGGCTGTGAGGCCTAGGTGGGCTGCAAGAGACAGAGGACATGTTGGTTGCTGAATAGGGAATAGGACTCCTGGACCGTCTTGAGAGCGCCCCATAGAGAAGACCTACATTACCAGCGATTTGAATACAGCGCCGGAGGCATCTGTGGGGTGCTCGCTGGGGTAGCCGCCCTTGTGATGAAGAAAGCGCGTCATGGCGGTGGAGAGACCTGAGTGGTCGAGACGCAATCCTTGACTCCACAGAAGAGCACTGAGGTGAACATTTGCTGTGTACAGCTACAATACAGGGGGGCTCCTAAGAAATATATAGGTCGTACACAATACCGAGGGGGTCGAGAGAGACTGCTGTGGGGTGTCCTGCTCACGCGAATATTGTGTGGACGGGGTGTTCGGTGGTAATATTCTGGGAGGGGAGCGAAACCCTCGGAATGCCGCACACCCTCCGGGAGTGGCGGAGATTGTCGCGGAAAGCCCTCGCTGGATGAACGGATGTGACTCAACAGAGACTTGGGGACGTCAAGATCATATATATACTCGACTGGTGGACGGCTGGAGTTGACGGCCGACCAGAGTTACTGACCTCGGGAACAGACTACAACTTGGTCTGGCCTTGGGGGAAAGGGCGGAGACATGGCGACGAAATCGGAGTTGGACAAACCCCTGCCCCGGTCCTCCAAGGGATCCAGGAACATTCAAACGAACCGGCTGGATCGCTACACCTTCCCGAAGGGGTCCCCAGTGGAACCGAAGAAGACCCAGCCCGGGAGTGACGACTCTTGCCCCCTCAGGACCGACGTTGACAGACCTAATGGCGGCCATCAATGGGGTTCAAGCAACCCTGGGCCAGAAGATGAAGTCATGGATAATAAACGTCACGATCGAGATGTGGCTGCTGCGGGTAGACCTCACAAAGGCCAACGAGAAGGTAAAGACTCTGGATCTCAAGACGTCCAGTTTGATACACGAAGTGAATCGGCTACAACAAGAGGTGAGGGACCTTAAGGCCTCGAGTGTCCTAGTAGTTCGCAAGTTGGATGATTTTGAAGGCAGGGAGAGGTGGAACAACGTCCGTATCCTTGGGTGCCCAAGAAATCTGAAGGGCAAACACTGGATCTCTTAGTTGAAAATATGGTACTCAATCACCTTAAACCTAAAGGCCTTAGCAACTTTTTTACGGTAGAACGTGCGCGCAGAGTCCCCGGAGGCAGACCCAGGCCGGGAGCACCCCCCAGACCTATGATCGACAGGGTCCTGAACTTTCGTGACAGGGATGTGATCTTGCAGACGGCTCGAGCTGTACCCCCCTTGAAGTTTGAAAACGCAACTCTCTCCTTCTTCCCAGGCTTTACCCAAATGGTGCAAAAACCGCGTCAAGGCTTTTTATCGGTGAAGAAGAAATTGAGGGACAAGGGACTAAAATATACCATGATGTTTCCAGCCCGGCTCAGAGTGGAGCTCAACGGTAAGGCTTGGTTCTTCGACAACCCTGAGGTGGCAGCGGATTGGCTGGACAGTATCCATGCGACGGAGGTGGAGAGTCGAGATCGAGACGAAGCGGATGAATAGACTTGTGCACAATGATGTTCGAAGGGCGTAATAGTAAGATGTAGCGAGCTGGGGATGAGTGGGCATCTGACAGCTCCTTTGGCCTGCTGCCCTAGTACAGATATCGTTATAATTTGACTTGATACACAGTAGCGGTGGCGGGGCGGGAGGCAGTGGGGTTGGCGGGTTCGTTCGGGCCCTCCCTCTATTTTCTACTTTTAGTTAGCTGTAGATAAGTGTTGGGGCGACAGGCACACTGCTAGTTGGGGTTGAGCGTTGGCTACATGCTGGGGTGCAGGGAGGGGGGCCAAAGTTGGGTTTTTTTTGCAACAGA
Source organism: Lissotriton helveticus (assembly GCF_964261635.1). NCBI lineage: Eukaryota > Metazoa > Chordata > Amphibia > Caudata > Salamandridae > Lissotriton > Lissotriton helveticus. Next base: position 316,419,616 of record NC_136061.1, read on the forward strand.
GATTTTACTATGTGCATCATTATTTGCGATCTGTGGTTGGGTTTTTATGGCATCAGGTGACCTAGACAGGATTTACCGTTACAATGTCTTCTGGTAAGCTGGGATTGGGGACATCCACGCTTAGTTGGAATGTGAACGGGCTGGGGGATAAAATAAAGAGGGGGCTGGTTAGTCAACATATCAAGAGACATTCCCAGGATGTGGTGTTGCTGCAGGAAACACATCTGGTCTGAAATCGATGTATGGCTCTGCACAAGGGGGGCTATAAGCTAGCGGCACACGCCGGGTTTACCACTGGGTCAAGAGGGGTAGGTATCCTGGTTAGAAATTCCTTCCCGCTGACTGTCCAGGCCACATGGGTTGACAAAGGAGGTAGATACATTGGCATTTCGGGATTGTGGGAGGGGAGGACTGTAACTTTCTTGTCCGTGTATGTTCCTCCTGGTCTGCAGACAGACACCTACCGAGATCTTAGCGCAATTTTTCTAACTTTGCCTGTGGGGCTCCTGATTGTGGGTGGAGACTTTAATGCGGTAATGGATGGTGAAGTGGATAGACACCCAGCTCGAATTCTGACACAGTCCCAGAGGTGGTTGTCGGATTTTGTTGCAACTACTGGGCTTACCGATGGGTGGTTACTGAGAAATCCTGGCGGAACACATTATACGCACGCCTCTGCCGTGCACCACTCCTTATCAAGAATAGACTATGTCTTGGTCCCGACATCACAGGCTGCATGGATCCGCGAGGTGCGTCGTGTCGGTAGGAGGATCTCCTATCACTCCCAGGTCTGACACAAAGAAAGAGGCGATACAGGTCACAGAAAGATACTTCCAAGAAAGTTTAGGAACAGTGGAGTCGGCACAGTCTCTGTGGGAGGCGTACAAGACAGTTATCAGAGGGGAAATTCTATCCTTAGTTTCAGGGAGAAGAAAGAAGAGCCGGGCGGAGGTAGAGAGAGTGGAGATGGAATTAATGAAAATGGAAGGGGAGATGTCGAGGGCTGCCACTCCCGAGGGGTTGCACCGCTTGAGTCTCCTACGAGATGAGTACAGGAGCTTGGCCAGAGGGAGGGCCAAAGTGCAGCATGCAGATACCCAGAGCAGGGTATATGAGCATGGAGATAAAGCCAGGGAGCTGATTGCGTGGCTGGAAAAAGGGGAGTGGGCGTCGAGATTGGTGCCAGAGTTGCAGATAGAAGGAGTCGGTAGTGTGACGGATCCGCAACTGATTGTGGACGAGTTCTCGGCTTATTATAATTCGGTGTATATATCTGCAGGTACCTATTCGGAGACAGATAACGCGGAAATGATACAGGACATTCAAATGCCCATTCTGTCGGATGATTATAGGGAGTACCTGGACTCCCACTTTACAAACGACAAAGTGGCTAAGGCTATTCGAGGGGTTCATTCCGGAAAGGCCTCAGGCCCAAACGGAATCCCCATAGAATTGTAAAAAACTCAGCGCGAACAAATTAGCACCGTTTCTTCGGGCTATGTTTGTCGAGAGTAAAGAAAAAGGCCAGCTCCCACACGATCTACGAGATGCTAATATCACTGTTATCCACAAAGAAGGCAAGCCTAAGACAACGTGCTCTTCGTACCAGCCAAGATCGCTCCTAAACGCAGAACCCAAGGTGCTAGCAAAACTGCTGGCGACTAGGCTGTTCAAGGTCATTACCACTCTGATCCATCCAGACCAGTCTGGCATTATGCCGCGCCGAAACACAGCCCTTAACCTACGGAGGTTACATGGAATCCTGGGAGGAGCGTCGCGCATTCACGAACTTGCGATCCTGCTGTCCCTGGATGCTACCATGTCCTTTGATAAAGTAGAGTGGCCCTATTTATTTGCAGTCTTGGAGAAGTTGGGTTTCGGCCACGAATTCATTGGCTGGGTCCGTCTCTTGTATACAGATCCTATAGCCAGGGTGGTGGTAAACAACCACAAATCCGCGAATTTCCCTTTGGGCAGAGTTACACAACAGGGGTGTCCCTCTGTCCCCACTTTTATTTGCATTGGCACTCGAGCCACTGGCGGCCTGGGTTCGTTGGGATCGTTCGATTAGAGGTATGCTCTGGACGGCGGAGTGGGAAGACAAGATTTCGTTGTACGCAGATGATATTCTGCTTTATCTTACCACCCCCAGAGAATCACTGATTTGTTTCATGGATGTCCTTGCCATACTCGGGAGGCACTCTGGCTTCGGCCATTAACTGGTCGAAGTCGGTGCTTTATGTCGTCAGCGGAGACCCACCGACTATTCCGTGCTACTGCCCGGTAAAGGTAGAGAGGGTGGGATTTAGGTACCTGGGAATATTTGTGACTATGGACCTAAAGTTGAGGTATGATAATAACCTGGGTCCCCCTCTTGCCAGATTTCGGAGAGATGTGGCGAGATGGAAGTCGCTGCCACTCTCCCTATTGGGTCGAGCGATGTTGTTTAAAATGATGGTCCTTCCCCGCTTCTTGTATGCGCTCCAGAACACAATGGACCTAGTGCCCCCCTCATATTTTATGTAATAGAGTCCCTCCAAAGACAGCTTCTCTGGGACGGTAGGCCCCGCATAGCTTTCTCCAAGCTTACTCTTCCCTGGTACAACGGAGGAATCGGACTGCCGGACCTCAAGAAACACTATTGGGCTTCCCAACTGGCGGCGATAAACCACGTTATTTACGGGTCTCCTCTAGATCCCGAATATGCAATGGATCGGGGCCAGATGCCAGGGGGGGATTTCACTAGGGCTCTGTATGCTAGGAGAGGTCGGTTTCCCCATGTCGGGCCAGCGGCTCACGAGGTCCATGTGTGGCACACAGCTACCCGATCCCACAAATGGGAGGGGAAACTCACTCTGGCTACCTCGTTGTGGAGCTTGGAGAGATTGGGCAGCCTGTGGAAAACGAGGGGTTTCGACCGGTGGGATCTCATTGGGATCTCCCAGATTAAGGACATTTGGGGGAGAGACGGAATCCTTGCCTTCGAGGCCCTTCAAGAGAAATACCAGTTGCAGGAGAGTGAGCGTTACCGATACCTCCAGGTCAGACACGCCCTTCTTGCAAATGTTCCCAGAGACGCTACACTTCCGGAGGCTTCACCGTTGGAAGACCGGATTTTGGATGGCCATGTCCCAGAAAAAACCATCACACTAATATACATGAAATTGATTAATCACATGGGGGATCCATTGGAGACACTTAGGGAGCAGTGGGATGCGGATGGCCTGATATTAGATGAAGAGGACTGGAGAGAAGCAGTCTCCTCCCCAAAAGTGGTGGCCTTTTCTATGAGACTTAGGTTGGTGCAATTGAAGATACTTCACCGGTCTTACACCACGGGACCCCGGTTGGTGCGGATGGGTTTGGCAGTGAGTGGCGTGTGTCGGAGGGGATGTGGGGAGACGGGGACGTTCATTCACATTTTGTGGCACTGTGTGAAAATGCAAGACTACTGGGTTAAAATCCATGATATGATCCGTGAGGTAATGAGTGTTGAGTTGATGTTGGAAATCCGACGATGTGTGCTGAATGTCTGGGAACCCACAGACCTGACCTCGTATGGGAAACAGTGGGTGACTCTGGCGTGTATGATTGCCAAGAGTAACATTGCCCAGCTGTGGGGGGCCAGTCAAGTGCCCCAGATTGGGAAGTGGATGGAGGATCTAGATTGGTCCATATTTAGGGAGAGAACAGTGTACATTGCAAGGGGGTGCCCCAGGAAATGGGGGAAAGTATGGGGTGCTTGGAATAGCTTTATGGGGAATATATGTACCCCCCGAGTGGCCGAAGAAGCGTTAGTGGCGCTGGATTCCCCATGATCCCGGAAAGTAATGGAATATCTTATTCTGTCATATGGTACTGTGTAATTGTCAATAATAAAACTAATGTTTGTCACCTGATGCTTTTATTTTACTTTGTTAATAAAAAAGAACTTTAAAAAAAAAATCTGGTGGCCTTTTCCTCAGTTTTTTAGAAAAATTAAAAAGTGCTGCGATGGACTTCATGAAGAGTAGGGATCTAGCCTTTACTGCTGGAGCCCAAGAACCAGATCTATCAAAAAGCACTCCCAAATAACTAAATGCAGGGGTAGTTTCCACCTTGTTTCCCCCCGGCCTGGAAACTTATGGTCTTATTTCTACTCCAACCACATGACATCACAAAACATTTTAGACCAAGGCTGTCCATAAAACTTGTATAAAAAGAAAGGGCCCTCTGTAGTCCTATTTGGGTTCGGGACATGAGGACTGCATCGTCCGCGTATAGGAGGGTAGCGATATGGCGGAAATTCACTGATGGAGGATCCCTTGTGTTTGACACCAACTCCTGTTCTAAGGCATTCGTGTATAGAGAGAACAGGAGTGTGCCAACAAGCACCCCTGCCTGACGCCTCGTTCGACTTTAAATGAGGCGGTGCACTCACCCTCAATACCATACTGGACCTTTGCGGTTGCTCCTGTATACAGTTGTCTTAAAAACTGAATTAAAACAGGGTCGACTTTCAGTTCGTTTAAAATCCCCCATAGTTTCTCATGAACCACAAAATCAAAAGCCGCTGAAAGGTCTACAAAGGCCAAATAAAAATTTCCTCCTTGTACTTTAGTATATTTATCGATTAAAATACTTAAATTCAAAATCTGCTCATTTGTATCTAGACCGGCTCTAAAGCCATATTGGACGTCACTTAAAATATTGTTTTCTTCGGTCCATCCCAGTAGTTTTTCAAAAACAATCCTACCCAACACCTTCATCAAAGAGTCCAACAGGGATATCGGGCGGTAAGATGCAGGGTTCTCGCGGTCACCCTTTTTAAAAATGGGCACTATGATGGATTCGGACCATGTACTAATAAAACCTTTTTCGCAACAAGCTTGTAAAACGCTCGTTAAAATGGGACCCCATACCTCCAAATTTGATTTATATAAGTCAAATCGGTATCCCGTCAGGACCAGCTGCTTAACCGCTTTCACTTGCTTTAAATGCCATAACAACATCATTTAGTGTAATTTCAAGTTCAATGGGTAAAAAGGGCTGTTGTGTGGTCTCTATGTCTGATCTCTCAGCGGTATCCTCATTTGACTTCTGTCTTGCACAGACTTCAGAAAAAAAGTGTATCCAGGCCTGTTCTTCTATTGCCAATTCAATGGTGGGTTCGTCTATTTTATTCGCGAAGAAAGGTGCGTTTACAGTGGGCCAGAATTTCATACTATCTTTAGACTCAGCGGCCTCAGTAAGGTCCTCCCAGGCTTTGTCCTTCAGCTCCAATAGCCTATTTTTTCGAGCTTCCTGGTACAGTTTTCTACACTCCCTTATCACGGGCATATCTCTAACCTCGCTGTGTAGTGCCTTCTTCAACCTGCCATAACTACTGGTACAGTTTTTGTCGAACCATCCTTTTTTTGTGTTATGGGTACCCTTAGAGTCTTTAAATAGACCACCTCGGTAATATTTTGGAACGCGGTTAAGACTTCCTCATGGGTCGGACTATCGCTTAGGCATTTTAGTATTGGGTCTAGTGCTTTAACAATTAATTTGTTGCTCAATTTTGAGCTATCCCCAGTGGAATGCATAACCATTTTTTTCCCTAGCGTTATATCTAGTACCCATGCTATCTTATTACTAGTATTACTACGTTCCCCACTTTGTGTTTTTATGTTCACACTAATTGGCCGGTGGTCACTCATAACATTCTGATGGGTAAAGAAGGCCTTCACATGCCTCGCATAGCGATTTGGCATAATAATGAAATCAATAAGTGATTTCGCTCCTCTCCCTATAAATGTATATTCGAACTCAACCATAGGCATACATATATGATTAGAGAATCCCAGGTCATGTTTAAACATGACCTCGTTTAGATGATCACCTTTTGTAGAGTGTATAAAATGAAAAGATGGATCGAGATTATCTAAAGATAAACCACACTTTCCGCCACCCACCAGGGGGCACAAGCTCCTATTAAAATCAACCCCCCAAATGGGAATGGTTTCAACATTAGCATTTAGTTCAGATCTGGTAATATCTCGACTTAACTTTCCTATAACAGAACCCAAATGGTCTATTTCAACATTATTATAAAAATTTACGAGAAACAGAGCATTATTACTGTCCAGCTGAATGAGGACCGTTTGGTAAAAAATGTCAGAACTAACCATGGCACTCTTATATGTGACCAGCCGGTTCGAAATGTATACACATAATCCACCTTTAGACCTACCGCTAGGGGATTGAATTGCTGGTGTATGGTATGTCTTAAACCCGTTTATATGTATACTTTCTATTGCCCAGGTCTCTTGTAGACAGAGGACATCGTATTTATCAATAAAGGTTAACCATACCTGGTCATTCACCTTGTTTTTTATGCCCGCCACATTCCATAACAAGATACTACATGTCCCTGCTGGGTTTTCTTTTAGCGACTGGGAACCACTGATATTAACTGAGGTACTTTCTATTTCGGTCATGAAGTCCCTTTTCCGCATGGCCTTAGTATCGGAATTAATGGATTTTCGTGAATATCCAGAAACATTTCTACTCCTTGTGGTTTGATGTCAACGATCCCATCCAAGGAACTAAGCGGGCCAAATCTATTTGACACGGCTACAGGTTAAGCTGTTCCCGCCTGTTTCCCATCTGACCTGTCCCAGTTAGCCAGAATATTCAAATTATGGGGCGGGTAGAAAAACCCCAGGGGGCGCACTAGAATGCTGCTATCAAAGAGATTTGATCTATACAATATTGTTAAGACTTCTCTAACTATGGTCGGTGCGTCCAGCGAAAGCACCATACAGTCCCCTTCATAGGTTTTGTCACATTTGCCCACCCAGGCCACCCTCCTCACCATCTTGAATTCTTTGAAGAGGGCATTTGTTAGACCTGTCCTTTTGCCCAGACAGTTAGTTGGTTTATTTCTCAATGCGGGGCAGGCTTCTTCAGTATCTAATGGCAGTTTAGGAACATTGGCTAAAATAATAGTGTAGGGTGTTGCCGCTGGGGGAAGATTCAGTGTTAGTGTTTTATCAGAATCCACATTCGCATTTTTTCCCCCCTCTATTAAGATTTATTCCAGCCCTTGGGTGATCCCCGATTTCTGACCCTCCCCACCTGAGGTTATATATTGAGTTCTACCTTCTAATGATATGTGGGTATTCACACAAGGGGAACATGTAGTTATGCATTGGTCGTAGCAGTTGCCCCATATGCCAGCTTCAATGGTTTTCTTGTTCCTTAAACTAGTCATAGCAATACTACTAAGCCCTCCGGTTGCCCCACATTTCCCAGAGGTTGTTGTTTTGATGCAACAATTCCTATTGCGTTCTTCTGATGGTCCCCAAGAAGATTCCCTACGTTTAAATTTTGTCCTACCTTAAACTAAGAGTTAATTGATTCCAACATAGATCCTTCGAGGGCTTTTATAGCTAACAGTATCTCTGCTGCATCACTGGGGGCTATGATTGCTGTGTTTCCACCTTTTAGTGTAGCCGGATCCCTCTGTATTTTGTTCCTGCCCCCATGTGTTTTTACATACAACCTTTTGGGCTGGGACTTGGGTTTTGGGGTATTAGCTGGAGCGGGATGAATTAAAACAATATCCCTGGAGTTGTTGTTTAGTACCGCTCCTTTGGGCAAATTGCAACCTTTTTTCCCTAAAATTGACTGTTCTGTTTCCGCAGTGACAACTAAGATGTCGTCATCGATTACCTGAACGCACCCATTATTAAGTTTGGCATGGTTATCCAAGTCTGGTAACTCATTCCTCTCTGTTTCTACAATGCTTACTTCGCATATTTCTTTGCTGGCCATGGCACGGTGTTGTTGTTGTGGGGGCGAGATGACAGAATCATTAATTATTTTTTCCTCCACAAAGATGGTTTGTCTCTCGATATCTCCCACAGCCCCTGTTAGGTAGTTCAATAAAGACATGTTAACTTTCCTATGTTTGCTCGGGGCTTTAAATATATGGCTAGCTGCTTTCTTTCTTTTCCCCATTTTGTCTTACCGCTAAGAGATAAGACTCACACAGGATCAACTCAGCACTATACAACCCCTATAATCCTATTACCTCAAAGTGTCCCAGATGGAAAAGCACTACCTAAAAACCTGGAAGTACGGGTCCCCTTAAGTAATAAATACCCAATATTTTTTTAAATTATGGGTTAAAAATTTGTAAGATCGGATAATTAGGCAAAACAACTATAAAAGAGCCAGGCATGTGCAAAATACAAAGTGCAAGTAACAATAAGCAATTTGACTAGCAGCCTATAATTTCTTAAGTGCTTCAGTGCAATACAAAGTGCAAATGCAAGTGGCAATAACCAATTTGGCTAACAGCCTATAGGCTCTTAAGTACTTCAGTGCAGTATCCTAAAGTGACAAGAGTCCAAATGTCAGAAAATATCCAAGCCGCAGCGGTATTACAATTCCTTGTTTGTTTTTCAAAGTTTGTCCCGTATCTAGAAGGTTGGAGGGGTGACCCAGCCCGGCCTCTTTCGGCGTAAGACCGGCGCGGAGGGGCCCGGGCACGCCCAGGCGCGTCCCGCGCCACGGGAGCCCCGCTCCAGAGTCACCGCCCCCTTCTCTCCTCTTGCGGGACCGCGCTGTCTTCTGGATGTTGTGGTAGGCAGCGCGCGGTCCGCGACTTCCTTCGGAGAGGCTACGAAGCAGCAGGCGAGCAGGAACAAAAACTGTGTGGCAAGGATCCCCACCGGGCAAGGACCTCTTCAGTGGCGGCGAGAATAAAGGTAAATGCAGGCAAATGGCAGTCAATATCAGGCAAGCGTCCCCTCTACTCAATTTTGAGAAGAACTGCAGCGCGTGCTTCAAGTATACCTTACTAACTGGGTGGATGTGAATCGATTGGTGCGATACTAAAATGATTAGGACTTCCCCCAAAGCAAACGACAACAGCACAATCTAGGACTATACTCAATGGCAATTACGATGCCAGCATTTCGGCAATTCCGCCATTGTTACTGTGTCTTAATTTCACATTTCTATAATTATGAAGTTTATCATCTTTCCTCCAGAGCCTGTATTCTCATTGGGACATAGTACTCCCCTGCATTAATTCCGAGTCATCCATATTTTAATAATATTTCTGAGGTCACCCAACAGCTGGATAGATCGGTTTCTCCAGATTCATACATTGGACTATTCCTTTTTTCCATCTTCCTAGTGTAGAAGCGCATGACCCTTTCTAAAAGTGGGTTAGGTCCTTTTTGGCAATAAGAAAGCCCAAACAGCCACACAGCCCACAAGAACGCCGCCCACAGACACCATCACCTCATCAGATCCGCCAAAAGGGACTCCTTCAAAAACCACCTAGACAACAACGCGCACACCAGCAAAGAGCTCTTCAACATCGTGAAGAAACTTTCCACCCCCAGCTCCAACACCAACGACATCCCACCCTCGCAAGACCTGTGCGACTCGCTGGCCACCTTCTTCCACTGCAAGATTGCAGACATCCACGACAGCTTCAACGCCACGACCGCCCCGACAACCACTGAGACCTCCGTACCCACGAACACCATCAAAACTAACCTCCTGATCTCCAGGACCAACATCAACGACACCATCAAGATCATGAACACCATCCACTCCGGATCTCCGTCAGACCCATGCCCACACCACATCTTCACCAAAGCCAGCACATCCATTGCACCCCATCTCCGCAAAGTCATCAACACCTCCTTCGAGACAGCAACCTTCCCGGACAGCAGGAAGCACAGTGAGATCAACGTCTTACTCAAGAAACCCAAGGTGGACCCCAAGGACCTCAAGAACTTCCGGCCCATCTCCCTGCTCCCGTTCCCGGCAAAGGTCATCGGGAAGACCGTCAACTAACAACTGACCCGCTACCTCGAGGAGAACAACACCCTGGACACTTCCCAGTCCGGGTTCCGCAGCAACCACAGCACCGAGACCTTGCTGGACAACGGAGAAAAGCGGCCCTCATCCTCCTGGACCGGTCAGCCACCTTCGACACGGTCTGCCACCACACACTACGAACACGCCTCCACAACGCCGGGATCCAACAGAAGGCCCTGGACTGGACCACCTCCTTCCTCTACGGCAGGACACAGAGCATCCACCTTCCCCCCTTAGGCTCCGAAGCCACAGAGATCGTCTGCGGCATACCCCAGGGCTCATCCCTCAGCCCAACTCTGTTTAACATCTACATGGCACCGCTCGCCGACGTAGCCCGCCGGCACGACCTCAACATCATCTCCTATGCCGATGACACCCAGCCGATCCTCTCCCTCACCAAGGATCCCCAAAACCTACCTTCACGAAGGAATGAAGGCCATCGCTGAATGGATGAGGAACAGCCGACTGAAGCTGAACTCTGACTCATCCTCGGATCCACCCCTTCGGCCTGGGACGACTCCTGGTGGCCGACTGCACTGGGAACCGTTCCAACACCCACCAACCACGCACGCAACCTAGGGGTCATCCTCAACTCCACCCACTCCATGACTAAACAAGTCAACGCCGTCCCCTCCTCCTGCTTCAACACCCTCCGCAGGATCTACAAGTGGATCCCCACAGAAACAAGAAGAACGGTCACCCAGGACCTTGTCAACAGCAGGTTGGACTACGGAAACGCCCTCTACGCAGGAGCCTCGGCCAAACTCCTGCGACGGCTCCAACGCATCCAGAACCCCTGTGCAAGCCTGATCCTTGACATCCCTCGCCGCAGCCGCATCACACCCCACCTGAGAGACCTGCACTGACTCCCGGTCAACAAGAGGATAACCTTTAGGCTCCTCACCACGCACACAAGGCACTCCACAACACCGGAGCAACGTACCTCAACAGACGACTCAGCTTCTACACCCCCACCCGCCAGCTCTGCTCCGCCGACCTCGCCCTCGCCACAGTCCACCACTTCCGAAGAGCGACCTCCCGCGGCAGATCGGTCTCCCACCTTGCCGCCAAGACCTGGAAAACCTTCACTATCCACCTACGGCAGACCCAAGACCTGCTGACCTTCAGGAAACTCCTCAAGACCTGGCTTTTCGAGCAGTAGCAGCATTCCTTACCCCAGCGCATTGAGACCCTCACAGGAGAGTAGTGCGCTTTACAAATTATATGATTGATTGAGACACATCAAGCCCATTTTATATCTTTTAGAATACAGAGCTACATTTAAATGCAGAATAATCCTTTTCGAATTGGTAGATAGTGTCCAACTCAGTACAGTGCATATTGTATAGAGATTGCCTTCCTAGAGTGGAGCAATTTTTATTCACTCATATTGTAGACATGAGATTTCTGACCTGTGTGATACATCTGAAATAGAACGGTGTGGTTACCGCTCCATACTACCACTGCCTATTTGGTGTAATGTGCATGCTATGTAAATACTTTAATTGAATTAGTCTGTATTGAGAGGCAATGGCAGAATCACTTGTGGACACAAGCACCTTTGCTCTACCCTTCATGAGTGAGCAGTCCTAAATCCTGTTCCCGTGCCTGGAGTATTAATGAGCAGGGAAGAGAAAATATGTGTAATTTTATCATCTTTTAAGTTGCCTGTCAACTATTATGTGTCCAAGAGCCAAAGTCAGAAATTTTTCCAGATCAAACACATAGTACGTGTTTGCATGGGTACGCTAGAGGAAATAAATAAAGTGGCTTTTGTGGAGATCAAGTTCCCTCTGTAAGCTGGCAAATGGTTTAAGTACTACTACCAACATCACATCTCCAAGTTGGGATATGCAGTTGATGTCCCACTGTTAAAATTGTGCTAGCGCCACTACATGGCTCAGTCCCTTCCCCACCCACAAGAGTGTTTCTGTATCGAGTTTCTGCCCCACCCCAAATTCCTAGATGCATCACTCCAGATTTTAAATTGAGTTTGGTAGCTGGTATAGTATCTGTACACCGTGCAAAGATCACCAAGTGGGAGGTACTAGCACAACATGATAGGAAATCAGCAGCCACAACTCACCTATCATATATGTGGATTTGAAACATTTCACAAGAACTATTCTAGGTGAACCCTGGTAGCACAGGAAGCACCACAGATTGTGCAGGAAGAAAGTTCAAGATATCTCAAAGGGATCATTTTGCAACTGATACATTAGGCGCTGTAATACCACCATATAAAAAACTGCAGTTCAGCCCATTAGCGACAATTGCTGTTTTGACCAAAATTTCAGATCTCCAATACATTTATTGAGAATAGGTTGAATGTTGCAATCCCATCCCAAATGGGCATCCCGTGTGATATAGATCCCAAATATTTAACACCCCCTCCCCCTATACAGATATCAGTAAGTTGCCAGCTGATCCATGCTGCTAGTGGTTCGATTGCAAGTGTGAAACTCAATGGGGATAAAGGGCACCCCTGCTCTGTACCAATTTGCACTGAAAATGGTTTTGATGTCTCCTGCCCCATTATAACCCTTGCCAACAGGTCTGTATAAAGAAAATATATATATTTAATAAAGTTAGGGCCAATAATAATTTGGTTTAATAAACAAAACAGCTATTGTGAGCCTACTGAATAAAGGCTTTTTCAAAGTCAGCCAAAAGAACCATAGTGGTTTCCTCTAATCGGTTTGCGGGTTTCTTTAATCTGTTCGACAGAGCATTGTGGAGCCACCTAATATTATGTCTGTTGGCACACCTTTAGCATAAAACTTGACCTGTCTGGTCGAATCAAAGAAGTGGTCACCATCAACAGGCGCGTAGCCAGGGTTTTTTGCTAAAATTGTAACCTCTACAGTAAAAATCGTGCAATAAGAGTAGCACCGATCTGGGGGTTGTCCCGGTTTGTGCATACCTACTCTGTCCACTGAGTGCAGGTCTGCTGATAACCTTCCGCTCTCAAAGGACTCTGAATAACTGCTAGGAACAAATCCAGTTCTAACACAAAGTTTAAAAAATCTAGCCAGGGAGCTATTAGACCCCTTTGTTTTGCTTGACTGTAGCTCATTCGGGGTCTCTGTTAGCTCCTCACAAGTAATTTCTCCTTCAAGGAGATCTCGCTCTGTTTCCAATTACCGCCTCCTGGGCAGATTGACAGCAGAACTGGTCAGACCTTCAGTGTCCAGTTTATTTACCCAAGAATATAGGTGTGCATAATAAGTTTCAAATGTTTGAGCTATGGCCCAATCACCCTTACAAATTGCCTATTATCACTGGAAATGTATGAAACTGAATCCTGTTTAGACATGTTATGACACAGGGGACATACGGTCTTGCCAGCTTTGTCCCCCACTGACAGACAGGACTTTGTGTCACAAGCCAAGCCAACTTCGCCTCGTCTAATAATATTTGGTGAAGTAATGTTTTAGTAAGCAATTATGGCGGATGGAGAGGCAGAGTGGGTGTGTGTTAGCACCCGAGCGCAAGGAGACAGATATCCATGTCTATCACCTCCCGCTGCTACCAACAATTTTTCCTCAACTTTAAAGCGGATCGGGTGCCCTTGCAAAATGGCTTTAAAAGCTTCCCAAAGTACCCCAGGAAAAGTCATCGATCTTTGGTTATCTGTGTAGTATGTGTCAACTGCCTCTCCAATATATTTTCTACAGTGTTCGTCTTGTAGTCATGATGAACTTAGGCGCCACCCTAGTGTGGTCCTTCTCGAGCCCATCAATAGGTCAAGCTCCACAGATGAGTGACCTGAGAGACCACCAGCTAAGATGTGAACCCGCCACCCGGGGAAACGTAGCGTTTTTTTAACACAAACTGTATCGTTTTTCCTTGTGCAGACATAGGCCATCGTGTGGCTGGCAAAGGTACAGTGTAGACATCGAGCAGCAAAATTAAATTAAAGTATGAACAATTAACTCCCACCCTCCCTGCCCCCAAACCTGTCACAGTCTCATGTGCAAATGTATACCACATCGTGCTGCTGGGTGAATGTATCTATGTGCAGATAGGAGCAGTGAAGCCTAGGAATCCATCTGGAATTGGCTATTATGGAAGAGAGTATTATATGACACCAGCCCTTCCGCTATATGTCACCACAGATCATAAGTGGGTCAAATAGGGGTGGTAATATTAAAGAAAACGTTGTGGTGATTTGCCTTTGACCGAAGATGGGTAATTTAGCATTTGGCATTAATAAGTAGTTGAGATGGAAGAGAGTTCTGTGTGCCACAGAGTAAAATGTAAAACGCTATTCTTTCTGATGGAAGGTTTGTCAAATGTCAACAAATCTCAAAGACCCAAAGAACTTTGCTAGTATCGAAGGGTTACATTAAAGAACGGCAAACTCACTTCACCCTTAATGGTTCCTGTCAACCAAACCATTCAGATCTACCCCTAGAGCCCAAGGCCCCAGAAGCAGCCACTCTTAGTAGCCTACTAATAATAACTTCCAGAAAAGACATACATAAAGGGGCTTATGTGGTGCATATATACTAATTAGGGACAATAGCCTTCCATACAACAATCTGGTGACCATGACATCATGGGAAATACTTTCATACATATATGTGTAATCTGCAGAGGGAGATGATGATGGGGTAGGATGGCAATTCCCATTGAGCAATACAACAAGAAGGTAAAGGAGGGTCCGAGGGAAAGTTTAGCGACCTCACAGGTAGTTACCCCCAGTACAACAGCCACAAGAACAAAAGTACCTGTCAGTCGAATAAAGCCGAGGCGCTCAGAAATAGTGCTGGAGGAAGGAATGCACAGAAGAAACAATACAACAACCAGATAAATCAAAAAATGAATTGACCATCAACATTTGCTGATTAAAGTCCTATCAGACCAACCAAACAAGGCGGGGCCTCATCATGTAGGACACTCAGGCCATGGTCAGTCTACAGATGCCCAGATGTAAATTGGCGATGTATGACTGAGTCATGGTCTGGATACCGCAAAAGTAAATATCGAAATGGTACTGATAGGTGCAGTGCAAACAAAAAAATACATAAGTATAGTGCAGTGGCTAAAATGGCTGTCGAGGCAAACAAAGACCTTTATTAGTGCCTGCCTGGACGTCAGATTAAAAATAGTGTAATGACAGCGTAAAATAATCACTGTCCTGCTCGCTTGGTGGAAAACAAAAATAAGGCCAACATGTTTCTGCCGTACTGTGTCAGTACACCGGCATTCGTCAGGGCCAAGCTCTCAAATGCTACTGCGGATCACACTACCTAATGTGTAGAAAAAATCATAAATGTAAATGAACTAAGAGTGGTCGGACACGACCATCCTACCGCATCTTCTAAATCTTGGCAGTGGATGCGAATGGTCTTCCCTATAGTAAAGAAGTGAAAGAAAAACAAACGTCAATTATATGAACACGTGGTGCCTATAAAATCACAGGCACTCTAGATTAATCACATAGGCCCTAAGTACCACGTATTATTCCAGTGCATCTCCAGCAATCATTCCAGCAACCTACGACAGATCAAACATAACTTATGATGATCATTCTAGTGGCGCGCGAACAACGTCACCACAAGCTACTACAGTGTAGAATTACATAATAAGTGAAAAAATTATTTAGCACTTACCCATCAAGCTGTGGGAAGTAAGCCTCACCTCACCCGGCAACTGCTCGGAAAGACAAGGCCCCGCTCTAGACGTGTAAAAAAAGACAGTTCCTAGGTCAGATCACTGTCAATGTTGTAGTACTCTGTACTGTCTACCTAACCCAATAAATTGCCGAATTTTCCACAAATGGGATCCCGCCATGCGAGAGAAAGATGGCCACATTAAGATGAGTCATTTGGGATAAAGTCCCAATGAATCAAGCCACATATCTAGTGACTACAGACACAATCCTTAGTTTGACACATCCACTTACAGAGTGTATAAACTCTATGAATATAGATATGGTTTAGCTGTAGGTATAGCGATAACAGCCAGGTATACCTCCACTAAGGGATGTGCAAACTATCAGGATACATAAATCGTTTTAGTTGTAAAACAACCGAAAACAAGGGAAAAATAAGCAGTATAGCTCCTCAACCCTTAAAGTATATCTGAAGTCAAGCCATAGCACAGATAAATCGTTTTAGTTGTAAAACAAACGAAAACAAGGGAGAAATAAGCAGTAAAGCTCCTCAACCCTTTAAGTATGTCTGAAGTCAAGCCATACACAAGCACAGATAGCCAAACTCAGCGGAGTGCGCTAAGAATACCCATAAAGTCACACGCAATCACTCACAACTAACCTGTCCGTCGGTACCTCACGGCGGGTTCACGAGCCGAAGGGGAGGCACCGACGGACTGTTCAGGGCCAGTATATATACTAGTGCTAATCGGTGTAATGCAGGGCAGCTGGACCGCGTCCCGCTGTAAACGCGCCTGTGTGTTACCGAGACACTACCCTGCGCATGCGCGTCTGTGAAGCCGGTGATGGCGCGCATGCGTGGAAGCCTCAATCATTACCGCCTCTCGCGCCACTACCCCAGCCGCACACTGTCTCAGGGCCGCGCATGCGCACACCACCGAAACGCAGAAAGCTGTATCTGCCACAGAATCACCGCGCATCATGGGCGCACAAGAGCCAGTCAAGCGAGCGCGACCTGGCTGTTGCAGTTCAAATCACAATGTGATAAGAGTAATAACTCACCCCCGGTGTACCCTCCTCGACTCAAGCGACCAACTTGGTAATCCATGGCTCACAGAGCATCAAACAAGGAGGAAGATAAGCCATGCGTCCTGAGTCAGTCACCTTTAGTTATTAGGTGCTACAGTGTGACTGCTCAATGTATAGTGGACCAATGCTTAAGTGAGTAACTAAGTATACACAATCTACCTGTGTATAGATCAATGTACCTCATCATTACTGGAAACACCCCCATCAGTAAGTAGGGACCTATGATAAGCAAAGTTCCACCAGGCAGACCTCCTCCCCAGTAAAATCAAAGGGTAGCAGACTAGTCAAAGGCGCCTACCTGGGAAAAAGCTGATGGCCAAACTCATCAAAGAAGGGGGGATGGTGTGGTGGTTGTGTGCCCCAGGAAAGGAGTCTATATGTATCTATATGTCCCTAAAGAAGTACAATACGCTATACAGCCCCATAGGTGCTGACAACTCAAACATGAGTGCACAGTACTAGCGGGGACAGTTACCAATTAGCAGGTTTACCAATGACACTTAGGTCCAAATGTTGGAAGGTACCCGCTCAGTTCCCGGAGGGGTAATTGAGGAGTATCGCAATGGCAAATGGTGCACTAACAGGTCGTGGGTGCACAGGTGAGTGCTATCAGATGGAGATCCACGGGATGTTATCATTCAAGCCACTCACGTCCGTTTTCAATTTGAAGATCCAGCGCTGCTCTTTAACGAATAAAAAGTGCGAGACATCAGTGATATGTGGTGGAATATACGGCTGTTCGAGAACTACCCAAGACAACTCCTCGGCCTTGTGTTTAGCCTCTAGGAAATGGTTGGTGAGGCCCGTAGACTGTTTCTTACAGCGGATCGTGCTTTTATGCTCGCTGATTCGAGCCTTGATGGGTCTGGTTGTGTGGCCCACATACTGTTTCTTGCATGGACAAGAGATTAGATAAATGAGTTTGTCCGAATTGCAATTCGTATGTTTTGTGAGCCTCCACGGTCTCGTGGTCCCGATGTCCACTGTTAGGGTCTTGCGTGTCTGTGGACACGCCGCGCAATTGCCACATGGATAATGGCCTTGTACAGGTACGGTGTTCCACAGGGTGTTGGTACTTTGTTGAAGTTCTCTCCGTGGTCGAGTGTGGACCAAACTGTCTCTGATCGATGGTGCTCTCTTGAATGCAAACAGGGGTCGGGGTATGGTGCCTGACCCTGTGTTCAACATCTTCCAGTGTCTGAGTATGGTTTTTTTGACTGCATTGGAGGATGTAGTAAAGGTCTGTACCATGGTCATACAGTCTCTGGTACCCTCAGACCTCCTGTGTTGAAGCAGAGCCTCACGGTTGTTGTTAAAAGCTCTCTTGTGAGCCCTGCGTACTAGATGATTTGGGTAGTGCCGATCCCTTAGATTGGATGCTAATTCCGCCGCATGGTGTTCATATAGAGGGTTCGAAGAACAATTCCTTCTAACCCTAAGGAATTGGCCAACAGGCAAGTTCTCGCGCAAAGATTGCGGATGGAAGCTCTGAAATGACAGTAGCGAGTTCCGTGCCATGGGTTTTTTGTAGAGTTCACTTCGTAAACCTCCCTCGGCTGGAAAGATATGTAGGTCCAGGTAAGCCAATCTGTCTTTACTGCTCTCCATGGTGAAATTAAGGAACTGATTCCTTGTGTTCAACCAGGCGTGAAAAGATACCAAATCGGCAGCAGACCCCTTCCATATGACGAGAATGTCGTCAATATAACGTTTCCACAGTCCTACCTGGTGGAAGAAGGGGTTACTGTGATTAAGCACATGGTCCTGCTCGAATTGGTGCATGTATAGATTGGCCAGGCTCGGTGCGAAGACACTCCCCATTGACGTGCCTGACACCTGGAGGTAGAGATCGTTCTGGTACTGGAAGAAGTTCTCCATCATGGCGATCCTGGCGCACTCCATGATAAAGGAAACCGGTGTTATCGTGTCCAGTTGTTTTGCATCCAAGATGGTTCTGATGCAGTCAAGAGTTTCCTGTTGGGGAATCGACGTATACAGCGACTCGACGTCAAAGCTGACCAGTAGGTCGGTCTCTGCGTCGAACTCTACAGCTGTGAGTAGTCTCAGGACATCCCCAGTATCCTGTAGGTAGGTAGGGGTCTCTTTCACTATCGGCTTCAAGAAAACATCTACAAAAGTGGATAGTGGCTCGAGTAGTGAGCCTATCCCCGAGATGATGGGTCGTCCAGGCGGTGGTCTCTGGGTCTTGTGGATCTTGGGTAGACAGTAAAAGTAAGGAGTGACCGGATGTGCTGTTACTAGGTATCTCGCCTCCTGAGGAGTGATCCAACCCTCTGATACTCCTTCTTCTACAAGACTCTTGATGTCATTCGAGACTCTCAGCGTAGGGTCTTGTTGCAGGCGCCGATACGCTCTGGTGTCACTCAGTTGTCTTTCGCATTCTGCCTGATAAGTGGTGGTGTCTTGTAGCACGATCGCACCTCCCTTATCCGCAGGTTTGCTTATCATAGGTCCCTACTTACTGATGGGGGTGTTTCCAGTAATGATGAGGTACATTGATCTATACACAGGTAGATTGTGTATACTTAGTTACTCACTTAAGCATTGGTCCACTATACATTGAGCAGTCACACTGTAGCACCTAATAACTAAAGGTGACTGACTCAGGACGCATGGCTTATCTTCCTCCTTGTTTGATGCTCTGTGAGCCATGGATTACCAAGTTGGTCGCTTGAGTCGAGGAGGGTACACCGGGGGTGAGTTATTACTCTTATCACATTGTGATTTGAACTGCAACAGCCAGGTCGCGCTCGCTTGACTGGCTCTTGTGCGCCCATGATGCGCGGTGATTCTGTGGCAGATACAGCTTTCTGCGTTTCGGTGGTGTGCGCATGCGCGGCCCTGAGACAGTGTGCGGCTGGGGTAGTGGCGCGAGAGGCGGTAATGATTGAGGCTTCCACGCATGCGCGCCATCACCGGCTTCACAGACGCGCATGCGCAGGGTAGTGTCTCGGTAACACACAGGCGCGTTTACAGCGGGACGCGGTCCAGCTGCCCTGCATTACACCGATTAGCACTAGTATATATACTGGCCCTGAACAGTCCGTCGGTGCCTCCCCTTCGGCTCGTGAACCCGCCGTGAGGTACCGACGGACAGGTTAGTTGTGAGTGATTGCGTGTGACTTTATGGGTATTCTTAGCGCACTCCGCTGAGTTTGGCTATCTGTGCTTGTGTATGGCTTGACTTCAGACATACTTAAAGGGTTGAGGAGCTTTACTGCTTATTTCTCCCTTGTTTTCGTTTGTTTTACAACTAAAACGATTTATCTGTGCTATGGCTTGACTTCAGATATACTTTAAGGGTTGAGGAGCTATACTGCTTATTTTTCCCTTGTTTTCGGTTGTTTTACAACTAAAACGATTTATGTATCCTGATAGTTTGCACATCCCTTAGTGGAGGTATACCTGGCTGTTATCGCTATACCTACAGCTAAACCATATCTATATTCATAGAGTTTATACACTCTGTAAGTGGATGTGTCAAACTAAGGATTGTGTCTGTAGTCACTAGATATGTGGCTTGATTCATTGGGACTTTATCCCAAATGACTCATCTTAATGTGGCCATCTTTCTCTCGCATGGCGGGATCCCATTTGTGGAAAATTCGGAAATTTATTGGGTTAGGTAGACAGTACAGAGTACTACAACATTGACAGTGATCTGACCTAGGAACTGTCTTTTTTTACACGTCTAGAGCGGGGCCTTGTCTTTCCGAGCAGTTGCCGGGTGAGGTGAGGCTTACTTCCCACAGCTTGATGGGTAAGTGCTAAATAATTTTTTCACTTATTATGTAATTCTACACTGTAGTAGCTTGTGGTGACGTTGTTCGCGCGCCACTAGAATGATCATCATAAGTTATGTTTGATCTGTCGTAGGTTGCTGGAATGATTGCTGGAGATGCACTGGAATAATACGTGGTACTTAGGGCCTATGTGATTAATCTAGAGTGCCTGTGATTTTATAGGCACCACGTGTTCATATAATTGACGTTTGTTTTTCTTTCACTTCTTTACTATAGGGAAGACCATTCGCATCCACTGCCAAGATTTAGAAGATGCGGTAGGATGGTCGTGTCCGACCACTCTTAGTTCATTTACATTTATGATTTTTTCTACACATTAGGTAGTGTGATCCGCAGTAGCATTTGAGAGCTTGGCCCTGACGAATGCCGGTGTACTGACACAGTACGGCAGAAACATGTTGGCCTTATTTTTGTTTTCCACCAAGCGAGCAGGACAGTGATTATTTTACGCTGTCATTACACTATTTTTAATCTGACGTCCAGGCAGGCACTAATAAAGGTCTTTGTTTGCCTCGACAGCCATTTTAGCCACTGCACTATACTTATGTATTTTTTTGTTTGCACTGCACCTATCAGTACCATTTCGATATTTACTTTTGCGGTATCCAGACCATGACTCAGTCATACATCGCCAATTTACATCTGGGCATCTGTAGACTGACCATGGCCTGAGTGTCCTACATGATGAGGCCCCGCCTTGTTTGGTTGGTCTGATAGGACTTTAATCAGCAAATGTTGATGGTCAATTCATTTTTTGATTTATCTGGTTGTTGTATTGTTTCTTCTGTGCATTCCTTCCTCCAGCACTATTTCTGAGCGCCTCGGCTTTATTCGACTGACAGGTACTTTTGTTCTTGTGGCAATTCCCATTGAGCCTCTTGTGAAACTTTAATGGAACACCTACGAAAATTCCAGGCGAGGCAAAAATAGATATTTATTGCCCATGAAATGGGCCTTTTACAGAAATATGTCTGGGTTTTGGTATTTTGCGGCCTTAGGTTTGCACCCCTTTTGACTTTGACTAGCAAGCCGTTTATTTTCCAAGTAAGTGTGCCTAATTGCCCCTTCTCGGGTTCTATGTCATGACTGACAATAAGGGGTAGACAACACATAGATTCCTGTGATACATTCTGTGTTGCTTTATGCCATAGTAGTATAATGAATGGCATCTGATAAACACCACCTCACTCCCTCCAACCTACACTTCTTGAAAATGAAGTATCTATCACTGGAATGAACCAATACTGCTGCCAACAGGGCAGAACAAACCACCTGTTTCAACTTTGCATAACCCAACCACCCCTACCAATAGTGGGAAAATTAAATGAGAGAGAGAGAAAAGAAATTCCAAACTATCCAACCAGAGAAGGGGGCGGAGGACCATGCACCCTTAGTCACTGAATACCTAGCCCAGACTTAAAAAATAAATGAATGAATGAAGGTTACGGCTGTCAGTGTCCTAGATAATTCTCGCTAATCAGTAGAACAAATTCGATGCCCAAAGCCTTTTTAGTAGGATGCAGTTAAACACTGGGTTTACCGATTAACAAGGGCACCTCTTCTCAGAGGCCACAGAGCTATCATCATTTATATTGCCCAGTTGATTAGGATGTAATCGAGGTGGGGTGTTCTGGAGCCTGCATTTCCATAATCTGTTCCGGTTGCGTGTACAAGAAGAAGCTTTGTTTGCAGACTGCATTGCAGCGCTGGGAGTTGGTTCATTATCAAAAGGCAAATCCTAACCTTCAGTAATTTCTAGGTCAATGCTCTGTTTTCTCTTGCCAAACAAGGATTTCAAGCGTAACTTTGTATATCAAGAAACAGGTGATCATTGGATGGGGAGGTAAACCTGCCAGAGGGTGTTGCAAGTGTGCCCTGTGTGCTCTCTCTATTATGAAGCAGGCAGAATCTCTCTCCTGAGGCACTGTTGTACACAACCATTGCTCAAGGAGCAAACACGTAGATTGTTTCCATAGGCTCTTTCCTCTGCATCCTCCACTAGTGCACTTCACAAAATTGTTAATTGCACTGTATCCTCCAGTTCCTACAGTAGCCCCATATTTACACACCTATTGGAATGTAATTGAAAGATACTCGGGCATTGCCATTTCTAGGTGCAGCTTTTGTGCAGGGATTGTTTCAGAAAACAGATATTGACTACCTGCATTGGATGGCAGACTAAGAAGTTGTCAGATCTGGTGAAGGCCGCTAACCTTTGTGTAGTGTAACATGAGCAAAAGAAATCGAATGAAGAATCTAAACTGATGTAGCTGAAATTGCAGCATATGCAAAGAACTGTTAAGACTGTAGGAGGTGGAACACTGCAAAGGGAGGACCAAAGGGGGACACAAAGGTAGGAAGAAGAGCTGAAAGAGGCCCCGGAAGCTGGAGGGTCATCCGTTGCCTGCAGGCAGTTGGGACACTGGCAAAAAACTGTCCCAACATTGTGTCCAATGAAACTGCCCCGATCTGTCTGGGTTTTATCACATAACTCAAAACCCAGATGCTGAATTTTAGGACAGCCTGGGAAGTTCCAACTGTTCTATGCATACCTTAATCCCTGTAAATCAAAAGAGTCACTATGTATATTGCCTCATAAATGGAAAGCATATTACTTGTCTTACTGACAAGGGCGCAAGTCGCTCAGCTCTAAAAACCTCAGAATTCCCCACTTTACCATTCTCTTGGGTATGTCTACAAAAGATGTATTTCTAACCAACCAGTTCCTCAATACATTTCTGACCCCGTGTCCATTTCCCTGGGACCAATTAGCGATACACATTCCAGTTTGCTTAGCCCAACTTCCCCAACTAATTTGCTAGGCAGAGACAGTAAGCTAAATTGTACTGTATTTTGCATGCCACACGTTCTTTTCCTCAATACACCCCATCAACAAGAAAAGTAAGTACTTGCATTATTGTATAAGAGTGCAATTTACTGAAGTAATGTGAAAGAAACTGCCATGTCACCTGATCCAACTGAGTTACTGTCATAGGCACCATCAAATGTGTGGTTCACAGAGGGAAACGATGTAAAGTTCATATAGTTGGAACAAGAAAAGTTGAAGGTCTACCCTCAGAAGAGGTTACCTAGTATACTCCAGTACCATTTAAAACCTGAGGCAAAAGAAGGTATCTGCTCTGTAGGAATATCCAAGTGTCGGATTCTCCCAACACTCAAGGCAGGTAAAGCAAACGTGTACAGGTTCATACGGGACCTTAGGGACATTAAATATGTGGTTATCCCAGTTTTACCACCTGTCACGAATCCTGCAATAATCTTTTCTTGCATCCCCGCGAATGCCTAATAATTACCTTTGTCAGAAATGACACCCTAAATTCTAGAAGTGGTCTAGTGAAGCCGAAAATGCATTTGTGAAAATAAAGGAAGCATTGGCGTCTGCATCTGACTTAAGACTCTCTGATTATGCCAAACCTTTACTTTGTATTGTTATGAACAAAATTAATTTGGACTTTGAGTGCTGGTAGAGAGTCATGGGGCTTACAAGAAGCCTACAGCTTATTATTTTTTGATGCTGGACGACTGGGCTCCCACCACGATTGGTGTTGTCATCTGTTATAATGACACTTGCTGTTGTCTTCCCGACCATGGCCAAGGAATAATGGCGTGCGCTGGCACATCAGACTTCTTATTAGGGCCTTGGATGGATTTGCAATCCTTTTAATCATACTTATCTAGCACCAATTATGCCAGGCTCTATCTGTGAGCACCATAAAGCAAACACCACCAGCGTTTTTGTTATCAATCAATCAATCAATCAATCAATCAATCATACCACTTGTATAGCGTGCTACTCACCCGGGAGGGTCTCAAGGCGCTTGGGGGAGGGGGTCCGCTACTGCTCGAACAGCCAGGTCTTGAGTTGTCTCCTGAAGGCGAGATGGTGCTGGTTCAGCCGAAGGTGGATGGGGAGGGAGTTCCACGTCTTGGCCGCCAGGTAGGAGAAGGATCTGCCTCCGGCGGTTGCTCTTCGGATGCGTGGTATGGCGGCGAGGCTAGTAGACCGTAGCTGGCGGGTGGGCGTGTAGAAGGTCAGGCGGTCGTTGAGGTACTTCGGGCCCAGGTCGTGGAGAGACTTGTGTGCGTGGGTGAGGAGCCTGAACGTGATCCTCTTGTTGACGGGGAGCCAGTGCAGGTCCTTCAGGTGGCCGGAGATGTGGCTGCGTCGGGGGATGTCCAGGATGAGTCGGGCGGAGGCGTTCTGGATGCGCTGGAGTCTTTTCTGTAGCTTGGCTGTGGTTCCGGCGTAGAGGGTGTTTCCATAGTCCAATCGGCTGGTGACGAGGGCCTGGGTGACCGTCTTCCAATAAATAGAGCATAGGTGTAGAGAACATTCTTTTCCAACTGCCTCAGTCTTCATCATGAACTGTTTCACAAGCACCATCAGGCAGGGAGGTTATGCATACTTCATTTGTAGATCCTAAGCCTATTGACCGGTGACCTTAGATTGGACTGGGACGTGCTATTCAGGTTACATTATTCCTGCTAGTAGACGCTATGGTGATCACTCTTTGCAGAAGAGGAGGAGAAGGCCGTTGCTACTACTTCTAGATTCTTTTCTGATTTAATTTCAAATACATGGAATTAACACATTTTTTAGATGAGGCAGGAAGAAATGCAGAGATCATGGAATAAATACCTTACCCCACCGCAATACCGCTATGATTAGTGGAAGACTAACTAGGTGCCCATGCCAAGATACTGGTTCAGAACAGGATGGAGCCAGAATACAATTTAGGAGCCAAAGTGGAGGATTGTGCTACTGTAGGTTCTGAATTCTGCACTCGTCTTCCCAACACCTCACTAAGCATACATGAGCAATTAGATCTCCTCAAGGATCTCACCAGGAAACTGAACAAGTTACAGAACAGGCTAGGTTTTAATCTCGGTGGTTTCCGGAAGTGGTTGGGTAAAATATTTGGGCACTGGCGAATGAAAATGTTTCAAATAATCATTGCAACTGTTTTAACTGTGGTTGTTCTCTATGTGATAATAAGTAATAATGTGCATCATTCAACACTCTTGAACAAATAAAGGTGCTGTTGACATCTTTTCATTAGCTACAGCTGAGGATTATGAGGAGAGTGACAATGAAGATGTAAAAACAGACTTATTGATTACACGTATGATTGAATTGCTGGGAAGAAGTTTGCCTCCCGGCACAAAAGGGGGGGGGGGAGTTGTGAAAACAATATTGTATTCCTATTTATTGAACATCAATGTTCCTTTGCACCTCTATATCACTAAGTGCACTAATATATTTTATAATCAAATATGAATGTCATTTTTTTGTTAATTTGATGTGCCCTTTTGTCTCTTTTATGATATTGACAATCAGAAGTGTGGTTTTGTTAGTGTCTTCATGTATTCTATCTTTGCTTTAAGGATGTCTCGCATTTTCTCCTAGAGAAGATCATGCCACCTGCTAATTAGATAGGGTTTTACTGAAAATAACAAGATTCCATTACATGCTTGTGCTCCATAGAATTGTGTAGAGTGAAAAATGTATATGAACCCTTCACTTTTGCATACATTATAGCATCACATGCTGCAACTGGCTGTTTTGGGAGAAAACTCAGGTCGGTTGCCATAACAATAATCTCTTAATTATGTGTTGTACTGCTTGCTACTTTTGCATTAAATGCACATTTGACGTTTGGCTTTCCAATGTGTTTTATTTTAATACTGGAAAGCCTCATTCGTAAAAAAAAGTGTGCACCACTTTGTTGTGTAGCAATTGTGATTCTCTAGTACTGTTCTACTGAAAGAATCCACTTCAGTGTGCTGGTTGCCAGGCAGGAGAACTGATGCAGAGGTTCCGCACAACCAGCTACTTCCACATTGCTTAAGCTTCTATGCGGATTGCGGATATGTCTTCCAACCAGAGTAGTGAATGGAAAACAAGAAACAAGAGATTCGGCATTTCCCCAGACACTGGTGCTTTCTGTTCACCTTTTCCTTTTGTTGTTTTGCGAGGTTGGACATTTTGGTGGCGTTGAGACGGTTGGTGGTACTGCTGTGGATACTCAGGGGTTTGAACCAGCGATAAAATCCAAAGTAAAGTCTGTACTGGTGTTTCTTGTACTCCTTACGCTTTTGAAGGGCTATAGTTTTCTGTGTTCCCAAATCAGACTTCATACGTTGCCTCTTGGCATCTGCATGGGCTCCAGACGGAGTAGTTCTAGCAAATGGTAGATTTAGGATTCTCTGCTGCTGGATCTCGGGTTTTTAGATCAATAAGACACAGCCATGAAGAACATCATATCGTTCTCCCACGATCTGCCAAGCCATTTCAAAGAATGAAAATGTTCCTAGCTACCGTAACAGAAAGTTTCAATTCTATTAAGAACTTTGAGTTGAGGATTATGCTATCACTTTCTTAGTTTCATTCACAGCAGTCAAGTCAAGATTATTGCAATATTTCTAACTCCGCATGATAATGGAATTGAATGATGCTGTACATATATGCACATTAATCGACAGATAATATTTAACATTTCGTGAAAAAGAATGTTTTGAAATAAACATGAGAAAAGGATCTTTTGTAAGAAAAGGGTGATGAAATTATGGAAGAGTGATTAAGCCAACAGGCAAATGGTAATTTTTGTGAGCCTTGGGACTGATATGTAGGTTGCTGTTATCACCAAGCAGAATTGATTGTTGGTGTGTTCAAGGAACAGAGGGCACACTAAGACAGCACAACTTAGTTTACTGTTGGATTTAAAGCTTAGGCATAAAGTATATGTATTCCAGAAAATAAATCTGTAGGACAGATTATTTATGGCATCTCAATTTAAAGATTTGAGGAATGTAGCAGTTTCACAAAGCTCCCCATTCAACTTTGAGGTCCTTATTGCCACTCAGCAACAGATTTGTTCAGGGTCATACTGGTTGGCAATTTGTGTGCTCGACTAAATGTCCTACACTCTTATAACATCATTAAAGAGTCTAATTATGCATTGAGATAACTGGATAAAAGATTCATGAATAAAATTCAAGATTCCCCACTTGGTTCTCTCTTTAACACCCATCACATCGGATAGAAAATCTAATTTTAGCAAGAATGGACCAGAAATGGTATGCTACAAATAAATGACCTTGGCTCCCCCCAGATCCAGTAACGTGCTAGATTAAAAGAGAAAACAAGTTCTTCCCAGTAATTAGTTTAACAGCATCCTCAAGCTCAAAATGGCAGTCAGAAATTAAATAAAGCACACAATGATGACCTAAATAACTTCCTGACCAAATATCAAAGCAGGACATATAGTTGCAATAATTTACAAATTCCCCAATAACAAAGGCTTAAACATAACATACATATCCAAAAGAAATTGGGTGATATATGCTACAAAACGCATATTGAACCTCTTTCAGGACAAATTTGGTCGTATATCTGGATTCTCGATCTAAGCAGAAGTATCTCCTTAACTATCGCAGTGTAATATCTCAACCATATACAGCCTCAGATCTATTTTGGAATACCTTTGAAACAAAGCAGCGACTTGAAACACGTGCCAAGTTGGTTCAAACCAATAAGAACCTCCCAGAAAGAAATACAGCAAACGTAAATAAGATATTCAAAACAAACATCACCCTAAACTTTAACAACTCAACCCTGGGCCAATGGACTCAGATTTCCACTCTTGACGTAACTGGATTGGGGCTTCTTAGGGACCTACTACTAACAGCGGGGATTAAAACTGTCCTAGAGATTGGAAAATGTTCAAACACCTCTCCAATCATACAAGGTAGGGATAGGTCTTTTTTGAAGAACATTATCCTTAACAAAACATTCAAACTCAACTCACCCCGATATCTTCAAACAAGTCAGACCTATACCTTCAAAAATCGAGACCTTCACAAACCTAACACTCAGTTCTACTGATTGAGCAAGTACAAGTGACCCCAGCTTCTAGAAGCAGACTAATCTCACCTAGAATCAGTCCTTTGCCTTTCTACTTCTCACATCACACATCTGTCATTAATGTTTCTGTTCTATATACCCCCCTTTCTCCATAGTTAAGAATATTTCTATGTAACTGACAAGATAATACACAAACAGGTTTACTCCTTACCCAGTAACCCTCTAAGTATCTCTCATGGATGCTTTTATGCCTATGTCAATGCTTACTGTTGGATTTTTTTCTCAAAACTCAAAATTCTACGGAAAAAAATTTAACAAGCATTTACAATGCAATAGGTCTAGCATTTGCAAGAGTTTAAGTTATTGGCATTGTAATTGACAATGCCTTTTATTTATTGTTTTTGATAATTAACACATAAATAAAAGGCATGGTCATTTACAATGCCAATAGCTCAAACTCATGTAAATGTGAGACCTAGTTCATTTCAAATAAGCGTCCGCTATTGTCCCGGTCTGCTTGGTAGTGAGAGCGTGCATGGGGTGCTGAATGTTGCAGGAAATCATGTCGTGCCTGCAAAAGGAGAAACTCATTAAAGAAAATAGTGCTTACAGACTACATAAGACATATAGTGCAAAAACAAAAGTAAAAGGGCCAGTCCTCATGGGAGGTTACAAATAAAAACAAGGCGGGGCTAAGGATGGACAAACAAGTCTATTAACGAATCAGAAGCCAGCATTTATGAAGGACAATGACACAAGCCAACGACAAATATGGGCGGAGTGTAGGCGGGGCTTCAAGACCATACTTGACTACAGCATACCTCGCAGAGCAGCGCACACATGCGCTGCATGAGCCGCCGAGGGTCGACCTAAAAAAAGAATGACTTATGGATGTCAGAAGTGAAAAAAACCTGAAAAGAATGCAAACATGGATATTAATCCTACTTCAGTAACACCCTACTTAAACAGAATTTTCTTCCAAATGTTATTTTGCCCTTCAGCCTTTAAAATATTGCTCATGTTTTACCAGCCTCCAAATTATCTTGGGTGCACTTTCTGGGGCAGCAGGCATGGCTCGGGTGGGGTGGCGGGCGCAAGGGGGACTGCAGGAGGCAGCGGCAGGGGTTGAATAAAAAAAAAAGTGAACTTACTTTGAGGATGGTTCCCGTGTCTTCTCTGCTCGTGCTCTCCTGCCTTCAACAGGAACAAGAAGCAGGCAGCTAGGCTTCCTCCCCTAAGCCAATCACAATGCTACAATGCAGCGTTGTGATTGGTTGGCGCGCCGTGACACAGCGCTCAGCCAGGGTCTGGAGGGGTGAGCATGACTGTTTTGGGTGGCCCGAGAGGGCCGACGAAACAGTCATTGAGCACTTGGGAGTGAGAGAACCACTCCTCCACTGCTCCCAGAGCAGGGTAGCACCACCCACCCGACCGCCCACAATACAGATGGACACAAACCATAAAATTATAATAACTAAGTTATTATCATTTTATGTTTCTAAAGTTGGAACTGCTGTGAAGCAGTGAGGTGGCGCCACTGTGCACTTGACCTTGTATTGCTATCTAAAGGACAGATTGGTCATTGCTCCCATGCCAATATGAAAAATACCACACCAATTTGGACTGAGCCCTTAAGTCCATACTGTTTAGCAAGGCACTTAAACCAAAAATATAAATAAATAATTAAATATTCACAGACTGAAACTAACGCACCTTGACCACCTTCACAGTGGTTGGCAGGATCCATTAATATGTGATCATATAAGAAAAAACTGTGCAAGCAGGCTTCACAAATACCTTATCCTTACCTAATTTATGATTTCCAAAATCCACCAGTGCAGAGATATTGCAGAGCCAGTGCAATGGTCACAAATGTGCGATTTCTTGCCCTGTAGGTGCATAGATCCTCTTTGGTTTGCTTAGCATGCTCCATAAAGGACTTTTACATTGCAAAACTACTAGGAGACAGCGTAATAGGTGCAGAGAGCTGAAACAAGACACTGAAATCTTTCACATGGCCAGAACAAGAGAAAACTGTACAGAACATATGTATGGTAAGGGAATAATGCTGTACAGGAGGTCTGCACAAGTACCATCTCTTACAATCTGTGAAACTAGTTCTAGTGTTAATTTCAGTCATCCATTTAGGAAGAGGACGTGAAGGTGATACATACAGCGTGCACTAGTACATACTCTCACCCCCAAATTGTCTTGTAAAACGTTTATAATCACAAGGCTTGTTGTTTTCCAAGATGTTTACCTGTCTGCACTGATGAAGACAATGTCAAACTTCTGACCAGATTCTTTTATTTTTCTATATGATTCCACCAAGACCCGTGTAAGACTTCGGCATGGTGGACACTGAAAAGGAAAAGCATTCAATAATAAGAAAGGACGTTTATGTAAAACAAAATCACAAACCTTACCATGTTTACTATACCAAATACAACGTTTGTGTTGAACTATTCTGCTTTCCAGTGATGAGATCGACAGTGTGATGTTTTAGTGGGAAGAACTGTATCTACAGCTTTTATAAACCAAAGGTGGACTTGATTAATGGACAGTTTAGGTTCAGAGGGTTGCAATGAGTTCTCATTGTAGGGTGTTTAGGACAAGTTTCTTGGAAGGTATTTAGGTCACGTTTCCTCCAAGGTACGGTGAAAGTGGACATAGTAGGATCTGTTTGAGGGCGTGTTGTCTTCGGAAGGTAGATTGAGGGTAAAACCAGCGCTTAATCTGTGCTGGTAGAAGCAGGCCGTGGAGGATACCAGCATTCGTTTTTGAGGACCGGAAGGTATTATTCAACATCAGATTTTGACTTTGAGCAGGGATACTCATTGCACGGCCTGGGGTCTGCTTGCGGCCAGCCTGACTTTACACATGGTGACCTGGTGAACAGAATTACAGGACTGCTGTTTACCTGGCTGAGCACTAACTTTCAGAAAGATGTACAACGGCAACGGACATGTGAAAATAAGATAAAGACTTCAATATTCAAAAAGTGTACTTCTCCAACATGTGGAATTGTTTCACCTCCGTGCATCAGATTATATATTACTGCTTTCAGTGCCATGAACTAGAAGTACGTCTTCATACATGAACTTAAAAACAATCATGCCCTTGCCATCTCTGACAATGATGCCATTAGTGAACCAAGAGGCAAGTCAGTTGTCTTGAACACCCACCAACCCACCATGTGGTCTAGGTTGTTGTTATACATGGAACAAAAATATAGACTATGGAATCAAACACAAGAGAAGTTTTTGTACAGCGCACATACTGAACTCATATTTCAAGGTGCTCTAACGTGATAATGAAGAACAAGCATTGGCATAGCCAGTAGGTCTCGCCTTAGGAACCCCATATGTTCAGCAGTGCATCACATTATCCATTACAGAACATTACATTAGCTCCTTGCTTAAGCATAGATATACTGATGTTCAAAGATGGCTGGCTTTACCATACAAACCATGGGATTGAAAACCAACATCACTGTTTCATGAGGTTGTGCTCCGGGCTCAGTGAAGTACCGGCCTTAGGTATGCAAGATCCTAGAGCACTGAAGGGGTGTGACAGACCACATCATGGAAACTCAGGGTTGAATGTGGTAGTGGCAGTACCAGGTTGGCCTGCCAGGCGTTGACACCATGCTGGCTACGGGCAGGGGCTAGCGGGCTATGCTCCAGTGCACGAAAAGCGCAGCGAGTGGACCTTGGCGGTGACTGTTGCGAGTGAGAGCAGAGCACCAAGCACATTTGGTACTTTACTTAAGCAGCATTACACCTGGCCAGCAAATGAATGATTTTTATGCCTCGCTCCAGGGCTCACTACGCCACTGGAGTCAAGCTATCCTGGCTGATGAAGGCTGATAGCCAGAAACCGGTCCTAGGATGCTTGATTCCGGTCCAGGGAAGACATGGCTTGGCAGTTCGGTCTGGACTGTTCCCATGAGGCACAAGTCCATGACTGAACTGGGATGGCTTGGTGAGCAAAATAACGATGGATTAAACCCAGATCTGTGACTGGGGGTGAATGTTTTGACATTGAGCAACATTCCGTCGCTCATATTGTGTGTTTTGCTCGCTCCAGGGATAGGCACACTTACTGTGCAGCGAGAGCTGGTGGCCAGCAAGTGCAACTGCAATTACCACGGCCTGGCTTGCCTCTGTTTGTTGTGGCTGGCTGCCGGGCATGATGAGGGCATGAGGCTCCACTCACTCGGCTCAGCAGTCAGGGGTTACCGGTGCTCTGGGCAGGCAGCAGAACTGTGAACTAACCACCACGCCTACTCTCAGTATTTCTGGCGCAACCCCATAAATAGCATTCATAAAAAACACAGATGCTGACTTACAGTAAACCAGCTCGTGGGGGCACGGCAAATAAAGCAGACATTCGCCTTTCTTTTCTGAACATGGCGTCCAAAGTAAATAAAACACAAACACTACTCCTAAAGCAAATAAAAAAAAGAATACATTTCAGAAACACACAGGTTACTAAAGATGCAACTATTCACAACTTGGAGCCAAGTGGGTGAAAGAGAACAGGTCGCCCCCACTCACGAAATTCAACACAAGAAAGGACCTGTTCTATCAACTGTCTGGACTATTATGGACGTCCACCATGTATTTTCTCTGAAACACAATTTTGTGTGACACAACAGTGGATCCATCTCTCCCATCTGCCATAGAGTGACCTCAATCACTAATTTAAAACCTAGTGTTTAATGCTGTATCTGCTTGTGTAACCCTCCTTAAAGCGTGAAGAGGAACTAGAGGTGAAAAAAGGTGAGGAAAAGATGGCAGTGCCTCATGGGAGTTTACAGACTGGTACTCGCCTGTATCCCCAGGTTCTCATCATTAGCAACTGCCAACTTGTAAATCAAACAAGTGGTGAGGAACAAAGAAGAAGAACAAGAACATTTTGTGTTCAGTGTAATATGGGTGAACCCTGTGAGGAGTGCCGGGATCTAGCGTAGGAAACCCGGTATACCTAGTCTAAAAACGGGCTAGACAACCACTAGCTGTACTGCTTTATTCCTTGCTGTGTGTCTGCTCAATTAAAACCAAGATGCAAGGCAAGCCAGACAACCATTCTGTACAGGAATGACTGGATGTTGAGATAATGCATAGCAGTTTGTACATATCCTGTCCATGCTTTGAGAGTAAATTGCTACCATAAAGAAGAGAGCCCGGTAACGATTGGTACTTTACTTAGGCAGCATTATACCCTGCCGGCAACTGAATGATTTTTATGCCTCACTCCATGGCTAGGAACACTTACTTATGCAGCAAGGGCTGGCGGCCGGCAAGATCAGCTGCAATTAACACGGACTGGCTCGTTTCTCTGTGCCTGGTCGCCAGCCGCCAGCTATTATGGAGACATGAGGCTCCACTCGCTCAGCTCAGCACAGTCAGGGGTCATGGTGCTCTGGGCTGGCAGCTGAGCTGCGAACGAACCACCACGCCTACTCTCAGCATTTCCAGCACAACACCTCAACAAGAGAGCATTGAAGCCATTGGAACTTTACTGAAGCAACATTATACCCTGGCACCAACTAAATGATTTTTATTCCCCCCTACGGCTAGGCACACTTATTTTTGAGGTGAGGGCTGGTGGCTGCCAATGGCAGCTGCAATTAACACAGCCTGGCCCGC
This sequence comes from Lissotriton helveticus, assembly GCF_964261635.1. Classification (NCBI taxonomy): domain Eukaryota; kingdom Metazoa; phylum Chordata; class Amphibia; order Caudata; family Salamandridae; genus Lissotriton; species Lissotriton helveticus. The sequence goes on from NC_136061.1 coordinate 316,453,555, forward strand.
CTCTCTGTGCCTGGTTGCTGGGTGCCGGCCATGATGAGACTCTGCTTGCTCGGCACAGTCAGGGATGCCTGTGCTCTGGCAGGCAGCTGAGTTGCGAACGAAAGACCACGCCTACTCTCAGCATTTCCAGCGCAGCCCCATTCAAAGCATTCAGTAAACAAGTCCTAAACAAGCCTGGTGAGGGCACAGCAAATAAGTAGGGCAAGCCACCCCAACTTTGGAAGAATCTGGGAAAAGGAAAAGGTGCTGTCAACCACAGACAAAGTGTTCAACAGAGTCATCTTGAACTGAATAAAAGAACACGTTGATGCGCTGTTGCAAAACCAGCAAGCTGACTTTTGCAATGATAGATCCTGCACAGACCTGATTGCAACACTGTGCATTATCATTGAGCAGTTAATGAAATGGAACTCCCCCTCTCTGTCAAGTTCATCAACAATGAGAAGGCCTTCAACAGTTCAGACAGAGAGACACTTTAGAAACTCCTCTGCTGCTACAATGTGCCAGATAAACACTTAAGAATCATCAGGAACTCCAACGAGCGAGTGTCCTCCCAGAAAGTCCATGGAAGACAATTTACGGAAGCCTTCCAAGTGAGGAATTGAGTCCGCCAGGGTTGTTTGCTCTCGACTTTTTTCTCTACCTGAAGGCCATAGACTGGATCATTAACACATCCACAGCAAGGAGAAAAAACTGGATCCACTGGACACCTTGGATCCAGCTCGATGACCTGGACTTTGCAGATGAACTGGCCCTACTCTCCCATACCCATCTGCAGGTGCAAGAGAAGACCGACAAGGTCGCAGCCACATCAGCACAAATTGGCCTCGACATCCACGGGGAAAAACTGAGATCCCGAAGGCTAACATGGCCAGCAAGACTGCAGTCACTCTTGCAGACGACACACTGGAAGAGATGAAAGCCTTCTCCTACCTGGGCAGTGTCATAAACAAGCTGGACAGCACAGGCGCAAATCAAGGGCTGCCTTCATTCAGATAAAGGAGATTTAGAGCTCCAAGGACCTAATGCTGCAAACCAAGAACAGGCTTTTTAACACCAACTAAAAATGTATGGAGCAGAAACTTGGAGGACAATGGTAATCACCACCAACAAAGTCCAGACCTTCATCAGCACCCGTCTGGGGAAAATCCTCTTAATCCACTGGCCAAACACTCAGATACAATGACCTATTGCAACAGACTTTCCTAATCCCTGCTCATGAAGAAATCATGAAAAGACGCTGGGGCTGGATAGGTCACACCCTCCGCAAGCCTGCATTGGACACCACCAGGCAAGTCGGGGCTTGGAACCCTCAAGGGAAAATTAGGCGACCAAGAAGCGCCAGGGTCTGGAGGCTGACTGCAAGGAGATGGGTTACATCTGGAGCCAGTTTGAAATAAAAGCCCATGACAGAGATGCCTGGAGCGTCCTGGTTGATGGCCTATAACCTAGGAGGTTTTGCAAGCATAAGTAAGTACATTTTGGGACTGTGTTGAAGGGTCCACAATAGGCGTGTAGGATACAGTGCTCATCCAATTGCGGGCACTCCATAGTGATGTGCTCTAAAGGACAGGACAAACTGCTGTTATGAACATTGGAGGCCTCAATCCCCTCAACTGCCAACAAGTCCTGCAGCATCCCATAGGGTAAAGTTGTACCTTACAAGGCCCTGGAGTCCTGAGGGCGGTAGGTGCAATCACAGGTGACCACTTTCTTTGGCTTTACAGATTTTTCAGAGTACAGAGATCTACAAGCCTTCCATCAGTCTCATTCACGTAACCAAGGCCATGGTTGCACATGACTTCTTCATACCCGGTGTTGTTACTTCTAATCCTGGCACTGAGGTCCTAATCAGTATGGGGATGTCCCTCTCAAACCATTTCTCCAAGATGGGTTGGAGTCTGTTGTAAACCTGTTCTTTATCCTTCTATTTGTCATCATTTGTAGTTGCACAGCGCAGGATAACATTCATGTTGATCCTCTTTTTCTTTTTGTGGAAGGTCGCTGTGAGGATTCAGGGACTGTGGGTTACCCATCCAATCAGAGCACGGTTGGATGCTGGTGTTCGAATGAGTGCTACTCCCTGAGTGTGTGGGGCATTCTCCTCCTCGTGTCCAGAATAGAATACAGCAGCATTCCTCCTGGAACCTGTCTTTTCTGTCAGGACTGAATCCATATAGTCTATCTAATGCCAAGAAGAGGAAGGTTCTATTTTATCATCTCCGCAGCAGCTTGGGCTGTTTTGCCTGTCTCGTACATGCTCCTCATTTTCCATGTCCCAATGGTGATTGTCTTGGTCGAAATGTCAAGATGGTGATTGTCTTGGTCGAAAAGTCCCGTCATGTAGCTTTGCTGAACTGGGGAGGCCAGCTGTCAATACTGACTCACTTACATCAAACTAAGGCTGCCTGATGTAGGGCGGGAACTCCTTGCCATTGCGGCCTGGACTGCTACCTTCAGTTTCACTGTATGAAGTGTTCTCACCCTTGCCACCTAGGGTGTGCCATACTCCTCCACCCCCACAAACACCAGCAAAAATGGGCAAATCAGACCCTAATCAAGGGAAGCTGGCCTTTTACCAGCATAGGACTACCGAGCAGACACCACACTTGCAGCAATCCCCTGCAGGAGACCAGGGTCTGGATGCTCTAGAGCAGGTGTCTCTAACAGCCGACTGGAAGCTACTAGTAGCTTGCAGAAACCTTGAGAGTAGCTCCCAGCCTTGAGTTCATTTTCAAATAAGAACTGCAATAAATAAGTGTTGCGTTTTCCTTTGAAAGTTAAGGGAAGGCTATGTTTATTTTACATTATTATCAGGCTGCAGACAATGAGTCAATTGGGTCACAGAGTTTCAGACCTAAAGCCCGAGGTATTTAACTCTTAAATAAAAGTCAATCTCAACTCAGTATTGGAGAATGAGAACAAAATTATATTTCTGAATGCTTTTAAATGAAAGAAAATTAAAATGAAGAGTTAACTTAATGATTATTCATTCAATAATTTTTATTCAGTTTTTAAAACCATCAAAGTGCATAAAATCCATTCATTTACATAATCTTATGCTGAATAAATATACTCTAATGAATTACATTTTATATAAATTAGCAACATAAAAACAATTAAAAAACAGAAATAAAAATACATAAATTTCATGGAACAATTTCACAACCATGAAAATCAATAAGCATTCTTAAAAGATGGATAAAGTGCAAAGTGCATTAAAAACATTAGCCCCATTTTCCTAAACACAAATTTCCCATAGTATAATCATATCACTGAAGGCCAAATCAGCCATCACTTGCTAGTGTACCGGACATGTTAGCTACCTTATCTGCCTGGGTCAAGAAATTCTGGCGCCTAAGGCACACGCTTAACAGAAAACGGCTTACAGCTAAGACAATGGAATCAGAAGTATCAGTCTTCAAAATTCTATAAGCAACACAATACTGTCTAACTGCTAGATTCAAGCATATTGGTCGAATCCACCTCCTGTGAATTATGCGGTATTTAGTGCTAAAAACAGGATATGTTCCTCAGAATCCTGTGCTACGCTACATGCAGGGGCTCATACAGAGACTTGATCAGTGGCCAAGTAACTAAAAGCCTTATAGGTAAACATCCCAAACAAAGCCTCCAAAATAAACTTTTTGCCAACAGTGGTGAGATCAGATCCAGAAAGGGCTCAAACTTAGGAAAAAGATTAAAGGATAGGAAATGGGTAGTTAGACGCCCATTTGCCGTACTCTTAGCGTACCCTTCTGCCACGGAACGTCCATTAATTGATTTTTACTCTAGCTTCAGCTCAGGCGTAGATCATATTCCCAGCCAGAACAGAATACGTTTCAGGTATGCTAGGGGTACGATAGACCGGAAACCTACGTCATGTGTAAATATCAATGGCTTGCTTTGGGGCAATTTAAGGGCAGCTCTTAAAAATGTATTCCCAACCACCTCCAGGGATTTTAAATTACACGTCCCAAAGCTAACCTCCATATGTTGAAGAAACTACAGATTTGCCCCCTAAGACTTCAAGAAGGGGGTGGGTGGTGAGAATTGGATGGGACAAGGTCTTGTTTCGAATTTAAAAATTGCTGCCCCCCTTTGCTTTAATACAAAGGGTACTTTTGGTAACCTGGGTGCCCCAGGTATTTGCACTAGAGAAGCGAATACCAAGTTAATAAAAATCTAACACTTTCTCCATCTCCTCCCCTGCCAATATTATTGGTACAATGAAGCCTCTATGGGGTTGGACTGCCATAAATTGGTCTTAATCGTGTTAATTGACAGTCCAGGATCTAGGCAGAATATTTTAAACGTACTCATCAGCGTCTCTAGGCCCTTGGGGGTTCTTGATACTAATAAAGCATGGTCTATGAATAATAAGGCGGGTATTTTGGTTCCCCCTAGAACCAGAGAATCATTATCACAATCCAAGGGGTAACCATTGCAGCCATTTTTTAACAGCAGGAACAACTTGGGGGCAAGGGCACATCTTTGCCGGACTCCTTTAGCAACCTTAAAGGGATTGGTGTTTTCCCCATTTGTACCCCATCTGACTTTAGAAAAACTATCATAGTGAAACCTGCCAAACAAATTGAGGAGGGAGAGGGAAAACCCAAGGTCGCCTAGTGTAGGCAATAACTTATCCCTAGGGACGATGCTGAACAAGAGCAACATAAAGGTTACCCTTTTTTATGTCTACTTCTTTCCACCGTATTAATTGAAACCTAAAAACCTGGTCAACCGCTAATTTTGGGACAAATTCCAGCCTGAAACTGAGTTAATATTTTATTTTTTTTGAACCCATGTGAGGAGCTGATCTAATAAAAGCTTTCAAAAGTTTTTTGGGGAAGAATCAATGAAGCTGATTGTGCAGTAGTCCGCTGGATCAGACTTTAGGCCTTTTTTATATATGGGAATAAGCCCTGCCCCTTTACATGAAGTCGGAATCTCGCCTCCTGCTAAAATGGCATGTAAGCTAGTGTCTCCAAATTGCGGGTTCAGACTTAAAGAGGTCCACCAGGATTCGATCTAGCCTGGGTGCCTTTCCTGCCATCTGAGATCTAATGGCCACGGTCACTTCGTTCACTGAGAATGCCCATTACCTCTTTAATCATATCTAGTTTAAAAGGATGTGGAGGAAACATAGAATCAGGGGGGGTCAAGGTTCGCAGCGGTTAGAGGGGAGCTATTATATAAAGATTCAAAGTAATTCACCCAATCTTGTGGGAGAATATGTGTTTCTGGCTTCATCTTATTGGTCTTGACGCCACATGGTATTATATGCCAGAAAGCTACCTGGTCCCCCAAGTTTGCTGGAGATAAAATGTCATTCCAAATGACTGTATCTCATGTAGATTTTGCATGCTTCAGGACTAGTTTGTAGTTTGCTCTAGCTGACTTTATATCCTGCGAGATCCCTCTTTTGAGGGTACTCAGGAGATTGCAATTGGATGACCTACAAGTCCAGTCAATACCATGTAGGAGCTTTCTTCTGAGAGAGGTTCCTACGTGTGGGAGGTTTAGTAAAGAAGCTCAGTTTCGATTTCTCATACCATTTGGAATGAGGATCCATAATCATGTCAGGAGCTTTTTCTAAGTTAGCCATGTAACAAAATAGGGACTAAGTCATGATTGAGTGCGGTATACTTGGACTCATTGTTCATAATGCTCTCCCCCTTAATTCTCCTCCGATTGTCACTGACTGAAAGAACACCTCCAGGCAATTGGGGAGTCCCACTTTCCCGTTCACCACTTTCACTAAGGGAGGGGGAAGTGTCATTCTCACATCCAGGCAAGTTTTCCATATCAATAAGATTTCCCCAGGATTGGAGATGTAATAAAAAATAGTCAATACAGCTCTAGTAGATATTTCTTTTAAAATCTTGGTGTTTTACCTTTACATGTCCTCATACAGCAACACATACAAAGATCCAGCATTTGCAGGGCAACCCATGGAAGCAAGGTTAAGGGTGGACTCGAAATTTGGAGGATACGCCAATACTGGTCTTCCTTTCCTGCTATTTCATTATGAAATGCCAATGGTTCAAAGCATACGTTAAAATCCCCAGCCACAAACATAACTGCTTTTTCCCATGGTAAAGTGGAAATGTAGTCAATCAAAAGATGAAGAACATGGGAATCAGCTGATTAGAAGACACTCCTCTTAGATACATTGAAAAGAATAATTTTATTTCATCTGAGTTAGAAATCACAATACCAAGTAGGCACCTGGACACCTAGCTTGGCATTTTCTTGTGGCCTCCAGTTCATGCTTATTCCTAGCAGATCCAGTGCCACTGGGTTTTCCCACTCAAAGTTGTTCCCGCCAACAGAAGCCCGTCCACCCCAGGACCTACTTAATGCAGGCCACAGCTCAACAATGTGCCACTGGTGTTGCAGGGATGCTGCTCATATACATAACTGTGCACAGAGACCCAGGACATCAGTGAATTGTGGTGGACCAAAAAACTCACCTCAGTACCTAGAACCCCTAACTGATTAACATCAGTTTCACATTAGCTCTTCGTCCTATAGCAAAGGTACCAATGATTAGACAACCAGAAAATGCGACTTAGGTTACTCTCAGGAATGGTGGGAATCAAGAACACTCTTTCATTATATTCTCATACCAGTCCACAACATGGGTAAAGAAAGACACGATAAAGTTTAAAATATTTATTATAACGACGTGCTCTAAGATGCAGTATTTTTGCGACCATAAGCAGACATATGATTAAAAATAACACTATCAGCATTGTTACAAATCCATAAAACACAAAAGAAGAAATTATATTATAATGATGGTGGGACAGGTTATATAGCACCTAGTATGCCACCCTCCCTAGCTAGAAACTATGATAAATATAGAAGGTCTCTTAGGCTTGAATGGGGGATCCCATACCTCCAAGATCAGCAGAAGTGAATCACATCATGATCTGCAATAGCTCGGGAAAAGGGCTTCCTTCAGAGTGTCTAAATCATGCATGCAGTAGGATATTAAAGTCGTCAGGATTTCAGTTAGCTGCAGCTGTGTGCATGTTATGTCTAGTGTATGAGTTGATCAGCCCGAACAACACCGAACATTGTTTTGATAACCTTGGAGGCTTCAGCACTCATGTGCAGACTAAGGTCGAGCAGTAAGTCTAGGGACGTTGAAAACAAGCCATTCTCATGTAAAGCAATTCACTCAGCCGAACTTACAACAGTTACATATGGTGTTGTGTGCAAAAGCAGCTAAAAGGTGAAATGGCGTTTAAACTTGTAATAAGCTTATGCTAACATAGCAATGTGGGCAAGTAAGGCCCAGCCCTCACTACGCGCTCCCTTGATCGGAACACGCACAGAACGGGGGCAATTTGAAACGCAGAGTTTAAGTTCGAGTGAGACAGAACCAAGTTCAAATTTTGCCAAACAGGAGAATTGGGAGTAGTATTCCGAATCAGCAATAACAAATAAAAAATCAATTTCAGTCTACACGATGCAGGGGCTGTATAGTGTTTAAGGCACAGAATGTGAATTGAGCAATAAAATAGATAAAAAATCATGAGTCACAAAATGGGTTTGAAGTTGAAACCACTTCAATCCAAAAGAGTATAAGCACAGTACGTTGCAACTGCTTCCAAGAGGAAGTCAATGTTCTCATCGGAAACATTTTAGCCATCCAATTCAATAAAGGGAAAGAACACACATGTTATTTGACAGCCGGAGCCTCTAGCACCATCAGAGGACAACTCGGGTGTTCTTTGAGATAACTGCGTGCCAGAAAATCCTGGGCTGCAGACCATATGTTCTAATTACCTAAGACTCCATGTGCCGCTGCGCAGGCCATTATTCCAATACCAGAACAGTCTAACTCATGAGCAACTAAGGGACTCATAAGTAGATCATAATCCGGTTTAGGAGCCACCATATTGCAGGGACAAAAAATCCAGAGCCCATTCGAAACAGCAATCCAGGCAATGGAAGACAGGCTGCACGCATGTAAAATACGAGAAACAGAAAGATAATCCATACGCCACACTTAATGTAGGCAGCGGGAGCTCTCCATAGTAATCAAGCATCCGGTTACGAAGCTGGAGCAGCCGGGGCAAGTTGTCGTGGGGCACAGATTGTGCAGCCATTTTTGAGCAAGCAAATCAACAGCAGTATACCATCAACAACAGACACTACATCCTGGACGATATCCACAACAGAAGAAACGATATTGTCCAATGTGTAAATTCGGGAAGAAAAGTTGTTAATGCTGTTAACAACTGCAACCACTTTTTCTAAATTTGCTTGGTCTATCTCATGCAATCTAGAAGCCGGTTCAATTTGAGATAGTTTCCAAACTTCATTGTAAACAGCATGTACCCATTGTTTCACTCTGCCTCCCACAGGGCCCTTAAAGTCATTCAGATCAACATCTTCACTTAATTTGGACAGATGGAGTTTGACTGACGCTAAGGTGGAATGTTTGAGCCAGTTCTGACATAACTTGCCTACCGAATAGGTAGTAACAGAAAGATCACTTTGAAAATGGGGCTCTACTCTCACCTGCGTATAGCCAGGGGCCAGACCCAGAAATCGATGTTGGCATAAATCAGAACTTTTTTGCCATAATAACCAACCTCAGGAATGGAAACTGAAAATGTTAAAAGACGAATTCAGCAACAGAAACTGTAATTCACTAAGGGACAAATCTGTATGATTGTACCATGTTGCGTATTCTCCTAAATCAGGAAGAGAGGGAGCATTTAATTTTTTAGAGGTAGCCAATCCAAAGCAGGTGGTCTGTGAAATTGTCGAATTCAAAAACAACATATGGTTCGGGATGAGACATGCACGATGCAAAGCCTCAGTGCCTTTTACCTGCCAGTTTTTAGAACCCCAAACAGATTTAAGATCAACAGTATCTTTCCACAGTTCAAAGCCCCAACTGCTAATTGGTCAAGAAAGGATTTAGAATATAATTTAGTGTGGGTAAGTCTAACTTTGGAAGAGGACTCACCAGTCATTTTAAAATAAAATAAGTCAGGATTTGATTGATTAAAATCAGTAAAAATTCAAAAAAATTCAAAAGAGTTTTTGAGCTGCCCTCAACGGGAGCCGGACAATGTTCCCATTGCATATAATTAACCTCAGTCCTAAATGTGTTTGCTTTGTGCAGAAAATGGTTGCCATAATGTTGGTAACAAAATAAATCAGCATAATTTGCTGAGTCCAAATACAAATCTTCAGCATCAAAAGCAGCATAATATTTTAAATCAGAAAACAGAGCCTCTATGGCCTGGAAATCCCAATCATCAGAGTGTATATTTTTTTTGACCACATCCCTCATTGAAACACGTAGTACATTGGGAACATTAATAACCTCTGTGGGACCATGGATTTGAAATCTGACAGCATCCCATACAATCCCATCTAAAACGGGCCAAGCAGTGATATTAACAAAAGTCTGGTCCCTCTCCATGATGTGAGATGAGGAGTGGGGTGACAAAGTTCCATCAATTAACCGAATTGAAGTTCTTTCTTGAACATAGTATCCATTTACAAAACGGAAAAATGCACCACAAATCCAATTGACATGAACAAAAAAATTGAAAAAAGCACTAGCCAAATGTAAGTCCAAGGAGGTAACAAAAAGTGTTTCTTAAACCTAACAGAAAAAAAATCAAAATTTTCGATGGGGACTTTGACGCAACAGAGTCAGTGTCAAATGAAAAGCGTGACTGGTTAACTGCAGAAGTTTGCAAATCGGGCATCGACAAGTCTGTAGGGTAGGTATACCTCTGTCTCATTAAGGGGATCACCAGCCGGTGTATTCAATAAAGGATCAGTAACTATAGGCATCTCGATGGCCATATCAGGCCTGGTGGTACTCGCCGAAGCCAAAACAGAATTTCTCAGCATCGCTGTACAGGAGACCGCTGGAGTCATACTAAGAAGAATCGGCCACTAGCTGTAATTTGACATGGTCAATGGAGATGTACCTGTTTTCCTTGCGAGCAGGAAGTGGTGGTAAAATGACTGATCTTGTACCCTGCACGCCAAGTACAGGAATTGGTGCATGAAATGAGGGGTCGAAATCCTTGTTCTCCACCTTCTCTCGGACCAGATCACCAACTCGGGGTAGCTAGCCAACTACCGGAATCTGAAGAGCAGCATCAGATGTGGAGGGCAAATGTTCCTTTGCAAGACTGTCTCTGGTCTTTTGTAGGTTCTGTAACACAGTACAATGTTCTTCTACGTCAAAGGATGCAGCAGACGCCACCATGTCTAGACCCTCAAGGTCCGGAACAAACATTTTGATGCCAAAGAGCATTTTGTATGGGGTCTGCCAACCCAGAGACCTTCTAGGGAGATTATTAAGTGCACGCTGCACGCTATAAAGATGGGCTAGCCAGTTCCGGCCTGTGCCTAAGACCTTAGCTGTCAAGGATTGCTTTAAGTCACGGTTCATTCGCTCCACAACCGAATTGCCCTCAGGCCTATATGGAGACGAAAATTTGACTAGGACCCCCAATGAACGCATGGCATCCTTGTACGCCTTAGTAGCGAACATTGGACCCTGGTCCGAATGAAAGGTACCACATGCAAAACGTCCCACAAAGACACGCAAATCCCTGATGACAGTGCGGGCATCAGTACTCCTTTGTGGCCACACCCAAACAAAGCGTGTGCACTAATCAACTGCAACTGAGAGGTACTTATACGCAGTATCAGAGGAGAAAGGACCGCAGTGATCTAAATAAACACACCCAAGCTGTTGATTAGATATGTACAACTGTGTCTGGGGCGGGAGCGCAGCAGTTGAAGGTTTAATCTGCTGGCATATGCCACAATGAAGGACATAATCACGCGTCTGTACAATCCACGCCACCAGTAACACTGTTGTAAAAGAGCTACAGTAGCTGACACGCCGGCGTGAGCAGAGGCATACCCTCGTGAGCTGCTGTTATCAAGGCTTGCCTGCGGTTCGCGTTGGGAATCAACCTGTCACCAACACCGTTAATTCTCACATAGGGAACTTTGTCATGACTTAAAAGATAAAAGTATTTAGAAGGGAAACCTCTAGGGTAATTACCTCCTTTCTCTGTTGCGGCAATAACTACCAAGATCAATTATACTTTTGGAATGTGTAACTGCTGCTACTAAGTATGTCGCAACTGCAGTCTTCGGTGCTTCATCAGCAAGACAGTTACCAACAGGGTGTACCCCATGCATTGGTGACAAGAGTATGAATTACAAACACGAGTGGGAGCTTTTCTTTAAGCTCAGCCTCTCGGACCCATAGCATTTTGTATTTAATCGTGCTACCTTTGATAACGCAATAGTCATTCTGAATCCAAAAGAATAAATTGTCATTGTAAGACTGAACACAGTAGTCAGTCACTCACAATAAGAGTAGTCACACAAGGGTCAGCATACTCCAGTGCAAGTACCAGAGCACTTAGCTCTGCCAATTGGGCGGTACAGCCCCCTAATGTCTGTGTATGCACGACATCGGACTTGAACTCTCAATTCACCAAAGTACCAACCACTATTGCGCAGGCCACAGAATAAGCATGTTTTGAAACCGTCGCCGGTTGCGCCGATCCGTCAGTGTATATGATACAATGGAAGTCCACCAGCGGGCACATGGTCAGAGGAGCAGGATGAATGAACTCATACTGCAAGTACTCTTGAGTTTGTAAAGTGGAGTCAAAGATGAACGTGACATTCGGAGAGGTCAAGGACGTGGCCCATTGTATCCACCTAGGGTGTAAAGCTTTTGAATTCGGTACACTGGCTTTCGTCACTGCCTCCAAGGCAAGATACGGTGTACCAACCAACATGCGTTTCCACTGCGTCAGTGCCCGTACTTTCAGAATCGCCATCTGCACTGCAGTCAAAACTTTTTCCACAGTGGAAAACCGAATTCAGCCAAAGTGTACATGTGTGACTTGTAAGCTATAGGGACTGTATCACACTCATTAAAATTCAGGTACCCGAAAACAACTGCGCCTGGCACAATTCTTATCACCAGGTTTGTGTGGTTGTCACGAGTCAGTAAGAATTTAGATTCAAGAAGATCAGACTGCAAACATCGTAACATTGCAGAATGTTCAGGCAGCCAGCAAGATTTGGTAAAAGTAGGTTGTACCAAGGCATAAAGAGGCTTGATACGCTTGGCATATTCGGGAATGTAGATACGCCTAAAATTCAAAAAACCCAGCAAAGATTGTAGTTCCGGGGGCGTGGCTAGCGACCTGGCAAAGATGGCCGCAGCCTAGTTGAGCTCCGCGCCAGGCGAGGCTTTCCCTAATTAATCCCGACATTTCTCCTGTCTGCAGATCGTGCTGCTTCTTGTTCTCTGAGGCGGAGGAACTTTCGACGACATCGGAGCCACTCCAACTTGCTAACGGCGCAGAAATCGCCGAGTTCTGTTGCGGGCAAAGTTGTGGCCTAAGAAGCTTGCGGAAGCCGGGGACTCCAGTACATCCTGACCCCAGAAGTGGACGGATCGGTGTCGCACTGCGGCCGCCGATGGTGTGGGGGGCGCCGAGACGGAACGACCGCTGAGGCCTCGGCGCGAGTGTTGGTGCCCTGCCACGGACTCCGGGGGCCCTGACCTGCGGAGGGAGGAGGGAAACATCGGCCCGCGCCTGGGGGGGGGAGGATCGCGACCCGTGGCGCGGGCGCCTGCAGCGCTGGAATCTCTGCCCGGCTACAGAGGCGTCTGGCATCTAGATGGAGATGGGAGCAGAGTTGCGGATGTCGGAGGAGTGATTGGTGACTGCGGGCTGCTGCATATTTGAAGACCGCCCTGGCGTTGGAGTGGGAGCGGGGCACGCGACCATAATGACCCATGATTTGCCGAGCTGGAGGTGCAGCAGTGGAACAGCTCCATGCTTAAGGGGCACGCACTTACCCGAGCGCAATAACTGCCCATTTATCCAGCGGTCTCAGGACAGAGGCCCCCTTTCTAAACGCACACAGTAGACCTGGCCGGGACCTCTGGGCCCACAATAGCAGACACTGCTGGTGCTAGAACTCTGGTGCCCGAGGAGGGAGAAGGGGACTGTTCAGGGGTGTTCCAGGGCGACAACAGATTGTACTACTGGCCATAACGAGCAGTGCCCTGCATCGCACATTTACAGTGTTGCAAAATGAGTGGCAGGGGGAACAGGGTACAGCAGCCCCCAAGGTTGGATAAATATGCCTATAATAAAGACCCCCCCAAGTGCCCCTAAGGGAGATGAAGCGCCAACGGTGGTTCAGCCGACTACCATGCCCGAGGGAGCGGAGGAAGTGACCCTTTTGGATGTGATGGTGGCCCTCCGAACACTGCAATCGTCCATGGGCACCATTTCCACAGATATCTCACATCTGCGGGTGGACTTTTCTAAAATGGGCGATCACCTGGTGGAGGTTGAAAAAACGACTGAGGGCCTATCCGCAGACACCGCGACACTGCAACAACAAATGAAGAAGCTGAAAGAGGACAATAAGTTGATGAAGGCCAAGCTTGATGACCAAGAAGGGCGCTCCCGGCGCAACAATGTACGCCTGGTTGTGGTACCGGAAAATACAGGCGAACGAGCACTAGATCTTTTCATGGAGGACCTCATTCAGAACCAACTGCAGCCGCGGGGACTTTCCAATTATTTTTCAGTGGAGAGGGCCCATCGGATGCCTGGTAGTAGACCACGGCCGGGAGCGCCGCGGCTGCCAATCCTGGCGCGCATTTTCAACTTCAGAGATCTCGACGCCATTTTGCAGGCAGCTCGTGTCGCCCCGCCGCTTAAGATCGACAATGCTGAAATTGCCTTCTATCCTGATTACACGACGGCAGTTCAACAACAAAGGCGCAGTTTTCTGGAAGTTAAGAAAGAACTGCGTGGTCTAGAACTGAAATATTCTATGCTTTTTCCAGCAAGGCTCCGAATTGAATCGGAAGGGAAAACGTGATTCTTCGACACGCCGGGAGAGGCGCGAGACTGGCTGGAACGGTGGAGGCCGGCCAGACGGTCCAGGAACCGAGCTGCTACGCAGAATGGTCATTGATGAGAACTGAGAATGCACAAAATGATGACACTTCAGGGACCTCGAATTGTTGGGACTCTTACGAAGAACGGAGTGGGAAGAAGGTGTCGGCGGCCATGCACTCGAGGTGCTATCCCTGTATTGCTAACCCTAGTCTAAGCTTCTGCATAGGGGCGCCGACTAAATGGAACACTACGTACTTGAGGTGTGGGGCCCAGACCTTTGAGGTAAAACAGTCTGATTTCGGGAGAGTGTCCCACATAGTAGCAAACTATTGCACTACTAGCAGCGGCACAGAGCAGAGACTATCAGATAGAGAGGCCATGTACTGGTAGCGGAAGACTAACCCCCACCCCCCCACACTTTCTCCACGAGTAATGTGGTTTGTTTGGGACTTTAAGCACTCTGCTCTGTTGGGGTGGCGGGCAGTTCTGGATCCGCCGGGCAGGGTTACAGGGAGGGGGGTATGGGGTATGGGGTTTCGGTACAGTTCTGTTTTGTTTCATGTTGGCAGTTCTTCAGGGCACAAATATTGAAGCGTATAGCTGCGACACACAGAGGTTGTATGACTGTATTTTGCTTCACTAAGTTACCGCTTGACTTTGACACATATGTATACACAAACCCAGCAGGGCACTAGTCCGCAACTGACCCACCTGACCCCGAGGGCACCACGGACTGTTCTGACTTGGAATGTGAGAGGGCTGGGGGACAAGGTGAAGAGAAGCCTGGTTTTACAATATTTAAAGCGATGTACACCTGCAGTAGCCCTCCTCCAGGAGACACACCTAGTGGGATCCGCTTGTAAGGCCATGGATAGGTGGGGGTATAAAATGGTGGCTCACGCCGAATTCACCTCAGACGTCTAGGGGTGTTGGGGTGCTAATTAAAAAGAACTTCCCGCTCATAGTGCAGCACACGCGGGTGGATGACCAGGGTCGCTTCGCAGCGGTTACATGCAAATGGGAGGGACAACTGTTTAACTTAGTTTCGGCATACATTCCACCATCCCTACATGCGCAGGCACACCTCGCCCTCACTGCATTCTTGCTTGCATTGCCGGATGCGACACTGTTGATAGGGGGCGACTTCAATGATATAGTAGATGGTATTTTAGATAGGCACCCCACAAAACCGATGCCACCTCGTAGTCACCGTCTGCCCTGGGACTCACGGACGCCTGCAGATACAAACACCCCAGTACCAGACAGTTCACTTTCCATTCCGGGGTACACAACGGTCTCACACGCATTGACTACTTCCTGGTCTCAGCGGGAGGTTTGGAAGGGATAACCGAAGTAGATATTCGACCTAGGGGGATCTCAGATCATTCACCGGTCCTACTGCAGTACACGCGCCACCGGGCCCTTCGACGGCGAGTATTCCCCATGCATCCTAACTATTTACACATCCCTGCAGTACTAAAGGGTCTTATGGACACTACGAAACACTGTTTTCAAGAAAATGCGGGTTTGGCAGATTCAGACAGGATATTATGGGAGGCCTATAAAGTAGTTATACGAGGGCAAGCAATAGTGTCAATTACAGGACATAAGCGGGAAAAAAGGGCAGAATTGGACAGACTGGAGGCTGAATAGGATGATGTAACGGCACAGCATGCAGCTCACCCGACGCCCCACCTTGTACAAGACGTACGACTTAAACAAAGTAAATTCGTGGCATACCAGAGGGAGATGGTCATGGACAACCTCCAAGCCACGCGTCAGGGTATACAAGCTGGGGGATAAGGCCGGAAAAATGTTAGACTGGTTAGACAAAAAAGAAAAAGCCAATAGAGCGATTGCACAACTACGCACGACCGCGGGTTTCATGGTAACGACCCCTGCCGATATAGTAGACACCCTGGCATATTATTTTGAACAGGTATATGCCCCTCGCACCGCGTTCACGGTTGAGGAGGGACACGCGTAAAAAAAAGATATAGCCATGCCACGCCTCGCGTCTGAGGAGGCACTTCTTCTAGAGGCTGATATATCGGTTGATGAACTTCAGACGGCCATTTGCTCTCTTGCGTCGGGTAAAGCGGTAGGACCCAACGGACTCCCAATTGAATTGTATAAGAGTTCTCTGCGCAAACACTGGCCCCTTACCTCTTGGACATGTTCCGGGACAGTCTTCAGGCTGGTGAGTTGCCGCGCGATCAGCGGCTGGCCACAATTATAGCAAAACACAAACCGGGCAAACCCCCAGCGGACTGTCGTTCTTACCGCCCCATATCTTTAATTAATGTGGAACCGAAGATACTGGCAGTGCGGCTGACTCCATACCTTTCATCCCTGATAGACCCGGGCCAGTCCGGGTTTATGCCCCAGCGTAGCACGGCACTTAATCTGCGACGATTGTACGCAGTGATGGCCCGGAGGTCCTACATACAGGAGCCCGCAGTCATCCTCTCCGTGGACGCCAGTATGGCGTTCGACACAGTGGAATGGCCGTACCTGTTTGCGGTGCTGCAGACCTGGGCTTCGGCACCAAAATTTGTGCCTGGATCCAGCTGCTCTACAATAATCCACTGGCACATGTGCGGCAAATGGGCACATCTCTAGGGACTTCCCACTTGCTCGGTGAACGCGGCAGGGATGCCCACTGTCCCCTCTGGCATGGATCAGGTGGGAGCCTTCTATTCGAGGACTCCGGTGGACTGATGTCTGGGAAGATCCGATATCAGTATACGCTGACGACGTGTTTTTGTACCTTACCTCACCTAGGAAATCAATCATCGAATTATTGAATGTCTGTGAGAAGTTTGGTAGAGTGTCTGGATATCGGATAAATTGATCTAAGTCCGTTCTATATGTGCTGACCGCCCCCTCCCCCCCCCGCTGCTGCCTGTGGACTGTCCACTACGGGTCACTGATGAAGCCTTTAAATATTTGGGCATCTACGTTACGCCTGATTCGGGCGACTTCTATGCGAAAAATCTGAAGCCTCAACTAGACCGTTTTAAGCGTGATGTACGGGTATGGCAAAGCCTCCCCCTCACGATGTTGGGAAAGGCAGCACTATACAAAATGATGGCGCTCCCACAATTTTTGTATGTACTTGAAAACACATCATTTCCGGTTCCACCAGGCTATTTCAAGGCCATAGCAGCGGAGGTGTCCGGTCTTTTGTGGGGAGGCAGACCGGCACGGATTGCCCAGGATAAACTAATTCGCAGCTGGTATGACCGAGGGATAGCGCTTCCTAATGTGGAGCTTTATTAATTACTGGGCGGCACATCTCAAACTGATACATTTTTGGCTGCACACCCCGCAGACTGAGCCGGCATATCATACAGACAGGCAAAACTTAGAAGATAGGAGACTGATGGGGAACTATACAGTCGCCGCAGACCCCCAGATTTGCTCGGCACAACGGAGCATACAATATGTATTTGGTACCAAGCGCAGGTCCGCCTCAAGTGCGCTGGAACCATTACGCAAATGACACCGTTATGGGACTCACAACGATTGGGCTGCCTCTGCAGAAGCAAAGGGTTCCAAAACTGGGATAACATAGGTCTTTCTGTGGTGGGTGATCTTTGGAGGAAGGGGGAGGTGGTCGAGTTTACACAGCTGCGAATACAGTTTGGGATGGCACAGACTGAACACTTTAGATACTTGCAGATCAGGCATGCGCTCCGGGCGGTCATACCTCCAGGTACCTCCTTGCAGGAGTCCACCCCACTGGAGGATAGACTATTGACAGAGCACATGACAAGCAGGGCGACGTCATTGACGTACCGAAAACTAATTTACAACTTGCCAGACCCAACGTTCAAATTAAAACAGACCTGGTCTCGGGATATGGGTGACCTAGATGAATCCGAATGGCAAGAAGCCCTGTCATCCCCCCCGTGAGACAGCGATACCCTCCAGGCTACGGTTGGTCCAACTCAAGGTACTCTATCGCACTTATTACACCAGATCAACGCTTTTCGTGATGGGGGCGGCCCCACATAAGTACTGTTTACGCAAATGCGGGCACGTTCTACCACACTATTTGGGACTGTACATACATTGCGGCATACTGGATTAAAATAATGCGCACAATCTCACAAGCAATAGAAATTTCGGTTCTACCGGAGCCGCGACGCTGTCTACTGAATGTGTGGGAGCTAAATGATTTAAATCATCAACAACAAGATTGGGTTATGTTGGGTATGGTGTTGGCGAAACGTAATATTGTTATGTTGTGGGGGGCTGAAGCTCTGCCTACACTCCAAAAGTGGTGTAAAGACATGGATGAGGAAATGGTGGCGAAGAGGGCGGTCTTTGTTCATCGTGGGTGTCCTCGGAAGTGGGAAAGGGTGTGGGGGGCCTGGAACAGGTTAAGAGGCAATATCTGTGAACCGCCGGACATTGCAGCAGAAGATGTCTCCATATAGTGGGAATGTGTTGATGAGGAAGGGACAACTACTGGGTGTTGTGGATATATTCGTTTTAATAACATTGTACAGTGTCACTGTGAGGTGTTACTTTGCAGCTTTTGGTGTGTTTGCGGCTAATAACAGATCTTAAATGTATGTATATTTGCCCTGCTTTGCAACTTAATAATAAAAATAAATAAAAAATAAAAAAAGATTGTAGTTTCTTCAGAGTTGTCGGAGCGCGCAGCAGTGCGCATTTCTCCAGGAAGTGAGGTGCTAAACCTCGACCTTCATTGTTGAACTCATAGCTCAGGAACAACACTGTGTACTCTGCAATATGTGATTTTGCAGTTAAATTTGTAACCGAAGTATGCAAACATGCAAATGATGCAGTCAACACTACACAGATGCAGCCATAATTTGTCGTCTGAGAGATAAACGTCATCAACATACGAACATGCATCCAGGTCGAGTCTCTCCAAAAGAGAGACTATGCAGGCAGCAAAGATGCCTGGACTGTTCTTATAGCCCATAGCTAATCTTCTGAACTGTTTCTAATTACCGCCACAGGTGAACGCTGTCCATTGACTACTAAGAGATGACAGGTTATGGCTAAAAAAGCCATTGGATATGTCAAGTGTGGTTTTAAAACGCTTACGCACAAGACTATCCACAAGGGCAGAACTGTGAGTATTTTGTATCGTGCAGGTCCGACAATGAGAGTTCAAATGCCGGTAATCCAAAACCAAACGATACAAGCCATCAGGTTTAGTCACAGTAAAAAGAGGATTATTCATCGTATACACACGTTTCAATCACACCTTGATATTCCAATTGTTCAAGGATTTCCGCCACGGGAGCTTTCGCTTCACGCCGCATGGGATATTGGGGTTGAGGCTGTGGCAAAGACCGCAATGGTATCTCACGTCTGGGGGAAAATTTGTCCCATCCACACGGAGTATGGTACAACGCCAGTGCAAGCACCTTAGCCCACTCTGCTGCAAAATTCAGGGCCTGCTCCTTTGGCACTGTGTGTGCGAAAGCAGGGAGGATTTATTTTATTTATTTATTTATTTTGAAAGTTTTATATAGCGCGAACAAGATCTTTGCAGATATCAGAGCGCTTTACATAGAAAGGGGGAACATGAGGGAACATAGTCAAACAGGTACGTCAGTAATGCTAATAGTACAAATACGTGGGAGCATAGAAGATCACGTAAGTCGATAATACAAGTAAAACAAATAAGCAAAGGGGTTGAACAAGTAGTACAAATCGGTGCAGAGTCTTAAAAGATTTCAAAATAATACTTCAAGTGTATTTAGCCATGAGGATAGCTTTTACTTCTTTCTTAAAAAGTGTAGAGGAGGAGATACGCCTCGTTTCGGGAGGGAGTGAGTTCCAGATCTTGGGTGCCATTCCTGAGAAGGAGCGTTAATATGTTTTTTCCTTCCGGAATCTTCGAGGCTTCAGCAGAAGAATGTTTGTGCCTCTGGTGTTTCTAGAGCCGCCAGAAATTGTCAACTTCTGAGTGAGATAGCCGGGTGAGCTCAGGCGATTTTCAGATGTATTCTGGCTTCAAAAGGCAGCCAGTTACCTCCTCCCCTTGCGGAGCAGACAGAACGAAGGGTGGGAGCCAATCAGCCTCTGCTAACAAAATGTCATAGGTAGTAGTCAGATTTTCCCAAAATACCCCTTTAAATATTACATTGTATGTCACCTTCAATTAACAGGACTATTTCATAAAGTCTTTCAGGGGGAGCTACTCTAGTGTCAGCTGTTTCAACAACAACAAACCTGTCAGTTGCTGTAACCTTCAGAAATAGACGCAATGCTTCCCGCACTACTGTAATTTCCGCCGCGCTGTCTCACAGCATCAGCGCTCATGTCAGATTCCGAAGCTGTGTTCTCACTATCCGTGGCATACCTCGCTGTTAAAGCAACAACTTTTTTCTTCTGAAACTGGGGCCTTTGATGCGGTGAGTCATCTCGCTTGCCTTTACCGTCGGTCTTACGGGGCTGGTCTCTGCTTTGCTGGGCACCCCGACCTTTGCCGCGGTCTCCTCCACTGGTGGGTGAGACCAATGTATCCTGCAAAGAGCGAGGAGAACGTTCATCAGGAACCTGAAACGATCAGGTGACTTAATACTAGCTCTGTCACGCAAATCATATGTGCGCTCAGTAGACTCCGGTATTGGCGAAGCAGGACGTGCCCACTGTTTCTGTTGCTTTTTTCCCTGTTTTTTATTCTTATTCCAATTCTGTTTTAGATAAGGGGGGGCTTTCATCTTTAACAGAAGACGCCACCTTAGTTTGCTTCTGCACTGCTGTTTTAGCAAAAGGCTCAACGCCCAAACTATTGCGGCCAATGGTTTTATAAGCATCATCAATGATTTTTGGTAATTGCCGGGGCTTATCGGCATCGGGGACTGTGCGTAAAGCATTAGACACTTGGAAGCTCACAGCATTCCCCTTAACATTAGCAAGGACGAGATCAGAAACAACCGCAAACGCTCCAAGGAGTCTCATTCCCAATTCAACAGCCGCCTCCGCCCCGTGTTCATCTTGAACACGCTTAATGACGGAGGGCAGGACAGCTGGTCGCCCCGCAGCGCCAGGCGGACCTGTCTGGACGTGGTGGGAAACGTATTGCACTAGAGCCCGGTGCACTGTGACCAAAGAGGCATTGAGCACACACAACTCATCTATAGTGACTTGATTGTGATGCGGATGCGGCATGTAACCGGACAAGACTGGCCACGTGGCCCACGGAATGGACAAAGGGCCCAACCGAACTGCAGTCACCGATTGGGGAAGGGCGCCATTAAACCAAACGCAATGCTGCATGCAGAAATAGGAATCTCCAGTGTCCCAAATAAGACATAGTTCAAAGGCACTACCGTGGGAGTATAAGTGTGAAACAGAACACAATCTGCATTTACCGCAGGAAAAGTAAGCCATGAGTAGAAAATCTCAGCACTCACCACGAAAACTAATGCAATTCCATCCACAGTGTCGCCATACGTCTGCAAATGATTGCGGACGGCCATACTACTATGTTGGGGAAACTCGACGTCAGCCATAGCGACACAGGAGATAAAAAGTACAATACAAAATAAATGTAGCACTAAGGGTAGTAACTCAAGTAAGAACCTTTTTAATTATCAAGCTTGAAAGGACCTATGTAACTTTAGTTAGGTTAAACCGTCACCACTGTCAACCGGAAACAGTGAGGGTGTTGTGGACTGTTATAAGCACTACTAGAGTGTCTCAAAAATAAGACCACTACGTTAGGTGCACCATGTTGCAGGGAATCTGCTCATGCACAGAGACCCAGGACATCGGTGAATTGTGGAGGACTCAAAAACTCACCTCAGTACCTAGAACCCCTAACCGACTAGCATCAGTGTCACATTAGCTCTTCGTCCTAGGTTACTCTCAGGAATGGTGGGAATCAAGAACACTCTTTCGTTATATTCTCATACCAGTCCACAACATGGGTAAAAAATGAGACACAATAAAGTGTATTATACTTATTTTAATGATGTGCTCTAAGATGCAGTATTTTTGCGAGCATAAGCAGACATATTTTTAAAAATAATACTATCAGCATTGTTGCAATTCCATAAAACACAAAAGTAGAAATTATATTATAATGATGGTGGGAACAGGTTGTATAGCACCTAGTATGCCACCCTCAGCTAGAAACTATGATAAATATAGAAGGTCTCTTAGGCTTGAATAGGGGACCCCATACCTCCAAGATCAGCAGAAGTGAAACACATCATGATCTGCAATAGCTCTCTGTCTCTCTGGAAACTGGCTTCCTTCAGAGTGTTTAAATCATGCATGCAGTGTGATATTAAAGACGCCTGGATTTCAGTTAGCTGCAGCTGCGTGCAGGTTATGTCTAGTGCAGGAGTCGATCAGCCGAACAACACCGAACATTGTTTTGATAACCTTGGAGGCTTCAGCACTCACTGTGCAGACTAAGGTCGAGCTGTAAGTCTAGGGACATTGAAAACAAGTCATTCTCATATGAAGCAATTCATGCAGTCTAACTTACAACAACAGTTACATATAGTGTTGTGTGCAAAAGCAGCAAAAAGGTAAAATTGCGTTTAAACTTGGAATAAGCTTATGCTAACATAGTAATGTGCGCACGTAAGGCCAAGCCCTCACTACACTGGTGCGCCTAAGGTGCGCCAAAGGCATGCCCATCTGCCTATGTCTGCACCAGGACCATACCCAGCTCCAGGACCCCTGTCCCACCCCTTCCCCAGAAGATACAATATTGCTGAGCTCTACACAATTGATCCCAGACGCCGCAACAAACACTGCTCACACTCCATTGTAGGACCTTTCACCTGAACCTACTGCCACTTCAACTGCAACTGCACACATACCAGCCCACCCCAAACACGTCACAGACACCACCGGAACAAAAACACCAACTTTCATGCATCTTTCTAAACACACACTTACTATGCAAGCATTCCACTGAATAATGGGACGTCATCACCACCCTCGCACCTGACATAGACTTCCTCACTGAGAACTACCTCAAACTCACATCTCCACATTGGTACAGCGATCCCCGACGGATATACCATCACTCACCAGAACCGCACCAACAAGTCGGAAGGATGAACAGCCATCACCAACAAAGAGACCATACAGTGTACCACTACTTCAGACACCCCCACCACCCCTATGGAATATCTCAACTTCAAGCTCCACATGAATGGCAAGACAACCAGCAGAAGCACCCTCATATAACAACCACCGGGACCATGCTCCAGCTTCTGAAACACCATTGTAAACTTCATTGCACCCCTAGCCTTACGCTCCATGGACTACAACTTCCTCAGCGACCTACATTCTCACATCAACGACCCCAAAGACAAAAACACTGCCCATCTGCTCAACAGTATGAGCACGGAGAACAGAACAGGAGAGCTGCCGCGAGCCGGGAGTTCTCGGGATTGAGCCTGGAGCTCTCAGGATTGAGCCGCAGCACTGGTTTGAGCCGCGAGAGCCACGAGAGCAGAGCACAGAGCAGCAGTGAAGGAGAGCTCCCGTGAGCTGGAACCGGGCCGCGGTGCTGGGACCTAGCCGCGAGAGCGTGTGTTTTCGCCGACACACTCTGGCAAGTACACCCAGGCGCTGGAGCTGAGCTGGAGTCTGAAATAGCCGCGTGTGTCCCTCTAAAAAAAACACTGCATACATATCTTGCCCTGGGTGTGAGGGACAAGGGACACGGGGCCCACCGAGCAGGGTGCAGAGCAGTTTCACACATTGTACTTTCGTTTTCTAGACAGACATGTTGTTTAAGGATTGACCTTAGACACAACATGCAGGCAATAATTGCTGTTACGCTGTACTCAGCATAAGTTTCTTACCGGCTTCACCTCGATGGTGGGAATGGGTGGTCCTTCCTTTAAGTGATTTTGGCTGCTGATTGAGAGCGGAGTACGGAGTAGAGCGGCAGCAGCGGAGTGAAGGAGAGCTGCCCGATTTCAGCTGCCCGATTTCACTGCCTGCACTTGTCTGTTTGTTCCAGCCAGAAGGGGACACATGACTATTTGTCCCAGCCAGCGTCGGGGCGGTTGCTGCTCCAGTCAGCCCTCAGCACCCGGAGGTGCTTTAAAAACACAGCGCGGGCTCCCGCCCTTCCTTGCCCGGGCAAGCCCTCTAACATCTGATATTTGGGGTATTGGCCTGACCAAACTTGTATTATTGCTGGCATTGTGACATATCAATATTACTTTGCTCACTGCCTTCACTCTTGTGCTGGCAAAAATGTGTAATTCTGCAATGACAAATCGAAAGGGGGTCAAGGGGACTTTGGATGCATTTATGACCGCCCTGCTATCTGCTGACGCGGTCGCTCCACCACGCTGCTCCCTGACCTGCCTCGCCTCACCTCACAGCCTGGTATCTTAGCGCACCTCCGCTGATCTATTGACATTGCCGAATTTGTATTGCTCATTTGAATATTAATAGCGCACCCCCGCTGCAGTGACCGATATTGCCGATTTTGCTTTATTGCTTTGCATCTTGTTAGCGCACCCCCGCTGCTCTCACTGTAATTGGGCATTTGATATGCTGGCTTGCATTATTATAAGCGTCGTATTGCACTGTGACATTTGATTAAGTATTGTACAACTCCGTGTAGGGCCGCCGGCCATTTTGTTGTTTGTTGTTATTGTCTCGCCCTGCCCGGGTCTCCACCCCGCTCCCGCCTTCCCTGCTGACCCTCCCTCCCACTAAGACTATCTGAGTCGCTCTCTGCAGCTCGCGCTGTGACCGCCCTGCTATCTGCTGACGCGGTCGCTCCACCACACTGCTCCCTGACCTGCCTCGCCTCACCTCACAGCCTGGTATCTTAGCGCACCTCCGCTGATCTATTGACATTGCCAAATTTGTATTGCTCATTTGAATATTAATAGCGCACCCCCGCTGCAGTGACCGATATTGCCGATTTTGCTTTATTGCTTTGCATCTTGTTAGCGCACCCCCGCTGCTCTCACTGTAATTGGGCATTTGAATTGCTGGCTTGCATTATTATAAGCGTCGTATTGCACTGTGACATTTGATTAAGTATTGTACAACTCCGTGTAGGGCCGCCGGCCATTTTGTTGTTTGTTGTTATTGTCTCGCCCTGCCCGGGTCTCCACCCCGCTCCCGCCTTCTCTGCTGACCCTCCCTCGCCCCTCCCCTTTCCACCATCCACTTATGACAGATGCATATCCGCGCAGCGGTCACGCGCAGCGGTGGCGCCCCATGCGCGCCGAAGGTGTGCCAAAGGTAAGCCCCTCCGCGCCTGGACCGCGCCCAGTGCCATACCCCCCTGGTCCCCGCCGCTCCCAACCCTCCAGAATCACATACGATACCGCTACTCTCCTCGCCCTCAACCCCGGACGTACACCACTATGCTGCGAAGGTACTCCAGGACGCACCCACGGCCCATTCGCCTGCCTCTCCTGCAAGTTCAACTGCTTCAGAACTCTCACCAAATCCACAACCTCCAAACTAAACTCCGACTCTAACCACCTAAAGTGCATCATGGTCAACACCCGCTTGGTCCACAGACACGCACCAGAACTCTGGGACCTAATCGACACTACGTCACCGGACATCGCCTTCCTTACTGAAACATGGATGAACGCATCATCAGCTCCCGACATCGCCATAGCCATACCGGACACTTACAAGATTATCCGAAAAGACCGCACCAATCAAACAGGTGGAGGCATCGCCATCATCCACAGAAACACCATCAAAATAACAACCAGCTCCGACGACAATCTTACAACCGCTGAACATCTCCACTTTCAGATCCACACCGACCCCAGAACCACACTTAGAGGCACCCTCATCTACAGGCCTCCAGGCACCCGAACTCAATTCAGCGATGACATCACGGACTTCGTCAGCACACATGCCCTCGCCTCCGAGAACTACATTCTTTTAGGTGACCTCAACTACCACCTTGAAAACAAACACGACAGCAACACCACCACCCTTCTGGACAACCTGGCCAATCTCGGACTCAAACAACTTGTTGAGACCCCCACCCACACAGCCGGACACACGCTCGACCCTATCTTCACCTCCAGCAAGCACATCTCCTTCGATCGTACTACAGCTCTCCACTGGACGGATCACAGCTGTGTTCACTTCAGCTACAAAACGACCCTGACCCACAACCGTCCACAACCTATTCCTCGAAGAAACTGGAACAAAATCACCATCGACCAACTCCTCACTTCACTCAACAAAAACCCTCCCACCCTCTCAATGGACCCAGACCAAGCGGCCACCAACCTTAGGCAATGGATTACCCACAGTGCTGACGAATTAGCACCCCTGAAAAAGCACCAGATGAAATCAGCCAACAAAAAGGCTCCCTGGTTCAATGAGGAACTTAAAAAGTCCAAAAAACTATGCCGCACCCTGGAGAAGATTTGGAGAAAAAACCCTACCTCAGACAACATGGACTCCCTCAAGACAGCCACTCGCAAACACCACCAACTGATTCGATCTGCCAAGAAATCAGCACTCAAGGACCATCTCGACAACAACACTCATAACAGCAAGGAACTCTTCAACATCGTCAAAGAATTCACCAACCCCACCGCAGCATCTAACGACATCACCCCCTCCCAAGACCTCTGCGATGCGTTATCCTCCTTCTTCTACAACAAAATTGCCGACATCCACAACAGCTTCAAGAATGCTCCCAGCGTCCAACCCTCCCCACCCCCTCAGATCCTACTCCGCCAACTAACAACCTCAGCGCCTGGAACCCAATCACCACTGAAGACACCACTCGTCTCATGAACTCAATCCACTCTGGCTCGCCTTCTGACCCCTGCCCCCACCACATCTTCAACAAAGCTGACTCCATCATCGCACCCCATCTTCGCGATGTCATAAACTGCTCGTTCGACTCTGCCACCTTTCCAGAAAGCTGGAAACACGCCGAACTCAGCGCCCTCCTGAAGAAACCCACAGCAGACCCCTCTGAACTTAAAAACTACCGACCCATATCCCTCCTCCCATTCCCGGCCAAAGTCATCGAGAAAGCCGTCAACAGCCAGCTCGCCGCCTTCCTTGAATCCAACAACTCCCTTGATCCATCTCAATCCGGGTTTCGAGCCAAACACAGCACCGAAACCGCCCTCATAGCAGCGACTGACGACATCCGAGCACTCCTGGACAACGGAGAAACAGTGGCCCTCATCCTACTCGACCTTTCCGCCGCTTTCGACACAGTCTGCCACAACACCCTTATACAACGCCTCAGCAACATCGGCATACAAGGAAAAGCCCTGAACTGGATCATCTCATTCCTCGCTGGAAGAACGCAAAGAGTCCAACTTCGCCCATTCTACTCGGAGGCCACCGAAGTCATCTGCGGCGTACCTCAAGGATCCTCACTCAGTCCCACCCTCTTCAACGTCTACATGAGTCCTCTCGCCTCCATCGCGCGTCAACACAACCTCAACATCATCTCCTACGCCGACGACACCCAGCTAATCCTTTCCCTCACCAAAGACCCCAACACCGCCAAAACCAATCTTCACGAAGGCATGAAAGAAGTAGCCGAATGGATGAACCAGAGCCGCCTAAAACTCAACTCAGACAAAACGGAAGTGCTCATACTAGGATCTTCCCCCTCAGCTTGGGACGACTCCTGGTGGCCTTCCGCTCTGGGCACAGCACCCACACCCACAGACCATGCTCGTAACCTTGGCTTCATCCTAGACTCCTCTCTCTCGATGTCCAGACAAGTCAACGCCGTCTCGTCCTCTTGCTTCAACGTACTTCGCATTCTCAAAAAGATATTCCGTTGGATCCCCCTCGAGACAAGAAAGACTGTCACCCACGCATTTGTCACGAGTCGACTGGACTATGGTAACACTCTTTACGCCGGAATCACAACAAAACTACAGAAAAAACTCCAGCACATCCAGAACGTGTCAGCGAGACTCATATTAGACATCCCGCGCCAAGATCACATCACCGGACATCTAAAAGACCTCCACTGGCTTCCCGTCAACAAAAGAATTACCTTTCGCCTTCTCACCCACGCACACAAGGCCCTCTACAATCTAGGACCCGAATGCCTCAATACTCGACTGTCCTTCTACAAACCCACCCGCCAACTAAGATCGTCCAATCAAGCCCTCGCCGCAGTCCCGCGTATCCGGAAATCCACCATGGGTGGCAGATCCTTCTCCTTCCTGGCTGCCAAGACCTGGAACTCACTCCCCACCAACCTCCGCCTTACTCAGAACCACATCTCCTTCAGAAAAGAACTTAAAACTTGGCTATTCGACAAATAATGAACCCCTCCCCCTAGCGCCTTGAGACCCTCTGGGTGAGCAGTGCCCTTTACAAATGCCTGAACTTGAACTTGAACTATAACGAGGGCAGAATCCTTACTATGCCACGAGATAGAATTAACAGAGAGGCGGTTGTCTCTAGACCCTTCATCGCACCCAAGTCGAACCTCATTACGATTACATATTCCGGCAGGTATCTCCCTGTTAGAAATGGGGTAGCATGGTGCAGAGCTGGCGGGCCAAACTCCAAAGACATGTGTGAAGCATCCACGCAGTACACAGAGACGACACACAAGGCACACTACAAAAAGAGACCACACCAGTTTAGGTGAAAAACAGCATATGTATTATGCACAACACAGCAAGAAGTAA
This sequence comes from Lissotriton helveticus, assembly GCF_964261635.1. Classification (NCBI taxonomy): domain Eukaryota; kingdom Metazoa; phylum Chordata; class Amphibia; order Caudata; family Salamandridae; genus Lissotriton; species Lissotriton helveticus. Next base: position 316,482,161 of record NC_136061.1, read on the forward strand.
TCACAGGGGTGAACACGGCGCCAACTGGCACCCGGTAGTCATGTACAGAAGGGGACTATTTACAGGGCAGGGCCACTCGGGCCTCTGCCAGAACCACCACAAGAGTATGTGGAATAAAGGTAGGTGCAAGAAATAGATGTAGAGTCCAGCAGCTGTAGCTTTAGGGGAAACACTTTCAGCATGGCTGCAACATTAGCACCACAGTATTGTCATAAGGCCTAAACCTGGGGCATAAATCACATTAGCATGACGCATTAGGCAGGAACATCCCATTAGCATCAATAATGAACGTAGAGCAGCCTGTACCTACTGGCAAAGTCAGGAACTTAGCCATGTCTCATGATAGGCATCAATCGCTGGGTGAGCGGGCCTGAAACAGCAACTCCTCAACACCTCCTTAGACATAGAGACACAAGCTTTGTAGACTCATTGGCCAGCGACACCTTAAATCAGGCCCCTTATGCATTAAACCTTCTTAGTATTGGATATAAACAGGTGAGCACCAAAACATGTCCGTCAGGGAAAATCACATGAGCATGAATACACCATCCCTTGACATCACTTACATTATGCATACCCGCATTAGCAGGACCTTGGGCATACCATTAGCATAAACATCACATTATGCATTGTAAAAGCAGGGCAGACACAGTAGCACTTGGAACATTGTGCCTTATCATTGGGCACAATCATGGGCATCAGTCACCTCCTGCATTTGCATGAAAAACACAACGGCATAAACATGTGAGCATAAGGGCTTATTATGCTCACATGTTTATACCTATTTGCATAAATCCTGGGGCATCTCATTGGGTAATAATCATAGGGTGTGCTCTCAGTAGGCCCTGACATAAGCAGGGGGCATCCCAATAGGCATAACCCTCATTATCATAAATGCATGGGTGCGGGAGGCCTGGAATAGAACATCATTGCATGTCATTAGGCTAAATGGCAGGAAACCCTCTAGGTAGCCAATCTGGGGCATAAAACACATTTGACAGAAATCATGCGCATAAAACACAATGTGCATCAGTCTCACTGCATTGGACATCAGCATAAACCTTAGCAATACTGCAATAAGCATAAACGCGTTAGCATTGACACATTAGCATAAATGCACTGGGATCACCACATTAACGTAAGCCACATTAGTAGGGGGCATAAAACATTAACAGCCACGCAGTCATTGAGGGAAAGCGGCACACATAAGTGTTATAAGCCTTGCAGCTTAGCCTTTGGCGCCACAGCGCCTGGGGAAAATAGAGTCCCTCTTCTGGACTCCGCAATTAAGAGTGCCACACAATGTTGAAGCTGCCTGCTGTCAACCAAGCAGGCAGGGGGGAATCCCACACGCCGGCATTCCCTCGTAGCGCTTTAGAATCCCGGCGCTGCAGACGTCCGCTCCTCTTCTCCTGGGCACAGCTGTAGGGCCTTGGCAGCAAGCAGAGCACAGTCAATGCGAATAAGGCACTCTGGCAGAACCACAATGCAGCACACATGCAGGGGAATTGAAATATAGCGCTTTGACAGCACAGCGCTGCAGGCCTCAGCTCCTCTTCCCCTGGCACCCTGAATATAGCGCTTACGATGTGCTCAGTCCCACTAGGGGCTTCAGGGACGACAGGTAGCGTTCCTCACCAGCAATGCGAATATAGCGCTCATGAGGCGCTAGGTAGCTGCCACAGATTAAGGGTTCCACCTAAGGACATAGCGCCCACGCTCCTCTCTCCTCACTGGCCATCTGCATATAGCGCTTGGACAGTACAGCGCTAGAGTGCAGGCAGGGGGAGGGTACAGGTAGTCCACACGGAAGGCTCACGAGGCGCTAGGTCCCACCAGCAGACTCAGGGATAACAGGTCGCGCTCCTCACCTCCTTCTGGACGCAGTCAAAGGTGCTCCTTGGCAGTCAGTCAAATCGCTCTCCTTTTCCAGGCGCTAAGGAGCAGTCAGGGCCTAGGTATAGCGCTCACCACGCGCTAGGGCAGGAGAGCAGACAGGCAGTGCTAGGCCAGGTCAGTGGGTACTCATCAGTACAGGACAGCAGCTCCTCGGAACCATAATCCCCTGTAACGTGGCACTCCTCCTGGTACAGCAGCCTGAACTCCAGCAGCAGACTCTCACTGGCCGTGTGGACAGTGGAGGGGTACAGATGGGCTCAGGGGCCAGCACACAGGCCCATGCGGCGGCACCCCCTGGCAGCAGGTCCCATCACTCTCAAGTCCGCGCTCTGACTGAGCACATGGCATCTCTACTGCTCTACAAATACCAGAAAGGCTGGAAGCTTATAGAAGGTTCCTGGCAGTTCCAGCCTCAACTGTCACTGTGGGGAGTATAGGGCACCTTGTCACTTCAAACACTAGACCGCTAACCCACCTCAGTCAGGCGGCACAAGCAGACAGAAATGGCATCCATTTTAAAAGTGACATTTTACAAAGGTGCATTTCTACAATGGTGAAAATGACTCTGCGCACGCCATTGCGCAACATGTATCACTGCATCTCGCACCACACATGGCCTATACATTCCTCTACCATAGGGGAGATATAGGTGCGTACAACATTGCACAGCATTTAACATTTGCATTGGAAATACATCTACATGACATGTTGATTCCCACAAAAGCGAACAAATTCAGGGGAAAAAGGGCCAAGTCCAACACTCCCAAAATTCAATTCAATCCTGATCATCACCTTATAACTTGGGGACAGCACCGGTGGCGTTGGTAATGTTGGCCCTTGTACACGACGAGCCACCAGAACTACAAATGGATACCTTTAACGGACCAAGCATAGCCTCTAGAAATCGGACTTCCAATTTTTCTAGCGGGGGCATAAAGTCTAAGCCGAAGGCAAAGGCAACCGTGAACCGTAAGAAGGGTATGGGCCTGTCAAAACAAAAACCCCAAAAAGAGTCCCAGTGCCCCTCACAGACTAATACGGAAGTAAAGAGTGGCTCAGTAGGTACTCAAACCATGGATGTTTCATTGTCTATACAATCCTGTCCCAAGGAGGATGGCACAGCCATTAATGCCACCGATATGACTGTACTGGACACTGCCCTTGGTCGGATCAGGGAATCCAAAGACAAAACCTTTGCCTCATTGGACGGCCGTTTAAAGCTTCTGGAAGATACATTGACTGATTTGTCTGGGCGCATGGAGTCGCAAATTACTACTGTGAACTCTTTGGTGTCCAGTGAGGGGCAGAACTCTGGCAATGCCTTACACTATCAACCTCCATCAGTGGTCTTGGCCACATTAGAGAAATTGTTGGCAACGACTCTGGCGATCGAGGATATGTTGAGTAAAATACAGTGTGTAGGCACAAACATACCATCCAGTTGTCTAGGGTGCTTAGCGAGTACATCAAACGGTGGAAATATAGCCAACCCCCATATGGCAGATATCTCACAACTAGCCGTACAAATCGGGGAGCAGTGTTGGACATATGATCCATCTGAATTTAGATCATAATAAAGTGACATCTAATACAGCACCCGTTAGTAATCAAAGATTGCCCAACCCAGAGATCACATATAGGGAAAGGGATAGGGTAAGTGAAGAAGGCCTGACTTTGAATTTACCTCCAGAAGCTACACTGTATACAATAATATTGGCAAATGCACCACAATCCACCTCCAATTCAATCGAATCCTGGGAGACTTTACGCAATAAGTCTCTTGGTGGCTTGGGTCTAAAATTGTTCTTACAGATGCCCTATTTAGGGAATTTAAAATGGCAAGGAGAGTTGGATGGGTGGGGAAATGTGATAAGAGGCTCCCGGGTGACTGTATAGTTCTCAACTTTAGATCACCTAGTTTAACACAAGAAATTTTGCGCCGACAGGGCTCCCTCCATGTGACCAATTACAGTATAAATGTACTTCCATTGGGTTACTTTTATCCTCCTACTAACTATCGCTGATGTGCAGGACTGGAGAATCAGCCCCCAGCCCACTTCATGAATAACACGCATCATACCCAATTCAGTTTACCCTGGACTAATAGATTTGAGGCTCTTTCTTCTTTGGAAGACAACGATTCACTTAGTAACAGTATTAGCAATAAAGTACAATTCCAATTAAAAGGAATATCCTCGCAACACACAGCTTTATTTGTAAATATTGAACAGTCTGACATTAAGGAAAGAAATGTTGCTAATAATTGTAATAATTGTAATACCCAGAGTAAAATAACCCAATCGAAGGTCAACATTTCTTACAGTGAAACACTAAATAGCCATGGTGGCCCCAATATAGCTCCTGTCCCCTTTGACTGCACATCAGAGTCTGGCCCTAGATTGAAATAAATCGAGATCTTGTTCTGGAATGAGGCAGGCCTCAAAGGTAAACTGTCTAACCCTGCCTCATCTATAATTTTGACATTATATGTATTCAAGAAACTTGGTCTGTTAACATCTTACATATTAATGGTTTTAAGACACTTTCCAGTCCAGCAGCGCCATCAAGTAGGGGAAGGAATAAGGGTGGCCTTTGCATTTATGTGTCCTATAGGTTAACTCCTTGCATGCTCATGACGAGCTGAGCTCGTCATGACCGCACCCGTCCCGTGGAACGCTCGCACGCTGGGCTGATTCCCCTGCTGTGCTGAACGTTCCATTGGAACGGGCGCGGTCATGACGAGCTCAGCTCGTCAGGAGCACTGGAGCGCCGTGGCTCATAACGAGCTGACCTCGTCATGAGCATGGGGGTGCTGTACGCACCCCCCACCCCCCAGCACAGCGGGGAAATACCCCGAGCAGCGAAGGGGTTAAACGCTCATACGATAGCTCTCATTAAGTCTAAAACTTATTATCAGGTGTTAAAAATCAACTTAGATAATAAGTATCATTTAGTCTTGTAAAATTTGTATAATAATATACCAATTGCGGACACCCGACAAATCTTAATGCATTTGCAGAGAGATTTGGACAAGACCCAAAGAAGTTCCGGTAAAGACTACTGTATAATCTGGGGTGGGGATTTTAATTGTGGACCCTGCCCATATACCGTGGGAGAGGTTTGTGGTGTAGATCCAGATGATGCAAATGATTTGTCCCATTTTCTGCATACCACTCCTAGAGATTTATTTAGTTTGTTAAAATATTCTATGGACTTGGGATTTACAAACAGTGTCTGTTTGCCCCCAACCCCTTTAAATAGTACCTTTAATGGACGTGGCTTGTTTTCAGCCATAGACCATATATTGGTATCAAACAAATAGGCGGACAGAATACACAATTTTAAAATACATCCTTTTGCTTTTAGCGATCATTATCCGATCAGTATCCTTTTAAAACTCCCTGCCAAAGTATTAACAAGTAAGACATCGGTAACTCACTTGGCGGGAGATATTGCTATCGATAGACGAAATGGTTACACAGTCAAATGGCCGGTGTAAATCAACTTGAACTTTGTAAGAATCTTTTGACCGTCTGTAAAGGTGATTTTATAGCCTGCCTCGATGAAAATACAAATAAAACAGATATTGTTAGTTCTTTTGGGAAAATAACTCAGACTATACAAAACAGACTACGGGCAAAAAGTAAGAAAGGGGCTGATAAGAGAAGTGGTTGGTTTGATTCCAAATGTTCTCAAACCCATACAGCCTTGATAACCGCCCTACATAAGCCCATAAATGATCGAGCAGATATAAAAAGGGCAAGATTAGCCTATAAGACGTCTCTTAAGTAACGCAAGGCGATCATAAAGTCGGAACTATGGCAAGATCTAAAGTGAGCATTAGCTTTGAAAGATACGAAAGGTTGCTGGAAGGCAGTGAATGACCCTTTCCTCGCCCCAGCTAACCTGCCTAGTAACAAAATAGCAATAGGGGAGGATAAATGGGTGTCCCACTTTTCTGGCCTTTATAATAATCAGGTGGACCCCCAAAATGAGGCGGCCATATGTTTAAATCCTCCAAACCATCTTCCTATTGAAATTGACTGACGCCCAGGATGTGATCTAGGCCATTAATGAAAGTAAGGGGGGCAAAGCCCCGGGCCCCGACAGTATACCAGTGGATTTATTTAAATCAGATCCACTGATATGGGAACCCCTGCTAGCCCTGGTTTTAAAAGCTTGTTTCTCCATGGGATTCACAGCCACTTGGACGGAATCGATAATTGTCCCTATTTACAAGAAGGGTAATCGGGACGATCCGTAATGCTACAGACCAATATCATTATTAGGTGACTGGGCGCGTCGTTTTAAACCACCTCCAGTTATGGGCAGATGAAAACTGTATAATTTCTGAATTACAGTACGGCTTCTGCCAAGGTGTGGGAACCGTTGAACAATGTCTGAATCTGAACTTACTGGTAGGAAAGTATTTAAAGGATAAAAAGAGGAATTTATTCTTATGTTTTGTTGTTTTGAGTTTAGCCTTTGACTGTGTTAACCATCAGAAGCTATGGAGCATTTTAGATATTATGGGGGTTGATCCACCCATTCTTAATTTTTTAATACAGTCTTATCTAGATGCTAGGGCCGGGTGCACTATGGAAGGGGTGGTGAACTCAGTAAGACCCTACCGGTAAAGAAGGGGGTGAGGCAGGGGTGTGTGTTGGCACCCCTCTTGTTCACTCTTTACTTCAAATTCACTCTTTATATTAACAGCATGGGGGCAAAATTAGGTAATGATTGTCATGATCTGCCATGCATTAATGGACGGCCAATAGGAGCTTTATTATATGCTGATGATGCAGTCTTACTGGCTCGTACCCCCTTTGGCCTACAAAATGTAATTACCAGCTTTTCTGCCTATATGCTAGCTCTTGATCTTCGTGTAATTATAACCAAAACATTTACAATGAAATGTTGTAAGCCCAGCATCAAGTACCGAGAATCGTCATCGATAATGCGGCTGGAACCCTGCTACTTACGCTTCCGCAAACAGCTAAAAACCCTTCTCTTTCCCAAATAGGACCATCTTTCCACTTCTGGCCTAACGCAAGTTTCTTATAGCGCGGGGATGCCTCCGGGTCACCAGGCGCTCTACAAATCGTTAAATAAAGTAATAAATAAATAAATAATAATAGGAAACTCGAACACACGGCTCATTTTTCTTACCTGGGCATTGTTTTTGAAAAAATGGGTGTATGGTGTGAAAAAGTAAATTTTGCCATGTTGTATGTGCCTACGTGTTCCCCATGTTTTGTTATATGTGCATGATCGATATGCATGTATCCCCTTCTGATTGATTAAAGACGCAATTACAGTTGTGTCCATCTCTAGTATGCCAGTTTCCAGTCTTCGTGAAAACAACGAATATTAGGCCTATGTAAACCTACGTTGCCACATTTTACAGTGTGCACGTTAATTCATTGAATTGTCCCCGTTTCTAGGCCTCAAAAGGGCCCGGACTCAGATTCAGCTCCTGTCTCCTGAACCCTCTCCGAGGAGCGATACAGCCCCCACCTGCATCCCTGACCTTTAGCTTACTTCTTGCCTCGCAGTGCCCGGCTCGGCCTGGCTCTGCCTCCCAGTCTGCCAAGAATATGTTATGTTTCTAGTTATCAGTCCAGCCCTCCTTCTCTGCATTCCTAAGCTACTGAATCGCATCAATAGTTTCCGTCATAGTCTAGCCTTTATGTCTCCATGAAAGAGAAATACTGTATTAATATTCATAGAATATTCCTCACACACGCACTACATATAGAATAATGCATGCACCAGTCTTAATGTCTGTTAGCCTTTGCCCTGATAACTTTTGGATTCTATCAACATGTACTATAAACACCAGATACCAGATATGCCTGAGTACATGTCACTCTGACACTCCAGACTTTAGTCTCCTCTTCTAGTGCAGAAGTCATAGCCCCCAGTTCTCCCTAGTAACACGTCATTGTCAGTTTGCGCGCACCACTAGGTTAGAGGTCCCAGCTGCTCAGGTAGCCCCCTCCATGTTTCCGCCCCGTTTATGACATATTCTGTTACGTTTGCATCACATGTCTATGTATACGCCCTGTACACACCTCTTGTTACACCCACTTTATGCCTTATCTTTCGCGACTGCTACAAACTCCGCCTACTGCTACGCCTACTGTATTGAATGCAATGTAATTGTTTTTAGTATATATATTAATGCACTGTTATTAAAAGCGAGCCAATTCCCAGATCCTGTCCCCGGCAGCTGCCATCCTATTCCCATGCAGGCTGTCCTGTTCCTGTCCTTTTATGCCTGATTAAAGCCTGTATACTTCAGCTACCTCGAATCTTGACTCTTATTTATTGAGCTATCTGTTATTAGAGTATCCTGAAAAATAGAACCGGTAATTAATTATTTATTTACCACATAATGGCGCCCGAATAGGGACTTGCCCTTTCCCCACGCGCCGGAGAAGCCACGAAGGCCCCCTGATCCTCTGCAGCCGTGACGGAACCATACCAGCCACGTGCAGATATTTCTGCTTCAAGTATCCCTCAGGCCCACGGAGGAGACGGAGGTTGCGGTCCAGCGTCCAGACGAGGCGGTGGAGGAACGCGGCGAGTCCCGACCAGAGCCCAAGCCGAGAGTCCAAGGTCCGAGGTATCCGGAGGCCCACCTGTAATGTAACTGAAGTCCGAAGTTCGTCCGTCCGTCGTCGTAGCAGTCCAGTCCAGTCCGAGGCCTTCCGTTCTTGCTGCCCGGTGAGTACCGTTGCTGGGGTAGTATCTAGACAGGGTCAATTAATTTGTCTCTGGTCCGTGGGTTTGGGTACACAGATCCAACACGAAGTGTCCACCTAGGTGGATGCGGGTCCTGACGTGTCTCTTTATGAGACCGGTAAGTTTCGTACTGTTTTAGCAGTGCATCTAGTCATTCCAGTAAGTTCTGTTCTGTTCTCGAGAAATTCATGTGTTTCTGTTTTCAGTATTCCAGGTAGTATTCTGTCCGAACTGTTATTTTAAATGTTATTTCATGTGTTTTCAATGTTGTGGTATGAGTGATTTGTTTTCACGTTATTATTGTGTTTATCGTGTATTGTATTGTGTCCAGATTCCAGTCTAAGTTATGCCTCTGTTCACGAAGTTACGTCAGTTAAAAACCAGAAAAGGTCTGCTCGAGGAAGCAGTTCCTGTCCCGCCTAGGGACAGTCCAGGTCATTTTATGTATCATAAGCATGGCATAAGTGCCATATTATATCTAGACTTATGGGTAGAGTACACCAAAGAATTAGAGGAAAAATATAGATGGCCCGTATCAGGTACGTGGGATGCCGAGTGCATCATGCGAGTAGAAGAAGTATTATGGAAAAAGAAAGCCAGACAGTCCCAGAAAGATGCCATCGAGTTATGGCGCAAAGAATCTCATAAAAGAACCGAAAAAGAAATCAGAAAGTCAGAATTAAGTAGAGAATCCTCAGAAAGAGCGCAAGAAAGGGAATCAATCGAAGTAGGTGAACGAGTTAAAGCCGAACAGTCAGACAGACAGAGAAATGCCCTTATTAAGGGTATGTATCCTCTTCTTGCCGAGGGCTTGCCAAAGGCAACCCCGGAAGCACCATGTAATTTTCCGCCGCCATTAGTTCCGATTAAGCTACGTCACAAACCGACCGCAGCTGATATTTTTCTCTCGTCCTATTTGGACGACACAGTCCCAGAATATGCAAATCCTGTTCCGCCAGCTCCTGTAAATAATGTAATTCCTGTTCCTCCAGCCACCGGGGCACCTGTTACAGCACCTGTTACGGTACCCCCGGTCCAGCCCGTAGTACAAGTTCCCGCTACATCGGTCACTCTGCCAGCACGAAGAGTATCAGTCGACGATTCTAGTATAGGGGCCGCGGGGGGAGGTCCTCCTGGTACCCCGCCGCCACACAAACGTGTAACGTTAGTCGAGTTACATGAACGTGCGTTACAGCGTACGCCCAAATATCAGTCCGTTGCAGATATCAAACGAGCTCTTACCGAATGCCGTTATGATCCAGTCCCAGGCGATGATAATATGGTTATATATTCATTGCGTGTAAGACGGGTGACCGAGTATTTGGACACCCTACCGAATATGAAAGAAGATCTAGACAGAATATATCGTTTCATTCGTACAGGAGAAGACCCAGAAAGTATTGGCGAAATCATGTCTCTAAGGAAAGCTGAGACCCAGCTCATGCTATTAAAATTTCTAATCAATTGTTTAGTAAGGGAACAAGATTGTCCGACTAAAGATCCGATCGAAATGAGAATTCTGACAAAGTGGAGTGATCATATAGCCGAGGGAAGACACAAGACACTCAGTAGTATAGAGAGTATGTACAAGAAAATTCGTAAGGAAATAATAAGGTTACACGAGAAACGCAAAGCAGCACAAGTGTCCGAGAAAGAAGACAACACTGATACTGAAGAGGTAGAAGACGAGAATACCGCCAGAATAGCGTATGTAGGTAAATCTAGATTTCCAGACCGACATTCGCGCCTAGAACACAAGAAAGTTTTTCACCTTCCAGCACTAGAACAAGGTTCTCTTGAGCAAGTATTTCAAGCTACCGCTCACATTCTGAAATCACGAATCGGTTATAGTGAACTTAGTACCATGCATGAACAAGAACTAGCCCGATCAGCAGTCCGATGGGCTACTGATTCTACCACTTTTCCAGACGAAATAGTGGCACAAATGTTTCTGAAACTGCCCCCAGCCGAGCAGCGACTGGTGGGTATGTATATGATCCAGCACCTCATCACACTGTATGAGGGTCAGCATTCTGATCCAGGTCCGTTACATGATGTTCTGAACGAGTTGCTCCAGTATAGATGGAAAGGTTTAGGTACCGATTTAATTAGTGTCATTCTAGAACAGCGCCACAAATATCGAACGTTCCTGAATCCGCATTTTGTTCACGTCTCACCTCCAGAAAGTAAATCATTTTACATAGATAGACAGCATCCGTTACGAGAAGTACACCCAGTTAGGACAGCGGGTGGTGAAATGCAACGAGTATTTGTTTACACCCCTATCACAAAGATGGAACTCTTAGAGATGAAGAAATTAATTCCTTGTCACGACAAAGATCCAGCAGGGTTCCATCGAGAATTAAAAGACATGCTCCGTATGGGAGAATACACATATCCTGATATCATTAAAATGCTAAAGGTCCTGTTGCCCGCAGGGGTATATGAAAAACTCAAGGAAAAAGAATGGGAGGTGGGAGAGAAAAAGATTGATTGGACAGCTCTAGAAGCTGAAGATAAAATACGAGTACCAGGTACCGGTCTTGGGGACAAATGTAAAGAATTGCCCGAGTTATTGATACAAGTTTTGCCAAGGTTACTAGCCACGAAAAAGGAAGATTGGGATGCAATCTCAGCATGTAAACAGAAACAGGATGAAGACACTAGTGATTTTTATTCTAGATTTGAGAAATGTTTTATTATCAACAGTGGTTTGAAGACAAGTAGCGAGTCGTACCCTCATCTTTTTGTTACTAAACTAGTCGAGAATTCAAGTCCACAAGTTAAAAATCGAGTTTTGAAAGTCGAAAGTAGTTGGCAAGCTAATACTCCGTCACAAATGCTTCAAATGCTCCAGTATTACCAGAACAGAATCAGGGAAGAGCAAGAACACGAAAGGAGACGTATGAAAGATACGAAAATGAAAGTATTAGTTGCACAATCTGTTCCACAAGACAGTCAGAAGAGGGGTCCGAATCAAGTCAGTCATCCTGCAGCTCCCGTTAAAGGGACATGCAATTATTGTAAACAGCCAGGTCATTTTATAAACGAGTGTGCAGTTCTGAAACACAACATAGCAACTGGTAAGACTAAAGAAAGACCACGTCCGCCTAGACAAGAACAAGTTTCACAGACTTCTCAGTCACCACAGAATGCACAACAGACAGCTCCAGCACCGCAGCCTATCGCTGCAACACAGCATGTTACACAGCAGATGTACCAGTATGCCCAGACAGAGTATCCAGAGTATCAACAGTATTCATGAAACAGCCTAGAGTGGGAGGTAGGCTTGCCTCTCATCGAGATACCTGTAGATCAAGAGGGTCCCTATGTACACAGTCAAGTATTAGGGAAAGACAGAAAGTTTCTGATTGATACAGGGGCAAGTAGGACTACTATCAGTCATGACGAGGTTCCAGTGGCTCCGCTCTCAGGCTCTAAAAATGTTTCCCTTGGATTTTCAGGAAAGCCTATTGTTAACGAGATTTCAAAACCAGTTACTCTAGAAGTTGGTCCATTGTCCCGAACTACTGATTTGTTACTTACGAAGTCATGTCCAGAAAATCTGTTAGGCATTAAAACATTGAAAGAATTAGGTGCAGTAATTTGCTGCTCCCCAGAAGGAATACGTTTGTTTTTGCGTGACTTTAAAGGTCACTATGTATTAAGCGATTTTGATCCAAGACTCCTAAATGTACCACAGCATTTATGGGCGCAAGGTCCAACTGATGTAGGTTTTATGCAAATCACACCCCATCGTGTGACTCTCAAGCAAGGTATAGTTTTGCCACGAATCAGACAGTACAGATTGCCACCTGAGGCTGTAGCAGCCTTATCCAAAATTATTGACGAGCTTATTGCTCAAGGAGTGGTTGTAGAAACTGACTCCAATGTATGTAATTCTCCTATCATTCCAGTCATGAAACGTACTGATCCAAATGCACCTCCAGTATATCGATTAGTGATTGACCTTCGAGAACTTAATAAATGTATCATACCCCAGTATCCAGTAGTCCCAGATATTTCTTCCCTATTAACAGCTATTGATTCTGAAGCTACATTTTTCACTGTTATAGACCTCAAGAATGCATTTTTCAGTGTCCCCATTCATCCAGACAGCCAGTACCTTTTTGGTTTTTGTTTAAATGGAAGGAGCTATAAATTCACACGAGCTCCTCAAGGTTTCACAGAAAGTCCTAGTATTTACAGTCAAGCACTCAAGAGACAACTAGACAATATTCACATGCCAACTGACACTGCCCTGCTCCAGTATGTCGATGATCTACTGATCACTGCCCGTTCTGAACGTGACTGCGAGCGAGCGTCACTTACAGTCCTGTATTTTCTGGCCGAGCAGGGGCACAAGGTGTCCCCTTCCAAATTATAATTCTGTGTCCAGCAAGTGATCTACTTAGGCCACTTGCTGTCCAAGTGGGGTAGGCAGTTGACACCAGACCGTATCCAGTTGATAGCGAGTCTTCCGCAGCCCAAGACACAGAAGGAGGTACGTGCTTTTATTGGCCTTACTTCTTATTGCAGACAATGGATTCCTCAGTATGCATTTCTAGCCAAGCCATTGATACAGTTAACGACACAGGAGGCAGCCGTATCGACTGTCCTTCCTTGGACATCTGAACATACACTTAGTTTTAATGAATTAAAGAAAGCCTACACTCTTGTCGTTCACAGGTTGCCGCCGCATTCCCAGACAATACCGAAGTGAAACCGCATGAGGTCATTCCAGGCGACCTCGTCCTTGTAAGGAACTTTGATCGTTCAAGTCCGCTGGAGCCTCGTTGGAAAGAGCCGCGACTTGTCCTTCTGACCACCCGCACGGCCGTGAAGTTGGAGGGCCGCAAGGGATGGGTCCATCTGTCCCACGTCAAGAAGTTCCATGGACTTCGTAAAAAGACATTCGAAAAGGACTGTTCCATTTCTAAAGACTGCCTGAAACCAGAACTTAAATCTGAATTAAAAGTTCCTCTGTTAGAGAAAACTCCGCAGCAGGAGTATAAGTTAAAGCTCCGGTCTAGTAAAATAAGTCAGCCAGTTTAATTGTCTAAGTCCCTCTCGGGTGAAACGGTTAGACAGGTATCTGACATGTATGAGATAGACCCCCATAGTGAGAGAGTTAGTCAAAACTCTATACGATGTATCGTCATTCTAAGTTTCTTATTGTTTCTAAGTTTGATGGTTACCTGCACAAGTTATGCATTACATTTATGTTTTCCAAGTTCACATGTAAATAAGTTTGCTAATGCTACAGTAGAGCACACATTTAGTGATCTGCCTCCTCACGAGTTATCCTATCGTCTTGCTATGCGCAATAACACCTTTATAAGAATGTTACACTATTCACACCAGACCAGCAATGCCACTAATTGTTGGGTGTGTGGTCGACTCCCCCCTTTCCAGACACCGAAGGGAGTTCTGCCACTCTTTCCTTATCCGTTTTCACACAATGGTTCGTGTGGAGCATGGTCCACTTTAACGTCATCCTCCAATGATATGTCCCTTCTGAATAGAACATGTTTCCCAGACAAGCAAGGTCTCCCCCATAGAACAGGGTTAGATCTAGAAAATGAAGTATATGATTTGGGTAATTATTCTTCGAATTTTATGGTCCTGAATGTTCAGTCTGATACTACTCCAGATTTACCTGCTATTTCAGTACTACCAGTCAAAGGCGAATTATGTGTCAGAAAGAATGGTTCCGCACATGTAGGACATAGTGATTGTACTACTACTGTCGAGTATAGTGACAGTGGGAAATCTATTTTCAAAGCCTCACGTCATTCTTATTTTGTGTGTGGTCAGACCGCATATGTTCGTCTGCCCCTCGATTGGGATGGAACATGTTACATTGCCTTCCTACTGCCACCAGTTTTTCTAGCCCCATCTGATTATCACAGAAACACACATCTAGTACACGTCAGACATAGAAGGGAGATCGAGTCCCCAATAGTCGATCAAACTGAAACTACTCTAGAACAATATCAAGATTTCAATAAAGGTTTCTTCTTCTTTATAGGACCTATCCAGAATAGTAAGTTAATACGTAGACTAACCAGAACCCTTGAAGCAGTAGTGAATGAGACTACTTCTGCTCTAGGTAACTTAACCGAAGAGCAATCTGCTATGAGATTTGTCGTGCTCCAAAATCGTCTCGTTCTTGACGTCATACTGGCCGATAGAGGAGGAGCATGTAGAGTCATCGGATCTAGTTGCTGCATTTTCATTCCTAATAACGCGCCGTCTGTTTATTCAGCTATAACCAGACTTCACAAAATTGCCCATCAGTTACACCAGAATCCAGGCACCTGGACATGGTCCGGTTGGCTCTGGAGTATCATATCTGCCTGGGGATGGAAAGTATTGTCATTCCTAGGTATTGCAGTAATGATCATATTCAGTTGCTGCCTCTGTATACAATGTGGCCCTGCGATTTGCGGCATTTGTGCTACCTCTTGTATTCCTAGTCCTAAATCCCGTTCCAAGACAATTCGAGACGAGCAAATGATGCTATATGAAATGATAGATGGTATCATGAATATTGATGTTTCCTGATGGAAACGTAGGGCACAAGGAGGGAATGTGGAAAAGTAAATTTTGCCATGTTGTATGTGCCTACGTGTTCCCCATGTTTTGTTATATGTGCATGATCGATATGCATGTATCCCCTTCTGATTGATTAAAGACGCAATTACAGTTGTGTCCATCTCTAGTATGCCAGTTTCCAGTCTTCGTGAAAACAACGAATATTAGGCCTATGTAAACCTACGTTGCCACATTTTACAGTGTGCACGTTAATTCATTGAATTGTCCCCGTTTCTAGGCCTCAAAAGGGCCCGGACTCAGATTCAGCTCCTGTCTCCTGAACCCTCTCCGAGGAGCGATACAGCCCCCACCTGCATCCCTGACCTTTAGCTTACTTCTTGCCTCGCAGTGCCCGGCTCGGCCTGGCTCTGCCTCCCAGTCTGCCAAGAATATGTTATGTTTCTAGTTATCAGTCCAGCCCTCCTTCTCTGCATTCCTAAGCTACTGAATCGCATCAATAGTTTCCGTCATAGTCTAGCCTTTATGTCTCCATGAAAGAGAAATACTGTATTAATATTCATAGAATATTCCTCACACACGCACTACATATAGAATAATGCATGCACCAGTCTTAATGTCTGTTAGCCTTTGCCCTGATAACTTTTGGATTCTATCAACATGTACTATAAACACCAGATACCAGATATGCCTGAGTACATGTCACTCTGACACTCCAGACTTTAGTCTCCTCTTCTAGTGCAGAAGTCATAGCCCCCAGTTCTCCCTAGTAACACGTCATTGTCAGTTTGCGCGCACCACTAGGTTAGAGGTCCCAGCTGCTCAGGTAGCCCCCTCCATGTTTCCGCCCCGTTTATGACATATTCTGTTACGTTTGCATCACATGTCTATGTATACGCCCTGTACACACCTCTTGTTACACCCACTTTATGCCTTATCTTTCGCGACTGCTACAAACTCCGCCTACTGCTACGCCTACTGTATTGAATGCAATGTAATTGTTTTTAGTATATATATTAATGCACTGTTATTAAAAGCGAGCCAATTCCCAGATCCTGTCCCCGGCAGCTGCCATCCTATTCCCATGCAGGCTGTCCTGTTCCTGTCCTTTTATGCCTGATTAAAGCCTGTATACTTCAGCTACCTCGAATCTTGACTCTTATTTATTGAGCTGTCTGTTATTAGAGTATCCTGAAAAATAGAACCGGTAATTAATTATTTATTTACCACAATGGGCTCAAGCTATTGAATCGAGAAAATTATTATTTTGTAAAGCCACTGGTGCTGTAATCAACTTTGCAAGGAAATTGGGAAGGCGCCCCGTTGACTTAATAATCTATAAAGCGAAATGCATTCCTGTTTCTATGTATGGAGCAGGTATCTGGGGTTATGCTAATGCTGAGTGCCTGCAAATAGTTGAAAACAGGTTCCTGCGATATCTTTTGGCTGTACCCAGTAGCACAGCCGCATTTGTATGCCACGCTGAGTTGGGGCTGCCTTATCTTTTAGATTTGAATAAATTGCAGCCCATCTTGCTGTGGCATAAAGTTTGGACTGGTATCTCTACTGGTTTGAACAAGGACCTGATTAAAGATGGTTTGTCCCTTGATGGGGTTGATCGTATTTCCTGGTTGACTTATGTCAAAAAATTTTTAGAGAGTCTAGGACATCCAGAATATTTCTCCAATCCTGACAGCGTGAACAATGTTACTAGAAATAATTTAAAATCATTATGTTTGGACTATCTGGAGTCCATTAATCCATCCAGTAATATTGTAAAACCGTCAGTGAGTACACACCAACTACTCTTGACTCAACCGGGGATACAACCATACTTACTGAACACTGCAGGAGCCTATGATAGATTGTTATTGACCCGCCTACGCCTTGGCATTTTTCACACTAGGGTTACCGTCCCAAAAATCAACGACTGGTCCCGCACCTTATGTCTATGCCCGTGTGACAATATCTCTGTTCAGTCGACAATCCACGTTATGTTTTTTTGAGTTTTATTCTATGCCCAGGAGAAAATGGATATTACCAATTTTAATGAGTTATGCTTGAGACAATGTCGCCCGCCTTTTTAAAGCTGCAATATCTGAATGACAGATCTGTGACAGATCACATTGTTAAATATTTGAAAGGGGTGGTCAGACAACGGCTGTCAATGGATGGTCCTATTCTTAAAGCATCGCTTGAATTTATATTTTGTATATATACATAAAATGTATGTTTTTATTGTTTATTATGTTTTGTGCTTTTATGGTTTAACAATTTTTAAATCAAATAAAGCGTATTCTGATCTGAGACACGATAAAGTGTATTAAACTTATTTTAATGACGTGCTCTAAGATGCAGTATTTTTGCGAGCATAAGCAGACATATGATTAAAAATAATACTATCAGCATTGTTACAATTCCATAAAACAGAAAAGGAGAAATTATATTATAATGATGGTGGGAACAGGTTATATAGCACCTAGTAAGCCATCCTCCCTAGCTAATAACTATGTTAAATATAGAAGGTCTCTTAGGCTTGAATAGGGGACCCCATACCTCCAAGATCAGCAGAAGTGAATCACATCATGATCTGCAATAGCACTCTGTCTCTCTGGAAACGGCTTCCTTCAGAGTGTCTAAATCATGTATGTAGTGTGATATTGAAGACGCCAGGATTTCAGTTAGCTGCAGCTGCGTGCATGTTATGTCTAGTGCATGAGTCGATCAGCCTGAACTACACCGAACATTGTTTTGATAACCTTGGAGGCTTCAGCACTCACTGTGCAGACTAAGGTCGAGCTGTAAGTCTAGGGACGTTGAAAACAAGCCATTCTCATGTGAAGCAATTCATGCAGCCTAACTTACAACAACAGTTACATATAGTGTTGTGTGCAAAAAAGCAAAACGGTAAAATGGCGTTTAAACTTGTAATAAGCTTATGCTAACATAGCAATGCACAAGTAAGGCCCAGCCCTCACTACACTGGTGCGCCTAAGGTGCGCCAAAGGCATGCCCATCTGCCTATGTCTGAACCAGGACCATGCCCAGCTCCAGGACCCCTGTCCTGCCCCTCCTCCAGAAGATACAATATTGCTGAGCTCTACACACTTGATCCCAAACGCTGCAACAAACACTTCCACCGCCCCAACCCACGATCCATTGTAGGACCTTTCACCTGAACCTACTGCCACTTCACCTGCAACTGCACACACACCAGCCTATCCCAAATAAGTCACAGACACCACCGGAATAAAAACACCAACTTGCATGCGTCTTTCTAAACACACGCTCACTATGCAAGCATTCCACTGAATAATGGGACGTCATCACCACCCTCGCACCTGACATAGACTTCCTCACTGATAACTACCTCAACCTAACATCTCCACATTGGTACAGCGATCTCCGACGGATATACCATCACTCACCTGAACTGCACCAACAAGCCGGAAGGATGAACAGCTATCACCCACAAAGAGACCATACAGTGTACCACTACCTCCGACAACCCCACCACCCCTATGGAATATCTCAACTTCAAGCGCCACATGAATGGCAAGACAACCAGCAGAAGCACCCTCATATAACAACCCCCGGGCCCATGCTCCAGCTTCTGAAACACCATCGCAAACTTCATTGCACCCCTAGCCTTACGCTCCATGGACTACAACTTCCTCAGCGCCCTACATTTTCACGTTAACGACCCCAACGACAAAAACACTGCACACCTCCTCGACAGTATGAGCAGCCCCAGAATGACCCAAATCGTCCAAGATTCTACACACACACCCCAGGAGACACCCTGTAACCAATTTTTACCTCCAGCAATCGCTGATCACTCCATCGTCCTCTTCAGCATCTCCAGCTCGTGCACCGCCACCCCCAAGATAACCTACGCCCCCCACCAGAGGTGGAACAAAATCTCAGAGACCAGCTGGGTGAAAACCCTCAACACCTCCAACCTTGAACAGAGAGTGAAAATCGTTCAGGCTTGGATCACCAATTGTGCAGACAGCATTGTCCCCATCAAGAGCAACATCCAGAGAAAATCCTCCAAAAAGGCCAAATGGTACATCCAAGAACTCAGAACAACGAAACAGGACATCAAACAGTTGGAAACGAGATGGCAACAAAGAAGACAGCCTCTGCCGCAAGCACAGAAACCAGCGCCAACACCAAGGAACTTTTCAACATTTTAAACAATTCTCCAACCCGAATGCCAGCAAAAACAACATCATACCCTGACAGGAGCTGTGCGACAACCTCACCCATTTCTTCCACAACAAGATCGCAACCATATACAGAAACTTCGAATCCCAACCCACACCTAGACTTCCTAGACATGTCCACCACCTCAGTAACCGACACGAACTACACACTGACCACCTGGAACACCCACTCCACCTAGAACACCACCTCCGCCATGAAATCCATCCACTCAGGAGCTCCCACAGACCCATGCCCGCACCACATATTCAACCTCAGAAACCAAAGGATTGACCAGGAACTAATCACCCTACTCAACACCTCTTATCACCACCGCAACATTTCCTGATACCTGGAACCATGCTAAAGTCAGACCACTACTCAAAAAACCCTTCCCCCACGAACTCAAAAAAACTACCAGCCAATCTCCCTGCTCCCATTTCCAACAAAGGTACTAGAAAAGTTCATCAACAATCAACTTATGACACAACTGTAGCAGAACCTGCTACTCGACGCCTCCCAATCTGGCTTTTGCAGCAAATACAGAACCTAAACCACCCTCATCGCAGTCACTAACGGCATCCGAACCCTACCTGACCACGGATAAACAGCAGATTTTAATCTCCCCTACCTCTCGGCATCCTTCGACACCATATCCCACCACACATAGATCGAAAAACTCAACCACATCAGCATCCAAGGGGATGCGCTCAGATGGATCACCTCCTTCCTCACCAGAAGAACCCATAGAATCCACCTCTTACCTTTCACCTCTGAACCTAAGGAGATCACATGTGGTGTGCTGCAGGGCTCATCCCTCAGCCTCACGCTCTTCAACGCATATATGACCCCACTGGCCAACATCGTCAGATTCCATGGTCTCAACATAATTTCCTATGCAGATGACACCCAACTCATCTTCTCATTCACCGATGACTCCCCACCACAAGAACCAACTTCCACAGATGCATGGCAAACATCGCGGGCTAGATGAAGAATAACTGAACACAGACAAGACGATAGTACTGAAACAACAGCAACACATGGAAGGACTCCTGGTGGCCATCAGACCAAGGACCTGTCCCACTCCCTTTGATCATGCAAAACCCTCAGGATCATCACCGACAACAAGCTTACCATGAAATCAAAGAGCAACATCATCTCCCTCCACCTGCTTCCTCACTCTGCGCCTGCTAAGTAAGATCTTCAAGTGGCTACCCCTACACATGAGACGCACGAGACACAGGACCTAATAACTAAGCCTGGGCTGAAAATTCCGTTCCGTTGCGGAATTCCGAGTAATTTCGCGTTCGGCGGAGAGCGCAAAATTGCCAAAGATTCCGTGATCTGCGGCTTTGCAGAATTGTTTGCCTGTTCATGCTTTCAAAATGCATGTTGCGAGAACACAAACCGAATTCGTGAACAGGAAAAAAGCATCACGAACGGGCGGAACAAGCAATTCCGCTCGTTTGCTGAACTTTTGCGTGCTCGCTGAGATTTTTTACCGTTTGGCTGAGCTTTGCGTAGCGCGACTACGCAAATTCCGCCATCCCCTACAAATCACCAGCCAACGGGACTACGGCAACGCCCTCTACGTAGTACTCATTCTTGGACTTTCCTGATGAACCTACATCACACCCCACCTCAGGCAACTCCAATAGCTCCCCGTCCAGAAGAGATGCCAATACAAGTTGCTGACCCACGCACACAAAGCTCTAAACAGCCAAGGACCCACCATACATTAACCACCGCATGAATTTCCAACAACTGTCGAGGAGACTATGCTCCGTCTCTCTTTTACTTGCCCATACTCCTCGCATCGACCGAAGCAGAAGTGGAGAACACTCCTTCTCCCACATCGCAGCAAAGTCACCTTCCTGACTAAATAAGGCTTCCTTGCAAGTTGAAACGAACTGGGGCCCAACCTTTTCTGTGAGCTGTAAAGATCTCTGTTCCATTCACTGAAGCTGCAGGTATGCTCCAACAAGTTGGTGGTGTCTTCCTTCCAGGCGCTTGATCATGTTAATCAAGGATTTATAGAGCGCACAGCTACTCAACAGGGTGTCCCGGTGCTATGACAGAAGAGACGAGAGAGCTAGAGCTCGGAGACCGAGAGGGGCTAATAAATTAAGGTGATTGCTGACACATCCAAGTTTTTAACTGCTTTCTAAACTCCAGAAGGGTTGTGGTCGGTCTCAGCGATAAAGGTAGGCTATTACAAGCGCGAGCCACTTGCACATGGAAAGACTGACCTCCACAACGGGCTCTGAAAAAACTCGGCGCCATGATCAAATATTGATGAGCTGATTTAAGCGATCTACGAGGAGTGTAGTAGAAAATTATTTTCCGGATGTAATGTGCCCCCAGCCCATGAAGAGCTTTAAAGGCAAGAGTTAGGGATTTGAACAGAATTCTGGACCGGACCGGAAGCCAATGTAATTTCTTCAGCTAGTGAGACATCCGTTCCCTGGCCCTTAACTTCAGGACCGCTCTGGCCGCCGAGTTCTGAACAATCTGCAGCCTGTTCAGTAAGCACTCCGGGAGACCAAGATATAGGACACTAACATAGTCCAATCTGGAGGTGATGATGGCCTGCACCACTAACTTTCTATGCATTGTTGGTAGCATGTAGAGAAATTTCCTAATCATTTTCAGAAGTCCAAAACATGTGCCAGTTACTGTCTGAACTTGAGTTTTCATGGATAGATTTTTTACTGTGTTAACTGCCATCTGGGGTGGCGACATTTCGTCAGGCCACTACTGTTTCCAAACATCCAGAGGGGGGGGAGCCAAAGAAGATAATTTCCGACTTCTCAGGATTGCATTTGAGTTGGTGGAGTTGAAACCAAGAGAACACTTCTGTCAGACAATTTCTAATCCTCTGTCCATTAAAAACTTCCCCCTTCCTACATGTGAACAACAACTGAGTTATAAGATATAATCTTAGCCTCGCCTGCCTCCGCTAACTTGGCTAGGGGAGACATGTAAAGAGTAAATAATACAGGGCTCAAATGGAGCCCTGGTGGACACCCACATTCAAAGGAGGAATCCTGGCTGTGAAGGGAGGAGACAAGACCTCTTGCCTTCTGTCCTGCAGAATGGAGGCAAACCATTTCAACACTGTGCCACCAAAACCACACTCCTGCAATCTCTGCAGTAGGCGATCATGGAGCAGGGTGTCGAAGGCTGCGGAGAGGTTCAAGAGAATCAAAACCGCTTTTCCTCCCTTATCGAGGGTCTCTCTGATGCTCGCAGAAACCTCAAGTAGGACCGTCTCAGTGCTGGAACGAAAGCCTGATTGGCTTGAGTGAAGAAGGTTATTTGTTTCTGAAAAGTTGGAGACTACCGAATGTACGTATTTTTCCAACGTTTTATCAAAAAACGGGAGAAGGGAGGTAGGTCTATAGTTGAAAAGTATAGTTTGGTCTGCTGAGGGTTTCTTCAACAGTGCACTTCCACTTCTCCGGAACTAGACCAGTATTCAAGGACAGATTCAGGATACTGTTGACTGTAAGATTCAGTATCTCTGCCAACCCAGCCAGAAATTTAGCGGGGCAGACGTCTGACGGGGAGCCAGACCTCAGCCCCTTCATTATTGATAAGGAAGATTCCAAAGGGACCGGGGGAAAGCAAGAAAGAGAAGCATTTCATAATTTGTTAAAACAGTTGTGCAGGAGGGAGTCCTTGTTTTCAGGTCCGTCCTGCAATCTGAACGAAGATTGGATCTCTGTTATTTTTGTATAGAAAAATTTGGCTAACTGGTTGATCCAATCCACGGAGAAGGGATGGTTAGATCCAGCATTGGGTGACGAGAAACTTTTCACTATGCTGAAAAGTTCTCTACTTTTGTTCCGGTGGATTCAATTTTACGAGCAAAAAATAATTTCTTTTCCTCCTGTATCTTTTTATGATAAGTTCTTCTAGTTTTTTTATATTTTTTTTATTTTCTGTACTGAAGTCTTTCCAGACGTTTGCAGTCTTTTCTGGACTGAGATAGAGTGGCATTGAACCACGGCGCAGATCATCTGACAGGTTTCGCCGGGTGTGTGATCAAGGGAGCTAGAGTCCTGTTACCTTGGTTGACCCAGATTTCAAGAGATTCTACATCCCATTCTATAGTCCCATATAACTCAAAGGGATGCTTGGCTAATTCATCTTTGAAGGATTCTGGTGTCATTTTTTGTACCACGGCCTATACGAAATCTGTGTCTGTCTTGCCTGGGACTGTCGGGATTTAACAAGTTTCTGGACCGTAAAGCCGATCAAGGAATTGTTCGACCATGGCAGGGGTAGCGAAACATTAGTTTGAATAACGCTGTTCCCAAAAATTTGATCAGGGTATGAACCTTATTGTGAGTGTGAGATATCACATTTGGGCAGAGATTCAGAGCTTCTATAGACTCCAATAGAGAGGTGGTATAGGCCTTCTCCTGATTGTCCAAGTGGATATTAAAATCCCCAAGCGTGATGGCCATTTATAGTTCTATAGGTTTATGGGCTCCTTTGTGGACCTCTGTGGTTAAGGCCTGGAAATTCCGGAGTCTACCATTTGGACTGGGTGCCTTGGTCCACCCTTCCACTGTGCGTGCCTGGCCTCCCATCCACTCCTGTAAGATCCCTTTCCTTATCAAGGGTGCAAGCCCCATGTCCTGACATTCCACAATTCAGCAGTTCCGTATTTTGGGTTGCCTTTTGCACTGCACCAGATGGCCTCTGATCCCTGAGCCCCTCCTGAAGTGATTGATCTTTTCTGATTCAGATAATACAGGTATGGCGGGAGGGACTACGAGGGACGTGTGAATGGGGAGTGGGAGTTGAGGTATTGTCTGTGTCGGAGGGGCAAAGATTGGAAAATATTTCCAGAATTTGTCGGCTCTTGTGCTTCATTACTTCTAGGTGACTTGGAAGGCGTATAGATTTTTTTAAGCAGATGCTGCCTTTTTGTCTGTTTTTTAAAACGTTTTTTGCCCTTTTTGTCAGGCAGGAAGATTAGAGTGGCTCAGGTGGAGATCCAATATCTGATATCGTCTGCAACCATCTTGTGGTATCCGCCACATCATACACTGGAGTGATCCTGTCCAAAGGCTCCCTTTGTTGATCAATTGGCTTGTTGAAAGAAGAAGAGGCCACCTGATCCTGGATGTCAGATGGTTGCTGAGAAACCTCCAGTGGAATGACTGGTTTGATTATACCATGGCTAATTTGATAGACAACCTGTACCATAATAGCATTTAATAACTTAGTCTGGGTTGCTTTATTTGTTGCAGAGACCTTAATTGTATCGACCAAATTCCCCAGTGTTTCTGGTAGTGTATTCAACTTGTAAATGATTGGGGAGCATGAACAGGGTTTATCCTTCACAAGGGATTTTACCTCTGTTTCCAGGAGATTAGGCTTTGAACCAATTTCTGCAAGTTGAGTTGCCAATGGTTGGATCAGATCGAATTGCAGTTCCATTTTCCATGACTGCCAGAGTAGAGACCGTACTATAGTGTCCTACATGGATCTATTTGTTACCAGCTCTTGGGTAAGCGGTGTGGCCTGCGGTATCAAAGCTGGTTCAGTGTTTTTTTCCGCTGGACCCTGTGTCACTGACTGGGTTTGCCCCAGTGTTTCAACTATTTGAGCCTCAATGTTAGGAAGTAAACAGTCCATCAGGATTCCCAGTTCCTGGTCAGTAAAGCTCTCCCTTCTGGGTAATGAACAAGCGGTCTTTTGATTTGGGTTAATTCATTGGTTTAAGGTAGCATGGCCATGTGGCTCGTCTGTTCCAGAGACCAATCCAAGGGACGATAAATTTGTGTAGTTATAAAAATAGTATTTGAGCTTAAGATTATGCTTGCGGTAACTGACAAGTAACCTATTTTAAAGTTAGGGCTGTAGCTAACAGCAGGCAATGCTTCTTGCAGTTGCTCCAGCACTCCTGTAAAAAGATCCTCGGACTTGGGTAAGGGGAGAGCAAGCTGTGGAGAGGAGTCTTGTCAGATCAATAATTGACTTGCACGGTTTTAAGCTGGGGCATGATTGTGTTCTGTGTATGGTGGGGAGCCCTGTGCGGGCAGATTTGTTGCTTGGCTTTATTGTGGCTACCTGAGGTGTGCTAGGCAGACTGATGGAACATCCCGAATTATTCAGGCAAATATCAATAGGTATCGTGTCTGGAATATATTTTTATTTCTTTGGCATGGTTTCTATTGCCTTTTAAAATTAATGTTTAATTGAGTTCTCTGTAGAGAAGTGAGCCCGAGATGGAGACAGGGCAGGACTCTTGCACCAACCCTCTATAGAACTAATCTGGGGCCAGTAGAAGTGACTTGGTCTGAAGCTAAGAGTTGTGACAACTGGTCACTCATTAATTCACCTGCCAGAGCTGCTTCCTTCTCACCATTTCCGAGGAGTTTACGCTTTTGACGTAAACTCAGGGGGTTTCACAGCTTTTTGAGATCTAGAGTGAAGTCTGATTAAACCTTGCGTGTCACCTTAGCCCCTGAAATAGCGCAGCAATGGAGGGGCATGAGCATGCAGCTAGGCGACTTTCTGGATAGATGGACTGATGAATGATAGCTGAGGGTGGCCGGGAATATTAAATAGCGGATCCTATGCCCTGTGCTTAAATACATATGGGCACCCACAAAAGCTTCCAAACCGCCGGACTGCCTTTCCATGGTTCCCAGACACCTCTTGCCACGGGGCAGGGGAGGCAGAAGATGACCTGTGGGGCCAGTGTAAATATCTCCTCTACAAGAATAGATGCACAATGGTAGACACAAAGAGGCTAACCCCCCAGGAGACGACCCACAGGGGCGACAGTCGTATACCATCAAGTGGCAGAGTCAAATGCACTGATGAGGATGTAGGCAGAGGTATGAGTGTAAGGGCATGACGTCGCGCATGAGGGCATGCTGGCTCCTCAACAAGGAGCAAGCCGCACTGGCCTACTGCCGGCCACCTCCGCAACTACGTCAAGGAGGCCGCAAGCCTAATGCCTGCCCACTTGCTGACTTTTCTGCCCTATAATCTCTCCCACAGCAAGAATCTAAGGCAAGTATTTTAGGCAGGTGTCTCCCTTAATGTCCTTTTTCAATTGACAAATTATAGCCCCACTTTAAATACATCCATTTGTCCTCTTGCCGGTGATCGCATGTGGCCCATTCAATCTCCCTACTTCAGGATGGAGGAGGGGTGGGACGGAATACTGGTGATGGGGCATCAGTGGGAAAGTGCAGGAGGCGAGAAAGCCAAAGGGGCAGCAACCACAACTGCAGATCGAACCCAGCCAGGTTCCCACCAAGTAACAGTCTACACCAGCACCACGCTCATTCAATGCCCCTACAAGGCCCTATGAGGTCATTCTCCACTGCCAAGCTTCCTCCTCGCTGCTTCCCCCAGTCATGCCCAGCAGCTTCCTCGAGACACAATGCAAAACATACAGTCACTGTGCAGTCAAAGATATAGAATTGAGCAAATGCACAGCGCTCTTACCATTACAGCTAAACCCAAGTTACATGTCATTAATAATAATTATAACATTTCTCGTTTCTGGTTTACCATTTTAAGTAGAAATAAAATACTAGAAAGAATTACAAAATATGATCTGAGCTCCTCACAACTGATGCAAACGGACTTGCATTTTTATAGAGTACATGTAAGTGGTCAATGTGGGAAAATTCTTAAATAAGATGCAACTTACCCAATGAGCAGAAAAATAGACACCAACGTAACATCCTTCTAAGGCAGTACTGTCTTGTGACTGGCTGTTGTTTTTAAGAAGCGGTCCCACAATAACTTCGCTGAATGGTTTAGGACCCCAGGGGAACTCCAAACCTAAAGCAAGGCAAGAAATAAATCACATAGGTTGTAGTGTATTTTTGTAGAGTTTAACAATTCATGTCATCCATAATTTATATTAATGTGAATGTTTGAAGGTTAAGATGCCCTGGAAAGGAAATACGCAGAGATTGCTTTAATAACAATAAAATGAGAACAGGGTTAGAAATAAGCTTAAGAGTGAAAGTAGCAGAACCGACATTTTAATTAAAGGACATCAGGCTGCACATTTCTAGATAACAATCTGTGGCTCAATATGAAAGGTTACATATCTTTGTTAATGGGTATTAAAGTCTGTTTTGATAGCACATATGTTGCCATGCCCTTATGCAATGAACAGACAAGGAGTATTTAGGAGGACTCCTGAGAGAGGGGTTTGGGCTACAATCACATGTTGATTTCCTTTGGTACAGCATTTAAGTAGGCAGAGGTTGTGTGCTTTCACGAAAAAGAGTGCATATACTGCCCGTTTTGCCTGATGGGAAAGCTTATGCTCAGTAAAATAGGACAGAGTTGGTTATGGTGCTAATTCTATGATCAGCGCTATAGGCCCGATCTGATTTTTATTTCAAGTTATGACCAAGTTAGCCGGCTTAGCATATTTATTGTGAAAAGCATTTGTTAAGTGTTACAACAAACAAATGATGGACGAAATGCTGACAATGCAAACATTCTCCCCCAGTCAAAAGATATGGGTGAAATCGATCGTCCCAGTTTGGACCCAGCCATATGCAAATCAGTCTTGACCCTGTGCCCCATGGGAACAGTCCAGACCGAACTGCCAGGCCAGGACCTCCCTGGACCGGAAACCAGCATCCTGGGACCGGTTTCAGGGGATGTCACCCTTCTTCAGCCAGGCTAGCTTGAATCCAGTGGCACAGTGATCAAGGGACCCACGTCTGGGCATACCCATCCCACTTAGGGCAAAAAGTGTTACAACTAACAAATGATGGACAGAATGCTGACAATGCAAACATTCTCTCCCAGTCAAAAGATCTGGGTTGATTTGCATATGGCTGGGCCCAAAGTGGGGTGGTGTAGTGGGCAAAAGAACGATGGATTTAACCCAGATATTTTGACTGGGGGAGAATGTTTGCATTCTCAGATTCAAGCTAGCCTGGCTGAAGAAGGGTGACGTACCCTGAAATCGGTCCCAGGATGCTTGTTTCCGGTCCAGGGAGGACCAGGCCTGGCAGTTCGGTCTGCACTGTTCCCATGGGGCACAGGGTTTAGATTGATTTGCATATGGCTGGGTCCAAACTGGGGTGGCGTAGTGGGCAAAAGAATGATGGATTTAACCCAGATCTTTTGACTGAGGAAGAATGTTTGCATTGTCAGCATTCCGTCCATCATTTGTTTGCTGTTAAGCATTTGTTAAAGCCTAAAAGCAATTAAGATTTGACTGCTACTACAATATATTAGGGTTACTTTGTTACATCAAATCCTCCAGATCACCATTGTCAGCAAAGGTTTTGGTTTAGCTCTCAGACAAACCCGGGGATATTTGATTTGTAAAGTGATAATCCTTTTTTGGCCTTCTTAGGAGGATTCTTTTTTGTTTAGCCAACTCTCATTTTGAAAATATTTGTAACTTATCACTACAGACCTCATGGTTGCCTTGCAGAAAAGCTTATGCTCAGTGCAGTAGGCCTCAGTTTGTATTGGTGCCCAACCAATTAAAAAGGCTAGATGCCTGACTAGTTTACATGGAAATGTTAACTAAAGTACCATAGGTCTAACCTGTTTATTATAAAAAGTGATGACAAGGGAAATGGACCTGACTTACTTATTGTGAAAAGCAGATTTTAAAATCAACAGGCCCTTAAAGGTAGAATGTAAAGAGGTATGGTTTTCAAGGAAACTCAGACTACTGTAGTAGGCAAATATTTCTTCTAGGCAAAATTCGTTCTTAGGCCCTTTTAGGATGGTTGTATTTGATTTTGCCAGGTGTAACTTTGTATATACATTTGCAGTTTTATGACTGTATGCCTATTGCCTGCCTTTATTTGAAAGCTATGCCCATACAGAAAGCCGAGCTTTTCATTGTGATCATCCAAAGATAAAGAATGCAGGCCTCAATGTTTCAATAAGAAATGTTAAGTGTAATGCCATTGGAATTATCGGTTATTTTGAAAAGTTAAAACAAAGACAGTAGGCCTAGTTTATTTATTGTGAAAAGCATTTGTTAAAGCAAATATGGCTTTATTTCACTATTTAAAGACTACAGACCGGCATTTGTACATGATTATGTAGTAGGAAAGGATTTTAATGGTAGCAAACACCACAGATGAACCCTGGAGGAAGAAAATTTCACTGTGACAACCTTTTTTAACCCCTCTTAGAAGGGGTTACATTTTATTTCCAGGTGTAATTTTGCATATATTTCTAATTGTGTGTTCACTAGCTCCTTAGTTTACATCATAATACCCTCCGGTTATGAAACGACTGCTTTTATCTGCCATCACAATAGTAATGGGCTACTTTAATATTTGATTAGAGGCCCAGACACTCACTATCAAAAACTTTTTTTAATTCTGTATCGATCAAACGGCTGAGTCCCAATTCATAGTGCAGAACACACACTAAACCTTCTAGTTGCCATGCAAAAGATCCTAAAGACAGGTCTTGTTACACCTGCTAGCCAGCCTTAGGGTGATCCCTGCCTCCCCCCACATGTTTTGCCTTCTTCCCTACCGTTTGCTAAAATACGTTTTTGTTGGCCATAGGACCTTGTGAACTTTACCACTGCTAACCAGGGCTAGAAGATTTTTTATCACTCCCTTAAACGCAGTAAAATTGGCTTACACCCATTTGACTCATTTAATTTACTTTTAAGTCCCTGGCAATGTGGTACTACACATACCCAGGGCCCTTAATAACTTATTGTGCCACCCACGTAAGCAGCCTTTCAAAACATGCCTGTGGCCTGCCAAAAAAATCTTTATCGCAATTTTGTCTAGTGGCTCCCCGATGAAAACACCACCTCCTCGGACACCATCGGTGGCGGCCTTGCACCGCTGAACTTTACCTTATTCCAAATTCGAAGGTAAGACAAGATTGGGCCAATCCACTTCTTGTATTCAAACTGCTCTCCATCGGGGTCAGTCATAGCTTTTGACTTTGCCTGAGTCTTGCACGACTAGATGCCAGTCGCTGGCGCTTTGATCATTTTAAGTGCTAGATTTCACTGGGGTTTTGGTGTCAAATTATTTATTAAATATTACTCTATTTTTCGAAATTAGTGTTGGATTTTTCTTATGTTGTTGTCACTTTAGTACTATTTGTGTGCTGCATGCATACTTTACACATATCTTTTAAGTTAAGTATTTTGTGCAAAGCTACCGAAGGGTCCAGCACATGATAATGTATTTTTTTATTATTATTAGTTTTATTGACATTTCAAAAGAAAAACAGAGACAAACCAAGGAAAAGGCATCATAAGCATTGGCAATATTCTCTGACAGCAAATAATAGGCAAGGAAAACACAGCGACATTAATAGGTGCACATCAAACATAAATCAAAGCAGCACAGAGGAACGAAACCAGGCATAGCGCCCAGAAACATCCAAGGTCCAACACCACTGGCAATTGAAACAGGAGGTGGGACATCCTGAACACAGAAGAGCACAGTCTGACTCGAAACACAGTATCAGCATCAGCACCTCACTCAGAGTGCTGCTCAGTCGCGGTGCCCGGTATTTCGCTCGGCAACTCCACACTACTATCCATATCAGCCTGTAATTCTTGGGTCTGTTGCGCGGAGGCATCAAGTCGCTGCAAAGCTCGGATTGCGTGCAGCAGTAAGTCAGTTCCCTCGTCCAGGACTTGAGAGTGGGGGTGGGGGCTTCTCATTCAAGCGCGCGCAATGCACCATTTAGCTATGAGGAAAGCCATGTCAATTAGACGCCTATGCGCAGGACGTAGGGGCTTCGAATAGCCCAATATTTTCTAAGAGTGGATCCGGAACCAATGCCAACTGCACGACTCTGTTGATCTCCCCGTATACCGCGTGCCAAAATGACAGGACTGTAGGGCAGGACCAGGCAACATGCAAAAAATCGGCGACCTGCTCATTGCACCTCTCACAATTAGGGGAGTCTCGCAGGTTATACCGGAATAGTCTCTCTGGGGTATAATAAGTTCTGTTCAAGAACTTAAAGCGTATAAGCCTGTGTCGCCCATTCAGGGATATTTTTCGGGTGCTGGTGCAGCAATACTGCCACATCTCCTCCCGAAGCTCAATTTGCAAATCAAATTGCCACGCCAGTCTCGGCTTCGCATATTCCGTCGTTCTCTCAGAGATGGCGATGCGGTATAAGTTGGTTATTAATTTAACGGGGGACTTAGCGTTGACCACATAGTCATATGCCGTGACCGTCGGGGGCTCCTCCATATCATCACCCAGAAGGTCCCTTAGTGCATGTCTCACCCTGTGGAACAGGAAGCGTGCAAGCATCGGAAAAGGTGTGTCACCGGACACAATCCCCTCCCATGTACGCGCCGTTCCCCCCACAAACAGATCTCCCATGGTGTGAATGTTCAACAGGTGCATCGCCAACAACACTCTCCTCTAGCTACACGGTGCGAGCCAGGAAAACCACTCTATCGCCGCCTTCGGAACATATAACAGAGAGTACGCCTGGGCGTCCATCATGTAATGCCAAGCGTGCGTGACAGAATTCAAGGAGTCTAGAATCCCCGTACGGCGATCCCTAGGTCTCGCCAATAGAGCAGGCAGCGGGGTCGGGTCTGCGACAATTGTTTCAATGCGCACGTGTGGGACATTCAGTGGTAAGTGTATCCAGTAATAGGCATGGGCGCTCCGCGCAGCACGGTAGTATAGTTCCATATCCGGGGAGTTGCGCCCCCCTGCTGCATACGGACGGATTAAAATGCTCCACGCGACCCTAGGTTGCTTACCAGCCCATGCAAGGTGGACCATCAGCGCCCGGAGCCGCCGGAGGAAATGAAATGATAAAACCATCGGGACATTGCAAAACAAGAATAAAACGCGCGGGAGGACTATCATTTTCATGAGCGAAATACGTCCCAAAAGTGACAACGGGAGAGCAATCCATTTCTCGACATCGTCCTTCAATTTGGACATAGCTCTACCATAATTTTCCTTGAGGACGATCTCCGAATCCGTGTGGAAACGGATCCCAAGATATCGTGCCGCGTCCGTAGTCCACTGCAGTGGGTACTCTGGATCAAATCTCTCCGTAGCAGGCGTCAGAGGAAACATAATAGATTTGTCCCAATTAACATACATACCCGACAGGGAACCGAATAAGACCACCTCGCATAAGTGGAGACGATCAGATTATATGTAGGGAAACGGATGTCTCTACAGCTGTGGTATTCTCGTAGGGCACAGGCAAGGGGCTCAGCCGCTAGCGCATAGAGGATTGGAGAAAGGGGGCAGCCTTGTCTCGTCCCCCGACCAATCTCAATAGGATCAGTAATAAGCGAACCAATACGTATTTGAGCCGTAGGGGATGAATATAGCACTGCTAAAAGCTGCAGAAACAACTGCCCCACACCCATCCGACCCAGGACCTGGCGGAGGAAAGGCCACTCAACGGAGTCGAAGGCCTTTTCCATGTCTAAGAAAACGGCCACTGCCGATAGCTCCGGGCGCGTATGTTGAAAAGCCGCAAACACCGTTCTAAGATTGTAGGTAAGATCACGAGTGGGAACAAATCCAGCCTGTTCCGGTGCCACCAACGTGGTGACCAAAGGCTGGAGAGGAGTTTGGCAAATAACTTTGCGTCCACGTTCATAAGAGACAAGGTGTGATACGACGCACACTCCCCCGGGTCCTTGCCAGGTTTAAGAATCGCAACGATAATCGCCTTCCTCATTGAGGGCGGCATTGTTCCCGAGTTAGCCATATCATCAAACAGAGTGAGTAGATGAGGAATCAAGAGGTCCGAAAATGCCTTATAAAATATAAAAGGCTACCGTGAGGCCATCACTGCCAGGCGCGGTCCCCCCTTTCATTGCAGATAGCGCAAGAACATCTTTCTCCCGGTCAAATGGCCGAGCCAGAAATTTGCGGTGCAAATTAGAGAGCCACGGCAACTCGATATGGGACAGATAATCGGTAATACTTTCCTCCGGAGCAGGGCCATGGGAAGCATATAGCTGTGAATAATATACTCGAAAGAGCTCCGCTACTTGAGTGTTCGTGAGGGGTTCGCCCGTCGCTTCAGATCTCAACACAGGGATACCTGTCCTGTCCCTGCTACGTTTGGCGAGGCGTGCAAGAACCGAGCCCGGGCGCTCCCCCTCACAATATGTCCCAGCAGTAGCATATTTGCCTAGATGCTTGACCTCGGCATCCGCTTCCTCATATTCCTGCAGGACCCCAGCTATTGTCTGGGTCAGTGTATCGTCACGCTACTGCAGCCGCTGGAGGTCCAGGTCCCCGAGCTTGGATTCTAAGGTTTGGAGTCTGCCTCTAATCGATTTCAGCACTCCAGCATGTTTAGAGATAGTGACACCCCTGATTAAAAGCTTAAACGCCTCCCAGACAGATTGAAAAGAGTTGACAGAGCCCACGTTGGCCTCAGAAAAGGTAACGGTAGCCGTCAACAGTTCCTCCTTGAAGAGGGCATCGAGCAAGGAAAACGGGGGGAAGCGCCAAGCAAAAAGCGGAATCCTCCGCATGGGCGTGGTAAAAGCCATCAATATAGGAGAGTGGTCCGAATATGTGCGTGGCAAGAAAGTGCAGGACTGTAGTTAGAAAGGAAATGGGATATAACAAACCAGTAGTCAATTCTCTTGTGAATATTATGTGGGGCCGAATAGTGCGTGAACCCACCCATTGCAGGGTGCCTGTGTCTCCAGACGTCAGTCATGCTCAGATTAGCAAGCTTCACAGTCAGCACCCGAGCAGAGGCCAATGGTAATCGGGCCGGGCAGTCCGACTTGTCCAGTCCCGGGTGCCGCATCAAGTTAAAGTCCCCTCCCCAGCAAGTCAGTTTCTCAGTATGTGGCATGATTTTCGCAGTAAATGCAGTGTAAAAGTCCGGGTAGTCGAAGTTGGAACCGTAAGTATTCACTAAGCACATGTCCATGCCCTTGCCATAGCATCTAGTGATCATATACCTCGCATCACTATCCGTCACTAGGGGGGCCCATTGCAGTGAGGACTTTGGGTTGAACCACGTGAGTACACCCCTAGCGTGTGTAGTGAACCCTGCCGCATGCACATTGCTCCCAAGTCCCCTATAGCGAAGAATCGGGCTGTCCATGGAGAGGTGAGTTTCCTGCAATAGCGCTATGTCAACCCTGTGTCTAGCAAGGTATTGTAAAAATGTTCGCACCTTGCGGTGGTCATTGAGACCCCGGACGTTCCTGGTCATAAACCTTAAATTATCAAGAGATTCGTCCTCTAATGCCATCATGTTATCCAAAGTGTGTACGTGTCACCTACCAAGAGCATGCCAAGTCCAACCATACAAATATAATCTGCCTTCATCGTACACATAAACCTATGAGCCGTATCCAAGGAACACAACACAACATTTCTCCAATGCTGAAAGACGTCATTCCCTCTAAACGCCCCCCCCCCCAGAAACCCTCCCACGCCTTCCCTACCCCAACTAGGCCGCGCACCCCCTTCCTCCCCCCAAGCCCCACCCCAACCCCCCATCCCACCCCAAGCACAAGCAAGCTCAAAACTAGAACAACCAAATCTGCTATCCCAATCCCCCTCCCCTTACACACATTAGAACTCAGTGATTATCACACAAGGGCAGAAGTAGCCCGCAAATACAATCTACAGTCAACAAGAAGGAATAGGTAGCATCGCTCCCCGTTGCCCCCGTCTCAAACGAAGATTAGATTAGGAGTTGAAAACACATTTCCCGTCATCACCAATTACCCCACATAGCAGAAATAGTAGGCTGTTGATCCCCCGACATAGCAGAGAAGCACAAACCCCACAGCAAAGTTCCATACCCCTTCTATCGTCCAGAATGACAGTTGTTGTCAGATGGGTAGAATGGCGGGGAATCGTGTCCCACAGTGACATGTTAAGCATCCAGACATATGCAGCCGCCGCATTATACATAGAGCGACCACCAGCGCTGTGGTCAATGGCTACCAACCAAAAACTGAAATCCCCTCAATACTCAGATTCAGAATGCCGCATTCCCGCCCCCCTCCCCCCCCCATATCTGGTTAATACACATTATGTGCCATGTAGCTTGTCTGCACAGAGTCCATTCAGTCTTGTTCCTCCAGGGAGCCATCCGCAGCGCCTGACTCCCCATTTCTGGACAGTCGACTCTCCCTCTGCCAGTCTCTGATGGCTTTCTGTAACGCCTTGGGATCCGTGAAGATCAGAGACTTCCCCTGCCTGTTGATCCTCAGCTTTGCTGGATAGAGCATAGCATAGTCGGCTCCCAGCTCCCGTAGCTGACGC
This sequence comes from Lissotriton helveticus, assembly GCF_964261635.1. Taxonomy (NCBI): domain Eukaryota; kingdom Metazoa; phylum Chordata; class Amphibia; order Caudata; family Salamandridae; genus Lissotriton; species Lissotriton helveticus. The sequence continues at coordinate 316,517,830 of NC_136061.1, forward strand.
TTCATCGGTGCAAACTGTTTTCTGGCCTCCTGCACCCTAGCTGTAAAATCTGGGAACAATGATAACACAGAGCCCTCGTACTGCAGTGGCTGCTTGTCCCTGGCCAATCTCAGGGTCACATCCCGATCTCGATAATTAAGCATTTTAGCTATTATGGGACGAGGGGGGGCACCCGGTTTCGGACGTGGTCCCAGCGAGCGGTGGGCCCTTTCAACCACAAACATGGCGGAGAAAGCTGTGTCCCCAAGGAGTTTCTTTAGGAGGCCTTCGACAAAAAGCTCCATATTCCCGGTCTGGGTGGTCTCTGGAAGGCCCGTGATGCGGAGGTTGCAGCGCCGAGAGCGAGCCTCTAAATCCTCGGTTTTATCAATTAAGGTCTGCATAGCTCCACCAGCAAACCCTCTGCAGGGCCAGACCTACGGAAAGCACAAGGGTGTGGGTGCTCCCCAGACCAAGGGGTCCAATATATAAGCAAACAGGTGAGAATCGTCTGCCAGCACGCGTCAGTGTCTCCTGTTCAAATCACTGGGGCCGGCACCCACTGCAACAACATCAGATGACCACCAGACCGGCTGCAGGTACTGCCATCGGGCAGCAACACCATGGAGGGGAACAAGCGCAGGGAAGCGTGCAACGGCACCCGCAGAGTCGCGGGTCGTAAAGAGCCCACTGGTCAGGCCTCTTCGCGGGACAGAAGATCGAGTCGCTCCAAAGGCTATCCCGCAGGTGTAGGGCGAGAAGGTGGCAAAATGGCGGCCACAGCACGTCAAGGTCTCCAGCGCCCCCAGCCCGTGCCACAGGGATGCAGGGAGGGCGTAGTAGCAGGCGAAGAGTTCTCGCCCCCTCCCGCTGTCTATCGAGGGGAGCAGCACGCCAAATCCCCCAGGGGGGCACCACGAGGCAGGCAGCAGGGTCAGATGTTCAGCCCCTCATGCAACGTTCCCGAGGCAGACCGGAGAAGAGGGCACATGGGCCGTCGCACTGCCCGGTTCACAAAGAGCACGAGCCGCCGCTGCCAGGGACTGCAGCAGGCTCCCCGCACCACTCCTCACGCGTGGCTCCAGCGCGGCGCTGAGGTTTGTAAGTCTCTCCGCGGGGGGTTGCGGGGGGACAGGAGGGGGAAGACTCAAGAATGCAGGCCCGCTCTGTCACAATCTCGCACCCCCCCCAAGCCATCGCCACCGCTCACCGCCAGTTTCGGGTAGCTCCGCCAGGGTCACTCCAGCGCCAGGGGCACCTCCAGGAGACGCAGGAGGAGGAGTCGCGTCTCCCGCTCCGGGGCTCGATGTAATTTAGGCCGCTGCTCCGCTAGGCCTCAGCACGGCACAGGCCGTAACAGGCTTCACTATGCCCGCCGGGCAGACAATCAGGAAAATTGGCAGGATTTCGTGCCTGCAGCCGCTCCACACCTCGATGTACCACCGTGGAGCATTAGCGGAGCTCAACTCTCCAGGATGACTGCAGGATAGATGATCGAGACGGAGGAGCTCGGATTCAGGCGGCCATCTCCGTTGCAGGCTAGCTCCGCCCCCCGGTTCAGCACATGATAATTTAGTGACTTTTTGTGGTTCACCCTGGGAGGGATTGTGGTTGTTGTTTGAGAGGAGTTAATACTCCCCCCCCCCCTCAACCAATAACCCAATGTCCTACAGATTCTATCCTTCTCCAATTATGGCCTGATCTTTTTCTGGTTCTATTGCCACAACAATCCTCAATAGTGCTGAATCTAAACCACTTCACTCTCTTACTGAGACAATGGGCACTTGGAGGAAATTAAGCAGAGCAGATGCTCGGACAGGTCAAGCAGATCCTATGGACCCTAATGGTCGTCACAGCAAATATTCTGAAGACTTCTGATTCCATCCAGACTACCTGACCAGCATCCCAGTCCTGAAGAACAAACTCAGCCTTTCAGAATGTCCTCGGATTATCACAATCCCACCTTAGTCTCTGAAAGAAACACCCAAGATTTCCTCAGATCAAGTCCTCAAGACGACACATATCCAACAGGTAGTTTACAGGGCCTCTCAAATGAACTACCCCTCCCCCTTTGCAGCGATCCTCAATGCCATACTTTAATCTGGCATGGTTTTTCTGTGTCATAAAACCGGCACTAGTGGGACTAATGTTAAGGAAGTCTCTTCTATGGGTTGATTCCGCTCTTTTCAGCAATGACTACGCTTGTCAAAAGGTCCTTTCAAGCTGGCTTGTGGACTGTCTGATGGTTTAAACTTCTAGATTGTCTGCAGGCAGACATCTTGACTGTCAGCAGGCTGCCTTCTGTCCATCAGGGTTAATGAGTCAGTGATTATTGCTGTCATAGACAACATGTATCTGATGGAAAATGATGGCGACACTGCAGAATTGGTCCTTTTGATTTCTAATGAACTGAACTAGAGTCACGGGGGGGGGCACAGCACTTGGCTGGTTCTGCTCATATCTCATCTTCTTATAACACCCCTTTCAGTCTAATCACGTTCTCATTACCAGTAGTTTTGCCATGGTATTCCATTTCCTTTTCAATATTTCCATACTACCACTTGCAAAACTTACCAAACCCTTTGGCTAGAAATTATTTCAGAAAGTTCTTGTAACTCCCCTTGGAAATCCACCGCTGGATAAGCATGATTTTTTTTAATTAAAATTGACGAAACCAAGACAGTTCCAGTGGGATTTGACAAGTCCCTCTAGGACTCCTTGATCTGGACTTCTGAATTAAGTTAACCAACAGTTGTTATTGCATCAGCAATGAAACTTGGTTTGATGACAATGCTAACCCAAATTGACCTGGAGGTCGCATATCGCTACTTCTACCATTGAGACGTTAAAAAAAAAATTCTTCCCATCCCCAAACTTCCGCTTTCTTCTTGCCAATGCCTTCATGTCCTTGTGCTTGTGCTTAGAGACAACACACCTTTCTTGACTGTCTGTGGGAACGTGTCCTATTATGACCTTTCAGCCTTAATTCTGAATATTAGAAGTTGAAGGTGAGATTAGTTTGAGATTTCTGGAAATTTGCCTGCATCACTTAGGAAACAAACTTCACTGCTTTCCATTTCGCAGCCTGTCATTTATGAAGAACTAGGCGTTTTACATTGCAGCGGCTAGCTTGCTGACCCTTATGTTCTTACAACAGACTAAAATTATGTTCCAGGATTAAGTCAGCCAGATGTGGCAGGCGAGCCTTGTCCACTAAGTTCCAAAACCGTGGAACTCCATGCCCCCGAACATCTTTATGCCAGCATCGTCTCCACTTTCAAAAGAGCTCAAAAGCCATCTATTTATTTAGGAAGTTGGTCATCAAGGAAGAAGCATGTCCTAGAGTTAAGACTATTCATGCTAAACATGTGCTTTAAAAGGACCCAATACAATAAAAATGTTCAAGCCTTTATCACATCATTATGCTACTCTGGCTTGGTGAGGTCAGCAAATGGCAAATGATGCCGCTGACCTTTTCTCAAAAGTGGATTTATTAAAATAAGCCCTGGGTAGCAATGTGCTCCCAGGGAGCACATTGCTGTAATGGACTCCTCACTCCAGCAGATTCATTTTTAGGTCTCTGCCTGATCCAGCGCAAACGCTGGTCTCACCGGGACATTTAGTAGCTTCTTTTAAAAGTGCTACTTTCCCGCGACCAGCTTTCTTTCAGGCGCACAAGAGCGGTGCGCGCATGCGCGTAATAGCAAGCTGGTGGCCGGCAAGGTAGCACTTGCGGTGACGCGTGTGCGCACCACTCACGTTTTTTTACTTTTTTATTTAATTTCAATGCTGCCCGGGACCGGGCCCTGCTGCGGGGCTCACGCCAAGTAAGTCAACTTTCACTGCCGCCTCTGTGACCTCGAAGGCTGCTCTCCTGGGGTCCAGCGCCCCCTCTTCCGGGGTCCAGCGCCCCCTCTCCCCTGGCTTCTGTGCTGCTCCCAGCTGGCCCCTGTCCGCCACGCTCCCTTCCCCGGCTCCTCTCCTCACCTTTCCTTGCCCCCTTTTCTCTCTTCCTCTGCTCTTTCACACTCTTGTTCCGTATCTTTCCTCTGCTTATTTTCTCCTTTCTCTACATGTTCCCTTTGCTCTCGTTCACATCTCCCTCTTCTCCCAACTCTTCCCTTTCTTTTAACCTTTTCTCTGCTCTCTCCATCTCGTTGTTTCTCTTCAGCTCACTCTCTTTAAGTCCTTCCTCCCATTCCCTCCTTTGACTCTCCGATTCTTTCTCTTTCATACAGTTTTTCTTCGTACCCTTTTCCCCTGCTGCCACTCACCTCTTTCTCTGCTCTCCCACAGCCTTCGGTTCTTTTTCCATGTATTCTTCTTTGTCCCATCTCTTTCTGCCTCCTGGCTTTTTCTCCTGTTTCTGCTTTATCCATCCTTTGCTCGTCTATATCTAGGTTGTGTCTCGTCTTGTTTCCCTGGATCCACTCCTGCTTCCTCTGCTGTCTGCCTATCTGTTGCTTTCTCTTCATCCTCTGCTGATTCCTGTGCCTCATTTTCCTCCTCAGGTCGCTTTCACTTTGTTGCCTTTCTTTGCTCTCCTTTAACTCATGTTTACCTATCTTTTTTTTTTTACCCTTCTTTCACCTTTCACTCTCTACTTCCTGGTCAGCCTTCTATTGCCCCTCTCCCCTCCGACCGTTTCAAGTCCTTCTTTCTCTCTGCTTATCCTTTTTCCTTAGTGTTTTTGATTCAAGTCTCCCCCACATCCCATTACTGTTATTTTCTTTGTGTTTATTAACCCGACCACCTTTGTTTCATGTGGCCTCTCTTCTCACTTTCACCCCCCTCCGCACTTAACTCGTAGCCCTTCACGATTCCCTCTTGATTTGTTCTTTTCTCTCCACCTGTGCCCCCTTTCCTTTCCTCTACCCTTCCTTACGCCTGCCTGCTTCCCTTGCTGATTCTTCAATCCCTTCTCTGTACCGACCTCTGCTCTATGCTGCCTCAGTACTCCTTGCTGTTCCCTTTCTCATTCTCTCGCTTCCCCTTTCTCTCCCCTGGCATTTGTTCCTGATCTTCTTTCGCTTCATTGTGCGTCTACCTTCGCTCTCCACCGACTTCTGTGATCTCCGTGCTTCCTTCCCGGCCTGCCTTTTTTTCCATGTTGCTCTACCTCACTGCCCACCTCTTCTACCCACGTCCCCATCTCTTGCTGTTGTCCTCTTTCTGGCCTCCGGTTTTCTCACTTTTCCGGTATCACTTCAGGGAATATTATGTAGTGCTCTCAACAATATGGCTAGAGACTCTTAACCAATAAGGAGGTGGCCCCCCAAGGTGCAGTTGATGTAAATTTCTCACTAATAGGGTGAAGGTCCCCTGGGCTTTAGGGTGCTGAACAATGGACAGTAACACCCTCCGGCCCCCCCCCCCCCGCAAACACCCACCAAATGTGGCCCCCCTCCGGGCCACTTGCTGCTCTGGAATCCCCATTGGCCCTAATTTTCTCAGTATATGCACCAGGGGAGCAGCTCTATGGGGAGTATTACTTCGGAGCAGCGGCTGGTTGTGCTGCAGGTGTATTGGCCCCGGGCCCCAGCCACTGAGGGCACCTTTGCAAAGCCATTATATAGGTTTTAACCATGTGGCAGGGGTAACCGAGGCCCACTCCCATGCATGCCTACGGGCCCATGGGTCTCTGTCACACCACTGAATCTTTGGGTGTGTTGTTAGAAGGGCAATGCTGTACACTGGCATCAGGGAGTGAATTATGCGACAGGGGAGCCCCTATGTGTACGTGGAGCAGACAGTGTCCGAGGCTGGTCAGTTCTACCTCCATCACCCATCATGATGCCATGCCCCAAAGCACCCGGTGGCTTCATTGCTACCGCTTGCGCCCCTCCCACCCCAACACACACATATACACAAAACCTTACCTCGGGAAGCACAACAGCCATGATCGCTGCAAAAGCCATTTGGGTTTTATAAACACTTGTTTTGTACCTACCCCTTGCTCCCAACCCATGCATTCCCCTTTCTCCGTAAGCGGTCTTATCTAAAGATTGCCAGCACATTTAAATGACCTGTTCGGCGTTCTTTGGGACAGTTTTTTAAATGTAAAACTCATGTTGGTGTCGGATCATCCATATACGTATATCTCCTGGTTGTTTGCAAATTTACGTTTGTGGAAGAAATAGAAATGAAGAAACCTTTGCGATTTAATGCAGAGCGAACTGTCAAGACAATAATGATGGTTTCCTATAAGTAAACTGATATTTCATTTCCCCCCAAATTACTAGCTTTTAACTGCTGACATTTTATTTGTGGTGTTTTTATATGTTTTTTTTACAAATTCGAAAACTGTAATCCCTGATGAGAAGGTGGTTTAAAGGGACTTCCATCACCCGTGGGGCCCTGATAAGGCAAGCAGAGGGTGTAGCTGGAAGGGAGGGGGCCTTTATTTCGCTTTCGAGGGGCGAAGCATCACCCTTTACGCACACTCCGGGTTCTGGGTATGCCTTGTTTTTATTGAACTGTTGATATTGTTTAACTCCTGCCCCAGTGTGGCTTATGTAGTCTACCGCTTTGAATCTGTGTCCGTGCCCTTCCAGGTACGGAAAGAAAGCATCTCCAAACAATGCCATGCACGTCTACTGGCAGGTGCACTGAACCAGTCTGCTCATGCCCAGATCTCCGATGGTGTAGCACTGTGCTGCACACCCCTACAGCAGAGAATCTCATGTCCCCTATCCCTCAGTTGCTTTTCTTTTTTTGTAACATGTACGTGCAGTCCCGGGTGTCACCTGAGCAGTGACATTCTGGGCATCAGGTCCTGCGTCTAAGATTTTACGCTCTTTGCGTGCAGAAGTTACATTTAGTAGCTGCTTTTAAAAGTGCTACTATCCCGGCGACCAGCTTACTATCGCGAGCGCATGCGCGTAATAGCATGCTGGTGGCCGGCAAGGTAGCACTTGCGGTGACGCGCGTGCGCACCACTAGCGTTTGTTTTTTTTCCATTTCATTTTTGCGATCGCGATGACTTTCGCAGCCGCGCAGCCAATGCTTGTTTAGTTTTGGTTCAGTAGCCAGTGCAGTGGTGCCACCGGGAAGAATGTGTAATATTACCTTCCTCATCTGCATTTCACTTCACAGGCCTCACTCGCTAAGTGGCCCTATTCTCAAGACAGGCATTAGTAGCTGCTCCCACACACATATACCACATTAAAAAACAGGAATGCACACTCCGAATTGAGAAACTATGTGCTTCACTCTTTTGTTTTTCCAGCCAGAGTCCTCCTTTTCCTGTCACGTTCAGTAAAGGTGTGCAGCCTCCCACTCCCAGTTCTTGTCTTGTTCTTCTTTTTATAACAAGATGACTTTGCTCCTTTGCAAGTATGTAAAGTACATCTAAATACAATCTGCAGCGATTAAGATGAAAAAAAGAAAAATGGTTCCTCGTGCTGTGCCTTAGCGAGCATGGTGTGCTTATGAAGAGTTCCTTTGTTACATATATGTTCTTGGCTTTGTTGCGGCAAGCTTGTGTTTAGATGTAGGTGTTATTCTTCGTGCCTCGGTGTGCAGATTTCAGGGTTAGGCATAACTGTGCCTGGTCCTGAAATTGTGGATTTGGTCTTGTGAGAGGGGCCGAATCATTGTGTTCTGTTTCCACTTAATAGACGTACGGGGACGCAGCATCTCGTTACTTAAATGGCACGGCAAGGCTTCTGTTCAGCAATGTGGCCTCGCAAATGTTCGATGAAGCTCCATCATCAGATTCCTTCTTCTGTCTCAGATGAACACAAGCCCCTGATGCATGCCTGGCTCAGTGGTTGGACCTTCCTGATGCTTGCTGTCTCTTTTCGGTCGCCTACAGATCACCTCAAGCACACATTGACTCTCTGCTGGCTTTCTCGACGTCCAAACCTCCAAGCACCGATGGTGAATATTATGATACTCATACCGGACCTATGTTGTCCTACTGAGGGAGTTTTACACCATTAGAGCACTGGCAGCCACTGCATCCACCTCGTTTTTTCGTGTCCCATATTTCATACCCTCTGGGATTTTCCGTACCCAAGTGCCTATCTATGGGGCATAGAGACATTCGCTAGCCTCCAAATGCAATCTAGGATCGCACACATCGCGCACTTTGGGGACGCTGCAGGGCTGTGACAGGTCACAAGTCCTAAACAAGCATTGGCATACCCAATAGGTCTCGCCTTTGGGACCTTATAAGTGTTTAGCCATGCAACACTTGATGTTGTTGCACCAAGGATATTGTGCTGGATAATTAAACACTTATAACATCCTAAAGGTGAGACCTATTGGCTATGCCAATGCTTGTTAGGGGAGAGCCTGTGCATGTGTCTCGCTTGCGAGACACTATTGTATACAAAAAGGACTTGGAGCCCGCCCATTGCAGATGCGTATTGGGCTCACCGGGTTTCAGCCCCCCACCCCGTTGTGTGTGTTAGCCCGGGCTGAGACAGCTTCGTGGGCTGGCGACCCTCTAATTGCTGCGGAACCCGAGTACTTCACAGATCTTTAAAAGACCATTTACTTGTTAATGAGGCTTTTGTTGTATTTTCACCCCTTCTTAGAGCCACTCTGCCTATGGCTGGAAGAATTAGCCCCCCCCCCAAATCTTTTTCAGCCACCCCCGAAATTTGGCTCTAGATGCCTGCCTAGCCCATTGATTACCATTTGTTGGCTTTATGGGCAACTCTTCTTTACCAGCCACCTTAACCTCAACCATGCTCATGACGAGCTTAGCTCGTCATGAGGCACGGCGCTCCGGTGCTCATGATGATCTCAGCTCGCCATGAGCCGTGGAACGCTCACTCGTGGGGATAATTCCCCTGCTGTGCTGAGCGTTCCACGGGAACGGGTGTGGTCATGACGAGCTGAGCTCGTCATGAGCACACGAGCGCCGTGCCTCATGACTAGCTGAGCTCGTCATGAACATGGGGGCACTGTGCGTGCCCCCTCCCACGCCCTCCCCCCAGCACAGCGGGGGAATTACCCCCGCACGGAAGGGGTTAATTGGTCAGTGCAGACGAAACGTAATTTCCAATCCATTCTGTGGAGCAAGAACCAAGTACAAATTGATTCAAGTTAATCCGTGCCTGTCTGCTGCTCTCAACGTGATTGAGTTGCTACTACTTTTCCCCTTCCCAGGTCCATCTAAATCGAGTGCCACGTTGATAGTTCCTTCCTAGCAGTTTGAGGTCAGGCTGTGTATTGAAGAGATGGCGTCTGCTTCTGCTCCAGAAAGGCATCCCTTGATGCTTTAGTTTATATGGCTGGCTCGCGCCACGCCATCTGAAGGGTCGTAGTGTGGATCCATAAAGGTGTGTACACGTTCCCGAGGTCGGGAGAGCAGCAGGCAGAGCCTTTCTTTCGTCACTCTGGACCCGGCACCGCTAGGGCAGTGGCACACGCAGCAGTGCAGTCATCCCAACAGTGAAAGCTGAGAGGATTGTGGCAGGGGGCACAGCTTTACCCGGGGTTCGGTTCATCGGCAATTTCTGGAGCCCCTGCCATGCTGAGGTGCGTGGTAAACATTTGACTGTTATAGTCAACTTATGTAGAAGCCAGAGATAGGCAATTTATGTTGTATAGGTGACGCAATTGCTTTGTTATTAATATTACATATGTTCACACGTTTAAACCTTGCACATCCTTTGCAGTAAAAAAAAGTCCTGCTTTAAAAACTTCTGTGAAATTCAAGCATTTTCATTCCCGTGTTTTTCTTCCTCTCTGTGAATTGTTTGTGATGTTCACTTGTTCAAAAGTCGTTTCTTGCTTAAGAAACAATTTGAAAACGTGTGTTTTCAAATTGTGAGGCTTTTTTGACAATCGGGCAAAGGGGATGCTAGGGTACGTGATACGCAAGTTTTAAAACCTGAAGCCATAACAACTCATATGCCACTCTGTCTCTTGACTTTGAGCTCCAGCGGAGCCACCTGGTCGTCTGTTTACATTCCACCAGCGGGAGCAGGTGTGGCCCGCACAGCATTAACAAGGGGCTCCGCCAGATATTCAGATTTTGCAGAAAAACTCTGAAACACTTTTCCCCGGATTTAATGTTACACGTTGCCCCCAGAGCGATTACAGATCTTTCTGGTCATGGTAGATTTTGCTCATAAAATACATTAAAAAAAAAGATATATATATATATATATGGCTGTGAATTTTACAGCAGTGAGGTTTCACAAGGGGTTCCAAGTATGAAGGCCCTTCCCTATGACACGTGACTAGCTTGACGCGGGGAAAGGGGTTCTCTTTGAAGGTAGTGCTGCTATTGAAAGGCTTAATCAAACATAAGCTTCCAAGTAGGGGCGTTGTTTCCGTTAGTGCAGGAAGTGCAGTAGCACGGATCCCACGGCCTTTTCAATTTCTGGACAATCCACCCAGCAGAGAAATGCACAAAAAGGTACAACGGGGCTAAATTTTGCTGCTCTTCTAGCTGGCGGAGAGCTTCTTTCGACCACCCGTGATAGACTGGACGCAGCAAATGACGGCGGTGTCAGTGCAAGAACAAATTGTTTCATCACACAAGTTGCGGTTTAGATATAAAACCTCAGGGTCATGTTTTCTACAAACAGTTTTCAATGCTAATGTAATTGTCCTTTTTTCACAGTGAGTATGTAAAGCGCTCTGATACATACGGGTCTAGCTAGCGCTATATACAACTTTAAAAATAAAAATAAATACAAACATTGTCAGATTTAAATTCAAAACGGTACCATCATTTTTGAGACATAACGAGGGTTTAAATGAGTCGTGTTTTGAAATCACCCGGACAGTCTGTTGACCAAATACCATGCTACTTGCCGAATAATAAGTGCCTAAACTTAATTCTGTCTGGCACTGCTACTACAAACATTGACAAATGCAATCAGCAATTATAGCTGAGAACTAGCGGCATGCTTTGCCAATGCTTGTTTCCACCATCTTCTCAGGCATCAGGCTACACTGGGAAACGTTCTTCAGAGATGTAGGTTCAACGGCACTAGGTGGCGCTGCCGGGCTTGAGGAATGAACTTGAGTGGCGGGTTTTTGCGGCATTGACTCTGACAAGCCCCGGTGAAGTCGGAGTCTTCTTTTTCCAATCCTCAGAGGAGGGAAACGGAGTCGCTGGATTTTGCTCCGTCATTTTAGACATTTTGTCTTTTTTAACACAAGATAAGAGGGCATGTCTCGTCCTAAAGTGAACGGTGCGAGGCCTTGTGCGTCTGGCAAACACAGTTTCCCACACGGATTGCTTGCTGCTGCTGCCTAGACTAGCCTAAAAGCTATTATGGAGTACGAACTTCATTGCGTCCTAGGCATCCAAGGCAACCCTACCAGGAAACCACATTTACACAGAGACTAGAAGCAGTTGTTTCAAAAGGAGCAATAAGACCAGGCCCGGTTCCAGGATTCGAAATCTGGGAGGGCCATGAAGAAAGAAGCGTGGCAGGGCCAGGATGCTGAATGTATTTGTGTAGCATCACCGGGATGGAAGGGGGGCAGGGGGTCTGGGGAGAAGCTGCATACTCTGCCTACTGCTTACTAGTTTTACCTCTATTTCTAAGTGTTTGTTTTATATCCAGGTTCTTTATTACCGTTGCTCTCTGTGTCACCCTCCTTTCTCTACACCTCATGCTCCTTTCTGAATGCCTCACCCTCCTCTGCCTCCACCTTACCTTGCTCTTCTCACCCTCTGCATCCTCCTCCCTCACTGTTGTCTCTCTTCACCTCACCCTCCTCTTTCTCCATCTCACTCATCTCATGCTCATGTCTCACTGGGTGGGTACTATTCAACGCGTTAAATGTATCGCCATAATATTGGTACCTTGTGGACATCTTCATTGCATTGAGATATGTAACATTAATTGTGAACTTTGCACAGTTTTGTTCCGTGTCCCTGTACCTCCTTTTTTTGGGGGGCAAAATATATTTTCCAGTCTTTTCGCTTAGTGAGTGATACTCGTTTTTAAGACAAGAGAATAGATGTGGCTCGCCCTCTTTTAATCTTCTTCTCGTGACGTGTGTACGTAAAATGGCTGTGGCCTCACTTCTTAATGGCACATGTTTGCGTGCTGTGATGTGAGCACACAGAGTGTGTGCATCCAAGTGTCCGTATTATGTTGTTATATATGGCACTGTAATGTAAAGTTCAGGTAATCATGGTGTGTGTTAAATCGCCCGTTTTCTCATGTTGCTGCAGTGACTCCATGGTAAAAGACTAAAAAATACGCTTCGTTGTACCTTCCCGATGCTCTAAAAAGGCAAATTCCAATAAAATAGCGAGAAATTGATGCCATTTGTCCCATTTAGTAATAATGTCTATAACACTTAAACAATGTAATTTTTGGCTACAGTAAAGACACCTTCTGATTCTCTTTCCCTCCAGTGATGTTTGCAGTCTAGTGGCCTTAATCAACATTTTTAGATTCTTGACAAGAGGAACTGGTGGTGGGAACGGTGCACAGATGAAAAGTGGAGATTAATTAGAGAAAAGTGTGAAGATAGAAAAGAGGAGTGCGGATAAAGCTACTCTTAGTGCGGATGAAATGCCTGTTTTAGAGGACATTGATGTGCCGATAGTGCAACAATAGGCATCTGGGCTGCAGCCTGGGGCTGCAAGGCTTCCTGTTGGAAGTGAGGACCTCTGGGTTGCCCCAGGCATGATGCAGCCGGCATTGCCAGACTTTACTGGTGTTCCAGGGTGTAGAGTGGATACTGAAAACCTTTTGCCAGTATATTTTTTTCAGTTGTTTATGGATGATGTATTTTTGGCAGAGATTGTTAAGCAGACTAATTTGCATGCTGAACAGAATTTGAGAGACAACAGTCCCAGCCTTAAGCCTCACTCTGGAGCTACCCAGTGGACTCCCACAAATCTGAATGAGTTGAAGAAGATCTTGGGTTAAACTTTTTTGATGAGTTTGCTAAGGAAACCATCAAGGTCTTCATATTGGTCTACTAGTCCCTTGATGGCAATAGCTATTTTTCCAGCAGTCATGAGTCGTGATAGGTATTTGCTTCTGCTTCGGATGCTGCATTTTGTCGATACATGCCACAAGATCACCCTGATTGTGACCATCTTTTTAAGATTCGGACTGTCATTGATCACTATGTAGATCGAATATCTGAGATCTATGCTCCAGTGAAAGAAATAGCAGTGGATGAGTCTTTGGTCTTGTTCAAGGGCCACTTGGTTTTTAGGTAATACATTCCGAGAAAGAGGGCACACTATGGAATTAAGATGTATATGCTGTGTGACAGTAGGACAGGATATGTCTCTAATTTCAGGGTGTACACTGGTAGGGATTCCAGGATCGACTCCCCCCACCCCCAGTGATCCGTCCACTTCTGGAGTGACTGAGAAAATTGTGTGGGAACTTGGTAAAGGGCTGTTTAACAAAGGTCAACATTTATATGTAGATAACTTCTACACTGGTGTGCACTTGTTTAGGGAATTGGCCAAAGTGGACACTGTTGCACAATCCGCTCTAACCATTTACCAAAAGAACTTGTTCGTCAAAAGCTTGTGTGGAGACAGTGTAGTGTGTTGCGTAGCGAGGAACTTCTAGCTATAAAGTTTGCAGACAGGAGAGATGTCTACATGCTGACCATCATCAATGATGAAAGCACTTCACCTGTGACTTTGGGGTCAGGTTGCTGAAGCGCGAAAACCTGTGTGCATTTTAGACTATAATATGCACATGGGTGGTGTTGATAGAGTAGATCAGAGGATGGAACCTTACGCTGCTCTTCATAAGACTTACATTTGGTAGAAGAATTTGGCTATCCATCTTTTCCACTTGGCAAACTTTAATGCTTTTGTTGTATTTAAGGATTGTTAGCAAAAGTCATCTTTGACTCAGGACAAGTTTCAGGCGTTTGTAATAGGCAACCTTGTTGTAGTGGAACATGCAAGTTTTCCTAGAGTTGGAGTGGTGGAGGATGTGGCTTGAAAGATCGCCACTTTTCTGATCACATTCCTCCCACGCTCTCAAAAGACTTTCCCAGTGGGATATGTAGAGTCTGTTGGCGAAGAGGTACACAGAGGGAGACTCTTATATACTGCCCGAGTGTCCTTCTAACCCTGCGCTGTGTGTGCCTGCTTGTTTTACAATGTACTACACGCAAATAATTTCTGGGCGTATCAATGGATGGTAAAGTGAACTGCCTGGTCTGTATTGTTTTATATTTTTTATTCAGTTTCACGGTTGGCATTTGTGTAATGTATTTAGTTTCAGATTTTGTGTCAGTAGATTTGTATCTATTTACAATTGGTTTGCGTTTTCTTTATTGTATTAAAAAAATCCTAAATGTGATGCCGGTGTATGTAGGCTGGCGCTTGGCTGGTGGTGTGTGTTGGCTGGCGCTTGGCTGGTGGTGTGTGTGGACTGGCGCTTGGCTGGCAGTGTGCGTGGACTGGCGCTTGGATGGCAGTGTGCATGGACTGGCGCTTGGATGGCAGTGTGCATGGCCTGGCGCTTGGCTGGCAGTGTACATGGACTGGCATTTTACTGGCAGTGTGCATGAACTGGCGCTTGGCTGGCGGTTTGTGTGGACTGGCCCTTGTTTGGCGGTGTGTGAGAAGTGACTTGTTGCTGGTCACTACACACACTGGTAGTCAAACGCCAGTCCACCCAATCCATCAGCTGGTGTGGTTGCTGTGTCAGGCATATGGGAGTGCGAACATGATGGGCCCTTGAATGGCACGGTCTGCTGATGTGAGTGTTGTAATGTGATAGGCCAGCGGTGTGAATGGCTTTGTATGTGTCACAGGTATTAAAGGTGTATGAATGACCTGTAAAGAGGTTGGTGCCATGTCTTGGCTTTACAGCTCACGAGCTGAGTCAATGGCTCAGTTTCTCATCCTTTCAATTATTAACAGTGCATTTCATTTTTGTGAAATATCTTAATACAATTGTATATACTGAACCATCAATCAACCTCATGCCAAATCCAAGAATTGCGTTACTTACCTGTAACTGCAGTTATCCAGTATTGGTGTCTTTCATAGATTCACATGCCTGAATCATTCCCCGTCGTCGAGACGGAGTCTCCGGTACATAGAAAAGCAATGTCCTATAGGCATATATAGAGAAAAATAGGCCTAAGGGCCTCGCCTTAGTAGCCTATCTATGTCCTTTTGTAAAAAGGACCAAACACTAGAAGGTAGCCAATCAGCTATTACCTCCCTCTAGAACCTTCCTGTCAGGAGCCTCAGTCTCTCAGATTTTCATACGCACCAAGCTAGGTAGGCGTAATACTGTAGAGAAATAAGTGAGTCCTTCCAGGGGAGGCGGGAGGGTTGCATGTGAATCTATGAAAGACACCAATACTGGATAACTGCAGTTACAGGTAAGTAATGCAATTCTTATCCAGTATTATGGGTGTCTTTCATAGATTCACATGCCTGAATCAGAGTAGCAAGCAATACATTATGCACATTTCTGATGGAACAGCACATACCAGTCTGTAGATAATATATATCATGCGACTATGAGCCATCACTAAATAACAAGAAATAAGTAAATAAATGTGCATACCAGCAAAGGATGGCGGGAAGGAGGAAGGCTCACCTCATTGGAATAGATGGCGAAGCACAGCCTGGCCCACTGCTGCATCCTGCATCAGTTCCGTATCCAGGCAGTAGTGCCTGGTGAAGGTATGCGGCGACCTCCATGTCGCTGCTCTGCAAATGTCCAGTATTGGCACCCCAGCGAACAGTGCAGCTGATGTGGACACAGCTCTTGTAGAATGAGCTCTTACCTTGGAGTGCAATGGCCGTCCGGCTCTGTCATGGCAAAAGGCAATTGCCGAAGATATCCATCTTGAAATACTTTGTTTGGAAAGCGGCATGACTTTCCTTGGTCTACTAAAAGCGATGAATAACTGATTTGTTTTCCTGAACTGTTTTGTCTTGTCAAGGTAAAATTTAAGACACCTCTTCAGGTCCAAAGAGTGCAGGGTTCTTTAAGCTGCAGTGCTGGGATTTGGGAAGAATGATCGGAGGACTATAGGCTCATTTAAATGGAAGTCCGACGGGACCTTAGGTATAAACCGAGGATTAGTTCTTAAAACCACTCTGTCTTCCTTGAACTGCATGAAGGGACTTTGTATGGAAAGAGCCTGAAGTTCACTGACCCTTCTTGCTGAGGTCAGGGCCAGTAGGAGGGCTGTTTTCCAGGAGATGTATTTGACGTCTGCCCTGTGAATGGGTTCGAAAGGGTGTTTCATCAATTGGTTAAGGACCACATTGAGATGCCATGTAGGTGGAACCCTCCGTGGCCGAGGAAAGGATCTGTAGAGTCCTTTAAGGAACTCTCTTATTAACCTGTGTGACCAGAGAGAGGGCCCTTTTGAAGTTCTTGTATACCGTGAAATTGCCGCCAAATGAACTCTGATGGAGGCGTGAGCAAGGCCCGACTGTGCCAGGTGTAGCAGGTATGGTAGCAGCTGCTCTGGAGTAGCCTGAAAGGGATGTAGACCTTTGTCCTTACACCAGATACAAAAGCGTTTCCACTTTAAGGAATATGTTTTGTTTGTGCTCTCAGCTCTTGCCTTTGCGAGGACATCTTTGCAGTCCTGCGGGATGTCTAGCTGGCAGAACTCTCGGTACTCAGGAGCCAAGCCGATAACCTGAGTGATTTCAGATTCGGGTGCTGTACTTGGCCGTTGGACATCGTGAGCAGGGATGGATGTTGATGCAGACGGATTGGCGGGTGAACGGAGTGGCGATGGAGGTCCGTGAACCAATGCTGCCTCAGCCAGAACAGGGCAATCAGAATCAGAGTGCAGTGCTCTGTCTTCATCTTTCTGAGGACTCTTGGTATCAGTGGGAACGGCGGAAAGACGTACGCAAACACGTTGCGCCAGGCGATGGAAAATGCATTTCCGAGGGACCTTAACTGGGGATGCCAACTTGCGAAGTTGCGGCATTTGGCGTTCTCCCTGGTGGCAAAAAGGTCTATCTGCGGTGTCCCCCATTTCGGAAAGATGTGGTCTAGCACCTCTTGGTCGAGCTCCCATTTGTGGGACATAGATCTCTGTCTGCTTAGAGCATCTGCTATGACGTTGTCCTTGCCTGGGACATACTCCGCTTTTAACGTGATACTGTGGAGCATAAGTCAGTTCCAGATTCTCTGTGATTCGCGAGATAGTGTGAGAGAACGCGTTCCTCTCTGCTTGTTCAAGTAGTGCATCGTCGTGGTGTTGTCGGTCTCGACGAGCACTGGGGAGTTCTTGATGCGCGGTAGGAATGCCTGCAGAGCTAGAAAAACTGCCCTCAGCTCTAGGAGGTTGATATGGAGCTGCTTTTCCTGGTCCGTCCACTTGCCGCTGATCTACAATTCCTGGAGGACCGCTCCCCATCCCTCTAGAGAGGCGTCCGTTGTTATCACATGTGGGGCTGCAGGAAGTAGGAATGGTAGCCCTTGTGAGAGGTTCTTGAGCGACCTCCACCAGAGTAAGGCCTTGGTTATTTGTTGAGTTATCACAATGCGATCCTCGAAAGAACCTGTGCTTTGAGTCCATTGCCTGTCAAGGCCTCCTGCAGCGGGCGCATTCTGAGCCGACAGTGGGGAATAAGCAGGATACTAGAGGACATCATCCCAAGAGGGACTTGAAAGTTCGGACCAGTAAAGTTTTCCTCGAGGCTACTGCGGTGGCCAGAGTGATAAGCTTGTGCTTTCTTTCCTGAGATGGGAATGCTTTTGAACATTCCGTATCCAATGTTGCCCCGAGAAAGGTAAGAACTCGGGAGGGCTGTAGAGTAGACTTCTCGTGATTGAACGTCAGGCCCAGGTGCTGGAAAAGATCGAGACAGGCGCTGGAGGATTTGGCTGCGCCTTGTATAGATGGTGCTTTCACCAGCCAGTCATCCAAAAAATGGAAAGACCTGGTGTCCATTCTGATGTAGGAAAGCCGCCACTGGAGAGAGGCACTTGGTGAATATCCGAGGTGCCGACTTGAGGCCAAATGGGAGGACACAGAATTGATAGTGTTGACCCGCCACTGCGAATCTGAGGAAATTCCTGTGGCCTTTGTGAATAGGGATGTGGTAATATGCGTCTTGCAGATCTAAAGGCGTCATAAAGTCCCCTTCCTCTAGCAACCCCAAAATCTCCTGGATCGTAACCATGCGGAACGATTGACTCTTCAAGAATGCGTTGAGTGCCCGGAGATCTAAGATGGGCCTCCATTTCTTCCCTTTCTTTTGTATCAGAAAGAAGCGGGAATAAAATCCCTTTCCTCTGTGAGCTGATGGTACTCGCTCTATTGCTCCTTTCTTCAACATAGAAGAGACCTCTTGAAGGAGTAATCGTAAATTCCTGTGTTGCATTTTGCGAGGAGGAGTTGTCGGGGGAATTGATTTGAATTCCAACGAATGTCCGAATT
The DNA here is from genome assembly GCF_964261635.1 of Lissotriton helveticus. Lineage (NCBI taxonomy): Eukaryota > Metazoa > Chordata > Amphibia > Caudata > Salamandridae > Lissotriton > Lissotriton helveticus. The sequence continues at coordinate 316,536,157 of NC_136061.1, forward strand.
GAATCAATTGGAGCACCCACTGATCTGTTGTAATTGATCTCCAATTGTCGAGGAAGTGTGTCAGATTTCCTCCAAGTTTGAAAAAATGAGATTGTGGACAGACTGGCTGCTGGAAAAGGTCATTGGCGTCCGCCAGTGGGTTTCCTCTGGTTTTTTCCCCTGTAGTTGGACTTTCCATACGAGGTCTGGCGACCTTGTTGCTGCTGTCGCTGTTGGTATTGCGATCGGCCTTGATTATAGGAGTATGTGGATTTGTTTTGGTAGGATCCTCTGTAAGAGGAATGACCTCTACCCCTGCTCCCTCGAAAGGACTGGCTCCTAAACTGTAGTGTGCCAAGCGCCCTTGCCGTGTCCGTATCTTTTTTGATCGTTTGTAGGGCCTCGTCGATTTTCTCCCCAAAGAGGTGTTGGCCATCGTAAGGCATGTCCAGTACTTTAGTTTGGACTTCTTGGCGAAAAGATGTAGCTTTGAGCCACCCCTGCCTTCGCAAGACCGCAGCCGCTGCCAGCTGTCTGAAGCCGGTCAATGCAACATCCATCGCACAATCGATAAGTTCCGATGCTGATGTTTGGCCCTCCTTAAGGAGTGATTGAACCTCCTCTTTCACGGTGTCTGGTAGCTCTGCCATATACGGAGCAATATCCTCCCACAATTGCCTGTTGTAGCGGCCTAGTAGCGCAATGGAATTAGCTACTTTCACAGTCATGGCCGACGTGGTGGAAAAGCGTTTGCCAATACTGTCTAGTTTCCTGCCCTCCTTGTCTGGTGGAGCTGACAATGGAGATGACCGATTCCTAGAATTTTTCTGTGCCGCCTGGGTAACCACAGAATCCGGCTTGGGATGACCAGTAAGGCAGGCTGGCGCTGTTGTTGGTGCCTTATACTTTTTGTCCAGCCGTGGTACCACTGCTGAGACTGAGGCTGGTGTTTGCATCAGCTGTTTTCCCTGCTCCCATATGTGGTCAATGATAGGAATTGATCTGGTTGTTTTCTTAACCGGGTCTTTAAAATCATACAGGAAACAGTCTGTTTCATGAGATTCCATTGTCATATGGAATCTTTTGGCCGCTCTCTCCACTAAGTTGTGAAATCCGCCAATGTCCACTGGCGGTGAGTCTGAAGTAGTGCGCTCAGGTGTGGCAGGAGAAGGAGCGATGTAGTCATCATCTCTATGGTCAGACTGGTCATCTCGGACCTCTCCATCCTCCGGTTCTTCAAATTCCTCGTCAGAAGACGGGATATTCTGCACTGGCTCTCTTTCCTGGCGGATCACTAATGGTGATGGTCTAGGCTGTGAAGATGGCGTCGGTCCAGATGTAGCTGGAGTTGTCCCAGCTGATGGAGCAGAAGCCGATTCAGGAAATCGCTGTTTGTAGTCTTGGATCAAGAACTGCAAGTCTGAAACTATAGACACTGGAAGGCATACCATTGGCGTGACTTGCGTCTGGACTCTTCTGTAAATTCCACTTCATCCCCCTCATCATCAGTGCTTTGGCACTTCACTATTAGGTCCGAAGGACTGGTGGCCTGTCCGTACTGATCCTCGTCTGAGTCCTCGTCCTGTAGTAGGCAAGCTGGGGGCAACCTTTGCACCCTACTGGGAGACATTACGTCTGGTGTTATTGACTTTTTTGTGCCCCTTTTTTCCTAGAGGGGTGTGATGCACACCGTCTGCTGGTGTTAATGGCCCAGTCGTCGATGGTGGGATCGTAGACGGCTGAATGGCAGCTGACGACGGAGAAATCAGCTCCGATTGCTTCCATAGTGTCGACGATGATGTCGTCGACGGTGCTGTCGTCGACTGAATATGAATCGTCGTCGACGGTACCTTTGTCGACAACACCTTAGTCGACGGTGTCCTCATCGTCGTTGATGTCTTCGTCGACGGCACGCTCGTCGACGAGAGTTTCTTTGTCGACAACGCAGGCGTCGACGGTTGTGGCTTCGTCGTCGACACTGATGTAGTCGACGAAATCTTTAACGTCGTCGATGGCTTTTTAATAAGGATAATCGACGACACAGGCTTACCCGCCGTCGACGATGGAGTAGTCGTCGTCGTCGAAGAGAAGGCTGACGACGTCGTCGTCGACACTGTCGTCGTAGACGTCGAAACAGACTGGAGACACAGTCTTCTTCTGCGCTGAGGAAAGCATCGACGAAGTCATCGTCGACGACGGCGCAGGCTTCCTGAAGGCAGGAACCTCCTTGTCAGACGTTGTGGATTTTGCCTCTGAAGACTTTGACAGTCTTTTTAGGAGGAACGTCTGTAGGGCTAGGGGAAGAAACCCTTGGCCTCTTCAAGGATAATTTAGAGGAAACAGAAGCTATCTCACCGTCCTCTGAAGACTCCAGGTTGTCTCTGGTTTTAAGCCTGTTCAACCAGAGTAATAGTCGTCCTTCTCTGTCTTTTAGAGTTTTCATACAGAATGTTCTACAAATTCTACATTCTTTTGGAGTATGGTCCGGATAAAGACAGTATAAGCAGGTTTCCTGCTTATCATCAATATGGAGCCTCTTCTTACCACAAGAAGAGCAAGCCTCGAAGAGACCCTTCTTCTGATGATCAGCCATGGTAGAACTATGAAGAAAATATCCAATTTCTGTGAAGAAAAGAATTTAAACAAGGAAACCTGAGGAGAACTCAGGTAGAGACTCCCTAGCACAACGTGCGGTAGAAAATCTGAGAGACTGAGGCTCCTGACAGGAAGGTTCTAGAGGGAGGTGATAGCTGATTGGCTACCTTCTGGAGTTTGGTCCTTTTTACAAAAGGACATAGATAGGCTACTAAGGCGAGGCCCTTAGGCCTATTTTTCTCTATATATGTCTATAGGACATTGCTTTTCTATGTACCGGAGACTCCCGTCTCGACGACGGGGAATGATTCAGGCATGTGAATCTATGAAAGACACCCATAATACTGGATAACCAGTATGTATGTGTGTTTGAGGAATAGATGGTTGTGCAGTAATATTTGTCTTTTCTGTCTTTCTCATGCAGGGTGTCCCTTGTCCCTTTTTGTGAATGCTGTAATGTGTTGGTTCAGTGCCTGGTGTTGTGAATGGTCTTGTGTGTATGATGTACGAAAGGTGTGTGAATGGCCTGTAAAGCAGTTGGGGCCTTGCTCACAAGCTGGGAGTCACTGGTTCAGTTTTTTGTCCTTTCAATTTTTGACACTGCATTTAATTTTTGTGAAATCCCTTGTTAATAAAATGTTATCTACTGAACCATCACTCGCCTCGTGACAAATCTAACCAGTATATGTGTGTGTTTAAGGAATAGATGGTTGTGCAGTAATATTTGTCTTTTTTGTCCCTCTGCCAAGGTGTACATTCCATCTAAGAAAAACGTACCAACTCCATATATTTTCGTAAACTAAACACCAGGGGAGTACATGGTGTTGTCTCTCTTGTGGATCCCAACAAGTAATCTTACCCACAATGTTCAGAAAACCTCAAAATGTAACTGTCACATTTTCCTTGAATTACTGTGCCAACATTATCACGCTTCAGAAAGAAACAACACATTTCCTACAACAGCAGTTCCCCAAGTCTCCCGATAAAAATGGTACCTCACTAGTGTAGGTGGGCCAAGTAACCCTGGCAGGGAAGGGCCCAAAACGAATTGCGGAGTCATCAAAATTACCTATTTTGAAAGGAACTGGTTTTGCAAGGGGTTGGGTGGGAGGGGGGGTGTCACCTCAGTTTTTGACCCCGGGCTCGGTGGCCATCTTTGGAAACCAACCCAATCTACACATTTCTGAAAATTAGACACCCTGGGGAATCCAATGAGGTAAGGCTTGCGTGGATCCCTCAACATTTTCCTACCCAAAATCCACTGCAAACCTCAAATTTAGCTGAAAAAACATTTTCCACATATTGCTGTGTGGAATCCCTGTGCCGGCATAAATGTCCTACCCCAAAACATTCCCCTCAGTCTCCCGAGTAAAATGATACCTCACTTGTGTGGGTGCCCAATTAAGAATTGGCTAAAAACATATTTTTTTAAAAATGTGCGCTAAGAATTCTCAGTACGATACCCTTAACCCCTATGTTTTTTGGCTCGTCGTAATCACAGGCCCTTGCTCCACCCACACAAATGAGGTATAATTTTACCCGGGAGACTGACGGGAACGCTGGGGGGGGGTAGTACATTAATTAGGGCAGGAAAAAGCGCGTAATACACAGTGGACCCGGATGCCTAACTATTTATTAAGAAAGTGGTATAAGAACCTCGACTCGGGTCAAGACATTGTCGAGAGCATGTAGAAGTGCTGGGGACCCAAAGAACCACCTAAAGTGAGTAGATAGGGATGCCACAGAGAGCTTGTGTAATGTGGGAACACAACCGCGTGCTCCTTGCAACTCTATGGATAAAGCGCGGTTGGATTTTTAAGGATTAGGGACCCTTCCCAGTGGACCCTGAAGGAACCACGTGGAAGACCGAAGGTTGGAAAGCCAACCCACTGTGGATAACCTAGTATCCACTTTACCTACTCTAGGGAAGCCGGGTGCATACGTGTGATGTGGTGTCGGAAACCGCAGTCTAACCCAATGGAGGACGTCAGGAAAGTGCCCCTGCTGGAAGAGGAGAAAGTGTCCGGTGGAATGCAAAGGTGGATTCAAGATGAGAGGTACCTGCAAGCAGAGGGGACAGAGTCTATGTCACTCAGGAGTGACCAGGAGACTTGAAAGATGAATGCCCTCCGATGTCGGGTGTTGCAGGATGGATGACGATGACCTTGACTCTGCAGCTGTGAGGACCAGGGGTCATGCACGTGCTGCCCCACAAAGGATATCGAGTGCTGAGGGGTCGGTGTCCGGCAGGAGCACCAACAAGCCTTGGCAAAATAAACCCACGCAGGAATCGAAGAAGGAGCAACGTCTGGACCAGCACGGTCCGGGGTACTCACCAAAAGCAGGGGAGTCAGGGTAGGCTTGAGCAAACAGAGGAGCCCAAGGGAAGCAAAGGTGACCCTCCGGTGGATCCACAGGGCGGAGGCACTGGAGTCGTGAGAGGACCTCAAGCAGCTCACCAAAAGATGCAGGCCATGATACACATAATGCGTTGTGGCTGGAGATTCTGGCCACTGGAGGTGCTTAAGGTTGGGGCTACTTGGAGCCGAAAGATCTTCTTGGAAAGAAGTCAACAAGCCTTTGCCACCGCAAGTTGACGGGGTGCACAGGGGTTCAGTTATTGCAACCCCACGAGGAAAACTGGCGCGGGAAAGTTCGCCCACCCCACCACAATACACCAAATCCTGTCTGGGAGGGGGCTACACCTCCTTGCGACAAGATGCCTATTGTTCTGCCTTCCCCTGCTCGAGCTTGGCTCAGCAGCAGGAGGGCAGATCCTGTCACTGGTCGGCAGCTACCATTTTCGTGCAGTCTGGGTCAAGAAGGCTAGTACCGGGAACACTGAAAGCCTACCGGACAACCCGGGAGAATGGTCTCTGTAGGCTGCAGGGGTGTCCTGTTCATGCAAGGGCACCCTCTCACTTACAACCAATCACCCTGCCTCAGGATTGCAAAGGCAGGGGTGACTTATAGGTTTTAAGTGCAGTTACCCACATATAGGAAACCTATATCTTATGTAAGTGGTGCTAGCACCAGCTTACATAGGCTGCAATGACAGGCATGTAGTTCCGTTTTGAAAGGTCGTTCATGGGTGGCATAATACATGTTTCAGCCCATGGGAGACCTCTGGGTACCCATGTACCATATATTAGGGACTTATAAGAGTACCCCAGTATCCAATCTGGGATGTACCCAAGTACTGAACACAACAATTTAGGGAGAAAGCAGATAGACTGGGGTCCTGATTAGGAGGATCCCAGTCAAACTAATCAAATACAGCTTAGCACCAGGCAAAAAGTGGAGGTAACCATAGAAGCAGATCCTACTTTCCTACATATATCATATTTCTTTAACTGTGCAATACAATAAAATTGTGTACTATCACAAGTGAGAAAAAGCTAGTGCTGACTGATTAGATAAAACAAAGTTATGCTCACAAAAAGATTCAAACAGGATAAAGGATTTTGAAAGTGTGGCAATTTACTTCTGGGGTTATTTCTGCAAAGGAAGACAACTGTATCTTTACAGTACATGTCCAATATTTTAAAATAAGAATATGTGGATTGGAGAACTGCACACATTTTCCAAACATTGTTAAAATGACAGGGGATTAAGGACCCTTGAACACATTCTTAAACTACACACAATTATTTAGTGAGGCCTTTATAGGGCAATGAGTGGTTCGTTTTGCACCTGAAGACTGGCGGAGAAGTGTTTCAACCATGTATTGTTCTGGACTCTCCGTAGGATGAAGATCTGGTGGACCCAATGCCTGGGAAACAAAGGGGAATCTCATTTTATAGCCCATTGTGCTTACTGGGTGGCATTCCATTTTTCAGCCAGCGGTACTGAATTGGAACATACCGTTAGTTGCAATAAAGGTCATGAAGCATACTCAAAGAAAGCACCTTCTGTTGAAAAAGTATTTGAAAGTCAAACATTTTAGAAAATGTAAAATATATGCATCAAACGTTTGTGCTAGGAGTATTATTTTGCATAGGCATGTACCCTAAAAAGTCAGAAGTACTTATGAAATTGTGTTCCTTAAAGCGTCTTAGAGTCTTTTGAAGTTTTTCAACACAAAGAACAAGGGCACACTTACAGATCCAGCTACCCTATGTGTACATCCTACTCCAGGCAATCTTGTAATGTAGGCATCTTCAAGCACGTCAAACCAGAACACTATTCTCTCGTGCCCACCTGATGAATAATTAATTTAAGTGTGAACATGATTTTGACTTGAAAGTTTTTGCTGTCAGCTGTACTGCCCTTAACACCTCCAACACAGCATGACTTTTCACCAAGTACTCCCACACAATAAGGGAAGTGGGCATCATTTCAGTCTCTAGTCATTCTGAGACAATACACGAATTTGCCAGGACCGACCCCAGCAGGACCACTTTTTTTCTTACTCGACTTCAAGATCTATTAACAAAAGAACACTTCACTACCCAAAGTTACTTCTCCTACCGTCATCCTCTTATCAATACACTATTTGCTTGACTGAACTCCTTTACCTCGATCTCTAAATGTTTTCCCATTCCACACCAACAATAAATAGTGCCCCCTTTGACACTTCTGTCCCCATGTAGTCAGTCTATCCTATTTTCTAGAGTCCTATCCTGTCTTACCCTACTTTTTAACCTAGTCTTCTTAGCTGGGATCAACTCTGACTGTCTCAGCAGTTGTCGTGCTTTCACTAAAAAACACAAATGTCGACATCTTCTGCCAATTCAAACTACTGAACAATCCCAACTCCCATTCTAGTTTAAAACTTTTGAGTAACCTGTCTTCAGTAGACTTATCCATTATCTCTACTCTTACTATCTTTGAATCCCTACAACTCCTATCTTAACTGCAGTCCATTTAAACAGCTATTTTGCATATCTCCAAATTCTGCTCGCAACTATTTTAAGTCCTGGATCTTACTCCTATGGATCGGCCATCAGAATTTAAAATAGTCAACCACCCTATCATCAGTTCTGGGTGCTCTACTGTTCTTCCTTCACACCACCTCTCTTGCTTACCTCCTTTCAGCTAGTAAATCTTTCCTTACACACATGCTCCACAACTCTTCCAAACTCACCAACTGTTTTACGGCTATTAAAACAGCCATCCATGTTTAACTTTCTAAAAGCTAAAGATATCTGCTGCAACTGCTTCCCTCACATCTTGTCATGTTCCCTCCCAACAAACTCGAGAGCACAAAAAGCAATGGACAAAATGCTTGAATTAATCACAGGCAAGTATAACCCTGGGCTGTTTTCCAGTCCAGCAGTTGGGTGGATCAAATAATTTTTCTAATTGCTGTTTAAGTTAACACGTACATTTCCCTACATCCATCGACTGGCAAGGTATGTTCGTAAAATACCCAAAATCACACAAAGAGCCCTCTGGTTTGAAGTCACACAGTGGTAGTCTAGAAGTGAGAACAACAATTACAGAGGGGGCAGGGTGGGTTTCCCTTTTAAGGAAGATTTCCCTCACACACCTGAGGTGTCATGCTTCATCATGAAGCCTGATCATGATGCGGTCTACAACCCCCTCCCTCAAAGGGAGGAGCTCGGGGATGTTTTGAAATGAAAGGGGTAACCCAATGTGAGCGGTATGTATGATGGGGAAGTGCAGTGCTGGTGGATAAGTGGTTAAAACTCACTACAAGGTTAACCAGATGCAGTTTACTATTGCTAAGGTTAAAAACAAATGACGTCTAGTGCTACTGCCAACATAAGATGCAGTCGCACTGAGTAGTGATCAACATGTTTCAGCCTCAGACCTGGACAGTGTCGTGGCTTTCATCAGGATCATAAATAAAGCTACTGCTGCATGTGGGTGAAAAGAGGAAATCATAGTGAGTCACGTTTATGAATAAGAAATACTAAACCAGTGATCCAGCAGTTCAACTGATTCACCGGTAGGCCCAGTGAATAAGACAAACAATAAACTGCGCAATTAGTGTAGTAAAATGCTGTGCAGTTGTCCCACATCTAGACATGTCAATATGAAAACAATTATAAAACAACTTTATTACTTGTTCATGCACAAATGTGGATTATGTGGTGACTATGGACAACTTATATCTTATGAAAAATGTCTCTCACCTGCAAAGTCAGGTTCCGTGCCACCTCTGTCCTCGGCAACTAGTCTAAGGTACACATGCCCATCTAACCTAATGAGTAGTGGCAGTGGCGTTAAAAAACGGAAGGAAAAGATGCCCCGAGTTTTAACAGACGAGCATTCAAAAGAGAACATCAAGTGAAATGGAGACCAAAGACCTGTTCTAAAGTATGTGAGCTGGATACCGAATGGTATTGATAGGGGAGACCATACCATGGTGCTGGCAAGGACATGCAGCACATGTAGTAAGAGTACCTAAAAGGAAGGCCTCAGGAATGCTGCAGACCCCTAAAATGAGAAACAGAAGTCTAGCTGCTACAAGTATCACTGCATAGATAAAGAGCTCAGTAGATCCGCCATACCCCGGCCAGATGGTAACTGTCATGGTGAGAGACTGCATATTTCTCGAATAGAGAAGAATGTAAGGAGTTGAACCCAACCCTTGTAAAGCAGTTGCAGTAAAAGTACCGGAATCAGAAAGGAACTGTATCAAGCGCACACTGCTCGTTGTGATCGTGAATCAATTCTAAAAAGAGGGGGGGGAGGCATGGGTACTAGGGACTGGGCGAGTCATGACTAGATGCCGCTTCAGTGTCCGATCTCCTGTGGCTCTGGACGAAATGATGCAAAAGGAACATAAGAAGGCAGTATCTGAGAGTGCCCATGTATCTGGAAGTACCCAAGCCCTTGTGTTGCAACGGAAATACAGTGGTCAGCGCATACCGCTGTGGATGGGCAAGGGTGGCGCAGAGATAATAAGGGATCGTCCTAGTAGCATACAGGGACTGCATCACATCGGAATAAATCGCGATGGCAATAAAACAGTTACGGTTCCGGGAGGGTCCTCAAATAGGGAGAGTGGGTGTGACATGGTGAAGATACCACGGGAGGTGCCAGTGAGAATCAGCATGAGTATCAATTACCTGCACTTAGCACTTGCATTACAGCGGAGAGCCGTGGAGTTTGTCCGTGGGACAGGAAGATCGGAGAGTGCCGGCCCGAACAGGGCAGGCAAATATCTCAACGTTCTACGTGACCTCGCAATCACTTCCTGTATGCAGTGCAGGGCAAGCTGGAAAATGCAGTTGGTTGGTGCCTGGGCGGTGAAAATGTAACATATCCAGTCCCGGTTGGTGGTGGGATTTGTAGAGTTTAATTCCTTGCATCATGACAAAGGGTAGTATGAATGGTAGTCACAGTACTGGGAGGCTTCGAATCGTTGTGTAAAAGATTGTGCTAGGTGCTGGCCCCCGTGAATTGTGTCCGATATCAAAAATGATATATCAATAACTTTTTTTAAGGGGGTTTCGTTTAGACCAGAAATGAGAGCGCCTGGTTGCGCACTGTGGATTGACGAGCATGAGTCATGTGGAACAGTTCCAGTCCCAGTTGGTGGAGGGACATGTATTAGAGCAATGTGTGCGATTGGATACTATGCAGCATGGTAAAAAGAGAGCAAGGCAACTGCTTTGTAGGTACTGTAAGACCTCGAATAGTGATGTAAAAAATCACTCTCGTAATAACTGTCAGATATGCCTGGTACCCGGAAATGTGCAGCGGTTCACCGGCCAGTAATGAGTGTGCATTGATTGCTCACTTTGCGGTGTGAGAAATCATATAACTTGGCGGGCTGAGTCCATGACTGATAAGGAAGGGGATGCACCAGGTGCGTAGGAAAGAGGAATATGAGCTGGCCTTGGGAGTTTAACTAAGATAGTGCTAGCCACGGTATGTCATAATTCAGCCCATTCTCAGCAGTACCCAGCCTAAACACCCATCTCTGTTCGATCCTGATCAGTCTTTTAGTTAGGGTGGGTGTAGTAGTGTGAAGATTTGGTTTGTCTAACACTGTCCATCTCATGGTGTCTGCAGGATGATTAATTTCTAAGAAATGTTTGGTGAACTTGGTGGTCTGCTTAGCACATCGAATTGTACTTTTATGTTCAAGAATACAGATTCTCATCCTCCCATACAGAAGCAGATTCCCAGGAGCTACTGCGCGATATCAAGCTTCCCTGTCTCTCCCTCGAAGACCGGAAATACATGGATAGCTCTCTTACAACTGATGAGATCGCGCAAGCGATCCGCTCCTTAAATTCTGGAAAAGCTTTGGGCCCAAATGGACTCCCCATTGAGCTCTACAAACTGTGACCAGATAAGCTGGCCCCCTATTTGAAATCAACGTTTGAAGAATCTAGGGAGTTGGGAATGCTGCCCCGGGAGCAAAGAATAGCTACTCTTGTCACCATCCACAAGGCGGGAAAGGCCAAAACAGATTGTGCCTCATACTGACCCATCTCACTTTTGAGCGCAGAACCTAAGATTTTGGCCACGCTTTTAGCTAATCGCTTGGTGAAGGTGATCAGCGGCTTAGTGCATCCAGATCAATCTGGCTTTATGCCCCATAGAAATACAGGCCTAAACCTACGCAGAGCTCACGGGGTGATAGACAGAGTCCACACCCTTCAAGAGCCAGCTGTGATTGTGACGTTAGACGCGACCATGGCCTTTGATACCATTGAATGGCCTTACTTATGGGCAGTTTTGGTAAATTGGGATTTGGACCGGAGTTCATTCAGTGGGTTCATCTTTTATATTCAGAACCACTGGCTCAAATGGTAGTAAACAACAAAGTATCTGCCTCATTTCTACTTAGTTAAGGAACTCGAAAGGGTTGCCCACTGTCCCCCCTTTTCTTTTCCCTGGCCTTGGATATGTTGGGATCAAATGATAAGGGGTCTGCAGTGGTCCCCCGGATAGGAGGACCGCATATCGTTGTATGCAGACGATATATTATTGTATTTGGCCTCCCCTAATAAATCGCTTGCAGTTGTACTGGACATTCTTACGGTCTTCGGTAGATTCTCTGGACTTTCCATAAATTGGGGGAAATCCTTATTATTTGTACTTAGGGGAGACCCTCCCGTCCCACCCCGGAACTGCCCAATACTAATCAACTCGGTTGGATTTAAATATTTGGGGATTTTTCTCTCACTGTACCCCTCGGTCTGCTATGCCCAAAATCTCCTTCCCCCTCTTCGTAGACTTAGGAGCGATATCGCCAGCTGGAAGACACTCCCTATCTCACTATTGGGCAAAGCAACCCTTTTTAAAATGAACGCTTTACCACGATTCCTATATGCCCTGCAAAACACCCAGCAAGTTATTTTAAGGAGGTTAAAGGCCTGCAGAGGGACCTATTATGGGACGGCAAACCTCGAATCGCTTAGAATAAACTAACGCTACACTGGTATGATGGGGGCATCAGCCTCCCCGATATCAAGAAATATTATTGGGCCTGCCAAATGGCAGCCATTAATCATGGCACGTATGGCCGCGCGGATGACCCGGGTTATGCCATGGACAGATGGCTCCTTCCGGGTGGCACATATGGTAGGGCATTGTACTCCCGTCCTAAACGAATCAAACTAACAGGCCCCACGAAGCACTCACTTCAAATTTGGCATGATGCCACTAATTTTCTTGGTTGGAGGCACAGACTAACACTGGCCACCCCTCTTTGGAATTAAGAGAAGTTGAGCAATCTGTAGAAAACAAGGGGTTTCGACAAGTGGGACCTTATTGGGATCTCAGTTATTAAAGATACTTGGGGAAAAGGGGAGATCAAGTCCTTCAGCACGCTCCAGAGTGAATATGAATTGGCAGACACAGAATTATTTCGTTACATGCAGGTCCGGCACTCACTCCAGTCGTTATTGCCTAGAGGAGCTGATCCCTCAGAGGATTCTACTCTGGAGGACAGAATCTTAGATGGCCACCTCCATGACAAAACGATATCATTAATATACAAAAAGCTAATTAATCACATGACAAGCCCCCTCCTGACATTGCGAGATAACTGGGCACATGATGGGATAGAGCTAGACGACGAGGATTGGCAGGCAGCAGTGTCCTCCCCCTAAAGTTGTGGCTATCCCGGCATGCCTGCGACTTGTTCAGCTTAAGCTCCTTCATAGGATTTACGTAACGGGACCTAGATTAGTACACATGGGGTGGTCTGACACAGGGGAATGCAAAAGACGATGCGGCCTTCCCGGAACATTTATGCACATTATCTGGGAATGCGCGCATATCAGCTCTTATTGGCGTCAAGTACACAACACGATTAACGAAGTATTGCATGTCTCCCTCCGCCCTGAGGCGAGAAGATGCCTCCTAATTATCTGGGAGCCCACAGACTTAAACACTTCTCAGACGCAATGGGACACTCTGGGGTTCATGTGAGCAAAAAGAAACATCGCTCAACTCCGGGAGGCAGCTCATCCACCCACGATGGAAGCCTGGGAAAGAAACCTGGACTGGTGCATGTTCAGAGAAAAGACGGTGTTTTTGGCAAGGGGGTGCCCTAAGAAGTGGTCCCGTATCTGGAGCCCTTGGAATATTTATAGAGGAGAGATCTGTACACCACCTCACAATGTAGATCATGATGACCCTATTTCTCCGTAATGTTCCTTTCATATGCACTGTCTATGTATCCTTCCGATCATGCGATTTGTGAAAAGTAAACCACCTGGTCCTCTGTAATGTATCATTCACCGATGTTTGTTTAATAAAAAGATCTGTTAAAAAAAAAGAATACAGATTCTCACTTTCCTAGTGGTCATGCCCACGTATCTGAGGCCGCATGGGCATGTGATCAGGTACACCATTTGTTCGTTATTGTAATTGGCGAGGTGTCTGGTGCCACAGGGAAAATGGCCTTGGACAGGTGGAAGGCCCCACAATGTGTTCGGTCTACTGGCTGGTGCTAAGATAGGTCTGGTATATACTAGACTATCTTTGAGATTACAACCTCGAGTAAAATACACCAACACCCCTCCCCTAATAAGGTTCTGAGTTTTCTAGCTCATGGTGCTCTATGCAGTTCTATTCGTGTAATTTGACCCAGGCCCTCAGACTTTTTCCTCTCTGTACTGCTGCACCAGCATTCCCCCCATGCCATTCGTAATATTCTGTAATAGGGTTATCTGCAGTACTCTGAGATAATGTAGGCATAGGAGCTCTCTAAATTCGGTGGAAAGGTAGCTCAAAAATTTCCTGCAGTGATTCAAACTGCATTCTGACATTAACTCCTTCACCGCGGGGCAAATTCTGCTGCGGTGCGAGGGGGGCGGGGCTGAGAGTGGCCCTCGGGTACTCAGGACGGGTCCCGGCCGTCATGAGTCACAGTAGGCATGTGCTCATGACGGCCGGGAGCCGTCCGAACTCCGCCCACTGATTAATTCTCCTGCACAGGCAGAGAATTAATAGCGCGTGGGCGGAGTGGCAACGTTCGGACGGCTCCCGGCCGTCATGAGCACACACCTACTGGACTCATGACAGCCGGGAGCCGTCCTGAGCATGGAAGGAGTTAAGGAGATTTTCTCCATTCCCAAAAGTTCCCACAATTATCAGGTTGTCTGTCTTTGCCCCAGAAGGCCATGATCAACGGTCTGCTGATATAGGGTGAGAGTAACATCCGTTTACCCTTCTGTGAGTATAGAGGTATGGTCAGTTTATTGAGAAGGCCCAGTAGTCTGTATGTGGGAAAGCTTGGAATGTTAACTTCAAACATGTGGTCGACTGTGTCTACATGTGCCCGGTTGCAGTGCAATATGGAAGACTGCCATAGTAAATGTGACAATGCTGTACCCAGCAACTGCCTCACACACTCACTGTACCTTTGAGAATCCCTTTTGTACTTCTTAGCAATTGTGTAACACCAGTACATCATTACATTCATCATCATCATCATCTCCCTCTGAGGGAGCCTGAGAGCAAGTCCTGCCTAGCACAGCTTCCTACCTCCTTTTTCTGCGTGTATTCCCTGCAGTTGCTTTTTACGTAAGGAGTTTCTTCATATCTGTGTTATACATGTAATAAACCATTTTCGAATTGTGTAAGAGCACTACTGACATAAGGCTTATTGAAGCGCTCCATAAGCCAGTGTCAACTAAGCTAATATCTTAGTTCAGCTATATATTCAATTCTTTCTTTAAATATCTGAATAACCTGATGCTCGTCTCAAAGAAATCTCATTGCTCTCCGGCAACCCTCAACTAGCCAGACATCTAATAAGTATGTGGCTTGGAAAAGTCAGGTTACTGTCCATATCAGAGTGAAAAGAGATGGAAAAGTAGAGTAACTCAGTCGCTCTTCTATTTTATCCTAAACTGCTATTGTGGCCCTTGTCAAGATTATGAATAGATTCCCATACCGTGTGTGCTTTTGCCATTCAAGGCCATTCCCCAAATGTGTGTTCCAGCTATGATCTGATTTATAAAGGACCAATGTTTATCCCACTATGGTATCTGTTATTCTACCAGGAATCTGACTTGTGCTGCTTGGTAGAACCTCGATGGTGCAAAGGCAAAAATCTACTGCTTTAGGCTTTGGTGTATTTTTCGCCTAGCCAACATTCTAGTGACCTTCTACCATAGATAAAGTAGTTAATAGCACTTTGGAGTTTAATTAGAGCCACCAATGGTGTGGGTAAGAGTAGAGTTGGACTATTAAGAAGATCTGTGGCAAAATCATATCTGAACACCCACCAGTCTAGACCACTAAGAGGCCTCCATAATGTCACGTCTAGACATCCTTGTTTACCAGCTGTACTGTCAGATCGATTGTGGGAGTGATCTATATGCCCTAGAAGGTTATGGTGTTCAAAGAGAACCTCACTTTAATCAGTGTCGCCTGTTGCTGCAGTGGTAATTGAGACTTTTGAGGGCTAATATTGAACACAGAGGCCTTTCTGCACTAATCCAGCTTCTTCATCACAACAGGGGCAGACTGGGAAGACTAAGTCAGTGACATGATCATACGTCATAACTGCGTGTATTCATTCTATTTTAACCCCATGTATGCTATTTTTTTTACACTTTTACTATCAGTGGTCGCAGGGCTAGGGCAAATCAGTGGTAAGGGCGTATTCCTGCCCGATGCCTCTCTTGATCAGCTGTGAAGTAGCAGAGACTCTGCTGAACCGGACCAAGGCAGCCAGTTGTGGGTACCCATACATGACACAGGTCCAAAACTTCGGTTCAACTTCGGAGAGCTCAAGTGTGCCATGTTGATACTGCCAATTCATGCAAACTCCTTCTATGCATTGAGAAAGCGTAGTAAAGCTTTTCTTGTGGAGACTTTCAATGTTGCCAGTTATGTGCAGGATGCTCATAATGTTGTCTCGAAAGTTCCTGCTAAAGACTAAAGCTGATTAATCTAGGTCAACCTGCCCCGGCTGAATCACCGTGTGTTACTATCATCATATCTACATTTGAAAGAGAAATCTGCCTATCAGAACCATGCTGCAAGTGATCTCTGCCCAGGTTAGGGGTTACCACGATTGTGGCATTGAACACGGAAGAAGTCATGGACCTACTCCCAGAGAAGATGTTGAACAGATTTGTCAAGAGGGGCACAAGTCTGAGGCAGAATATTTTGTAAAAAAAGGGACATCATCTTGCCCGGGCCTGGAAATGTGCCCATCTTAAGTATGGTTATGCTGATGATAACTTTTGAAAGCTTTTATAAAATGCTCTATTATCGCAGCCTGTGTTTTAAAGAGACTTAGCAGATCTGCCGGCTGCAAGTTCTCATTCACTCTCGATTGGAATGCCATCTCCTCCCTATGGAATTCCATTACTATTCAGTAAATCCTTGTGCAATACCATTGCCATCTCTTTTCAGGGCTCGGGGGGTGGGGAGATCCCTAAATGTGGGCTATCTTGTTAAATTGACACACAGTTTGCAGGTCTTTTACAAACCATGTTACCCCACTCCTACCCCACCGTAGTGCCATTGTCTGGTTATAAGCAGGGAATTATCGGTGTCCAGCATTTTGACTTGAGCTCGCCCCCATAAGCATGCACCAGGTTTTGACAGCCTACTGACAAGAGTGGTCGAAGCTTTCTTTTTTCATACCCCTAGGACTGTTTCACAGTGATTGCACAGTCCGAGCCAGTCATCTCTCTGGGAAGTGCTGATAAGACCTATCCTGTTCTCCAATGTAGGCAGTCCTGTGGACCATTCCTGCCACCATGGGAAAGAAGGTATGGTCAGCTCTGGTTTGAGCCCTGGTCTCAGGCCAGTTATTCTTAGGGCAGCACTAGTGTTGTTCTGTCACTCTTGCATCTAGGCTCTGACCTCTGAGGGTGTGTTCTGTGCTCTCACATATAATCTTCCAAGCCTTGCCAAATTTAACCTGCACTTATGTATGCCTGCCCAGCTTCACTGCAATCTTGCAAGTCTCGCAAGTGTCGTTATGCAAGCTCAGAGCTTTGATGACTCCTTACCAGGTGAATTCTGCTATGCGCCTCTGTTGTCCGTGTGCAGGCCGGGCTCTGGGTGCAGGGTGCTGTGTTGGATGGATCCCTTATCTGGACCGTATTCCTCAATTCCTGCAGTCATCAATGTTCCTTATGCTCCCCTCTATTTGATGCTGTTTTCAGAGATTGCAGAGCTGCACTCTCTGCGACCTTGGCTCCCTTGCCCACTAATGAGTACTCTCACTTACATCCTTGGTAGGGACAGGGACTGTATGGGTGCTGCACCACTCCACTACTTGAATCCACCGTCTTCCAACTGATCAACCATGCTGCAGTAACTGGGCCCTATGGATCATTTCTTGTGGAGCTAGTTGAGACTACACGTCCTATTTTCATATCCCCATGTCTCCCACAACAGTTTTCTCCCAGTTACAATCCCAGCACCCAGCCACACGGCATGCTGCCAGCCCCTGGTGGATTTCTTTATACAATGCTAACAGCGCCGTGGGCCTCCTTCTTACCTCTGATTAGTGTCCAGCGTGCCTACTCAATATCTGTTACTGTCCAGTAGTCTGCAACCATCCACCCTGTACAGCTTTTTCCCTGATGTGTTCCTAGACGCCGGTATGCTGAGTCAACCATGGCCTATTGTGATACGTAGGGAAACTGATCTACTGCTGAGACTGGAGGACAAAAAACACACAACCTATATGATCACCATATTAACCATGTTCTCAGTCCCTATGCCTAGGGAACACTCTGGGGTCAGAGCGTGGCAGGTTTACACCTATAATACTATTGTCGCGGACTTTCTTACACAATTTGCAGATCAGAATTTCTTTACAATTGCCTTTCAACAGAAATATAATCACTACAAGGATATCTAGCTGCTGACTGTAGGCCTACAGCTACATTTATATCTGGGAGAATACCTTATTTGGGTTTAAAACTACAGCTGCCTTCCTTCTTTATGCAAGCTCTGCGAGGGCTCTAATTGCTTAATATGGCTGTTGAAATACATTTGCCTGAGTGATGTCACTAGTAACGTCATCAGTGACATCAAACCTAATTTCATAGGGCTAGCCATTACCACTGTATGCGAGATGTAAAAAATACAATATATATTATTTTCTTTGTTTGGTAAATCAATCTTGGTTTTTTCCAAGTGTTTTCTTGTTTAAATCATATAAACATATTAACAATATCAAATAATATGTTTTTTGCTTTACAGTTTTAAGTTCTTAAGGAGAATAGGCTGGAATTAATTTGAATTATTTTATCTTACACCAATCTGAAGTTGGGGATCTAAAAAAATGCTTAATTTCAGGGTTTTCAGGTTTTCAAGCATAAACATGATGTCCTAGAAGTTTTTTGCATGGAATGTTTAAGGCTTTTTTTTTTTACAACTCCGAAGTACACTCTGTGGTCCGTACCACTGTCCCAGTGCCTGAAACTTGTGCTGTGGCCATGCCTGTCAAATACTGTACAAGAAGGGTCCTTCAGCCACATTCTGTGCTCAGTATGCCATACTTTGTGTGTCCTTTTCTCCTTTTTTTCTTTAACTCGGACTAGTTTTAGCACGATTTTCTGAAATGTGCACAAAGGTTGAACTGTGAAAAGGAGTTTATAAACCTAAGTAACAAGCTATCTACAAATATTTTTTTTATTTAGCTCAAATACTACTGACTATAATTACACGAAACAAAGTAATAAAGTATGGCATTCAACTTTTGGGATTTCACAAAAACTCCTCTAATTTTCAGCAAACATTCCAATATTAAAACTACATGTAAGTAAGATTTTGTGGAGTAAGTTTTGAGCTAATGCATCTAATGGTGACAAATGCATTAGTGATAAAAAGACAGTGTAAAGTGTAACTCAACCACTACTAATGAGGCACCATCGCCACCTCTGTGACGCATATCCCCAAATATACACACATACATAGGAAAGAAAATGGGGAACTTAAAAAAAAAAAACAATAGTAAGTGAAAGAAAGATGTAGATTGTTCACCACACATAAATGAGATGGAGTTCCTAATGACCGAAATTAGATCTTTTAGGATCATATTGAGTAGCTTACCTTCTGGATCATCTCGGATGACTAACAGACCATTCCTGCACACAACTTTTCCTGTGGAGGCATCTATAAATATCAGTGATGGAATGTTCGAAATCCTGAATTTGTTCCAAAGTTTCAGCTATAAAGTAGAAAAAAAGTCATTCTTTTAAACTTTAAAACATAGTTTGATACAAATACATTTAATGACATTTTTCATGGAACATCAAAATGACTTACAAAAACATGTGTTAGAGAAGACGCAAAACATCAAGGATCTTCTTCACATGACAACCTCCATTCCAAGAACGCACAAATGTTGTGAAGTACAAATGCATCAAAAATTGAAACCCATGATTGTTTTCAATACCAAACTGATGAATACTAGAACGTTCATGAAAGTAATGCGTTTCTGCAAATTATTCGTGTCAATTACAACAAAAAATAATTCAAAGACAAAAAAGTGTCAGGAAAAGAAATATAAGAAAAGGTTGACCTTATCTTCTGATGCGGCGTAAATAGGTCTCCCGTGCAAACAGCTCTGCCTCCAGGCATTAGCCATCCACTCCAATAATCACTGACTGTGTGCAGCAAAACATGTGAAGGAGAAATATGGATCTCTTTTCAAGCAACCACTGACACATGACATGGAAAATGCTGTGCTGCTGTTGCCCTCTCCGAAGTCCCACCTGATCTTTCTACAATATGACCGAAGGCTATCAAATCCACCTGGACACTTAAGTACTGAACAAATCAGACGAGCTATGGAAGCATCTACTGCTGGAAGGCAGCATGTACTCGGACAGCACTCTTGGAGCGCAAGGGGGTCAGCGTAAATGTCTACTTTAGGTGGCAGTGCCTGTATGCCCTGATGTATTAAAAAATGAGGTTTGTTGATTTCACAGGGCTCCGACCCAAACCACCACCAGACTGGGAGAAGCAAGGACGGTGCCTTGGGAGAAGTGTAAGTCCTTAAGAGATTCGCAAATGGAGTAGTTTGTTGATGCCTCACATACATGTCCCTCTTCCTCTATTTTCCTGCTTCTGGTGCAGTTCCACTCATCCTCTTTTCCCTTACCATTGCTTAATATTAAAATGGCCTGACTCCTAATATGTGGTAGGGTGCGATTAGTTATTGTGTCTAATTTTACACTTTCTTCTGACTTTTCACTCTCCTCCTTACAGATTAGCCTACAACCGCTTCACACTTAACATATGTCCACGTTCTCCCCCACCAGGCAAGAGGCAAAAAAACAAGGGCTAATCTCATTTAATCAATACTCTCAACTCACCCCCGCAAAGGCTTCTCATTTTGCTCCTAAACCCCCATACATCCACCTTAGTTATGCTTCCTAAGCAAGCCTGAAACCACATCATTGCATACATATAGGACTTCCTATTTGAAAGTGGAGGTGACCTATGAGGGAGGAGCCCCTTAATGTACATGTACGGAAAATAGAGGACTACAAATGAACAGTTGATGTATTCACGGGAGCATCTTCCACCACTGAAAACTCACAGGTGATGGTGGAACACCCCATTACACAGAACGAAAATAAAAAATATTTACAGAAATGAATTCACACCTTGAGACAAACCACATAATATTAAGTACTGGCAATGGAAAACCTTTAGGGATACAGGATATTAAACCAGATCATAAGGTGGTTCACTTTGGCGGTGATCGAAGTGCCTTGTGCTTTATTCTTGGCTCAGAAAGCATGGTTAGTGGCAATATTGAGTTCTGTACTTGTGCGGACTTGGGTGGGTCAAAGAAATGTGCTTTAGCAACATATTGTAAAAGCACCATTGCTAGAAATACGTTTGCAGATTTTATGGTTGCAGAGAACTTACCAGACAGTAGAAAAAACATGCATAACCTATCCCTGCCACAAGAGGTCTCCAGATTACCTGGCCACAGAATCTCAATCTCTGTAGTTTAGAAGTTTGGCAATTAAGACCCTAAATATCAAGGATGTAAGCACCTTTTTACTGAAAAGAACTCGGACAACAAAGCAGGATCAAAAAGTTGAGTAATACGGGTACCAACTATGTGCCCCATGTAGAAGAATATTTCAGTTGTCTATTGACAATGTGTACATTCTTATTGCGTAAACAGTACTTGAGCCTCATTTTTGGCTTCCATGTGCATTAATGTGGTTTTACTGTAGCCATCGTTTGCTCTAACGTATCTTCAGAATTCGAAATTCTCAGTTTGGCTTCATCAATTCAAACAGATTATTTATTTGATATAGTTCTGCCTTAAGTGTGTTTGACTTTACACATAAAACAATTAATTTTAACACCCAGACTTTCTATACGAGTTTTAACTCCGGCTAGCACCTGCAAGATCTTTGCATTAAGTTCAATTTAAGTTGAAAGGGTTGTTCTTTCAACACATCTAACTGACTGTAGCTTTCTATAGAACCACCCTGCTTAGTACCATCAGTTTTAAATGAGCGCTTTGACTGATGTCTGCCATTCTGGCACATGATGCAGATTAGCATTTTCGTAAATTAGTGCTGACATGAAAAGGGTGTCTCAGACTGACATCCTAAATTGAGAGTAGAAAGAAATCAAGACACAAAGGTGAATTACCATACAGAATAACCCCCAATCAAACCTCACTGTGAAGGTAACAGGTATTACAAATATCTGCTCCTGAATCCGAAGATTCTTCTATAAAATGTCCTTTGTTTTGTAGAAGATATTCTAGAATTCAGTACATAAAAGTGCTCATGAAAACAAAAGTGAAAATGCCACTCTAAAAAAGCTGTTTCTTGCAACAGTCCTTGCGGATGCGCTTTGGAGGCTGGCGCTTTTGAGAAGCATCAAGTCAAGCCACGAAACATGGAAAACAACACAGACAACATTTTCAGCCAACAAAGCACACAACAAGCACTTCAATATTGCTAAAACCTGAGGGACAGGTTTAGCTTTGCTTTTGTGTTTATTTGTATACGAACATTTAGGATTTTTAAGTATCTTCTTTTTAAACCTAATGTTGCAATTGTTCATGTGCATGATGTTTTCTGGTCATAGGGAACACGGTCGATTTAAAATAATCTCTGAGGAAAATTATAAGCCACAAAGTGACTACGTACCGTAAAATGATGTCAAGTTATTTTGTGCTTGAATCCATTTTGCAATTTTCTACACACACAGAAAAGAAAAAGTTCAAGTCCTTGTCCTAAAAATGTTTCATTCTTGAAGACTGGCGTTTTCGGATTATTAAAAGAATGCAGGCAAGATGCAGCCCGCATATGCCAGAGACTCTGAAGCAAGGCAGGTCAGAACCCACCCTGCCAAACATTGCCATACCTTGTTTCTACTCCCCCAGCCACAGCTGGATGTACACCCCGAGGAAAGGATAAGCAAATATCTTCAGATTTAACAAACAAAAATCGGAGGTCGTGCCAAGGTTTATTGACATTACAACAGCTTTTAATTTCCCTACTGCCATCAACATATAATGACTGCACATTTCTGCAAAAGTGAAGGAAAAAGTAAATCATGAACTTAAAGTTACTGAAATAGCTTATGGAAATCTAAGCATGATGCTTTGCTCCTGGAAAAAGAAATTAATTAAACAATCTAGCAAGGGTAATCCAAGTGAGAAGGGATTTTTCTCAGTAAGTGGCCCGGTGACATCCTAACAATGAGTTGAATGCTGCACACCGTTGCTTTTTAATGTATTTTATTTATATCATGTTTACGTCATTATTTTCCAAATGCCATTTGTTGATTTTACCTGGCTTGCTAGATCGCTCTGGGGACATGTGAAGCCATATTTTGTATAGATTTGATTGGACCAGAGAGGATCTTTGAGCTGGTCGTAGAAAACCCTTGACACTATTATTTTAAGAAATCACATTATGTATTACTTTTGTCACTGCCATTTTTTATAGAATATATTAAGGCCAATATCGCTAGGTTAAAAGTATCATGGGACGTGTCTGTTTTCAACTTCACTTTATTATATTATAACATACGCAAAAAATGCAAGCAGTTCAAGGCTGTTTTTACCAAATAATCAATTTCGAAAACAATTTTAATATGTAAAAGAAATGACTTTGAAAATTAACAATGACATTATTTCTCAATTTGCAGCCTGGCCAGAGTCTGTGACAGTATTCCTGCCTAACGGGAAAGAAGACTGGAAATGAAAAACAGATGCTTGCGCCGGTCTTCCAAGAATGCCTTAGTACTGCGTTGGTAATGACGTTTCTGACCCAAGCTCAGCTTTCAAAAGCACATCGGTCACTCTGCCAGAGTTGTTGTCACCCAGTGCTTAATTTGTAAGAGAAGAAATACCGGGGCTCAAAGTTTTTCTCAGAAGCAAGACGCCAGTGCTATCAAAAGTCAGGTGCGACTAACACCAAAGAAGTGCAGTCCTGATTTCACCTTATCTCTCTTTCATCACTACAATATACTCCCTGCCTTTTATTTCACCCCTCCATATTCTTTTTCATCCCTGGTTTCTCCATGTCACAGTTTTTCTGCCTTGCATTTCCTCCTCCACTCCACCTTGAATGTTGTTGATTAACAAAGAAAATAGAAAAGGGAGCAGGGTAGAAACACCCTGACCCCTCCTAGGCCGCTGAGAGTGGGGTGGGATCACACAGGAACCCCACAGGGCCACAAAATATATTTAAAAATTTGAGATCCAGGGAGCTGCATGTCAGTAGCTCCTTGGATCCCATTGCAATGCAAGCTCCCGCAGGAGGTGGGGGGGAGCCGGCCGGGCCCGCAACGGCCTTGAGGCTCCACCTGCAGTCCCCAGCGTGGAAAATGTGGGTGCCCTGGGTTGAGACCATGAAAAAATGGGGTAGGCCCCAGGGGACACGGTCCCTTGGGCCAGAAAGGGGGGGGGGAGGTGCATGCAGCACCCCTTCCTAAAAAATAATCCGAAAAAAAAAAAGTCAGCAATGCGCTGAAGGTCCCAACCCCTTTCTCTACTACTCTGCAAACACAGCTCCTGACATGCTCCTGGTTGGAGAATGACGTCCCTTTGGCTGCTGAGGGTCCTTATAGGCCAAAAACACTCTTGTTACCTCCAGTCAGCCCCATACAGTGGGATTGCTAGTAGGTGGTCGAAGGCCACGTCCCCTTCCTCCATCACTCTGCAAACGCGCCTCTCAGTGCACTGCTGGTGGGGAGATTAGGTCCCCTTGCCTCCTGAGGGTCTCAGGACTGAAGTGGATTTCTTCCCCCCAACAAGTAGTGCACCAGGAGGCACATTTGCAGAGTTGTGAAGAAAGGGGTCGTGGCCACTGATGACCTCTTAGCAATCTACCAGTGTGGGTCTTACTGGAGGTAACAGGAGGGCTAGTTGGACCCAAAGGACCCTGAAGAGCCAAGTGTACTTCATCCCCCAACTAGTAGTGTGTCAGGATGCACATTTACAGAGTGGTGGAGAAAGGGGGTGTTGCCACCAACAACCTCTCAGCAAACCCACTGTGTGGAACTTGCTGGAGGTAACAGGAGGGCTAGTTGGCCTCAAACGACCCTCAATAGCAGAGGGCACTTCATCACCCTACTAGTAGTGCATCAGGAGGCACATTTGCAGAGTGGTGGAGTAAGGGAGCGTGGCCTCAGCAATCCTGCTGTGTGGGACTTACTGGAGGTAACAGGAGGGGTAGTGGGCCCCAAGGATGTCTTTGGAGGCCAACTCCCCCTCCTGTTATTTCCAGTAAGTGCCACATAGTAGGATTTCCAAGAGGTCTTTGGAGGCCACGTCCCCTTTCTTTACCACTCTGCAAACGCGGCTCGTTATGCACTGCTGGTTGGGACATGAAATACCCTTTACTTCTGAGGGACCGTGGGGACCAAGAAGCCCTCCTAGTACCTCCTGTAAGTCCTACACAGTGGGATTTCTGAGAGCTGGGTGTAGGTCCAGCCCCCTTTTCCCACCACTCTTCAAGTGCAACTACTGGTTAAAAACTCATAGGTAATGCACTGGAGAAAAAAAACAAAGTTTACAGGTACATTATAGTTAGGCTGACATTTCACTCGTCCAAAACCATAGAAATTCAGCAGTATTTGTTAGCTGAGCTAACTATAATGCACTGCTTAAAACCTCACATATTACATCACTCATGACATGGTCAGTGACATCACTGATGACATCATGCACCTAATCTCTGACACAGCCACTCACACACCCATATAACCTTTCATCCACCCACTCCAACTTCCACACTACCATTCTTAAACCCATTCACACACCCATAGCAGCACTTACAATTACTCACTGATTTATAGATCAGCACACACACACCCTCACTTACCCATACAGCCACTCATACACCATCTTACTCACTAATACAGCCATTAACATATCCACTCATACACCCACTCACACACTGAGTCAGTCACTCATAGAGCTATTCAGACACCTACTCATTCACCCATGCAGTCAATCAGTCACTAACTCCCCCATACAGTTACACACACTAACTTGGACAGATACGAACATGTACTCACTCACCTATAGTCAATGACACAAGAACACACACACCCATACAGCCCCTCACATACTCCATCACTCACCTATACCGCCTTTCACATACCCAGTTACTCACCCATATACCACTGACACATGCACTCACTCACCGACACACCATATACACACTCACTGACCCATACAGCCACTCACACATGCACTCACTAACCCATACAGCCACGGACTCACCCAGTCTCTCTTCCATTCAGGCAGTCATACACCCTCACCCACCTACGCAGACATTCATACACCCATACAGGTACTCAGATAACCAATAAATCACCACTACAGCCACTCACATAGGTACTTATCAACCCATACAGCTACTTCAACACCAAATGACAGACTGATACATTCACACTCTATAGTCACTCACCCGTACATTCATGCAGACACCTAATCAGTCACGTATACAATCAGTCATGCACCCACTGAAACATCTATACAGCAGACACACATTATAGATATAGATATATATAATATAGAGAGAGAGAGAGATTGCGAGTGTTTTCAAAAGTTTGAGTGTTCACTCTCACTCTCTCTCTCTCTCGGTCACCAACAGTGATGTCATTTGGGATGCCACAGTGATGTCACTAACCATGTCATGAGTGATGTAATATGTGAGGTCATAAGCAGTGCATTGTGGGTGCATGAGTTATAGTAAGCTTAGCTACAGGCCCTCCTGGTGCCTTTATACCATGTGCATGCACTCCAGGAGCTGCATGGCATGGACTGAAGCAGTTAATGCTCTGCAGTACTGCCTTTGACAGTCCCATTGTGGTGCCTATTTCATAGGCATTGCCCTGGGAATGCCAAAGAACTCCTAATAAGGTCCTTAAACGGGAATACCAGGAGAAATTCATGAAAACATGTTCGAAAAGCTAAACTTGTACAGCTCTGCTACTTTATTAATGGTCTCTCACCCAAATGTGTGCGATCAGCTCACACGTTTGGACACCTTGACAAGCAGAAGCTGCTCTGAGAATGACGGCAGGAAGGGGTATGATGGATGAAAACTTCACCTGTAAATTTTTGTAGGTTCAACTGCCATTATAGAAGGGGGATCGCCAACATTGATTTTATTTTAGGTTTGCTTTTTATGCTTTAGTTCAAGAACTGAATTAAAGGTGCTTGAGCAAGAGGGTGTTAACTAGACCATTTCACACATACATTTAAATACAATCTTGAGAAACCTCCCCCAAATCTAAAATTAATTGGTTCATTATGAGGAACAAATGATTCTGAATAACTTTAGATACTAATAAGGAACCCTTCATGCTTTAAAGTCCTTTGGGCTGAAGGTGCACCAAAGGCAAGCTCGTCCGCGCCCATCCGCACCCAGCAAGGGCCAGGACCCCTGCTAATTTAAGCAGAAGGTAAGCTAATCTGCAAAGTAATTACAGTCGCTCAGCTTCACTAAAGGTAGGGCATACATGCACAAAATTAACCCCGACAACATAGTCCTAAGTTGTGAAGAATGCTAAGTGTTTATGACTGGCTCAATACCTAATGCTGTAGACCGAAAACGGATAATGTTAAGAAACAATACTAGCAGTTATAACTACCTAACTGCAGGTCTCTACCCAAACTGGGTTTAGACTTTTTTTTACCTTCCTAGAGGGGGAGAAACCAGTAGCCACGTTCCTTACATAAACCTGGCTTCAGAAGGGCACTATGACTGATGTTGCAATGACCCTTCCCATGGGCTATGCAATCACCTGGCGAGATACAGAAAGAGGTAAAAGATGACGGGGAGTAGCCATCCTAAATACACAAGCATTGGCAAAGCCAATAGGTCTAGCCTTTGGAACCTTATAAGTCTTTAGTCAGAGCTATTGGTTTTGCTAATGTGTTTAAGCTATAGTGTGGAGCAGCGTGGCTGCTGTGCAGCATGTTGGAAAGATATAATTAAAAAAGTGTTATAATCATTTTTTTTTTTACCTTCTCTATAATTAAGATGAGATTATGTCTAATTGAATGGCCTTATTAAAATAAAAATATATATAAAAAACGTTTAGTGTTGGCAACTTGTTCCTGTCCTAGTGTTGGTTATAGGTTATTTTTTTTTGACTGGGGGCAGATATAAATAACAGGAGAGTAGAGATTAGGACACAGTACGAGAATTATAATTTGAGTAACGGACAGATATTAGGGGAGAATTAACAGATGCCAGATTTTGAGGGTACTATGGGGCTATAGCAAGAGGCAGCCCTTACCAGCGCTACTAGGCCATGAAAGTCACAGAAGTGTGTTACACAAAAAGTGAGTAACAGTCCGCAGTGCACTTTTACCCCTTCTTTACTCTTTTATAGACTCCGCCCTCCTCTTTGTATCCAACTTAGAGCACCGTCATCACCATTGAACACGAAACATGAAAAGGGAAAATAAAGAGTGGCGAAAAGAAGGAAGGACAGAACGCTAAGATAAATAAGAACAGAGCAAGAAAAGAACAGAGGATGAGAAAATAAAAAGAAAACTGACAAGAGCCAGTAATGGCAGGAACAAGAGAAGATTAAAAGAGGCACTGTGAGAAAGATAAAGGCGTAAATAAATAAAAAAAGTTAAGATAAAAGAAAACAGTGAATACACCACCATCAGGCAAAAATGCTCTTCATCTCTCCATAGCCCCTTTCTCAAATCCATTTCATTTGTTTTAAAGCGCTGGTAAAGGCTGGCTTTACTAATCCACACAGCTATCCACATAAAATACAGACCTGTTCTTTGCAGCAGGCATGTTAACCATCTACTCTACTTTAAAGCGAGTCAAAAGTGCCACAAGACAACTTCCATCTCTCTCTCTCTGTCTAGCAGGAACATTAATCACAAGAGTTATCTTGACGTTTTTATTGCTGCCTAAAACCTGGACCCTCTAGAAACTCTGCGGCAGGTGCTTTTAAATCTTAAATTATGCTAAACACAGCACGCCCCCTCAGGTCAGCGCCCCCTCCAGGTCAGCTCAGTGCAGCCGCATTGGTTGCATTTCCCTAAAGCCAATCCTGGAATGTGTCCTCTATAGTTTGCGTAAGGGCACTATTTGGGCCCCTGCGCTCTGCACTAAAGCTGAGTCTTCCATGAAGTGTGGGGTGAAGGTTGGTCTCAGCTGCCGTTTGAGGATGAGCCCTCCGTAGTGTGCTTGAGTGTAATTAATGTTTAGACACTGCAGTGCGAGGTGAGCTAGAGAACTGGCAGCAGTTTGGGGTGAGGGTTGGTCCCAACAGCTGTTTGAGGGGAGTGTGAGGAGGAGACCCCTGCAGTTTCCATGAGAGTTACTAAGGTTTTTACTCTTGAGTACTTCATGCAGTGTTGGGTGAATGTTGATGCCACCTACATTTTGGGCAGAGTGGGAGCCTGAGACCCCTCCAGCTTCCATGAGTTTGACATTTGCACCTGTGCAGTGTGAGGATGAGCACGCTGTAGTTTGCGTTACTGTGATGAATGTTTGAACTCTGCAGTGTGAGGTGGGCTTCAATCCTGGCTGCAGTTTGGAGTAAAGGTTGGACACAGCTTGAAGGTTGGAGCAAGTGTGGGTCAAACCACTGCCCCTTGGTGTGTGTGATATTTGGAGCCCTTGAGAGGCGCTTGAGTCCCGGCTGCAGTTCGCTTCAGTGTGATTCTAGAATTCTTGCAGTTTGCCGCCCAAAGTAGGGACAGGAGTGTGGCAGAAAGTTCTAGAGACACCCACGGGTATTTGTGTGCTTTATAAATCGTATAAATAAATGGAAGGCGAATCCATGCCACTCGAGCCGGCAGCGTCGAGCAACAGTTGTGTTTTCACGCAGGATGCGCGCGATACCAGAGCCCTCCAGGAGCAGGTACAACTCTCAGAATTTTGCGACTCAACTGTTTATGCTTAGTTTGTAGCGATTATATATTTAATGCGGTTTTCTAAGCACCCATTTGTTTGATTAAAAAAAAAAAAAAATAACAGCAATTGTATTTCCATGAAACATGGCTCCGTCTTCTGCACCTGACAGGGACGCAAAAAGGCAGCGATGGGGGCTTCAAGGGAAGATAAAATCTCGAATGAAGGGGGGAAGCCGTTAGGAAAATATTGGTGCAAATTAAAGTAGGAACGAGAAGGTGGGAACACTGTGAAAAGGAGGATGCAATATGGAGAGGAAAGAGAGAGGGAAACACAGAGAGGAAGGGATGAAGGTAACAGAGCTAGAAAAGAGGGGCTAGAGGAACATGATGGTTGAAAGGAGCAATGCAGAGGCGAGGAGGCCAAATAGATAGAAAGAGGGTGAGAGGCAATGTTACAGAGGAAAAGAGTGTGGTAGAAAGCAAGACAGGGGGCTCGAGCGGTAAGAGGAGAGTGACTTATGCGAGGGAATTAGCATAAGAGGTAGAGAGAGGAACAGTGATAGAAAGTGAGAGGAGAGTGAGACAGCGGGTAGGGAGGGAGAAGAAACCAATGGGCAGGAGCGCCAGAGGCATGGATAGGCAGAGGGGCAGGAGAAGCGAGTGGAGGCTGGCAGGTGAGTGGAAAGACAGGGTAAGCCATGTGAGGGGAGAGGGGGATTAATAAGGCAGCATAGCACCGAGGTGCACACGGAGTTGCCGTAGGTATACAGCCGGCCCGCCGCTCTTCCGTTTTTGATAATCTTCACCCACCTGCTCCGTTTTTGCTCATGCTTGTGAATTATTTGCAGACTTTTGGGAGCGAAGAGACAGCCACTGCCCGTGGGAGCCGAGCGATTTAAGGAGGAGAACAAGCAATGGCTTCAGTAATCTGACGTCTGTGATTGAGACGGAGAGGGCGGAGCGAGTGAGTGTCCGGGATGTGTGGGCGAGGAGAGAGGCGAGCGCAAGCACGCGCTTGGGAGAGCAGTCTGCTTATTTTCAAGCACTGCACTCGTGCTTGTGGCGTGCCCTTGCTCGCTCCCGCAAGATGGATGCCGCCACAAGCACGAGTGTGTGTTTGAAAATGAGGAGAGCGACGGCTAAAGGCCCTCCTATGCAGCACATGCGCACTGTGTAGGCGAGACCTAAAAAGGAGATCTAAGCTAAATGTGATCCCCTTGATGTGAAGGCCTGTTATTTTGCCTGGAACTAACCCCTACCTTAATTTCTCTGGGCTACTTATATACCGATAATCGGACCCGGCTACCCAGTTTATACAAGCACTCCCAGATGTTGAGGCAGAACATAATCTGCGGACAGCAAACTTCTTAGTGTTAGGGGGACCTTAACCTCCATCTTGAAACAACAATAACGAAACTACTAAGTATTATTAATGTACCTCAAAGCCCCCACCCACAATCTGGGTCATCTACTTGACCCCAATCCTTTCAAACATACCTGAACTAATCACAGGGGACCCAACAGATATTATATGGTCAGATCATAAAATAATACCTTTTTAAGTGACCAGATTAACCCACACAGTTATGGCAACCAATAACTCCAGTACTAGGCGGAACTGGTCTAAACTGGGCCTAGGCGCTTCGGACATCACACTAACCAACACCATCCCCGAAATGACAGTAGACATAGCTAACAGATGTCACAGTCTTGAGATATGGATACGGAATGTCCTTAATTTCCTGGTACCTTTAAAACAACAAAAAGCCTCACACCGCAGAGGGAGCGCGCCATAGTTCTTTACGAAACCCCATGGAACAAAAAAAAAGAATCAAGCTGTTAGAAAGGGAACGGAGGACAAGTTACGATGATGCAAGTAAAAAGGACTATAAGAAGGCAGCAAAAACGTACCACTATGGCATCAGGGAAGCTAGAGTTAATTACTTTGCTGATAAAATCAAAAATGCATCTAATTCCTTTAATGAACTGTACAACTTGGTGAACAATAAATCCAGACCCCCGCCCTCAGAGGCAAAGTGTAACTTACTGGCCAGCTTCTTGGAGAAGGTCGATAACATCCTCCGAACATTGGGAGGAGATGAAAGAACAACTGCACTCTTGGAGCTGGGGCATGGAAAACTCCATACTTTTCCAAAAATTACACAGGAAGATAGACAGGAAATTCTGTTATCTTTTCAATCAGGTTCCCCTCAGGATCCCGCTCATGGCCTTTTACCCAAAGGTGGGATACCAGTTGTCTCCACTTTGACTGATAAAGGGGTGTGGAACTCCTATTGCGTGACTCTAAGGACATATTGTTTGGGGTCAAAGGCAACACGTTTTCAAGTTTGTTTTGGCTTTAGAATAAGAAGGACTTTTGGCTGCCAGTTTACAGGGCATTGTCTGAGGTTAAGGTAATAGATGTGCCCATATGTTAATGCTGTTTGAACTTGTATTTATGGTACATTAATACAAAGCCTTTCTTATTAGAGTGAACACTAATGAAATGTAAGCTCAGACTGCACTTCTGACAGTGGTTCCAGTGTAAACATGTGTACACACGTTTGTAAAGTTGAACAATATTAGGCTACATCAATCCTCTCTAATTAGATGAAAATATCTGCAGAAGCTTGAAAGTAAGAGTTATGATCCTTTACTTCCAAAACAAAATATATGTTCATAGAAAATGCAAACAGGAAAAAAATGTTTAGCTTAACTACTGTGAAATTGTATACGACATTTCTTTGAAGCATCATTTAGTAAAATGTGCTGATGCATGCAAGTATTCAAATATTCATTATAGGAAATCAGTTCAACTAGTTTCACCAAGAAAATGGAAAACATGAAAACAAACAAGCAATGGCAAAGCAAATAGGTCTGATATTGGTAGTCAGCCTTAAGTTTTTGTAAATGAGGCTCTTGTTTCGAAATGGTTTTTGTAAAACTTTGTGAGAGCTGCCAGGCCTTCACAATTATCATAACCATTGGCAAAAAGCAATAATAATGTTTGGTCTCAAAAAACAAACATTGTCAAAGTACTCCTTGGCACTGAACAAAATTACTTTGTGTACCGATATGCTCCTTGTAAAAGAGAGGAAGCAGATAGATAGATAGATAGAATTGCAATAAAAAATTTTTTTTTAAAAGATTTTGGTTAACTACAGACCTAATATGGGGCACAATTCTTAAACAAAGCAACAAAATTGCACCCATGGAATACGTCCTGTCATTAGTGCAGATTTACAGCTTTCATAAATTCACAAGAATTTACAGAAGTAGGCCAGGAAATCGTACTCTTGGAAAATATTTGTGAATTGCTTTTTAGTACGGGCAAATATGCAGGTGTATATTTGCTCATTCAAAAATCTGTTGAGCATTACAAGTTCACTTTCTCTCCAACCACTTTTTACCAACCCTGGAAGTAGCTTTACTTCTGCTATTGTCAGGAGTAAATTTCCAAATTTTCTCAGTATGGAAAAAGACTGGGGAAGATCTGGCCAAAATATGCAATTTAGATGGTTTTCAAAGACTCGACAGGGCATTCTGACCCTGGAACATTGTTTAACGCTACCTCCGGTCCCAGCATGTAAATGTAGATCTGTGGAAAGGTGGCAAAATAAGGATATTGCTAGAATTCAAACCCTAATATAGTAGGAGCCCTGGAATAATCAGAAAGGCTATCAGAGCTTTTATGTAATTTGCCATTGCCTATTTGGCACCAAAGGGATAAGTGGATTTATTTACAGGACAAGTAGGTTTGTAAAGCAAGCTGTCCCATAGTCGTGTAGATTTTTTTGATTAAACTCCACACTCCTGCTGACATGTTTAACCACTCACTGAAGTCTGGTATGGTTCATTCAATATGGAAACATGTCATATTCGAGCCATTATTAAAAAAGCCCTTGGCAGATCCATCATTATGTGAAAACTATAGCTCAATTTCTCTCCTGTTGGGATCCAGCAAGTTCCTGGAACAATTTGTAAACAAAAATCTATTCCTATACTTGGAGTCAAACGGAATTTTGCACCCTTCTCAAGCAGGATTTCGACTAGATCGCAGTATAGAAACTGCCCTCCAAGCAGCTATGGAGGAACTTAGGGCAATTTTGGACAAAGGTGGTTCCTCGACCTTGATCCTACAGTAAGAGCCACATTTGACACTGTCTCGGATCTAACACTGGTCAAAAGACTAGTGAAAGGAGGGATTACCAGTACAGCACTTAAATGACTGATCTCTTTCCTCCAAAATAAAACGTTTCAATTATACGAAGATGATAGGCAGTCAAATATTCATTCCCTCAAATGTGGAGTGCCTCGAGGCTCCTCATTAAGTCCGACTTTGTTCAATTTGTATGTCCTTCCACTAGCAGAGATCATAAAGACTTACTGCTTCTTGTCGATATCCTATGGTGACGATGCTCAAATTAATATCAGTATCTTTCATCAAACTGAAAGTACTTTCACCCTCCTTAACACCTGCCTCTTGCACGTAGTAGATTGGATGGCTGCAATCAGTCAAATTAAATGGGGATAAAACTGAGCTGATGGTAGTGGGAAACCACCCCACCAGGTGGATGGAGATGAACTGGCCAATCTTACGGGGTGGTCAACCCCTCCCCTAAAACAGAGGTAAAAAGTCTAGGAGTCTGGTTTGACAGGAAGCTACTAAGGAAATTCAAGTCAAGGAATTGGCAGCCACCTGCTTTGGCTTTCTCCTGACTTTGGGAAGGCTACTGCGGTGGCTGCCAGAATCAGCATGCAGAATAGTGGTGCAAGGCCTGGTAATCTCTCGACTATGGGAATTCCCTATATCTTGCGAGTCCCAAGTCAGTTCTAAAAGAATGCAGGTCATACAAAAGGCTGCAACCCGCATTCTGCTAAAACTCCCTAAAGATCAATTGGCAACTGCAGCACTGGTAACCTAGCACTGGCTTCCAGTGCTAAAAATAATTCACTTCAAGACACTTGCCATGCTCACAGAGCGGTGTATTAAAAAAGGACCCAAGTTGATACAGAGACTACTTACACCCCACAATCCTTCAAGATTTCTACGCTCTACAAACCAGCAGCTGCTAACAGTCCCTAGGATAGAGAAAGCAAGAGCTGGGGGTCGGACTTTTGCTTCCATTGTTGCCAAGCTTTGGAATGCTCTCCAATTGCAAATTAGGAAAACTGAGTTATAACTAAAATTCAGAAAAATGTGAAAAACTATTCTTTTTGAGTAACTGTCAGCTAAGTTAGAGGACCCGATTGCTATATGAGCACTAGGAGCCCCTCTCGTGTAGCCAGGCGCTTTATAAATCCTGGAGAATAGAATAGGATACAAAGGCCTAACGTCCGTCACACTAGAATAGGCAGAAGGACCCTTTCCTATCTGTGATCAGTGACCTGGAATAAACTCCCTATGGAGTAACGTTTAGTAACATCCCGTGACCCGTTTACGAAAAAACTAAAGATTTGGTTCTTTCATCAAGTACAGTTGTGGAGGTTGCAACTGCGGCTACTTTAAACATAGTGCCGGGACAGTCCTGGGGGTAGCTGTGCGGTTTGGAAGTCCCATTTCATTCATTTATACTATGATAATATCTCATTTGAAGCTATTGTGTGAGGTAAAAAAACACATAAGGTTTGTTTAGTCACAATAGAACTGATCCAGAATTAAGCAAGGGATCTTCAATTCTGGAAGATGAAGACATTTTACAAATAACCACAGTCTCAATCTGGATTATTTAACTGCTTAAGTACAATCAGTTAAAACACCCAACCAATGGCGGCTCCTCCGTTATGGCAGAAGAGCGTCGCAGGCTGCCTGCCAGCCGGGCGGGGGACTGCCACAGTGACGCTGCAGCGACGGGGGTGGGGGCTGTGGTGGGCACTGCTTAATGGGCATGATGGTTTGGCCTGGCTCAGAGGGCCGGCTAAACCATCTTGCGCACTTAGCCTTTCTCCACCTAGCTGTGCTGTACAGCTGGGCAGAGAAACCATCACAGGTTCCCACTCTGTGTGAGCGCCGAATCAAGGCGCTAAAACCAATCCCTTGGATTGCCAGCATATGAACAGAGCTGGGATTGGGAGCTGGGAGCCTGATCAGTGTGCACCAGGTTCCGGACAAGGACGCGAGGATTGTGTGGAAGGCGGCGGCCGCGAGGATTGTGTGGAAGGCGGCGGCCGTCAGAATAGGTCAATTACTTTTTTTTTATAGTCTTTTTTTGTGTCCTACCTCCCCTCGACCCTCACTTCACAAGAGCGGCCGCTCCTGCGTGACCCACCCAAAAAGATTCTTGTCATAAGGTATTATATGCTGCCATGCTTGATACTACAATAACGGTCGCAAGGGCAAGAAATCTTCAAAGGAAAAACAAGCAATTTACCGCCAAGTATCTAGTCCCCACACGCGTACAACACACAAGCAAGATATTTCACTGTCCAGATATCTGCAAGCAAGGAGCTGGTTTAAAGAAAATATTAAAACACCTCCTTAAACAGTATGTTTTGGTCTTGGTGGAAGGTACGGATAGGGGGTTCCCTATACTTAAGGGATGGTGGGAGGAGAAAAAGAATAGGGCATTGCAGGACTCCACATGGCGGAGTTGTCTGGGCTCCGTTAGAACGACAGCAAAGAGTACACAATTTTGCATGGGAGCGGTGTATCCCAGATGTTAACAGGTTAGGGCGGACTTCCTCCACATGGTGTGGTTGTGTGCTATACTAGTGGTCTTTTGGCATGAGGTGCTCTCCTATATCTCAGGTGGCACTGCATCTATTCTGCTGTATGACCGTATTATGTCTACTACATTCGGGAGTGATGACGAAACGAACAAATCATTTATGTGGGTTCCAGACACTGGCATTGGTACTCGCAAAAAGATGGATTGCAATGGCCTGGGGGAGTGCACTCGCCCCTCCGGTGGTTGGGTGGCAGAGGGATGTGTTCAGATGGGCAAAATGCGGAGTTCCCGTTTCGGATGGTTACCCGAGCTCGAAAGGAGGAGGGATAATCTTGGGGCATTCGACCAAAATGAATGCTATCCTTGTGCCTACTGAACGCAATAATGTAGCTCAGCTGTGAAGCTTATTGTTCAATTCAATTAAGGGTTACTGCTAATTACTGTGGTGATACAAGATATG
Organism: Lissotriton helveticus; assembly: GCF_964261635.1. NCBI lineage: Eukaryota > Metazoa > Chordata > Amphibia > Caudata > Salamandridae > Lissotriton > Lissotriton helveticus. The sequence goes on from NC_136061.1 coordinate 316,572,611, forward strand.
GTTGTTTGAAATTATCTGACAATGGGAAGGGGGGACGAACAGGGTTGATTGTTTTTCTTTATTTGATATGTGTTTCATTTCCGCAATGACAGATAGTAGGGGGCAGTGATCAATGGTAAGCCTTTAAACCTACGTCGGCTTTATTAATCCGCATGTTAATGTGATGCTGTATAGGGCGACTGAACTAGATTAACCCACATCACTCGATAAGACCTTGAAATCTCTGCAAGCAGTATCTTTCCTACAGGAAGATCTCCGGAAACAAACAGCACGTTCTTTACTGTCAGCTGATATACCAAGATTCTAGAAGGTTTTGTCAGTTCAACAAATGAATGCTCCTTTCTCCTGGATGTGGACTGTGGGCCTTATGAGATAGGTCAATTTTAACTTGCTCAGCAACATCCCCTTGCTAGCCACATGCCACTAAATACTACATTCCATGTAGTGCATTCCTACTTTGAGCACATGCAGTTAAGTTCCCTCCTTTAGCTGTTAGTGTGTAACAGGAAAGAAGTAAGAATGGTATTACATAAACTATTGTAGTGTAGTTCCTATCATCCCAATAGGCTCTGCGCATTGGAATAATACCTTCAATAGTATAGGCCTAGACCAGACGTTAACTAGGTCTACTACTGTCAATATTAGACTTAAAGTTTTGGGTTTGCCAGCTTAGCTCAGAGTTCACTAGAAACTTTCTCGAATGTTCAGGAAAGAATTAACTTCCCTGATTAGACAAGAAGGGATTTAGTTTCTGACAACCATAGAACATGACAACTTTGCTCTCCCCTAATCAAGAGTGTATCTCGAGAGTCGTGTGAACAAAAGGCAATTTATTTTACTCAGTCAGTACGTGCATTCTTAGTCTCATCAGATTGTAGAGAAAAGGAAGAGACGGGCGTGTTCAATAAAAGATGTTATTTATTGATCAGTCTCTTTTCTCATACAAGAGAAATGGATCGATATTATTGCAATACTTATAGTTAAGTAAAGTGCATACATTAAAAGCAGAAGTATAAAATAATACTGTAAAAACATTGATATGGTTTCTAAGCCATATGAAGGTTTAAAATGATTAAAATATATTACATACACATATACATTTGACTAAACGTACTCAACTGGTGTTTCTAAATACGCCTACCCCGTGTACCTGACCTAAGCCTAATACGTGGGCGGGAATAGAAAGTTACAGTTTAAGTTAAGTTTGTTTTTGCCAAGTGACTGACTAAAGAATTCTCTGCGAGGGGTTATTCAGTTCTGTACCTGGAAGTTAGGATGAATGAGGGATGGTATCTCTCTCTCTGGTCTCGATATTCCAGGCTGCCTGCGAGGGCTACCCGGAAGCGCCGGTGCTGGATCTCTCGGCAGGAGAAAGCAGCGCGTCTCGTTCTCAGCGCGTCAGGAAGGCGGGGCTGCGCCAGCGGGGTCTGCTCTGCTCTGGGCTTCGGCAAGTATGGCTGCTCCGTCTCGTCACCACCGCGTGTGTTTGCATAGGGCAATATCGGTAATATTTATACCTTTAAGGTGCCGAGATTGACGTAAGGATGGTCATAGATACGTCAATAAGGATGTCATACGACTTGGTCGTTAGCACATTCTTTTGCTGAAGTTCTCGGTGAAATCAAAACAATGGCCGCAGGGTTTTTCCCAGGTTGTCATAGGTTTGATTTGTTATGAGAACTCCGTATGCCTTATCAGGGGCTGGAGGAATATCGCTTGTCTAATTAGATCGCAAGCGTTATGACCTAATCAGATAACACGTTCCTGTGCCGTAGTGTGGCTTCGTCAGATAACGGTATCTGCATCATGGGGGTTTGCTGCCTCATGGGCTGACTGCTAGTTAACTTGTTGGTTTGATAACCAGAATAGGGTCAGGAATAGGGGGATCGATTCAGAACCTATAGGAATACATCACACCCACTCCACGCTAACTATGGACATATTTACTAATCTAGGCATAGTAAAACCTAGTACAACATACTACAGGGTACTGTGTATACCTTACCACCCCAAAATACATAAATGCATTTTGAAATTATCAAATATACGGAAAAATGCAGTCATATGTATAGTATGCACTCAAGCTGTAGAATAATGTTAAGTAATTACGCATTTGTATACATTATTGCTATTTGGTATATAAGAATTTACACATGAAATGGCTCTTAATACAGAAAAAAAAATTCGAGACCATTTCATCACAGAATAAAATAGTTATGAACATACCAGCGGGCAGCTAATATCTATAAGCTATCTAAAAATAGAAATCTTAGTTCTTTAAGAATAGTTCTTACTTTAAGCAGAAGATAGTGTCCCGAAAAATATGCAAAAATATTTTGGGGCTGCTGAAAAAAATTGCTGTCCGTGAACTGGAAGGAAAATTGTTCATGTGACTCTATTATTAAAGTTGAAGGCCAAATTCAGGGTGTCGGGAACGCCGTGTGCGAGCTTGCTCAAAAGTCTCTATTTCTGCTCTGGTGAGAACATCATATCATTTAGGCTTTCGAAAAAGCTGTCAACAGCTTCCTGGGAAAGTTCCACTAACTCGGAAAAAGGTGTAACCATGCATTCGTGCGCATGATTGTCTCCATTGACGTTCTGATTTGGATTGCTGACAGAAGGTCGTACCTGATCGATGCTGCTTTCATCTTGAACTTCACTACCCCTTAATCGTAGTGGTGAAGCTTCCACGAATGCCGTCATCAGGATTGGTAGCCGTTGAGGGCAGGACAAAGCATGAGCCTTTATCGGACTCAACAATGTTTCTGCATCCATTGGCGCATCCGATTGTAGCGTCAGACAGGTGTCTAACACGCATTCCTCTCCGCATAGCAGGCACCTTAATACAGGTAAAACACATCTTTGCCACATAGGTCGAAATGATAGAAACCAAGTCATGTTCAGGTCTCTAAGCCGGGATAGTCCTAGGATTTTTGTTATCCGGTCCCGGTATCCAATGGCTAGGATTGTTTCTTCCCTTGTCGCAGGTGTTTTGTCTGTGACACGGTTTGCCATAACGAAAAATAAGGACTAGGAATAGGATTCCTGCAATCAGTCCTAAAATGAGGGGAAGTCCGCCAAAAATCGAATGGACGAAGTCTGGAAAAATACCCAGTATGGCTTTGAATGGTGTTAATGCCATCGTAAATATTGTCTTAAATACCTTTGAGACCCCAGTGGTATCAGAAATATTTAAGATTTCGTTCAGGATTTCTGCGAAATGTATGGGGGAATTAGTTGATAACAATGAATATATCTCTGCAGTCGTCCTTGCGACTTGTAGATCATACGTTTCCTTTGATGACGTGAGCCTGGTAGGCGTCTGAAGAAGCACTGTTTTCATTCTGCTTAAAGTATCTATTCGAATAGAAGTAATTTTCAAGTTGGGCCATGCCCTTGCCTCCCTGTCTGGAAAGGAGCTGGGGAACAATGAGTGTCCACAGCACTTGACCTTCGCAGTCGTAGTTACTAGACAAGGAGTCCCGGGCATAAGACTACAACATCTGCGATCTACAATTAGATTGTAGCTCCCATTGTAGAGTCTTTGAAAGAATGGTTCTATCTCTGTTGCAGGTGCGCCTTGCTGGTGACATGAAAGGTTATTTGAGTTCCCTTCACAGGCTCCATGCAAACTAATTCCGTTACACAGAAGTGTGCCGCTTAGTGACATCGCACAATTATTGCCACTAAGAAACACTTTCTGTCCTTTATTACTGACACATGCATGTGAATAGGGCAAGTTCCATGTTGTTTTAATGTACCCTTTCCCCAATTTTTCGTACATGCCAGCCTGTATATATTTTTGGCAGTATTGAAACCTGAAGGTTGATATTGGAATATTAATTATCCCATGTATTATCCATTCACTGACAGGTCGTTCTGACATTGTCACTGGTAATCTCTCAAGTTTCTCAATGCTCAGGATTGTATAATCAGCACCCTTCTGGGCCATACTGATTTGTCTATCAGTAAGGTTAAAGATATGGAATAGTGACGTTGTGTTGATTAAACGCCAAGGCACATAGCCTGAACGCAGATTTTGTAACGTCCAGCCAAGCTGTACAATAGAACGCAATTGAGACTGACCGTGTTGTAATAACAGTAAGTCCTGCGATAATATATCGATTGCTGAAGACACAATGCTGTCCAGAGAAAAAATTCTGGAGGACAGAGTCATTAACCCATTGTCCACTACAGAAAGTGATTTTTCCAAATTAATACGGTCAATTTCCCGTATTCTTTCTGCTGTTTCAATTTGAGTAACCTTCCAGGCCTCGTTGTATGCTGCATATACAGAGGCTGCTATGAAACGCTTTTGACGCTGTTTGCGTGGTCCCATAGTGAAATCACGCAAGTCAGCACCATCAGTAAGTAAAGTTAGGTGTTGCTTAATTTCTGCCAGTGTGGAAGTTTGTAGCCATTGAAGGCATAATTTGCCCACACTGTAGGTGGTTATTATCCCTGGGTGTTGTCTTTGAGGATATCTAGGGTCTGGCCTGGTCATTTTGAACCCCTGTGATTTGTTCAGGAATCTGTCTTGACAGTTATTAGTATCTGTGGGCCAGATCAACCACTGTTTCCAATCTGGATGTGTTCTGTTTTGGTTTAATACATAGTTTACGTCTATCTCTTCATCTGTAGAGCTATTGCTGTTCATTGTTGGTTTTGGAATAGACGGTTTATTTAAGTCTTTGATTTTGGCTAAGCCAAGACAGGTGGTTTGTTGAACAGTGTCATTCAAAAATATAATTTGTTCTGGGATCATGCAGGCTCTAAACAAAGATTCTATACCCTGTACTTGCCATTCTTTTGTGCCCCAAACACTTTTCAATTCAACATTTTTGTCCCAATAATCAAAACCAAAAGTATTCATTTGTTCGAAGAATGAGTCTGAATATATCAATTTTGTGTTTGTTATCATGGTCTTTGTCCCTGTCTTATTTGACAATTTGAAATAAAATGTTTCAGCATTACTTGCGTTAAAACCTGAAAAGTATGAATATTTGTCATAAACGGTTCTTGAGCTTCCTTTTGGAGGTGTTGCACAATGTTCCCATTGATTATAATTTAAAACATTTCTAGGTTGTGCAGATCTATGTATAAAATGGTTACCATAGTGGTTGTAGCAATACATACTATCATAATTTGTAGAACCCTGCAAATAATCATGTTTGGTAAATTTAGCAGACATCACTAAGTCAGACATCATATTATTAATGCTTTCGAAGTCCCAATCATCAGCAAATGAGTTTGGTTTTACAAAGTCACTCAATGAGATCTTAATTTGGTGTGGATATTTCAGGATTTCAACCGGACCATAGATTTCGTAGTCAGTGTTGTCCCATGCTACCCCACCCGGTATAGGATTGGCTGTGAAGTTGACTGAAGAAAGTTCTCTTTTCTCGACGTGTGAAGATGTGTGTGGCTTGAGGATCAAGTTGATTTTCTGACTTGCTGTGTCCATTTTAGCATATTTTCCCTCAATGAAGCGTCCCAAAGTTAGTATCATGATGAGTCAAAGTATGAGGATAAATGCACCAAAACCCACCCACAATTCAATCCATGGAGAAATCAGATATGTTTCTTTCACTTGTTTCAAAAGTTCTTTAGCTTTATCTTTAAAGGTTTTTGATGATGGCTGTGTCTTTGATTCACTGAAGCCTTCAGAGGAATCATCGAAGTTTATGAAGTAGCCGGATGCAGTTCTGTCAATTGTTCCAATTGGTTCATGATCACTGTTTCTTGCATTTGTACTTGGTACTTCATTATAGATTGGTGTGTCTCTGCTAAATGTTTTTATTTGGGTTTTCAGAGGTCTAAGTTCCATTGCATTTTTGCATAGTCCTTGTTGTTCTTCTGTAGGCGTTTCGAATGTGATTAGTCTCTTTGTTAGGACCTCTGTACTGGTAGCAAACCTTGGTGTTCTGCTACTTATTGGGAGTCCACTTGGCCTACTGTTTGTTATCGGCCACATGATTGTGGTTTTACCAGGTCGATGGATACAACTCGGTTCTCCTTTTTACCAGCAAGTGGCGGTAGTACAACTGATCTTGTCCCGTTGACAGACAAGACAGGAACTGCTTTTCTGTAAGAAGGCCCAAATTCCTTCTTTACCGCGATCTTTTCTCTGACTAGATCCCCGACTTTTGGAATCCAGACAGGTCTTGCTGGGACAGGTGGTGGTTCTTCAGTGGTTGTTGGCTGCTGTTTCAACTTTATGTTGCTCAGGTCTTTTCTTGTTTTGTTTAAGTCCTGCAAAATAGCCAAACGGTCTTTGATATCAAAGCTTTTTTCTTTCACCACTGAAGTCTGACTATCAAGGTCAGAGATCAACATCCTAGTTCCAAATAATAATTCGTACGGACTGAATCCCTTCAGAGAATTTCTTGGCAAGTTATTTAGACTACGTTGGACACTTATTAGATGTTTGACCCACCCAGCTCCCGAACCTAATATCCTTTCCGTTATAGATTGCTTTATGCCTTGGTTTTTTCTTTACACCATCCCGTATCCCTCAGGAAGGAAGTGAGAAGATTCCCGCTGTGCTATGCTCATTTGGCCATGTTTCCCCTCAGGCTGGAGGGCTAGAGTGAAAACAATGGTTAAACGTAGCATGCTCTTAGCGTATATGCCATTTAGACTCGCAAATCTTTGTATAACAGTCCAGACGTCAGCCGAGTGCTGGTGATCTACATTATAAGTGGAAACTAGCCCGTATATGTTAATCGCAAGCCTTGCTTTTTACTCCTGATTTTTCCTGGAGTGAAACAACGAGGTATTACACTGTTTCTCTCCCCACTGCGGTTTCTGTTGCAGTTTGGGCAGTTTTTTACAAACATGGTGTGGTGCAGGCTCATGCCTGGCCACCAGTACCTTGACTGTAATTCTTCCAGAGAATCTTTTAGTTTGAGGTGTCTGAGACCCTCGCCCATATGTGCGTCTGCGATTAACAAGTTTCTCCTGTCCATGTTTGGAATCACTCTATCCCCCACTCCAGGGATTCGAGCAAAAGGGACGGAGTTTGCATCGATTATGTATGTATAATTGAGTGGATAGTTGATCGGTAGCGCTGAGCAGTCGCCTTTTGATGACGTTTTCACCGCCAGCACTGTTTCACCGTCAATGTATTTTAATGTACGCTTTTCTCGAACTACGGGAGCCGATTTAGTGGCTGCCGCTGTGGCTGTTTCAGCCAATGAATTCCCTGCAACGTGAACGCCATCACGTTGATGACTCAGTGAGTGTGTCACGTGAGTCTTTGGTAGTTCTTTTTGTAAAAGAGCTATTTGTTCCCAGAGCAATTTCTGCTTTATTGGTGCATCATTGTCATCTTTGTAACCGTTTTGAATCCATGTCTGCAAATCCTTGTTGTATGATTTGACGCAGTAATATGAATCAGACACTATAAGTGTCGGGAATTCGCGATCCGCATTATCTAGCGCCATTTTCAATGCTATTATTTCAGTCTGTTGTTCTGAATTAGTTTCTACTGAGTGTGTTTTTGTTAATAGAGGTCTTAGTTTACCTCCGCGCCACACTTCTTTTGTAATCCCACATGTGGGGTTGTATGCTTGTTCTCCCCAAACGGGGGGTTGAGCATGTCCGTCTGTATAAATTACACAGGCGTAATGTCGTAAAGGCAGAATGTCGATTGGCAGAGGGAATGTTCTTACATATTCTAGATTTTTTAATTCCTCTAGTTCCGGATCAAAGTAGTAGTACACTTTGTCCGTTGTGATTGAATTCACCCATTGTATCCATTCCGGATTCAATGTTGTTGTTGGTAAATTACATGGGGTTGTTAATGCCTCAAAGGCGGATTCAGCTGTTCTGATTGTGATGTGTCTACCGTCTGCTTGATCTTTTTCTCTAGCTATTGCGGTTTGAACTGCATGAACAATTTTTTCTTCAATGCTGAATTTCTTTTCAGATTCTGTGTACAAGTGTGATTTGAATGCAATTGGTACCTTTTCTCCCTCATTAGAGGTCAGGTATGTGAATCCGCATCTTCCTGGGATGACTCGAATCACAAGATTGCGTGTGTTATCACGTGTTTCTAATTTTGTTTTAATTAACATGTCTGTTTGTAAGGATCTCAGAATTTCTGTGTGTATTTGAGTCCAATTGGTTCTTTTAAAATCTGGTTTAATTAGATCATAAAGGGGTTTGACCCTTTCTGCGTAATTTGCAATGTATGTTCTTCCGAAATTTAGGAAGCCTAGAATTGACTGTAGGTTTTTTAGTGTTCTAGGTGCTTGGAGTACGGCACATTTTTCTAGAAAATTGTCAGCCAGGCTTTTGCCTTCACTTGATAATTCATATCCTAAGAACAGGACTGTCAGATGGGCAATTCTGGATTTTTTAAAGTTGAATTTGTAACCCTCTGCTGCGAACCCAAGTATTATGGTGTTCACTCTCTTCAAGTGAGTCTCCAAGTCATTATCTGTTAAGTATATGTCGTCGACATAAGATAATGCTTCATCATCATATATTTGTAGTAATTCTGTTACTCTCGCTGAGAATACTCCCGGGCTGTTCTTGTACCCCTGGGCTAACCGACAGAATTGTTTTTGAGTGCCATTTATTGAGAACGCAGACAAATATCTGCTCTCTGGTGCTATGTTTTGACAAAAGAATCCATTAGAGATGTCTAATGTTGTTTTGTATTTTTTGCGCACTATGTTATTCATTAGTGCAGCACTATGCGAATTTTGCACTGCAAAAGTTTTGCAACATGAGTTAAGGTGTCGGTAATCCAAAACTAGACGGTATGAATTGTCTGGTTTGGAGACCGGAAACAAAGGGTTGTTCATTTGTGAGGTGCAAGTTTCAATCACCCCCTGGTATTCTAGCTGATCTAGGATTTCTTTTACCTGTTTTTTAGCTTCTTGCTTAATTGGGTACTGCCTTTGTGCAGTAGGTTGTGATTTTAACTGGATTTTGTGAGGAGGAGAGTCCTCATCCCATCCTACGTGATTTTTATATAAAGCAGGAGCTTGAGCCACTGCCCACTTTCTAGCAAGTGTGTATTTTTTATGAATTGGGATATGATTTGAGAAGGCAGGCATAATTATTTCTTCGCCATGAGGGCACTCCCTAACAAACTCTGGTGGCCAGTCTTTCTCAGCTAGAAGGATGTCATAGCCCTTGGAGAGATTATCCCAAAATAGTCCCCTTATTTTTCTAGTCTTATCCCCTTCTATACGCAATGTTATTTCATATATTTTGTGAGGTTTGCTAACTCTGGTGTCTGCAGTTTCCACTTGAAGATATTCATTCGTGTCCACTGTCTCCAGATGATTCATAAGGACTTTGCGAGCTATGCTCACTTCTGCTGCGCTGTCTAGCATCGTCTGAGCCCATTCTCCGTTTTTCAGTTGTGTCCTCAGTATTCTCGGCATTGTTAACTACCTTGATACTGGCTACCTTCTTTTTTGGAAATTGTAATTTCTTTTTTAGCTGAGCAGGTTCCTTGTCTTTGGACTTGGCGTGCTCTTCTCTTTGTTCTGATCGTCCTCTTCTTTCCGATTTCTGCGAGGAAGTCTGAAAAGATTGAGAGGGACGTGTATCAATGTCTTGATATCTATCAGGTTTCTTTATATTATCCCTATTTCTAAGGTTATATCTTTTCCCAGAGGGGTCACTTTGGGGTGACCTGTGTCTTTGGTTCGGAGATTTTTCTCTTCGCCTAGGAGACCTTCCTCTGGACTGGAATTTCTTTTCTTTAGGATTGGATTGTTTGTTTCCATCCCAGCTCTTTTTCTGTGATGTTGAATTATTATTAAAAAATATTTTTTCAGGACTTTCAATCAGTTGTGGTTTTACTGGTATTCCACCTAAACTATCCCTACCTAGTTCCTCATAGGATTTTTCTATGATTCTGGCAATTTCAGCTGGTTGGTCTGCTATATCTGTTTCTTTTAACCTCTGGCGGATCGCTACGTTTGCTGCTTCTCCCTTGATGTTGGCTAATAATATAGCCGAGACCTGCTTGAAGTCTTTTAGTAATTTCATACCAAGAGTTAAAGCGGGTTCTGGACCGTATTCATCTTGAATTTGTTTTAGCACATCTGGTATTACCGAAATGGATGGAACACCGTGCGTTTTTGTGTAAATGGAAGCAAAGACTGTACCCCAAGTGTCACAGTCCTCAATGTGTGGTGCGATTCCCATTGGAAGGCAGATAGTCAGAATCCTGTGTTTTTCTAATGGGGTGGTGTCTGGAAACACCGCCTCTATTTGGGTGATTTTCTGTGTCAACCAGAATGGTATTTGTTCCCGTTTAGCCGGTACTTTACCTAGGCAGGACTGTATGTTCTGTGGTGTAATTTTATTTGTGTTCCCCTGGTGAGGGGTCAGCTGTGGAATTTTAATTGCTGGTTGAATTGTTGAAGTCCGCATCACATACTGGACTAATTGTCTATGTACTTTTATTAATTGTTTTAGCTGTGTTAAAAGCTCTGGTGCAGGCATTCTTTCGATGTCTGGATGTGGTGTGTATCCGGCTAGGACCGGCCACGTTGCTCCTGGTCTACCTAAAGGACCGAGCCTGGTGATGTGATTATTAGGTTTTAGGGCGCCATCAAATAAGAGCAAATGCTCTTGAAATTTGAGTGGTACTTCCACCTCCTCGAAAGGAGTGTATATATCAGGAGGTTCCTCTATCTTGTAATAGTGGAAGTACTTTGTTACAGCATTTGCTGCTGGAAAATGTATCCATGAATAGAACCAGTGAGCCACACTATGAAGTAGTGTGGCTCACTGGTTAGAGGCGGCAGACCCGAGAGCAGAGGACGGCCCGGGACCAGGGTTCGATTCCTGGCGCGGCAGGTTTCTGGACCAGGGTAGGCGGACTCGATAATTCTCTCGCCTCGGTGCCCACTCTGATCAGCGATCACACTCGGCAACTCTGGGCATTAGCTTGCCTCATCTTCACTAACGGCCCCACCAGACCGCCGGGGATGCCTGGTCTCACCCTGGAGATACCCATTAAGGGACCATCTCTCAGGGAAGCCAGGAAGGGTTTCGCAGCGGTCGAAGCGCCTTGGGACCCTATGGGTAAGTAGTGCGCTATATAAATGCCTATACATTTACATTTACCTCTGTCTTCCGATATTCGTGTGCCTTAATTACGAATATGACTGTGCCACCTCTAGGTGTCAGTCCATTTTCTATAAGTTTTAAGGTTATAGATTTCCTTTTGATGACCGGGATGAGTATTATATCCTGGTCTGCTTCTTGCATAGTAGCATCAGCTGCTGCGAGTTCAGTTGCTATTCTAACTGCCTCTCTTTCATCTTCACTGTCCATTTTACCGACAGGAAGGTTATTCGGTTTGTTTGCAGATCAGGTTTCTTATGGAAACAAAGGATTAGATGCACAATATTTTGGAACGGTGTATCCTTCAACGTTGACTATACCAAGAACCATACATAGGAGTTCCCTCCTGCGAGGTTTTGGAGGATATTACCTTTTACCCACTCCAGACGTCTTTGGAGTATTATGGGAGAAAGGGGTCTGAGTGAGAAAGCACGACTGAGTTACTCTAAATGTCTTACGTTAGTTTTATCGCCCTTTCCAAACGCGTTGGGCGCCATGTAGTGTAGTTCCTATCATCCCAATAGGCTCTGCGCATTGGAATAATACCTTCAATAGTATAGGCCTAGACCAGACGTTAACTAGGTCTACTACTGTCAATATTAGACTTAAAGTTTTGGGTTTGCCAGCTTAGCTCAGAGTTCACTAGAAACTTTCTCGAATGTTCAGGAAAGAATTAACTTCCCTGATTAGACAAGAAGGGATTTAGTTTCTGACAACCATAGAACATGACAACTTTGCTCTCCCCTAATCAAGAGTGTATCTCGAGAGTCGTGTGAACAAAAGGCAATTTATTTTACTCAGTCAGTACGTGCATTCTTAGTCTCATCAGATTGTAGAGAAAAGGAAGAGACGGGCGTGTTCAATAAAAGATGTTATTTATTGATCAGTCTCTTTTCTCATACAAGAGAAATGGATCGATATTATTGCAATACTTATAGTTAAGTAAAGTGCATACATTAAAAGCAGAAGTATAAAATAATACTGTAAAAACATTGATATGGTTTCTAAGCCATATGAAGGTTTAAAATGATTAAAATATATTACATACACATATACATTTGACTAAACGTACTCAACTGGTGTTTCTAAATACGCCTACCCCGTGTACCTGACCTAAGCCTAATACGTGGGCGGGAATAGAAAGTTACAGTTTAAGTTAAGTTTGTTTTTGCCAAGTGACTGACTAAAGAATTCTCTGCGAGGGGTTATTCAGTTCTGTACCTGGAAGTTAGGATGAATGAGGGATGGTATCTCTCTCTCTGGTCTCGATATTCCAGGCTGCCTGCGAGGGCTACCCGGAAGCGCCGGTGCTGGATCTCTCGGCAGGAGAAAGCAGCGCGTCTCGTTCTCAGCGCGTCAGGAAGGCGGGGCTGCGCCAGCGGGGTCTGCTCTGCTCTGGGCTTCGGCAAGTATGGCTGCTCCGTCTCGTCACCACCGCGTGTGTTTGCATAGGGCAATATCGGTAATATTTATACCTTTAAGGTGCCGAGATTAACGTAAGGATGGTCATAGATACGTCAATAAGGATGTCATACGACTTGGTCGTTAGCACATTCTTTTGCTGAAGTTCTCGGTGAAATCAAAACAATGGCCGCAGGGTTTTTCCCAGGTTGTCATAGGTTTGATTTGTTATGAGAACTCCGTATGCCTTATCAGGGGCTGGAGGAATATCGCTTGTCTAATTAGATCGCAAGCGTTATGACCTAATCAGATAACACGTTCCTGTGCCGTAGTGTGGCTTCGTCAGATAACGGTATCTGCATCATGGGGGTTTGCTGCCTCATGGGCTGACTGCTAGTTAACTTGTTAGTTTGTTAACCAGAATAGGGTCAGGAATAGGGGGATCAATTCAGAACCTATAGGAATACATCACACTATCAGGGACCGTCATGAGTAAACTTTTAAAAGGTGTGCTGTAATGTTGCTAGTTTTAAGATGCAGTTTCCAAATTAAGGTATATCAAATATCTTTCTTCTTGAATGGTTATCTACGCCAACACTTTTTGGGTACGCTTTGTTGCTTGCCCAGAGTGAAAACGGCTCCTCTTAGGGTGGCCCTCAATTCTGCTGCTAGGCTCTGAACTAGTACTAAAAACTACAACACCATCTCTCCGGACCTGCTGGCCCTGAAATGGCTCCCATATGAAGCTCGGATACAGTTGAAAATTGCTTGCATGGCACACAAAGCCATCCACTTCAAGACTCCGTTGTACCTCACTCAGAAACTGGAGCTCTCATGTGGTACAAGAGCCTCCAGAAGTGCCAGCACCCTTTTACTCAAACCACAAAAATTCAAGAAAAAAAAGACTCACAACCGAGCCTTCTCCGGCATGGCGCAGAGGATCTGGAACTCTCTCCCCCCTGAAGTCAGGGTGATCCCTTCCACTGTCCACTTCAAAATGGAAGTTAACGGACTCTTGCTCAAGAAATATCTGCACCAGTTTGTCTGCCCCACTTGACTCGGGGTCCATAGCCACTGTTTTGTAGCCCAGAGGCTTTGCTCATGTGATTGTTGGACATTTTTAAAATTTGCACTTTTCGCTTTTTGACTCTGTATGTTTGCCTTTACCCTTCCTTGCTGCATAATCTGTAAAGCACCCAATACCCTCGGTGGTCATGTTCGCGCTATATAAAACTTTAGAAATAAATAAATAAATACAGCTGTTTACCAGGAGGGGCTGAACACAGAATGTTATCATAGTTGCATAGGACTGTGGATTTTTACTTATGATTAAACAAAAAGTAAACATCGTTTTATACATTAGGCTGAAACTCTTAGGAGATTATTGACAGGCAGAACCGAGAGAGTCATCCGCCTAAAACTATGTTTCCGTTCTTATTTTATTCACATTTTTTTCCATAAATATGCTATCCAAATATGCTGTTCCAGGGGATAGGGCTCCTACTGGCCAAAACCTATGCTAAAAAATACACCTGGCTGTAGAGCAGCACTGTCAACTGGCTATCCATTACCTATGCAAACACAAACATAGGACCTTTTTCACTAAGAGGTGTGAGGACGTACACTAGTTTTCGCAGTCTGAAAGAACTTCACGTAAGCAAGGTGAGGCAAGATGTGACATCTGTGGCATTAGTAGAGGCTCTGCTACCAAAAAGCAAAACAGGAGTTGTTGGCAACAGGTCATGTTCGGATTATTGACCTTCCACTAGCCTGCAGCACTTGATTTATATGCTAGCACAGAGGTCCAATTGTTATAAAGATGTGTGGGAACATCAGAGGGGGCTGTAGTGGAGCACAGCAGTTGCAATCGGCATAGGGTTTAATGAGGTTTTCAGATGTCTGTCTTTCACTTCTCGCACCCATGCAAGTATTGATGCAGAAGAAGCAACACTCTAGTCGAACAAGTGCTCTATAGGAGCCAGCTCTGAATCGGACGTCTGTGGAAGTAAAACACGCTTGGGCAATAAAAACTGGACGCTCAGAAATCTATTTACTTCAACCATCTGATACGCTAATAGAAATGAGGCTTCGGGAGAAGAGACCTACACATGCAAGTGCAGAAAAACAAGCACTGATAAATAGGCAATTATCTTGGTTTTGGATGGCAAACAGGTTCAGTAAGACACACACGAGGTAACAGGTGTGTCTTGCTTCCCTCTCTCAAAAAAAGACTTTGGGTGAAAAATACTTCAGATGGTGTTGGCAGGGAATAGTTGTCTCGTAAGCAGGAGAATCAAACAGGCAAGGAGAGGGGTCAAACAGGCGTTTGGGGAGAGAATACAAGTAACAGGCACAAACAGAGAGGTACAGGTAGGAGTTAAATAACCGCAGAGGCTAATATGTATGGGAAGGTTCAGGGGGGTCCAGAGAGTCGGGCAAGTCAAGAGTGCAAAAGGATGAATGAGCAAAGAGTTGCTAGTATTGTGGGAGCCATAAATATTAAGGCACAAGGGTTTTCGACTGATGGGTTTTTGGGGCAGACATGTTGAGGTACAGAAGGGGCAAGAACAGTAGGAAATCGAGGAGAGGGACAGAGGAGTGCAGAGGCACCCCAGGTGATAGATCGGTATAGAGAGGATCAAGGGCTGGGTGGCCCAGGTAACGAGACAACGGGGACAAAGTCAAGGAACCACAGGAGGAGGACACAGGCAAGAGCAGAAGGGGGACATGCGAAGAAGGTGAAGGGCTAGGACATGACAAGGCATAGAGGACCGATGTGGTGGGAGTAAGACCACTGTAAACAAGAAGGATCAAGGGGCCTAGGTGCTAAGGGCATGGGAGGGCTTAAAGTTGAGCACAGTTGAATATGGGGAGCATAGGTGCACAGCACACAGGCGTAAGGGACACAAGAAGAGCAGGGCACAGGAGGCACACTGCATATGGGTCATGGAGGTATGTGAGGTATAATGATGTAAAGGGGTCAAGAGAGCAGGCAGGCACAGGTGGTCTTGAGCAGGTAGGCAGCGTGGGAAGGAGATGCAAACACGGGACACACTTGGGCTAGATAGAGACTGTGCATAGGGTGGACTGGCCCATGAAGATGGCCATGTGCATTGCCAACAAAGGGTGGATTCACAGGTCATCCGTCGAGGAAAAACAACTTGCAAACGTACAAGCCCAGCACTAGATGGTAGGAGTATGCAGGTGGGGCAGGGCTGTACTGTGGGGTACTGTCACAGATGTTAAAGTGAGGACAAAGTTGCATTGGATGAAAAAAGGACATGTACTGCACAATAAGTCCAAGCACCATAGGAGAAAGCATAAGCTGCAAGACCATTACATAATATGGCTGCAACAGCTGCTGTAATGATCCCTTGAGGGGATGTGGAAATAGCACCTTCAGACAAAATTAGCCTGGAGTCGCTCCTGATAAGCACCCTTGGAAGATCCATTAACACTGAGCATGCACTGAGGCAAGTAAAATGTTGCCTGGAAAAAAATAGTTAATTAGTGTGCAAAGGAAAAATGTTTATGCAAATTATTATTTGTGATTAAAGTATATGCTTGTTTTTTGCCCTGGTAACCATTGAATGGCACTTAAAAGATTTCCCTACTTTTGTATTTGCAATAGAAATTAAATTCATGTTTATATTTAACAAAGGCCAAGATCTCTCAATTTGTAAGCATTTCATATGGTCCTTACTCGCGTCTTCGTATGTGGAGTTTTACCCTACTCCCACAGTCCTGGTTGGAATACAAGTATCAAACTACGAAGAAAAAGAAAACACAGGACTAAAGTTTGAAACATGAAAGCTCTGCCCTGTGCGCTAAAGGAATGCTTCCGGTGCTCCTTGATAAAGAGTTGGGAACCTTCAACAGCAGAGGAAGCTCACTGCCCTCAGACAGGATCCCTTGGTGATAAACAGGTGACACAGACTCCAGAAACGTTACATTGAAAGATAGGACCAGAGTGATTATTGGTTTGCTCCCCTGAAATCAAGGTATCATCGGGCTTTGCTTCTTACAAAAATTAAACTAAATTATGTTTTTAATAATGGTTGGGATGAGGTAAACTGGCGTGAACTAGGTTGTAGTCTTCCCATATTGGAACCAAAGAAGATTCCTTCACAAGAACATATTAGGAGAAATAGTACTCCGAAAGAATTTTCCCTATGAAAATGTGACTGTACAGTTTCGAAAAACCTGGCAGGACGCTAGGAAAATGCACGGGCGTGGCTCCACGACTGGGCCACATCAAAGTACTCTTAGGGGCTCATAAGGTGACAATTAATTACTTTAAAGAGAATGAAGGGTCGGTGGACTCGGCCTCCACGTTACTGACTGATTTGCATATGTTGGCAGGGTATGCTCAGACGTGGGTCCCTTGCTCACTCTACCACTGGATTCAAGATAGCCTGGCTGATGAGGATTAGGAATCCGAAACCGGTCCCAGGATGCTTGTTTCAGGTCCAGGGAAGACATGGCTTGGCAGTTCGGGCTGGACTGCTCCCATGAGGCACAGGGTCAGTCTGATTTGCATATGGCCATGTCTGAATTGGGGTGGCGGAGTGAGCTAAAGAATGGTGATGGATTAAACCCAGATCAGTTGACTGGGGGTGAGTGTCTGATTTGCTCAAACGCTCCGTCCATCATCCCCTTTGGTATCGCTTTGTTCGCCCTAAGTTGGCAGGGTATGCCCAGACGTGGGTCCCTTGCTCACTCTACCACTGGATTCAAGATAGCCTGGCTGATGAGGATTAGGAATCCGAAACCGGTCCCAGGATGCTTGTTTCCGGTCCAGGGAAGACATGGCTTGGCAGTTCGGGCTGGACTGCTCCCATAAGGCACATGGTCAGACTGGTTTGCATATGGCCATGTCTGAACTGGGGTGGTGGAGTGAGCTAAAGAATGGTGATGGATTAAACCCAGATCAGTTGACTGGGGGTGAGTGTTTGATTTGCTCAAACACTCCGTCCATCATCCCCTTTGGTATAACTTAAAAGCATGAACATCGATTTTCATGGCAGAGTTTTATATAGCGCGAACTTAACCCGAATCGGGCATCAGAGCGCTTTACATAGCACCAGTTACATAACATGAGGACACATTCATTTTTGTTAGGCGCGGGGAGATTAAGGTATTCTCCCAGAATCACAGGATGTTCAGCGTCATTGCCGAGATTCGAACCCAGTTCCCCAGATTCTAGGTCAACCGCCCTAGCCGTTAGGCCAACTCCTCTCCCCAAAGCAAAGATTATCTTTGCTTTACAGTAATCTCCTTACAAGAACGGAGGCTACATTATGCAATGACTTTTAATTGCAGTTCCAAGCAGCCGCATGAGTCACAATACAAAGGTTCCAAAAGAACACTGAGGTAAACTAAGAGATATAACATAGCAACCATCTGCCTCTTTTAAATGCGGCTCCAAGCAGATAAGTAGCTTGCTTCCTTCTCTGTTTATTTTCACTTATGTTGTCATTTTATAACAATATGGATTGATATTTGGGGTTTTATGTGTGTGGGTAGCTTTATCCTCCCTCCTCCCTCCCCCCTCCCTGTGATCTGCAATTTATGGAGATCTTCCTCATTCCTGTGATTGATATTTGTTTAGACTTATTTTTGCTGTTTCTTCCACAACACCTTCGTTAGTATCGTGTCCCCCGCGAGCGCTTTGTTGTCTCTCCCTCGTGTTAAATACGCTTTTTCCACCGAAAAGCCTGATTGAACCAGATCTCACTAACGAGCTGGGCTTTTCCAGTGCAGCGCGTTAGCGTTTAGAGTCTCCCCGTCAACGGGCGTATTACCTGCTACTTGACGCTTGAGTCCGACTTTTGGCCCCGCCTGACTTCACGGCCCCGCTCTCCTTCCCAGAGTTATCGGCTCGGAGTTTCTCGCGCCGACGGAACCATTCTTCCCCTCGTTAGAGGAAAGGTCCCTGGCAAGAGACACACTTCGTGCGTGTCTAGCCAAGGGACTTTCCTCTTTCGGCACCGGCAGTTGGAATCAGCTGCTCAGGGCTTTTTCACCGCTGGATTTGTTGTTGAAACGCCTTTAACCCCTCGAGTGTGGATAGTCTGAAAATAGAGAGCTTTCCTTTGTTAACCCTTATGAGCCCAGTTTATTGGATATTTTGTATATAAACAGGGTAAATAGTTTGGATTCGTTTTGCTGCTACATAAAAAAAAAAAAAAAGTGAATGGAGAATTTATCTGACTGAGTCGGATTTAAACAATGCTGCACTCCCTAGTTTTGATAAAGAAGACTTCCGACTTCTAATCCAAAAAGAGATGAAGTCTTGTATGTTGGAGACCTTTGCACAGATCGTGCCCTATAAAAGACCCCTTCCCTCTCAGGAAGATGTGTCTGATGGGATTGTTCACGATACCTTGCCTGTGGGCATCAAACACACAAAGAAGTCTAATTATACCACTACCGAGATCCAAGCGAGCACAGGAGGTCCTAGCACCTCTGGCAATATTGGTGGTCTTAGCACCTCAAAACAATTGGGAGGTCCTCGCACCTCAACTAAGAGTTGTACCTGGCGACACGTCACCCTTGAGTGCCCCTCGCGGCCCGAATATCTCGGATGCCCTTAGCAGCTCATTATCTCATGGTGCTCAAGGTTACACAGAGGACTCAGAGATGATGTTTCTGATGATCCAGACGAGTATGTTCTGGATTTGGATGATGGGGATGTAGGCATATTTGATGCGGAGGATGAGCCTCCTTCTTCGAAGGACATTATTCTAAATCCCTTGGGAGAGGAGATGTTCTCCCCCCTGAAATTAAAACACCCCCGTTCTTCGCAATGGTCTCCACAGGAGCATGTCTCAAAATGTATAAAAAAAGTATAAGTTTCCCTCTTGAAAGGGAGACAAGGAATATACTAAGGGCGGAGTGTTCTAGGCCCTCAATTGATGAAAAGGCATGCTATGCTCCTAATCTAGATCCGGAACTGATTAAGTTCCTTTTCAGGCTTGGACGCGATCCTAGAAAAGGCCTAGAAAAATCTTTCAAAGGGTGCCAGGATCGCCTATTAGATGTCCTCGGACCACTTGCTAGAATACTTGACTCCGCAGAGGAGTGCCATCTCCACGGTACCCACCTCGATACAGATTTGATTAGGGGATGGGGTCAAAGAGCCCTCATTCGGTTAGGCAACGCTAATGTCAGTATTAACGCCGAAAGGCGTAGGCTGGTTCTTTACAAGCTCGATCCTAAGCTTTCTGACATGGCGGAAAAGGAGCCATCCTCAAACCCAAAAGGCCTTCTTTTTGGTGAAGAGCTGATAAAGTCGCTTGGAAAGTACGTGTCCACTTTCACAGCGCTTGATAAGGCCCAACAGAACATCAAGAGAGTGTTTGGCAATAATGTTTTTGGGAGGGCCGGAAGAAGGGGCTTTTCTTCCGGCCGATTTAACCAGAGGCCCTACCAGAGATCACACCCCGGGAGAAGCTATCAACAATATGGCTACAACACCCCTTACATCTACAACCGCGGAAGAGGAAACCGAACCAGAGGGACAAGATCTCGAGCTTCATTCACCTCGAACCCTCCAAGTAAGTCCTGCGCCCTTACTTTCTCCTTCTATCCCCTTAAAAGTGGGGGGCAGACTCAGACTTTTTTCGAAAAGGTGGGAAAAGATAACACGGGACCCTTGGGTTCTATCCACAGTAAGAGGCTTTATGATAGATTTTGTTCAGACCCCATCTCAAATTTCCTTACCGAGGGACATTCCTGTTTCCCTAAAAAAGGAGAAAATAGTAGAGGAGATCTCCTCTATGCTTCAAAAAGGGGCTATAATAGAAGTTCGTTTGGATTCTTTGACCTTCGTAAGTACACTGTTCCTCGTAGAGAAAAAAGGAAAAGGTTGGAGACCTGTCATAAACCTGAAGGGACTAAACAAATTTCTAGTTTACAGGCATTTCAAAATGGAGGGTATACATCTCCTGAGAGATCTTCTCCAAAAAGAGGACTGGTTGGTCAAACTAGATTTGAAGGATGCCTACTTCACGATTCCTATGGCGGTTGTGCATCAACCATTCCTGCAATTTCTATGGAAAAACCACCTTTACCAATTCCAGGCTCTCCCTTTCGGACTTTCTTCCGCTCCTTGGTGCTATACCAAGGTTATGGGAACAGTAGCCTGCTTCCTGAGAGAACGAGGCGTCCGCCTTATTATTTACCTCGACGACATCTTGATAATGTTCCAAGACCTCCATCAAATTCTCAAAGATCTGGGAACGGTTATGAATCTACTAGAGAGCCTAGGATTCATTATCAACAAAGAGAAGTCCATTCTAACTCCCTCGAAGTCCCTGGAGTTTCTGGCTTTTACTCTGGATACTTCCAGATGTCTTCTCCTCTTACCTCCTTCAAAGTTCTCGAAGATCAAGAAAGAGATTTGACATGTCCTGAAACAAGAGGATATCCCCTTAAGAGAGCTGGCAAGGCTGCTAGGTCTCTTATCTTCCTCCATCCAAGAGATCTTTCCAGGCCCTCTGAATTATCGGGCCTTGCAAAGGATAAAAGGCAGGGCCTTGAGGTCCGGTCTTTGGAACGAAGACCGAATCACCCTAGATTTGGAGGGCAAAGCAGAACTAGATTGGTGGTTGCAAAACCTGGAGGTTTGGAATGGGAAAGCGATTTTTGGTTCAGAACCAGATTTTGTGTTGGAATCGGACGCTTCCCTTCATGGTTGGGGCGCATGCTTCCTGGACCAGAATACAGGAGGGATATGGTCTCGGGAAGAGTCGTCTCACCATATAAATTTCCTCGAACTTACTGCTGGCCTCTACGCTCTTATGAGTTTCAAACAGTCCTTACAAGGGAGGTCGGTCATCCTAAAGATGGACAATGTTTCCGCAGTGGCGTACATCAATCGGCTGGGAGGTATGAAATCTGCCGACCTTTCCAATCTGGCCAAGAGACTCTGGATGTTCTGCTTAGAACACAAAATTGGCCTCAGAGTGGAATACTACCCAGGGAAATCGAACGTTTCTGCCGATTGGAATTCCAGGTTCCTCTCAGACTTCAGCGACTGGAAACTCAACGTCGCTGTCTTCGACTCATTGAATTCTTGCTGGGGTCCCTTCGAGATAGACCTTTTTGCGAGCCGTCTCACCTCTCAACTGGAGCATTACTTCAGCTGGATGCCAGATCCAGGTGCTCTAGCAGTGAACGCATTTCTCCAACCCTGGTCAGGGATCAATGCATATGCCTTTCCCCCTTTCGCAATGATCCAGAGAGTCTTGCAGAAAGTGAGGCAGGACCGATGCTCTCTAACCTTGATAACTCCCTTCTGGCCGTCTCAAGCATGGTTCCCCACAGTTCTAGAGCTAACTTACGAGTTTCCCTTTCTGATACCTTCTCTAGAAGATCTCCTTACAGACGTAAACGGAGATCCCCATCTCATGACCCTATCCAGGAGTTTGAACCTTCTTGCTTCGAGAGTGTCAGGAGATCCAACGAAGTCTCTGGGCTTTCGACATCAGCTTCTTCTCTCCTCAGAGAGTCATGGGCGCCGGGAACTCACTACAGATACAATAATATCTGGAAGTCTTGGTTTCGTTGGTGCCTGGAGAGGGATTTGGGTCCCATACAGGCACCTATCGTTGATGTAGTGAACTTTCTGGCTGAACTTTTTGACAGAGGTTTAAGCTATAGATCGATCAACTGCTATAGATCCGCTATTTCTGCGGGTCATGTTCTTGTTAATGGCAAGACCGTCGGTAAAAACGTCATTGTTTGTAGAGTTATTTAGAGTATTTGTCTCAAAAGACCCCCGAAGCCGAAATATGATACACTCTGGGATGTGAATTTGATTCTAGATCTTTTCACTTCTTTGCCCGACAATTTTCTCTTGAATAGAAAATTTCTCTCTAATAAACTCGCCACTCGACTTTGCCTTATCTCTTGTCGTAGAGTTTCTGACGTTAATGGTTTTGGAGATCTCTAACAGATCGTATAACTTGTTTGGAGTCAAATTTGAGGTTTACATAAGAACCAAGACCATGTCTGACTCAATCTTCTATCGTCGTTTCGATCCTTGTACAAAACTGTGTGGTTGAATGTATGAAGGCTTATGATCAGACAATGTCTAACCTGCGGCCTATTGATGAGAATCAGCTTCTTATTTCCTTCGTTAAACCTCATAAGGCCATTTCCTCCACTTCAATTGCTAGATGGATTAAAACCGTTATGTCTCTAGCGGGTATCGATATAACCAAGTTTCAAGCTCATTCTCTCAGAGGTGGTATGGCGAGTAAGTCCCTTTGGTCCGGAGGTATGTTGGATGATATTCTTAAAGTTGCCGACTGGTCCAATGCTGGTACCTTCGCAAGACACTATTGTAAACCAATTGAACACATGTCTAATGTAGTTTTACATGGATACCAACATGCATAATGTAGCCTCCGTTCTTGTAATGAAATTGCGATTCTCCTATTAACATGCCTAGAGAATCTAGATTTCATTAAAGACACGGAGGCTCACCTTATCCCGCCCATCCTATTCCCTGTTTGGTATTTGGTGTTTCATTATTATTCTCACTTATAACCTGATTGCTCATGTTCTTTATAATTTGCTTACATTGACATGTTATTTTAAATGTTATTTAAAGATGTTATTTTAGATGTTATTTTAAGTGTTCAATGTGTTTCTCATGATATGTTTTGGTATACAATTCAGATATGGTATACTAAGAACAAAATCTGTATTAGCAAGATGGGACAAATCTCCAGGGCAATTAGGAAATGTAACTTGTACATGCTGCCAGTTGAAGAGAGAGGATGTCAGCCATATAGTATTTTTCTGCACAGCTTATGAACAAGCGAGGAGAAAATGGATCAAACCCTTGTGTAATACATTAGGTATACGTTCATATCTTGAAGCATTTAGAATTATTAAATCAAACACTGGACGTCTCACAGTGTTTTGTGTTAGCAGATTTTTATTAAGTGTTAGTTATACCCGTAAAAACATGGCTCTTGACCTGTAGAAACAAACTGTGGTATATTGCATTGATATTGGCTAGTGGTGGTTTTTGAATATATACTTGTTACATGCCTTTTTCTTTTTTATATACTCGTATATTTATTGTATTTGACGATGTATTGTATATTTTCTGCTTCCTATTTATATATGAATCGATTGTTGTGTATCCTCCGTGCTAAATGTATTGTTGATGCTATGTATCTTTTATGGCCGAACGAGCCGCAATAAAGATTAAATGAATGACATGTTTTGTGATTACTTTGTCCCTTTGGACACAATTTTATGACAAGACCGGAGGCTCCTATTATGCTTTCTAATCTTGCATTTATTAGAATAGCAGCCAAGATAAGCAAAAAACTACAGTTCCCAGAGGGCCAGAGAACAAACTGGGCCATGGGAATGTGAAAAAACGAGAGTACAGTAACCAATCACTGAAGACCTAATAGATAAAGACCCTAACTGACTGCGCAGCTTCCTCTTTTCGTGCTGCTCGCAGTCAGATAAGTGCCTTTATCATTGCTCTCAGCTATTTATGCTATTGTTAATGCTCTTATTGTTTATATCAGCGTTATTTTGACAGTTTTACTTGATGTTGTATAGCGCGTCCTCGCGCTGCTGAGTTCACGCTGTCAGCGCGTTTCTGCATTACACTCCGGTGTTCAGTCCCGCCTCCCCCCCCCTCTTCCCCCCTCCCCGCGGGGCTTGCTTGCTTAGTTTCTCCCTGACTCGCGCTGCTTCGCGCGTCTTCTGCACGCCTCTCACCTTCCAGAGACTTCTCCGGTCCCCAGCTCCTCGGTGTGCCGGCGCTTGTCCTTCTGCCTCTTCCGCGTTTAGAGCCCGACTGACGCTCTCTGCTCGGCCTGCCTCCGGCCACGCCTCTGCTGGCTCTATTAACCCTCGCCTTCCTCTCCTGCATTTCTGTTCGTTTTTCTCATACCCTGGCCATGGAACACGATAGTTCCTCAGAGGAAGTCCCTGCTGAGGACTCTCAGAATTTTAAAAAGGATTTGAGCAAATTTATAAATAACTCTGTTGAGTCAGCTGTGGAAGTCTCCATGAAAAGAATGTCAAAAAATATGGAGAACTCTATGTTGAGCATCATGTCCAAAGTACTGGCCCATTCTGCGGGGGAAAGCAGAAAGAGAAAGGGGGACCACTCTGCTCAGGCTCGTGCCTCTAAAAAAGCGTCATTAATTGGCGAGTCTTCCTCGCTTTTGACTGAGGACTTAGCGCCTCCCAGGCCTCCTATCAAGGAGGGGTTTGTCGGTCCCGAGGGCACAAGAAAAACTAAAGATAAACACGCAGAGTCTCCTCGGAGAAAGTTGGTTATTTCCACCATATTGGACACTGATAATGATGATGATGATGATAACATGGATGACGCTGACCAATTATTTGACATGTTTGACACTGTTGATCCTTCTCCCCCCCCTTCCAAATCTGCAAAGCTAGATTCTTTTTCTTTTGAGCCAGTTTTTGACTCTGAGGGTTTTCCCATGTTTGATCCTTCTACTATCCGTCATCCAAATTCTACGGAATGGTTGCCTTCCCATCATGTCGGCGAATACATTGCTGCCAGATTGCGTCTCCCTCTGGAGTCCGCAGTGCGTTCCAGGCTCAAATCTGAGTGCCCCAAACCTGCTCTTCCCGACAAAATCACTTTGGTTCCTTCCATCGATCAACCTCTTCTTACCTTCTTTTCCAAGTTCGGCAAGGACCCCCGCAGAGGGGTTGACAAGGCTTGGTCCACTTGTCAGGACAAGTGGCTAGATGTTGTGGGTCCTCTCGCCCGTATTTTTGATTTGGCAGAAGCCGCCCGTTTGGAGGGTTCAGAACTCTCAGCAGAAGAGGTCTCCATGTGGGCTCAACGCGCTTTTTGTCTTCTAGGTAATGCAAATGCCGCAATTACTCATGAGCGCCGCAAGGGCCTCCTTATCAAATTGGATCCGAAACTCTCCAATCTCGCCCCTATGGATCCTGGCCCCAAGGCTAATGGTCTCCTGTTCGGAGAAAATTTGGTTCGTGACCTCAGCAGATTTGTCTCCACTTTTGCCTCTTTGGATAAAGCCCAGCAAACCGTAAAAAAGGTTTTCGCGCCTCGGGTTTTTGGACGGGCCGGCAGAGGCAGGGGCCGCTCTTCCGGCTGTCCCTACAATCAAGGCTCCAGAGGGTCGTCTGTTAGCAACCAGGACTACAAGCCACAATTCTATCCCCAACGTGGCCGTGGCTACAGAGGCAGAGGTCAAGGAAACTATCGTCACAATAACTCCAAACAACAAGGTAAGCCTTTCTTTTTCCCCTCCTGTGGGGGGTCGATTAAAGCTCTTCCTTCCAAAATGGTGTGCTCTCAGTTCGAGCCCTTGGGTCTTAAACACCGTTCAAGGCTACCTTATCGAATTTCTCTCCCCTCCCGTCCAGTCTTCTTTCCCTCCTCCTCTAGTCTTCTCCTCTCTCATGGCCTCTCAGATTTCAAACGAAATCGATGTTCTTCTTCGAAAACAAGCAGTTCAAATTTTTCCCTTCGACTCCTCAGGCTTTCTAAGCTCCATTTTTCTAGTTCAAAAGAAAAACAAGAAGCTCCGCACTGTAATCAACTTAAAGTGGTTCAACCAGTTTGTGGTCTATCGCCATTTCAAAATGGAAACGATTTTACATCTTCGAGACACCCTTCGTCCACACGATTGGATGGTCCGTTTGGACCTTCAAGATGCTTACCTCACAGTTCCTATTCATCACTCCCAATGGAAGTTTCTCCAATTCCAATGGGCGGGTGTCAACTACTGTTTCACCTCTCTTCCTTTTGGCTTATCGTCCGCGCCCTGGTGCTTCACAAAACTCTTAAAACTAGTGGTCGCTTATCTTCGCTCCCTTGGCATAAGACTGATAATTTACCTGGACGACATTCTTCTCATGAACTCCGACAAGCAGGCTCTTCTCTCAGAACTGCTCTTGACACGATCTCTCCTCTCAGACCTGGGTTTCCTCATCAACACAGACAAATCATCTCTCATCCCATCTCAGAACATGGAATTCTTGGGTTTCCTAGTGGACTCTGCAGCGGCGTCCCTTCGCCTTCCCCTCTCCAAAGTTTCAAAAATCAAAACGGAGATTGTTTCCGTTCTTCAGTCCTCTCTCTTATCTCTCCGGTCCTTGGCAAGGATCGTCGGTCTCCTCTCCTCCTCCATTCAAGCCATTTTCCCCGGCCCTCTTCATTATCGCGCTCTTCAGCGTCTAAAAATAAGGCACCTACGCCAAGGTCTCGCCTACTCGGATCTCGTTGCCCTAGATCCCGAATCCCGCACCGAGCTTCAATGGTGGATAGACCATTTGGATGCGTGGAACGGCTGGACTATCTTCGCCACGGCCCCAGATCTTGTCTTAGAATCCGATGCAAGCCTGTCGGGTTGGGGCGCCCGATGTGGACCAATCTCGACTGGAGGTTCATGGTCCGCTGAGGAGTCCAAGCTGCACATCAACTGTTTAGAGATGCTTGCAGGTTCCTTTGCGATCAAAAGCCTTTCAAAGAACAGGATCCGCTGTTCTCTTCTCCTCCGTATGGACAATGTTTCTGCGGTCCGCTACATCAACCATCTTGGCGGAACCAGATCCAAACCTCTGGCAGACTTAGCGAAAAGCCTGTGGGAATACTGCCTTGTCCATCACCTATCCTTAACAGCGGAGTATCTTCCTGGGGATCTCAACACTGTGGCGGATTGGCACTCGAGGTTTCTTCGAGATTCCAGCGACTGGAAGCTCTGTCCATCCGTTTTTCTTTCTCTCTCCCATCTTTGGGGCCCTTTCTCTATCGATCTTTTTGCATCCCGGCTCAATTCCCAATTGCCCCAGTTCTACAGCTGGCGTCCGGACCCTATGGCTTTGGCGACAGATGCTTTCCTGCAGTATTGGTCGCGTCATCTGCATTATGCCTTCCCCCCTTTTCTGATGATCAACAGGGTCCTCTCCCAAATTCGCCGCCAGTCTTCGTCTCTAGTTCTTGTAGCTCCTTTCTGGCAGGCTCAGGTATGGTTTCCGTCTCTTCTCGAGATGGCAGTGGACTTCCCAGTTCTCCTTCCCTCCTTCCAGGATCTTCTACTCAATCCTCAGGGCGAACAGCACAGTCTCATTCTCGACAACTCCCTGACATTGTCGGCCTGGAAAGTTTCCGGCCTTCCTCTTCTAACGTCCTCATTTCACAAGAGGCTTCGCTCTTTATCAGCCAGGCCTGGGCCCCTGGCACCTCAAAGGCTTACAAATCCGCCTGGTCTCTTTGGGCAAGCTGGTGTTTGGAAAGGGACCTCAATCCCATTTCAGCCCCTCTGAATTTTGTCATTAATTTCCTTGCTTCTGAGGCCAGCGCTGGTAAGACCTATCGCACTGTAAATCTCTACCGTTCAGCTATTTCCCTTAACCACTCCCAAATTGATGGTAAACCGGTTGGTGCTCACCCTCTCATTTGTCGTCTATTGAAAGGAGTTTGATGTGCAAAACCACCGTTGGCTAAGTATACTTCTTTATGGGATGTTACAGTAGTTCTTAGATTGTTCACAAATTGGCCTAACAATTCTGTTCTTTCCCTCAAGATGTTATCTGCCAAGCTTACCATGTTACTCTGTTTAATTTCCATTAAGCGAGTTTCTGATGTTAAGGCTCTAGATATTTCTGCTCGCCAATTCTCTCCTACAGGTGTCTTGTTTCAAATACGCAGACGAACTAAAACTAACTTGGATTCAGTGTTTTATCCTTATTTTCCTGCTCATCCCAAGTTATGTGTTGGACAATGTTTAAAAGTGTATGAGGAAAGGACCGCTGGTCTCAGAACGCCCTCCCATTCTCAACTCCTTATTTCCTTTCGTAAACCCCATCTCCCCGTCTCCTCCCCTTCCCTTGCCCGTTGGGTTCGTTGGGTCATGTCTCTTGCCGGAATTGATGTCTCCGTCTTCGGGGCTCATTCGGCCAGGGGAGCCATGGCTTCTAAAGCCTTTTGGTCTGGCTCTCGATTGGAAGACATTCTGAGATCAGCAGATTGGTCCAATGACAGTATTTTTCGCATGTTCTATTGTAAACCGGTTCATACTGTGGCTTCTGATGTTGTTAATATGCTTTAAACAAGCATAATAGGAGCCTCCGGTCTTGTCATAAAATGTAGATTTTCCTAGTGTTCATGACGGAAAGTCTTAATTTTATTAAAGACACGGAGGCGAGTATTATCCCGCCGCAACATTTCTAACATTGTTTCTCCCTCCCTACAGCGAATCCAGCCTTGCCACCGGCTTCATCTTAAGAGATCTACGCTTCGACTTCTGAGGTCCTCACCTCCACGTCCTCCGACTCCAGTGCTTCTGGATCCTCCTTCTGGTGTCCTGTTTGGTCTTCTCCCTTGGATTACTCTGATGCAGGACTTATGTTCTTGGACTTTGGCTCTGTTCTTAGTTTTGTTAATTTTTCCTTTATTTAATGACATTATATGACTTGCTCGACAGCGAAAAGAGGAAGCTGCGCAGTCAGTTAGGGTCTTTATCTATTAGGTCTTCAGTGATTGGTTACTGTACTCTCGTTTTTTCACATTCCCATGGCCCAGTTTGTTCTCTGGCCCTCTGGGAACTGTAGTTTTTTGCTTATCTTGGCTGCTACTCTAATAAATGCAAGATTAGAAAGCATAATACTCGCCTCCGTGTCTTTAATAAAATTAAGACTTTCCGTCATGAACACTAGGAAAATCTACATTTTTCATTGCCTTCTTTCTTTCTTTTTAGATAATCCTTCTACCTGAGTTACGTTGGTGGACTGCTCATTGGCTGGTTGCCTTCTTCAGCTCTCCTTTGGATTTCGTTTCGAGTTCTCTCCTTTCTACTGGATCTTCTTTTCGCCTGATTTAAAAGAGGCAGATTGTTGCTATGTTATATCTCTTAGTTTATCTCAGTGTTCTTTTGGAACCTTTGTATTGTGACTCATGCGGCTGCTTGGAACTGCAATTAAAAGTCATTGCATAATGTGAGCCTCTGTGTCTTTAATGAAATCTAGATTCTCTAGGCATGTTAATAGGAGAATCGCAATTCATCTACACAATGCATATATGAGATAGTGAAATAAAGAATTGAATGCACTTCTCAGATGCACAGTAAGCCCACATGCACCCCAACAGGGGCATAAGGGAAGGCACTCCCAAAGCTAACAGAGAGACAGTGAACTAAAACACTACTGCGGGCTAGTCTAAGTTGTAACTGGCAATGGACAAAGATGCCTATGGCTGTGGTAGGCAGACCCAAGGCACCTTTTTAGGTTGAAGCCTACCACACAACACAGTTTTCTGGTTGCAAAAAGACTTGAGTCAGTCTGATAGCTTCCCAGGATGCACTGCGCCAATTGCTTACCATTGGCTTTGTTGTAACTCACATTTGCATGCTTTCTATTTGCTGGATGTATTTGTTTTAGGCTGTCCAGCAGGTCTTTGTCCCTCCCTCCCGTGGCCTTTTTACCACCTCTCTGGCTCACGCCTCATATTCTTCAACGAGTCCTCACTCTTTATAAACAGGCCTTTGAAAGTGGTTATTATCTTGTCGCATCTGCTGTGCATTCAAAAACAGAGGTCAAATGTCAGGCAATGCAGGGTGCATGGGCTAGCGCCGATGGAGTAGGATGCAGTTTGCGGAGCTCCCATCCTGGCATTTACAGATGCCCCCGTTGCTTTAGGGTATCCTGGCAGCACCTAGCGCCATTGCCCGTGTCCCCCGCTTGGCTGCGGAGAGTGAAAATGCAGTTCCTGGCCAATGGTATCAGTCAGGACCGCAGCGTTGGTGATTGCCAAGATGGCGACACCCAAGGTTCGGGGCCTGGTAATGCCCGTCCCGCTACGTCAGAGCTTGAGGAGTGCAGGCTGCCTGAAGTGCCCTTGATGTGAGGTGGCGGTGGCCCCCAACGTTCAGCGAGGTCATGGATCCCTGGCATGCGTTGGACAGGGCCCGTGGCTAAAGACCTGCGGCAAGGCCTGGAGGGCCCGACCTGTGCAGGCGAGAACATGCGAGTGCAGCGGCGATTCCCTGGTGCTTTTAGGGGCTTCACACATGCTAACTCGCCCGGTGCTCGCCCTGGACTGTATGGGAGTGGCCAGTGAACTGAGAGGAGTGCCCGGTGGACTAAACAGCCGAGGCCTTGATGAGCTGCAGTGGCTTGATACCTGTTTACTGCCAGCTAAAGTGGCGCCTGTGGGCAGCGAGTGCCCTAGCTGGGACTGGGTTTGCTGTTGGGGAGCTGCTGAACCGGTCGTAGCTTGTGGCGGTGGGCAGAGGCCTTACTTGAGGATTCCAACTGCCAAATGGCTGCCTTGTGGACCGGAGTCCCAGGGGTTTCTTGGGAGCCATCTCAGGATTGTCACATTATCTGGCGGCTGTTGCTCCTTAGCCCTGCCCTTGCTGGGGGCTTACACCTGCCTTTGGTGAGCTCTAGAGGAGATGCTGAGCCCATGATTGTTCTGACCCCCTGCCTGCTGCTGCTTCTAAAGGTGTTGGACTGTCCTCGATTGCCTAGGTGGACGGAGGACTTGGACTTCGTCTGCACAGAGGTACTGAAATTGGGCCAGAGGGGGCTTGAATTCTCTGTGTGGATGCCCTGTGTTGTGACCGCGCTCCTTAGCTAAAAAACAGAGAATCGAGGCCATCGGGTGGAGCATCATATCCTACTGTGACGTGTCTTGTCCATATTTGAGATCATGATCATATTCTGAAGTGTGCCCAGGAGCTTGGAGAGCTGCGTATTGAAAACAGTAAGGTCAGGATCTTCCCTAACATTACCTTGGAAGTTCAGGAGGAGAGGGCTTCATTTATGGAAGCCAAACGTAAGCTGTGTTGCTTAGACATAAAATGTTGCATCCTGCAAGTCTTCAGGTTGCCACTGATCAGTTCATTCCGGATATGCAGAATGTCTGGGACTGGCTTGTGATGCCACCTCTGGAGGTGCAGAATGATCGTCTAGATGTGGAGAAGGTGGCTGCCAAGAGTGCAACACAAACAAGATGATGGATGGAATGTTGCACAATGGCAAAACATTCACCCCCAGTCACAGATCTGGGTTTAATCCATCGTTATTTTGCTCACCAAGCCACCCCAGTTCAGACATGGCCATATGCAAATCAGTCTTGGCTCTGTGCCTCATGGGAACAGTCCAGCCCGAACTGCCAAGCCATGTCTTTCCTGGCCCGGAATCAAGCATCCTAGGACCGGTTTCTGGCTATCAGCCATCTTCAGCCAGGATAGCTTGACTCCAGTGGTGTAGTGAGCAAGGGACCCACGTCTGGGCATACCCTTCCCACATAGGGTGAATAGCAACGTCAGACTCCGAGAGGCTGCTGCTGCCACCATCGGGGGAGACTGTTGGGACTCCGACTTGGGCCGGATTCCGACTCCACCTTGGACACCAGCTATAGTTCGGACTCGTCCCTTGTCGCCCTGCAGACAGTCGAAGATATCAATTGAACCTTTGGCTAGTTTCTGTGGCCGATCGGGTGGTGGGTGGGTGCTTAGGCACTGTGTAAGAGGTGGCAGGGGCATGGCGTTTATATTACGTTCTCAGCCTTTGCTCGAGGGACGCTCATCTGAGTGATGACAGGTGTTCCCTTTCCGGTCACAAGTGAGAGAGTAGATGTAGAAGGAAGATATTGTAGATTGGGCTGTGTTCTTTGATGCACAGACCTGTACCCTGTTCCCCCTAATGCTACAAGCACTCGTAATAGGTAACAACTTAAACTGTGTGGCTGATGTGGTCTTGAATCGCTCACATCCCCTGCCATTCGGCTGGCTGGGAGATTCTCAGACTGGCAGAGCCTTTGTGGGATTGTGGCGGAATCACCGACTGTAAGACTGGGATTATTCCGATCATTCCTCCCTGCATGTGTTGCAGGTTTGCCTTGATATCTTTCTGTGCTCAGCAGATATGCTAGGCATAATCACGAGCGTAGAGTACCTGGTTAGGGCTATCTCCTATCATAACATCTGTCTCTTGACCATGCAGTGGGATGGCGAGAGTACGTGTATCCCAAGTTGGCGACTGAAGGCCGAGAGCTTGGAGGATCCAGCTTTCTGGGAGACCATCAGGAAGGGTATTCAACATTATTCTGCCAGGTTAGAGGGGTCCAAACTGGGGTGGCCTGGTGGGCAAAAAAGAATGATGGATTTAACTCTGATCTCTTGACTGGGGGTGAATGTTTTGATTTGTTCTGCATTCCGTCCATCAATTGTGTGTCTTTTAGGTTAGAAGGGTCAGCATCCTCGGTGGAAAGTGAATGGGAGACCTTTAAAGGTAATCATCTGGGGTCGGTGCATAGCGGAGTTGGCTGGAGTACAGTGGACACCGCTAGCTGAGGTTGCTGTGCATAAACAGTCCCTCCAAGAGCTGGAGCGACGAAGACCCGAGAGGCCGGACCTCCACCAGACCTTACTGGAGGCGAGAGAAAGGGTGACCGAGCATGTGGAGATTTTCTGACGTTTTGATTACAGGGAGTATATGGTTTGCAAGCAAGCAAAGAGAGACAAGACTGGGCCTTTGCTGGCGTGGTTGGCCAAACCCCACCAGGCGTGGTTCGCGGACCTTGGAGTTGGTAATGGTTGAGGGGGACTACACTCTATAAGTAGGATGAGATTAATCACACATTAGTTGCCAGTCTGGCAGTGACTCAGGACCTGGAAAGACCCTCGGCCTTGGGGCACCTTGTCGATGCGAGGCTGGTTGGCCCCAATTGTGGCTTTCTGATGAGAAGTGGTGACTGAAATGGCAAGCTCTGACGGGTTGTATAGATTGCCGTCCCATTCCACTGGTTCCGGTATTAAAGTTGGCAGGGAGAAGGGGTGGTGTGGGATAGGTACCGCCGGGTTCAGGGAAGGGGGGTAAGAGGTGGGTGTTTGCGTTATCAGGTGTCTTTATTTCAGTTGCAGTAATGCAACCAGTACTGGCCCTCTGCCTTGGCTAGGGGAAGAGGTCCAAAGCACAATGGAACACTAAGGTAGGGGGTGTGAGCTACACTCGGCACAATTGCTAATACTGTGCAGGGTGGCATAACCCCCTTGATGAAGAATGTACAATGCTCTGATATGTATGTGAGATGTGGAGTGACTTTTCAATAAAATCCTGTTTTAAAAAAAAGTGTCAGCCTCTGTCTTCTGAGGGAGCTTGGTGTTTACTTTTCTTTCTGGGACTTCAACGTGAGAAGATTCAATCTTGCAGGGTACTGAGAATTGAAAATATTTTTCTTTCTCGCACACAACAAAATGTAAATGTCTGTCTATTAACTGTGGAAATATTTTAGAACATAGCAGAGAATTAGGAAATCACAAATCAATCACTTTTTTGTAATTCTTACATGTGGGAGAAGCACATACTCCACTTTACCCACTCAACCCCACTGCACTCTAGGCTAAACAACTCCACTCTGCTTCACTGTGCCCCTCCACTCCCAGATACTCTACTCTTCGCAACTCCACTTTAGGACACTCCAATCCACCACGCCACTCTCCTTTAGGCCATTTATTTTTAGCCATGCTGAACTGCAACTACCCTGGTATACAACATAACTAAAACACGTTGGCAGAGTCAATAGCTCTAGCATAGGTGAGACCTGTAGGCTTTGCCAATGCAGGTTAAGTGTATAGAGTATGTATTGAATATTGAATTATAACCAGGAAAGGAGGTAGTGGCATTGCTGGTCAAACCTAAAAAGAAATGAAAAATAGCCCCAAAACCTAAATTGATATATATGAGAACCACTCCTCGTGGGGTAATAGCGACATTTGGAGGAGGTTCAGGAGAGTGGGTTAATATACATGCATGCACATAGGGGTCACATAGCCAAAGGCAGGACACCACACTGAAAACTGAATGTTTTTATTGTATTTTCCTGACCTGTGGAAATACTACATACACATGGGACTATGTGATGATTTAATGATGTGCAATATTTTTGTTAAAACATTATCTTTCATCTCTGCTCGACCGGATGATTGAGCCTATGCAAACTATACTATGGGCAATAGGTCAAAGATAAAGAAAAAGTTCCCAGACCTGCATACAATTAGTTTTCATGCATGAATGACACTTCATTTAGAAACTGGTTTACATTCGATGGCTAGTTCATTAATGTCGCAGTTTGATTTGCTGCTCTGCTTGTGAGATATTGGCTTTGCAAAAGGATACTGGCATGAAATAAAATTATTTAGCTAACGTATAAACTCCCAGTACTAACTGCAATGTTTTACAAACTCATTCTGGAAACTATGCCAAGTATTATGGACATTTTTAAAAGTGGAAGCATGTGATCTGAATATTGTAAAAAAAAATCAGGAGGTTTGTGTTTCTATAAATGAAGTGTTCCTGGCATCCGACAGAATGAAATCCAGATGTAACCTTTATGCATCGTCAGTGACTCGATAAGGAAGCAGGTGCCATTGAGTTTTTTGTTGTTGTATTTGGTAGCAAGTCTCTTGATTACTCTGAAATGGCCCTCATCTGTTGTCCACATTGGTGGGTGAATGGACCTAAAAATTTATTTTATTGCATTACTGCTAACATGGCCAGATCCGTAATCTAAAAACATTGAGAGGTGATTATTTCTACCCCCTAGTATCCGTGCTATAAATTGACGGTTTACTTTGCACTTCGATATTTGTGAATGTTCTCTCTGATGCTTGGTATTATTGCTAATAGTAACTTCTGTTAGATTACAAGGATTTACTTACTCTGCTTTCTACTAAAAACAAACAAAAAACAAATACCACATTAATTTTCTAACCAGGAAAAAAAAAATGCATCCAAAAGTTTATCAATATCTATGCACCTAAGTGTAAACGCCTATACTTCTGACATCTGAGTAATACAGTTGACAGCTCACAAATGCCTTGATACTCCACAATCTTTGAAGTCATCTGAATCTATTTTACTGCAACTCAGCCTACATAAAGTCCAAACTTCAAAATAGCTCACACAAACGCACTTGCTCAAAAAAGCAGGAGTGAGAAAGCACACACTTAGGCCTGATTGATCAAGGAGTGAAATCGCATTTGTGATAAAGATGTACTTGGCAGAATAACCTCCAGCACAATATATCACCATAATAAATCTCTAGTCAAACGTTTGGCAGCGTATACCGTGCACAGATCCAGATGACCAATACTTATAAATTCCAAGCAACCATATCGTTCTCATATTAAAGTCCCATTCAATATGACTGCAAAGCACTCACATAAATAATCCCCCACGAATGTTACTGATCAGCGTACCTTTCCACACAGCACCAAATATGGACGTCAGTGCTCCAAAAGATATGTTCCATTCCAAAAGCTACGAATGAGCTACAAGTGTATATTACATTGCTCATCCATATATACACATCAAATCCAACTATTGAATCAAAATTTAAGAGGCAGTGATGGGACATTATTGATGAAGTGCACATGTTAATTATTTGCTCAAGATAGGACAGCACATTTGTGACACACACGGTCGGACTGGGAGAGAAATCAGGCACTGGTACCAAAATAAAAGCGGCCCCCTTTTGAGAATATCATAGCTAAATACACGGACCTACATTTGCAAATTGGGCAGTTTAGAACTTGTAAAGACACATTGAATAGTTGTTTTGCAAGGTATGGTGGACTGCACGCATCTGTGCTTTCTACCGGCTATGTGTTTGGGAATATTGGGAAAATCAACTCTAAAAACCGGCCTCTCAAACCATAAAACAGACCCACAAGCCTCTAAAAGACCACACCAGACACTGACCTATTAACTAGCACCTCGGGCGCTACCTCATTGCTCTATAAGCGAGTCTGATCGTGAAGACACACCCTACAGGTAGAATGTCAGTGAAGGGCAAAACTACATTCTATTCGAACAAAAAATAAAATAACCTGCTCGTGCATAGAAATATGAGCAAGTGTGGGGAAAAACACTACCAAGGCTGTATTACTAAGATTTATACTCACCGTAAAGGCACCAGGTACACATGGCTAAAGAATAACAAGCATTAGAAATGCAATCGGGCTCGGATTTATTTGAGTTTGAGCTAATGGCATTGTAAATGCCAATGTATTGTTGCTATGTGTTATGGAATGTGTTCATGTGGTGTGTACTGCCAGTGATCTCCTTGTGAGTGTGAGAATATTGCACCGTTACTGCCTGTGATGTCCTTCCTGTATTTCCAAGACTATTTTAATTTTGCGCGCGTGCACATGAAGCTGCACGCAAACGCAAATCCATAAACTTTCGTACACAGCAGAGTTGAACATTTTAAAAGTGTGTACTTTGCTCCAACTGAATACTCATTCTGAAAAGTGCCTTTCATGCAATTCAAAGGGTTCCTGAAAAAGCATCTTTAACTCAAGTGTCTAAATTCTAAATCGGTCCCTCCGTTGTTCTAACCATGATCACCAAAGCGCTCGAAGCCCTAACTGGGTGCGTTAAGCACAAAGTATGCATTCGTTTAGACACTGCTTTGTTCACTCCTTCAAGCATTTATTTATTTTCAGGTGCTCACTAGTTGATTCACTCATCCATTCAAACTGTATCGTGTGTTAAATACGTGATCAACCACCCTGTGAGGTATCGAAACTTGAGCCTGTGCACGGTAAAGCAGGTGCTAATGTTACCCCACTGAAACCACTATAATTCCAGAGGTGGCAAAAGACAAGCAGCGAGCTAGAAAGCTGGCAGTACATACTTTTCATTTACATTGAATTTTCTACGGAAAAATGTACCGTACAATCAGAACACGCGAGTGTCTTTTTATCAACTATTATCTGCGCGCCATTTAGGAGTTTTTAAGCCTACATAGCGACGGGGCTTCCCATAAAAATCGCTCTGTGCGAGTGTCTACTTAGTTTCTAAAAAGCAATCTGCAAATATTCAGCACACACGCACAGTCCGATTTAAACTAAGAAAAAAACAGGGAAAGAGTCCATAAAAGCAATAATTCCTTGATTAGCCTCTCAGTGCGTCGGAGCGCTATGGTTAAACAAGGGGAGTGGGGGTCATCTACAGTCCAAGACTGGCTCGGGTCGGTTGTAACCAGAAGTGACTTGTTGCACACCGCCCGGCCTCCGTACACGTCCAGAGAGGCCCAAGAAGAATGCGCGACCCGCCCTCAATCACACAAGAGTGGGGACGTCACCTCATAGGGCCAGGGCTTGACATTAATGTGATATAGAACACCCCTCAGTAGAACACATGCGTAGTAGCGTAACTGTGAGTGGGGACGAACGGGGGTGATGCTGCCGTCTGAGGAGGAGACGAGGTCGAAATGCATCATACTTAACAGAAGCCTCGAAACTCACCGCCAGCGTTAGTAACATAATTAGCTTCAAATGCAATATCGAAATCAGAATAAATCAAAAATTGGAGGAAAAAAAGTGCAATTCGTCTTATTAATCATTATTATTAAGTGTTGCCTATTTTAGCTTCTGGGCGCTGGGCCTTACCTAGCAGTTTGCTGAGCTCGGCGTTCTGCACATCCGGGAACTGTAGAGCCAGCCGCTTGCGCTCGTCCTTGGCCCACACCATGAAGGCGTTCATGGGCCTGCGGATGTGGGCCTCGGTTCTGGGGCTCCCTCTTTTGGCAATGCTGCTCGCCGCTCGGTCGCCCGTACTCTGCAGAGAGCGGCAGAGCAGCTCCCCGGGCCGGCAGGAAGGAGCCGCACACGGCGTATATGCCTGTGTGCACGTGAGGAGGACGCGCGCCCGACAAACACACTGCTAGATGGTGAACGCGCGCGCACCATCTGCAATGCATTACACGGCCACCCTGACAGCTCCTAATTATAAATAATGTACTTCTTTGCGCGAGCACGCACGAAATATGCCTCAAAATGGCGGAACAAAACTACATTTACCCTATCACTTCAAGCCTATTACAAAGAAAACACAAGGAAGACGAATCACTGACCAGATGACAGAAAACGCTAAGGAATGTCTGGAATTTCTCTCTCCAAGGCCCTCTTCTTCTTTTTTTTCTCCTTTAACATTAGTTCTCAAACTCCTCCCAGTTTACACTGGGAAGGAGTCCGAGCCCTAAAAATTAACATAAGCAGAGTGCAAAGAAAATCGAAAATCAAAGACGATACAGAGTCTGAGAAGAAAATTAGCCCAGGTTTAGAGCTACATTTCAATTAAGATGTTTTGGCAGACCAATTAAACATTTGACACAAAGAAAATACAAAATACCAATGTCATAAACTTACTGACCATCAAACTGAGTTGCTTATGCACAGACCCATCAACCATCATCAGCGATGATAACATTTAGCGAAGTGTGTGCCGGAGACCGCATTAGAAATGACAAGCGCCGACTCATGTCGCAGGCATGGGAGCGAGTGAGGCAGGATTCCCCACCTGAACATGTACAGACCCAGGCACTATCTTGAAGCTAAATGATGGCCACTAACTGGAAGATGGGAAAAGATAAAGAGCAGAGCGCCTTCCTGAAGGCTAATGTACATAAATTCAAGAAGCCTAGTTCAATTCTGGCAGGACAGGCACGAGCCAAACAACCAGTCAGAGGATACGTGTTCACCAGTTACAATTTTGCAAGTGATTCAAGATTCGAAAATGGTGCTTGACGATAAAATAGGCGGTGTGGGAATGGAGGTAATCCTGTTGATGCTTAAATGGTTGAGAGAAACCCCTTAACACACCAGAGACAGGATCTCTGTAAATGGGCAGACTGCAGAAAAGAAGGCAAGAATTGATGTCCTCTGCAGAGGCTGAATTATGTGATGTTCTGCAATATCTTGTTTGTGAATACAAGCATTGTATCCTTTCTGTATTTGCACTTTGTTCTCTAATGCACCTGTAGTTAAGTTTTTAGGTCTCGCCTGAGCCAGCGCATACGCTGCTCTGCGAGACATTGAGTAAGTGGGTTTTTAGAGAGCTACCAAAGGCGTTTGCTGGCCACAAGCTTGCGGTTACACGCGCGTGCACGCGCGCAGCCGCCATCTGCCTGTCTTTCATGGCTCATAAAGCCTTACAGCATGTGAATCATGCTCCTCCACCCCCTTGTTCTCTTCATTTCAGTGTTAGCCGAGATCAGACTCTCACACTACACACATCGCAGAAATCTCAGACACGCAGCCCTCCTCCTCTGTAGCAACCCCCTTCCCTGCCTAGCCTTTCCTCACAAC
The DNA here is from genome assembly GCF_964261635.1 of Lissotriton helveticus. Lineage (NCBI taxonomy): Eukaryota > Metazoa > Chordata > Amphibia > Caudata > Salamandridae > Lissotriton > Lissotriton helveticus. Next base: position 316,612,261 of record NC_136061.1, read on the forward strand.
CAAGGCCCCCCAACACACAACCCATCCCCCCTCCCGCACACACACACACAACCCGCCCCCCCTCCCGGCCACTCAGTGCCTATCAGCCTCCTCTCAGACAGGTCCCTCGCTGATTTTCCTCCTCACTGCCCCTGTTTGTTGCCTGGCCTCTTTTTACTGTCTTTCCTCCTCAAATGCAGCACTCTGTTCACGGCTTGCCACCCTCGTAGCCCCCACATAACCAGCTAGCGGGCGCGTACACAACTCCCGGGCTTGTTGGTGATTGCAGTGGTGGGCGCACATGCACCACTGAAAATCACTGGGATGTGCTTCCCGCCGTCTGTCTGTTTCATGAGGAAAGAATTGCAGAAATGAGAGCAATGTGGGGGACCCTCGGCTCTGGCCTGCCCTACTGTGTGCTGCCTTACTCCCTGCCCCCTTCACAACCTCCTCCCTTTCCCATGTGCCTTCCTCCATGGTGCAGCGTGTACAGCAGGCCCCTTTCTTGGATATCTGCAACTCTACATGCCAGTGTGAGTCCGCCGCGAGGAGATATGGGAGGGAGGAAGCGACTGCAGCTCTAGTGGAGGACGCCTTCCTGCAAGTCACGTGACTTACCAGGCTCGCATAAATCAAGGTTTTGTTTTTCTCTGCCTTGGATTCGGAATTAAAGGGACCGCTTCCCTAGGATCCTTTACACTGAAGAACACTAAGCCTTCCCACCATTTTCATTTAAAACATTCTCGGCAGTACTGAATGGACTGTCCTCACAATTTTGAACCATTAAGACTAATAGATCTGTCTGTCGGCGGAGTGCCTTGAAGGAGGGATATACTGCACCAGTCTGGTTGGGTAAAGGTGGGAGGGCTTATTTCGGGTGTCTGACAGAGAGACCCAGAGAGTCATAAAAAAACAATTACCAAAGCAAAATTGTTGGTTTGGAAGGTCGGACTTGGAGGATTTCAGGTCAGAGGACTTTACTGACAGAGACTCTATTCCAAGAAGTGGCACTGCAGACTCTGACTCTGTTTATTTTCGACCAATCTTAACTCTCGTACACGTCAATATGCCAAAAGAGGGCAACCAAGGTGTCATATGTGATTGCAACAGAAAAGATACGCACATAATGTAAACCGGGAGATCTTTCCCCAATGGACGCCAGGCAGTACATTGTCTTGCCCTTCGAGTAATTCTGCGTAAGTTGTATGGTATGGGTAATAAGAGTCTTACAAATACACACATACACTGGATTTATTTAAATGCCAGTATAAAATCGTCTTAACCATACTGCATCTTTAACAAAAACTACTAAATACAATAGAAGCTGAATCATACTGTACGTTAATGTATCGGAGGTAGAATTAAAGGGGGAGGGACAAACCACTTCCTTACAGGTTCTGACTCTGAGAAACACTTGTCATGACCAGTGCCGCCTTTCTCTAAGCTGATTGTGAAAGGTGATGAAAGGTCTTGCAACTTGAGTTGCATGTTTTACTCACGTCCAGTAGATCAGACTGAACTCCAATCTTTCCTCATTGTAATTGGCAATAAATGCACCAGTCTAATTATCGTCTACGTAGATACTTGAGTGCTTGAAGTTAACAGACAAAGCTCAGAAGGAGTTGAATGATATGAACTGGCCATCTAACCGTCCAGTTTCTTTGGCTCCTTCAGCTAACTATAATATTAAACCATGGTTATATATTACGCTAGGTCGTGCAGTTTAGCATTGACATAGCCAATAGATCTCGCCTTTGGGACCTTATTAGTGTTTAGCTATGCAACAGTTTATGTTGTTGCACTAAGGATATTGTGCTGCATAACTAAATACTTATAAGGTCCCAAAAGCGAAACCTATTGGCCATGTCAGTGCTTGTTTAATTTTTTCTTTGTTTTTAAGTGTGTAAAGGGGGAGTAGTTGTGATGTTCTGTACTTAGGGTTTCTGGAATTTGGGGATGTTTGCTAGGCTGGCGCGAGTTTCGGACAAGTGGGCAGTTGGTCTGAGCTTGAAGGTGGATGTGGTCTCTGAAGCTGTATTACGGAATAAAACCATGTCGACCTTCTCTACGGTGAATCTGCGTCTTTCTTGGAGAGGCGTACTTGTACATTTTGGCGACGATTTACCTACTCACGCAACAACCCCGAAGAGACTTAAACAGGGATACACATCCAGATCAACATTGAGAAAAAAATGAGTCTTACCCCATAAGTGTCGAAAACTCGAAGTGGTGCCGAGTAAGAGTGGAGGAATATAGTTCCTCTGGGGTCTGTGGGCGTCGCTTGAAAGGGATTTCATTAGACAAATGTACAAATTTTGGTGGTCATATTAAAAGTCAACATTTTGGTCTGTTATTGTGATTGACAAACTTTAGGGTTATTTGCCATTTCGCTTGTGTCTAATTTGAGTTTTCATTATGCAGAACGTTACTGCTCCTCCCTTCTTTCTGACATCCCATGGGGATCCTCCTCTCCCCTGGTTAAAATGGAAGAAAGTCTTTGCACATTATGCTTGGGTTTGTGGCACAACCTTAAGTGCTGAGAAGAAGACATCATTGCTCATGCATTGCTTGGGTTCGGAAAGCCAAGAAGTTTTTGAGCACCTTCCTGAACTCTTGGACAATGATTCCTCCAGCCTTAATGAGTAGGAGATTTGCATCCAGAAATTAGACTTTAATTATCTCTAAGGTGAGCACTGTTCTTGAACGGTAGGTATCACTTTGGAAGAAAGATGCAGAGACAGGTCGAATCAGTGGAACAATACATCACTGTTTTACGCACATAGGCTTTCACTTGCAGTTTTGGGGCAGCCTCAGAAGAACATTTAAAAGACCAATTTATGTTAGGGTGTGCCCTCAATAAAGCAAGAGAAAGCCTTTGGCAAAAAGGCAATCTATTATTGCAAGCTGTTCTCACAATAGCTAAAACTCACGAACATTCAACATATGTTGATGTTATACGTAAAGATATTTCAGGGGAAAAGAAGGAGGGTGATGTTGTTAAGGTGGTGGAGGAGAAGTCTGTAAAACTCAAGTCTAGTGTAGGCACAACTCCAAAGTCTTCTAACATGAAAAGTTTCCGGGTAAGTGCTTCAGGTGTGCCAACTTTGGTCATATGGTGAACGTCAAAGACTGCACAGGCTGGAAGGCTATATGCAAAATCTGTGGAAGGACAGGTAATTTCTCCAAGTGTTGCAAGACAAGCAAGGAACAAAAAAAAAAGTCACAGAGGTTGATCTGTATGAAGAGGATGTAGAATAAATTATTATTATTCAAGCTAAAGAGCATACTGGTGATGGTCCCCTTGAGATGGTATTGATTAATGATGCAGCACTGAGCATGCTTTTTGACACTAGAGCTAAAATAACTAGTTCAAAAAATGTCTTACAAATGTAATCCGTTAGGAAAAGTAATGCTGCTGAAACCTGACATTAGACCAAAAGGCTATTGTGGGGTGACTGTTGGCCTCTTGGGCTAATTCTGGGGCACAATTGACTTTAAAGGAAGAATTATTCCTCGGAAATGTATGCCTCAATGAAAGGAAACTCACTGATAAGTTGGTTTCATCAGCATGATTTGCATGTTTTTCCCAGACCCTAATGAAATTCCATCTGTTTTCCTAAGAGAATTACAACCAGTTGGAGTGGTTGCTTAAGCTAGTCAGAATTGGGACGAAGAGTTTCCTGCGTTTTTTGATGAAAAATTGGGTTGCCTCAAAAATTACTTGCACCAGATAAAGATCAAGCCGAATGTCACACCAAACGAAGCTAAGGTCAGAAATGTACCTTTATTTGTAAGGGAAAGCATGAGAGTGGAAATAGACAAACTGTTAGCCAAAGGAATAATTCAAGAAGTTGAGGCCACAGAGTGGGTCTCTCCTGTGGTTATGGCTCATAAAGCCAATGCGGAGGCCAGGCACTGTATCGATTTGAGGGAACTCAACAAGGCAGTGGTTGTTGACAATGATCTGCTGCCTAATATAAGTGAGATGTTTTGTTCCCTTGAGGGCACAAAGCACTTCTCATGCTTATATTCGACCTCGGCCGACCATCAGGTCAGGCTTCACTCATCGTCTCAGGATCTTACGTCCTTCATCACACCATTTGGCACTAATAAGTTCGTAAGAATGCCTTTCGGACTAATTCTATTGCCTCTGTATTTCAGAGGGCGATGCACAGCATTCCTGGGGGTCTTCAGGGTGTCAAGGTGTATCGAGATGATGTCCTCATCTTTGGGAGTGGATTTTGAGGAGCATGATAGGAGGGTGAGGTTGTTCTTGAAGAAACTGTAAGTTGCAGGTCTCACTCTGAGAGCTGACAAGTGCAAGTTTGAAGTTAAAGAAATAAAGTACTTAGGACCTTTAGTCTCTGCTTCAGGTATTAAACCCAAAGCTTCCTTAGTGAATACCATTTGTAATTTCCGTGAACCCCTAAACAAAGAAGAATTGATGATGTTTTTGGGCATGGCCAAGTTATACAACAAGTTTGCGCCAAACTTTGCTGGAAAAACATGTTGTTTGAGAACACTACTCAAAAAAGGAAGTGAATTTGCATGGTCCAAAGAATGTGAGAAAGAATTTGAATGTATTAAGAATCATCTAAATGAAGCCCCGTGTCTAGGGAGTATTGATGCCACAAAATTATCTTATCTCATGAAGGATGCCAGCTTGAAAGGGTTGGGAGCAGTTCTCTTACAGAAAGTGTTTAGCAAGGAAAGGAGAAGATCATTCTTTTTATCTCTAAACTGTTGAGAGGTGCTGAATGTAACTATTCAGTTGTAGAAAAAGAAGCTCTCAGTGTTTTCAGGGCTGTGCGTAGATTGAGGACATTTTTTGGGCAAGAAGTTCAATATTCTTACTGACCACAAACCTTTGAAAGAGGTATTTGCTAAGAAGAGTATTGATTTTATCTCACATAGAATATGGAAGTGGGTTGTGACTTTACAAGAATTTGACTTTGACATTTCTTACCTGAATCTAGAAATATTTTAGCAGATTGTCTTTCAAGACTCGGTGGTGATGGGTGTGAAGTGTCCGAAGAAAGTTAGTGGTTTAGTGGTAAAGAATTGGAGGAGGAAGTTAATGTATGTGTCATTAGTGAAGGGTTGATTTCCGAAAGTGAGTGGAGGGAATGTCTGGCCGATGATCTAGTCTTGCAGAAGGTTATGTCTATGGTTACGGGTGGCTGGTGTGAGAAGGAATGCGAGGAGGATGATCTTAAGGGTTATTGGCAATTCAGCGAGGACTTAGTTGTGGTGGATGGCTTTCTCATGTGAGGCAGTAAGTTGGTTTTTCCACATAAGCGTAGAGAGACAGATTAATGATGAATACTTATGCTAGTCATATGGGAATTGCCAAGAAGAAGGAAAGGATTAGAGAAGAGTATTGGTGGCCTGCTATGGACTTGCATGTAGAAAGCGTGATTCGTGAGTGTGCTGAGTGTGTGTGTAGTGATAGAATTTTGAAATGCAGAAAGAAGCCTATGTCTTGAGGGAGCAAGCCACTGGTCTTTGGTCGGACATTGCGGTCTCTGGATCGGTATGTGATTGTGTGCATTGATATATTTTCCTGTTGAGCTGACATTAAGGTGGTTAATTCTGCTGAATCTGCTGAAGTGGTGACTGAATTTTTAGAAGAGCTTTATGAACGCAAGTTTTTTTCCTTTGTCGCTATTGGCAGATAACGGCGTTCAGTTTACGTTTAGAATGGTGGAAGAATTTTTGAGTGCCAGAAGGAATAAGCATAAAAAGGCAGCTCTAAAACATCCACAAAGCAATGGTGTGGTGAGAGTTCTTAAGGAAACACTACAACAAGCTGCGGTCTCTGGTGAGAATTGAGAGTTAGTCCTGAGAAAGAAAAATTTGCGAGTATAGGTTCACATTGCATTCATAAATTGGTGAAACTCCTTTTCATTTGTTTAAAGGTAGGGTTGTTAACCGTCACCCACAAGGGAGTCAATTCCATGTTATGAGAAGTTTGATCGTTTATATGGTGGGCATTACGGAAGGGTGGAGAGAGAAGAAGAAAATGGAAAGAAGGAACATCTGGTATGATAAAATAAAGGCTGTGAAGATAATTGTGGTAAACGTTGGGGATTGGGTTAAGATTAAGGAGAAGATGTGATCTTCTGCAAAATCGTGTTTGTTAATACAAGCATTGTATCTTTTCTGTATTAGCACTCGATTCTCTAATGTACCTGTAGTTCAGTTTCTTTTTATTTTTTCCAAGTGTGTAAAGGGGGATAATATGTGATGTTTTGTACTTAAGGATTCTGGAATGTGGGGGTGATTGCTAGGCTGGGGCAAGGATCGGACCAGTGGGCAGTTGGTCTGAGGTTGAAGGTGGATGGGGTCTCTGAAGCTGTGTCTTTCTTGGAGAAGTGTACTTCTACACATTGTTTTCCCACTCAAGAAAGAATTTGAGAAATTGCAGAAAAAGATGCTCACCTGGAATAGCATGTAATATACTGGTTAGCTAATAAGGACCTGGGTGGGAGAATAACACCCAAAGTTTGCAACCCAGCGATACAGCAAGTGACATACTTGTGTGACATAACCAACACATTCCTATACAATTACAAGCAATTATACGCTAAGCAAGCCCACTCACCCAGGCACTACAGAACCCTTTAGTTAAATAACTACCCATCTCCAGACTAAAGATTAAAGACAAATTGGCTTCAGATCTCGCAATTTGGAAGAACATAAGCCTAAAACCAATAGAAATATGCCATCCGGTAAGAAACCCGGTCGAAAAGGATCCCCCCCCCCCCACAATTTGTTAAAAACAATGAGTCTTTTAGTCCTACAATTACTGGACACGTTTGAGGAGGTGTTATAACCTCTACATTGCTATTATTGTTGTCCTCCCCAAATTAGACTTCTTTACTTCTCCATTTTTTCCCCTACTTTTTCTTAACCTCACTTGAGTGCCACAGCAACTGTCCCTGGCTCAAAGAAGTATCCGCAGCTTGTCTGGTCCACCCTTTTTTGTCTGTGGGTCATGGCAGTCCTGAGATTCCCTGCAAGCTCTCCTTTTTCCCCTAGCTCACATCGCCAAAAATAATACTCAAATGAACTACTGCTTAACTGTGCTGGTTAGTTAAAACAAAACAAAAAAACAGAAAAGCTATTATTTTTCACCTTATCTGGTACAAGAACCTAGAATAGGTGCATCCGCATGGCAGTGCATATCTTTTAAGCCACTGAAGCTTCGTGAAAACCTGAGGCTGCACTCTCCATAGCTTTCAGCAAACAACTACAGTCTGTTACCTACATCACTAGTTTCTTACGATGTTCCAGCATGTTACTGCGCGGGAGTCTAAGAGGGAACTATTGTGTTACTGAAAACCGCGTACAAAGCTCCTGTTTTTTATCGTCTATCTGAGTCCTAGATGTCCAAACATCTTCTCTGCCTTGCTCTTCCTTTCCATAAATCACTGCAGTTCTGGCAGCTTCTCTGACCAAGCCTATTTTTGCTGGTTAACAATGCAATGCAATGAAAATAATAGTCAAAACTGCCACTTGAATGTGCTTGTAAAAAAGCTAAGATATATTTTTCACCTTTCAAGCACTTGAGCCCAGAACCTGTGGCTCAGCACGCCACAGCCTGACACGTTAGGCGACTGAATCTTCCATAACATAAGAGCCTCTAATTTACATAGCTTTCAGCAACAACGGTCCTTCACATGGTTACCGACATTAGTAGATTTATAAGTACCACCAGCGCGAGGGAAGGGAAATATTTACTTTAGAACAATGTACAAAGCTACTTTTTCAACGAGCTTATGTTTTTGTTTTGTAACAAACATTACCTGACCCATCTACTATACAAACGTACGTACATTTCTTTAACCATTAAGTCACTTCAAAGTTCAACACATGAACTAGATCAACTCTAAAGTCAGTGTGAGGCCACTGTTCAATACAATGGTCATCTACAGCAATAGTCTTCATCAGAAATGTAGGTGAGCTGCATGGACGGAGCCTTAAGTAAATCGTTTGTTGCGCTGAAAATGTTTTTACTAGCAACTTCTGGTAAATATGCTTGCAAACAAATGAAACAAAACAAAACACGCTTGGTAAAGTTCATGCTAGAGGCATTGCCAACACTTGGTACTTGGTAACTAAGCTCCAGAAACTGATGTAACTTTGTAGCCATGTTCTTCATGTAAAGCGCTCTGATACCTCCGAGTCCTGCCAGCGCTATATAAAACTCAATCAATAAAATAAATAACCTTCCTACTATCGCTGTTGCCATCTAAGAATGGGAAAGTATGGCAGACTCGAATGCAAACAAACCTTACCAGTGAACAACTCTCGCCTACTACTAAATTATTGCTCTCCAACAGAGCTGCATGTTTTCTATGGTGACAAAACTACATTTTAACAAGCATTTGCAATAGGTCTCGCATTACTTAAAGTTTGAGCTAATTACGTAGCATTAATTAGAACGCCAATAGCTCAAAGTTTTAGTAATGCGACACTTATTGAATTGCAAATGCTTGTTTATCTCTGCTGACCTGCCGAGGGTTATTCCCTTATTTACAAATGTGACGGCCTGGTTAATGTATTTCCAATAAGGGCTGAGGCACACATTGAGGATATCAATTATGCCTGAGTATGGGGAAGGCCGCTCTTGTTAAAAGTGAATGCGTTGAGCAAATAAAAACAAGCACTGTAAAAACAAACAGGCACTGTTTGTTTAATGCTAAACTCCGGCAACAACATGGAAGGTTTGGAGGGCGGGACCGGGTGGTATGGAGAAGCCCGCTATTGTTCAAAGTGAAAGTGCTGCAACGAAAAACAAGATTGTGGCGGAACAGGGTGGAGGGGAGCAGTTGTGGGATCAGACATCCGTCCTGTGCAGCCTTCAGAAACTAGCATGGTAAAGAGAAGTCCAAGCTTTTAGCAGGCTTCAATAGCTAGTAAGAGGTGCATTTATTAAAAAATAAAGGACATCACACAAATCCTCTATTGATATAATTTCACTCACCAGTTGACGAAGGGCGAGCTGAGGAGAACTAGGGTGCCGTGCGTAGTGCTCGGGCCTCGCAGAGGATTCTTAAAGGCGCACTACAGTAGAGTTTTTACAGTACTACTATTAAAAAATATGAATGGATTGCATGTCCCGTATTGAATGCAAGACCGCTGCTGTGTCTGCTTCTGTCAGTGCCCGGACCATAATATCTATAAATGACATGATGGGAAATATGTGAGGGACCCTGAAAGCACGAGAGGGCATGTCACCGAAGGAGATAATTAATGCAAGAGGGGAGCAGTGTGGCAGGTAAAGACAAGGTGTTGGAATTCGTTCCTAAATCAGCAGCTCCTTTGTTTGTTCCAAGACTGTCAAGAGAGCCATTAACCTGGGGATGTTGTACTCATTCATCCGTGGTGGCGTTTGGGATGCCCGGAGAGTGAAGGTGCCTTGTGTGGGAGGGACTGGTGGCTGTGAGGTAGGAAGGGCAGCACCCCTAGATCCTCCTTCACCCTCAGCGGGCACATACAGTTTGTGAAGTTTGGCACCCTACAGACGGAGGAACGCACGCTGCAGCCATCGCCTCAGCAGTCCCATGGGCCGAAGAGGAAGCAAGTCCCACCTAGAAGGCATGCCGCTGATTAGTGAAGCTGAGAAGGGTAAATAAAGGCAGGCGTCTGCCATTGCCTGGTACTCCGATGAAAAGAAAGGCGCGCTGCCAAAGCAAAGAAGGCGCGTGGCCGCTGAAGTTAAAGCGTGCTGCGCTGTCAAAAAGAAAAAAACCCACACGATTTAAAGATAAAGTGCGGGTGCCGCGATTGTAACAAAAGTAAAGAAACAGAAAAAAAGGCGTGTGGCTGCATTTAAAAAACAAGTCCGGCCCGGACAGATGTCTCACCGCTGCTGGAGCAAAGTTACCGAAGATCAGCTAACCACCACCCTCGCCCAGAGCCCACTCGCCGACCATACCGACCCAGACACAGCCGTCCGCAACCTCAGACAGTGGATCAACAACTGCGCCAACACCCTCGCCCCGATCAAGAAACCCTCCAACAATCATACCAACAAGAAAGCCAGCTGGTTCACTGAAGACCTCCGGGCCTCCAAGCAAACCTGCCGAAAGCTGGAGAAGATCTGGCTCCGTGAACGAACACAGGACAGCCACACCGCCCACAAGAATGCCACCTGCAGACACCATCACCTCATCAGATCCGCCAAAAGGGCCTCCTTCAAAGACCGCCTAGACAACAACGCGCACAACAGCAAAGAGCTCTTCAACATCGTGAAGGAACTCTCCAACCCCAGCTCTAACACCAACAACGTCCCACCCTCGCAAGACCTGTGCGACTCGCTGGCCACCTTCTTCCACCGCAAGATCACAGACATCCATGACAGTTTCAACGCCACGACAACCACTGAGATCTCCGCCCCGACGACCACCATCCGCACCAACCGCCTGCTCTACTGGACCAACATCAATGACGATGACACCATCAAGATCATGAACACCATCCACTCCGGATCTCCGTCAGATCCATGCCCACACCACATCTTCAACAAAGCCAGCACATCCATCGCACCCCATCTCCGGAAAGTCATCAACACCTCCTTCGAGACAGCAACATTTCCCAGAGAGCTGGAAGCACGCCGGGATCAACGCCTTGCTCAAGAAACCCAAGGCGGACCCCAAGGACCTTAAGAACTTCCGGCCCATCTCCCTGCTCCCGTTCCCGGCAAAGGTCTTCGAGAAGACCGTCAACGAACAACTGACCCGCTACCTTGAGGAGACCAACATCCTGGTCCCTTCCCAGTCCGGGTTCCGCAGCAACCACAGCACCGAGACTGCCCTCATCACCGCCACCGATGACATGAAATCCCTGCTGGAGAACAGAGAAACGGCGGCCTTCATCCTAATGGACCTGTCAACCGCCTTCGACACGGTCTGTCACCACACACTACGAATACGCCTCCACAACGCTGGGATCCTAGAGAAGGCCCTGGACTGGACCACCTCCTTCCTCTCCGGCAGAACACAGAGCGTCCGCCTTCTCCCCCTTCTGCTCCGGAGCCACCGAGATCATCTGCGGGGTACCCCAGGGCTCATCCCTAAGCCCAACCCCGTTTAACATCTACATGGCACCGCTCGCCCACGTCGCCACGACCTCAACATCCTCTCCTATGTCGATGACACCCAGCTGATACTCTCCCTCACCAAGGACCCCCACACCCCCAAAACCAACCTTCACGAAGGAATGAAGGCCGTTGCTGAATGGATGAGGAACAGCCGACTGAAGCTAAACTCGGACAAGACGGAGGTTACCCTTTGGCCTGGGACGACTCCTGGTGGCCGACCGCACTGGGAAACGCTCCAACACCCATCGACCACGCACGCAACCTAGGGGTCATCCTCGACTCCACCCTCTCCATGACTAAACAGGTCAACGCCGTCTCCTCCTCCTGCTTCAACACCCTCCGCATGCTCCGTAGGATCTAGAAGTGGATTCCCACTGAAAAGAGAAGAACAGTTACCCAGGCCCTTGTCAGCAGCAGGTTGGACTATGGAAACGCCCTCTACGCAGGAGCCTCGGCCAAACTTCTGTGACGGCTCCAACGCATCCAGAACGCCTCAGCACGCCTGCTCCTCGACATTCCTCGCTGCAGCCACATCACACCCCACCTGAGAGACCTGCACTGGCTCCCGGTCAACAAGAGGATAACCTTCAAGCTCCTCACCCATGCACACAAGGCACTCCACAACACCGGACCAACATACCTCAACAGACGACTCAGCTTCTACAACCCCACCCGCCAGCTCAGCTCTGCCGACCTCGCCCTCGCTACAGTCCCCCGCTTCCGAAGAGCGACCTCAGGCGGCAGATCGTTCTCCCACCTCGCCGCCAAGACCTGGAACACCCTCCCCATCCACCTACGGCAGACCCAAGACCTGCTGACCTTCAGAAAACTCCTCAAGACCTGGCTTTTCGAGCAGTAGCAGCATTCCCCACCCCAGCGCCTTGAGACCCTCACGGGTGAGTAGTGCGCTTTACAAATGATATGATTGATATGATTGATTGATTGACATGCGAATTTTAGACATAGTGGTCAGCTTTTAACAGAGGTAAAAAATAGATTAAAGTTGAAAGATGGTGGCTTGATTAATAACCAAGAGTTACAGCAACACTAGGGAGTGAGAGCTTGACAATAGCATTTAAAAAAAATAAAACATTTTAAGGATGCTATAGTAAAGATAGCAACCTTTTGTAGGTCTGACCTTGAGACATCTTGCCAATCTTACAATTTTCGAAAAAGAATCCAAATCAAAATACACATAAAATATATATTTCCTTTAAACTTCATCAATAGGAACCTTTCGAACAAATGCAATAACTAGTGACATAGGCCATCCCCTGCTATAACTCTGAAAGTTTTTCAGGACCGTCTGCCTCTGTTCAGAGGAAGGAAATAGTCTTGCAAGAAGCCTTTGACACTTGTCTCCTTGCACATGACAAACAGGTTCAGGAAAAGAGCTCATTTAAAAATGTAACAATGATCTCAAATTAACATGTTTCAGTGACAATGAGCTCGGTATTGGTCACTTAGGCCAACCACTGACAACCGAGGATGAGGCTCACTGAAACTGTCGCCAGTTAACAACTCTGGCTTACTGTGCTGAGCCAGTGTGTGACCGAGATCTGCTTCCACTGCTCGCCCGGATTCCATTCTGCTTCGAAACCACGTAACTTGCATTTCTTGCGGTTTCCTTACTTACACACGTCCATGTCTTCGAAATCTTCCACACAGCCAGATTATTTCGAGTTACATATTTCATATAATAAGTAAAAAGGTAAAAAAAAAAAAACACAGTCTACAAAGCTGCAAAAAAAATAAGGGACTTTCCATTAACAAATTGCATGGACGCTCAGGTAGTGGGGACGTTCCTTAGGTTAGCCTGCGCCTATGGGAACGTGGTGACCAATGCACAGAGCAATTAAGTTCAGAAAGCTGGCAGTAAGTATGGAAAACCATGTAAATGTGTGCGACATAAACAGCCTGCACCTGTTGTCACGGACCTGCAACACGCTTTCAGAGCACTGCCCACTACAGCCCCACCCTCACATTTGCGTCACATCTTGCGCCCCGCGGTCACAGGTAAGTCACCTGGCGTCACCACCCTGCGTACCGACGACGCCAGAGACATGCACCTTGCCGTCATAGTCTCACCCTCACAGCTCTGCAGCTGACGTCTAGACCTGACGCCACAGCACCAGGGCGTGGCGTCACCACCATAGACCTACCCCTAAGCCTCAGAGCCTCTCACAGACCTTCAGGAAGCCCAAGCCGTGCCCCCACCCCACATTGCACGAGGCCATGAAACCGGTCTATTTCTATATATCTGCAGCGATGGGAAGAGAACTGCATTTTGTTTTCTGAAAACAGGCATTCCCATAGTTTGAAAACAAGCCATGTTGCGCTGCAGAGAGCAGCTACACGCATGTTCACACACAGGAGTTGTACCACAGCGATGAGTTTTTTTCACTCACAATGAAGGAAGCTTTTTCATCAATGGTGTGTGTAGGGTGTAGGTGGGCTAGGTCAGTTGTGGAAGAGAAGGGCATTCCACTGACACCTGCCAGAAACACAATACAAGACAGGACTGGGAGAAACCTGAGACAGCAGCGAGCCTGCTGGCAGAAAACATGGCACTTGCCGAGGTGGCACCTGCTCCACAGCCCGCAGGGGCCGCGGATGTCTTCCAAGAACCCCACCCTGGGAGCAAATACGGCACTGGGGGTTAAATGCAGTTGGTGAAGACTCGCAGGATGCCACTGACTCAACCAGGATGAGTGACCTACCTTGGAGAAAAAAGAACCAAAAAACGTCAAGAAAGAATCACTCAGCTCAACCTTTAGTGGGGGCTTTCAAATAAGGGAAAATAAACAAGGCATTTAGGCGACTGTTAACCGACAATAATGAAAACGAGTAGGGGCGTTACAAGCCATGTAGAGACGGCTTTCTCTGAAAAGCGGGACAAAGCGAAAGTGATCGCTATTGAAACAAGTGGCGCATGCGTCATGCCTGTGTCTGGGCATGATCATAGCTCCTCCCACGGCCTATTGGTGTCTATTACGTGCTTGGTGCGCGTAATAGACACCAATAGGCCATGGGAGAAGCTATGCGCGGGCCTTGAGCCAATAGTGTGCAGTCTTTCATTATGAGAAGCACGCTAAGGCCAATGGGGTAGCACAAAAGGAAAAGCACACGCACGAGCGTGTGCGATTCCTAGGTCAGTGCTAAAACTCTGTTTTTCACTTACTAAATACCTCGCGCTACGCGAGCACTGCTGCGCAGTGCAACACTAGGCGCGAGACCTAAAAATGAGGAATAAAGGTATTAAAACTATTAATTCAGGCCACGTTATAAATTATAATACATTTTTGTGGAACATTTACCTGGCTGGGCTGTAAGGGGGTCAGGCCCATAGTCAGGTCAACGTTACTGGTGATGTGGTTAAGTAGTAGTGCCGTCTCATTTTTGACTGATGGGGAGAGGTGGATTTTCATAGGCTTGTTGCAACACTGATAGCCTTACCCCAAGATGGAGGCTGCATTGTGAGAAAACAGGTTATACTGTAAATCTCTCAAAATGTTGCCCTTTTTAGGGACAGGCTACCCGGATGTGCAAGAAATTAAAAAAAAACAAGAAAGTGGTATTACAGGGTAACGCCTCCACTCGAATGCGGACAGGAACAATAAATTAATACTTTTTACAATACAATGTTATGTTATGTTATGTTAAAACAGCACTTTTTGAGCGCACGGCTACCCAGAGCGGGTGTCCCGGCGCTTTGGCAAAGAGGCCTGAACATAACCAAGAAGACCCAGAGGCGGAGACACTGTAGACGCGTGGATTAAGCAGAAAAAAGGACCGTCTTTAGCTCCTTCCTAAAGGCCAGAAGATTATTAGCCTTGCGGAGCGAAAGAGGGAGCTCATTCCAAAGACTGGCCGCCATGAACTGGAAAGACCGGCCTCCCATCCGCACACGTTTGATCCCTGGTACCTCCACTTTAGCCAGGTCGGCAGATCTCAAATTCCTCCGGGGAACGTAGAAAGAAATACGCTTCCTGAGGTAAGCCGGGCCGGTAGAGTGGAGGGCTTTAAACGCCAACGTGAGGACTTTAAACCTAATTCTGCAAGGCACTGATAACCAATGCAGCCTGCCACGCAGCAGAGAGGCACTAGCTCTCCGTGGAAGGCCAAAAATGGCTCTGGCCGCTGAATTTTGAACCGTTTGTAATCTGGACACCAGATATTTGGGCAGTCCGGCAAAAAGTGCGTTACCGTAGTCTAAACGCGATCCCACAAGCGCTTGGACAATATTCTTACGGTATTGTAAGGACAGCAGTGGGAGAAATTTCCTCACCATCTTGAGAATGCCGAAGCATTTCCCCGCTAAACCCGTGATATGTGGACGGAAAGAAAGACTGTCGTCAAACACCACTCCTAGGTTTTTTACTTGGGAGGAGGGTTTCTCAGGTGGAAACATGTCAGGAGGCCACCATGACTTCCAACCAGGGTCTGGGGCGCAGCCAAAAAAAAGCAGCTCGGACTTATCCGAGTTGCATTTCAGGCTCTGGTGCTGAAACCATGCAAAGACTGCACTCAAACAGTCTCTGATTCTGCCGCCGTCAAAAACCTCTCCCTTCCTGCAGGTAAACAGGAGCTGGGTGTCGTCAGCGTATGAAATGACCCGGGCTCCAAATGCCTCCGCGACCTTCGCCAAAGGGGCCATATAAATGTTAAATATGGTGGGGCTCAAGATAGATCCTTGAGGCACCCCCACCTCTAACGAAGGCATTTCCGCGGAGAACGGTGGAGCCCAGATCACCTGTCGGCGGTCGGCTAAGAAGGATTGAAACCAATCCAACACCGTCCCCCGTAATCCTACCTCCTTGAGTCTTAAAAGGAGGCCAGCATGAGGGACGGTGTCGAATGCCGCCGACAGGTCCAGCAAGACCAGCATAGCCTTTCCCCCAAGATCAAGCGTCTCCCTGATGGCGTCGGTCACCTCCACAAGGGCTGTCTCCGTGCTATAATTAGCACGGAAACCAGATTGGGAGTCATGCAGCAGTTTGTTATTCTCAATAAAGGTGGTAAGAGTATGCTGAACATGTTTCTCCGCCACCTTCGCCAGAGCAGGGAGGAGGGAGATTGGTCTATAGTTGGCCAGCTGTAAAGGGTCCAGCAGAGGTTTTTTAATCAGCGGGAGAATGAGAGCATGCTTCCACTCTCTAGGGACCACTCCAGAACTCAGACATGTTGAGCAGGGGGTTCAGCAAGTTGTTTATAGCTGGCGCCAACAATTAAACATTGCTATCTGCTTAGCAAGCATAAATGACAAAGAATTGAATGGGAATAAAACTGTGATAATTAAGAATTCTTATTAGATAAAACAGTCCTTTAGCATGGGCAGGGTGGATGAAACCTTACGCAGAACGAGAGGGCTAGAAAACACTTGCACGAAGTACTCAATACAAAATGAAACAAAATAGAGCGCAGTCAAGCATGCATGGAAGAATGCAGCTCATCCAACCAGAACACCGTGACACCAAAATGCTCCAGGCCAGTACGAACACAAACATTTGGGGAAACCAGACATGTGATATTGACAACAAATCCATCCAGTCATCAGCAAGGTGCAGACAAAAAGCCCAGTTCAAGTATATTGTATTGAAATCGCATTATATAGCACTTATTGCCTCTGACAAGGCGTTGAAGCATTTTGCGGCGGTTGCACGCCGCTCCGGAACATAAGATTAGAGATTAATCCAGAAGTTACTGGCTACTCTTGTGATCTCAAGTAAAACATTCCATGCATTAACTCCAGTTTCTTTGTGGTAGACTAATAGGAGCAAGGAGTGCTCATTAGAGCTCAAGCAAATAATGGGTGTAATGAAAAGACAGGTTAGAGAAGATTAGATAATTATTAGGTGGCAGGGATATGGTTTCAAAGAAGGCGAGCTTCTGATCTATGAGGTGGGGCGTGGTAAATTGCAGAAATACTATATTACAGAGTAAGGCAGGCAGTCATGCAACTTAGAGTGGCTACACGCAAGCAGGTTATTAAGAATGTAAAATAAAATAAAAAGACTTTGTGAGATAGCATGCAGTCTGAGCATCTAACACTGTATAAAAACATTGCATTTGAGATGGCATATTGTTCACTGTACTGCGCTCACCACCTCCAAGTGGGGCACCAAAATGCCCATCCAAACGGGAGACACTGTTAGTTCAGGAACGTCTGCTGTATGGCCCACAATCCTGTCACCGTGCCAACTCAATATATGGCAAACTGATTTTTGATTTTGGCCCCAAACTCATGCTAATCTAACGCATGTGTGTACAGAGGACTAGGCCTGTCCTTTGACATAGATCCAGGACCCAAAGCGTGCTCTCATTTGGTGGACAGTGGACTACCGCCCCTTTCGGTTTATCATGTAGCATGGTGATGGCAGCATACCATGCTCTGTAAATTAGTAGTTGTGATTAGACTTTAACTGTGTTACTGGAGTGGAAGCCTACTGGCCCATGTGTGTACAGTTCCACTTCTATGCGCTAACCCAGGTCGCTAACATCCCAAGGGTAGGTGTGCATGCTTGAGTATGAAGCCTATATGGTACATGCATTGTGTATGAATGAGTCAGAGAAATGAAGGCCTATAGGTTCTATTTTGGTAAACCCTGGCATGCTTGTATGCACTAAATTGAATTAAGATTGCTTTCCCAGACAGTGAAAGTGTATTAGTGACATTCTTGAAGCTGAAGGAGGGAGGCATAGAGTGTGAAGTGGGTAAAGGGGACACAGGGCTCCCTTTAGAAATTGGATTAGGTTTTTTAGCAGCAAGTAGCTGCAGATTAGTTGTCTTGGGCACTGACATTTAGTAGATAGTGGTAGGGAAGGGTGGGACTGCAGTCTCTTTTGTTCAGAGTGTGGAATGTCCTTTATTTGAGACCAGGTGTTTGTTTCTCTTATTGCTCACAATTAAGTTTGGATGGTGATAGTCAGGTGTAGGAAGTGAATAACTCTGCGTGCCTCTGTTGTGGGTGCTCCACCATGAAGACAACCCTGCAGTAAGCTGCATTTTAAAGAATTAATTGAACTATTATAAAACAAAAAAAAACAACATAAAATAGTAAAACACCTTTGTTAAACACATTCTTGCAATGTGGCAGGCTGCCTCTATGTACTGGGTCTTGCTAAGACCTAAAACCAGGGCTTAACCACCAACTGTAATGGCATCATTTTGGTTCTTTTAAAGGAATATGATGTTTTCAAGCACTCATAAGAGACATTCAATGCTCCATATGCACAACAGCAGTATAAGCTTCCCTTCATCACAGAACAAGTACTGTAAGACAGGAGCTGTGGGGGCGTCCCTCTTCATACAGCAGGTATTCTAGAAACTATTCTTTGCAGGCTCCCCTCTCAAAGCAGATGTACAGGACAGAAATAGCAACAGTGCAAACTTCTCTCCCATGTAAAAGACACAGCACAGGTTGTATGATTATGTCTGTTGTTGATTAGGTCTTTTTCTCCCTTAACACACATCGATTGCCCTTATTGCCCACATTCGGCAACGCATGCTCCTTGCCTGATTTGATTTGTATATTTTTATGTGTGTTCTAAAATCCTATAGATCTTGCATCATATGGTAAACGACGTGATTATATTGTGTTCTTCTCTCATTCATGTAAAGCGCTCTGATGTCTTCGTGTCTAGCTAGCGCTATATAAAACCTACAAAAATAAATAAATAAATTCATATTACAGAGTTCAACGTTACTGCAGAAAAATATTTTATGGGTAATCAATGGAGTTCATCAATTGAGGAGTGCCTTTTTTTCCATTTCGAGTTCAATATATAAACCTACAGAAAAAAGTTAATTACCTTTGGCACTTTCTGCAGATTACTCGCCTGTTAAATCTCCCCAGGTGTCAGACTGGACCAGAAAAACTCCATAGCTCTCCTAAGTTGCAGGGGCATTTTCTTTAATCTTGGAGCTGGAGGTGACTTCACTGGGGGAATAAAGGGCCCACCCCAGTGCACTGACATAAATTTTCTGTTAATTTTTTCCATGCCCTTAGTGGTGGAGAATATTAACAACAAACTGAGGTAGCGCTAAGCAGCAATATAATTTGAACCTTTTTATTGGGCCCTATTACAATAGTTCAGAACAGAGAGGATGGTGGAGAGTGTGATCGGTGGGATGCAGGTTGACAGAGCATTCACCAGAAAAATCGTTCGATAAGGCAAGTAACTTTTTCTTTAGATCAGCCGTTCTTAACTTTGAACCTCTGTGAACCCCCACTGAATCCTTACTGGAAGCCGGGTACCCCGACCCTAAGCACCTTTTAATATTAGTACCTCAAAACCATACACACAAATAGAAAAACAAGTTTGCATCAACATTTTTACAACAAAAAAACATTAGTTTGTGAACTACACAAACAAATGTGTTGTTTTTGTTGTAAAAGTTTTCCATGCCGCACTGTCACTTTAATGGTGGCCGCACCCCTTTCTTTAGACGCGACTCACTGTAAGCTGAATACGGCGAGCAGAGTCTAAAGAAAAGGGTGCGGCCACCATTAAAGTGGTCTCCCATTTGAGCTATTGCCAATATAAATGACAATGCCTTTTATTTATGTGTTTGTTTTCAAAACACATAGATAAAAGGTATTGTCATTTACAATGCCAATAGCTTAAACTCTCGGAAATGCGAGACTGATTGCATTGCAAATGCTTGTTTGGAGCTGTAGTGTAGGAAGTTATTATTATTGGAAGACATGAATTACCCGTTCCTGGTTTCGGCACTTGACAAACTTCTCATACTGATCTGTGTGCCTGGAGGCTGATGTATGTTTACTTGTGTGATCCCATGTAAATAAATGGCACTAAGCTATTTTATAGGGATGATATTACTGCAGTTTATAAAGGAATTTAGGTTGTTGGCAGACAGGGTGAAGGGGAGAACAAGGACGTTCAAGACATCTAAATGAGGGTGAGTGGAGAAGTTTCTGTTGCTTTGTATTCCATAAAACATTTTAAAAAACACTGCACTCACCTTAGTAAGACAGGAATAATTGGTCACATCTCTTTATCAAATCTCACATCTTTATTCTGAATGATAGCAACACAGCTAACTCCTTTTTGACGTTATTACAACAATTGGTTGCATGCCAATTATTTGTTGATGAGTGGGAATTGAACTAATATTTAAGCATGGGATGCAAGCGATCCTGCAATATTATCGCCATATTCCCTATTTGAGAGTTTTGCCAAGTGTATTCTAAGTAAAAAATCATTACAAATAGAGGACCAGGGTGGATTTTGAGAAGGCCATTCCAAGATTGAACGTTTTTGTGCTCTATGGGGTCTTGACTGGTGGTAGATAGCTGGAGTTCAAGTGGTATCTAAAGGTGTTTCCCATATTGGAAAAAGCAAAAGTTCTCTTAACAATTTTAAAATGTTAACATCCGTCTGTTTATACTTTATCCATTATCATTGAATGTTACATTTTGTGTGGCAAAAATATGGTAGGTGTGTAATGTAACTACATTGTAAAGGATGCTCAGGGAGTCAGATGCTTCTCCAGCATTTTTAATTCTTTTGTGGTTGCAGGTCGCAGAGAACGCACACGAGGAGCCAAAGACTGAACACTCATTTTCCCAGTGGCGGCCCTCCCAATTAGGGCAGAGGAGCGTCGGCTCCTTGCTGCCAGTGCAGTGCAGCAAAAATGAAAATTAAAACCGTAGTAAAATGAATTACTGTTTTATTATTCACTAGCAGCCCGTCCCAACGTTGTCTGGGTATAAAATAGAATGCGTGTAATGTGTGTATTCAGATACAGTCATTCGCGTGTTCCCCCGCTTGAGGCCCAGCTGCAGCCCTGGTTGATGTTAGCAGGCGCGTGTCCCCCTGCTTGAGGCCCAGCTGCAGCCCTGGTTCATATTAGCAGGCGCATGTAATTAGTGTAGTGATCCGCCGCCTGAGCCCGGCTACAGCCCTGGCTGATGTTAGCAGGCGCGTGTAATTTGGTTTAATGTGATAGTTCAGTAACTGAGAGGCATGAGAGGCTGCAGTAATTGTCCCCACAGACACGCTCAGTCACGTGTGCCCCCGTTTGAGGGCCAGCGGCGACCGTCTAGCAATTAGAATTGTGCGAGTCTTGAATGATTGTTTCCCACTGTTCTTATTTTCTTATGACCCACACCGACGCTCTTCGGCCCGAGTGCTTTTTAGACGCACCCAGGCCAAGCCACACACTGCGTTCGGCACCCCCAGTATGTGTGAGACAACGGGCAGTCCCCCAAGGGAGTCTTGCGAATGGTTACTTACCACGCTTCGAGGTGAACGTCTTTGTGATGCCCGCAGCACACGGTCACAGCAGACGATCTGATTAATGTACGACCCAGATGGCATGAAGTGCGGAACGTAGCACACGCCCCCAGCGTTTGTCACGCCCCCAGCGTGCCCCTTTAATGCGGCGCAATTGCCTAATTGGCGCTTCACATGGCATGAAGGGCGGACACACGCCCACAGCGTTTGTCACGGCCCCAGCGTGTCACGCCCCCAGCGTGCCCCTTGATGCAGCGCAATTACGACTCACATGGCATGACGGGCGGAACGTACCACACGCCCCCAGCATTTGTCACGCCCCCAGCACACGTCAACAGCAGAATGCAGACACGCCCACAAGGGACTACTTTGCTGGCACGGTTCTTTTACCTTTTAAATGTATATGGTGGCCGTCTGCATAGCCTATGTCCTTCTGCTGCAACTGCCCTTTCCAACGCTGTATTGGGTGTTGTGATTGGTGCTGTGGTTACTGAGATTACCCGCCTCAAAGGTTTGGGCTCTCTCTTTATAATATTAGTATGGATATGGATTGCTCACAGGCCGAGCAGTGTTAGGGGCGGTGCTACTGCTGACTGGCAGCAGGGGAGTGGTGCTCGCTCCACCAGTTTACACTGGGCAAGTCACTTTGGCTGGCCGTCTTGAGATGGCCAGCCTGACTTGCGCAGTGTAAACCTTTCCACCTATCTCTTAGTCGCTTAACCGCAGCGGCAATTCCACAGCGGTGAGGCGATTTAGCGGAATGGGCGGGGCTGCGTCGGCCAACGGACGTGCACAGCACTACAGAGGTCGTGCTCATGACGGCCGTTGGCCGACAAACGGATGGAAGGGGTTAAACAGCTGGGTGGAGAGAGCAGGCACAGGCCTCTTGTCCTGCTGGAGAGTCGAGGCAGCTTGCTCCTGCCAATGCTGACACTGCTGTCATGCTGCTCATCTACAGCATGAGAGCAGGGTCAGAATTTGCAGAAGGGGGTTGCCTGAGGCTCCATGAGGTGTGCCTTCGAGCTGACTGCAGAAGAAAGATCAAAATGCGGAGCCAAAGGTGGGTAAATACAATTTGTATTGATTATCCCTTTACACTCCACTCTCCTCCCCTCGTTTGTCTGTCGCCCCCCACCCCCTCCAGTGTTGAGTCACGGCCCATCCCTGCATTTTCCAAGATCTAGATGTTGTACACTCATACACCAGGACAGTACTGAGGCCAGGATAACCGTAACTGAGGGAACACACAAAGAAAACCCCACCATCATACCAACAAGACACCAGCCCAGGCATCTACTAGAGCATGGGTACTCATAGTACGGCCCGCGGGCCCTGCAAACATCATACCCATGTTTTTTTTTGTTTTTTTTTAAAAGAGTGTCTGCTGCAGCGCGACTCAGTCTCTGCTGCTCTGTGGGGGTCGGGCGATTCTCGCATAGCCAGAGTGGAGCTGTAGGGGCCTAAGATGAGGTGAAATAAAACAAAGCCTCATTAGCATGCAAATGGCCTCGAACGACCTGTGAAGTGCTTGGGTGCGTCTGTGTGTATGTGTATGTGTATGTGTGTGTGTGTGTGTGTGTGTGCACCTGGAAGCTGTCTCAGCCCCAGCTGACACGCAGGAAGGGTGAGATGACAGAGGGTGACAGAGGGAGGTAGAGGGAGGGAGAGAGGGAGGGAGCGGGAGAGGAAGCAAGAGAGGGAGGGAGTGGGAGAGGGAGTGAGAGAGAGCGAGAGGGAGCGAGAGAGAGTGAGAGGGAGCAAGGGAGAGAGAGAGGGAGGGAGAGAGGAGTGAGTGAGAGAGGGAGTGAGTGAGTGAGAGAGGGAGTGAGAGAGGGAGTGAGAGAGAGAGAGGGAGTGAGAGAGAGGGAGTGAGAGAGAGGGAGTGAGAGAGGGAGTGAGGGAGTGAGAGAGGGAGTAAGAGAGGGGGAGTGAGAGAGACAGACAGAGGGAGGGAGAGGGAAGGAGCGAGAGAGGGAAGGAACGAGGGAGGGAGGGAGAGAGGGAGCGAGAGGGAACAAGGGAGGGAGGGAGAGAGGGAGAGAGGGAGCGAGGGAGAGAGGGAACAAGGGAGGGAGGGAGGGAGGGAGAGAGGGAGGGAGAGAGGGAGGGAGGGAGAGAGGGAGGGAGGGAGAGCGGAGGGAGAGAGAGGGAGTGAGAGAGAGAGGGAGCGAGACAGGGAGCGAGGCAGCGAGAGAGGGAGAGAGAGAGGAGGCGAGGGAGGGAGGGAGCGAGAGCGAGGGAGGGAGAGAGATGTGTGTATGCCGGGTCTGGTGGCGCAGTGGATGAAGGCATCCGCTGCAGGGACCTGTGATCAACCTCATGGTCCATAGTTTTTTGTTGTTGATCTAGCTCCGCCCCCTCCCCCAATTTATTTATTTATTTATTTAACAGATTTGTAAAGCGCATGGCTGCCCGTAAGCGTCCCAGGGCAGTAATGACCCCGGCCCCACCGGTGCGGCCCTCGAGAGAAATTTTGTGAGTACCCATGTACTAGAGGGACGAGAACACAGGTGACGGCATATATTCTTTATTACAGAACACCCACATAAGTACTTTCCACAGACTTCCAAGCATACAACTGTCACACAAGAAAAGCGGTCGAAAGAATAAACCACGTTTCCTTCACAGAAACACACTCCAAGAGCCTCCTACAAAGCACTCACACCACAAGACAACATAACACAGGACAATCGAAGGCCTCTGCAAAAGAATACGTGAGGGGCAACAGACTGCACAAGATGACCTCAGTCACGCAAAACATTCAATTTGATTGACATTTCTCACTTGACACTGAACTTATGAATTTGATTGGTTTGATATTCAAGAAATCTAACCGAATGGCTTTTAACAGCAACACAGAATTAATACATTTGAGAATGCAACATGAATTCTAAACTGTATTCTTATTTTACATTTTGTATAGTAAAGGAGCATGTACTTGGAAATGAATGCTTTACTTTCTTAAGAAATTTTATGAAAACTAATTTGAGTAACAAATTTCACTCAATTGCACATCGAATACAAACAAATACACACAAAACAGGAACTAGCAAGCAGCGTGATGTTGATCCCCCTGTCTAAATGACTTCAACCACAGCTTTTTTCGGTGAATAAAAATTCCTTCTACTTTCTATTAGCTGTGCTACACTCCTATATACATTTTTACTCGAATTCTCGACATTGTAATGCCAGTTCAAACAGTAGAAACTGTTTCACCTTCTTGGTGACGTTGTAAAACCCTTCACCTGGCTAGCAATCATCTTCAGTGATGGCAAAGGAACCCACAAGCTCTTACGCCACATTTTTACCGCAGTTGTATCTGTATGGGTAATTCAACAGCGCTTCTGCTCCACTCAGAAAGCAAGTTTCCAGTAAGGTTACCCTTCTTTGAGCAGAAAGCGCAGGTACCATGCTCACAATCTAGATTGTTGGAACCAGCGAGGGACAGTATAATGCAAGTCTTTAACCACGTACTCCTTCAGTACCAGGACGTGGGGTAGAGCTGGGACATGCGGCTCTTGCTTTTAACTGCCTGGTGCATAAATACTCTTCATGATGAGTTCAGTCTCTTTGTGGTAAGAATACGCCTATCTAACTTCAGTAGTTAACATGCTGCCGTCGACACATGCCTCCCTGGCCATGTGCTTCCAGACCTCATGAAACTTCATGCAGGCCAACTCGGAATGTGCAAACCTAACTGTATTCTTGGAAACTGCCAGTTTAGTTTGCCGTCTAGCACCTTAAATTTCACTCAATTCAAATAACGAGTTTGTTCAGATTAGGGTGGCCAACTGGCATGGGTGCAAATTCAGGACGGTGAGTGTAACAATTCAGGACAAAGGGTCAAAATTCAGGACAGGAGGTCAAAATTCAGGACAAAACTTCGGGACAAAAGGTACGTTTTACAGATACGTCAGAGGAGGGCGCGAAATAGTATAAAAGTAAGTAAATAGCCAACCACTTAAGTACAAGTCAAAATAAGTTTATATTAGGTTGAGTCATTCGTGCACTTCACGGTTTTTCAGTATGCCTGCAGCTTGCTACCTTAGACGAATCAAAACTCACATCTCGCTCCAGCAGGTATTAGTCACCAGACAATGGTGAACCACACCTGAATACAAGTGGGGCCGCTTTTATTGTTGATTGTAAACTACTGGACATACAAGGAACTTTGCAGTGCCAGCCCCCAGTAACAAACCACTCTCCCCCCTTTCCAGCCTCTCAGGAAAACACCCCATGCCCGGTCCAGCCGGTCCGGCCTTGCTACCACCCTCCAATGGTGCCCCTCATCTTCACATAGACGGTCTCTCATGTGTATTTAATTTATTTTGTAGTACTACTCATTCCAAGTATGTAGGGCAGGGTGTCGGAGTGCGTTACATCACACACACATCATATAGAGACAATGCCTCATATAAAGGTGAAAATCAATGTATAGGAAATGTTACTTAAGATAATGGGTGCTACAAGTTGTAATCATTCTTTAATCTATCATTCAGTCTTTCCCAATTCATTCTTTCCTTCCATTTGTGTGCCCATCTATATCCAAACATATTCAACCATTTGCAAACCTATCCACCATGTATCCTTCCATCCACCATTTCACCCATCCATCCCTCCATCCACCCTTTCAGTCATCCATCAATTATTCATCCATCCACCCTTTCACCCCATCCATCGTACACTCCTCCATCCACTCTTCAACCCATCCATCTATTCACTCATCCATCCAGCCATTTACTGTTTCACCCATTCAGCCATCCTTTCGCTTACTCATCCATCCACCCACCCAGTCGGTGCTGAAAGGCTTTATTGTTATGTGGTTAAAAACCCTTACAATATAAAAACATTTGCAGCATATTATTTAAAAGAAAAAACAGTATATAAAATTACCCAGAAGTCCAAAATTTGCATTGTACTTTGGAACCTTGGAGACCTTCTTGGCGATTAATGTTCCAACCGAGGGCCAGCTTAGGTTCGGCAAGATTTATAGTAGTTAAAGAACAGATGCTGACCCCAGAGATGGAGTGCCACTCTGCCGTAAAGGGGAGTGGTTGGAAACATTAATGGCTTTCCAACTGTTTTAGCGCCTTCATTACAAGTTTTGTTAATCCGATGTTCAGCTTAGTATTGCTCAGGTTTAAAGCTGCTATTATGGCTTGGCGGCATGATCGAATTCCGAGCCTGTTCCATTCTTCACGCAGTAAAAAACATCTGACGTCGAGCAATGCGAGACATAGACAAACTATGTGTTCTAGTTCCTCGCTGTGGTAGCCACACAGCCTACAGTGAGTGTAGTTATCTGGTCGGCGCCTTTCTGGCAGGTTCATTAAAAAAGGCCATTCACCCATCCTTAGAGCCAAAAACTTTCTTTTAAAAAAAAAGTGCAAATGTGCTTGATAAATGGGGGGGTACAACCCCAGGTTTAAAATTTGTGATCACTGCCCAGGCGTGTTTCCTTTTTGACAGTATTGCCCTGTTTGAATGGAAGGACCACAGCCTGACGCTCTTCTTAATTACTACTTTTAATGCCGACTGGGAGGGATTTGTTCCCCAGAATTCCTCAACACCGAGTTGTTGTAAACTATGGTCCAAGTGGAGCCGATATTTGTTACTACTTTACTTTTCTGAATTTCTTGCCAGAGTCTGGCCTCCAAATAGCCCTCCCGGGCATGATGCAGTCGATTACAAAACTTTATGAATGCACCAGCCTCTATGCCGTGGAGGTCGAGTAGACCTAATTCAAGGCGAACTTGTGCAGGCGATGCCGACTTTGGCAGATGAAATGCACATTTAAAAATTGTTGTTATTCATTTATTTAAGAGGGTATTTGTGGTGCCCATCATGATCTCTTGACCATACGTTAATGAATTGGTTATCTTGGCGTTCATCACCTTCAACAATGGGATTAAGCTGGGGCGAAGTAGTTTTTGGAAAGTTTCGTGGCGACAACCTCTAAAGCCAGAGCTTTGGTCCTCAGCGCTTCTTTCTGTTTGGCAAAAGAACTTCTGGAGTCAAGAAATATTCCCAGATATTTAAAGTGAGTTGTTGAGTTTATTTTTACCTTGTTGAAATACCACCCACCACACCTTTTCTTTTGCTTCCCAAAGGAGATTGTTTTTGACAGATTCAACTCTAGGAAGTTGCTTTTAGTGTAGGGGAGCAGTTCATCAAGTAGCCTCTGTAGGCCCACTTTCGTGTGACTAAGCAACACTAGATCGTCGCCGTATATAAGGTTAGAAATACGTACCCCATCTAGTTGGGGCGGGTGGTTATTGACGCTGTCGAGAATTTGTGAGAGATCCGATATGAATAAGTTAAAAAGGAGAGGTGCCAGCACGCAGCCTTGTTTTACCCCCGCTTCTCGTCTCAATCTTCCTAGAGAAATGAGAGCCTTCGCCCAGCTTGATTTTAATCCATGTTTTGCAATGGAGATGAGCTATCGCAAGTAGCAGAGACCGGGGTGCGCCCCAAGATTTTTATTTTTGCCACAGTAGGTCCCAGGGCACTCGGTCGAAAGCCGCTTTAAAATCTACAAAGCAGCAGTGCAGTTGGATTTGTTAGACTGATGCTTTGTCTATCAAAACGGATAGGGTTAGTAGGTTAGTTGTTGTACCAGAGTTGGCCACAAACCCAGTCTGATTGAAGGGGAGGCGCCTTCTTTCCTTGGTCCAGACCAGTAGCTCGTCCAACAGAATGCTGGCGTAGTATTTAGACTCAACGTCTAAAAGTGCTATCATTCGGTAGTTGCTGGGGTCGTTTCTCTTCCCACCCTTATAAATGGGATGAATGATGGCACCTCTCCAGGACTCGGGGACAGTGTTGTTTAACCTGCAATAAGAAAACAGGGGGGGTCAAAGGAACTTACCAGAATTCAGCTTCCGATTTAAACAGGGCCTGGGGGAGACCATTTGGCCTGGGCGCACCATCGGCTCTAGCTTTCTTAATTAAACATAGAATCTTGCGATTTAGTTCTTCCGATGTCGCTGTCGTCTCCGAGAGGGAAACAATGTTATTTACACCAACCACATTTATGGGTGCCGGTGATGAACTTATAAATGAAGAGCTGGGACCCGGCCGGGTTGGTTTTGTAGACTCCAAGGCTGCTACCTTTGCATTAGGCGTGCAAGAAGGGTTGGGGCAGTCGGCTTCCTTATCCTTACTCATGAAATGAGATGATAAAATGGCTCCTGTTACTGATACGGTTGGACAATACACGCTGGGATTACAGAGAATGCAACTGACTTGCTGAAGGGTGAAACAATATTCTGTTATATCT
Source organism: Lissotriton helveticus (assembly GCF_964261635.1). Classification (NCBI taxonomy): domain Eukaryota; kingdom Metazoa; phylum Chordata; class Amphibia; order Caudata; family Salamandridae; genus Lissotriton; species Lissotriton helveticus. The sequence goes on from NC_136061.1 coordinate 316,640,886, forward strand.
GAATTGACACTTACGACATAGTGAGCTCAGCTGATATTCAATGATAATTTGAAAAGGATGTATGCTCTTCATATGTGAACCCCAATAAAATCTGTTTTAAAAAAAAAAATGAAATGAGATGATAAATAGAGGGACCATTCATCCGCACTGATGTTTGCACTACCATGGCCGCGTCCACCAAGCTGACCCCTATGTACAAGGTTCAGAATTTCTTTGAGTTTGGATTTTTGCTTTCATAGAGGAGCTTCACCCAGAATTGATCTGTGGCTGCTTGTTTTTCCCAACGTGCTGCGAACTTGAAAGCTGCTTGAACTTGCTTGTAGTCTTTAAAAGCGGTTTTGTTACCTGGGCTCTTCCTGCATTTCCAAAGGGCACGATTTCTGCATAGCTTTAGCTTTTTTGTAGCGGTTGAAGTGTGTGGTCGAAGTTCGAAGTGGTCAGTGCCCCTCTTAAGTGGTACTGTTTCTAATTGTTGGTTAATAAAGCTAGCCCAGGTGCAGACAGGCGAGAAGTCAGTGGCGAGTGGTTGGGTTAACAATGTTCTACATTTTTCAATTAAAAAGGGTGCCGCGTTGTCTGACCATTTCATCCTTTTTAAATTCTCCGTGTAGCAGGCTGCGTGTGTATGCGCAAGCTCCTGGTGGCGCGGGATGTTGAAATGAATTGTTATAATCTGCGGCCGGTGATCGCTCTCGCGTTGTGGTGCAATATGAAAGGTCTCAATAAAAGGGAGAAGTTCCATGCAACCTAGGGAAAAATCCGGAAAGGAGAAGATCCGCCCATCGGTTCGGGTCCAGGCTGGAGGAGTATCCGTGGGGAAGCAACCATTCAGTAGGATATAGCCTACGCTGTCTAACTGGGTAACTGCATACTCCCCCAGTTTTGATGGTCTGTTTCCTACGGGAGTTAACTTTGTTGCACGATGTAATGGAGCCATAGAGAGGGCTGATTCTGGTTCATCGAGGAAGTTACAGTGAAGATTGGTGTTAAAATCTCCTGTAATTATGCTTGGTATACTGCCATATTCACTGAACAAGTTGCAGGCGGTATTGGCCAGGCAATCCAGTTTTAATTTTTTCTCCATGCTACCTGGGGATATGTAAACGTTCAGAAGGAGGAGCTGGCTGTCGATCTCATGATTGCCCAAAAGGATTCTGGAGAGCCAGTTTTCCTCAAATTTTAGCTGCTTAATTGCCTGGGAAAGTTTAGTTGACACGTAAATCACCAGGCCGCCACTCGGCCTGCCAAATTTGGATTGTCTTGTTGCGAGAGATGCAAAGTCAAGGTAGCCATCAATAGGAATGCTGTCTGTTGCCCAGGTTTCCTGCAGCAGAACAATATTGTGTTCCTTTATAAAACCAAGGGTGGCTGCTGATTGAATTTTGTGACCAAGGCCGTTTATGTTCCAGGAACATATTGACAGACCGAGGTTGGGGGTTATTCAATCATTCCGGCTCCTTACTATGGCTCCAGGGAGCCATGACCAATCGACATTTTCGGGGTTTTGCTGGTTTATTGGGTACTCCTAGGTTGCTATAGGAGAGCGACTTCTTGCTGACTTTAATACTGAAAAAGGGACTGAGCTGCCACTTGGGGTCTGGGTCTGGTTATTTTCCAAAATTGATGGATAAAGAGGGGCGCTAAACGTTGACATTGTTATGCCCCAATTTTTTAATTGTTCGGCTTTTGACTGAACTAGTTCTCGAATTGTTGAGGACCCAAGCGTTAATTCAGGTGTATCGCCCGCATTAGTACCAGTTGGTGGAATACATTTGATGGAGATTATATCGTGGGACTGCAGGGAACACAAGTCGGGAAATGATTTGAGAAGTCTTAGTATGTTCCCTCGATTTAAAATGTCGTGGGGGCCTCTTGAAACATACTCTGGAGTTAGCAATAGTATGGTGCCTGAGTTAGAGGGAGGCTGAGCAGGAACTTCGTTGATCATTAAAGGCTTTGATGTCTTTAGGTTATCAACCGGAACTTGCTTCATCGAACATGCAACTGCCAGTGAGGAAGACGGATCGCAGTTTCTAGTTGATGGGGGTGAAGTGGAGAGACTTTTGCTCATAGGCGCCAACTGTTGATCACTTGAAGAGTTTTAAAAAATCTGGTAAACGGGTTCTTTAACTGCACATTGGACGTGGATGGGCTTACCCACCTCTGTTGAACGATTTCTCGGGCGGGTAACTGAGGGGAAAGTCGTGGGAAGTTTGGTTACCAGTTGTTCTGTAGCTGGGTTAGGCACGGCTATTAGAGGTCGACTGAATCCAGGTGTTGCTTGCGCAAGGTACTGTGAATGGGGCTGTTGGTCTTGGAAGGTGCCCTCTTGCTTGGTGTGGGAGAGTGAGAAGTCTCTCTGGGAAGTTGGGCTTTTTGCTGCAGAGCTCGAAGACAGGTTTACTCCAGAGGTATGTAACGGCACACTTGCTTGGACTAAGTTGGCAGTGATGAGGCTACTATCATGTAAGGTTTTGGTTTCAATTGTATGTTTGTTCCGACTCTTCCGTAGTCTTTTTCTTTACCGTTTTGACAGCCTGTGTTTATTATTTTGTTGAACTAAATGGATGGGAGTTGATTTGCTGTCTACAGGCTCCGTGGAGCTCAGGGAGGTGGATGAGAATTGGTCTTCAATGGTGGTGGGCCCCTTGCCTGTGTTAGGAGCTGGGGGCGGGAGGTCTGGTGACTCTGGCAATGGGAGTTTCTTTATTTCTGTTAGTACTGAGGAGAGAAATTGTGGTAGAGATGATAAGGAATTGATTATGGGGGAACAGCAGCACATCGACTGTACCAGTTGGACTTGAGATTGGGCTTTCGTAATGAGCTGATTGAGAGCCTCTAGTTTTTTGTCAGTTCCTGCAGTATACACCGCTGCGTGTTCAAAAGGTGCACCTGCACGTCCATCTTGTCCGAGTGATAAGCTAGGGCTGCTGCCGAAGTATGGAGAGTTTGCAATAACTGAAACCAGAGATCATTGAGGCCGCTTGATGGGCTTGCCTGAACGGCAGGTTTTTGAGGAGCTGATGAGAAAAACGAGAAATCCAGAGGGGAAAGAATAACATTCTCACCCAGTCCCTTTGAATTGTCGGTTTGGTCACCCTGATCGACCTTTTCAGAGTTGGAATTGTCAAATTGGAGGCGGGAATGAGACACAACTTCAGGGGTCAAAACCCTAGTGATCTTTTTTTGGCTGTCGGGCAGAGTTACAGATGGCAATTTTGATGTTAATGGGGAAAACTGACTTAGATTCTGGACTGGGTCAGCGATTGGTGGACTGACAACATTAAAAGAGGGGACTTAGAGGGCTGTCCAGATGACTGAGACAGTTGGTTTCCTTCTGGGGCTTCTGCAGAGACCGTGCTTTGAGAGGACGTCTTTGCTGTAGAATATTGTAGAGAGGAACTTTCACCTTCATTAGCAACTGCGTGAATCATAAGCTGAATCAAAATTTGGTTTGAAGATGCAATGGTTTTTGTTGGCGGGGTAATCTGAAGTGGGTCTGCTGTGCTGGGATTTCTCTTCGAGGGCGCCGATGGTGCTAGGCTCCTAAAGTAGTCTCTTAATATAGATTGTTTAATCGTTGGACTTGGGCTTGGGGGGGCTGTTGTGCCCGGTTTCGGTGCCTCTGTTCCCTGATGTTCCTGCGCTGCTGCCATCCAGTCAACTGCGGAATATGGCGGGTGTGCTTTGAAAAGTCGGTCTTGCACTAAAGAGTGCAAGAGCTTGGGGGCAGGTTCTAAATCCAGGTCACGGCCAGTATGTAAACTCGTGAGAAGTAGTCGTTGTGATTGTTCGGGGGGGTTCTGGAAATTCGACCAATCCTTCCAAATTACTCAGAGGTGCTTTTACTCCTACATTTTTTTTCCACAGACCTTGCTATTACTTTCCTCATCCTTCCCGATCTCATGCTTTAAAAGAAAAGAAAAAACTCTTGCTGAGAGGGGGTGCAGCCGCCCTTCCTGGGGAATTTGGCTATGAGGGCGCTTAAGGTAGGAAGATTGGAGAAACTGGGGTAGACAAAGTGCATTCGAGTGGTCTGAGACAAAAAAGGACTGGGAGCGAGAAGGACACCAGAAATTAGTGTGAGCCACTGGCTGTGAGCTGTTGGCTGAGGCAGTGAACTGTAAGCTGTGAGGTGTGGGCTCGAAGCTGAAAACTTGAGCTGAGCTAGAAACTGTAGAATGGTGGATTCTGGATGTTGGATGCGAAGTGCTGAATGCTGGGTGGCTGCTGGGAGGGTGCTGTGGCTGGGACAGCTTCAGGCGAGTTCAGGGTTCAAGGTGCAGGCATTCTCTGGTTCAAGTGTAGCGAAATGTGGCAAGCGGGGCTCACAAGGCTGTTGCGGTTGCAGGCTGCACCAGATCTATCGGGTTGCCACTGCAAACTACCAAGGGCACTCTCTTGGTGCGGCCGCCCGCTAAAGGGCAGCCGCGCTTGCACTTAAGATTGCTCCGATGCCGTGACCTCCGACCGCCGAGATGTGGGCTGATTGCGGGGGATCCGTGGGTGGGGGGGAGGGGCGGGAGGAAGCTAGAGAGGGTTAGGCTGAGCTGGAAGATGTAATCAGTCAACATTCAAACAGTCCGCAGGACGCACTGAACCAAACCCAGGCCCGCTTCCGACGGCCTCACCAGTATGCACTTGCCGTCCCGCAGCCCGCCGTGCTCCCACGTTCGGCTTTCACCTTTTCACTTGTCCTACCACCGGATGACCCCCGCTGGTTGAACAGGTCAGGTCGGGTCAAGTCCTGGCTCGGTGCACGGAGCAGCACTCTCCGCTCCACTCTGCTCTGCTCCGGGAACGTCTGTCACGTGAGTCACACAGGTGACTGCTGTCTCATCCACCCAGTCACTTATCCTTCCATCCATTCACCCTTTCAGTCATTCATTCTCCCTTTTTTTCCATCCCCCTTTCACTTATCCATGCATCCTTCCACCCACCAACCCATCTACTCATCCATTCATTAATCCATCTATTGACCCTATTACTCATCCACCCTTGCACTCATCCATCCATTCTTTTATCCAACCACCCTTTCACTTCTTTACTCATCTATCCATCCTTTTGTCCATCTACCCTCCTTCACTCACTCATCAATCCTTACACCCACCCTTTCACTCATCCATCCTTTCACTCTTTCACTTATCAATTCATCAATCCATCCATCATTTCACTCATCCATCCACCAATTCACTCGCCCATCATCTACCCTTTCACTCCTCCATCCATCCTTTCACTCACCCATACACCGTTACCCATCCACCTACCCTTCCACCCAAACATCCATCTATTTACCTTTTCTCTCATCCATCCTTCCAAACAGTCACTCTTCCATCCTTTCTTTCATTCATTATCTATTCATTCACCCTCTCATTCATCCATTCATCCTTTCACTAATCCATCCAGCCATTCAGACATTCCTTTACTTATTTGCTCACCCACCTTTTCACATTATGAGCTGAGCCTTTGTCTGCAGAGTTGCAGACAGAAGAGGCCCATCAAAACCTTCACCTCATTGTAGTTCTTAAGGCAAGGGGTTGGGTGGGGGAGGGTTCACTATGCCCCTGCACACAAGCAATATGAAAACTTAGAAGTCATGAGTGATGCATGGTGCACAGTGCCAAGACGTGAGGTGACTGTGACTGTGACATGATGTTTTTTCCAGGGCCTGAAGTGGGGTAAAAATAAAACTGGGGGTCTCTTCATATGTGGTGTTTGATGTAATTAAGGGCGTGGCTTAAAACACCTAAGCTAAAAATATGAGCTTAGCATAGTGTTCCGCCCGACTGGTATAATGTTGTTTCTGTCATTGCATCGAGATATATAATAAAGCAAGTATCATTACACCAACAACAAGCCAGGACTATTGACTTTGTCAATGGCTGTTAGTTGCTTAGAAAAAAAAGCAGCAACCATGGCTTTTTTTAATATAATATTGAAAATGCGTCAGTTCTCAACTGATGAGACAGTGAAAGAACTATAACCCGTTCTTTTTTACTTGTTTCACAGGTTTCTTTATATAAACTGTATTCTTACCTTGCAGCATGGGCGGTTTAAAATTTCCTTCTAACACAATGCCCTGCTGTACACGGCCTCACTGTAGGAGGAGACCACCACATGCTTTAACATCCCACACTGCCCCATTGTCATTCTGTATGTGGCAATCACCGCCGCATACTGAATGACAATGGGCGGGTGGGGCTACTCTTGTGCTCGGGGAGGAGTGCGAGGCGCTAGCATCAAGGGGCTAAGGCTTCACACAGGGGAGCAGCGCTGCTCCCTGTGATGGCCAAAATTACGGACAAAGGACGTCCGTAAAAAGGATGCTCAAGGACAACGGACGTGAGGTCCAATTTACGGACGGTTGGTCACTCTAGTTCAGATAGCACACTCTGTCATAACGCACATCAGAAAGCAGCATACTTATCAGAGGAGGTGAGAACAATATACAGGTGAATTAAGCTGTATTTTTCAGTCTGATTTTTTGTTTGTGTAAAAATGGTGCAGGCGCCAGATTAATGATTCAGGGCTATCTTGAAATTCAATCTCAATTACATGTTGGGATGCCCGAAAGCCTCAGTTTAATTGTGCTGGGATTTTTTTGTAGGTATGTTGTTTTTAAGGAATAATGGTTAAAATCCGCATTGCCACCATAAACATCTGTGGCCTCAATGATGGGAGTAAAAGAAGAAGGTTAAGAAGATCTTAAAGTTCTACGGGCAGATCTGGTGTGTCTCCAAGAGACGCATATAGCCTGTAAAGATTATAGAATACTCAATACTATAGGGTTTAAGCGGATTGCACATACGACTCAGGTAGTCAGGACTAAGGGAGTTGCAGTTTTGTCTAGAGATAAAAATATTATTTGTGTCAGAAAGATTGCTGATAAGCATGGAAGGTGGATAATTATGGAAATTAAGTCTGGGGCTGGGGCATTCACATTGTGTTCAGTATTCGCTCCCGTCTTAGATGATCCCTCAGTATTGACCCACATATCCATCGAGCTCCCCTCTTGGCCCCCCTCCTTACTTGGTGTGTGGGGATTTAAATGTGACTGGATCCAGGGGGAGAGACGGGGCAACAAGCACAACTCGCAAGTTCGTAGGGCACTGAAGGTTCTATTAAGAGATGTAGGCTTGATTGATGCATGGCCTAACCTGAGGGACACTGACCCAGGATATACATACTATTCGGCCCCCCCATCAAAATTTCGTTTGGCTAGATTATTTTCTGGTCTCAACGTCTCTTTTTAAGGAGGCTCTAATAGAATTGTTTCCTAGGGTCATGTCGGATCACAACCCGGTAGTTTATGAATTTTCTTTAGCAGGGGCAATCAGGTCACAGAAAAAATGTACTTTTGAGAGAGCACTTCTTCAGGATCTGGAGTATGTAAATTATGAGAGGGTAGATTTGCAAATTTTTCACGTTTAATAAAGACACTGCACCCCCAGGAATAGTATTGGATGCTTTTAAAGCCTCAGTTAGAGAGGAGACTGAGATTTAGCGTCAAACAAAAAAAAAGTGCTGATCAAATTAAATATTATCAGAAACTAGCTCTCTTGGAGACTGAGTTAATCTCTGTCGTTATTAATGGTAGGGATTGCTCTATTATCTCAGATTCAATTATGGTGACTAAAGCTGCCCTAAATGACTTATGTAAATAAATTGGCCGGCAAGTACCTCGCTAATAGACAACAATGTTATGAGTATAGTGAAACAGTAGGGTGATTATTGGCAGTCCGGTCTAGACAACAGACTGCGGCGGGGCATATGAAACAAATTAGGAATATGCAGAGGGATATTTTATTCAATGCCACCGAGATCAGAGAAGCCTTTAAAGAATATTATGGGGTACTCTACACTGCGGCAGCCCCGCGTGCCGTAGATGATATTACTCATGAGGTTGACTTTCCACCTAAGGCAAGACTATCACAGGAGGAGGCTCTATTTCTGGGTTCCGAAATCTCTCAAGTAGAGCTACAGAGGGCACTGTTAGATCTTCCATCTGGCAAGGCTTCCGGCACAGACGCTATACCTCAAGTTTTATAAAATCTTTTACAAGGAAGTTTTTCAAGAGATTTTGGATCTGTTTAAAAAAGTCAGTGCTGGGGCTAGTCCTCCGGTATCATAGGAATCGGCAAATATCGTCATTTTTTGGAAGAAAGGGAAGGATTCTTTGAATATGGGGTCTTACAGACCAATAACATTGTTAAATAGTGATGTGAAATTATATTCAAAGATTTTTGCGTCACGTTTGAATAAAGTTATGCAGCATATAGAGTCAGCATGGATTTATTCAGGGTAGGGGGACCGACGGTCACAGTAGGCGGCTCATTTCACTATTTGATGCAGCAGACATTTTAAGAAAACCTATGGCGGTGGCCTTTTTAGACGCCGAAAAGGCGTTTGACCGCGTGTCATGGAGCTATTTGTGGAGATGTCTGGAAACCAATGGCCTAGGCTCAGGGTTTATTAAAGCTATGCAGGTTCTGTATAATAAACCTACAGCACGGATACAGATCATGGGAGGTGAGTCAGAGCCTTTTGTAATCGCTAGAGGCACGAGACACGGGTGTCCATCTTCCCCCCTGTTATTTGCGTTATATAGGGATCCCTTTCTGAGGCGTCTTGAGGCTTTGGTGAATATTTCCCCGCTTAGGCTACACGGTAGAGACACAAAACTATTGGCATGTGCCGATGACGTGGCCATAATTACTTCTGAGTTGGGGAGTGCTCTGATTGAAGTTGAGACATTGGCTGAGCAGTTTGGGTCGTTTTCTGGCTATCGTCTGAATAGGGAAAAAAAAACAGATTCTAGTTAATAGATATATTTCTACTGTAGATAGGAGGGTTGAAGAAGAGGCTACATATTTGGGTATACGAATAAGAGCCAAAGTTGAGGATATTATAGAGGCAAATCTTTCCCCCATAATTGGTCAAATTAAGACCGATATGTGCCGCTGGGATATTCTAAAGCTGTCAATAATTGGCAGATGTAATCTTATTAAGATGGTGATTCTGCCTAAACTATTAGATATTTTTCACACGATTCCTTTGGAAATTCATAATGCATGGTTTAGGCAGATTGAAAGGGAAATAGCCAGATTTATAAGCGGACACGTAGATCTAATATATTTTTATCTCTTCCTAGGGAGAGGGGCGGCCTTGGTTTGCCTAATTTTAAGCTATATTATCTAGCAGCATCCCTAAAATATTATCTGCCTTTATTTGGCATCACGGAAAATCGGGATATTGATTCCTACTATGTGCCCTCTATATTCGAAAACTTGATTGGTTCACGTGCTAATGGCTGTTTGCTAAAAATATATGAGCCTAACTACTTTAAAAAGACTTGTTTTAAGACTCTTATAGCAACATATCGAAACTGGGACTGGATAAGAAAGAAAATAGGGCTTGGTAGATTTAGTAGATATGCCCCATTAATAGATCATAATCAGATACCGGCGACATTGGCAGACAAATATTTCCAGAGTGGGGGAATGCAGGGTTTTTTAGGATAGGCGACCTATTGGTTTGAGAACATATTGCCTCGTTTGACATAATTATGGCCAGATTTAACATTAATCGCCGGGACTTTTTAAAGTTTTTACAGATAAGGGAATTTCTTCTTAAGAAAGTGGGTGGGATTTCGGGGTTTTCAGTGATCCCATTGCTGGAAGCCCTTACTGGCACACCTGGCCCGTCAATCACACTGGTCTATAGCATTTTGCTTGAGGGGGTAAACGACGATATTGAAAAGCTTTCGTTGAAATGGCAGGCTAGGTTGGACGTTGTAGATTCGTGCTTCCACAAATCAATAGAAATGGCGAATGCGGTGTTATGCAGGCGAGTCTACGGGCCCAACACTTCCAGACTCTCTACGATTTATATATCACTCCGGCAAAAATTGTCAAATGGGGTGGTACTGAAGGCGTCCACTGTTTTAGGTGCAATAGCCATGGGGTGTACATGACCCACATTTTTTCTACATGTTCTAATTTGGACACATTAAGAGGCGAGGTTTCAGGGCTTTTGCACTTTGTGTTAAAAAGAGAAGTTCAGCTGACTCCTCAGCTTATGTTACTAGGTGTTACAGCACAAGAAGACTCTGGTGAAGAGCTGGTATTTGTAGCTATGTCTGTGCTCAGATTATGCATCGCCTCAGCTTGACTAGATCCTCTATCTCCATCCTTTGGGCAATGGAAAGCTCGATTCTTACATATCTTTAACCTGGAAAATGCACTTTATGCACAAAAAGGAAGGAAAGGACGAGCAAAAGGGCTAAAGAAGGATTACGCTAGAAAAGTAAGCCCTGAATGTAGGATGATCTTAATGATGATTGTAGATGCTTTCTAAACCCCTTGTCTGTATATTGCACATGTCGGTCGCTGCTGCCTAGCTTTAAATTCTTTCAATGTCTTTGTTTGGCTATCTCTTTTTCTTTTTTCTTTTTAATCTTTATTGTTTTTGTTTAAAAACTATATTGCGCCATGACAATGAAAAGTAAGCTTTTGGAAACGTTGTTGTAATCTGTTTATTGGTATTCCTTTGTATGATTGTTTATATAAGAACCAAAAATAAAACATTTTTAAAAAAGAAAGCAGCATACTTTTTTACACCCTGAACATGTGCTGTAGCTGGCTGCACTGCCCCGGCCATCTCCTGCCTCTGTCAGTGACCTAAAACCAGTAGAAGACAGCTGACCCTTTTAGCTCACTTGGGGTTTTCCTTCCAGAAGAGCTCTTAATTCTCCCAGCAGCAGATCCTGGGGGCAACACATGGAAACAGAACGTGTCCACAATTTACGTGAGTCTTCAATTACCATGTATGGTAGTACACCACACCATGATGTCCCTCCTCCCACTGCAGATCAGCCATTAGTATAGGGCACTGGTGATGCAGTCGCATAGCTTGCTTTTGCGCTTTTGCTCAGGAGATGCTGTTATTTTCATTTGCCTTATGTTTATGTTCGATACACCGTCACAGTTCCAGCACTTACGAGCCTTCAAATCTTGTTGCTGAAATGTTATTGTTGCATATAAATGTACGATCTGGGCATAAGAAGTTTCTTCACTATGTTTTTTTATCACGACTGCAAGCTATTGATAGTACCCTTACCAGTCACAAGTTATTGGTTCATCAGACTCCGGGGGAGTACCAAGTGTTATTGCCTGAATAACCGCATAGAATGGCCCTCACATAGTAAAGGTGGGCATGCCAACAAAATAACAGCGAGAGCCGAGGCAAGTATGGGCTCTGGCTATAAGAGCCCGTAGACGAGCCAAGCCCTGAAAATAGCTGGCATGTAAATGAGTATGATACGGTATCATAAAAATTCAACAAGTGTATTTTTTTAACACAAAGGAGCCAGCATCAGATTATTTCTCCTTTTTTTTTTACTTTTGCTGCTACAACCTATTTGCTATATGTACAACATATTGTTGATTGCATTTTTATTTGATTACTGCCTGCTTTTTCTGTGTTTGACTTGTTTTGCTATCTGTACATGCTCCGATACCCGGATGGGTCATGCTCACGCCATATAACACTCTTTAAATGCATACATTTATTACAAGTGAGAATTTTCAAACATGAGCTGAAATAATTAAACATTCCTGCCTTCGCCTTATGACCATGATACTAGTGAACTAAAAGGCAAGTCAGCTGTCATTTGTATCCAATATGTGGCCTAGATTCCTATCATAATTGGAGCAACATTATAGATTATAAAATCAAACAATAGAAAGCTTTTTTTTATCTTGAACTTCAAATTTAAAGGTGCTCTCAATATGTGATAATGAACAATAAGGAGGCTCGGTAAAATAGAGTATTTGCCTAGGATCACACAATTTGGTCAAGCAGAGAAGTTGGGATTGATCCCAGATTTTCCAGCTTCACATCGTGCAATTCAGCCACTAGACAGGTATATCTTTCTGGCACCAAATTTTAAGCTGTATTCATAATGCTTGGACAATATTACAGGACAAGCCGAAGCCAAAATTTTATTTTGGGCAGTTTTACACCGGGCGAACCTTGGCCAAGAGCATATGAGCTCTTCACAAGAGCTAAAGACTGCGAAACATGTTTTTCTTTTTCGGTACAGTGAGATTTACTGGGATTCACAGGATACTGAGCTAAGGCTGTGACTTCAAACTGCTTTTTAGGTCAAGACGACTAGAAAGCTCATGCACACTGCTGGTTGTGTAGCATATTGTGGCTTACCAAGAACATAGAGGGTCTTGGAGCCTGTCCATTGCTGACCATTGATTGGGTGTTTTGCTGACTCTTTTGCCTACTTCAGCTTGTCAACCCTGCGTTTTTCCTTCCCATAGAGCATTGCCTATTTATGATCTCCATGACTGACTGGCGCCATCAATGCTTCCACTGGCTGTCTTTCAAGCAGTACTTTTTTCTTTTTTGAGAAGCACTTTAGGTGAGTGTGCGCGTTTTCAAACTGTCTCCCTTGTGTACTGCACTCTACTTTGCTCTGTTACCAGACTTATCCTCACCCCTTCCCTCACATGCTCACCTGTTTCTCCCCGTTGCTAACCCCACCAAGACCTCCGTGCTGCTTTTCTCCGGGCCTGTGTTGCTCTCGCTCCCACCCTCTCATTGTTGCTTTTACATCGCCCCATTTTGCTTCGCCATTCGATCCGCACTATCCCCAGTTTTGATTCACCGCTTTCACTTCCTTACCAAATGCTGCTTCTGCTTCCCCATCTGCCTGCCTAAAAAATATGCTTTTGCACATTTTCTTTTCTTTTTAGTTAATGATCAATCTTGGATTGGTAAATAAAAAGGGGGGGGGGAGGTGGAGTGCCTGCGTTGTTTTGTAGGTGTATACATGTGTTGTGCGTGATTTTACAAAATTCCCCAAGTAGCCGCATAAAAGATTTTTTTTTTTACTAGGCCATGCTGCTCAGCATCATAGATTCATCACAGATGCTATGCAGCTGGCTAAAACCCATGAACAAAGCTAACAGGTAACAAAGGTGAGACCTTTTGCTTCGCCAATGCTTGTTTTATTTTCCTTGCAGCACTCCATTCGAGTGAATTACTTTCCTCACTCTCTTCCCACGTTTATTGAGTTTTTTTTTTTTGCGTGAAGCCATGGACAGCAGAAAATTGCTACCATGCCACTCTTGTTTACATCGGTTTACATCTAATACAGACTTTCTTTTTTTTCATTTATCAACCCGAAACAGCTGACCGCTCTCTTAGTAAGGTACATTAAGAATAAAGTTTATAGAATAATAATATACCCAGACGGACAGTGCAGGTGCCTGTGCACACACGATAGCCGCTGTTGAATGATTTTTCTTTAAGCATAAGAAAAACCACTACCAGCGTGCAACACAAATGTGCATGCTGGACAGCTATCTTTGAATCATTTTTTAAATGCTTTAAGAAATAATATTTTCAAGATTGTGACCGCGCATTCATGTGCCCATAGCGTAGAGGGATGGGAGGAAATTAGCATTGGCAAAGTCAAAATCATCACAGACACTACCAACCGACCTTGCCAATGCTAGTTTTACATTATGCTTTACCCACTTATATTTCGGTTTACTCATATAAATTGGGCGCACTGGAAATCACAGGCAACATATATCCATCCCATTGTCTTGAGGCATATTTGAGGCTGCAGATCATCCCAAAGTACGGGAGTTGTTTTTAATGGGAAACAGACACCTCCTTGGAAGGTTATTGTTACAGTTACATTATAAATCATAACTGAATACAGTTTTTTGGTCTGTAATGATGTGCACATGAACTGGTCAAAGAAAGCAAATTTACAAAAAAAATGACACCACATCACAGTTATGCAGGGCCGGCTTTAGCGCTCGTGGAGCCCTGGGCAACAATCATTTTTGTCGCCCAGGCATCTCATGACGGCCTCCTCGCACTCTCTCACTACCACAAGGCAATAGTACTCCATAACTCTCCAATCATGTTTTGCTAAAAACAACGCCCCTACTTAGGTCAGCGCCCAGTAGAACCGCACCAGTCGCACTGCCCTAAAGCCGACCTCGCAGTTATAAGAGCACACTTTTGAAAAATGTTTTCAGAATACTTCTAGTTTTCTGCAATTTGAGCGACTACTCGAGCTGGACGTCAGACAGCTATTCTTCAAAATGAAAGATATTTTACATGGCTTTGTTAGAAGGGCCTTGAAGGTTAGTTGCAAGTTTTATTATAAAACACACGATCAATGAGAAAGCATCTGCTTTGGTTTTCAGATAGGTATTTCATGTAAGTATGGCGTTAGCAATGCCTTAGCTTGGGTGTGCCACTGGGTCATAAACTCTCAATTTCAATCTGTAAAATAAAATGCAGATCCAATTTACACTTCTTGTTAAAAAGCATTAGCCTGGATCATGAATAATTAGTAAGGAAGTTGTCATTTTTTCTTTAAAGAAAAAGTATGTTAGAAAAAAAAGAGGCATTTGGAGTGATCAATTTAGAGTGCGACAGTGCTGCCTGTCTCTAAAAGAGTATCTCATAAACAGGAGGCTGAGCAAGTGCTCTACTATTCCCCAGCATTTCAGCTTTTGTCCTTGATGTAACAAGGAGACGGAAAAAGGGAGTGATGAAAGAAGGAGGAAGGAAAAAATAAGTGGAGGGATTAAAAGCAGAAGTGAGGAGAATGGATTCAGACATTGACACTGGACGAGACCTTTTGCTAAGAAGCACCTTGTTTTTAGCAGGGCAGGCCACAGCAATACTATCCCCGCCATAGAGGCTGCCCTTTAAACAACAAGGCCAGTGTGAGAACCATGAAAAGTAGCTCCTCTCACACTGTCCACTAACTCAACGAATGAGTGAAGCTACACCACAGTAAATTAAAGAGTTGGTGTCTGCTCCTGTGCTTTAGAGTGGATGCTTTAACCTAAAACAGAGCTTATATTCATTTTCAAGGACGCAAGACTTTATGGTTGTAGGAGAATAGGGTCTGCTATCCTATGGTCACCCCAAATTTTTGCTTTTTGCTTCTCTGGTTTTCGACTACTGAGGCTGTGGGCCTGCTAATCAGACCCCCAGCCTGCTGTTCTCTCTCTAAATTATTAATACATGTGCTATAGGTACATACCACAATTGGAAATGGACTCCTTGTCAGCCCCTGTACCATGCACTATAGGTGCTCAGGGCATAGATGCCACCAAGGCCTACCAGGGGCTGCAGCATATCTTTTGCCACCCCTGGCTGGTTCTTAAATTGACACAACTGGCTGATCACTCAGCTGGGGCAAGGTGGTGTAATCACCCCTTGCTTAGATATAGTATACCTATATCTAAACCTATATCTGGACACATATAAACCTGTGAGCCACTCCTATGGAAGGCCTCATCAATCCTGGAGGCAGAGTGCGTGGTTTAATGTGAGATGGAGCTCTAGCATGAGCTGAGCCTGTCTGCAGCCGTCGGGAACAAATCCCTAAGCTGTTTCAGGATAATGCCATACCATATACTCTTAAGTGCATTATAATCCTCGCGGTTATATAGCAACTTTGGTTTGGCTTTATCAAAACATGTCGTGTAAGGTGTCATACGATTTGGAATACTATCCCCTCGCCAGTTCTGGCGACGGGGATAGCATTCCACCCCTCTAGAGGGGTAAGACATGTTACTTTACTTAAATGCGGTTAATTTCTAAAAGGGCCTCAGATCCACAAAATGGATGCTTCTGCCACAGACACAAGTCTGACCCCCTGAAGCTGACCGAAACTCAGCCAAGGGGGCCTGGACAAAGGGTTTCCTGTCGCAGGGCGGTGTTTCAACCCCCCAGACAGGAGATATTGGATTGTAGCAGGGAGGTTTGAAAGAAACCAGACACTGCATGGGGTGCACCAGGCTGCCCCTTGCATAATCCGGCCAAACCGGTTCTGGGGCACTCCAGCCCCCGTCCCAGCGCGGCCAGGATCAAAAGAAGGGGGTGTATCCACCCACTTCCTGGGTCCCACCCATAGGAGGGGACCTAGCAGGTAATCCAGCCCCCCAGATTCGAATAAGAGTGGGAGCAGTGCCAATGCACTTCAGATTATCCTGATGAAACATAAGAAACGAAACTCTGGACCCTTCGACATCCTACTCAACGTAGAAGACTGAAGAATCTCCCTTGTGGTCAAGGAGTGACCACCCTGTGCAAACAGGCACCATCCAGCCCTCGACGTCTGCTTTGTTGCAGTTCCCGCCGGAACTCGAGCGACACAGATCGACGAGATCAAGCTTGTCTGCCTTCTAACAGCCCGATCCACAGTCCCTGCAGAGCTGAGACCCGTGGAGGCGACCGGAAGCGTGGGGCACGCCATCTTGGAAAGACCACGAGACGCTGACCGTGCAGCCCACGAGTGACCCTCGAAGCTGTACAACGGGGTTTGAGAAGCCCCAACCCTGAGCCACTCTTGCACCGAAGTTCAGCCCTCCACACTCGACGAGTGCTGCGTGGGGCCCTTCTGCTTCTTTTGGCCCAACGCGTTGGTCCGGTCACTTGCCAGCTGGCTTGTGGCCCCTGTGCCGACGAAACTTGAAATTCGACTTGCGATTCTGGTTGCTCCAGATTTGCACCAGCTCCCCTGAAAAGGAGCCCCCACTCTGACCTTCCTGGTCCGAGTGAGAAGCAATCTTCCAGTTCCGCGTGGATTGCTTTTGCCAAGTGTTGTTTGCTCCAATCTTGAAGCCGACAGCGCCGACGGCGAGAGCCTTCGTGGGACAGATCGTGACCTGCTCCTGGACTTCGTAGATGCCCCAGAGCCCACGTGACAGCGGAGAGAAGCTCCTCGACAACCACCTGATTGCGCCCGACATTGCCTGGTTCCGTCCTGGTTCCACCCTGGTCACTGCTGAGTGACCCAGACTCTGTCCCCTCTGCTTTCAGGTACTTTTCGACTTGAGTCCACCCTTGGACTCCACCGGACACTTCTCCTTCACCTCGTCTGCAGCCCTTTCAGCTCCAAGCACCAAGAGCCTGCGTGACGAAACCCAACTCAACTTTGACCCTGTGCACCCACTTCCTGTGGGTGAGGTAACATTGCAACGCCGGTGTTCCCACACTGGTACACACCTCTAGGGTCTGTGTCTTAGGTTTTGTTCCTCTAGGTTCAGCGGAAGTGTCCTTAAACTCTAACTTTGTAACTTTTACGCACCATTGATTAACATTGATGCATGCGTGCACTTTCTGCACTGCACCCGAATCCTGCTGGCTTTTCCCGGCTTCAGCATTGCTTGTCCTGACTGCTCCCAGCGATTCCCTAGGCCCTAGGCCTAACCACTGATCAAATGGTCCCTCTTATACCATTTTTTTAGTATATGGTTTGAGTGGCCCCTTGGCCTCATCCAAAATTGTGCAACTTTGTATGTTATACTGTGCTTTTGATTTAACGCTTGTGCCCCTTTATTCATAAAGAATACTGGGGATTGTTTTTAGTAATAAATACATATATTTTTATAATATATACTTGTGTGGTGTCCTTTCATTTGATATTACAGGATTGTATGTGGTAAAACAGCTCGCTTAACACGACCTCTTAAGTTAAGCCTTTAGGCTGCTTAGTCCATGCTACCCCTAGGATAGCTTGTCTAATAAGGTTGACTTACAACCAGACACCATAAGGGTTGTTTGGACTGATACAAGGTGGTTCCAGAATTGGAAACATCATATATCAGGCCAACTTCTCACATTGGTGAGCAGCGGTGCGGATTTGAGCTTGCTGTTTGTTTTACCATTGCAATCTTTTTTATCAAATTGAAAGATCAACATCAAGTACCTTTAGGTACATATAAATCAAAAGCTTAGCATATTTAAGTTCTACTGAACTTAGTAGTTGTAGATTAAAGGGATTAGCACACCCTGACTACAACTCACTAGCAAGGTACAGTAGGGAAACACTTAGTGAAGGTAGGTGCATCACTTACACCACACTAGAGTCATGTCTGACCCAGGAAAAGCCTCCGGGTCTGTTCCTGTGACAGTTGACCTTACCCAGGCAACTTCCAGCTATGACAAACTAACCCACAAAGACTTGGTTGCCTTGTGCATCTCAAGAGGGCAGAAGTCCCACCAGTCCTTCCCGGATAGCCATTCTAGAACAGGATGACTTGGAAAAGGCAAATGCAGTTCCCTTAGAATCAGGAGATGGAGTGAACCCCCCAGCCACTGAGACCACCCCAGAGGAGGAAGATGAGGAGGTAGAAGAGGAGGAGGACTCAGAGGTAGAGGACCCTGAAGATCAGGATCAAGGGGTTAACCAGGTTGTAGTTGCCAGGCTTAACCAGGCCAACTTAAACCTACTGGGAAACGGAGAGGGCCAGCACCTCCCCAGATCCCACCAGAGCATTCTCCCAGGCAACAGAAGAGTGAGATCTCCATCAGGGGACTCTCATATTTCTAGTGCCTCAAGAGAATCTCAGAGAGGTATGACTGCCTCTCAAAAGATAGAGCATAAGGCCAGGATGAGAGCTGTCAAACTCCAAATAGAGAGGGAGGAGGTAGCCCTGGCTCAAGCTAGACTTGCCTTGGCAAGAGAGCAGAAATTGTGTGGCTTAGATGTCACTGGTGGCAGCAATATTCCTAGAGAAAAAGACAGAAGCTATGATAATAGAAACCTGACAAAAATTGTGGCCCCCTACAAGGAAGGGGATGACTGCTCTTGAGAGAGCCTGCATGGTACAGCAGGTTCCTCAGGAGCTGCAATTTTATGGTACTCCTTTTATGGTACTCTTTTTCAGAGAAAGGGAGGGCCGTTGCCTTAACTCTAGGGGTCGGGTCAGGGTTTGGGGTCGGCAGGGTAGGATCATTTGATTTGACTTGGGGAATTGGCTTGGGTTTAATTGAATTCTCGAGTTGTTTTAACTCGGTGGCCTTGACTTTAGTGCCTTCCAGATTTAAAGTATTACTAGTGTTCTTAAGAACATTATTATTAGCCGCGGCAGCACTTTTACCAGCCGAAGATGACTTATTGGCTGTGTTGGCGATGTGGGATGTCTTGGCGTTCAAAGTAAGGCTTGGGGCACTTATATCCCTATGGATGTTCTTCAAGATGGTTTCTAAGCAGCGTAATCTGACCTCTATGGGTTCGAGTAGGGATTTTAATATATTCAAAATGTTGTTATTGTTAACCATACTTGACCCACTCCCATCCTGATTATGTTTGGCTAAATTAGTGACTTCTCCACTAAGTTCAAGAATTTCCTCCAGACTTTAATCAATGATAGTATCGTCTGGAAGGCTTAAAGGCAAACCAATGTTTGTAGAGTGCACCCCCACCCCCCGTGTCGTTTGCACAGACTGCCAAGTTATTATTCACAATTGGCGGGTCTAAGATGGTATTATTTCGATTGTGGGCAGTTTGTGCTTTCTTCCCTTTAAGGGTAATGGGTTTATTTGCCTTTTGCTTAGAGATTGCCCCTTCTTTCAGGCCCCTTTGATATGTGTCACTTGCCCGGAGTGGGTTGTCTAACTCAGTTCTATCTAAGCCACTCTCTGTCAAGAAATTAAGGTTGGGAGTGGCTTCTAGGTCCTGTTGTGAGCTTAAGACTTCAAAATCACCGGTATCCCCAATATTATGTACCATTGCGAGGGTATTGGGTCGGGACTCAGGGTTAGGCGTACGTGCCTGTGCAATGAGGCCTAGAGAAGATCTCTTGGCCGTAGCTAGATCTTGTGACACCCTCCTGTCCATTAATACTATCCCCTCGTCAATCAATGCGTTGGTACGAACAATAAAGTCATCCAGAGTCCCAGTTAACTTTTTCGCTCCTGCAACAGCCATGCTTCTGGTCTCCCGACAATTCATGACACTCTCCAGTACAAATTTCAGATGACCTCTTATATTAAAAACAGTTAGATGACAGGCCCATGCATTTAATGCTTGACAATAGATGGCAACTAACAACCCAATATACTGTGATGTGATATTTAGCAGACTTACAGTTTCTATGTCCAATAGGCACTTGGGCTGGGGGAAATCGGGCAGAGGTGGCGGCCCAGGCCAGGCTCCTCAGGCCTCTGAGGGCCACAGAGGGCCACAGAGGGCCCGCCCTTTGCCCGGGCTTAGCCCCGCGCTTGGTCCCGCGCGCGTCCCGCTACGCGGAGGGGGCGTTGTTGTCTTATGCGCCTCCGGACGCCTGTAGCGCGTCACTGCTGGCGCCCCCGCTAAGGTTCCTGGGGGTTGTAGTCCCCCCGCTCGGCGGCCGCTCTGGTGGAAAGTGGCGGCGGCGGGGGGGACTCTGCTCCAGCTGCTGCACTCCTGTTCTCCTCCTCTGACAAGGCAAGGGTCTGGCAAGTTCGTCTGTGGCGTTCTGGCGTCTGTAGCGTCTATGGCGTTCTCCCACAGCTCTCCGGGAGCGCTGCTGTCTTATGCGCCTCCGGACGCCTGTAGCGCGTCACTGCTGGCGCCCCCGCTAAGGCTCCTGGGGGTTGTAGTCCCCCCGCTCGGCGGCCGCTCTGGTGGAAAGTGGCGGCGGCGGGGGGTACTCTGCTCCATCTGCTGCACTCCTGTTCTCCTCCTCTGACAAGGCAAGGGTCTGGCAAGTTCGTCTGTGGCGTTCTGGCGTCTGTAGCGTCTATGGCGTTGCATCAATACATTATTGACTCTGATCTGACCTCTCCCCAAGAATTGGGAAAGAAGGCAGACAAATGGGTCAGAACAAGGATTAAGCAGAAACCCCAGAACCAAGGTGGTGACCAGAAGAAAACAGACCAGAAGGGTGGAAATCAGAAAGATAAAGAAAAGGACCAGAAGTCTTCAGGCCCCCAAAATAGTAATAAGGAGGGTGGTTCCCAAAATGGAAACAAGAAAAAGAAGAATAATGGCCCAAAGAAACCTTGGTGTAATACCTGCAAATCAGTTTCACACTGGGGCAGTGAATGCACCAAGACAAATCCAGTCCCCACCACTGCAGCTCCTAAAGCACCTGCACCCCCTAGTTCAGTAAGCAGTGGTGGAACACAGCCAAAGGGTGTAGTAGGGTTGACCCTGGGTACTGAAGTAGGATCTGGCCTAGTCAGAATCCCTACTCAGGCAGTTCTCCTATATGATGTGGACTTAGCTTTGTCCACTACAGTGAGTCCCAGTAACCTGGGCAAATATAGGTAGACGCCTTTAATCAATGAGAAACTGGCTCAGGCCTACAGGGACACATGTGCCAGTGTCACAATGGTGACACCTGACTTTGTGGACCCTGGACAGATTGTACTAGGTGAAAGTTAGCTAGTGACCAAGGCAAGCAACTCCACTACTTCCCATAGTGTGGCAGTTGTGAACTTCTCCTGGGGAGGGGTAGATGGCCTAAAGAAAGTTGTTGTGAGTGCAGACCTCCCAGTAGACTGTCTGTTAGGCAATGATCTTGAAAGCTCAGTTTGGTCAGAAGTGGAGTACAGGACTCATGCAGAAATGCTAGGGATTTCAGCTCATGTCCTTGCAGTGACAAGGTCTCAGGATAAGAAGTGCCTTCCTGAACCAGTGGTGGATCTTGAAACAATAGACCAACCACAACCCAAGAGAAGGAGCAAGAGAGGAAAGGCTGAGCCTTCCACCTTGCCCCAGGTTGAGGATCAGGTTTCACAGGAAACTGATTCTGCAGTCCAAGAGGAGACTGTCTCTGAGGAACTTGAACCTGACCAGGTTGAGTTTCTGGGGACAGGGGGACCCTCAAGGGCAGACCTGAGGCAGGCTCAATTAGATTGCCCTTCACTTGAACCCCTCAGACAGCAGGCTGCTGCTGAGGCTGCAGGGGATGCCCAAGGTACCCATACTGTGTATTGGGATGATGGACTCCTTTACTCAGAGGCTAGAGACCCCAAGCCTGGTACATCCAGGAGGTTGGTCATACCTCTGAAGTTTAGGGGTTTCCTTCTTACCTTGGCCCATGATATTCCCCTTGCAGGACACTTAGGCCAGAACAAAACGTGGGACAGGCTTGTTTCACACTTTCACTGGCCTCACATGTCAGAAAATGTCAAGGAGTTTTGTCGCTCCTGTGTCACTTGCCAAGCCAGTGGTAAGTCAGGTGGCACAACAAAGGCCCCCCTCATACCACTACCTGTGGTGGGAGTACCCTTTGAAAGAGTTGGAATATATATTGTGGGTCCCATGGATCCTCAAACAGCATCTGGGAACAGATTTATACTGGTGGTAGTGGATCATGCCACCAGGTATCTAGAAGCTATTCCCCTGAGGACCACCACAGCACCTGTGGTGGCAAAAGCCCTAATTGCAGTTTTCTCAAGAGTGGGCTTCCCAAAGGAGGTATTATCAGACAGAGGTACTAACTTCATGTCTAGCTATTTGAAAGCAATGTGGAAGGAATATGGAGTAAACTACAAGTTTACCACACCCTATCACCCACAGTGCAATGGGCTTGTGGAGAGATTCAACAAGACCCTCAAGGGAATGATAAAAGGGTTACCAGAGAAGCTTAGGCGGAAATGGGACATCCTTTTACCCTGCTTGCTCTTTGCTTACAGAGAGGTCCCACAGAAGGGGGTAGGCTACAGCCCTTTTGAACTTTTGTTTGGCCACCCTGTGAGTGGTCCACTATGTTTGGTGAAGGAAGGGTGGGAGTTACCTCTCAAAAAGCCTAAGCTAGATGTAGTGGACTATGTACTTGGTCTCCGCTCCAGGATGGCTGAGTATATGGAGAGAGCATCCAAAAACCTGGAGGCCAGTCAAGAATTACAGAAAGCTTGGCATGACCAAAAGGCTGTTCTGGTTGAGTTCCAGCCAGGGCAGAAGGTGTGGGTGTTGGAGCCAGTGGCCCCAGCAGCACTCCAGGACAAATGGACTGGACCCTACCCTATCATTGAGAAAAAGGGAGAAGTCACCTACCTGGTTGACTTTGGAACCCCTAGGAGCCCCCACAGGGTGCTCCATGTGAATCGTTTGAAAGCATTTGTGGACAGGGAGGACATGAGCTTGCTCATGGCCACAGATGGGGAACAGGAGGAAGAGAGTGACCCTCTCCCAGACCTGCTTTCTCAGAACCCTGATGATGGTTCAGTTGATGGAGTAGCCTTGGCAGGCAGCCTCACTGACCAGCAACAGATGGACTGCAGACAGGTTTTGCAAGCCCACAGACACTTGTTTTCACTCACACCCAGCCAGACTAACTGGTGCACCCATGAGGTGGACACTGGTGACAGTCTGCCTGTTAAGAATAAGATCTACAGGCAACCTGACCATGTCAGGGATTGTATCAAGGCTGGGGTGCAAAAGATGTTGGAGCTTGGAGTGATTGAGCCATCAGAGAGCCCATGGGCCAGCCCAGTAGTCCTTGTGCCAAAACCTCATACCCAAGATGGAAAGAGAGAAATGAGGTTTTGTGTGGACTACAGAGGTCTCAATGCTGTCACTAGGACAGATGCACATCCCATTCCAAGAGCAGATGAGCTCATTGACAGATTGGCTTCTGCCAAGTTTCTGAGCACATTTGATTTGACAGCTGGCTACTGGCAAATCAGACTAGCTGAGGAGTCAAAAGCCAAGACAGCATTCTCTACCCCCAGTGGACATTATCAGTTTGTGGTGATGCCCTTTGGTTTGAAGAATGCACCTGCCACCTTCCAAAGGTTGGTGAATCAAGTCCTTGCTGGGTTGGATGACTTTTGTGCAGCATATCTAGATGATATTGCTGTCTTTAGCTCCACCTGGGAGGATCACCTGATCCACCTGAAGAAGGTTCTGGAGGCCCTGCAAAAGGGAGGCCTGACTATCAAGGCTACCAAGTGCCAGATAGGGCAGAGTAAGGTTGTGTACCTGGGCCACCTAGTAGGTGGAGGTCAGGTTCAACCACTGGAGAGCAAAATCCAGACCATACAGGACTGGGCTCCTCCAGTTACCCAGACACAAGTCAGAGCCTTCTTGGGCCTCACTGGGCATTACAGAAAGTTTGTGAAAAACTATGGGTCCATTGTGACACCATTAAATGACTTGACATCCAAGAACATGCCAAAAAAGGTTCAGTGGACAGTTAGCTATCAGAAGGCATTTGATGACCTGAAGAAGGCCATGTGCTCTGCACCTATCCTGAAGAGTCCTGACTACTCCAAACAGTTCATTGTACAGACAGATGCTTCTGAGTTGGGGGTGGGAGCTGTGCTTTCACAACTTAATCAAGATGGTCAAGACCAGCCCATTGCTTTTATTAGCAGAAGGCTGACCCCCAGGTAGAAACGTTGGTCAGCCATTGAGAGGGAGGCCTTTGCTGTGGTTTGGGCCCTGAAGAAGTTGAGGTCCTACTTGTTTGGAACTCACTTCCTAGTTCAGACAGACCATAATCCCCTCTTGTGGCTCAATCATATGAAGGGTGAAAATCCCACACTGCTCAGGTGGTCCATTTCCCTACAGGGGATGGACTTTACAGTGGAGCACCGCCCAGGGACTGACCATGGTAATGCAGATGGTCTCTCCAGGTACTTCCACTTAGAACATTTATTTATTTATTTATTTATTTTTTGCTATTTTTAAAGCGCGCAAATACCCGTACAGGTGTCTCGGCGCTGGTGATCACAGAACTCCCTACACTTTGACGGGGTGGTTAGGCAGAAGAGAAAAGCCATGTCTTGAGGCTTTTTCGGAATTTAAGGAGCGTGGGGGCAGTTTTGATATGGAGTGGGAGGGTGTTCCACAATTTAGCAGTGGCTGTGGTGAAGCACCTGTCTCCCCAAGTGGCCTTTTTTGTCCGAGGGACATACAGCATGAAAGCTGTGGAGGATCGAAGGGTTCTGCGTTGCTCCAATGGGCGAAGAGCTTCTTTTAGGAACTTAGGCCCTGAGTTGTTAAGGGTCTTATAGGCTATACAAAGAGCCTTAAACTTTATTCGGCTCCTGATTGGGAGCCAATGGAGCTCTTTGATGTGATGGGAGACAGATGTGAATTTGGGGATAGAAAGTAAGGTTCTGGCCGCCGCGTTTTGCACAGTCTGGAGTTTGTTGAGAACTCCTTTCTGAGCATTAAGAAGCAGAGAGTTGCAATAGTCCGTTCTTGAAAACACTAAAGAACTAATAAGTGTTTTGCCGGCTGACTGTGGTAGGTAAGGGAGGATTTTCTTGATTTTTTTGAGGGTGTAGAAGGCGGATGATACGACGGCATTGGCGTGATGGTGGAAAGTCAGTTTATTATCAAAGGTGACCCCCAGGTTGCGGACCTTAACCACCGGTTGGGGGGGAGATCCCAGCTCCGGTGGCCACCATTGTGGGGACCATGTTGGTCTCAAGCTCCCGAATGTCATCACCTCCGTTTTATCGGAGTTAAGTTTGAGGCAGTTTGATGACATTCAGGAGCCTATTGCCTTCATTCCCTCCTGGAAGTTGGCTGCCACGCTAGCTCCATTATTGTACACCGATAGTACTAGTTGCGTGTCGTCGGCGTAAGTGGTAAGGGCAATACCATAGGATTTTATCACCCTCGCTAAGTCCGATACATAGATATTAAAAAGCGTCGGACTTAGCGAGGAGCCCTGTGGAACGCCGCAGGGAAGTGAGAAGGTCTGGGAGGTGAAGTTACCCATTTTGACAGTCTGTGGACGATTGGCGAGGAACGAAGCAATCAGATCTTTAGCTGTTCCTCCTATTCCCAGAGCTGCGACACGGTCGATCAGGGTGGTATGATCGACCGTGTCAAATGCAGCGGAGAGATCTAGGAGTATCAAGACGGCCGATCCTCCCTTGTCCATGGTTGTTCTGATTTCGTCTGCGGCTTTCAATAGTGCTGTCTCTGTCCCGTGTCCCTGCCTAAAACCGAACTGTGTGTCATCGAGCAAGTTGTTGTCGTTGATGAATTTTGATAGTTGCATGTTCATGGACTTTTCAAAAATCTTTGCTGGAAATGGGAGACAGGCGATGGGTCTATAGCTTGCTGGGATAAGAGGGTCTAGCGTTGGTTTTTTCAGCAATGGTTTTATGATCGCCTCTTTCCAGACTGAGGGATATATACCTGTTGCGAACATAGCATTGCATATGGTCGTCAACGGAGGGGAAATTGCTTCCGGAATGCGGTTGAGAATGGAAGGGGGACATGGGTCAAGGGGGGAGCCGGATTTAGTGCTGGCTACCAGACGTAGAATGTGATCCTGGTCCACGGAGTTGAAAGATAATAAGGTTGGGTGAGTGCTCGTAAGAAGAGGACTCGAAGATGGTAGGGGGGCAGAGTGAGAGAAAGTCTGGAAGATGGAGCTGACTTTTTCCTCGAAGAAGCTGGCCAAGGCATCTGCCAGTGATTGAGAGCCTTCTAAGGGCGGCATAGGGGGGTTGGATAGATTGGCAACTACCCTGAATAGTTCTCCTGACGAGTTCTTTGCCTGATTGATTTGAGTGATAAAATAATGGCTTTTCTCAGTGGTTATCGCTCTTTTGTAGATGGAGAGGGCATTTTTATAGTTGGATTTGTCTGTGGGGCTGTAGTTGCGACGCCATTGTCTTTCGAGGTTCCTGCAGTATTGTTTCTGCATGCGTAGGGCCTCAGTGAACCATGGGGCTGAAGGTTTTTTTCTGTTACGATGTGATGATTTAAGTGGGGCTAGCTTGTCGCAGGCCGTATCTAGGCTTGTCTGGTAGTTTGAGGATGCTTTAGTGGGGTCATGCTCATTGGGGGTATGATTATCCTGCATCATCTCTGCTAATTGGGTTATGTTAATGTTTTTCCAGTCTCTATATGTTGAACGAGCTGGTGCAGTGAAGCTCGGTTTAGTGGAGTTTGTTTGGACTGTAAAACAAATAGCTGAGTGGTCTGTCCAGATTAGTGGAATTATTTGGGTGATATTTAGAAGAGGACTGTTAGTAAATATACCGTCCAGTGTGTGACCTGCCTGATGAGTAGGGGAGTTGATAAGTTGCGTTAGGCCTGCAGCTGAAAGGTCTGCGAGAAGCTGCATGGTATCGTGGTTATTTGAAGTCTCAAGGTGAAAGTTGAAGTCACCTAGTAGCGTAAAATGAGGGGCGTCGGCAACTGCTTCAATTATACTACCTATGTTTGCTAAAAACTTGGCTCTTGACCCTGGAGGGCGATAAATCAGCATTCCCTTGAAGGATGATTTTGCTGATAGGCCTAGAGTAAAGATGAGCGACTCATATTCTGGGCATGTATATGGTTTAGTCGTGAGTTTGAAGCGGCTTTTGTGAATTATGGCGATGCCGCCACCTCTTTTTAATGGTCTGTCTAATCTACAAACATTGTAGTTGATTGGAGTGGCTTCTGCAAAGTCGGGTCCTGAGGCGTCATCGCCCCATGTCTCGGTGACGAACAGTAGGTCCAGATTGTGCGCGTCGATCAAATCAGCGATTTCTATTTTGTGTTTGGGGAGGGATCTGGCGTTTATTAACGCTGCTTGAATTAATGGTAGGTTATTTGTTGAAGGTTTCCCGGTGCATTTGTTGCAAGTAGGGCATAAGAGTGGGCCCAAGATGTGATTAGAGTAGCTTAAGTGCGGGGGTGTATGTGGTTGGACCGCTAAATGCCTCAGTTTTAGTAGTTCGTCGGTGGAGTAGGTTAATCTCACCGTGTAAGTAGAAGGCCGTGGTGCCGGAGTAACAAGGGGGGTGGCCGTTGGCCCGTCCTCGGCGCGGACGAGCGCAGACGGGCTTGGCTTTGGCGCGGCTTTGGCGCGCAACCGGCGCGCCCGCTGCGCCAGCCCGCTGCGCCGTCTGGGGGGGTGACACATGATATAGGAAGGAGGAAGGGCGGGAGGCCGGCCCGACTTGAGCGCTGACCTCGCCTTCCTCACTCAAGATGGCGCCCACCGCCGAGTGATGGGAAATACAAAGCGGTTGGGCTGAAAGAAGAGGAAGTGAAGGTGTGTAGAGTGTCAGAGTGCCTGTTTACTCAATTCCCCTTATACTAACAGCCCCCATGGTAAAAATACGGCGGAATTACAAAACATTAAAAACGCTCCAAATTATATTTTACAAAGGCTAAAACAATGGCTAAAACAATGCGCGTAAGATCGTAATTTGTCCAGGCTCTTCAGACGCTCGCAGCCCCAGTTCCCCTCGCTAGGGAGAGCTTCTGTAAGGCAAAATGAAGACTTATCTGGCCAAGGTTAGTTTAATGTCCCTGCGTTTGGGGGGGGGGGGGTTGTGTAGGAGAGTAGGGTCTGCTATCCTATGGTCACCCCAAATTTTTGCTTTTTGCTTCACTGGTTTTCGACTACTGAGGCTGTGGGCCTGCTAATCAGACCCCCAGCCTGCTGTTCTCTCTCTAAATTATTAATACATGTGCTATAGGTACATACCACAATTGGAAATGGACTCCTTGTCAGCCCCTGTACCATGCACTATAGGTGCTCAGGGCATAGGTGCCACCAAGGCCTACCAGGGGCTGCAGCATATCTTTTGCCACCCCTGGCTGGTTCTTAAATTGACACAACTGGCTGATCACTCAGCTGGGGCAAGGTGGTGTAATCACCCCTTGCTTAGATATAGTATACCTATATCTAAACCTATATCTGGACACATATAAACCTGTGAGCCACTCCTATGGAAGGCCTCATCAATCCTAGAGGCAGAGTGCGTGGTTTAATGTGAGATGGAGCTCTAGCATGAGCTGAGCCTGTCTGCAGCCGTCGGGAACAAATCCCTAAGCTGTTTCAGGATAATGCCATACCATATACTCTTAAGTGCATTATAATCCTCGCGGTTATATAGCAACTTTGGTTTGGCTTTATCAAAACATGTCATGTAAGGTGTCATACGATTTGGAATACTATCCCCTCGCCAGTTCTGGCGACGGGGATAGCATTCCACCCCTCTAGAGGGGTAAGACATGTTACTTTACTTAAATGCGGTTAATTTCTAAAAGGGCCTCAGATCCACAAAATGGTTGCTTCTGCCACAGACACAAGTCTGACCCCCCTGAAGCTGACCGAAACTCAGCCATGGGGGCCTGGACAAAGGGTTTCCTGTCGCAGGGCGGTGTTACAACCCCCCAGACAGGAGATAGTGGATTGTAGCAGGGAGGTTTGAAAGAAACCAGACACTGCATGGGGAGCACCAGGCTGCCCCTTGCATAATCCGGCCAAACCGGTTCTGGTGCACTCCAGCCCCCGTCCCAGCGCGGCCAGGATCAAAGGAAGGGGGTGTATCCATCCACTTCCTGGGTCCCACCCATAGGAGGGGACCTAGCAGGTAATCCAGCCCCCCAGATTCGAATAAGAGTGGGAGCAGTGCCAATGCACTTCAGATTATCCTGATGAAACATAAGAAACGAAACTCTGGACCCTTCGACATCCTACTCAACGTAGAAGACTGAAGAATCTCCCTTGTGGTCAAGGAGTGACCACCCTGTGCAAACAGGCACCATCCAGCCCTCGACGTCTGCTTTGTTGCAGTTCCCGCCGGAACTCGAGCGACACAGATCGACGAGATCAAGCTTGTCTGCCTTCTAACAGCCCGATCCACAGTCCCTGCAGAGCTGAGACCCGTGGAGGCGACCGGAAGCGTGGGGCACGCCATCTTGGAAAGACCACGAGACGCTGACCGTGCAGCCCACGAGTGACCCTCGAAGCTGTACAACGGGGTTTGAGAAGCCCCAACCCTGAGCCACTCTTGCACCGAAGTTCAGCCCTCCACACTCGACGAGTGCTGCGTGGGGCCCTTCTGCTTCTTTTGGCTCAACGCGTTGGTCCGGTCACTTGCCAGCTGGCTTGTGGCCCCTGTGCCGACGAAACTTGAAATTCGACTTGCGATTCTGGTTGCTCCAGATTTGCACCAGCTCCTCTGAAAAGGAGCCCCCACTCTGACCTTCCTGGTCCGAGTGAGAAGCAATCTTCCAGTTCCGCGTGGATTGCTTTTGCCAAGTGTTGTTTGCTCCAATCTTGAAGCCGACAGCGCCGACGGCGAGAGCCTTCGTGGGACAGATCGTGACCTGCTCCTGGACTTCGTAGATGCCCCAGAGCCCACGTGACAGCGGAGAGAAGCTCCTCGACAACCACCTGATTGCGCCCGACATTGCCTGGTTCCGTCCTGGTTCCACCCTGGTCACTGCTGAGTGACCCAGACTCTGTCCCCTCTGCTTTCAGGTACTTTTCGACTTGAGTCCACCCTTGGACTCCACCGGACACTTCTCCTTCACCTCGCCTGCAGCCCTTTCAGCACCAAGAGCCTGCGTGACGAAACCCGACTCAACTTCGACCCTGTGCACCCACTTCCTGTGGGTGAGGTAACATTGCAACGCCAGTGTTCCCACACTGGTACACACCTCTAGGGTCTGTGTCTTAAGTTTTGTTCCTCTAGGTTCAGCGGAAGTGTCCTTAAACTCTAACTTTGTAACTTTTACGCACCATTGATTAACATTGATGCATGCGTGCACTTTCTGCACTGCACCCGAATCCCGCGGGCTTTTCCCGACTTCAGCATTGCTTGTCCCGACTGCTCCCAGCGATTCCCTAGGCCCTAGGCCTAACCACTGATCGAATGGTCCCTCTTATACCATTTTTTTAGTATAAGGTTTGAGTGGCCCCTTGGCCTCATCCAAAATTGTGCAACTTTGTATGTTATACTGTGCTTTTGATTTAACGCTTGTGCCCCTTTATTCATAAAGAATACTGGGGATTGTTTTTAGTAATAAATACATATATTTTTATAATATATACTTGTGTGGTGTCCTTTTATTTGATATTACAGGATTGTATGTGGTAAAACAGCTTGCTTAACACAACCTCTTAAGTTAAGCCTTTAGGCTGCTTAGTCCATGCTACCCCTAGGATAGCTTGTCTAATAAGGTTGACTTACAACCAGACACCATAAGGGTTGTTTGGACTGATACAAGGTGGTTCCAGAATTGGAAACATCATATATCAGGCCAACTTCTCACAATGGTACTTTTGAAACTGGCTCAATAACAGTTGAGTCATTGTAGATAAGGGTGCATTCCAAAGCCCTAGGACTAAATGATTTGAAATATCTGATTATGGAGGCAGAATGAGGATTTGTGCCCCTGTGGCTTTCTATTCGTAGGGGGCCCAAGGGCAACTTTCTTTCCCCTGGGAGTGCACGCAAGCCCCCTACTGTTGGGTAGAAGGAGGAAGCAAACTAACCACTAGCCGCATTTCCAATATAGAAACGTCATGGGAGGCACTAATAATACAATAACTTATTTGCAGTACCATGCAGACGTGGTGTGAATCCCACAGTTTTTATCTGATGGTCGATCCGATTACTGTTTTTGTTATGCAATAATGAACCGACTGCTCCCTACCAAACCCTGACAATGCTAGACTGTCTGCAGTATGCAAATGATTTCTGATTGCTATACTCTTGTAACCTATGTACTGTGCTGAAAACAAATACAACAGGTTAAAAAACATAAATGTGTTGAATCCACATACTATGCTGGACTAAGCATGGCTGAAATACAATTCTACAACTGGACAACACAACTTATCACCATTAACGTTCGGCACTTTGGGGATAAGGATGAACCCAGTCTTCTGGTTGGAAGGGATGGGTTTGAACAGCCTAGCCACTAGTGACTCTGTGTTCACTTACCAAAGCCACGTTCGGCTGTTGACACGCAGCACTAATATGGATAGACTGGGACAAAAGCATAACATGGTACTCTACACCCTCAAAGCAGGGTACATGGCTATCTCATCCAAAGGCGCTGTATTCAGAAGATGGGATTACACAGGAGTCTTCAAACTGAGCAATGTGACAACAAGCTACAACTCGAAATCCATTGAGGAACTAAAGGATGATATTGTTTGCAGCTTTATAGGTTCTTGCAACCTAGGCATGTGCTGGGTGTACTGTGCAGAGTTCAGGCCCATAGACGCCAACCAAGTTGAAGGTAGAAGCAATAGGCAGGAAAAGCATCTCATGGATTTCCAGATCCCCATTAGTGAGTAACCCTAAATGCGTCAGAGCCCTTCAAGGATGATAGTAACAGAAATTAGACCTCCTAGAGGAGGATGACTGAAGAGAGGCAAAGATGGCCACGCGAAAGTTGGCCATGTCAGCCCTCTTGAACATCCTACAATTCAATTATCTTCTTCTGTCATGCAGTCTGGAACTCCTGAATTATCAGACAATCCAAAATGACATGAAAGAACTATTGGTGAGTTTCTCAATACACATTGTCTATGGTGAATTGTAAACTGTAAATGTATTTATATTGCGCTTGCAACCGCCCACGAGACACTGAAGCGCTTTTTCGGCGAGTAGCACACTACTTCAGAACCTAAGATTAGTTGGTAGTAAATTTGTATAATAATTTTTTTCTTGTGCATTAGTCATATTAGGTTTGTACTCATGGTTTCTTGTGTATTTAGTGGAGTTTGGAATAGGGGTAGGATGATCGGAATTGATGAGAAAATGAAAAGTCGTAAGCTGTTTTTGTGAGTAGCGGTCGTGTGTACTTGTTGGTTGGGTGGCATGGCTAAAAAACAGGGTAGTACTAGGAAGCCCAAAAAGACCTTAGCCTGAAGTATGGGATTCTGTAGATCACTGGAGAAATGTTCTCCCCCGCTCCGCCTTCAAGCACATACATTTGTACATTGCTGGCAATGGATATTCAAAAAGGCTAAATGGGGTAAATTGGGGCATCATCAGATGCTGGTGCTGTGATATGGCACCCGCAATAGCGAATTGGATAAGGTGCATAGATAACAGCCTTCGCTTAAAGGAAGATGTCTACATAGCCAGAGGATGCCCCAAGAAACACAGTAAAATATAAAACCCCTAAGGGAACTACTTCCATTTATTGGTGTTGTGACTAATTAAATTAGTATTAAATGAGCGATTTGTGTGCCCTACATGATTATGGATAGCAATTTCTTTTTTTTTTTTACACAATAACAACTGAGGGCCTGATTCACAAAGGGCCTCCACACTCATGGCAGAGGCCTTGCAGTCATGGGCGAGTCTCCACAATAGGGGCGGAATCTCCGCAGTGAGAATTCTTATTGCAGAGATTCCATCCCAAGTGCGGAGACTCTCTCCCCCCCCCCCCACGACTCCGAGGCCTCCTCAAAGAGTGCGGAGGCCCTTTGTGAATCAGGTCCTGAATTCCTGTCCTGCACAAATCTATGCATACCCTATTATGCCCAGCTGCCTTGCCATTGCTCAGCTGCTTCTCAAAGCTAGGTCCAAACTTTACAAACACCCTATAAAATAATATTAGGAATATGTAGTTAATAAATGGTAGCTGACTGCGCAGGAAACTTGAAGTGCAACTAATGCCCACTACATTATGGCGCAATGACAAATAGCAATGACAGAGGAAGTGTGTTCAACATAACTAGGTAAGAGCCAGGTCTTGTGGACTGTCTGAATTTTAGATTGTTTGGATCTTTCCGCCAGGCTGAGTGAAATGAAACAACAACTACTGAAAAATCGCCACTACGAAAGGGGAGATCTCTTCAACGTAGGAACCTGTATTCATGGCAGGACTGAAGGGACTGAGCATGCTGCTCTTTGAGGATGGAGATAATGTCTTTAATTTGATCGATTGCTACCCGCTAGTCTGAAAGGTGGCACAAAAAAAAATAGTGAAATTCAGGCACAGAAATGCAGTCTTATCGTCTACAAATTCTTGGTTGGGTATTTTCATGAACATGGCGTTGCAGTAATCCAATCAGGAGAATATGAAAGCAATAATGACATATATCTTATGGAAACACTAATAAATATGTATCTGTCAAGATATAAAGTAAAAAAAACGGAACCACGTGACTTTGTTGATCTGGGAGGTCGAATAAAAGCTTTAATCAATCTTAACTGGCAGGTCTTTCACAACAGTAAGTGGAACACGGCACTGCCGCATAGTATTTGTCCAGTATTGAAATTAGATGTTTTCAATCCAGTAAACAGAACTGCAGCATATTTGACTGCACTTGGTTATACAGAGACTGAGGATGGGAAGCAAATGGTTGCGACAGGTCCAACTGGGTCCATACAGCTGTAACTGAAGGTGCAGTTATCAGAGGATGTCAGTGTCTCAACTTAAAATTATATTTGGGCACATCAAGCATTAAGTGGTCACATGATGGCTGTACATGGGTCATGCAAAGATGTGCCTAGGCTTGTGAAGCTGTACTTGCCGTTCGCCAGCCGTGACTCTTCCTGTACTTGCTGCGTGGGGCTGAAATCGGAATCCCCGTGTTCTTACAATCGCTTGGAGCTGACTTTGGACTTGGATTTGCCCGCACCTACCGGAGAGCGCACTTTGGGGAGCAGGTAGCAGGAGTAAGCCTACGGGTGCGGGACTGCGAGGCCCAGCATTCCAAGCGGCTTGACACTCGCAGCAGCTGGAGCCTCTTCCCGCCCCGCCTCCTCCTATATAGCTCAGGCCGTACGCGGAACGGGTGCAGACGCGTGCCGGGCGAAGCCCGGGCCAAGGGCGGGCCCGTTGTAGCCCGTTAAAGACCGATTGAGACCCCTCTTGGCTGACACATCAGGACATTGATCCGCCACTTCATTGGGGTAAGATTTGACTTCGATTCTGAACAAGGATTGTGACCACACGGGTATAAGATGGTGGGACGAGAAACCAGGAGCAAAGCTGCAAATTCTACTGCACATACAGTTGGCGCTATGGACAATTTCATCATTAGAGCTAATTCTCTCCTGACACACGAAATTGTCAACCTGGAACGCAGACTTTCCCATGGAATTGAGAATACTACGCGCTCCTCCCTAGGTCATATAGCCAAAGTCCAAACCCCCGTTAGGCAGGAACTTCCAGTGGAGGCTAATGTATTAATTATTACTCCATTGAATCAAGAAAGTACTGCGGTTCAACTGAGGGATTCTCCTTTGAACATTTCCGTTACTCCGGAGCTAGTCCCCTCACTAAGCACTGTAGTCATACCATCTGCAAATGAGAATGTTGGGTCACATAATCAACCCAATCAAGGGCATAGGGAAGGAGCAATCCCTAAAAGAAAGCGTGGGCCGCATACATCGGGGGGTAAAAAGCCGAAGGTCCCAAAACATCATAATCCTACTGATAATAAGAATGGGAGGAAAGAAGGCGAGCCCATACCTTTAGATACTAATATTCAAACTAACACAGATGTTCATAATCATCCAGTACTCTCAGTTAGCTTAACATCAGCGGATGGTCTACGAGGGGTGGGTGCAGACTTAGCTAGCATAATAATTTGGGCAGCTTGCTTGAGTCTCTAATTCACCTGCTTGAGGATAGACTCTCGCAAATGGAGGCTAGGCTCACAAGAAAAGAAGAAGCAACAGGGCCAACTGTAGATTACCTTAAGGTAGCTAATCACCAACAGAGGAAGTTGGCTAACAATCATGCGGCTGATATCATAGTGGGTCCACTTCCTCCTGTAGTCCCCCCCCCACCCGAGTATTCCACCTCCATCTTCCCAACCCCCCCCTCCTCTTATCCCTTTTAGTAACCCATCTCTGGGCACAACCAGGACTATGGTGGAGGGTAAAACCCATAGCAATAAGCGAGTTATTCACCTTCCTCCTGAGGCAGCCCTGTTTGTGGTTATCCTAAGCGGAGTTCCCGAGCTTTCCACTTCTGCCAACGAAACTTTTACATCTTTGAAAAATAAGGTCGTTAGCTGGTTAAATAAATATAGACCTCTCCCCCTTGGGCTCAACAGTGAAATTATGTCAGTTAGATGAGTACCATGGGTGGGTTTGACAAGGAAAAATATCACTGGTGATTGTGTCTTGATAAATTTTAGGGACCCGAGGACGATGGCCCATATCTGTAACTGGCCTCTGGCTTCACCGGACACCTCAATACAAACTCTGCCACTGTCTTCCTTCTATCCTGACAAATTTGAGCGGTTTGGGGATGAGATGGAAGAGGGCTGGTCTTGGGTAACACCCAGAAGACCTCGTAGGGGTGACTGTTCAAGGCCGCCACCAAGAGTCCGTGGAAGAGGTAACTGGTTCACGCTCCATCATCAGGGCCCATATAGTCAATTTTTGCACCCCAATAGATTCAGTTGCCTGGATATGGTCGACTGACATGGCAACAGGGGTGGGGCTATTCAGCAGCGGTGCACTAGCTCAGCTGGGTCTGGGTGCACTCCAGTTATAAGGGCGCGTACTATCAGCGATTTGAGTAAAGATGAGGGCCGAGATGTTGATATCGGACTACCTACCTCACCCGGGCCATGTGAGAAATCTTCCCCCAGTACCAACAAGAGGAGTCCCATCCCTTGTGACCGGAATTGCCAGCTGGTCACTCGGGATTCACCTGATCCAGTTGTAAACGGGCCAAACAATTGCACCAATGAAGATTTGGGCGATAGGGGTTCGATCTCCATTGTTTCCTGGTATTTGGCGGGACTGGCTAACAAACTTGACTCCCCGGACTGGGGGGCATTCATAGACGCACAAGATGTTTGCCTCTTCCAGGAGACATGGACTAGGGAAGATCATTGGCGTGTGGGGTTTGCCACATTTTCAATTTGGGCGAAATGGAAGGGGAAGGGACTCCCGTCTGGCGGACTACTCATCTGGGTGGGCTCTCATTTGGGGTGTAAGGCGAGGTCCCTCGAAACTAACTCCCTGGACGTCCAATGTGTACTTCTGGAATGGCCAAATGCCGTTAAACTGGCATTGGTCAATGTCTATTCAAGACCAATGGGAATAGCAAATGTTTCTAGCACAATTGAGGAACTAGCACTGTTTCTGAGTTCCATCCCCCAAGGCACACCGTACGTGGTTGGGGGAAGACTTCAATTGCCAATTTGAGCCCCTCCCATTATTTCTTGAAGGCGCAACTACGGAGGAGGATGACCAATGGGGAATCCCTACACTGGTAGGCCCTCCAGTGAAGTCCTGGACACCACTAGCCACACAAATCATGTGTTTGACCCTAGCAAACTCTAAGGGCCTGTAACGGCCGGGCAAGCGGAGATATTCCTTCTAAACCAACTTTTAACAAATTCTCGCCTGGATTATATATTTGTGGAAACACCTGATTGGGCCAGAGTTGTGGACTTCAATGTAATTCCCCGAGATGAAAGTGACCACAACGCGCTGATTTTAAAATTTGCGGTGCCGGATGTTACTCTTTCCATTCAGGGGGGCGATGATTTCACGGACTCGAGTATGATCCTATCTAGCAATCGGCGTAGAGTTAGATGGCCCAAAATTATAGGAAACCCTAAAGATATCCAGAGGTTGTACGCGAAGACTGTCCCAGTTTTACAAAAAGTTGAAAATCTTATCCAGTAACTCCCGTCGGTGGAGAGACATAGAGACCTGGGGGTCATTCATCTGGAGCTGTGTAGCGCCTTAGCCGAGGTCCAGTACAGAGGGTAAAGAAAGGGAAGGGGACGCGTCCATCGTGGTATAACGCCGCCTGCAGGAAGGTCAAAGCTGACCTACTAGAGGCCATGAAGCAACATGATAACATTCTATTGGTTAGGGCTAAGAGGAAGGAGTACAAACACCTTATCCATAATGCCAAGATCGAATGGGACAATGACAACTGGACAGACATGACGGGTGCTCTCAAATCCAGAGACGCCCGGAAATTCTGGCAGATTGTCAAAAACGGCTCTGCCAATCCCACTCCAGCAGTAGAGGCTAACATTGCACCCAGTGTGTGGGAGGACCATTTTAGATCTTTGTATGTCCAGGCCGACGTAGATCAGTCTGGGGACCAAGAAGACCTGGTGGCAGGCTCCATCCTCATGCCACTTTTGGAGACGGATACATTCACCTTGGCGGAGGTTGGGGCAGCTATTTCTAGACTCTTCACAGAAAAAGCCCCAGGGTTGGATAAACTTCCTGGTGATTTATTTAAACACGAACCCACGGTTTGGGCTCCTTACCTACAGGTGGTATTTATTGCAATTTTAGGAGGGATGTCGGTGCCAATTACTTGGCTGGGGCGGAGATTGTCCCCATCTTCAAGAAGGGTTCTCCCCTGCTCCCAGCCAATTATAGGCCCATCAGCTTAATTGACGTCCCTCAAAAGATCTTTGCGAGGCTGATCTTGGATCGCCTATTAGAATGGATGCTAGACCACTCTGTCCTGAGCCCCTACAAAGCCGGGTTCAGGAATAAAGTATCCACTATAGATCAAGTTTTCCGTCTCGCCCTCTTATTCTGGAAAACGGTACAGTTGGAGGGTGGCAGCCTCTATACTGTATTCGTTGACCTACGAGCGGCTTTTGATCTTGTATCCCGTAGGAAACTCTGGTCCGTGCTTACCAACCTGGGGGTCCCGCAACATCTTCTAAATGTAGTTATCAGATTACACACAGATAACTACGCTCAGGTCAGATGTGGCAGGGAGGGAACTTTATCCAATAGATTCCCCGTTGACAGGGGAGTTAGACAGGGTTGCGTGCTTGCACAGACCCTGTTTTGCCTCTTTGTCAACGGGGTTATTGCCCATCTGAATGGGGTTGAAAACAGCGATGCCCCTAAACTTGCAGGCAGCAGGGTGCCGGCGATTATGTTCGCAGACGACACCCTGCTGCTGTCCAAGTCACCAATGGGGATTCAGCGAGTTCTCAATGGTTTCGAGGCATTTTGTAGAGA
This sequence comes from Lissotriton helveticus, assembly GCF_964261635.1. Lineage (NCBI taxonomy): Eukaryota > Metazoa > Chordata > Amphibia > Caudata > Salamandridae > Lissotriton > Lissotriton helveticus. Next base: position 316,679,355 of record NC_136061.1, read on the forward strand.
TCATGGCCTTGAAATCAACGTATTGAAAACAAAATATATGGTTTTCAATCCACCATCTAGAACCCGCCCTAATCCGTATATTGGTGCTAAAAGGCTAGAAAGGGTCCGTACCTTTGAGTACCTGGGGATCACCCTAAACGAAAAGATGTCGTGGGGGCACCACCAGGAGAAATCACAACTAAAGCTGGCCCAAATAGCAGGTGGAATCATTAACATCGTTAGCAAAAATAAATCTTCCTCCAAGCCGGTTGGTCCCCCGTTAGAGATCTATAGAGCACAGGATAGGGGCGCGGTTATGTATGGAAGCGAACTCTGGGGCTATGCGTGCCAACGTGACATAGTAGCAACAGAGAACAAATTCATTAGACAGCTTTTATCACTTCCTCCTAGCACCCCCCTGTTGCCAATGAGGCTTGATTTGGGTATGAGACCCCTTGATGAAGATCTGGGCCTACGGCCTTTAATATTTGGGCGTAGGCTATGGTCTGTACCAGAGTTACTCAATTATAGGTCAGAATTGCAGGAAATCCTTACCCTCCCAAATGTCGGGAAAATTCCCTGGTTAAATTATATAAAGAATGAACTAGGGCGATTAGGACTACTCACCTTATGGTCCGATCCACTGTCATCATGCTCTAGGGTCACACGGAGGCAGCTTGTCACACTGTATCAGGAAAGCAAATTTGCTACACACTTACAAAGAACAGGCTTGGGCACCTTAACAGAATCATTTTTAATGACCAAGGACATTTATAGGTTTGAAACTGTTCTAGATGTTATATTCCCAATCACTATTAGGAAATTGTATCTTCAATGGAGATACGGCAGTTTGCCGATTCGGGCTTATACCAGTAAATGGGCTGAATCTTCGCCGAGCCATTGTCCAGGGTGTAAACTAGAGCAGGAAACTGAATTGCACATACTGTTTTTTTGCAATGCTTATGCGCAGGCTAGGAGGAAATGGATCGTCCCGGTGTGTAAAAACCTGGGGTTCTCTCACTGTCTGCATGCATATAGGGTCTTCAAGACCGACTTATCTGGGCTCATAGTTTTTGCAATAGCCAAATACCTGGGAATAGTCTGGCATAAGAGAAGACACCTATTAATTGGGGATGTATGACAACTGCTAAATTGCAAATTTATTTACTACAGTAATATTGTTTGAATGTATGAGGCTGATCCTCATTTTATAAATTGGTTTTAACAATGTTCTTAAATCTTCTATTTTTAGCCGTTCTCAATGTAATGCTTCTTTGTACCTTTTATGGCAATATGTTGCCGAAATAAAGATAATGATGATGTTAGGTTATGTTATGTTACGTCTATTTATTGTGCGCACAGCGACTCCAGCCAAGGAGCGTCCCGGCGCAAAGACAAGGTAGCTCGTAACACAACGGGATGTAAAAGAAAGGCTAATGAACAGCTAAAACAGTAACAGGGACAAAAAACAACTAAAACAGGAAGGTTTTTATCGCCTTCCGGAAAGTCAGAAGGTCCTCCAGCAGACGGATTTCAACAGGCAAGGAGTTCCATGCTGACGCAGCCATTACCCTAAACGAGCGGCCTCCCATGCGGCTAAGCCTGAATCTGGGAACCACCGCGAGGGCCAGACCTTGGGAGCGGAGGCAACGGGCAGGAACATAGAAAGACAAACAGTTCGACAGGATTTCCGGGCCTGTACCTCTCAAGATTTTAAAAGCGAGGCACAAGACTTTAAAAAGAATACGCTTCCTAACCGGAAGCCAGTGTAGGGAGCGAAGGACACCTGTCACTGAGCAAAATCTTGGTAGGCCGACAATCGCCCTCGCCGCAGCATTCTGAACCCGTTGTAACCGGGTTAGTTCAGCCTGGTTGGCCCCAGCCAGGAGAGAGCTGGCATAGTCCAGGCGAGAGATGATAGTGGCCTGGATCACCAGCTGCCTGGTCGGGGCGTCAAAGAACTTGAGAACAGGTCTCAAGCCCCTCAGAAGACCGAAACAACAGGCCGCAGTTCTTTTCGTATGGCCTATAAAGGAGAGGCCCGCGTCCAGCCATATCCCCAGATTTTTCACTTCCGATACCGGGATCGGAGTGGGACCCAACTCTGGAGGCCACCAGTGGTCACCCCACAGCTCCACTCCCTTCCCGACGACCAACACCTCTGTTTTAGTGGCGTTTAGCTGAAGGCAGTTGCCTGTCAGCCAACTAGCCACCGCCTTCAGTCCGGACTGAAACCAGGGGGCCTCAGTTTCCGCATCCCCGCTGAGAGTAACCGCCAGCTGAGTGTCGTCGGCATACGAGACCAGGGTAAGGCCCCACTGCCTGGCGACATCAGCCAGCGGTCTCACGTACAGATTGAACAGCGTGGGACTCAGCGAGGACCCTTGCGGAACCCCCATGGCCAGTGGATGGTAGCTGGACTTAAAGGGAGGGATGGCAACACAGAAGGAGCGGTCGTCTAAGAAGGAGCGGAACCATTGCAATACCACACCACCAATGCCAGTCTCCTCAAGCCGACGCAGGAGGATGCTGTGGTCTACCGTATCAAAGGCGGCGCTAAGATCTAACAGAATAAGCGCCGCCGTTTGACCAGCATCCAACCTTGCCCGAAGATGTTCCACCATCACAAGTAACGCAGTTTCCGTACTGTGCCCAGCACGGAATCCGTTTTGTGTGGGGTCGAGGGCATTGGTCCGAGTCAGATGTTCAGACAGGGCCAAATTTACGTGGGCTTCAGTGATCTTGGCTGGCCAGGGTAGCAGCGAGATGGGGCGATAGCTTTCAGGCTTAGAGGGGTCCAGGGTGGGCTTTTTAATAATCGGGGACACCACGGCTTGTTTCCACTTAGATGGTACAATTCCCGTCTCCAAGGAAAGATTGACAAGGGAGCATACAACTGTACGCCCCATAAAAGCTTGGTCTCGGAAGAGAGCAGGCCTTACTGGGTCAGATGGAGACCCAGATTTAACTTGCAACGCAAGTTTGTCAAAACCATCCAAGGCAAGGGGGGGGAAAACAAGCAGTGTGGTCTGATGGTGAACCCGATTAATACTTTCCGCAGTGGACCCTATGCTAGGGAATGTCCTGTAAATGGCTTGGACCTTCCCCAAAAAGTAGGAAGCAAGGGATTCACAATGGGAAAGAGAGCTTACGGTCGTAGTGGTAGTCCGCTTCGCCATAAGTTGTTTTACGGCCTTAAAAATAGCCTTTGACGGATTTGGGCTGTTCTGGAATTCGGTAGCGTAGAAGGCCGCACGAGCCCGGCAGATAGCTCGATGGTAGAGCTTAACGGACCTGGTATATGCGGCTTTAAAATCAGCCGCATAGGTTTTCCTCCAGGCCCTCTCTGCTCGTCTACAGGCACCCTTTAGGGCCCGAAGTGCGCCATCGTACCAGGGACTGGACTCTCTAGAGTTGATTTTAGTTGATACAATAGGTATCAGAGAGTCCAAGGCCCTGGTGATCCAAGAACAGAAGAGGTCATACCCCTTTTCTACATCCGTCAAAAGGTCCAGCGGCTCCTCTAATAGAAGACGATGGAAGTCTTCTAACCTAAGCTTTTTCCAAGCCCTCTTCTGAACCCATCTAGCCGAAGAGATGGAAGGAGTGGCAGAGACAGGGCATAGAATGGACACCAAGAAGTGATGATGTGATGATGTGATGAAGTGATAATGTACTTAGCATGTTATGGTTGTGCCATGGTATAGAATGGCAACGGCTGGAGTTATGAGGATGTACTTGGCATGCAGTAGATGTACCACAGAACAGGGTGGCAGTAATTGGGCATGTGATGCAAGTACATGAGCCACAAAACCAGATCTAGACATGCTGGGCTCTACCGGATTACTTTACGACTGTACTTATAATATTACGGTAATCCCGCTGTTTATAACGTCAGTAAATGGTCATATTTTATGCCTGGGCATAAAAGGGTTACAGCTTAGCATTTAATGGCCGAGTTGGCAATGGCATTGTAGATGGTGGTAGCAAGAATATAATAAAGGCGGAAATAATGCCGCTGTCGGTACTTTTTTTTTTTAAGATATGCAACTATTCGAACAACGTTTTACAAAACATTTTTTTAATACTGCACCTCGTTTGATTGTATTCCTTCACAGAGATGAACAGGCTTATTTTAACCCAAGTGCTTTTTTAACTTTTAAATCTTAGTGCTAAATTCAAATACATAACGTTCAGTAAAATATGAGGAATGACGATGTGCTAAAGGGTCATTGGCTTGTGTATACAGAGGGGATGAGGTTCACCAAAACGAACACTGGCTTTTTGGTAACATTGATGATATTAAACGAAAGTAGTGTTTACTTTTGGAGAAGGGGTATCAGTTCAGCTTAAACAACTTGTAATTTGCTTGGGGAAGTGTGATGTTCTGGTAAATCACACTCTTTCTAGAAGGTTTGTTGTTCTGCTCAGTAGCATTTACTGTGTACAGACAATGATGGTCTGCTTTAAGTAACGTTTACCTTGTATGAAGAGATATGAAGAAGCAGAAGTAGAATCTTTCAAGAGGTGTGGCCTATGTACTTAAGGGCCTGGCTCGAAGCATGTTAACTAAAATCCTGTACTTCCGATAGTGCGCCACCCAGCTAGTATTTTGAGGCCTCTCTGAACAATAGTACACAGTAAAGACCAGCCATACCCATCACAATCAGATAAAGGAGTAATAGTACGTATTTTGTTTCACTCTGATCCACCGGGAACAATAGGGGAAAACTTAAATAACAGGTTAAGGAAGCACGTTAGGGGGGCAAAAGTGGTGCACACTCAGAGGCATTAATGGTCTGCGCACAAATGTATATGGGAAATGGAATCCCACGGACGAGAAAGAAAGATGCATCGGCCTGCAAGGCCTCTGGTGACCCATGGGCTGAGTGGACTTTCACTGTTAATAGTGCAAGCTTGCTACTAATAGCATGAGACTGATCTTGAAATTTCGTTGATACCATGAAAAGTTATTGAAAAATGGTGGGGATGGGGGAGGGGGGGGAAGGGGGAGGACTTGCCTACTCTGAGGGTATGTTTATACCACTAGATTAGCGTAATCGAAGTTCAAATGTTTAGAAAATAAGGATAACAATACAACACTGTTGTAATGTCGTACACTGCTTGTTATTTTGGAAACAACAATAAAAACATATATATTTTTTTCAATTATGATTTTGTTGTGAATAACTATAATTTAAAAGGTTTCAATTATGAAAATATGAGACTGAAATTGCCATTACAAAAGTCTGGCAGGGGGTGTGGCTTATGCGCTGAGACAAGATGGCAGCGGACCTCTAAGCTCCGTCTCCTCAAGTCACTTACGAAACTATTTTCGGCCATTCCAAGACCATGCCCAGTGATCCCAAAGAAGGTCTCACGCATCGCATTGTTGGGGCATGCTTGTGAGCTAACGAAAGATTTTCCAAACCTGTCCTTCACCTAATTCAGCTACGATGATGATTTTCCACACACGTGAGCGACTGCGATTTTGTCAGCGTGCCGCTCATATTTTTTTCTCTCCGGTTCCTTATGCGGCCAACAATGCTTGGATGAACTTCCTTTCATTCCTCACCTTTATTCATGCATCTTTGGTGCAATTATGCTATGTTCTAACCCCGATTTATTGATTTTCTTTGCGTGACATTCAACATGTCCTCTTTCAAGCAGGGCTTCAAGTGGGGGGGTCTGTGTGGGGCTGAGCCCCCCCCCCAGTTTTTTTTGGAGGGCCTCGAAAGGGGGCTCTGGGGGGCTCTATTTACGGGCCTCAAAGGTAGGTTGAGCAGACGTCCTGGTTTTCGTTTGGAGTTACTTGTGTCGGTAACATGTCTTGATAGTGAAATACTGCCAATTTTGTTTTTCACTATTGAAAGGCTATCTTGCCCATAGGGTAACATGGGAAATGCTGTGTAACATATTTACCTGCATATCTTCCCATAACAGCAAGATAGACATATGGAATCTGGTATCCCTAAACTCAGGCGCGCAACACCCATTGGACTCCAGGAGCTTCAGCTCCCCCCCGTCATGAGTGGCAGCCCGGGATGAGACGCTTCCCGGGCACACACACAGCTGCACCCAAGCACTTCACAGGTCTTTAAACGACCATTTGCATATTAATGAAGAATTGTTGTTGTCCCACCCCTTCTAAGAGCCCCTGCAGATCCACCCTGACTATTGCTTAAAGATTCAGCTCCCCCCCCCGAAATGTTTTCTTAGCCCCCGCTGAAATTTGGCTCTAGTTGCGCCTCTGCCTGAACTCAGAATTTAATAACACATCCTTTAGTGAAGATGGTTTATAAATTCTGAGTTTGGAAATAGCAAATGTTTTTTTAAAGTGTTTGGTATTTTATGGCTTATACTTAATAAATATACTTTTTTGCCTATTTTATTATCCTTTGCTGGATGCGAGTTCATGATTTTCTTAAGCACACAATGCTATTTATCTTAATTTAGACCACGGCCCTACTCGGATAGGCCACACCCATTTAAGAAATTTGTCACGCCCCTTTTAGAGCACCCCCAGGTTTTTTTTCCCCACTTAAAGCCCTGCTTTCAAGGACCCATGCTAATGATGCTTCGTTATTAGTTCACTTCAAGCCTTTAAGCTTAATTACCCTAATATATATATTATTAAATATTATTACTGTGTTAAAATGTGGCATAATGTAATGTAATGTAATGTGTATGCTTGTAAATCGCACTTTTGCCAGCCGGCGTCCTGGCGCTGTATACCGCTGGGGAACACGTCCTGGCTTTCCCTGTGGGATGGTCCCTGCTGGGAATCCCCAAGGTGGAGCCAGGCATCCCCGGCGTTGATGGGGCCGTTGTGGAGATTAGGCAAGCTAATGCCCAGAGTTGCAGAGTGGGACCCCTGGTTAGAGTAGGCACCGAGGCGAGAATTATCGAGTCCGCTGACCCTGGTCCATGATCCTGCCGCGTCGGGAATCGAACCCTGGTCCCGGGCCGACTTCTGCTTCCGGGTCTGCCGCCTCTAACCAGTGAGCCACACCACTCCACCATAATGGCATTGTTGGACTAATTACACTTGCTCCATCATGAGTGTGAGCCTGAGGGGATGCGAATTAGATCACACAAGTTGTGAGGCGGTATTTCAGGAGACTTTTTTCTCCCGGTCCCCTTGCGTGTTTGCAAGCCAGTGGGATCCTCTATTATACTCCGCTTCATAGCCTCCTGTGTGGTTGTGTGCCTATTGCATGTAATTATTCGCCCTTCTCCTTACCATCCGGTGTGAATCATCGCACAACTATATCAAACTTTCTCTCACCAGCTACCTATTATATGGGCAGGCTCTCTAATATTAAAAAAACAAACTCATCGACCGGTATACATCATCAAGATGGCTAGTGATTCCCTTAGCCTTACTAAAGCATCTTCCTCTGGCCCTAAACTTAAAAGAGCCAAAAATGATCCTCCATTTCTAATCCAGTCATCTCCTAACCCGGTCCTAGACACAATTTTAGACAAACTATGTGCACTTAAACTGTTCATGAATACCACCAATGAAAAACCGCAAAAGATTGAAAAAAACTCCAATAGCAAGGCACTAGATTCTCAAGTTTCAATCGAAAAGTGAATGCCGTACCTCCCGGGGAACACACTCCACGTGAACTTTCATGTCTCTCAGGAGACTCATGGATATTTTTCATTGACTTTCGATTGAAATTTGAGAATCTAGTGCCATGCTATTGGAGTTTTGTTCACTTTCTTTAGATATCTGAACCATTGTGCTTTCCAACATTACTGGAGTTCCTAACTTGGATTCTGTACCTTCAAGTATTTTATATACTACTATTCTGACCAAGCTTTTTTGCAGTCTGTGGTTTACTCCATACAGGCGTAACACGCGTTGGCTAGAATCCACATCTAAGTTGAACTGTGTCAAATGAAAATTAAGAACCATAGAATTCTGTGGCAACTATCAATGTGGACTGTTCGGATTACTTTGGACATTTATTGTTCAGGATATTAACTCCTTCTTATGGCTATATGTGTGGGCTTTTGCCAACACAATTAGTGACGGCGGGTGGCCGTTACCTATATCCTTGAGCACTCTGATTTGTTTACTGTAACTCTACACAACTCAGCGCATCCTATACCCTGCCACCCCTTTTTTCTACATAAATAACTTTGTTTGATAGGTACTCTGATCTCTTTTTACTTATCTTCTAGCATAAGGTTGCATTTTACAATCTTTTTTCCACCATGACAGTATAATTTCTTTTATCATAGTATCTTTTAGTTGTGTGTTTTCACTATGCTATTTTTCTCACTTATGCGGATTGTTATCTTTCTACTCTTTTATTAAGCCAATAAAAATTATAAAAAAATAAATAAAAAAAGGTCTGGCACGTTAAGTGGCCTTTGGTGCATCTCAATTTTTTCCGTCTTGGCCAGTATATTAACTTTTATCAGCAGTCTCTCAGTTAGACACACCGTTTTTCTCCCTACATCTTTCTGAAATCCTCTGTTGGACTAGACCTCCTTGGCGTGCTTTCCCCCCCCAAAGTGTGGCCTTCTATCCTCCTGTTGTTGCTGGCTTTGTTTTTACTGGCTAAAGGTCTCTGCACACTTTACCACTTCTAACCAGTGTTAAAGTCCACATTCTCTCTCCTTTAAACATGGTAAACTGGCTTACACTAAACTGGCCGATTTAATTACTTAAATGCTACTAGTGGGCCCGCACTACTGATTGTGCCACCCACTAATGTAGCCTTTTAAACATGTCTCAGGCCTGCCATTGCAGCCTGTGTGTGCAGTTTAAACTGCTATATTGACCTGGCAAAATAAACCTTTTCCAGGCCTAAATCTTCCATTTTAATAAATAGAAGTCACTCCTAGAGTAAGCCCTAAACAGCACATAGGGTGGGGTGAAGTATATTTAAAAAGTCAGATGTAATTCTAACTTTTACATTTCCTGGTATTGAAAAACTCTTAAATTAATTTTTCACTACTGTAAGGCCTACGTCTCCCACAGGATAACAACGAATTACCTAATTACATTTAATATGTGCTACCTTTCACATGGGAGCAAGTAGGAGAGTCGAGTTTGGTGTCTAAAGGATTGCAATTTAAAATACTCTTTAATGGTAAAGTAGGATTTTGAGTCACAATTATGAAAATGGCACTTTTAATAAGTGGGCATTTTCTTGTCCTGACCATTTGGTGGTACCAGCGGCATGTATCCTGGGTCACATGACTAGGTGTAGCTGGCAGGTGGTGTGTATTGCACAGACAGTGAGACAAAAGGTCAATAGGTGCTGGCAGGGTGAGCCATCTCTGACTTGATAAGGGGAGGAGCGGTCACCTACACTTGCCCATCAAAAAGGCTTTGCCTCAGCACACTCATAAAGGGCCTGACTGTAGTCTTTTGTGACACCAGACAAGCTGGGGCCAGGGAAGGGAGGCAGGAAATTCCAAGCACCTCCGTGGGTGGAAGCCTGTAGGAACTTCTCATAATTCAAAGTGGGTACCAGGTAAACCCAACTCTCCAGTACACCTCTGGACCCGTGGAAGATTCAGAAGGACTGTTGTGCTGCTCTGAAAAAAGGACTTCTATTCAGTTGCCCTGCTGCCCTTCTGCCTGAGTGAAAAGGACTGGACCTGCATCTTGAACCCAGGACTACCAGAGTGACTCCAAAGGCAGGTTGGCTGCCCCCCTGATCAGAGTCTCAAGAACGGAAAAGGGTTCAATCACCTTGAGCCCAGCACCTGGAGCCTGTCTGCTGTTCGTCCAACCGCCCACACCCCCCCCCCCAGCCCCCAAATGGTGTCACCTGTCTCAGACCCTTGGAAATGGGCCGGAGTTCCTCTGCCAGCCCCGCTGTCATCCTGTGAGCAGAATAGATGCAGCACGACGGATCTCCTCGCAGCCGCATCAAAACCGTCGCTGTTTGGCACACCCCTGACGCAGGACCTTGCATCGCAGCCTGCAGCTTCTTCGGAGCCACTGCTGCATGACATATCCTTTGAACGGGACTTTGCATTGCAAGCCCCTCATCGACTGCATCCTCGATTGTGACATAAGATTCTGCATCGCAGCGCCACAGCTTCCTGTGAACTGCTACTGCGTGACGCATCTTCAAGGCGGGAAGCTGCTATGCTTCGAAACCCGGATTAAAGGTACTTTGTTCAGCGGGCCTAACTTGGCCCCCGTACCCGGCCTGCACTCCATTGAGGTCAGCCTGAACTTGGGACTTTCTTCCAGTCTGATGAGAACAGAAACTGACAGTTGCCATTCTGTGCTTCTAGGCACTATTTTTATTTAAAAATTGTAAGTAGCATTTCTTCGGCTCTAATGATTGGACTTTTGTAATTTTATATCGTAAAGAATTTATAAAAAATGTAGTCTATTTTTTGCTAGATTGGTTGATGTGGGAGTTATCTTGTGTTGTGCTTTCCCTTCATTACTGTTTGAAGTTCTGCATAAACACTTTATACATTGCCTCCAAGTTAAGCCTGACTGCTTTTTTGCCAAGCTACCAGAGGTCTAAGCACAGGTTAATTTAGGGTTTCCTTGTGAATTCACCCAGAAAGTTATTGTAGATGCTGCTCGACAAGGGTTTCATCCCCTCGACAAGTAAGCCAGTTTCCCACATCCTCCATATGCAGATTTAACATCTCATCTCCTTTACCTCCTGTACTCTTTCACTCTCCTGTCGTGTATTTCTATAGGTTCTGAATCGATCCCCCTATTCCTGACCCTATTCTGGTTAAACTACCTAGCTAGTTAATTAACAGTCAGCCCATGAGGCAAGAAATCCCCCATGATGCAGATACCGTTATCTGACGCAGTCACACTACGGCACAGGAACGTGTTATCTGATTAGGTCATAACGCTTGAGATCTAATTAGACAAGCGACATTCCTCCAGCCCCTGATAAGGCATACGACGTTCTCATAACAAATCAAACCTATGACAACCTGGATAATCCGTGCGGCCATTGTTTTGATTTCACAGAGAACTTTAGTAAAGAATGTGCTAACGAGCAAGTCGTATGACATCTTTATTGACGTACCTATGTCCATCCTTACGTCAATCCCGGCACCTTTAAGGTATAAATATTGCCGACCTTGCCCTATGCAAACACACGCGTGGTGACAAGACGGAGCAGCCATACTTGCCGAAGCCGAGAGCAGAAGCAGACCCCGCAGGCAGCAGCCCCGCCTTCCTGACGCGCTGAGAGACGCGCTGCTATCTCAAGCCGAGAGACCCAGCACCGGCGCTTCTGGGCAGCCCTCGCAGGCAGCCTGGAATATCGAGAGCAGAGAAAGAGATACCATTCCTCATTCATCCTAAATTCCAGGTACAGAACTGAATAACCCCTCCTAGAGAATTCTTTAGTTATTCACTTGGCAAAAACAAACTTAACCTAAACTGTAACTTTCTATTCCCGCCCACGCATTAGACTTAGGTCAGGTACACGGGGTAGGCGTATTTAGAAACACCAGTTGAGTACGTTTAGTCAAATGTATATGTGTATGTAAATATATTTTAATTATTTTAAAGCATCATATGGCTCAGAAACCATATCAATGTTTTTACAGTATTATTTTATACTATTGCTTTTAATGTATGCACTTTACTTAACTATAAGTATTGCAATAATATCGATCCATTTCTCTTGTACGAGAAAAGAGACTGATCAATAAATAACATCTTTTATTGAACACGCCCGTCTCTTCCTTTTCTCTACATTCTGATGAGACTAAGAATGCACGTACTGACTGAGTAAAATAATTGCCTTGTGCTCACACGACTCTTGAGATTGACTCTTGATTAGGGGAGAGCAAAGTTGTCATGTTCTATGGTTGTCAGAAACTAAATCCCTTCTTGTCTAATCAGGGGAGTTAATCCTTCCTTGAACATTCGAGAAAGTTTCTAGCGAACTCTGAGCTTAGCTGGCAAACCCAAAAATTAAGTCTAGTATCGACAGTAGTAGACCTAGTTAACGTCTGGTCTAGGCCTTTACTGCCGTAGGTACTATTCCAATGCGCAGAGCCTATTGGGAAAATAGGAGCTACACTACATGGCGCCCAACGCGTTTGGAAAGGGCGATAAAACTAACGTAAGACATTTAGAGTAACTCAGTCGTGCTTTCTCACTCAGACCCCTTTTCCCAAATACTCCAAAGACGTCTGGAGTGGGTGAAAGGTTATTATATCCTCCAAAACCTCGCAGGAGGGAACTCCTATGTATGGTTCTTGGTCTAGTCAACGTTGAAGGATAAAACAAGTTCCAAAATATTGTGCATCTAATCTCTGTTTCCATAAAGAAACCTGATCTGCAAATAAACATAATACCATCCTGTCAGCAAAATGGACAGCGATGAAGAACGAGAGGTTACTAGATTAGCTACTGAAATAGCAGATGCTGATGCTACCATGCAAACAGCAGACCCGGATATAATACTCATCCAGGTCGCCAAAAGGAGATCTATAACCTTAAAACTTATAGAAAATGGACTGACACCTAGAGGTGGCACAGTCATATTCGTAATCGAGGCACACGAATATCGGCAGACAGAGGTATACTATACATGGATACATTTTCCAGCAGCTAATACTGTAACAAAGTACTTCCACTATTACAAAGTAGAGGAACCTCCTAATGAGTACACTCCTTTCGAGGAGGTGGAAGTACCACTCAAATTCCAAGAGCATTTGCTCTTATTTGATGGCGCCCTAATACATAACAATCACATTACAAGGCTCGGTCCTTTAGGAAGACCAGGAGCAAGGCCGGTCCTAGCCGGATACACACCACATCCAGACATCGAAAGAATGCCTGCAGCAGAGCTGTTAATACAGCTAAAACAACTACTAAAAATTCACAGACAATTAGTTCAGTATGTAATGCGGACTTCAACAATTCAGCCAGCGATTAAACTTCCACAGCTGACCCCTCACCAGGGGAACACAAATAAAATTACACCACAGAACATCCAATCCTGCCTAGGTAAAGTCCCAGCAAAACGGGAACAAATACCATTCTGGTTGGCACAGAAAATTACCCAAATAGAGGCGGTGTTTCCTGACACCACCCCATTAGAAAAACACAGGATTCTGACTATATGTCTCCCAATGGGAATCGCACCACACATTGAGGACTGTGACACTTGGGGTACAGTCTTTGCTTCCATCTACACAAAAACGCACGGTGTTCCATCCATTTCGGTGATACCAGATGTGCTAAAACAAATTCAAGATGAATACGGTCCAGAACCTGCTTTAACTCTTGGTATGAAATTACTAAAAGACTTCAAGCAGGTCTCGGCTATATTACTAGCCAACATAAAAGGTGAAGCAGCAAACGTGGCGATCCGCCAGAGGTTAAAAGAGACAGATATAGCAGACCAACCAGCTGAAATTGCCAGAATCATAGAAAAATCCTATGAAGAACTAGGCAGAGATAGTCTAGGTGGAATACCAGTAAAACCGCAACTGACTACAAGTCCAGAAAAAATGTTTTTTAATAATAATAATTCACCAAAAAAGAACTGGGATGGGAACAAACAATCCAATCCTAAAGAAAAGAAATTCCAGTCCAGAGGAAGGTCTCCTAGGCGAAGAGAGAAATCTCCAAACCCGAGACAAAGGTCACCCCAGAGTGAACCCTCTGGGAATAGATATAACCTTAGAAATAGGGATAATATTAAAAAACCTGATAGATATCAAGACATTGATACACGTCCCTCTCAATCTTTTCAGAATTCCTCGCAGAAATCGGAAAGAAGAGGACGATCAGAAGAGCACGCCAAGTCCAAAGACAAGGAACCTGCTCAACTGAAAAAGAAATTACAATTTCCAAAAAAGAAGGTAGCCAGTATCAAGGTAGTTAAGAATGCCGAGAATACTGAGGACACAACTGAAAAACGGAGAGTGGGCTCAGACAAGGCTAGACAGCGCAGCAGAGGTGAGCATAGCTCGCAAAGTCCTTATGAATCATCTGGAGACAGTGGACACGAATGAATACCTTCAAGTGGAAACTGCAGATACCAGAGTTAGCAAGCCCCACAAAATATACGAGATAACATTACGTATAGAGGGAGATAAGACTAGGAAAATAAGGGGACTATTTTGGGATAACCTCTCAAAGGGTTATGACATCCTTTTAGCTGAAAAAGACTGGCCACCAGAGTTTGTCAGGGAGTGCCCTCATGGCGAAGAAGTAATTATGCCTGCCTTCTCGAATCAAATCCCGATTCATAAAAAATACACACTTGCTAGAAAGTGGGCAGTGGCCTTAGCACCTGCTTTATACAAAAATCATGTAGGATGGGATGAGGATTCTCCTCCTCACAAAATCCAGTTAAAATCACAACCTACTGCACAAAGGCAGTACCCAGTTAAGCAAGAAGCTAAAAAACAAGTAAATGAAATACTAGATCAGCTAGAATACCAGGGGGTGATTGAAACTTGCACCTCACAAATGAACAATCCTTTGTTTCCGGTCTCCAAACCAGACAATTCATACCGTCTAGTTTTGGATTACCGACACCTTAACACATGTTGCAAAACTTTTGCAGTGCAAAATTCACACAGTGCTGCACTAATGAATAACATAGTGCGCAAAAAATACAAAACTACCTTGGACATCTCCAACGGATTCTTTTGTCAAAACATAGCACCAGAGAGCAGATATTTAACAGCTTTCTCAGTAAATGGCACTCAAAAACAATTCTGTCGGTTAGCCCAGGGGTACAAGAATAGCCCGGGGGTATTCTCAGCGAGAGTAACAGAATTACTACAACAATATGATGATGAAGCATTATCTTATGTCGATGACATTTACTTAACAGATGATGACTTGGAGACTCACTTGAAAAGAGTGAACACCATAATACTTGGTTTCGCTGCAGAGGGTTACAAATTCAACTTCAAAAAGTCCAGAATTGCCCATCTGACGGTCCTATTCTTAGGATATGAGTTATCAAGTGAAGGCAAAAGCCTGGCAGACAATTTCCTAGAGAAATGTGCCGTAATCCAAGCTCCTAAAACACTAAAAAACCTACAGTCAATTCTAGGCTTCCTAAATTTCGGAAGAACTTACATTGCAAATTACGCAGAAAGGGTCAAACCCCTTTATGATCTAATTAAGCCAGACTTTAAAAGATCCAGTTGGACTCAAACACACACAGAAATTTTGAGATCCTTACAAACAGACATGCTAATTAAAACAAAATTAGAAACCCGTGATAATACACGCAACCTTGTGATCCAAGTCATCCCAGGGAGATGCGGATTCACATACCTGACCTCCAATGAGGGAGAAAAGGTACCAATTGCATTCAGATCACACTTGTACACAAAAGCTGAACAGAGATTCAGCAACAAAGGAAAAATTGTTCAAGCAGTTCAAACCGCAATAGCTAGAGAAAAAGACATAGCTGACGGTAGACATATCACAGTCAGAACAGCTGAATCAGCCTTTGAGGCATTAACAACACCGTGTAATTTACCAACAACAACATTGGATCCAGAATGGTTACAATGGGTAAATTCAATCACAACGGACAAAGTATACTACTTCTTTGATCCAGAACTAGAAGAATTAAAAAATCTAAAATATGAAAAAACTTATCCTCTGCCAATCGACATTCTGCCTCTACGACATTACGCCTGTGTAATCTATACAGACGGACATGCTCAACCCTCCGTTTGGGGAGAACATGCATACAATCCCACATGTGAGATTACAAAAGAAGTGTGGCGCGGAGGTAAACTAAGACCTCTATTAACAAAATCACACTCAGTAGAAACTAATTCAGAACTGCAAACTGAAATAATAGCTTTGAAAATGGCGCTAGATAATGCGGATCGCGAATTCCCGACACTTATAGTGTCAGATTCATATTTCTGCGTCAAAGCATATAACAAGGATTTGCAGACATGGATTCAGAACGGTTACAAAGATGACACAGATGCACCAATAAAGCAGAGACTTCTCTGGGAACAAGTAGCTCTTTTGAAGAAAGAACTACCAAAGACTCACGTGACTCACTCACTGAGTCATCAACGTGATGGCGTTCACGTTGTGGGGAATTCATTAGCTGAGACAGCCGCAGCGGCAGCCACTAAATCGGCTCCCGTAGATCGAAAAAAGCGTACATTAAAATACATTGACGGTGAAACATTGCTGGCGGTGAAAACGTCATCAAAAGGCGACTGCTCAGCGTTACCGATCAACTATCCACTCAATTATACATACATAATCGATGCAAACTCCGTCCCTTTTGCTCGAATCCCTGGAGTGGGGGATAGAGTGATTCCAAACATGGACAGGAGAAGCTTGTTAATCGCAGACGCACATATGGGTGAGGGTCTTGAACACCTCAAACTAAAAGATTCTCTGGAAGATTTACAATCACGGTACTGGTGGCCAGGCATGAGCCTCCATCTTACCATCTTTGTAAAAAACTGCCCAAACTGCAACAGAAATCGTAGTGGGGAGAGAAAAAATAAAATACGGTGGAATCTGACTGCAGATAACATCACCACTAAAAAGAATGGCTTGCGATTAACATATACAGGCTAGTTCCCACTTATAATGTAGATCCACAGCACTCAGCTGACGTCCGGACTGTTATACAAGATTTGCGAGTCTAAATGGCATATACGCTAAGAGCATGCTACGTTCGACCATTTTTTTCTTTTTCTCAGGCAATCCAGCCTGGGGGGGGAAAGAATGGCCAAATGAGCACAGCCCAGCGGGAATCTTCTCACTTCCTTCCTGAGGGTATGGGATGGTGTAAAGAAAAAACCAAGACAGAAAGCAATCTATAATAGAAAGGATATTAGGTTCGGGAGCTGGGTGGGTCAAACATCTAATAAGTGTCCAACGTAGTCTAAATAACTTGCCAAGAAATTCTCTGAAGGGATTCAGTCCTTACGAATTATTATTCGGAACTAGGATGTTGATCTCTGACCTTGATAGTCAGACTTCAGTGGTAATAGAAAAAAGCTTTGATGTCAAAGACCGTTTGGCTATTTTGCAGGACTTAAACAAAACAAGAAAAGACCTGAGCAACATACAGTTGAAACAACAGCCAACAACCACTGAAGAATCACCACCTGTCCCAGCAAGACCTGTCTGGATTCCAAAAGTTGGGGATCTAGTCAGAGAAAAGATCGCGGTAAAGAAGGAATTTGGGCCTTCTTACAGAAAAGCAGTTCCTGTCTTGTCTGTCAACGGGACAAGATCAGTTGTACTACCGCCACTTGCTGGAAAAAAGGAGAACCGAGTTGTATCCATCGACCTGGTAAAACCACAACATGTGGCCGATAACAAACAGTAGGCCAAGTGGACTCCCAATAAGTAGCAGAACACCAAGGTTTGCTACCAGTACAGAGGTCCTAACAAAGAGGCTCATCACATTCGAAACGCCTACAGAAGAACAACAAGGACTATGCAACAATGCAATAGAACTTAGACCTCTGAAAACCCAAATAAAGACATTTAGCAGAGACACACCAATCTATACTGAAGTACCAAGTGAAAATGCAAGAAACAAAAATCCTGAACCAATTGGAACAATTGACAGAACTGCATCCGGTTACTTCATCAACTTCGATGATTCCTCTGAAGGTTTCAGCGAACAAAAGACACAGCCATCATCAAAATCCTTTAAAGACAAAGCGAAGGAACTTTTGAAACAACTAAAAGAAACATATCTGATTTCTCCATGGATTGAATTTTGGGTGGGTTTTGGTGCATTTATCCTCATACTTTGGCTCATCATGGTATTTACTTTGGGACGCTTCATTGAGGGAAAATATGCTAAAATGGACACAGCAAGTCAGAACATCAACTTGGTCCTCAAACCACACACATCTTCACACGTCGAGAAAAGAGAACTTTCTTCAGAACTTTCTTCAGCCAACTTCACAGCAATTCCAATACCTGGTGGGGTAGCCTGGGACAACACTGACTATGAAATTTATGGTCCGGTCGAGATCCTGAAATATCCACACCAAATTAAGATCTCTTTGAGTGACTTTGCAAAACCAAACTCATTTGCTGATGATTGGGACTTTGAAAGTATAAACAATATGATGTCTGACTTAGTAATGTCTGCTAAATTTACAAAACATGATTATTTGCAAGGTTCTACAAATTATGACAGTATGTATTGCTATAACCACTATGGTAACCATTTCTTGCATAAGTCTGCACAACCTAGAAATGTTTTAAATTATAATCAATGGGAACATTGTGCTACACCTCCAAAAGGGAGCTCTAGAACCGTTTATGACAAATATTCATACTTTCAAGGTTTTAACACTAGTAATGCTGAAACATTTTATTATAAATTGTCAAACAAGACAGGGACCAAAACCATGATAACCAACACAAAATTGATTTATTCTGATTCATTCTTTGAAAAAATGAATACTTTTGGATTCGATTATTGGGACAAAAATGTTGATTTGAAAAGTGTTTGGGGTACAAAAGAATGGCAAGTACAGGGTATAGAAGCTTTGTTTAGAGCCTGCATGATCCCAGAACAAATGATATTTTTAAATGACACTGTTCAACAAACCACCTGTCTTGGCTTAGCCAAAATCAAAGATTTAAATAACCCGTCTATTCCAAAGCCAACAATGTTTAGCAATAACTCTGATACAGATGAAGAAATAGACATAAACCATATACTTAACCAAAACAGAACACATCCTGATTGGAAACAATGGTTGATCTGGCCCACAGATACAAATAACTGTCAAGATAGATTCCTGAATAAAACACAGGGTTTCAAAATGACCAGGCCAGACCCTAGATATCCCCAAAGACATCACCCAGGGATAATAACAACCTACAGTGTGGGCAAATTATGCCTTCAATGGCTACAGTCTTCCACACTGCCTGAAATTAAGCAACACCTAACTTTACTTACTGATGGTGCTGACTTGCGTGATTTCATAATGGGACCACGCAAACAGCGTCAAAAGCGTTTCATAGCAGCCTCTGTATATGCAGCATACAATGAGGCCTGGAAGGTTACTCAAATTGAAACAGCAGAGAGAATACGTGAAATTGATCGTATTAATTTGGAAAAATCACTTTCTGTAGTGGACAATGGGTTAATGACTCTGTCCTCCAGAATTTTTTCATTGGACAGCATTGTGTCTTCAGCAATCGATATATTATCGCAAGACTTACTGTTATTACAACATGGTCAGTCACAATTGCGTTCTATTGTACAGCTTGGCTGGACGTTACAAAATCTGCGTTCAGGCTATGTGCCTTGGCGTTTAATCAACACAACGTCACTATTCCAAATCTTTAACCTTACTGATAGACAAATCGGTATGGCGCAGAAGGGTGCTGATTATACAATCTTGAGCATTGAAAAACTAGAAAGATTACCGTTGACAATGTCAGAACGACCTGTCAGTGAATGGATAATCCACGGAATCATAAATATTCCAATCTCAACCTTCAGGTTTCAATACTGCCAAAAATATATACAGGCTGGCATGTACGAGAAATTGGGAAAGGGGTACCTTAAAACAACTTGGAACCTGCCCTATTCACATGCATGTGTCAGTAACAAAGGACAGAAAGTGTTTCTTAGTGGCAACAATTGTGCTATGTCACTAAGCGGCACGCTTCTGTGTAACGGTATTAGTTTGCACGGAGCCTGTGAAGGGAATTCATACAACCTTTCATGTCACCAGCAAGGCGCACCTGCAACTGAAATAGAACCATTCTTTCAAAGACTCTATAATGGGAGTTACATTCTTATTGTAGACCGCAGATGTTGTAGTCTTATGCCCGGGACTCCTTATCTCGTCACTACGACGGCGAAGGTCAAGTGCTGTGGACGTTCTTTGTTCCCCAGCTCCTTTCCAGACAGGGAGGCAAGGGCATGGCCCGGTTTGAAAATTACTTCTATTCGAATAGACACTTTAAGCAGAATGAAAACAGTGCTTCTTCAGACGCCTACAAGGCTCACGTCATCTAAAGAAACGTATGATCTACAAGTCGCAAGGACGACTGCAGAGATACATACATTATTATCAACTAATTCCCCCGTACATTTTGCGGAAATCCTGAGCGAAATCTTAAATATTTCTGATACCACTGGGGTCTCAAAGGTATTTAAGACAGTATTTTCGATGGCATTAACACCATTCAAAGCCATACTGGGTATTTTTCCAGATTTCGTCCATTCGATTTTTGGCGGACTTCCCTTGATCCTGGGACTAATTGCAGGAATCCTATTCCTAGTCCTTATTTTTCGTTATGGCAACCCATGTCACAGAACAAACTCTCACGACAATGGAAGAAACGATCCTAACAATTGGATACCGGGACCGGATATCAAAAATCCTGGGACTCTCCCGGCTTAGAGACCTGAACATGACTTGGTTTCTATCATTTCGACCAATGTGGCAAAGGTGTGTTTTACCTGTACTAAGGTGTCTGCTATGCGGAGAAGAATGCGTGTTAGACACCTGTCTGACGCTACAATCGGATGCGCCGGTGGATGCAGATACACTGCTGGTTCCTACCAAGGTTCACGCTTTGTGCTGCCCTCAAAGGCTGCCAATTCTGATGACGGCATTCCTGGAATCTTCACCACTGCGATTGAAGGGTAGTGAAGTTCAAGATGAAAGCAGCATCGAACAGGTACGACCTTCTGTCAGCAATGCAAATCAGAATGTCAATGCAGACAATCATGCGCATGAATGCATGGTTACCCCTATTTCCGACTTAGTGGAACTTTCCCATGAAGCTGTTGACAGTTTTTTCGAAAGCCTGAATGATATGATGTTCTCTCCGGAACAGAAATAGAGACTTTTGAGTAAACTCGCACACGGCGTTCCCTGAATCCGGCCTTCAACTTTCAAAATAAAGTCACATGAACAATTACAATCCAGTTCACGGACAGCAATTTTTTCAGAAAGCCCCTTAAAATGTATTTTGGGGTGGTAAGGTATACACTATACTCTATAGTATGTTGTACTATGTTATACTATGCATAGATTAGTAGATATGACCATAGTTAGCGTGGAGTGGGTGTCGTGTATTTCTATAGGTTCTGAATCGATCCCCCTATTCCTGACCCTATTCTGGTTAAACTACCTAGCTAGTTAATTAACAGTCAGCCCATGAGGCAAGAAATCCCCCATGATGCAGATACCGTTATCTGACGCAGTCACACTACGGCACAGGAACGTGTTATCTGATTATGTCATAACGCTTGAGATCTAATTAGACAAGCGACATTCCTCCAGCCCCTGATAAGGCATACGACGTTCTCATAACAAATCAAACCTATGACAACCTGGATAATCCGTGCGGCCATTGTTTTGATTTCACAGAGAACTTTAGTAAAGAATGTGCTAACGAGCAAGTCGTATGACATCTTTATTGACGTACCTATGTCCATCCTTACGTCAATCCCGGCACCTTTAAGGTATAAATATTGCCGACCTTGCCCTATGCAAACACACGCGTGGTGACAAGACGGAGCAGCCATACTTGCCAAAGCCGAGAGCAGAAGCAGACCCCGCAGGCAGCAGCCCCGCCTTCCTGACGCGCTGAGAGACGCGCTGCTATCTCAAGCCGAGAGACCCAGCACCGGCGCTTCTGGGCAGCCCTCACAGGCAGCCTGGAATATCAAGAGCAGAGAAAGAGATACCATTCCTCATTCATCCTAAATTCCAGGTACAGAACTGAATAACCCCTCCTAGAGAATTCTTTAGTTATTCACTTGGCAAAAACAAACTTAACCTAAACTGTAACTTTCTATTCCCGCCCACGCATTAGACTTAGGTCAGGTACACGGGGTAGGCGTATTTAGAAACACCAGTTGAGTACGTTTAGTCAAATGTATATGTGTATGTAAATATATTTTAATTATTTTAAAGCATCATATGGCTCAGAAACCATATCAATGTTTTTACAGTATTATTTTATACTATTGCTTTTAATGTATGCACTTTACTTAACTATAAGTATTGCAATAATATCGATCCATTTCTCTTGTACGAGAAAAGAGACTGATCAATAAATAACATCTTTTATTGAACACGCCCGTCTCTTCCTTTTCTCTACATTCTGATGAGACTAAGAATGCACGTACTGACTGAGTAAAATAATTGCCTTGTGCTCACACGACTCTCGAGATTGACTCTTGATTAGGGGAGAGCAAAGTTGTCATGTTCTATGGTTGTCAGAAACTAAATCCCTTCTTGTCTAATCAGGGGAGTTAATCCTTCCTTGAACATTCGAGAAAGTTTCTAGCGAACTCTGAGCTTAGCTGGCAAACCCAAAAATTAAGTCTAGTATCGACAGTAGTAGACCTAGTTAACGTCTGGTCTAGGCCTTTACTGCCGTAGGTACTATTCCAATGCGCAGAGCCTATTGGGAAAATAGGAGCTACACTACACTCCTGTATGTATTTCCTTGCATCGCCTTCACTTCAACATCACCCCACACTCACTGCACCCGTTCACTCTCCTGTATGTATTTCCTTCCATCGCCTTCACTTCAACATCGCCCCACACTCACTGCACCCGTTCAGCCAAAAGTACTGCATTTTCTTTTACTTTCTTCCTGTCCCTAATTCAACAGCTGTATACTTCCTTCAAGTACTTTCGCACAGAATTACAATTAAAATTGGCACTCGACCATTGCTCTATGAGTGCCGCAGGGAAGCCAAGGATTGGGTGAACACACATTCTCAACAACTTTCTGACCCACTGACTGACACTATGAGAAGCTGGCAAGGTCTTCATCCTCAGCTACTGAGTACTGAATCATGCCCCATTATAAACACCAACTAACGCCCAGAAATTTAGCCACATAGAAATGACTCACTTCACAGTACATGTGATACAAGAGTAATGTGCAGCAGGAAACTAAAAACCTACAGAGAAAGCACACACTTAACCCCATTATGCTGAGGTTTTTTCACTCCAGTCATGAGCCTTTTTTTGGGTACCTCGTGCTTAGGCCTCTGTAACTCCACATAAGGTATCCATGCCATATTTTCACCCTCTTTCCCCCCCAATATCATAGAGACTTTAAAGCTAGTCAGGGTTGGTGGATTCCCATGGAGGGGACCAAGGAAGAAATAGGCAATAGGCAAAATATAGCTCCATTTTGAATTTTTGGGGAAAAATAAGAAAAAAGTGCTCCATAAAAAATTGTGGTTTTTTCCTCCAAAAATGGCATCATTAAAAGGTTTGCTGTGCTAAAGTCTGAATAAAAAAAAGAAATTACCACAGTTTTGGCTTTTTTCTATGAGGTATCTCATTTTGGTAAATTTTTGTACATTCAACCTACTTCCAGTTTGTGGTGGAAAATGGTGTGAAACCCATAGGTGATACCAGAAAGCTATAGATTTCTGAAGAGTAGACAAAATTCTGAATTCAGCAAAGGGGCATTTGTGTAGATCTCTCAAGGTTTTACAATACTGATGAGGAGTAGTAAAAAAAGCCATTTGTGACAGTGTTTTAATCTGTAATTTCTTGACACGATGGCCGGTTTACAAAATAAATATACCATTATGTCCGCTAGTCTCTTCTGGTTGTGGGGATATGTAGTGTTTGTAGTTTGTCCAAGAACCTGAGGTACCCAGAGC